>NC_138826.1:99933816-101133816 GCF_965183815.1 Platalea leucorodia | reverse complement strand
GAATTGTGCCCTTGCAGTGCCTTTTACTCCCCACTGACTATAAAAAGCATGACTAGCTCTGATGTACACGTCTACACTGTAGACATTTACAGGTTAGTGATAAATTCCACACTGTATGATTTATGATGAACTGACTTTGATGGTCAAGGAAGGATGAGTTCCAACTGAATTTTTCCCAGCTCCAAAGTTGGATCATTTATAGGGTTTTTCTGCAAAGTGGATAATACTGTGTCTTCTGAGGGATTGAACTCATGCTGTAGCGTTAAGTCTGTGGCTCTTAAATAGACATACAGCCCTTACTTATTCATAGAACTGGTGGAAATGTGGTCATGTCCGAAACCATCCCACCCTTTTGAAACCTTTCTTGGCAGATTTGACTGAATAAACTCATAGATTCAAAAGTTATTAGAGGAAGACCAATAGAGACACATACAGTTAGCACTGCTACATAAGTGTCTGAGGGAAACCATGCTAAAAATTTCAAAATTAGGAAAATGGATTCTCACCTTCCATTTAGCCATAAGTAATTGATTGAAATGAGATATAATAACAGCACAAAATAAAAGCACTCATGTCAAACCATATCTTTTGCTTCTTCATTTCCTCCCTACTCCTTTTACACAACTAATCGAGTCTTTTATTTGTGATAAAAAAAAATCTCGTACTGATCCCACTGAAACCAAGCTAGTATTAAATATGAATAAGAGTTTCATTATTCAGCAATATGCATCTCATTGTACATTTTTGTCTGATAAACTGTAAGATTTCTGTGGTTCAGGGGCTGCCCTTTATTTATTGTTACCTTTCCAAGTATATCATCTATGCAACTATCATTCATAAATGATAGAGACAGTAGTGTTATTTGCACAAAGAGAATAATAAAATCACTGTAGTTTAAGCAAATATCTTCTTAAGTAGGGAAATGTCTTCTTAAGTAATGGTCATTTTGAATTTTAATATTTTACACTTTCTAAATTTGTACTGCAAGACTGAACTTTGATTTGTAACATTTCAGGCTCTGGGTACATTGCACAAGGATGAATGCTATTTGAAAATAACTGTTAGGTCAAGTGTCTATTATTTCACTTGCTTCTTTGTTCTAGCTGCTGAGAGAAGCAGTAATATTTTTTTACAAATACTACCATAAAGGAGAAAGACCTGGATGTTCTCAAAAGAGTTACAGCCAAGAACCACTGAATGCATTGAAAAATCTCACATTGGATTCAATTTGCTTTCATTTTGGCCCTTGTAGAAACCACTCTCACTTTAAGGATGAGATAGAAATAAATTATTTGTGTTTCTACATGCACTTTTAAAGGGTATTTTCCACTTAAATTGTTATGCTGTAATTCCATTGTTCTATGGGAACCTTAATATGATATCCAGTTTCTTTGTGATAGCCTAGTCCTTTTTAATATAAACTCTTGAAAAGAAACTGAAAAAAGTCTATTTTTTCAGAAGTTATACTTTCTCATTTCAAAAACCAGAAGTTATCCGTTGTATTATTTTGAGTTAAATTACTTTACTATGGTACTCTGACTGTAGAGTAGGAAGAGTTAGAATAGAAATTTTGGTGTAAAATTCCTGTGAGGCAATAATTCTCATTTTTGCCCAATTTATTTAGCCTCACACAGCATGGAATCACTGTATGGACACTTTTCTTTACAGGAATTTTTAAACGTTTTGTGGTGTTGAATAGGGATTAGACATGCCTCTGTAGTCTCCAAATCTATTCTCTGACTTTCATAGGCCTTGTTATCCTATGATCCTTTCATAAAACAAACAATTCAAGCAGGCAACATACCTAGGAGTATACTTGCGAGCACAAGAGATTATGTGGTGGGAACAAGTCAGAGTCACAGTTACATCAGTGTTTGACATACGAAGGATTTGCTCTCTTAACAGGCTTAGAAGAATGCTCTATCTGAGGTTTGGACTATTTGCTATACATTTGCTAAAAGTGCTGCTACTACAAATTAAATGTCACAAAGAACATCTTGTATCCTATTAAGACATTAAACTCTTGCTTCATATTCAGGTCCACGGTGCTGTACATGACACAGTTTATACTCAATTTGAAAGGTTTCGATGGGCTTTCTTCTTTTAGAATTATGTTCTGTAAATATGAAACTGAATTCATAAGTAGGAAATTTATCAAACAGAAAGGAAAAAAAGAGGATCTGACACTTGATGATTAAATATACTCCTCTCAGGACTGGAAGAGGGTTTCAGAAGATAATTGTTGATTGTTAATTTAAAAATGGCCTGAAGAGGTAACATAAAAAATACTCTAATTAACTTTGTCACTTAGAGAAGCTATACATTTTTTACTTTAAAATAGTTGTATTTGTTCTATTCCAAAACCGCACATAATTAAACATGAATTTAATTTTAATTGGGTCCCTAGTGAACACCCCTATGCCATTTTGTCTTTTAAAATTTTGGCTAGTTTCAAACAACAAACTTTTACTGGCAAATCAGCCAGAGGCATGATGTTGGCTTTGATGGACAGCTATGCCAGTAACTCTTTTTTAATAAGATGGGGATGGCTTGATTGGTATAGAACATTTTGCTCAGTGTGGGTGAAAGCCTCAGGCACAAGTAGTCCAAATGAGTGCTTGAAGCCGCATGCTTTTAAGTAACCCCAGAGGTACAGCTAATCCAACTAATCCAACATTTCTCTACATCAGGTTATCACATATCAACTGCTCTGAAGTATCTGTCCAATAACAAAGGAGAAGTATGTAGCTCAGTGACTTGGAGTTATTTTGTGTGTGTGCCTGAAAAAAGAGCTTTCTCATAGCAATTAACTTATATGACAATAAGTGTTTCCTGTGTATGCATATTAGCAGTGCCCACAATACTGCTTCCAAAGAAGCTCCTACGCAGGAAGCTTACAAAGCAAAAAGTGTGGAGCTGGGAATCTGGCTTACAATCATGAGTGCTTCTTCAAGAACTGTACTAACACTTATTCTTACGGAGTTGTTATAAGTCACCCACAGGCATTTTAATTATCCAGCTTCTTTCTACCTGATGTATTTGTTACACCTCACACTTTTGGAAGACAGTACTTTATGTGCTTCATGCTGTCAACTCACTTAAACTACAAGGTGAGTATGCTTTCCAGTTGTTAGAGTCACACTAGGCTCAGTGAAATTTGGATCAAGACCTCAGTGAGTGAGCACTTCTGGTGACATTAACCATTGTATTTCTCAACTCAGGTGCTCCAATTGAACTTCATGTTGTATATCTTTCTTATATAATTCTCATAGGGAAAATAATCTGTTTTAAACCACTCCTTAAGAAGATGTTGAATGTCCTTATTGATAGCTGAGGAGGAAGTCATAAGTTACTGTGAAGAAAAAGGAGCATTCCCTTAGAGAAAACTATGCTTGAATAAGGTGGCAACTTCAATAGCACCATTTCACTGAAACAAAGAAAAACTCGTATAAATTTAGGTATTTCTTCTTCTCAGAAAACGTCTGCCATTTTAAGAGCAGCTGCTATGACTTGGCACAAAGTGAGTGATGTTTTGCAACTGATACAATACACATTCCTCCTGTCTGGAGCAAAGGAAGTATTTATGTATATTGTGCGGATTTCGTGTAACATTAATGGGTCAATTCTTTAATCAAATAAATTAGTTTTCTCTATGCAAACAAACAGGTATACTGAAGTCAAATCAAATATTTTATCATTCTACAAGGCAAGCACTCTGATTCTGTGTCAGAAACTAAGCTTGGCATACAGCAGTGGTATTAGTAATAAAGAGAAATGCAAAGAAGAGATAACAAAAAAAACAACAAAGCAATGCAATTTGTGATTCAAAATGTTAATTTTAATCTTAGTTTTATGGTGTGATGGGTATTTAGGAGCATGTTCTAATGTTCTAGCTAAGTATTACCCCTGCATAAACCCAAAGGTCTTTCTGGTTGATAGAAAGACTCATAGTGATGACAAAGGACTTCAGATCAGATATATAGGCCTTAATTCAGTAAGGTTTTTAAGCATTTGTAAATGTTAAGCACATGTTTAGATTGCTTTAATGAACAGGGGTAGAGTTAATCATGTATGCAAGTAGCTTCATGATTTGAACCCTTAATGTAACATGTTGAAGACTGCTGTACAGGAAAATTTAATTTTTTGTCTACGGAGAATGTAAATTCATTAATTAATAAATCTTTTTTGCTTTCTTTTATTGTCTCAATACATCTTTATTTCATTACCCAGTCAGCAGAGTTCCACCTTGCGATGCTTCATATCAGCCTGTGGATACCAAAGATGCATAATATATGGTACAAGCATTTTTCTTCCAGCAGTGGGTGGTCTGATCAAGCTGACTTTTTGTATTAAAAAGCTTAGCTCAGCTTTTGCTCTTAGAAAATTTATTTTACTCTGCTTGACTACATTTATTTTAAAGTATGTGTGTGCACACATGCATGGCTCAGTGCCTAGTAACTGTATTATGTAGCCAGGAACATCTCAGTGTTTCCATCATAATTCCTTGCTTCTTGAGATTTATAGCAAGGCAATAAAAATTCGCTCAACTCTGAAAACAAGGCCTCTGTGCTTTAACATATTTTATTTCATTCAGAAAAAAAAAAGTTCAGTTTCAGTAATAAAATTCTAAGGAAATAAAGAGAGAAAGGTAGAGAGTAAGAAAAAACTTCCCACAGAGCCTGTATTGGTTTTGTCTTTTTAACATCAATTTTTCAGACCATTACTTACTACTAAGGGACATTAATGCCTAGATATTTCCAAGGGAAAATGCACTTAAAAAGGCCTCTGACATCTATAATGCACACTTCTAATTGTTGCATAGGGTCAAATTTTTTGGTTTTGCTTTAAATCAAGATACTCTCCTTATTTTTCTAGGTTGGATATAATTTTTGTCCTGTTACAAGAGTTATATTTTTTGGTTTCAAATAAAGTTTATATGAACTGTGTCCTACATCTCTGTTGCCTCCAACATTTTAATGCACAGTACTACAGCTCTGTGTCAAAAAAAATGGTAACTAAAGAAAGCTCAGGAGTCAAGACTTTGAAGAGCTTAAACACATAAAAATAGCTCAAGAAGAATGTGTTATTTTGAAATTAATCCTCTTCTGCATCAGCATGAAACTGAGGACAAACTTTGAACAGAGTGTTCTTTTCATGTTGGAGTAACAGATGAATAATCATTTTGAATGACAGAGAGCCAACACCAAGTCCTACCTGGGAGCTTGAAATGGACCACAAATCTAAGATGCCCACATATCACAAAAGGAAGTGGTTATTATGAATAATTTTCTGTTATGAGATTAATATCCTTAGGCTTTTCAGTTTGAACTATGCAACTCTGTATATTCAGTTAAGGACTCCTTGCAGCCAAGACATGAATTTGCATTTTCCACCTCTCAATTGACTATGTTCTCACTTGGTTTGTTTGATCACTGGGAAACGGTAGGAGTCCTTGTTTTTTGTATCTGCTACACTATGATTACAGTGAGAAATAGCATACGGGAAAACTCTGCCACCTCTGTTTCAACAGGGATTTTTCTTCTGAAGTAAAATTCTCTTTTGGACATTCATGGCTGAAATCCATTCATTAGAGAATATGTAAGCACCTTGAAGAGAGCAGATTTTATCAGAGCAGGGGGCCATCAGAGGCTAACCACAAACACGCACACAATGTCAAAGTCATCATAATACAAGAGTTTGTCCTACACATAAAATTGCCAATAATTCAGATAACAATAGAAATCCCATGGGTAGCAAATATAGATCATCCTTTAGAACAGTTCAAGGTGGTGATCCTCTTAAAAACTGCAACCGTTTTGAGTGCAATTCAGCTTCTACTGAGATCTTTGCACATCATTCTTTCTTCCTGGTTTGGTTCTGCATGTGCAGAATATGCTATGTATCTTTCATTCTTTATAACTTAAATGTAGTAGTTTTTATTGAGACAGAGAAGTGTCAATATTGCTGCTGTCAGAACTCACATGTGTCGTAGGAGGAGCTGGCCAGTAAATGAAGAAACAACATATGTTGAAAATGGTTATTTGTCTAAACAGAGACAGCATTGCTTTGCTATCCCTAGAGTATCTACATACTTCATATGCAATATCAGTGACATGGAATGAAGTCTATACAATTCTTCTTCCAGGACAAAACTCTGGCAGAGCTATTTAGCTGCTAAGAACATTTGAGCATGAAGTGCAACTATTTTTAGGTCATGGTCTTATTACTTCCTCACTGATCTTACGCTTGAGGCTCAGCATTCCATCATTCACAATGCAAAAATTGCATGTAATTTAGAGCTGGAGTGTGGGTAAAAGGCAATAGGTTCAGGAAACGGACAGTATGTAAGCTTTAAGTTTTTTCTGAGAGGCAAGACATCTGTTTCAGCTGAGGGCAACACAGCTGAAGAGAACCAATGTGTCATCTACCATTCAGGTGAGAAAAGTTATTGCCACATCTTGGTTGATAAAGGTGTTTATGTGAAGTCCTTCTCTGCTGGATAGGAGTAAGTGTTCAGAAATGACAGGTTCCAGCTCAGTCTCATAATTGCAAGGCTGTTCTTCATGAAGCAGAAGTGCTTTCTAAGAGCTAGAGGATCTGAACCAGGGCATAGCTGCTAGCAGATATGTAGCAGTGCAATGGGATAGCTTATTAAACTATCAGCTACACCCAGCTATGGAAGTGAAGTAACAAGTCTAAAGAATTTTTGGCAGCTAAAGCAGTAAATGTTATGAGTGAACTATGTGACTGCAATGATGTAGCTGTACAGGCATATCCTTAGATACTGCTACAGACAGAAAGGACTAGACTTGGAAGGTCCATGCAAGGTCACTCTAACTCAGAAATTATGAACTACATTCAAGCATATGTCTGGAAAAAGTGACGTTAGCTTTAACAAACTCTGTTTACCTAGTAACTTTGACAAGTAAACAAATTCACTCTGTTTGAGTCATTCTAAAATACTGTTTTCTGAGGGTTTGCCTTACCACTTCATTCTAATGTTGCTTCCCTTTCACTGGATTCCTAGTAAAAAAATATATTCATTCTCTTCCCTCTCCTAGTCCTTGTTAAAAGCAAATTGCTTTAAAATATTTCTGAGAGGATCAGCCAGTGTTTGCCCTCTTTCTTCTCATTCTGTCAATAAGTTTCGTAATTAACTGTAGTCACAAACATAAAAAATTTCCTAAAGTGTGCAGCTTTTGATCTGGATTTTGTCATGAAGAGAACGAGGAGTGAATGTATTTCCTTCCACCTCTGAGAACTGGTGTCTAAATCACAGTTTGAATTAATAGATAAATCTAATCCACTACACTCTTCAGGTTCACTGCAGCTTACTGTGATTATCTCTGTTTTAAAGAGATTCAGGCCTGCAGATTCACAGTAGTGGAAAACAGGACAGATGTGGTGACAGAAGTCAGTAGGATAGATCATTGCACATTTGGTATCAAGTTTAGTTGCAGCCAGCATTAACAGTGTCACTTTTATGAGCACTATAGTGACAAATATTCAAAGACCTTATCTGGATGATACAGAATGCCTCCTCAGAGCTCCTTGGGATTTTGAAAGATTAGGGTTATAGTACAATCATGTGACACCACAAAAAGCAATTTTGATTCTGTTACAAAGTTTTATATTCATTTAGCTGATGTATTATACTGATAAATCCCATTTTTATTGCATTCTATAGCGTGGTATACTGTTGTAAAGACTTTATTGGAGTCCTCTATTTGTTTTGGCTTGATGGATCGAAAAATTGTTTGCATTGTACAGGTCTGTTCATTTAACAGGTATTCATTTAAATGGGTAATAAGATACAAAGGTTGTGTAATGAGATGGAAAATTGCTAACCACATAATAGGTGATTACTATGTTTTTTGTCCAAATCAATTTTGGCAGAAAATAATAAATCTAGAAAATGGCCTTGGAATGTACATTTCAGATTGGTAATCAGTAGGTCACTCTTGTGAAAATATTTTCCCATTTGTTCTTGTTTAATGGGGAAAGAAGCCATTGCCTTATTTAATAGCAATTTCATAGTGAGATACAGGTGCCATAGGAAAAGGGATATGTATCTGGGCTAAAAACTCCCCCAGACACAAAGTCATGTCTTCTGTCTTTTTTATCTATTGAATATTCTCTATTGAGATTTTTGCTGGTCACCTGCTAAAACAACTAGACTCCATAATTTCCAAGAAAAAGAAGGACAGAAGCAGAAGCTGTATATGTGGTTAGAAGCCTAGGAAAACATCTCAAGCGTGGATTTACCAGGAAAGGCTTGGGTCATACTTTCCCCAGCCTCGCTATGGTCTCCCAGTACAGCTCTCCCTCAGCCCTCCAGCCAGAGTCCATGTCAGAAGGAAGCTTCGGTCCCTCTCCCAGAACACACATGTTGGCAGCGATGTAGCAGGAGAGAAACAGAGGATTCACAAGGATGCTGGAGCCTTCCCTTTTCTGAAGCCCCACTGGGAGCCACTATCATACCCTTCTCAAGGTGGGAAATCTCATTCCCCCATCCTTTGGGACTGCTGTCACCCTACTTTATACATATATATATTTTTTTTGCAACTTCATGTTCATCCACCTAGGGTTTAGCACAAAACAAAATTCTGAAATGTCTGTATAGCATGTCCATGCAGTCATTATCTGTGCCTTGTGTCCACAGAAAAACAATTCTGATGTAATCAGGACATAGTGGAGGATGAGTAAATTGCCATGGTAGAAGCCGAGTAAAGCCTGACTTAGCCTGTGCTTCATGCTGTGTGAATCAATGTCCAGAGCTCTAAGATGACGTCTAGGAGCTAAAAGCTATCTCCCAATAGGTTAACTAACAGCAACGAGGAGACATACAGGAGCTGCCTACACACTTCTCAGCTCTTACAGACTATGAGGTGATCTTCTAGATTATTGCAAAGCAAAGTGAAAAGGTAAAATTAACCCATTTCTGAATAATTTGGTTTAAGTCTGGCCTAGAAGAATAGCATCTGTTCATATGATCATTTACAGCTCAAAGGCTTTCTTGGAAGCTGTTTCTTTCCCCAGCCCCAGAGCTACTAATTGCTAAGTTACAGCTGTGATGTACTACCAGACTGTGGAGCAATTTCAATGTTAATAAATTAAATATGCTTCTGACCTTTCTCCAGCACTGAAGCCAGCTAACCTAGAAAGGCTGGCACCCATACTGTTAAACAGTCTTTCTATGCAGAACACAATGACAGTATCCAAAATGACTACTGGGAATAGTCATTGGACTGAGATAACTCCCAAACTGTACCCAAGAATTATTTAGGAGACAGCTAGTTCACCCAGGCCAAAACTGAAAAAAGGCCTGTACTAATAATTCAGCAATGTAGACAACTGAATACTGGTACAACGAATGTTGCCTGACACCGTTTAATTTACTAGTATAAACATAGTATGACTGTACAGATTGATTTAATATATGTTAAAATGTCATATATATGAACAGGTTTTCATGTTATCAAGCACTAATCATGATAACCAGGACGAAGCAGAATTAAGTTTGTTCGGTCACACAATGTGATGACATGCCGTAGTCTTATAAACATATTTTTTTTAAATAAGGGGGTCCTGCACTACATCTGCAGGAAATAAGAGCTACTGTAAAGCAAACAGAAAGTAATAATTACATTAATAATTACTTACAATGTAATTATTATCTACACTTGAGCAAGATCAGGGTCTATCCTTATCACTGCCCAAAGCCTTGGCATTACTAGCACATTGCCCCACATCACTTACTCTGAGGAACCGTCTGTTCTTTAGTTCTGTTTTGTGCAATTGACAGGTGCATTATTTATGGTCCAATATAGTTAATCTAGTGTTAGGTCCCTGACTTGAAATAAGCTCTGTGTGGGCGGATGCCTGCATTTGCCCAAAGCCCTATTAAAGCCGCTAAAGCTTCACAGGCGCACAAGACTCAGACGAAATGCAGCTCACTCCAAGCCTGGGGATGTAGTATGGTCTCAGAATTACATTTAAATAGAATTGGTTTTCTGTGCTTCTATTTTAAGAATTTTGTTTATCATAATACTTCTCTAAGTCAAAACAAAACAAGTCTTGTTCTGATTCTGGCTTTCAGAGTGACTGCAAAAATTTTCTTTCCTCCAAAAATCATATCTTCTGAGCATCTCAGTTCCTTATGTAAATTGAACTGGACACAAAGGTCAGTTAGCAGTGAAATAACATTATTTAAAAATAAATCCCCATCATGCATTGGAGTTATCCATTAGGGAAACATCACTGAGATACAAATTTATGTTTCCCAGCTTGCAGTTTCAGACTGTCTATTTTAATTTTGTTCATATGCCACTGGTTATCTGCAGTGGATTTAATATTCTGCAATACCACATTTTATGTGATCTCTCTGGTCCTCTTTGTCTTGCTTTCCATTTACTACTCCATGCTATTATTTGGTTGCATGAAGGAGCTTGGCTATTACTCTGTTGTTCCATTTCTTCTGCCAGAATAGTTTTGATCAATACAGCTTGCAAAAAATTAGATCATAAAATGCAGTGCATTTAACAGAACTTTTTTCAGTTGTTCTAAGAACTTTCATTTCAAATACATGAACAATAAATTGTCTACACCCCACTTTTGGCTTTTTAGTATATTTTTGCAGACTATTAAATATAAAATACATATGAACAGTTAGTTCATCCTTGAAGAAACACATAGAGTTTGGCGTTTTTTAATGCTACTGTATAAATTTATATTTCGAGATTTTTGCAGTTCCAACATGAAGTGTAGAAGATAAAGGGGCAGAGCTAACAGGATGATTTAGTACCTAACTCTAGCTACAGTATCTCTCCATCAATAAAAGGGCAACAACATACAAGTGTGTCTCACTTTCTGTGGACTCTACAGGGTAACAAGCTTTCATGTTCTGTATAACAGAGTTCACATTTCTATTACTGAAATTATTATCCCATAACACCATACCAGGGTGTCTTTCTAATGACATTTTTATGCAAAATGTTTGATTCAGCAACAAGACCTATTCACACCTTTAAAACTATTTATGCATGGTTAAATGAACAATTGTTCCTAGCACACAGTCAGTAACCTAATCATTTTAATCTTAATAACCCACAGAGGAAACTCACAAGCAGTGATTATACACTGTGTGAGCTGCTTTCCGTTCACTTTGGAGATTTCCATAATAAAACTCTGCCTGGAATTGGACTAGTTCTACACTCCTAAGGGCTACAGAGTCTCATTTTTGTAAGTATTTGAAAGAAGAATTCTTATTTTCCCTCAAATAAAGCAGGCCTGAGAATCTGAACTATTAAAGTAAAATGCACCAGCAGAAAGGGCAACTTAAGAAGCTACCACTAGTTTTGCTCAAGAAAGTTGTCTTCTCTCCAGAAGTATACCCTTGCCAATTTGTAAAGATCACTTGTGACTTTTCAGATTTCTGTCTAGCTGCAAGTTGTTTTTCCCATTAATACTGAAAATGTATAAAATACACAGATGTTAAAAATAGCATGTTTACAATTCCCAATAATAGTTTATGGTACATCTGAGATATCACAAGGACTGTGGTTTTGGTTTTAAATATTTTTCCTAAATATAATTCAGAAAAAAATTATCAGCAGAGAAAATAAGAAATAAATAATGCTTAAACACACATAGACAACCTTTGCCTCTAGAAATCAGCTTCTTAATAGCTTTACCGAGATGACTTCTCTACTATGTTCAGTTTGTAACAGAATGAAATGCTTATGGATGAGAGAGATGTTTGGTCAAATAGAAAACATCTTGTTCTGTAAACATGGGATTAACAAAGCCTGTTTTCCTATGGATTTCTGTCCTATACCCTATGCCACCACAAGAGTTCTGCCATCTGTATCCTCAGTAACTTCACATCACTTCTTCAGTATTTCTTGTTCCCTCTTACCCACGTTCCCTAACTACTGCAGTAGCAGTTCTTTTCCCTGAGTGTGCCTGGCCTTGCAGCTAGGTGAGAGGTGATGCTGGCACACACGTGTGGTGACGGGCCAGTGAGGTTTTGCATGACTGGCTGAAGGGGGGAGGAACTTGTCAGGATTACTTGAATGGGACACCCATGTTGCAGGCTTTCTGTTGCAGGCTTTCAGTTCTCCCGTCTCTGTCTTCTAGCCAGTGTCTGGTTTTCACCACACTTGTAGAAAGCCAATATGTCCTAGATCTCTGTCTCATTGGTTGAAATTGGCTACTGGTTCAAAACCTTTTAGGAAAGGGAATAATACATAGACAGAAGAATGATCAAACAAACACAGCATACAATCACAGAGATCTTGTTTTCCCAAAAGATCAGGCTAAAAAACATGTTAATGCCTCCTACATTACCACCATTACACTATACCAAGCCATACTAGGCAAAATCTGTTTACCTTTACACTAAATCTAGATTAAGAGAAGTAAACAGCCACTTCTTTTTCTCTTCTGAAGATGTGGACCTTGTCTTGGTCCTTGCTCTGTGTCCTCACTCTGCTTCAATAGCGAAAAGCAGTTCAGGGAGCTCACCCCTACACAATGGTATCTTTGGATAAGTTTGGATGGTTGTAGCAGGCTTTCTTAAATGCCAGTCCCACAGAAGCTGGAGTAGGACATGCAATTTCGATTTCCTTGCACTCTGTTAATCTCCAGTTCCCCTGACATTTTCTTACGTCCAGAGGCAGCTGGCACAGGGGAGGCCAGCTTGTCACCTGGTCTAGTTCGCATTAAAGGAGCTCCTCTGTACAGATGTGCCCAGGCCCTGGGAAAGCCTATTCCACACTTTGAGCTGTGCTTTTCCCTTGGCCCAGTGGTGCTCTGGATCTGAGATTTATTACCCTACCTTTCAGCATGGGTAGTCCTTCGCACCTGTGCAGAGCAATTTACCTATCTTACTGGAATACTACCAGATTGTACATTTGCCTTCAATGGGTTTGAAAAGACTATACTACACAAGCCACAGAGCAGGGAAGAATCCCATTCCTTCACAACTAAATGTCACTGGGAGAATCATCATTAGTCTCATTGCCGTGATGCAGTTTGTAGACACTCTTCAGTGATGAATGACAGCTAAGCCAGCTTTCACAATGAGGAAGCAGAATTCATTCCTTGTTTCCTTCTGGTTTGTATACATTCGTTAGTCCATGTCTTCCATTCCTTATTTTGGAACACTCTTTAAGCTATATGCATATTTACTAGATTATGTAAGTGTTTATCAACCTCAGAAAACATGTATTTTTAAAAATATATTTCCTAGACTGTCTTCCAAAATTTAATATTCAGGGAGATTGCAACATTTAGGGTATTAGCAAAGTAATATGGAGAGTTTTGTCTCTAGCATTGAAGTGAAAAATCTAGTCTGATTATTAAAATGCTTGATGCAAATTATAGACTTTTATCTTAGCTTTGCCATAAGGTTTTTTGGTAAATCATACCATCTTTCCATGCTACAGTTACAGAGGAAAGGAAAAAAATGTTTCTTATTCACATTCTCACCTACACCTTCTATTTCGATTCATTCTGTGCAAACCTTATAGCTTGTCACAGAGGTGATAATAAGAACAGTAATAATATTGGCATGGTCATAGCTCCAATACAGATCAGTGGCCAGTAAATTTGAGATTGTATAGCTCTACAAAAACTTGTTTTCTGCTCTGTTCACTGTATAGTTTCTTGCATCATAATTTGCACCTTTACTGTCACCTTTCCTGTTGTTCCAGCAGAAAATCCAAGCACTCCCTTAAGCTACCATGTTGTAGAGCATTCTATAAAGCTATGATTTGTACATATGTCTAGAGCTAGTAGATAGACGAGGTGCAGCAGATGGCACACAAGCACATAGCACAGTTTTGTTCTTTGTAGGATCAATAAAATCTGTTGTACACTGGTTTCTTTTGTGTACATCTTTGCATGAAGCACTTTTTAAATATTTATCTTAAAAGTTAACTTTGCAAATCAGCACTAAAATGCAGGACAAGGGTATGTGGACTGCTGGCCCTGCTATGTATATTAGGTTTTGCAATGCAGGGCTTGCAGCCTAGTATCTTTCGTGTAGGTTCAATTCACTTAAATACTGAGCAGAACATAACAAAAATATGTAAGTAATAAATATACATCCATGAAATAGTCAGACCTGCAGATTATACAAAGTCAGCTTCTCCTTTCAAATGAAGAGTCAGCTGTTATCTCCCAGAGCAAACCAGCATTTTTTATATTTTAAAGTAAGTAAGTGTTCAATCAGCCACACTATTACTGCTGAAGAAGGCCACTTAAGTGCAGGAAAATGATGACTGATGAAGCTCCTTGAACTACTGAAAGCCACATACTAATAAAGGAACATTGATAACATACCATTATTTGTTCATTTTTATATTTTCAGGTGCATAAATAATTAAGAGAAAAAATGCAGATCCTTTTCTGTCAGAACCATACATAATGTAATAGATAATATCATATATAATGCAATACAATTCAGCAATTCATCCCACATGTGCAACAGTATAACCAGTTACATATATTGACTTGAAAAGCATAATCTTGCTTAGCACTTCAGCTCTTAGTCACTTCTGTCATCCTTAAGACCTTTGTAAATTAATTTTGTCACCTTTCACAAAGTTTAATTAAACCAGACTGTACATAGTCTGGATCCAGAATCTAGCAAAGTTCTGCTTAAAAGCTTTATTTCTCCTTTGAATTGAGTTAATGTTACTTCTCACCAGAAATGTGACAGCCTTGAAAAGAAGTAAACCCCAGGTCACTCAGAATGTCAAATGTTATACTTTGAACAGCACCTGATAATGCTCAAACAGCTAATGCAGGTTACAACTATAAACTGAAATGTTCTTTTATGTAGATATGCCATTCAATATAGAGGCTGCTGTATTATATAACAGCCTTTGTTTCCAAAATGATTCACAGTGATATACCTTCAGACAATCATGAGTTCAGCCCTGACTTGAGAGTGGAATTCATGGAAACAAGATACCCACCCAAAGTAAACTATCGCAGTCTCCTGGCACTAAAACCCAGTCTTCATTGATTTTACTTTCGGTTAATGACCAGGACTAATAAACCACTTGAAATTCTAGGTTGAAACTCAAATGACATACTATGTTCACAAGGGCAAGACAGTTAGACCTCCAAACATATTTCACAGCCCAATAGCTTCAGACAAATAACCCAAGTTTTAACAGATGCCCCATTCTTTACTAGGACATTTGACTGCACAGCTGGACACCAGGTGGTTGCTACCATCATATTTCACTTCTTAAAAAGGCTACTAGGCCTGTTTTGTTCTGTGTACAATTCCCTTTCTGAATCATAGAATCATAGAACCATAGAATCATAGAATCATAGAATCATAGAATTGTTAAGGTTGGAAAGGACCTCTGAGATCATTGAGTCCAACCTGTTAACCTAACTGCCTGGTCTACCTCTAATCCATGTCTTCGAGGACCACATCCACATGTTTTTTGAATATTTCCAGGGACTGTGATTGTACCACTTCCCTGGGCAGTCTGTTCCAGTGCTTAACTGCTCTCTCCGTGAAGAAATTTTTCCTAATATCTAATCTAAATCTCCCCTAGTGCAACTTGAGCCCATTTCCTCTTGTCCTATCACTTGTTACTTGGCAGAAGAGACCGACACCCACCTTGCTACAACCTCCTTTCAGGTATTTGTAGAGAGTGATAAGGTCTCCCCTCAGCCTCCTCTTCTCCAAACTAAACAACCCCAGCTCCCTCAGCCGTTCCTCATAAGACTTGTGCTCTAGACCCTTCAGCAGCTTCATTGTCCTTCTTTGGACACACTCCAGCACCTCAATGTCCTTCTTGTAGTGAGGGGCCCAAAACTGAACACAGTATTCCAGGTGCGGCCTCGCCAGTGCGGAGTACAGGGGGACGATCACTTCCCTGGTCCTGCTGGCCACACTGTTTCTGATGCAAGCCAGAATGCTATTGGCCTTCTTCGCCACCTGGGCACACTGATGGCTCACATTCAGCTGGCTGTCAACCAACAGCCCCAGGTCCTTTTCCGGCAGGCAGCTTTGCAGCCCCAAGCCTGTAGCGTTGCACGAGGTGGTTGTAACCCAAGTGCAGGACCTGGCACTTAGCCTTCTTGAGACTCATACAGTTGGCCTTGGCCCATCGATCCAGCCTGTCAAGATTCCTCCACAGAGCCCTCCTATCCTCCAGCAGATCAACACTCCCACCCAACTTGGTGTCATCTGCAAACTTCCTGAGGGTGCACTCAATCCCCTTGTCCAGATCCTTGATAAAGGTATTAAACAGAACTGGCCCCAGTACTGAGCCCTGGGGAACACCACTTGTGACTGGCTACCAGCTGGATTTGACTCCATTCACCACCACTCTCTGGGCTTGGCCGTCCAGCCAGTTTTTAACCCAGCGCAGAGTACACTTATCCAAGCCAGCTTCTCCAGGAGAATGCTGTGGGAGATAGTGTCAAAGGCCTTACTAAAGTCCAAGTAGACAACATCCACAGCCTTCCCCTCATCCGCTAAGCAGGTCACCTTGTCATAGAAGGAGATCTGGTTGGTCAAGCAGTATCTTCCCTTCATGAACCCATGCTGGTTGGGCCTAATCCCCCGGTTGTCCCACACGTGCCCCATAATAGCACTCAAGGTGATCTGTTCCATGACCTTTCCCGGCACCAAGGTCAGGCTGACAGGCCTGTAGTTCCCTGGATCCTATTTCTGATCCTTCTTGTAGAAGGGCGTCACATTTGCCAACTTCCAGTCATCTGGGACCTCCCCAGTTGACCAGGACTGCTGGTAAATGATGGAAAGTGGCTTGGCAAGCACCTCTGCCAGCTCCCTCAGTATCCTCGGGTGGATCCCATCTGGCCCCATAGACTTGTGGGCATCCAGGTGGGGGAGCAGGTCGCTAACTGTTACCTTTTTGATTATTGGGGCTTCATTCTGCTTCCTATCTCCATCTCCCAGCTCAGGGGCCTGAATACCCTGAGGATAACCAGTCTGGCTATTAAAGACTGAAGCAAAGAAGGCATTAAGTATCTCAGCCTTCTCCTCATCCTTCATGGCAATGTTTCCCTCTGCATCCAGCAAAGGATGGAGATTCTCCTTGGCTCTCCTTTTCTCACTGATATATTTGTAAAAACGTTTTTTGTTACCCTTCACTGAAGTGGCCAGTTTAAGTTCTAGCTGGGCCTTTGCCTTTCTAATTTTCTCCCTGCATAACCTCACAACATCCTTGTACTCTTCCTGAGTTGCCTGCCCCTTCTTCCAAAGATGGTCAACTCTCTTTTTTTTTCCTGAGTTCCAGCCAAAGCTCTCTGTTCAGCCAGGCCGGTCTTCTTCCCCGCCTGCTAGTCTTTCGGCACATGGGGACAGCCTGCTCCTGTGCCTTTAAGATTTCCTTCTTGAATAATATCCAGCCTTCTTGGACTCCTTTGCCCTTCAGGACTGCCTCCCAAGGGACTCTCTTAACCAGACTCCTAAACAGTCCAAAGTCTGCCTTTAACTTATAACTTATAAAACATGGAGAAAAGATGGAGCTGTGTAAAAGTCCAACTTGAAACGTCTGTAGGTAAAATGACTGTAACCACATACTATCCCATGACTTCTCAGTGAAAGAAAAGCATAATGAGTTTCTTAGCAAACATGAGTACCCTGACCAGATCCAGAAAGAAAACTGTCACTATTATTTCACAATGATACCAAAAAGAAACTAATACATCCAAGAAATATTAATGAATGCTCCTGATCATCAGCCATTACAGTACCTCTCTCTGCTGTGCTATATCTCTCTGGAGAGAAGGAACTGAAAAGTAGATGCATGTAAGGTGAAAAAGTGAATGTAGGTAGACTGACAAGAAAAAAGATTAAAAAAAAAAAAAAAGATTAGGATAAAAATCAAGCATGAGACACTTAGGAGGAGATTAGGAAAGACAAAAACCCCAACTCAAACTTCATAGCTAGAACCTTGGTCAGGAATTACTGCTGGGGACTGCACTGAAGTTGAGAAAAGGAGTAGGAGGGCTAAGGAATGTGGGGTGACTGGAGGGGCCTGGCTAGAATTAAATCCATTTGGAAATCCATCTGGTGAGTGCATACTAATGCCTCCATTTGAAACATTTCAAAATCAGTCACACACACACACACAAAGGTAACATTTTTGATAATTTTTTTGTGGGGATTGCTCTTTTAGGATAGTATGTATGTTAATCAAATTAGTCTCTCCATGAAACTCCATGAAACTTCTAGCTAAAATTTAAAAATATATGTGTATGAGTATTAACACAAAATTATGTAGCAGGTTGGCCCCAGCTAGCAGCCAAAATCCCATCCAGCTGCTTGCTCACTTGCTGCCGCCTCAGTAGGAGAGGGGGAGAAAATAAAAAGAACAGGAGCAAGGAAGCTTATGGGTCAAGATAAAGACAGGGAGATGCCTTACCAATTACCATCACAGGAAAAACAGACTCAGCTTGGGGAAAATTAATTCATTGCCAGTCAAGATATATATATTTAATTGCTGATTCAGGTATTGGGAAACAAAAACAAACAAAAAAACCCCAACATTAAAACATCTGGAGAAAACACACTTAGGGAAAACGCCTTTTCTCCCCCCAGTCCCCTGCTCAACTTCACCCCAAACTCCTCTCCTCCTCCCCCCTTGTTATTGCTGCAGGTTGCCCTCAGTCCCTTCAGTGAGGGGTTAGGAGTGTTACAGCCAGTACACAGTGGTTTCCCTCTGCCACTTCTTCCTCCTCACTCTTTTCCTCTGATCCAGCATGGGTCCTCCAGGAGGTGTAGTCCTTCAGCAGTATCTGCTCTGCTCCTCCTCTGACCTTGGTGTTCCCTCTGTTGTTTCACATTCTTTTTTCTCCCTGCTCTGCCTGTCCAGCATTTTCTCCCCTTTCTTAAATAAGTTTTCCCAGATGCTCCACCATCTTGGCTGAGGGGCTCAGCTGTGCCTTGCAGTGGGTCTATTGGAGCTGGCTGGAATTGTCCATGTCCAGCATGCGGCAGCCCCGGCCTCTCCTCACAGAGGCTGCCCCGCAGCCCCCACTGCAAGCATCTTTCCATGGATGCCCAGTGCAAATTCAGTAATATGAGTGGTATGTCAGCATGTGGGGAAAAGTTTTTGTGTGCATTTATGAATATATAATACATGTTGATGCATTTTGTATATACTTGTGTCCACAGAAATATAACACTCTAAATAAACAAAATCAAGTCAAATGATACTGGTCAAAAAAACTGCCAGAAAAAGGCAAAAAGAGGTGAATAATCCTGTCTTCAATTCATTTTAATAATTTTTTTTTTCTGGTGCTTGTACTCTTCATAGTCAGTAGATGTTAAAAAAGACTGTCAGATACACAAATACCCTCTGAAACTTCATTGAAATCCAGCATAAGTTAATGGGACACTGCAGATGTGCTTGCCGCATGCCTGATGTTTTGAAGGATTTAGAACTTGGTTTCTTTTTTTAGTCTCTTAACAGTATTAGATTCCAGCACGAGCTAAAAATATTATGTAGGTAGTCATAGTGTCACCTCTTTTGTATTCCTTGTAGAGCTGAAGTGTGCAGCTGGAACTGTATAAAAGCTGAGGAATTACTGTGTCATTCGAAGTCAAAATTATTATGCTTGAACTGCTGCAACTGTAGGTTCTCACAGGACTACTGGCCTCCAGGCTTATGGAAGCTAAACATACTGCTGCTAGCCAGGAGAGATTAGTAAACATATTGCTTGTGCTTCTGGAAAACCGTCACTGGGTACTCTCCCAAAAGAACAAGTTCTGATCTGTATTTTAAGTAGCAGCTGCTCAGCATGCTAAAATACCCTGCACAGATTTATTCTGTTTTGCTTTTCACAGAGTTCTTTTAATCGCAGCTACCCACAAGTGTGGGACAGAAGTGGAAATTTGACATTAACCTGAGTGGTTGCTGGCACTTTCCAGAGCAGAGAAGAACAGCCGTGGAAGAATTATGGGATATTTAAGCAATAAAAGTGTGTTGCTTGCTTTATCTCTTCTGCCATATTCATACACACACATATGCTTTTTCACTCCCTCCCTTTGAAAACACGTACACACATACACACAAACACACAAACCTCCTACCAGTGCTTCATCAGGATTTAAGTTATTTGTCAGAAAATCACAGAGCCACTGCAGCTGAAAAGGACATCTGGAGATTGTCTAGTCCAACCCCCCTGCTCAAAGCAGGGTTACCAGGGTCAACTTGCTCAGGGCTGTGTTCAGTCGGGTTTTGAGTATCTCCAAGGGTGGAGACTCCATAGCCTCTCCAGGCAAGCATGGAACTCACATGCTCCAAGCCCTTCATCATTTTTGTGACCCTTCACTAGATTCGCTCCTTTATGTTCGTGTCCCTCTTCTACAGGGAGGCCTAAGACTGTAGCCAGTGGTCCAGCTGTGGCCTCTCTGGTGCTAAAGAGGGGAAGGATCACACCATCAACCTTCTGGTAACATTCCTCTTAATGCAGTCTGGGATATTGTTAATCAACTTTGTCTCTAGTGCACATTGGTCACTCAAATTCGACTTCTTGTCCACCAGGACCCCCAGATCCTTCTCTGCTTTACAGACAGTGCATGTAATTATTCCTTCCCAGATGCAGGACTTGGCTTTTCTCTTTGTTGAACTCCATGAGATTCCTGTTTGCTCATTTGTCCAGCCTGGTCTGGCTGTGTATCAACCAATTCTTCTGAGTTTGTGTGGTCTGCAAACTTGCTGAGGATGCACGCTATCCCATCATCCAGGTCATTAATGAAGATGTTAAACAGTATTGGCGTCATTATCAACCCCTTGGGTGCACCACTAGTGACTGGTCTCCAACTAGACTGTGTTCTGCTGATCACAACTCTTCAAGCAGAGGAGTTCAACCACTTTTCAGTCCACCTTGATGTATGCTTATCTAGCCCATACTACATGAGCTTGTCTATGAGGACATTATGGGAAACAGTGTTGACAGCCCTGCTAAAGCCAAGACAAAAACCAGACACTGCTCTGCCCTGATCCACCAAGCCAATCATCTCATTGTAAAAGGATACCAGGCTGGTGAAGTATTTTTTGCCCTTCATAAATCTATGCTGACTACTCCCAGTCACCTTCTTGTCCTAAACGTCTTTGGAAACAGCTTCCAGCAAGATTTGCTCCAACACCTTTCCAGGGAGCAAGGTGAAGCTGACTGGCCTGTAGTTCCCCAGATCCTCCTTCTTGCTCTTCTTGAAGATAGGAGAGACATTTGCTGCCTTCCAGTACTTCCAGTACTCAGGAATCTCCACCATGAACTTTCAAAGATAATTCAGAGTGCCTCAAAATGACATTGGTCAGCTTTCTCAGCACTCATGGATGCATCTCATCAGCACCAAAGAAGGCCTCTTCTACTTCTTTCTGATTGGGTGGTCTCTAGCAGACACCCACAAAAACTTCCAATATGCAAATGTTCCTTTTTTAGAAGGCATCATGCCTTTTATGTTGAATCATTTCCACTGAAACTGCCAGAGCAAAAGGAGAAGCTATGGCCTTAATCCATTAAAGATAGTAGAATGACAACTTTTGGCTTCACTGCACTTTGATTGATGTGCTGAAGAAATGCAGTAATTGACATATATAATGTACAATCAATATATTAACAGAGGGTGCTAGTTAAATGTGCAGACGTGACAACAGCATGTATCTTTTGGGGACTGTTAGATGCTTTCTACATCAGAACGGTGCTGGAATCCCACCTATTTGTCTCCAGAGAACAGCAACAGGGTCTTAGAAGACATTTTCTGAAAAGATTTTTGGAATAGCATTCAGATGACTAAGCTGCTTGCTAGACAGCTGCACAGCCCCACATAAAAAGCAAGAAAACTGAAAATAGTCCAAAGTAGCTACACTTCTGCTCATGAAGCAAAACAAGTGAGAGCAGACAGTGACAGACTTTGAAATAGTCACTCTGTAGCAGCTGCTAGCTGTTATATGGAAGAAACAGGGATGAAGATGTTACTTGGACTAGCTTTGGGGTTTGCAGCTAGTTTCCTGCCATGGGCAAGGCAGGAGCTGGATCCAGGCTGTGACCTAAGGTCCCATTCTGGTTCTTGACTTGCTCTTAGACTAACACAGCCATGCCCTATGCCTTTCTTATGCTGGGCTTCAGGTTATAGTCTCACTGCAAGATTTGAAGAAAATAATAACTAAAAACATCCATTCAGAAGAATATAAAGAAAACAGTCATTTCTCACTTAAATTCTTTCCTCTGCTTTCCTCTGTTTGTATTTAACATTTTATAATATATACCTATGGTTGAAGAGACTAGGAAAAAGCCTCTGCCATATTTGACAAGTACCTTTTCAGTGAGGCTAAAATTAAATGTGATTTACCTTTATTTTCTGCACATCTCACACAGACTATGGGTCTGGATAGGTTTTAAGGAAACAGTAAATAATGGCAGAGAATGGTGAAGTATGCTTTGTGACAGAAGGGAAAAAAAATCCCACTATGGTTAGGAAGGTGTGTCTGAGATATGTGTTGGCAGTGCTGCGTATGTGTGAGAAGGCTGGTGACCATGAGCAGAGAGAAGAAACAAAAATAGAAAAATATAGCAAGTGTAGGAGATATGACCAAACAATCATATAAGAATTTTAAAAATCAAAGGATGCAGTTTACAATGGGACTTTAGGATGTAAGGAATGACCAGCTGCCTATTTTTACTTAAGAAATTTTCACCTATAACATTCACCTGTTGAAGACAGAATGTGGGAAGAAGAATTGAGAAAAAACAGAATCGAGCGTATAGATGAGGAAAGTTGGAATAATGTAGGTAATGTGCAAGATTTCAGATTTCTTGATAGCAGTTACACAGGAAAAGTAAAGGAAAAGGTAAAAGCTAAAGATACTATAAGAGCAAAGAAATGTTTTGAGTGGAGAAAGAAAACACTTGAGATGAGGAGGCATCTGAAAATGCTCCTCTCATAAAAGAAAAATTGAAGAGCTATTTCATCAAAGTAAATTTGTGAGAGCCAGAGATGAAGGGGTTAAACATAAAGCTACATAGAAGTTACTACAAGATTTAAAATATAAAACCATCCCTCTGACCTGAAAAGACAAAATAGCTGGAGGGTAGGAGGAAGAAAATACCCTGAAAAATATGTAAATAACCACCAACTTCAATGAGTTGATGCAGTCAAATAATAGGAGATTCCATTAATGTCAAAAGGCTAAATTGTACTAAAGGTTCATGAGTAGTAACCAAGAATTGTTTCCTGAGAAACAGAATCATTAACAGCATGTCATAGACCACTTTTTCTTTCTGCAAAAGTATAACTTCCCCTAAAATCATTCCACATATCCTTTACTTTTCTGACAGCAGTCTAAGTTACTTGCACCTGACGCTTTCACATACACAGATAACTAACAAAAGCATAGATTCAATTTCTTGAAAACAAGTCATATATTTCTATTGAATTTTTAGCACTATGTCTTCAGGAAGAGCCTTGGATGGGCACTCTTTTAAATGGGCACTGATACATTAGTGCATACAGAAATACAGATTTTTATGAAATACTTGCATGTATTTTCATTTTCCATTGAAATAGAATATATTTATTGTCAAACATTTTATTTGAAAATATTCCAAAGGGAACTTTACAGATATATTTTGGTAGCTAAAGTACAAATAAACTCTGTGAAAAATGTGTAATAGAGTCTTCTTTCCTCCTTCTTCCAAGTCTGGTAGCTGGGCAGTTAATAGTCCTGGAAAAACAAACTCCATTATGCCAAATTGTATAACTCTCTTGCAGAAAATCTGACTTTTTATGTCAGATGTGTTAGAGAAATGGCACGGTCTCAAACATTACTCATGGCACCAGTAAATTACTGAAATAAACTCTGTCATCTGCTATCCGAAGCCTCCAGTTCACAGCCATTTGAGGAGTGGAAATTATCATCTGACAGTATCCTAAAAGCACTAATTTTATAAGAAAACTTGGGTTAGATTTTCTTATTTATGTGCTGTAAAGATGTGATGGCGTACAACTACGGCAGATGGATGTGTTGCATTACACAGATAGTGAACTCTTGGAAGTTCAAAGTACAAGTTTCTTTAAAAGAAGAATAAAATGGAAAGGAATGCAATATGTAACATTAAGGTTCAGTTCCCATGATAAACAGGTCAGAGAAAAAAAAAAAACTAAATTAGGTATAGAATTATTTGGCCTCATCAGTTACAATCAATAAATAATTGCTTTACAAATTTCTTTCATCTCCTTATAGCAAATATAATTCAATTGTGCATATCTTCAACATCAACACAATTAAATTGGTGTTAGGGAAGAAAACAGGCCTTTTTGCTCCTTTAAAGCTCGTATGCATAATCCTAGAGATAGGAATAATTGAAGAATTATAATTCCAATAATTGCTCAGCACAGCTAAAGATATCTCGAGGTACAAAAAGCTCAAAAAGCTCATGTGTTGAGCACATTATTTACATCAGCCTTTGAGAGCAAATATTTATCTTGAACCCTAATGCTATTTTTTTCCCTGAAGATTTACTCTGTTACACAGACAGTGCAAACTTTCTTGTCAGATTTGCAGTGAAAGCTTCAAGGAAGCCAGAACAAACTTATGGGGGGAAAAAAAAACAAAACCAAAAATCCCCCCAAGATCTGGAAATATGTATATTATCTTGGACTTTTAACTACTCTCCCAGTTTTCTTCCCCAGCATGTACCAGCATGAAGAAAATTACATTTATATGCATTTTTCTTGGTATTTTTGTTTTCCTTCAGATTTTCTTGTGTCAGAGGGCATTTTCCTCTCTGAAAAAATCAATACAACATAACACATTTTAGCTCATTGGTAACAGTGTTCTGATCAACAGAGAGAGCTTTGCAAGAAAAAAAAAAAAAAAAAAAAAACAGAAAGAAAATGTGGTATAACTTCAGGGTCTAGTCTTGCCAGGTGCTTTGCAAGCTAAGAAAAAAACTTCATTTTTTAACATCCCAGAATCAAGCTTTCATTAGGTTCTGAGCAGAGTGGAGAATACTGAACTCCTGTGATCCAAAAGTATCATTTAAATATATGTAAAAATAATTCAACAGCCAGAAGTTTATGTCCCTGCTGTTCAGTCATTTTTCCTTTTTAGGAAGCACAATTCTTTCTGCTTTGTTACAATTTGTTAGGCTGCTGCAATTTCATCTTTTAGAGAAGAAAAAAAATCTTTCGATAAGTGAAGCAAAAGTCAGGAAGATACAAAATGAACAATAATTACTAGGAGAAAATGTGCATTTCAATACTTAGCTTTAATAGTATGATTGAAAAGACTGAATTGGCCCATTAAATTTAATTCATCATTGCAAACCTTTCATTCTGAACATCCATTGCTACTACCCAGGCCCCTCCTGCAGCATCCATATCTATGTAATTCATTCTGCCTTACTTCTAAGAACAAGAACAAAGTTAAAATTTTAAATTCACATTGTAGCTGAGTATGAATCTTCCTTGACATTGAATATTTTGCACTTGCCATTAACATTCTGTTGCTAAAAATAAAAGGCTATTATATTATCTGCATCAAAATAATGCTTTTCCTATTTTGCATGCTTCCTGGGTCTTTAAACAAATCCTATAGATGTTTAGACTTTACATATTTTATTATATATTTCACGCATCATTACTTTGAAAAGCTGTTTTAATTATAATACTTATTATGCTGAAATTGAGTTGTTTTAGCCTGTTAGGAAAAAGGGCTGTTGTGTAATTACCGATATATAACTGAACTTTTCCTTAAACCATGCAATTCCTGCACTCTAATTAGGTCTCCATATCTCATTAACATATTTTTTTAATACTCTGATGGAATGGAATTTGCTGTCCTCAGGACTGATGAACAGTTCATTAGTTGTAGTAGAGGAATTAGAAATTCATGATGAAGATAGCTCTCACTAGCCCTTCTGCTGCATCCAAACTAGTTCATTCTGTTGAACATGAAGTTTCAGTTCTTACTGGCCTCTTGCCTCTGAAGATTCAAGCTGCTTATCAACAACAAAGTTACCACCTCAGCTTCTCACATCATTTACACTGTAAGTAAGAAATATTCTAGTGCTCAGCTGAAAGAGATATGGAAAAGTGTGGTGAGTGAAGGATGTTTGGAGGGCTGTGGGCCATTTTTAGTTCATCTGCACATTGACATATTCTTCCCCAAAGCTTTCTCTTATCTATGTCCTTATATTGAATTCCTTACCATGGTATCTCAGGGTTTCTGTTTCTGTGGGCATTATTAAAAATGAAAGAAGTCCTGATCTAGTTAATCCTAACCTGCAGCCACAGAAAGTGATATCTACACCCTGTCCCCTTGCCTAGAAAGAGAAGATCCTGAGGGCAGAATTAAGCAGGAGAGTTGTGGTGAGCATTTTAAGCAGCACGTTGTAGCCTGAATGAACCTCCAGGGTTTCTTTGTCCAGCCTTTCCAGTCCAGTTGAGGACTGCCCCATTCTTTCAGCACCTGGAAGATTTCTTGATTCCCTTTTATTACCTGAAATTGGGATAGTTGTCAGCAGTCTGCAAGTGAAGGTTTCTGTATCCTTTAGATCCCAATTATCATTTTCCTGGAACATAGAAACAAATCATCAAAGCTGCTAAATTCCTTCACTCTGATATCTCATTTTTGCCTACATGTTGAGGCAGTTAAACTACTTATCTATTACTTGGGGAAGGAAATTGTGTTTGCAAAGACCTGAATCACATCTTTTGCTCATTAGAATGTCATGTTTAGAGATGTTCAGAGAAGTTCAAATTCTTATTTGCTAAACTCTCTCCACTAGAGCAAAACTTCAAATATCTATCCTGAACTGTTACCTGGCCTTCCCATTACACTTCAATTACCTTAATACTTCTAGATTTCTTAGGAAGAGACCTTTTACAATGCATTTCTCTTTCCATTTAGTTTTGATTTATAATATATGTGCCATATGTGTGCTGTGTATTTTATTCCAGTTTTAAAGTCTTGTATATATTGAGATTACATGGAACTCTAATATGGACACTGATATAGAAACCAGCCATTTTCCTCTAATTTAAGAAGTTTTTTCCTTCTAATTAATATGTAGTAATTTAATCTCATTAATATATGCTTATTAAATATAGCTGTTTAAAACTTATTAAAGTGGGTCTGTGAAGTTGTGAAGTGGTTGGTTTGGTTTTTTTTTATTTGCTCCAGTAATTAACAATACTTTCCCAATTACCTGAGGTTTCACATGTATAATGGCCTCAAGTAAATTTGTGTAACCGCATTAAAATCTTTAACACCTATGGAACCATACCCTCTCTCTAACAGATGAAAAATATATGGTTTTGTCTTATGACACTGTGGACACTCTTCATGCAATGCTATTGAAGAGGACTGATTATGTATATGAATATGATAACGTTACTGAAATGTTGGATACTTAGATCTTTTTATGGAGTCTTATACTGCTTTATTTCAGTACTTTACTATTTTACAGTGATGGTGATGAGCATTATTACCACTTTTTAATATTGCTCTATATCTTGAATATACTTAAACAATACATATATTCATGGAGAGCACCATTGTAACCGAAGTCAATGAGGACATTCTTGTTAATCTCAGTGATTTGGGGTCACACCTGGACAGAATTACATTTTCATATGTGTGCTTTCCAAACTGAAGAGAGAATTCCTCTCAGTGGTCTCAGTTCACAGCTCCTAAGCACAGTAATTCGCAAAGAACGGCTGTTACACTTATGGAAGGAAATTAAACTAGTTATTACCTCTGGTAAGTACTTTCTATTTTACATAGCTTCAGAAATGTAGTGTCCATTAAAACCTTTTATTATGAATCTGCTAATTAACTACTTTGCAACTATTGTTTACAATTTATTCATCATGAGTTTGATGCAAATTTGCCTTTATTTCTATTGATACTCCTTTATGGTAAGGCAGGTGTATCGTCTGCATATATCGGACCAAATTAAAATCTAAATGGCTCCTTTGTGTTCTAGCATTTTCGTTGTTTGCTGGAGAAGACTTTTCACATGGATTTCAAATGGGGAAAAATTCACTTTCTTTTAAGGGCATGAAAATCGTAGGAAGAGAATGCATTCTGAGACATTCAACCATACAGAGGACTTGTGAAATTCTTGAAAACCTTTTATTGTCTGCAAGCAGAAAAAACACTGCACTGTATTAAAGTATTGTTAAATTAAAATTATTTCATTTCAATTATTTAATTATTTGAATGTCCTTAAGCTTTTCACATCTATAGAGAGTTTTCCAGTAGTGGACAATCACTGGAAAAACCAGTTTCTTTAAGCCTTTTGATGGTAGGTAGAATCATAGAATTGTAGAATCATAGACTCATAGAATGTCCTGGGTTGGAAGGGACCCACAAGGATCATCAAGTCCAACTCCTGACCCTACACAGGACAACCCTGAAAAAATCACACCATATATCTGAGGGCATTGTCCAAATGCTTCTTGAATGTTGTCAGGCTTGGCGCCATGACTACCTCCCGGGGGAGCTTGTTCCAATGCTCCACCACCCTTTGGGTGAAGAACCTTTTCTTAATGTCCAGCCTAAAATGCCCCTAGCATATCTTCCTGCCATTCCCTCGGGTCCTATCATTGGTTGTCAGGGAGAAGAGGTCAGCGCCTGCCCCTCCTGCTTCCCTTGTGAGGAAGCTGTAGACCACGATGAGGTCTCCCCTCAGTCTCCTCTTCTCCAGGCTGAACAGACCAAGTGACTTCAGCCACTCCTTGTATGGCTTCGTCTCTAAAACCTTCACCATCTTCATGGCTCTCCTGGGGACACTCTCTAGTAGCTTTGTACCCTTTTTGTACTGTGGCACCCAAAACTGCACACAGTACTCAAGATGAGGCCGCACCAGTGCAGAGTAGAGCCGGACAATCACCTCCCTCGAACAGCTAGCAATACATTGCTTGATGCTCCCCAAGACACGGTTGGCCCTCTTGGCTGCCACGACACACTGTTGGCTCATGTTCAACTTGCCGTCGACCAGAACCCCTAGATCCCTCTCCGCGGGGCTGCTCTCCAGCCTCTCGTTCCCCAGTCTGTATGTACATCCAGGGTTGCCATGTCCCAGGTGCAAAATCTGGCACTTGCCCTTGTTAAACTTCATAGAGTTGGTGATTGCCCAGCTCTCTAACTTGTCCAGAACTCTCTGCAGGGCCTCTCTGCCCTTGAGAGTGTCAACGGCTCCTCCCAATTTTGTGTCATTGGCAACCTTGATAACAAACCTTCAAGTCCTGCATCCAAGTCATTTATGAAGATATTGGAGAGCACTGGCCCCAAGATGGAGGGGTGGAACCCTGCTAGTGACTGGTCACCAGCCTGATGTAACCCCATTTACTATAACCCTTTGAGCCCAACCCATCAGCCAATTGCTCACCCATTGCATTATGTGTTTATCCAGCTGTATGCTGGACATTTTGTCCAGGAGGATACTGTGAGATATTGAAGGCTTTACTGAAGTCCAAAAAGATTACATCGACTGGCTTTCCTTGGTCAGCTAGATGGGTAACCTTGTCATAGAAGGAAATCAAGTTTGTCAAGCAGGATTTTCCCCTCGTGAACCCGTGCTGGCTGGGGCCAATGACTGCATTGTCTTTCAGGTGTTTTTCAATAACTCCCAGAATAATCTTCTCCATAATTTTGCCAGGCACAGAGGTGAGACTGACAGGCCTGTAGTTACCAGGGTCATCCCTGTTGCCCTTCTTGAAGACTGGGACAACGTTTGCCAGCTTCCAGTCAACTGGGACCTCCCCTGATTCCCAAGGGCATTGAAAGAATTGAATAGCATTGGTGTTTGCATGCTGGAGAAAATTCTTTATATAAATGACAGAGGGAAAAAGAGACTCAGTCAGAGAAAAGAAGACAATGAGTAAAACGCATAACACTGAGAAGAAATCTGTAAACAGCTATTTAAAAATTGCTTGTGTAGTTACATCAACTAGGGTATAACTTTGAAAACTGGCAGTCTTCAATCATCAGAAGAAAAATTACTTAGACTGTGAAAGCTTGGAAAGAACACTTTGGGCAATTGAAACCAGTTCCGTGCAGCCAAGCCATACAATCCTTTTCATAATTTCATTAAGTTCCCTACTTAAACCAGTTAAACATAAAACTGGGTTAACAACAGACCGCTCACAAACTTTACTTTTCAGCTTACTAGCAATCTTATTCTGATTTTCAACATTTCTCATCAGTTCTCACACATTTTCCACAGCCAACTTTTTTCTTTTTCATAAGCAGATGGTCTCCCTCCTTACTGTTTACCCAGGTGATGATTTATCAGGGAAGACTATGGGAACTTTAGCCTTCCATTAGCTCCTGTCTCCAGCATACTGCTTCTCATCTTCCTAATCCCATATGCCAGGTTTACAAGCCAGGAAGAAGTTGTGGTGCTGACATGCACGGAACTCCCTCATGCAAAGGAGGGAGGAGATGGGGCTTAGATGGGGCTTTTCTGCTCATGCCTCCTCCCTGCACCTCTCCGTAGCACATGACTCGTGTGAAAGGAGACCTCAATGGTATTCACAAGCGGCCACCTACCTGATTTATACTTTTGTTTTACCTGTAGAGGAGAATAAAGTCCTCTAAGAGCCTTCACTAGGCTAAGCAGGCCAAGCTCTTTCAACCTGCTTGCACAAGAGCCTCTCCATTCCTCATCACCCTATTTGTTCTCCAAAGGGAGCCTCATCAGTACCTGATACTATCCTTTTAATACTGTCCTAACATGTTCTGGGTATAGAAAGGACCCATCTTATTCCATCAAAATATCATCATAGTGAGGGTGCCTGTTTGCACTATCCCACCCAAAGCTAGACATCAAGCACGGCCAATAATGTATTCCACACAATGAAAAGAACTTCTTGAGTTCAGTGGTCTTCAAATCAGGCTCGTTGCCCAGTAAGTAATATTTTTAAAAGTATAAGTTGTTTCAGTTGTTTAACATTTCTCATGACCAGGGTAACCCTGGATAAGCACTCAATATTTAAACAGCATGCAAACAATAAATAACACCTTTCTCATTTTCATAATCATGTACATATCAGCCATAGCCTAATTGCTAAGACAGAACAACACTCCTAATTATACCCATTGTGAATTTTTTGATTTTGGATGGAGTATGAAGTGCTTTGTATGTTTATAAATTGCTGGATTCAGGTGAGCATCAAATTTCTCCAGGCTGAACTCACATTAGTCCTTTGAACGACCTGTATTTTTAATTTGGCATGAAACTACTGCAAGCTACATAGTGAAACTAATGAGGCTGCTGCAACTGTGCAGGGCAGTAATCAACAGCTACTTTATTGCTGGAGAGTGTATTAAGTCTATGCATGATGTAAACTGAGAAAAGCTTTTTGTTTCAGAAAACATTCTGATGTATGTTCACACATTTTCTCAGGAAATAAATAACATTACAAGCAGACATGTTGAATGGAAAAGAGCTAAGATCATCAGTTATTTTGATCTAGACGTTTGACAAATCAAGAAAAAAAAATTCTGCACAATAAGTGCAAAGAGAAATTCAAAGCTGAAGTATAATCCACAGTAACAAGCAGCAACAGAAAAACAGCAACCCATTGTCTGTGTGGTGGCTTTTCACCACTGACAAGGTTGAGCTAGAGCCTTTCTCCCATGCTGCGATCCCATGCACTGGAAACAACAGTCTGTCCTGATACACCCATAGACAGGGACAGGAAAAATGTGCTGCAGTGTGATGGAGAAGCCAGAGTCCTTCTAGAGGACACACTCAGATGCACCTTCAGGGTCTATCTGTGTGCTGGGTGAAGTACCCAGGTGTTGACAGTGGTGGCCTCTGTGAGATGAGGCCAGGGGCTGCCCTGGGCTGGATACAGCTGGTTCCAGCTGGCTCCAGTGGAGAACCCATGCTGGAGCAGAGGAAAAATGTGAGAAGAAAGGAATGGCAGAGAGAAGCCGCTGAGTACTGACCACCCACAGCCCCCAACCCCTCCAGTCCCACTTATGGTGGGAGAGGAGTGAGGAGAGTGAGGAGCTGAAGTTGAGCCTGAGAGAGGGAGAAGGAAAAGTGTTTTCATGTTTGACTTTGTTTCTCACTACCCAAATCTACTTTAATTGGCAATAAATTAATTTTCCCCAATTGGAGTCAGTTTTGCCCATGACAGGAATTATTAAGCAATCTCCCTGTCTTTATCTCGACCCATGAACTTTCTCATCCTATTTTCTCCTCCTTTCCTGCTGAGGAGGAGGAGTGAGTGAGTGACTGGCTGGGTGTTTTTCTGTCAGCCAAGGCTGACCCACCACACTCCATCACACAAGTACATCCTGTATTCAGACCTGTCTTTTTTGAGTCACCGGGGTAGTGATCCAGACCGTTGTACACCACAGAGTTTGTGATCCACATAAGTTAATCTGAGTAGGTGCAGGCTTGTCCTGTGTTAAAGTGCAGGCTTGTCCTGTGCTATGCTGTCCTGTACATATAGTTAGGCCTTCAGGCCTGTGCTGTGCTGCACAAATCGCCTGGCCACAGGATAAACTCAGAAAGCTAACTGTAATGGAGGAGCCTGTAGACAGCTCTCACTTGGCACCAGCAATGACACCACCTGCAAGTCCTTGGCTATATCTAAAAGTGAAGCAAGATGTTCTCATGCAAACATCCTTTTGCTTGACAGTGGAAATGATGAATAGAGCTGTTTTCTTCTAAGAAAATCCTATTACAGCTCTAAATGCTGGCAAACCTGTCCACAGATGGGATCTGCACTGCGTACTATGCCCTGATGGGAGGCCTGTCTGGCGCTGCTCAAGTTGGGATCCCCAGCTTCTGAAGGTACGTAAGATTATCTATCCTTTTTTTCCATCTTGCGTTAGCTCTATTAAACGGTATTTTAGAGAGTATTGTTCTGGTGGGTTAGCCTTGGCTGTCAGCTAAACGCCCACACAGCTGCTCACTCACTCTCTTCCTAGCAGGATGGGGGAGAAAATAGGAAGAACAGAAGCAAGAAAGTTTATGGGTTGAGGCAAAGACAGGGAGATCACTTACCAATTACTGTCACAGGAAAAAAAAGACTTGTTTTGAGAAAATTAATTTATTGCTAGTTAAAATTAAAAGCAATTAAAATAATTACTAATTCAGGTAGTGAGAAAAAAAAAGACAAATATTAAACCAACACCTTTCCTCCCCTCTTTTCCAGAAGTAACTTCACTCCTGACTCCTCTCCCCACCCCAAGCAGCACCAGGAGGTTGGGGATGGGGTTTATGGTCAGTATGTAGAGGTTTCCCTCTACTGCTCCTCCCTCCTCACACTTTCTTTCTGCTTTCCATGGTCTCTTCCAAAGGCTGCAGGGAATCTCTGATCTGATGCCTGCAGCACCTCCTCCCCTCCTCCTGCTTGGACCTTGGTGTTTCCTCTGCTGTTTCTCACTCCTTTTTGCTCCCCCCTCCTCTGTCAGGCATTTCTTCCCTTTTTTAAATTTGTTGGGGCGGGGGGTGGGGGTGCGGAACACGATGAACACGACACCAGGGTGGCCAAGGGGCTCAGCCGTGCCCTGCCCTGGGTCGGTTGGAGCCGGCTGGAACCGGCTGTGTCTGGCACGGGGCAGCCCCGGCCTCTTCTCACAGAGGCCGCCCAGCAGCCCCACTGCCAGCACCTGGGCACCGACACCCAACTCATCATTAGAGAGTCTGAGTGCCTTTCTCACAAGTATCATAATGAACACTTGTACCCATGCGTTACACCCTCACACTTATATGTACCTCATAAGATGCTTCTATTTTCCACAGTGTCTTCTACACCAGAATATGAAGCCTCATGTGAAGCGTTGGGCCTCTTGAGGGAGAAGGAGAGGGATTAGGATCTACTTACAATGACAAAGATGCATCCATTTTATTTGTGCAGAATTTATAAGTATCTGTCAATCATAACAGCATTTCACCTATCAAACTATTTGGTAACTACTTCTAGTGAGCAAATAAAAACTTGCATTCACTCTTTTTGCTATTATGTGGATTATTTACACTATTCAACAGTTGTGTATCAACAAAGATGTAATTATGGCTCAGAATTAACTATTCATCTACACGCCTGCATCATGTCTACTCTAAAGTCAATATGGACTTGCAATCCTTTGAATGGCTCAGGACACTCTTCTCTGTCTACACTGTACAACACAATATGAAATTAAAACACAACCGAAGCAGAGATATACTAATGACTAATTATTTGGTTCAGGCACCAAACAAAATTAGTCAATAAAACCAGAAAAAATACATTCACTTTGATACAAAATTAAATTCTTCTACTTTTTCAGGAAAAATTAAACACTAAAAAACAATGTCACATTAAATATGTGCTTATCTTGATGAATATTTTATTCTCATCTGTTACAAACTCAGATGAATTTCATAACAAAGCATTGTTCAAAACTGAAAATTGTTTAGCTGGCAGTTCCCAGTGAGCTAAGTGGGATGTTAGATGCCTCCTCTTGAATTAATATTTTTATGGCTGGTCTAAAAACACCTATATACACACAGAGGAACAAGTCAAGATGCTAAGAATGGCGTGAATATAAACATATTAGGCTTTTCTTTCTTCATGATGGTAAGCCCAAAGATGTAAAAAGAGTGGCTCCAGTTCCCTCATTTGCTGGTATTTTACCAAAATAGTTTTGTTCAGTAACATTGTAGTTAGCACATTATATCTGGCATCTAGAAATATACTTTGATTCATTACAGTTATTTGACTCATCAGTCAAAACTGTCAAGATTCATCTTTCTTCTTTCACAGGGCTGGAAAATGAAATGCTAGAAGTCTAAGTCCTTGTTATAAAAGTGCTGGTATATAAATTACCTTAATGTCATATGCTAGCAGCTGAGGTAATGCATCTGGTAATGTCCAGACACATGAAATTATCCACATGGATTATTATAGGGCTGAATAAATTTTTGGATCCTGACCATCCACAGAAGCTGTTAACTGACCATTTCATTCACTTGAACATGTAGTTGCTATTCTACAAACATTGTTTTTCCCCTGTCCTACAAACACTTTGTTCCTGTCCATGCAAGCAATGTGCAACAAGTGAGCATTGAAGGCAGGAAGCAACTGATTAGGAACGCACAGGCACAGCTTCATCAGCTTTAGGGGCTACGCCCAGAAAAGTCCAGTAACTGAATTCACACACGAGTACACTCATATATTCTCATGCAGTGCTTCTAAAAAAGTGTGGTGACATGCCTGGCCCCAGAGTTTCCCACTCATATGGTATATAATGTCTTTCATTTCTCCTAAAGCACCGTGTCAAGCAATGGTGTTGCAAAGCACTTAATGGAAGTGGCAGGCCAGGCTATAGCTGGATGACAGGGGGTTGTATCAGCTGAAATGTTCAAGCTATTTAATGTTCAGCATTTCAGCCTTCTTCATTGTTCTGAGTAGTTTCAGACTCCAAGGGAACTTTTTGCAAAGTCCTATGTGCTCATTTGAATTTGCCTTTCAGTCCCAAGCCTCAAATTAAAATTAATGGTGCCAAAAGAGTATAAATGCCCTACCCTCTTCATGCTTCCCCTCAGTGATTGTCATTCACCATATACTGAGTGTGCTTTGCTATTCTTTTAAGCTTAGTAGCCCCTGTAAATATATCTCCCTTTATGAGATCTGAGGTGCAAGGTTGTTCAACTACTTAGTTATCTCCAAAGTTAATAATAAAGAAATTATGTACAGTACAGCTCGATGTATACAGTGTTTGAGAATGACTCCACTACCTAACAACAATACACACAGACCCAGCATCCCAAACACACTTGCCTTCCCCTTCAGTATGGCTGTGTTCTGTTGCTATTGCAGTTAAATGCAATATCATGCACTTAAAGTAGATTTGCAGTTTTGCTCTCCAATCACAAAATTACATTGACCTTATTTTTTGTTTGTTTGGTGTTTTATTTTTTTTTCAGGCTTTGATTTTTTAGAGAGGAGATGAGAGGCTATATTTACTCATACACATTAACCATAGCACTTAACGAAGAATAATGAATAATTTCTTCCAAAGATTTTTTTAACTCTAACAGAGATGCTGAAGTTTGTCACTTTCCCCCAAGTAACAAATTCTCTTTCTCTTGTAGGTCTGCTACCTATATTGCTATTCAGGACTGGAAAAGAGCAGCCTTTCATCAGTCTGTCCTTCTGAACATGTGGTAGGGAGCTGTATAGAATCACACATAAAGAGCAGTAAACTTCTTCATATACAGATTGTTGTACGTTATCAGTTTTTAAGGCTCTTTCACTTACACCAGAACAATACAGAGGAGCTTTGAGAATCCCAGTTTTGCCCTGAAAATGCAACATTTTCCTTACTTATCACCACTTCACACCATTAGTGTCTATCCACGTCGTATTAAAAACCTGTTACAGAGATACTTAGTTTAAAAAAAAAAAAACTTAATAAAGAAATAAAACCAGATACAGCATCATCTGATGGAAACTCTACAGTATACAACAAGAAAAAAAAAATCATTGTTTCACAGATTTTTTTAAAAAGTCTTGAATTACTCCTCCTGCATCTAAATTGTAGATTAGCAGTCACAGCAGTTTGCGCTTGAGCCATGACTGTCGAAGAGCAGCATGTCGAACACAGAAAATGTGCCAGAGGAGTAGCTGAAGAGGATTGGGAAACTGAATTAGTTGTGTGTCAATGGCAATTATTAAACCGCAATGGTGTGCAGTATTCAGGCTATTTAAACAAGAGAAACGATAGCTATTACAGGCAGAAGGGTTAACATGCAAAAACAAATGGGCACAATGGAGCATACACGTGCTGCACACCACCTGTAACTGGAATCGCTTCCCATGTGAACAGCTCTTGCATGTGTTGATGAGATTAACATCTGAAGCACAGAGAATATGTAGCAAGAACATTCAAAATTAATGTGAATTTGAATGTGACAATATTCTTAGGCTTTTCTTGTTTATTTTCATCAAGCATTTGGGTGACATAAATAATCACAGCAAATCTATTTTCACTGAAATGTTCAAATATTCACTGAAGGTGTATGCAAAGGGGTATGTTCAGTCACACATATTTCACAAGGTACTGTTCCTTTTAGTCATATAAATGATACAATGTGGCTATACTGAAATGAGCCAGAGACAACCTCAGACACAACAGGGGTTTTTTTCTGACATAACTGCATTCTAAGACTGATTGTCTGAAAAAGATTGAATCATTACAAACAAAAAAATCTTTTTCCATTTTTTGACACATCTATACTAAACAGTAGAATTATTTTTTGTTTTAATATCTTGCTTACATACAGTCTTAAAGTATTTACATTTTCCTTTGCATGCTAGATGAATCGGATGGTACTGAAACACCGAATAATTTGTAATTGCAGTAGTCCAATGGTAGTTCAGAATGTGAACAATTGAACTACCTTCACCTTTCTGGTGACAATGAGAGTGCACATGTAATACAGTCAATTTTTTAAAGGGTATCTGAGAAGTAATACAAAACTAAAAACATAGAACAGTACTAAAACAAGTTTCCAAGAAAGCTTGTAGTCTGCAGGAAGTCTGTTAGTTGCTTAGTGTAACAGAGTGCTGGGGAAGAAATTAATCAGCTAAACAGTTTTGCTGTACAGATTTATAGGCTACTTCTGAGTAATATGTGGTTTGTTCACTTTCTCTTTGCCACCCATTATCCAACAGTGCTAAGTCTTCCTAATTAAAGAGATGATCCTTTAACTGCGAAATCTATATTCTATTATTTGCTCTATTTATTGCCCAACCTGTCTTTTTTAAGCCTGACTCTTGAGTTTCACTCCAGGTTGATTATTAGTTTTATCAAGGGAACTCTTGCAAAGCTTCTCTCGAAGAAGAAAACTTGTTAGATAAAATTAAATTACCTCTTTGGAGGAGGATAAATAGGCTTTTTAACATTAAAGCAGATTGACATAAAACAGTAACACAAATATTAATGTAAAGGTATCCATAGTAAAATTTTCTCTACATTCTGATTTGACTCTTTTGTCATGTGTGTTTTGAGGACGTAGACATTTCGGATCAAACACAATTTCAAATAGTTATGATTAAACTTCTGATTTCAAGTTCTTATGAGAACTCTGTACTGACAACATGGTACCATTACCTTGAACACACTGATGCTAAACCTGTCCCTTCAGGACACTAACTCACATTCAAGAAAATACAGACTAATCACCATGCTAGAAGGCACAAAATCTCCCAGAACTTCCAGGAGTGTGCTTCCTTCAATATTATTAAAGAAATGAAGCTTTGATTACCATACAAGTTAAGCTAATTCTAAAGAAGAAATAGCTGTTTTCCAGCCTTTCTCTAAAGCAACGTCTTTTTCTGAGAGTACTATGAGTTGCCAGTGTGATGGGACACTCCTGTGCTGAATGCAAGCAGGAGATTTGCAGGTGCTTCGTTTTTTCTTTCACTGTGCAGATAGGCAGCAACTTACAGTTTTAGTTAGGAGTTTAATTAGAAGTGGAACTCACTTGCCATCACAGAGATGCAAGGGATGTTCTGCCACCACCAACACTTCTCTCACTTATCAGGGATCCATAGCATAGTAGGGGAGCAAGAGGAACATATGTAATTCTTTTTCATTGGAAAGGTGAAAGTAGAGCTCAGGCAATACAGTGACAGTGTTTGTCATGGCTGGAAGTCAGAGCTATGGAAACAGGAAGTGTTAACTGACTTGACAATTTGCATTTGCTCAGTTCACTCATGAAGTTAACACAGCCCATTTCAACAACACTTACCAGTCAATCGGCCAGACAGACCATAAAAGGCACATCTCTTTTCCCTCCTGTTTGCACCAGTTATTTGCTAAGATAATACTAACTAGTAAGACAAGGCAAAAATAGTCCTTGCAAGTAATCTCCACTAGACATTTTTGAATGAAAATTCTCAATATTTTTAATTTAGAGTATGTGGTAAGATCACTAGAAATGGACTGGAACTCCAGAGCTACAAGCTTGGAGGCTGAGTAAGTTTCTTAAAGGAAACCTTTCTGCTAGATGAAAGGCAGGAAGGGAAAATGTTCTCACTTGCTAAAATCTGTGCATTTACCTTTCTCATCGGTGTTTATAGCTACATCTTATAACAAGGGTAGATATATATTAACAAGGGCTGCAGTTAAGGCAAATGGCACCTTTTTATTTGGGCAAGACAGAGAATGAAAAAAATAATGCAACTCCTATTGAATTCTGTGTATGATTGAATTGATGAAACAAAGATACACTAACCTTGTTTTCTTTATTTAGGAAGGTATGGTCCTTGGTTACTTTTTTTCCCCTTGGGGAATGAGCTAGCTTTTGTTCACGGAGCCATATTAAATCTCTTTCTTGCAGCAGGCCTTGGCTTCTTCCTTTCTTTTATGAGAAAATGTTCAGAAATAGTCTCTTCCTTGTGAAAAAAAGGCGTTGGGTTTTTTGGGTGAAATTCTCTTACTTGTGCTCCACCTGCTCCGTCCTTTAAACTCATAGGTTATTTCACTTCTTAAAAAGGCTACTAGGCCTGTTGTGTTCTGTGCATGATTGCCTTTCTGAATCATAGAATCGGTAAGGTTAGAAAGGACCTCTGAGATCATCGAGTCCAACCTGTTAACCTAACTGCCTGGTCCACCTCTAAACCATGTCCCTAAGCACCACATCCACATGTTTTTTGAATACTTCCAGGGACTGTGATTGCACCACTTCCCTGGAAGTGAAGAGCACCCCTTGGCCAGTTGCCACTTCTTTTAGGTTCCTAGTCCTCTGACTAGTTTTCCTCTTATGTTATCCCACCCTGAATCTTAGAACTTAATGTGCTGTTCTGACCAAGGGGGTAATGATGGCGGTTTCCAGACTCAGCACTGTTAGCCTGTAGTTTGTATATTCTTCTGGACTGCTCTGTGCAGTGCAGTGCTGACCCCATCTCAAAAATACTGTAGACTTCAACAGAAGTCTTTATTACAAAAAGATCAGACACATTAAGTCTATTTTTATTTTCCTGCTCTTATTTCTTTCTGTTTTTATCAAAAAATTACGTTATGTTCCTGAATTAATTGGTAGAGAAAGTTCTGCTTCATGCTATTTTTGTGGCACTGTAACTCCACCAGGATTTATCTTTTGCTTATGAGCATCCCCTACTGTCCCTCTTAGAATGAGCTGCTCATCTAGATAGGATTCTGCATACAAAAATAATACTAATTAATTCAATAATATACATAAAATAACAACAATGTAACATAATCCACATAATAATAAATCCATTGTCCCCATATCTATGATTATAGACCCAAATGCCAAAACTGTGAGAGCTAAATTCTTCAAAAGGAAACGAGTTCAGCAAATGTGACCGAGGCATTTTATATTAATCATAAGTTTAATTCAGAAGCACTGGGAGTAGATCTTTCTGTAAGGAATCAATAAACAATAATAGTTGTGCCTCCCAGGTTTATATTTTTACATTTGTTGCTGTGAGATTCTTTAAATAGCCTTAGTTGTATTTCTTCTATTAGTAGTACCTCACTCCCCAGATGGCTAAGATACAGCAAATCAAAACAAACTGCCTTCTTCTGGTGCTTTTGCTCTGTCAGCTGCCTACTTTGCAACACTTGCATATATATGCCAAATGTCTATGTAACACGTATGAGATATGCCAGTACAATACACTGAGATCTGCAATAAAATTTTCTTAATGGGACTAAAACCTGTATTGACAGTCTGAAAACACATTTCTTCAGGCAGCAGGGCCTATACATTCTTCATTTCAGGTTTGGATTTATCCCTGAAAACTTCCAATAGACTGGTATAATAGACATGGAATAATAACTAGAGTTGGACCCTATAGGATTTTAACAAGTCATTTCAATATCGACCAAGCAAGAATACCTAGAAACTTATTTCAGTTTCAGTTATGGCCTCACTAACACAGCAAAATTAACTTTAACTCCACAGGAATCAGAAAATACTATTTAAACTTGTTTTTCACTTGTAAGGTGAAAATAGCTAGACTGAGATTGACTATTCTATAGTATTATAGATGTGCATCACTTCAGTACTAAGATGCAAGTCGATGATTTAAAGAGAGTGATTGATTCCAGTGCAGTGAATGGATTTATTAGAGCACAGCATAAATGGCCGGGTGACTCTCATTTTCACAGTTCTTCTTGACCTGTCAGGTTGTTGTCTTCATGAAGATCAAATGTTCATTGTTTCTCATATAACTCAGCAGTGCCTCTATGATGTATGCTTCAGCCTAGATATTATCATGTCACCTTTTGTATCTCAGAAGCCTGATGGGCGTAACAACAATGAAAATCTTAGGACTAAACTGCTTATGTTGACATCAGTCAAAATTGAAATGCTTTGCCATGCCTCTGACCAAGTCACCAAAAGACAACTATGAAGATCAAGGTTATTTACATTACAGTTGAATATGTAAAGAATTCTTCCTTTCATGAAATTTGTTGAATAATTGATCAAGGGAAAGTTTAACCTGGATTTAGCCAAAGAAACGTGCAAGATGCTTTGTCACAAAACAGAATTGTTGTCAGCATTACTCTTTTTCACTGTTGCTATTATTATACAATAAATGCTTACACAGTATAATGCCAGTTTAAGCCGTTAAGTTTTCCTCTTTTATTTTTTCTTTAGAATTTTTGTTATAAACATCATAGGAAAAAAAAGAAATCAAGATCAAAGCAGCTGAAATGATTTGAAGTGTTTGTACCTCCAAACATAGTAATAATTTAAAGACCCTTTCTGATGTGTTTAAAAGTAATGCGCTGACATCAGATATCCCAAAACATAATATTGAGGTTATGAAGGTTTGAATTAGGGTACTAAGCTGTAAGCTTACTTGATTTCCTCTAATGCTTTGTTGTATAAAATAAATATATTTTCAGTTACACAGTGTCAAGCCCTGTGTTCATGTGCCCTAGTTTAGGCACTTAAAAGCTTTAAATGAGTCATCTTGGAAACTGCATAATGAAGAGAAATTGGCATTTTCAGAAGGTGATTCATGTGCCCTATCTTAGACAACTATCTTAGGAAAGCCAGCATACCTTCGCAAGCTGCTCGTTTCTTTTGACTGATTAACATACTGCTCTGGCTATCTTAGATATGAAAGTCTAACTCTTGTAAGTCTAAAATTAGGTGGAAATTAATATCCGCCTCAGTGTGATGTATTATCCTCTCTGTGTACCTCTCTGAAACATCTAAAATGTTTGGCAACATATCTGCTAAAATTGATTTAAACATGGTTAGATCAAACAATAATCAAGAACAAAGATGTGCTTGCAACATTCAAGTACTATCCATACCAGTCCTTTCTGAAATTCAAAAATCTGCCTCGAGATGGACTGAGTTGGAAAGGCTAAGATGGGCATTTGATAGGACTAAAAAAATCCTTTATGTATTGCATGTTGTGCTATGGGATTTCAACTATTCTGTAAAATCATAGAAACATTAGTTGGAAATTATCTTTGAAGATGGCCTACTTTGGACTATAATCAAGCAAAAGTTCATCTGCTTCTCCTGCCTGAAGCAGGACTATTGACAGAACTAGATTGGTTCAGTCATGGCTTTGTGTAGTGAAGTCTTGAAAGGCCCAAGGATGGAGACTCCCTGCCTCTCTCAAAGACCTTTTCCAAAGCTGAAGGACCCTCGTAGTGAAGATTTTTTTCCAAATCTGCATCCTGAACCTCCCAAGCTACTACTTGTGACTGCTGCACTATCTACCACCACCATTACCAAGAGTTTGAGTCCACCACTCTTGTAGCTCGCCTTCAGTTAGCTGCAGACTGCAATCAGAAAGTCAAGCCAATGACAATGTATATCCAACTCATGTGCTTTCTATATACTGACCAAATGGAGGACATTTCTGCTTTCCTGTGTCTAAAACGGAGAAAAAAGACAAACTGGGGGCTTACAAGGAAAAGAGTAGCAGCAGCAGTTGGGAATTTCTTTGTTTTCTTGCTGAATTCTACAATATAAAATCTTTGCTGGAACAGTTTTACTTGAGAATTTCTGAGTTTTCTGGTTTCAAACCACTTTGAAATTAAACATGTCTATCTCAGAAGTGATCACAGTGCTGAAGTGTGAGTGAGCATCAGTTGGCTAAACTCAGCTATGTGTTATACTCACTTTCTGCCACAAAATTTCAACCAAATTCCCAGTATCATGAGTAGGCCTGCTGCTATTACTGCTGTTAATTCCACTTCTGACATAAACACAGAAGACAAAGGAAGTTTTTTTCACATCACAATGATGGTCCTGCTTGCACAGCAAGTAACATTTATTCTAGCTCAAAGCACAAGATTTTGAATGTATGAAACACAGCTTATTCTAAGAGGAGAGAATTCTAACAGCCTCCTCAACCTAGATGAAATGCTTTAGCAGCTGTAGGTAGTATGTTTCTATACGATTACTGTCACATAGAAACACAAAAACAGGATCATCGAATAAGAAAATTAAGATATGGCTGTGCCTGAAATGTAAGTAGGTCTTACAAGCAACATACTTTTTCTTCAAAGATAATTTTGCAAATACAGGATAAATTTTATATGCAAATTGGACTTGCATTACACCTACAACTTTGTTTGCTCTTCACAAACATCAGAACAGTACTCTCTTTGTCAGGAGTGTTCACAGAAAGATGTTTTAACTTTCATCTTGATAAACAGATGTTATTATATGCTTTTGTAAATCTTTAGACTACAGAATTTTGAATATTTTATCCACTCGAGTGACAGAAATAATTCTAGATGATTTATCAGACTAATAGCCAACAACTGAAAAAGCTATTAGGAAATTGAACAAAATACTGAAGTAACTATACATTTGTTTTTAAAAATCATATCCCCTTTGAGTAACTAACTTTTCTAAAGAAACTGTGATCTCTCTATGGCATTCCACTAGGACAGAATACATGAACTATTGTGCACTGTTTGAGAAAATACAGCTGTGATGTCATGCCTAAAAAAGATGTTTATTTTTCATTGAGCACACCACTGCATCAACAGATTCTCATTGTGACAGGTATTGCAACTGTGTAACGTTATACACATCATTGACATGAGCTCATGTGAGTTCCTATCAAACCAGAATAAAGAGGAATAGTGTGCATGGTCTAGAAAACAAAAACTAAGTAAATGAGCTGTTTCACTAGTCTGGGAATAGAAGCAAAATTTACAGCCAAGTCCTTTTGACTATGATTATTTATAGTCGGTAATAAAATGGACCATGGACTATTGGCTGGCCCTGAGGGCAAGTAGCACACCACAGCTCACCCCCACCAAAACAATGTGGCCTCATTTTTACTGGCTTTGGGAATGATCCCTGGTAAGTATTTCTTAGAGATTCAAAAATTAGCAAAATTCAAATGTGAGTCTGTGATATCTTCATGTCAGCACCTCATCTGCCACTTGAACACAAAAGACATAAACAACATCGAAATAAGCAAGTTTACTGTCAGAGCCAACTGCAGGTGCTTCCACTGGGGAAAAAGAAAATACACCCATGCCTTTCTCCACTGAATTCCCTGAATATCCCACCAAGCTATGTGAAAGGAAGGGAACCTTTAGTTATTTTAGACTGCTACATCAGCTTGCCAAGGAAAGCCTGGTTTTGGAAAGCCACAATTAGCAATTAATGCTACCATGGCATGTTGTATTGTCTTTCTTTATTAAGAATATGTCTTGGAGGTGGCAAAACAGGGGTAAAATGAGATGTCCAAGATCCTTGATAATCCAGACTTTGGTAAACAAATGTGGATTCTTGAATCATATAAGTTAATTGCTCACTTCAATTAACTTGAGTTCAAAAATTGGAGGGTTTTGACTATTAAAGGATTGAGATTCTGGTAAAGACTTTCAAGTAGGAAAGCACGTAGCGGATGGAGGAACCTGATACCTTTTCAGACAGGATTATATGATGATGCTGCCTGCTCTAACAAGGCATTGGGACTTCAGGATCAAAGAGATCTCTCCCAGACCCATGTTCTTTTTTCCTGCTTTTAAAAATGCACTTTTATTTCACTGTAGAAAAAAATGCTCAGTCTCCCCCTGCAGCATGAATACTGCCTTAAATAGTAGGAACAGTATTTTGTCTTTGATTCATTTTTCAGTATTACCCAGTCATTTATGTTTCAAATTATATGGGAACAGTCTATCTCAAAAAGAATGCCACTATTTTATTTCTAGGGGTTATATTATATATAATGAGCTAAACGCTATAGCTCTTCTCATAAAACAGTAATACTTTGCATTAAGAGAAATAAATTTCCTTTTACTGATGACTGCCTTTTTTTCCTGAGATGATTTGCACATGATGATTTCTTTTAAGGAGAGGAAGATGTAGTTAGCTAATGTAAGCTAACACAGCTGGATAAAAAAAATACACACAATAGTAGACAAAACTTCATTGTCACAGTGTGATTCATTCTATGCTGTATTTCCTTCTAGCAATTTTCTAATTAAAGTCTGGAGTTTTAAAAGCATTTTTTGTTCTGAAACTGCATAGCAGTGATGGGCTCAGAACAGATTACCAAGGCAAACACTATGGCCCTGTGAACACTTCAAGCTTGTATAAGCTTTTACAGTCTCTAACCTTACCCTCACTCTTGATTCCTCAGCAGTCCCTTACTCCCTCTCCCTTAAGCCAGCAAAAGCACTATGGAGCCATGCAACAGACTGGACTGAGTTAAATTAACATTTTTTTCCCCTTTTTTGCTGGGTTAGTTTTAACTTAGATCTGCTCCTGGCCTGGTTCACTGCCCAGCTACCTGGATACCAATCTCAGCACTAATGACTGAACAAAAGAAGGAATGATCCCCCACATTTAAGCAGAGGGCTAGTCCACTTCTTTCAGTATCTGGATTAAAGAACTCAATGAATCACAATGTAAGTGTTACAGAGGACATGTCTGTAAAAACCCTGGAAATATAAATAATATCTCATGTGAAACTCAATATTCTGCATCACAGAATTATTAGTAATTAAGTTCCTCATTAAAAAATAATCAAACGGTATTATACACTCAAAACTCAAGAAATGCTCCTGTGACATTCAACTATTTCTCCAGAACATATTTCTCACAAATTATATTGATGTATTTCCCTGGGCAATGCAATTAATTTCCAAACTCACAGATTTCTGTGTGCTGCCCAAAGAGTTGTGTGACTACTTGGTGGAAGTCAGAGAAGAGAATATTGTCTTCGGAGTGTGGTAGACTATATCTACTCTGACACAATTTGTAGGTTTAGAGCTCAGCAGAAAGCTCTGCCCTGACGTCCACAACTTATATTTTGTTGTATTTCCCATTATTTTATTTTAAATTTTATTTAATTCTGCATTCATTTTATGAAGCTTGTTATTTTTTGGGGGGTGTGTTTCCTGATTCTGTGGCCCAGTCATATGTCAGATCATTCCTCAAAGCTAATACTAATTGTGGATTTAGTTGACATGTACAGTGAAAATGTCAATGGCAGGGTATTTTTAACACATAATGGCAGCTACAGATTTAATCCCCTTCAGTATTAATTCCTGACAGTTATTGTCCCATTTAATTTAGGAGAGAATTTTAAATAGAGAAGTTATCATCTGATGACTAAATGTTCCTTTTTATCTCATTTGTATCAATTGTCAGTGCACAGAGGCATTACTATGATCAATTCAAATGTATGAATAGTTGTGCCACTCATGAAGGTATGTGAAAACTGTCTGAACAGAATAATGCACTGACGAAATGCCTGTTCTTTTGTTTTAATTTTTACTGACATCCACTGCTAAGACAGCTTATAGGAACTTGTAATTTGCAGGACTGTGCAATGCTGGACTGCAGAATAATTGAGAAGTTCTGATCAATTAGAAAAACCTTTTTGTCGTAGCCTTGGCATGGCAACCTTTTAAATTTTAGAACTGAGTCACATGTTTCACTGAACCATTCTAAGGGATGAAGCTTAGAATTTTAACTTTGATTAGTATGGAGGGGGATATAAAAAGAAACATAGGCCAGTATAACAATAAAATCTTTTATTTACGAACCTGATACCATGGTCTAATCTCATGATAATAATTTTAAAGAAATTAATCGTCTTTTTTCATTGGGTGCTGATTTTTTTTACGCTTACACAGCAAGAGGTGGAATGCCACCATTCAAGTTTTCTGTTTTCCAGGTAAGCTAGAGGCAAACTCCTGGACTCCAGTAAACAGTGAGTGGACAGGACACATGCCAAGGCACTTGCAGGTGTATCAGCACACAGCTTACACCGCCCATGCTGTCAGTGCCCTGGAGCACTCACCAGCTGCCCAGCCACAGCTGCCCCCTCCTCAGGAGACTTCTCCTCACTTGCACTTGTGGACATGGACAGATTTTATCCTACAAGGGCTCAGAGACTGAAGCAAAAATTTTTACTGAATCAATTTGTAGACCGTGTACTCTTACACAAAGCACTCTGGTTGAGACAAGTTGTCTTTTACTTGGCTGAGATGAGATGTTTCCAGAACCAAAGTGTCCTTCAACGGAAACCTTGAAAATACCCAGTCTTATGTCCTCATTCTAATGCTGTTGATTTATTTGCCTTAGAAAGCTGTCAGCCTTTTATCTCCTTATTCTTGTTTTGCGGAAAGATTCACTTACACTTGCCAAGCACCCCAACTGAGCCTGGGAACTGCCACCGTAACATAAATAACAGGCCAAATTTAGGAAAGTGCCTCCTTAGAAAGGCATTCATATGCATCCTTGATTTTAGGTATATGCCTCAGTATCATGGATATCAAAGCACAAATTTAAAGCTAAGCATGTGAAAAAGTGTTAGGGGTGAACACAAGGGTGTGCTTAAAGGCATTTCTACAATTAGATTCATGTTATTAAAATCTGAATAAGTAACATTATTAATGTCTAAATATGCATTTCTACAACTGAATAAAATGGGATTGTGATATAGCCTTAAGCATTGATCCATGCAGCCCTTGTCACACATACTGTTTTTTTGTTCATGTTCTTGCTGGCATGTTTTCACCCAGTGCCAGCTAGACTTCAATGCCCAGACACACACTGAGTGATTGCACAAGTGAGGTTATTTCCACAGGGTGCACCAGGTCTGGCCCCTTCATCTCTTGCATTTCTCAGCATTGCCCCAGCAGGCTTTTCACTCTGAAACATGACAACATGTCCTCTTGCAAACCCCAAAGTCATGGAGACATACCCTCATCCATACATTACTGATATCCCTCTCTTATGGTTTCTCACGTAGCCCAAGGATTATTTCAGACTCTCTTATCTGAAAACTCAGATAGATGAATACTTATATTTTAGTACTAGAGAAGGACCCAGAGAAAAGTTCTGTGAAGTGAGTACATATACAGCCAGTCTTGACTACTTATCTCAGGGCAATGTACCCTTGCTGTGAAGAGGGTTAATTGTACCCTGGGTTGCATCAGGAGGATTGTTGACAGCAGGGTCAAGAGAGGCGATCCTTCCCCTCTACTCAGTACTGATGAGGCCACACCTGGAGCACTGTGTCCAGTTCTGGGCTCCTCAGTACAAGAGAGATGTGGAGCTACTGGAGACAGTCCAACAAAGGGGATGTCTACTAAGATGATTAAGGGACTGGAGCATCTCAGCTCTGAGGAAAGGCTGAGAGAGCTGGGACTGTTCAGCCTGGAGAAGAGAAGGTTCAGGGGAGATCTCATCAATGCGTACAAATATCTGAAGGGAGGGTGAAAAGAGGATGGAGCCAAGTTCTTTTCAGTGGAGCCAAGTGACAGGACAAAAGACAATGGGCACAAACTGAAACACAGGAGGATCCATCAGGAAACACTTTTTTACTGGGAGAGTGACGGAGCACTAAACAGGTTGCCCAGGGAGGTGGTGGAGTCTCCTTCCTTGGAGATATTCAAAAGCTGCCTAAACAGAGCCCTGGGTAACTGGTTCTGGGTGACCCTGCTTGAGCAGAGGACTTGAATCAGATGACCTCTAGAGGTTCCTTCCAACCTCGGCCATTCTGTGAGACTGTGACCTTTTTCCTTCACATATGCAGCAGTGTGAGTGTTTAGTCAGTTTTCCTTTATGAGGATGCTGCTATTTTTTAAGAATTTTGCTCTTCAAATAGTCAGTAATGTAGTCAAAGCTAAAAACTACAAAACAAAAAGGTCAGTTGTGATTATTTGCAAACATATATATATATGTATATATATTTGCATTTCTATCAGGCACTTTCTATCAGGGGCAGAGTCATACCTCATGGCTAACAGGTCTTTATAACCAGATCTTTATGACCCGTTGTAAAATCTTTCTACGTACTATTTACCTCATGTCCTAAATATGTCAGGGGGAAAACCGGCACCAAGCATGACTCCAGAACGCACTGGAACAGGATGCATAAACAGGAAAGGGAAACACACACCAGAGCAGGCAATATAGTATACTCATCACCAAAAAGCTACAGAGCAGTTACTACTTTATAGTGAAAAATATTATTGAATCAGAATCTAATTTTATACTAAAAAGAAGCTTTGATAAGGCGTATGGACAAACTTCTTTCTGAACATTGCTACAATTCTATGTCAACTGCATCAGCCGTATGAAATACTATTTTAATAGATGGATAATTTTGCAAATAAATAAATAAAAAAGCAAGAAAAATCCAAAAGCTCGCCTACTCAAAGTTACCATTTTCTGGCCATATCTCAGCTGCCATAGCCATTAATAAAAGGTTATCAGATATTGGTTTTGCTGTTGTTCGGTTCTTCAAGAATGTGGAAACCTCACCTAATGCTCAAAGTTATAATTTCTGCTTGAAAGATAAAGATTTTTAAAATTATGTCATAAACTAATAAAACTAATCTTTAGAAAAGGAACATTTAGTGGAAAAATTAACCATTGCTGTTAAAGATCTATTTATTTGGAAACAAAGAATTATGTGTTTAATTTCTTACATAGGAAAGAACATGGAATTTCACCCACATACCCCTGCACTGAGTTCAGCTTGAGTACTAGCACTCTAGCTAAAGGGTGAAAGATTTATATCCTGGGTTCTCATTTAATACTGGTGTTTGTTTTGAAGAACTCCCAGTCTGTGTTAACTAGCTATTGCAATAAAAACATGAAGCTCAATGCACCTCTGAGAAAACAATGTTTTTCTTTGATACTTAAAGCTGCTCATTTGAAATATTTCTGTAAGTATAAAATCTAGTAATATCAAGTGGTCCTGTCACAGCAAATAAATTAACAGGGGTTTTTTTGCATATTTTTTTTCTGAATTAAAATTCTCTCTTTCCCAAATAGGACTGCAATAAGTATAATTACTCGGTTCAAGGTTATTTTGTGGATTATAACCAAGTACATAGAACCAAAATTGTTTTCTTTACAATAGGATTCCCAGCTAAACGTATTATTCAGGAGTTAACTTCTTTTCCTATATTTTGTTTTCTAAATAATAATTTTCCAAGATCAAAAAATCATTTTTAACTTTTTTTTTTTCAATTATAGCTGATAATTATTGCTTTGCTTGCTCTATATCATGTATAAAATTACTTGTGGTGCCTTGCCACTTATACTTTATATATATATTATTGAAATGATAGAGATTAAATAAAATAGCCATAAATTACACCTTTCCTATTGATATGGAATGCCTTAATTACATAAAACTGAAGAGTTCATTTCATGTTTCTTCAAAGCAAATATCATTATTGTAGCAATTTAATTTAGTAATATACCTTAGACAGGAGCAGAGTATCACACCATTATAGTAATTCACAATAAACTAGGTTATGGTTTTGTCTACTCTTCCATGCAAGAAGTAAGAATAACTGCACTCAATATTTTCTTTTTCCACCCAAGTGGTTGGGTAGAGTCTCAGATCTGTGCTTACCATGGATTCAACCTGTCAGGATAGGTAGGCGAAAAGGAAGCATACTTTGCTGTAAGTTTACAATACAATTAAATTCCTTTCCTTTCCTTATTAATACCACTAGTGTGGAGCAAAATCAGAACTGAGGACAGTTTGTGACAGATAGGTGTCCACATGCAGGTTTCTCATGCACTGAGGTGTAGTCAATGGAGCTCATCACTACAATCAATGTAATCTGGAAAGTGGGTTCAACTTTCCCCAAAATAGATACATAAGCTAAATTGATTAGATTCAATTTTTGAACACTTTTGTTTGTTACAAAGGTTTATATTTTTCCTAGCTAGTCTGACAAAACATTCAAATACTTGATATACATATATTTGACATGATCCTGAGCTCTGCAGAAAACCCATTAGGATCTATAAGTGTTCCCAACCAAACATCATCTACATTTTATTTTCCTCTGGATGCTCCCAAGCTCTCAATATAGTAAGATTTGTTTGATTCATTAGTCAAGTCAAAGAATTTCCTAAAGTTATTGGCAAAAGTGACTTGTTTAATATTTTGTGCATAAAGAAGAAAACGGTATTAAAGTAAGTTTGAGGATGATTTTAAGGAAAGAGAATCTGCACTTTCAGCATAAGACAACTTTTCATCAGTACAGATTCACTAGATTCACTCTCTCATCACCCCCCCAAAAAAGTGAAAAAGAACACCTAACCTTTTGTTCATATACATTAAATCACTCATGCTATAAGGAAACTATGAAAGATCTCATTTCATGTTATAGAGAAAGACTTGACCCTTCATCCCCAGATGGTAATTTATATGATGAATCCATTATAATTTCACATCTTGAAGTATGTAGATGACAGTTTCCCCAGTGCACAATAACCCAGCATATTCTATCTTCTCTGTAGTGAGTAGATAAAACTCCATATTTATAATAAGTACTGTGCTGTTGAGAGTCGAAGACATAGATTAATATAGCATAATATTTCATTTCCCCTCCCAAAAAAAAGGGCAGCAGCATCTAATGGTGTCTCTTTCCCAAACGCACATGGGATTTGCCATGTGCATACAAGTTTTTTAATCATCAAAAATCTGAATATTGGGAAAGAGTATCATATCATTATATGAATGCTACAGAGTATCATAGGCATGATAGTCAAATTAAGACTATTCTTAGATACTTTGTCCTCTATTTCCTAGTATTCAAATATCCACATCCTTGTACATATTAGATAGATATTACCTAGGTATTAGATTAGGTATTTGATATCAGATTTTGGATAGATGAAAGATATAGAAAGATACATTTTAGATTAGAAACAGATTTGACTATAGATGACCCAAACTACATGCATGATACAGTTTTACTTTTTTAATATCAATAACTTTAAAAAAGTATAAAGGTATCTTCAATTTATTAAAAACAGTTCATTAAAACTATCCTAGTTTATACATCCCAAGGACTGTGAAAGATTTGCTTGGATTGATTTCAAGCATTTCTGAGCCAAAAAGGATGATCAAAGTTTTAAGTCCATTTCCTATTCTACAACACACCAATAGCCAGTGGATACAGATTTTGATGAAGTAACTAGTTTAAAAATCCTATGATTTCTGAAAAGGCAAGAAGAAGAAAAATGCATTTTTTAGTATTTTTATTGCATATTTCTAATTTTTTTATTTTAGTTGCATGCTATACTACTAAGACTGTGCTAGCAAGGTCTATTTAAAGTAGGGTAGTTTGAAACATTCACATAATTTGGCAGGAGGAGTGATTTGATATAGTGAAAGATTTTATTGAACTTGTTCTAATTGCACTGATGCATTCTTTAAATTCTACTCAGTTTACTCATTATTCTAGGAAATGTATTTTCAAATCTTTTAAAATAGATTTTGCTTGCAAATTTAACCCCCTCAAAATTTAAATATTATATTATTAAACAATATACAGTCATTATGTCAAAGCTTAGAATAAATAAGTTTTTATTTATATTTGTAATGCAAGATGATATGAATTTTATTGATGTTGATTAAAAATCTATTCTTGTAGTGGTCACTGAATATTAGAGTTTAATAATGATTTAGTAATGGCACTTTCAGTAGATAAAGCTCTAGGAGATACTATTTTGTTCTTATTAACTTGCTGACAAAATCAGTGCTAATTGATTAAAGGTGACTTTAATTCTGGGATGCTATTATCCATAGAAATTGCCAAAACAGAAGAGGCTTCTTTTCATTTGTCACTTATGGTATTCATTGCAACTCTATTTCTAAATTGTCTTAGTCCCTCAGGGAAATTTCATCACTTTCCATTGACATAACAATTGTTTTTTAGCTGACAGAATTTTGATGAGTCTCCTGTAGCAACTTCACTTAAATAACCTGCAAATAATGGGAATATACCAGTCAAAGTACTTCAGATCATTTTTAAAGGAATTTACCATTTACCTGTTATCTAACTGAAGAACATTAATGGATTTTCTTCATTTCATAAATTTGAAAAACCAATGACATACGTAGAGGAGATGAGGGGACAGACGTGATAGGTCTTTATATGGAAATTACACCTTGGTGCCTAGTCATTAATGAACAGTTATAGAGATTCCAAGTTTGTGATAACTTCTATTTAAAACTAACAACGTTGACTTTACAAGTAAAGCTCATGCCTTTTGACCAGCCACCTGCTGAATTAAAGATTAACCTTTGTACGCTAAACCACAGTCCAACCTTCCTACATACTTCTTCCAGCTCTGCCATATTCAATTGTTTTGTGCTGCAGGAATGGACTGACTTAAAAAACTATTAAGAATATTTACTTACAATGAGATTTGCCTGTTCATCTTCCAATATGAAACATTTTATTTAGTTTCTGGATATGATTAACACATCTTGTAGCTTATGAGACTTCTTAGAAGCTGATTGTAGGGGTAGCTGTTGAGACAAGATGCCAGATAAGGCTAACTGAAAAGGAATGATTAGTTTCTCTCCAGTTTGTTGATCATAAAACAGTATTTATTAAAATTTAATAAACTAATATTTCTATCATCAAACAATAATACACACTAACTTTGTAAATACTTATGCAGAAATGTTACAAGCTATAATTTTAGGAACATCATAAAAACAGGCACACAGCTGTTCAGCAAGGACACCCATTTTTTTATACAAAACTGATCTCTGGCATGAAAGTACTTGTAAATCTCTGAGGATTAAATTGTTCCAAATTTTACTCCACACATCTTAATTTCAATTTAAAAAACAGGAATTTGGTATTTATTTATAAGGAAACTTGTCTCATGGAGCTTCTTGTGCAAAATGAAGACTTGGAATGCAGAAGAAACACTGGACCTTCACCCTCCAAAAGTGCAAGTCAGCATATGAAGCCACTACTCAAAACACATTTCTTTATGGAGTCCTCTATCTTCTATGGAAGAGAGGCTTAGACTGGGCTGATAGTCACTTCTACATCAAATTGTGAAGCAAAATTTTTCAGGTGTATCACACAGACTCCCTTGTGACACTTGGAACTTCAAAATGATTCCCAGATATCTTGCTACACATCAAGAGGCTTTCCTGTTTACTACTAGTTGCTTGAAGATCCTTTTATCACCAATTCACAAAACAAGGCTATGCATTTTACATAGATGTATGTGTTGCTGCATGTTAGGTGAGCTAGTTAGAGGAGCTATGCTTCTCTTGTAGGGTCCCATGAACTCACTGTTAAGGATTATCATACTCACAGAAATAGAGTTAACCCACAACATTAGATAGACAAATTAAAGTCACCTTTAAGAAACATCAGGGCAAGGCGGAAGCAAAAAGAATTATCTACTAAATTCAAAATAAGCAACAGTTTATAAAGTTTTATCAAGAGAAACACACACACAAAACTTGAATGCCTTTTATTTATAGTAATTTAAGTTAAATAATTCAGGGTACAAGTTAAAACATGCCTATTGGGGCACCTGGATTGATCTTTATTAGTTTAAACATTTAACTAGTACATCACCAGTGCTTAAGTCACTGGTTGGCAGACAGCTATTTTGAATATGTGTTTACTGAATTAAAGAGATGGCCATAGATTTTAGCTTCTAACTTAAACTGTCAGTGGTTTGGGAGTTTGTATGAAAACACAAAGTGTGTTTATGCTCTTAAGTTACATATAGAATCATAGAATGGTTTGGGTTTGAAGGGACCTTAAAGATCATCTAGTTCCAATGCCCCCGTATAGAATCATAGAATTGTTTAGGTTGGAAAAGACCCTTAAGATGTTGAATATGTCAAAGAATAAATACAATCATTTGTCCAAGGAGAGTGTCTAGTGACCACTAGCAGCCATGCAGATAGTAGGAAATGAAAATTTGGGGAAAATCTGATTCTAAAATAATAAAGAGAATAGTTTATGACATTACCTATTCTCCAGTAACATCCTATTTATTACGCTTCAGTCTTATAAGTCTGATCTGCCTCCAGATTAGAATCTTCCTGCTTCTTTTTCTTCAGTATTTCATCTGATTTTATATGGAGAAAATAAGACAACCAAAACCAAAAATAAAAGTAAAGTGATAGTAGATCCTCGTATTCTCTCAATGATCTCCAAGGTGCCTTGAGGCCTTGCTTCTTCTGATGAAATTTTTCAGGTTCTCCAGGATCAATAACAGAACTGAATGCTCAGACATGACTGAATATGGCTTTCATTTAATTTTCTTCAAACAATACAGATACTTCTGATAAACTGGCCTCAGGAGATGTGGCTGGCTCACTATGTAGATTTATATTTTCTAAATAGGACTTATTAAGGAGCAGTACTACCTCAGGAACTTTTGTGATTACATTATTATTACTTCTTCACATGGAAAATTATATCAGCTTTGAACACTTCATCCCAAGCTAGACAAAGCAGAGGTACCTTCCAGTATTTTCCAGCACTTCACAGTTTCAGCATGTTAGTGTACTGGATTTATGGAATGCACCGACCCTGTTATTGATCCATGAATTGTCTCACAGAATGGATTTTTTCATATGTATATGTCTGGGACTAATCAAAAGTACTCAAGCCACTAAACAGATATTACCAAATATATTTATAATCCGGTGTTCCCCAACAAAGGAGGGGGTGATTATATTTTTAAAAACATCCATTGGTGTTCCAAAAGCCAAAGGGAAATCGCTGGGAGAGTCAAAACAAATTTTCCCCTCACTATTATCATGGACAGTAAATCCATGGGAAAAAAAATGCATAAGGAGACTGATTCTCCAGTGCTGTCACTCCATTGGCTTTGGTGGAGAAGCTGTGTTCTACAGCAAGGTGACAGAGGACTAGGTCTTTATGACTACGTAGCATTTAGCAGATGCCATTACCATAGGCAAATAATGTATTTATTATTGTAAATAATTTTAGGGACAGAAATGATTGTATAAAATATTCAAATATTATTTTGAATCTTTTAATATTATTTTTTATATTTAGTCATATGATATAGAGGAATTCTTTACATTTTATCTTTATTGCTCAGCCTTACTTAGAGGTTCTGGGGAATAAACAGCACTGAAAACAGATGGCTGGATTTACAAAGCTTTACCTTATGCAGTAAAATGAGGCTCTGTGCAGATGGACCTGTGATATCACTGCCAGTATTGTACCTTATCCATATGGACTGCAAGATTTATGGCAGAAGTAATTATTTTCAAATTCATCCTTGGATACAAGCTAATGCCTCCCTGTTTGTATGCCTCTACTATTTCTACTTTCTGGTATTAGAGAAGAAGGAATAGTGTAAAATAAATATTAAACATTGTTTCCATGGTCAGTGACGCACAATACATTAACTAATGGTTTAAGATCTTCTAAGAAAAGACTCTCTTTTGCTGAGCATTATGCTTGAGCATGGCAACCTAAAGCATGCAGGTGAGCATGTACTGTGGCATGTACTCAGTGGTTTCACATCAGAGGACTTAGGTTCCTGCAGACAGAGATTTATGTGAAGGAGTCCTCAGAGCAAACAGGCAAGAGTCAGTGAGTTGGTGGCATTATCTAGGGCAGGAAAAAGATATCATGGCACCTTTAAGAATTGAAGTGTGGGTTCATCACAAGGCTGTCCTCCAGGACTTGGCATACTCACTGGTATAGTGGGAATATCCTTAAATCACATTTATTACTAAATTTTGTGTTCTGCTATCAGCCAGCTACAGGCCCTGCAGCACATAAGGTGGAGGCCTGGTGTAAGAACCACAGCATGGGCTATTCTCACCACTCAGAGGAAAGACTTCTTCAAGGGTTACCTTAAAGGCTGAGAAGAGAGTTCAGAGGAGGTCGCTATTGAGAAGGGTTGTGGAGGTACAAAGACAAAGGCTAAAGACAGCACTAGCAGGACAAGTTTGTAGCAAAAGCTTTTCTATGGCTTCTCACCACTGTTTGTACATGGAAATATCCACATTTCAGCCTCTATGAGCACAAATTCCAAATGGCCATGGAAAAATAAATATGGAAATGTAATTTCTTATATTCACAAACACAAAGGTAGAGGTGTCCATTCCTAGATGTTATGTTACTCTTTTAATATGAGTATGATTTAAAGTGCTGATGCTCTCATTTACAGATCTGTAAGTAGATAGTACACATGTTTTTCAGTTTCTACTGTATCTGAGATATACAGAGTCGTAAAGAAAGGAACTAAGACCCAATGGCCTTTAAAGGAAGAAAATAAGGAATGTTACATTTACCCTTTAAATTTTCCATTGCTCTTCAAACATTCCAATTTTCCCTATTTTGTTCTTCACTTATATCTATGAAGTTTTCATTGATTACACAGAATATTGAGGTATTCTCTAATGCTAAATATTTCAGGACTGTGGTGCACCTTCAGGAACCAAAAGGTTTAACTAATTGCTATTTGTACAGTGGTTTGAGATCCTCTGATAAAGAGTACTAAAAAAAGAAAAAGTTATTCTTGTAATGAGTTACTAAAAAGCAAACTCCTATAGTGTTTAACATCTCAATTTGCATAAACCAGATCACATTTATAATAAGTTTGGGGATTTTATTTATTTTGTCTTCAGGCGTGACAAAAATCCTATAAATAACAGTAACAAAAGTACATAATAATAACACCCGAATAACTTATTAAAAAATATCTGAGAGAACAAAATAATATAGAACAATACAAAGTCTCCTAGACAAAATTGTATATGGAGTATTTCAGGCTAACAGAGCATAGCAACAAATGGTTAGTTTGGAATACTTGCAGAGGGAAATATATTTCAGAGGCATTTGCTTCTGAAATGATGGCAAAAATACACTGGTTGTATGTAAAGATTATTTTTTTTCTCTAGCAAAATAAATAATTTTATGTTTAAAATTAACTTTTGCTTTCTACTGAGCTAATTTAGTCCTTGGCTACCACAGGCATGATTTGCTTAACCTGAAAGGAAATCACAGCTGCAAAGTTGTTCACATATGACGAATGAGAGCATAATGTAAAACAAGATACCTACACCACAACAAGCAACAGAACATTGCTCAGCTTAAAGCTTGAATCCACATTACATCCTCGATTATTTACTCAGAATGTTTATATGCAGTGTGCCCTCAGAGGCCCAAGAGCTTTTGGTTAAACACGTATTCAAATGCCACTAAAATTGTAAAACCAAATTATCTTATGAAGAAAATCACAAGGGAACAGAGTAACCATGATGATATTAACTGATAAATACATGAAGCATAATTAATAATTTTAAAAGTGGAAGTACCACTCACCTTTAAAAATTACTTATCTATGCATGAAGTATTAGCAACTTAGCAAACTACATTTAAAAAGGACTGGTTTTAGTTTCTGTGTTACATTTAAAAGTTTCGCTTACGTAGTTACACAGTAGCTATCAAAAGTCTATCAGCCTGATTATGGAAGAAAGCCAGTTTCATAAAAAGCTACAGATGAACAATGTTATTCCTCAAAGCTATTATTCTTCAGACTGTTTAAAATATCAATATAATTCCCTTTGCTCTAGTCAGCTTTTCTTGTGAAGATTAAAAATCAGCTCAATTTATGCAGAAAAGAAATAGGAAAATTTCATGGTCCTCATTTTGGCACAGCAAAGGCCCTACAGCATTTCGGGTACATTACAATGTCTATTCAACTGCATCATATTTGTGCTGTGCTTCAGGAAAAATAAACCGCCCTCCAAGCCCTAAGGACAAAGCTATTTAGACACAACTAGAAGCCATTGTACTTTAGCACTGACGGCTAAAACAGCTCAAACAGGGAACAAATCTTCCACACTGCTGTATAGTATTCTGTAAGGGAGAATAGCAATCTATGTGGATGGATTCTGACATAAGGACACATGAATGCCATCAGGGAATATATATCATAAAGAAAGCAGCCCCCTGTGAGACATGGGGGGAGGAATGTAGAGCAAGGGAGTAAAATGGAAAACATAGACAGACAGTTTAAACTAACTGAATGCTTGGTTCAATGAAATAAGAACTTTGTAGCTTATTCCAATTTCCACAAAAATAAAGAGGTATATTGCCTGCTTTGAGTATACTGCAGTTTGTGATAACCTCCATTAGAAAGTTTACTATTTTTGAGAAAGATGATGTTCTAGTAAAGATGTGTCTGAAATTACTTTTTTGATATTTTGTATGGGCAAAGTACTCTTTGTGAAATAACATGAGAAGACTAAGATAGCACATGTTTAAAAATAGTGTTAGCTTACTGTTACACATCCGATTTTCAACAAGATTTTGAAAAGAATATTGGAGGGAAATAAACAGTGGTAACCACTGTCATTTGGGTAGTAATTAGTTTGTTCACAATATCCAGTTGAGAGTCTGGAAATTGCAATACTTGAGATTTCTCATACCTTTTTCCAGAAAGAAGTATTATGGCAGATGATGTTGAAAGCACTGATTTTAAAGAAGATTTATAAATTTGAGGGGTTTATGTGAGGATCTTTATTCTTCTCTGCATATTTGATTACTATTCATAGTTTTGTTCATATAAATGCCTTCAACTGTTCAAATAACCTGCCTGACAAGGCAGTACAAGGTGTAGCTACTGTGAACCAACCAACTGGAATTTTTCTGAGCCGTTTGATAAATTTTATGATCCTTTCTAGCAGTTCCCTTCCTACATTGGGTTAAAGGCTTTGTTTAGGTTATTAATTCCTTGTGAAGGCTTGCACTGTTCTTGGGAAGAGGATTTGTTTCTAATCACTACTAAGGTGGTATTTTAGACATGCTTTGATGCATCAGTATATGGATACCCAAGGTTTACTACTATTTGCCTCTTGCCTCACTGGTCACTGACATTTCTCCTGCCCTTAGGGCCAGGACTGGATGGCTATAGCCATTCCAACTGTAAAACGCAAGCATCTAACCACAGTGCTGAGTGCAGAACAATACTCCAGGTCACTTTTCTGTAACCAAACTCATCTAGCTGTAGCAATCCCTGGTAGGCTAATCTGAAACATAGCAATGCAGTGGAGCTTTCTCTCCACCATCCTCTTAGCCTACAATTCACAAAGTGGCACACCTCTTCTCAGTCAGGTGACTCCCTAGACCTAGCAGATTGTCTGTGCATCAGCCAGCTTGTTTAGTAGTGCTCCACCAGACTTTCCTTTAAAGGCAGGTCTTGCACTGGCCTCTGTAGAGCAAAGCCAGCTTCACGAGAGCCCAGCTGGATTTCGTTGCTGCCAGCATACGCCACATTTGAGAGTGAGCCAGCAGCCTAGGCTGGCTGCACACCATGGAAGAGCAATGGCATATGCTGAGAAATAAATGTTTCAGCCTAAACTCTTTTTGCCAGCAAAGAACAGCTTTGGTCTGGCTAAAATGTTTACCAAACTTCTCCTGACCTCACTGAACTGTTTCAGCAGAGCAAAACACTTGAAGTAATTTCAAAAAATTGTTTTGCTCTGGCATTTAATTAACATTTTCATTAATATTTCAGTGATTCAAAGTTTCTTTCAAAGTTATTCATAAATATTTTTTAAAAGTAAAACATAGAATTTGTCTCATTCAGGCTAAAAGACATGGTATGATTTGAAACAATATTCTTTTCTAGATCAGGTGTTTACACAAATATTTATATGCAGTAGGGATGGTTGCAAAATAAGGGAGTAGACCCTAAAAATTAAAATGTTAAACAAAAATTACAAGCCAGTAGGAAACGCAGTTCCAGCACATTGTGCATTTATGGTTGTGGTAATTTGCCTGCTTCATGACATGCAATTCCTGCCTGGATTACTTTTCCATAAGACACCACTGCCTCGTCACGGTGAATTGCAGTGATAGATCATACAGGTCCTAATCAGTCACTTCTCATATTTGTGTCTCAGTTAGTGCTCTGGAGTATCTTCCCAGTCACAATTCTACTAGGGTGAATTATATTTTTTTCCCCCCAGATAATAAGTAGTAAAATTATACACAATATTTCAAGAATTTAAAAAAAACTATTGGCAATCTAGGTTGAAATGAAGAAAGAAAGAAACAGAAAAGCCCACCTTTCTGATATATTGAGGAGGAAAGTAAAAAATGTCCAAATATTTTGTTTAAATAATTTTGAACTAAAACCTTTGTGGTGTTTTATTCACAATGAATCCAATTCTTAACGTGTAATTTCTAAAAATAATGAAAGGGGTTTTTATATAAAAAGGTCAAAATGTTTGCACTTTCCTTTCTCCAAGGAATCCCTAAAATGTCTTTTTTATACAGACCTGAACCAGTGCTTTTGTTTCATTTTCATTTTTTCCTTATAGTAATGTAATAAAATAGGAATATTCAATCTACTTATAAGGGATTTTTTTTGCAATATTTGTAGATGAAACCATTTTGTTCATAAATTTTTCAGCTATTGCTTTATCTCAGCTGAAAGCTGGGCTGGTCAAAGTAAAAAAGGGCCATATTTGATTCTTAAAATACAGAGAAAGGTATAATAAAACCTCTGCGTACAAACCCTAAGTGTTTTAGAATAAGCAGAGCTCTTTTCTTCCTTTTATTAGAAAGGTCCTTAAGTCAACATGTAAGGAATTAACATAGCAGTGTTACACCTTCTTGGCAAGTATTTTTTGGTCATATAAGAAAGGCAGTATGCCTGTTTAGCCCCAAGGATGAATTCCTCATAACTTCCTTTGGCAAATTTTCTCTTCACATTAATTTGACTTATCCAGGTTCCCTTTATCTTGTGGGAACCTTATTCGTCCCTGAACATCTCTTCTCTAGAAGATACCTATTGCCACCCAGGTGCTATGACAATACCCATAGTACAGCCAGCAATCACAGAACTATGGCCATGACTTTGTTAATGTCTCTCCACCTTTCTCTCAATCTCCTTCTCATACAGAACATCTGGTGTTCAAACCTTCCTGATCATTTTCTTAAAGTCTACTGGTCTCCTCTTTTCTGCACAGAGCCTTGGTCCCAGCACAAATTTGGTTGTTAGAACATGTTTTTGTCTCCGGTAGCATTATCACTGTAGCTTTTACTTACAAGTATTGGTATTTTTTCCCCTTTTCAGAAGATAATGTCTGCATTTTCAGGACACTGTTTCCCTAGTGCATATGGAACATATCACTACAGTTCAGTGAAGCATTTGTAATTGTTAAACAGAGCTCACAGTCGGGAAAAAAAGGGAACTTTTCATTTTTCTGATGTTCTTAAAAGAGAACATCTGTATGAGGAGCCACCTTGAATTCTAGTATTCATTTGAAATGTCGTATTTATGCATGACAATATGGACACTGAAAGAAACACTTCTGCTGAAGAGTTTGTTTCAGATGGTGTTATTTTTTTTTTATTTTACATTGCAATTTTTACTTCATGCAGTGATTATTTCATATCTCAAGACTTCACTAAAAACATTCTGAATATCTTTCTTAGTGGAAGTTCATTAACTGGACAATGCAGAAAACCTGATCGAGGCTTCTGTGTCCTATTCACATTTAACTGGAATATACTGAACTTGGAAGGAGGGGAGGTATAAAGCAACTAAGATCCATCTGTGACTGTAAAAAAAAATTAGACTATCTCTGTTCTCATTACTGTATGAAGCATGAGAAGTACAGTTGTATCAGAATATCACATTCTGGAACTGGTCATGGCAACAATTTCAGAATTATTTTAATTATTAAAAACTATGTCAGCAAACATGTAATCTGAAAATGCTTTAGTTTGTAAGAAATTGAGCTATTGGTTTCATTACTTGTTTTTCTTGTTAGGAAAGAAGCTTTTAAAGCTGCTTGCAGTGTTAATTGTGCATTTCTTTCCTGTCTTGCAGAGAATGACATAAAATCACTGATGTGTTTGTTTTAGTTTCCAAAAGCTAATGTAAGGGAATAAAACCTACTTAGCATGAAGTCAATCCTGCTTACTGTAAAACACTTTTATTGTTAAAACATTATGATACATTCCTTCTGTGTAGGAACAAAAAAGTAAGGGGAAGCTAAGGAAGAAAACAAGATCAATTTAAATCCTCTGATTTAAAAAGAAATAAAATTTATATTTTTTTATCAAATATTAGCCCATAGTAAGCTATGAGGGAACATAAGCTTTGAACTAGTTCTTAGTACTGAGATAGCACGAATAGATTGCTCATTCCACTCAATGAAAACAGATTACTGATTGACAGTACAGACCAGTACACAGCTGTATGAGTTAAAATAGGCTAAAAATTACAAAATTATTTTTCTTTGTTCAGAAGAGACTGGGGGGGGGGGGAAAATCTATCAATCAGCCATATCATACCTAAGTCATAATGCAGGAAATAAAATACATTTCCTTATTAGTGGCGGTCTTCCACCCTTACAATGTGGAAAAGCAACAGTATGTGTGTATGGTGAAGGTCAATGTTAGTAAAATCAAATACCTGCTGAAAGGACCTTTTAACATACCTTTCACTTGTAGACATTTGCTTTATAGCTTCAAAATACTGTGTTTCTGTATCTGTAAAGTATCACTATTGTAATTGTGTGGTCTAGCTATGTCTGGTGTGTGACTAGCCCTGTAAACAAGGAGCATAAGGAGCTTTGACACACATGCACCTTCATAGGCTTTTCATAATCCATGTCCTTATGTCCTAAATACAGTCACAAACCATTGCTGGTTTTTTTTTTCCCCCAGGGTGAGATAAAAGCAAACTCATAAACTTGGCCTGACTATTCTCTTCATTCTCATGTAGCCTTTGCCAGAGTATTGCCTTTGCCACCTTTAGGCAGAGAATTAAATCATGTAACAAGTATCTATTTTGGAGGAGCTATTTTCTCTTTCATCTTCTCTGCAGACTGACTTATTACAGAATAGTGGGCTTTCTTGTTTGCTTGTTTGGTTTTATCTCTATTTTAATACACCTGCTATGTATTTACCAGAGAAGAAACAAGATCAAAAGGACACATGCCTGGATTCATTCTGCAGCCTTAAATCAACCCTCGGGATATTCTGCCTATGTAATTGTGGTGGGTTGACCTTGGCTGACTGCCAGGTGCCCACCAAGCCACTCTATAACTCCCCCTCCATCAACAGGACAGGGGAAGAAAACACGACAAAAAGCTTGTGGGTCAAGATAAGGACAGGAAGATCGCTTACCAGTTACTGTCACGGGCAAAATAGACTTGTCTTGGGGAAAATTAATTTAATTTATTGCCAATTAATCAGAGCAGGATAATGAGAAATAAGAAGAAATCTGAAAAACACCTTCCCCAACACCTCCTTCTTCCCAGGCTCAATGCTACTCCCAACTCTTCTATCTCCTCCCCTTCCTGAGCAGCGCAGGGGGATGGGGAATGGGGATTGCGGTCAGTTCATAATGCTTCATCTCTGCCTCTCCTTCTTCCCCTGCTCCAGCATGAGGTCCCTCCCACAAGATACTGTCTTCCACGAACTTCTCTAATGTGGGTCCTTCCCACAGGCTGCAGTTCTTCACAAACTGCTCCAGAACGGGTCCTTTCCACAAAGTGCAGTACTTCAGGAATGGACTGATCCAACATGTGTCCCCCACAGGGTCACAGGTCCTGCCAGAAAACCTGCTCCAGCATGGGCTCTACACAGGCTGCAGCTTCCTTCAGGGCACACCCACCTGCTCCAGTGTGGGGTCCTTCACGTGCCACAGTGTGGATATCTGCTCCACTGTAGACCTCCATGGGCTGCAGGGGGACAGCCCGCCTCACCATGGTCTTCACAACTGGCTGCAGGGGAATCTCTGCTCCAGTGCCTGGAGCACCTCCTCCACCACCTTTTTCTCTGACCTTGGTGTCTGCATAGTTGTTTCTCTCACGTATTCCCACTCCTCTCTCACAGCTGCTGTTGCACAGCATTTTTTTTTCACCCTTCTTAAATGTGTTACCACACAGGTGCTACCAACATCACTGATGATTGGCTCAGCTTTGGCCAATGGGGAGTCCATCTTGGAGCCAGCTGGAACTGGCTCTGTCCAACATGGGGACAGCTTCTGGTGTCTTCTCACAGAAGCCAAACCTGCAGAGCCCCCACTACCAAAACTTTGCCATGTAATCCCAATACAGTCATCAACAAGCATCTCCCTCCATGTACAAAGTTATCCTTTGCCACACCTTCCTCTGGAAGCTGTACCTGCTCTTTTAAGCATCCCAGCCAATTCTGTGTATGGATGCAACTTGCTATTAGGTCTATTACCACCAATTTTGTTGTTATTTTGAATCTCCTAACTACTGAACACCCATTAATACAATATAGTTGAGAAGTGACAAAGCAATGATAACTAAAGACAGGTCACTGTTCACCAGACTGGAATGCAGTTTCCTAGCCAAATAGATGTTGATATGGTTCTTCAAAAGGGTAGAGTAATCCTTCACACAGCAGGAGTCGATTAAAAAAAAAAACAAAACAAAAAAAAAAAAAAAAAACACCAACACCACACCAAAACATCTTACATCTTTTCACATCTTTTGAAAACCAGATTGAATGGAGTTGGCTCTACCCCCTGCTGCCCTTCTCTTCCTTTTAATTCCTCTTTCTAATCTTTTTGTATTATCTGCACTGCATCTTTGCTGAAATATTCCTACCTGCTTCCCTCAGTTTCTGCTTATCCATGGTGAGACTTTCCCTGGCCACATGAAAATGATTTTATGATATTACATAACCACATAAAATTATTCCATAATTCTCAACAGTTCACTCCAGAGGCTGGTCCCACTAAAAGTGACTTCCCAACAGGCTGTGAACTGCAGCAGGATTGATGAGTGTGTACCATATGGACTATTCTCTCTGAGTAGGAAACTTAAAGAGACAGACTACTCTTCTGCCACCTTAGTCTCTCCCCTTTCTCTTTCCCACCTACTTCTCCTTTTCAGGGTTAGCTCAGGATTTTGCTGCTTCTTTTCAGAGCATTGTAGCCTAGTGTCATTTGAGGCAATTCAGTAATTTTCTGTCTTTTAATTTTTCTTGTTCTTTTTCTTCTCTGAAACAGCTGGAACCTACATTTGTTCTCTGACTTTTCCTCTGTTACCTCCTGTTCAGTCTTTCTGTGTATAAATTGTTTCCTCACTTACTCTTTTTCTGCCTCTCTCTCCTTTTCTGAGATGCCTGTCCCTTAAAGTGCTTTCCTTCACATTATGTAGGAGATTTTGTCTCTTTTGCCTCCCATTTTCATTAAAATTTTGCTAGATGGAAGAATATAGGCCACTTCTGTTGCAACACCACAAAGTGTTAGGGTCTAGATATTGAACTGCACTGATATCAAAAACCAGATTTTGGTCAAAGGGTATATGTGATACTATTATATGTCTGAAGAAATGCTAAGAATATTAAGAAGTAAGAACAAAAATTCAACTTAAAGGACTCTGTGTTATTCAATAAAAGGGAGACCTTGCAGATGAACACAGGTTACCCAGTACACTGTGGAAAAGGAGTCCTCGTATACTGTGAGAATGAACCAGACTTAGAAACTTGCTGTGTCGGAATGCAATCCTAATATCAAACAGCCACTCACATGCCAGGTACCTATATTAAACTGCAGCACTTCTATGGAAACTATTTGAAAATAGTACTTTCCTCCTCAGATCTGTTCCCCCTATGTCTTCAGTGTTACAGTGTACAGTGCACACTCCAGGGAAAAGCTAAGCTTTCTGCTACTAGACTTTGAAATTAAAACATAGCAATGAGGAGCTGAATTAGATTCTACATCCTTATGAATCTTCAGAAGAACTGGTATTTTATGTTTCAGGTAGTTACAGATAAGCAAGCAATAGGTTTCACTTATCTCTATTGTACTAGAATTTAAAATGAATGAGACTATGCCTGAAGGCATTTATTGATCAATAGAACTGTTATTACAGTTTATAATAAGTGAGAAATAGATAACTTCAGGGAAGTTTACAGGCATGTCAATTAGAAAATCTTAAGCACATCTACTGAAGACTCACTGTAAAACAGCAAATACAGAACCCAGCATTTTGTCCCTTGCAGTCATTTTTTCAGCATGAATCTTCTCCTCAAAAAGAAAACAGTGATGTGAATGTAGCACTGACCCAGTTATTAACCTACTGCACTTGTTCTACAAACAGCTGCTGTCCGTCTCAGAAAACAGCAAATTGGCACCACTTTAATCCCCGTTGCAATGAATGCCTCCATTCCAAGAAATTCTTGTGAAATAGAAAATACTGTCTAATTAATCCAAAGTTTTTTGTCTCTTTAAATATGTGGTTGGCAACTTTTTTACCACATAATAGCATAGCTTACTATACACTGTCTGCTACTTGTCAAAAGAACAGAAAATGTATAAACACTGAAAATAAAATTGCATGTGTCATATCTGAGAGAAAATATGTTGCTTGTTCAAAATTGAATGAACACTTTATAGAAATGTAGAGCATTCTGCCCCAGCAAGTTTAGTTACTCAAACTTCATTTTACTATGTTGTGCTGGAACAAAGATTTATGTCTCCAATAGAATAAAATAGAAATAGAACAGACTACACTGTTTTTAAAGTAGAAAAATGAGTAAAGTAACATATTATCAGAGCCAATGTTGAATAGTACCAGCAGACACAAACACATTGCAAAGCATTTCTGGAACACCATCAAAGTACCCTACTCAGTTTTGACCTCTATTGCAACGGATGAGTGAGTTTTCCTCTTCCCTGTGGCACAGCAGGGACACCCTGGTTCCAGTAACTGTTCTCCCAGGTTAATTCTGATGCAGTGACTCCTCTTGTTTTCTATCCCAATCAAGCCAAAAATGTGCTTTGCTCTCAAGTGCAAGTTACAATTTATTTATTGCTCTGTATAAGCCCTAAAGGTGTCTGCATATTAAACAAACATAAGCCTGCTAAACACTACTAAATCTTGTGGAAAAAGAAGGTCTTGTGTCTAGTGTTCTTCCCAAGGTGGAAACAACCTTGGAAGAGGAGACCTGCTGCAGATTATTTCATTTCAATGAATTTTAGCCATCTGAAATATAGAGATCTACTTTTGAATTAATTGTGCTATGTTTTCTTTATTGACCACAAAGACACATAGGCAATTCTAGAGTATGATTAATTTTAGATGTTAACATTAGGATGAGATGAATTGCACCCCAGGGGTGACTATTACTCTTTGCTGACTCTGAAGGAAACCTGAAGTGACTAGTGAGGCAGTAGAGACCTGCACTATATATTTAAAAAGTTAACTGAAATTAATCCCACCCTGTTTGTCTTACTCAGTTTTGTCAGAAAAATTGTAACTTGCATTTCAGGCAGGGGTCTAAATGTCTATTTTTGTTTGCATTGCCTCTGACTTTATAGGTGATTTGCTGCATCATCAATGCCATCATCTGAAACTACCCAATAACATGAACAAACAATCCACACAGAGCAGAGAGGTGCCATTAGCATTATTTAGGCCAAGCCCGGTAATCTACAGAAGAGGCAGCTGTCAGAGCTTTATCTCACCAGAAACAGGACAAAACAGTTTTATCTACAAGTCCTCTTGTAGGTGTGCTCTAATATGACCCTTTCAATCTGTGCGTTTTCCCCAAATCACTACCAACTATATTGGGTATATTACAGATTCCTGTCGCTCTGTCATCTTTGACATGAAAGATACTATGCTATTGAAAAATAAAACAACTAAATGTAGGTTTCTGCATACAAGTATCTACATGTGTCATAAGTGTCTAACCTCCCATTTCAGCTGATGCAGGCAGTGGTTTCTGGAGAGCAATTCACATGGTCAGCCCCAGAAGCTCTATTCAGTTGTCTGAAGGCAAGGATTTAATGTCATTTGAGATGCCACAGAGTGTATGAGAAATTCTCTAAGGTCTGGCAAATATGCTACAGGATCTATAGGATGTCCTCATTTCCAGAGAAGCTGCTGGGGCCAGGCAAAAAGCTGTATGATGTCTCAAATGGTGGAAGCAATCTGTGTTGAGACAACTGGATAAAGGCTAAGATCTCTACTAAGATCTCCATTGACACAGAGATATTTATAAGTCAGTGTCTAAATCTCACATTGAATGACCTCAAGTGGAACCCAATCTCTAGTGCTGCTCTAGTGGATGTCTAAATATAGCACAAAATTTTGGTTTCTTGATCTCTATTTGAAGCCCCCTTACAGTGTCACCTATGACATTCTAACATTCTATAAACATATGCAACATGTTCTGACAGCTTCCCCCAACACCCTGAGCTCAGTTAAATGGTGTATTAAATAAGGACAGCCTATCCAGAATTAGTCCATTACTAAAATATTTCTTTCTGGTAGAGCGTAACAGTTTTCAGCAAAATTATGCAATAGTAGGAGAAAAAAATGTGTTATAGCTTAACCACCTCTAAAAACAGGAACTTAGCCAGGTGAGAAGTTCTGAAGCTGGATGATTAATATTTAATTATAACATCATTATTAAAAAATACTGCTGTTCCAGCAGCCCTACACTTGTTTTGCTATACAGTAACTGGGGCTATGTACTAAGCACCATGTAGTGTATGGTCTGAATTTGGAACCTCTAATGTTTAGTAATCCTTGGACAGGGATTTTCTGAGAATCCAGCATCTTTACAATTCCTTGTGCTTAAGAGCTAAAGTTCAGGTATCTGTGATGTCTTTTTTGAATAGAGATAGTTTATACAGTCATCCAAAAGAAGCAATTTTATCTATTTCATTTTTGTCTTCTGTGGTAGTAATTCAATATCAGTCCATATTGGATTAAAGAACATGGAGAATCAGCATAACCACAAATATAGCTAACATGATTACCAATAAAATCAAAATAAAGAACTGTGACAATAGTTAAAAAATATGTAGAAAATATAAGTTGCCACTGGCTGAATATCATATTACTGGAAACAAAAAAGTAGCTTATGAAAACGTAAATGAGGAAAACCATGCTGTGTTTGAAACAATCCAGTTACTATATTATTTTATAAAATCTGCTGTTATATGCTACAGGCAATATTCAAAATAAAAATGTGGAAATTTACATGTGGAACAGACCTCTCTGCAGTACATGTGAAGCTTTCTAGTTTACATATGTGAAGTGGCTACTATATTGTCATGTACTAGTCCATTTTGAGCACTGTTTCCACAGAGTCAGAATGCATTAAGATGTAGTTTCATGAGCATGTTTTGAATGCTGGACTGGCTCACCATTTAAAATTAGGCAGACACTTAAAGCAACAGATTACTTCAGAGTACCAAATGTCCCTATCCTATCAATTCTTTTCAGAAGGTCAGAGATGCAGACAGCAGAGGATGAAGTGGGATGAACCAGGTGACAGATACTTCTGACCCCTTTTTCCTTGTGTGATGGCAAAGGCCACAAGTCCATCCATTCAACCTCTCATCCCCTAAGCTCTCCATCACATCTACACCTTTTTCTTTCCCTTCTATCTTCCTAAGATGGCCTTGACATCTCATCTTCACTCTGGGTGAAGATCAATTCAAATTCCACGGTAATTTCACACATATTATGTAACTTAAAAATTCATTATATTATCTTTAAAGAAATGTATGCCTTAGACCATTTTAACCCAGGCTACCAATGGCAATTCAGCTGAAGGGCAGCCATCTTTTTTATTGGAAGGCTTCTGTCCCTTCTTTTGCAGTGCAAAGAGAAAATCTCGTCTTTAAACAGGATGGTGAACAAGATGTTGCTTATAATTCAGTAGGTAACATACTTCCCTCTGAGCCACAGTTGGAGCACTGCCTCAGCATAACGTTTTAAAAGGTCCCTTTTTTACTGCACCTACCATCTTTCAAAATTTGTCCTACTGGTGAAATTCTTTCTGCTGGTGGGCTCACACTTTCCTCTCAAACTGTCCATTTTATCTTTCCTTCAGGTTGTTATTTATTTCTTAAGCAATTTCCTAACATTTCTTTGCCATGCTCTTAGTAACACATAGGAAAATAAAAATAAGCAACTGCTGGAACCATAAACAAGTAATTTAAAATTATGATCTATTTTGTGTGTGCTCCGTACAAGCTCTTTGCAGCACTCTGCCTGAACAGGCTTGCAAAATTACCTGGCAAGCACTTCCCAGTATGTGTAAATGATACCAAAGGTTATTATTAAGGCTCTGTGTTTCTTTGCTGTCTCATTGTGAAGATTTCCTCTTCACAGAGAAATAAAACCTAGCCACAAGGAATAGCAGAAGAATTGGAAAAGAGTCTGCCAGGAGACCTTTAACAGGTCATAAGCATGGCCAAAATTGGCAAGTAACACTTGTCCATGCCAAAAAGAAGGTTGCTGTTCAAAGAGTCACTGAAGTTTCAGTTTGGGACAGATTAAAAGGATCAGTTGTCAGTCTCTGCTCTCATGTTTGTAAACTCTTCCATAGCAAAGGCCACTGTGGAGATCAAAGGAAACATTCAAGTCAAGATGGTGACAGCCACTCTGAATAAAAGCAGAAGGTCAGAAATTATTATCTAAATCCTACTGCCTAGAATAAAAAAATTCCTCTGCAATAAAAGTTGTCAGTAAATGACATTTTTCAGGATATTTTTCAGTCAGCTAAGTCTAGATCCCCTTGGCCAAGTTTTCAGTCTTGCATAAATATGCCCCAAAGAAATAAAACACTAAGCATGCTGCTTTAGTTGTACTTTCAATTACTTTTGTTGGTAATATTTTTATTCTGGCAGTAATATGTCTACATACATCCAAAGTCATGTCTGGACCAATATTCTGCCTTTTTCTCCTCATGTGCCACAAGGAGTTCACATGTTGCTCTTGCACCCGATCAATGCACAGGCCTTTGAGCTGTCTACCCCCTCTGTCATGCAGTCTTGCCAGTACTGATTCAGCATCATCCTGTAGAAACAGAATGCACATGGCCCTTAGGACTTACTTGTGGTCCCGTTCAGCTTTGCTTCACTTCGCTTAGTCCTCCCCTTCTATATTCTTACCTGTACAACTCATTTTGACTCTTTGCCTGTATTTCTCTTTTTCCATTTTTTCATTCTATTCTCTCTCATTTTTTTCTTGCTTCCCTTTCCTTCCCTCTCTTTTTCCACTGGTTCTCTTCTCCCTGTGTCATCATCTTCATGCTTTCTAAAGCCTCACTCTTCCTTTGTCTCTCTTCTCACATCTTTGCCCAGTTTTCAATGTCAGGCTCTTTCTTTCCCTTTTGTCTTGGCATTTAGAAAGCTCCTCTCCAGCTCATCCTTAACCTACGAGTACATTTATTCACTCCTAGTTCATTGGGATTTTTCATTGTTTTTCTTTCCAGAATGCTCCTGTAAACTAAAAGACCAAGACTAGCCCATTTCTCTCTTGGCTAGAAAAAGGAACAGATTCAGATCATGCAGTCTTAGTCCATTTCCATCACCAGTAAGCTCACAGGGCTCATTACTGGAATGCAATGCTAGCAGCTGCAGCTGGCAGACGAGGATCCAAAATTTATGTGATTCCTGATGGAGTACTGGGATGGGGTTGGCATGCTGACATCTATGTCTTGCCGTAAGGAGAAAAGTAACTCTAAAAAACAGTGTTAAACATTGCATCAAGGTATCTGTCTCTCTGGGAGAACTGAAGGGCTTTTTTTTCCTCCTAGACTGTACTGTTGTTACAGTCAAGACAACCATCTGACCATAGCCTTTTGAGTTGTTCATACAATGAATATTGTTGGTGTATAATTCAGTAGAAGGTTATGAAAAGGCATTAGAAGACACTAGAGATCATGAGGATTAGTGCTTTTTGTTTTTTCCTCTTTCTACCACTGTTCCTTTTCATATTTCTGAAAGAAGATGAACATATTCCTGAGTAAGAACACAGGATAAAATAAGATCACTGGGGAAGGAAGTTTATTTACTAGCACAGTCTCTCTGCAGATGTACATACTCTCATTGGATGCAACTGTCCTATTTAGCTTTTGAGCATCATTTCTCTGCTGTGAATTAGGTAAGGCAAGTTAACATACAAAAGAAACTCATCGACTACATGACTGGCTCACTTTGATTTTCAGTTATGATTACTCATATTAGGTGTTGATTTCAGAGGGCTTGCCAGTATGTAAACAGTGAAACACAAAACCAGGTAAACCTGGTATGTCAGAGATGAGAATCTAGGTCTGTAGTCAGGAGTCATGAAAAAGCTTAGGCGCTACAGTATACTCTAGTAGTAACCAAAGTACTGAGAAGACACCTAAATACTTCAGGTGAAGAATTAGTCAACTCTAGAACATGATGCCTGAGAGGACTGAACAAGGGTAGAAACCATCTCTGGTCAGCATCCACAATGAATGCAGACTCTTGCAAGGCCCACATGGTATTCCTTTCAGAGACATGTATTTCCACTGTGAAAATCTGAACCATTTTTGGAAATCCACCTTTTACAATTCATCCAAAAAGAGAGGCATACACTCAGTTAGCCGGCCCCACTGGAACAGGAAAGGAACCAACCAAAGGAGTCCCCACAGATCCAGGGAATGACTGGAATAAGTGTGCTGTGCTGTGCTCTGCTTGTGGTTGTCATATGAACATTTGGCCCCATTGATTTCAAAGACAGTTTTATTCCTAACTCAGCAAGACCAGAATTTTACCATTTATCTTCAGTTTCTGGTGTCTCTGTGTGACCAACTGTGTTGTAACTGCAGGACAAATAGCCAAACATCAACGAAGAGATAGGGCTGATGACAACTACACATTGAGGATACAAGAAACTGAGCAAAACTGTACATAGAGCACTTGCCATTGAATCATTTCAGCAGAGTGTTACTGTTATCAGCTGTCTGTAATTCAGTGGTACCTACAAGCAGGACCAAAGTCCCTCTGGACTGTTCACACAGGAAGACAGTCCCTACTCTAAAGTCATTACTGTGTCTTTTAAGCAAGACACAGGTGACTGTGACAATTCAAGTGAGAAGATAGTGATGAATGGTTAATGTAATGCAGCTATCGTAAAACTACATATGCCTGAAATTCAGTAATCTATGTCTTATTAATTAATTCAGATTCTATCCCCCACAGAACCTAGTCACACTGGCTTGGTTGATATATTGTTTGCTGATTGTATGCAAGTCCATTCATTTAAGTAGTGGTTACAGGCAGACGGTATGTGCTTATAGCAAAGATTAGATCCACTGTCTTGTCCATGGCAGTGGGATAATGCTGTAAGCAGGTCGTGTACATGGGTTCCTTAGTGTGTTGCATGCATTTATGTATGGCTTTGCAGAAAACACTTTTTCAGGAACAGACCCCTTCTATATACCTTATGTAAGAGTCATAATTTTAAAAGGAGGCATTGCTCTTATTTATTAACCTTCTTATTCTTTTTATTTCTGTATTGCTTCTGTAGTTTTGTTTCATTTCAAGATATTTATACTCCTATTAAAGGTGTATGTGTGTGGATTTATAAACCTGTGATTACTACACCTATCAAAATTTTACAATTTTGATGAATCCTTCAGCCAAGCCTACACACTTCCACCCACTGTTGGGGAAAGAAATTCTTTTTCTACACAAGGTATGTGAAGTAATGCAGTTACCTTCCCCACACTTATTGGAATCCTTTCATTATCAAATCTAAAGAGTAGGGATAACACAGGGGAAATAATGTCCCTGGCCTGAGAAGGCAACTATTTGGAGTGACATGTACCTTCATTTGAGCTCCTCAAACTTCATAAACTTTAGAAAACTCTTTTGGCGCATCTGGACTAGATGACCTTTAAAGGTCCCTTCCAACACAAACTATTCCATTCTATGAAATGCATCGAGCAGTTACATCATGATATCAGTTACAACACTACTGTATTTCTTTTCGGGTTTTCTCTGCCACCCCTTTGCTATATTGTTCATCAGAGAGCATATATTATTCAGTTCCTGTCACTTGTTTCAAAAAAATTGTACTAGAAGTACACAGTTTAAAATTACACAGTTTTAAACTCTACCATCTTACTCAGCCCATGGCTATTATCAGGCTTCCACTTCAGCACTGCATAGCTTGCCCAGCAGCGCAGAAATGTTTGAATGCCATTTTCTTGCCAATAGAATGATTTTCAGCAAGAAGCACGGGACCATTCTCAGCATTCACTTTTAGGTCATTAGTACATTTTGGGGCAGTATTGGAAGTCTAGTCTTCCTTAGGGGGATAAAATAAGTTAATTTCAAGACATCTGATTTTTGTTTCTCCCTCAGTTCGTTTTCTGTTGCTGCAGGGAATGACTGCTGCATGATCCCATTGTGATCAGGCTATAGCACTGGGAAGCATAAATGCAGAGCATTAGCTAGAGGGAAGATTGGCGTGCAAACAACAGCAACAGCTCATGGCTGAGGTTTGCTGAAGTCCTGGTTCAGGTAGATGGGCTTCCACCAATTTTACATTTTGGGAGCATATTCCCATTATGTGATACATATTAGCATATATTTCTACACCAGCCTACCAATACCACTGAAATTAATTTGCTTTCATGGTGTATGATGCCACATGGAAGAAGGCAGAGAAGTTTATTCTCAGCAGCAGTAATGGCATGTGAATATAAAATACAGACATCAATTTAAGATAGTGGTGACATGTCTTACACCTCCTATATATCAAAAAATAAGTTATGTAGGTATATAGCAGAGTCATCTCTCACTTACAATAATTTTATTCTCATCTACCACCACTGATTTTAATGAAGTTACTTTTGATTTACACTGGTATGCAAAGACAGTGAGGTCTATGTTATACAGATATATAAATGTAAGGGCTTGAAAGAGGCAGACAGCTTAAAAACTCAGAGACATTGAAAAATGTGATTATTTAGAAGTACATACTAAATCATTGTAATTTGTGAGTACTTGTCTCAGATGATAGCCATGTTAGAAATGGTTGAAAACTTATCTCTAGAAATACATGACAACAATTACTACAGCTATATACTTCCTGGATAAATCCTAGTGGTAAAAAACTGTACAGATAAACAAGGCAGTATATCTGTGTACAACTGCTGTTTAAGTGAATGGAGTAAATATTACAGTGTACTAGTAAATTCCATACAACTCTGTATTACTTCCACCATCAAGCTTGATATATCATGTACCATGAAGAAAAACATTTACGATGGAGAGTTGTGATGCAACAAAAATAACATGTGCTTGGGATCAAGCCTGAGGAAAATCAAGGAAGAACCCTCTTCAAAAGCACTTTCAGCTACAATTTTTCTTTTTTCCAGAAAGATCATAAACAAATGAAACAGCTTGTTATCAGAAAATGCTAATTCTCAAAATCAGAAAGTTCCACAGGAGAGAATATTAGTGTTGATTCAACTTTGGCATAACACACTGTCCTGGTTTCAGCTGGGATAGAGTTAATTTTCGTCTTGGTAGCCGGTATGGGGCTGTGTTTTGTGTTTAGGATGAGAACAATGTCGATGATACACTGATGCTTTGGTTCTTGCTAAGTAGTGCTAAGCTGTTGCTAAATAGGTGCTAAGTGGCGCTCACACTGGTCAAGGACTTTTCAGCTTCCCCTGCTCTGCCGGGGGCACAAGAAGCTGGGAGGGGGCACAGCCAGGGGGAGGGCTGACCCAGACTGGCCCAAGGGCTATTCCATACCATATGACGTCATGCTCAGTATATATAAACTGGGGGAAGAAGAAGGAAGGGGAGGACATTGGGCATGATGGCGTTTGTCTTCCCAAGTAACCGTTACGCGTGATGGAGCCCTGCTTTCCTGGAGATGGCTGAACACCCGCCTGACGATGGGAAGTAGTGAATGAATTCCTTGTTTTCCTTTGTTTGCGTGCACGGTTTTTGCTTTGCCTATTTAACTGTTCTAATTTATTTTACTTCAATTATTAAACTGTTCTTATCTCAACCCACGAGTTTTCTCCCTTTTACCCTTCCGATTCTCTCCCCATCCCACTGGGGGGGAGTGAGCGAGCGGCTTCGTGGTGCTTAGTTGCTGGCTGGGGTTAAACCACGACACACACACACACACTGAACCTTTCCTCATTTTCTTTCCAGTTCACCTCATGATCCCTGTGGCCTTCCAGAAACCCTGCAGATTCTGACAACCTCTCCTCATGATCGTGATATAGATTGCCTTGCTTGAAGGGTTTAAAAAAAAAAAAAATTGTGGAAAATACCCATCCAGCTCTAAAAAAAGCTGAAAAATATATGATCTTATCTACACTCTTTATAATATCATTTCAGTAATCACAAATCTCAAACAGGAACTACTATAAAATAAAGAGTCAACAAAGAATATTTATTACCACAGTCTAGGAAGAAGTGGGAGTTTTCTCATAGTATATTTTCAGTTAATCTAAAAAGAGGTGTCACCTGCAATTTATTACTATTTTTTTTTATGCCAGACTTAACATAAAGATAACTTCTTTTGTACTGATGGTAATTTGAATTATTCAGTATATGCCGAAATTGGTAGCTTAAGTATCCCATTTTTAGGGCCAATAGATTACATCTGAATTCACAATGTCTCTGTCTTAAAATGGAGAAGTTTGAACAAAAGCATACATATGTTTGTTTAAGCTATTTCTTTTTGTCTTCGGTGGATTTGTCCTTTAAAATATGTTATTGTTCTATATGATAATCTTTCTGTGTCTACATCATTGCTGTACCTGAGAACTGAATGTTAATGCCTCTTTATAGACATAAATAGCAAAAAGGTTTTTTTTGTTGTGGTTTGGTTTGGTTGGTGGATGGTTTTTTTGCTAAGGATGTATGTTTAACTGTTCTATATCAATATCAAACTACAAAAAAGAAGTTAATGAACTGACACGATGCAAAATTCTTCTTTCTTTCACAGATATGCTAGTTGTCTTGTGGCTAGACACTAGATAACATGTTACAACAAGCTCACATTATGCTGTATAGATGAATAAGCACTTCCTGCTTCTAGTTAAATTTAAAAATAGAAAAATAATAAGTGAACAACTTTATCATATTTGGAGGCAACGACTTGCCATATTCAGTAGGGTTTTTTAGCTTTATATATGTCTAAACACATACACACACAAAGTGTGAAGGGCTACAAGGCTTTAAATTAGCCTCTGATGTTTTAAGTTTCACACAGCTAAATAGGAGCCTACATATAAACACCTTATGTTATTGAACTTCCTTCTTGGCCTTATTTCTGTTACAATGCAAGTTGCTCAAGAAATTGTGACTTTGATATGTCCATGGTCAGGAAAGAAAAGTAAGATCTTGGAGGCTGACGATGAATGAGGAAGCTAAATAAATGTCCATGGGCTCTGCTTTTTATTATTGTTGAGTTTTACTGGACCATAAAAAAGGACAGTATTAAAAGCAAATCCAAGCAAATAGCACAGTTTACACAGTGCTGTTATATAAGAAATATTCAAACATCTGCCTACTCACAGAAAGTCACTGGCAGGCCCTACAAACTCTTCATTTAGTGCAAGGGTCTTCATTAGCTAATGATCATGTTTTGCCTTTCCCCAGTTTCTAGACAATGCCTTACTTTTTCCTATTTACTCCTCCCTATCTAATAATAACTATTTGAGACTAGTACTCTACTTTTGCTTTATTATTTAATTTACATATTTTTAACCTATACTATGTTACAGCAACAGTCTGGTGCAGTTGCTAGGTTTAAAGCTGGTTATGTTTTCAGAGAACTTTGGCACAAAAACAGTGTACCAGTCCTTATTTCACAATTGATTTACTGGATAGATTATGCTGTGTTAGGAAAACTTGAACTGTCTGAAGGAAGAGACGGAAGAGCTGCTTGTCTGACTCAGACCTTCTGCACAGTTGATGGGTATCACTAGTCTGAGAGAAAGAAATCAGAGAGAAAATACCAGGACTGGCTACAAACCATGTTTGTATTTCTGAACAAGAAAATTAGCTCCTATTATTTATCACTTCTTAGTTCAGGAGGCAGAAATCCATCCATTTCCTCGTATGTAAATAAGATTGCACCAAAATTATACTTGACTCTCATCAGTTTAGCTTCTTGAAGAAACAACCTATCAATTCCTCATTTATTGGCTGTTTTGCCAATAATGTGTGCTATTAGTTTAGCAATTATTGATACAAGACATAAAGTTGAAATATTGACTACAAAACAAAAATCTTTCAGAATATTTAGTTTGCGGGAAGGAAACAAGATTTTGACTTTCCCCTGAAAAAGTATTACATTAAATTTAGCAATCATGGGACAATCACATATCCCAGAAGTGTATCATAGGAGAGAAATACTTTTCAGCAATCTATACTGATTGCAGTCCATAGAATTGCTGTTTGAAAATTAGATATTAGGAAATTTTATTATTCATCAAGTGCTTTTGCATGACAAGGGTCTCATTCAAGAGTTAAGAGCTTATGTACAGTTCTTTTCATTTTACCTTATATTTACTCTTATTTTTTTTAAAAGGTAGCCAAGGCTTTTCTAGTGTTTGTGGGTTTCTGTCTTTTAAATCCTAAAACAAAAACAAAAAAAAAAAGGGGACTCCAGTAATCCCACTACTATCAGTTACCAAATTTAGAAAGCTGACTTTGTATAATGAAGTTTTTATCTAGGAAAGAGAATCATAGGATTTTTTTTTTTTTAAACCTTTCTACTAGATTTAACTGGATTAAACAGGCGTCTCATCAGGTAGCATCATCTGGTACCAGAAAAGGTCACAATGGTGACAGAACTTCAATATCCAACACACCAGGATTCTCTACTTTGACTCATGGATTTCTGTGAAGCCTGTAATACCTACAGGTCTTCCAGATTCACATAGGTTTCGTCATTGCTGGGACAAATTCTTGTGTGGACCACCTGTCCTACAAGCTCTTGCAATGTATTCTTTTACCTTTATATCTCATGTAGAAACATGCTCTGAAACACAAATTAAGATTACAATTATGATAAGAGTTAAGATTTGCAAAATGGGCTGAACTGCTATTTTTACAGCTGACTTCTGCAAGGCCAAGTCCTGATATGCCAGCGCTAAAAGCTGTCAGTGAGGTAACCTTAACCACTCCCAGATTAGGTATCAGTTTGGGCTAGAATTAGGGCTCAGATCTGTTAAACAAATTTAAGATCCTTCTGGGTTCAAAGAGCAAGTTAAGCCCTGGTCCCAGCTGGTTCAGATATCTTATCCTGAAGGTTGGTCTGTTCTCTGGTGGCTGGAATTAGAATTAAGATTTGGGAAAATGCAGGCTGAAGATCTTTATAACTGATGGCTAATATATATTTAAGATGAAGAATGATGTGAACAGAACTAATGATTTTATGTTGGTACAAGGATGAGAAGAATTCCTGATCTATCATTATGTTTAGAGCTCTTAGTAATGTATAAGAAAGCATAATCTGAATAACTGTTGGTGAAACCTGAAATGCTGGCAGCGTTCAATAAGAGCAGATGCCAACAAGTCCTCTGATTCTTTTGTCTGTTGAGATGCTGTTGGTCTCATTTTAGGGTTAGAATTACTGTTTAGCGGTCACATCGAGGAGCTATATGTGCTGACATGTTCTACAGGGCTCCTGCAAGAATGCTGAGGGCTCATGGCACACTAAAAAAGCTTACTGACCTCCTACTGCAACAGGAGTTCAGCTGTCTGTGATCCAAGGGCTACCTGCGTACATCAGAGCAATGTGATCTTGGCTCAGTTTTACCGAGAAAAATCTTGTTACGAAGTGAGAAAGTATGCAACAAAGTCAAGCAAGGCCAGAAAGGAAAAAAAAAAGAAAGACAAGTATAATTGCTCAAATAGTAATAGTTGGCAGATCAGGGGTTCAAGAGGGAAAACAAAAATACTGACCCAAAAAGGTATAAAACCTGAAAGGAAAAAGAAAAAAGAGAATCTGAAGATACAAACTCAAAACCAGTGAGGATCAACCAATTTCAAAGAACAAGAGGGGCCAGCATTTGCACTGGCTGCCAAAGGCTTGGGAGATGTCTCATTAGGATCATGAGCTTACCACTGTAGCTTATTAATGTTAGATATCTATTGTGTGCATTAGCCAACCAGTAATTGCTTTATACTCAAAAATGCATCCTGCTTACCAAGCCTCTGCACACCACAAAAGGTGTCTGCATGAAGCAATTAAGAAAGGGAGGGTTACATGGCTAAGTAAACAAATCTGATCAATGATTAAGACCACTGCTAAAATTAAAATTTGTCTTAAGACTTCAGTATCATGGTCTGAAAGCTTTCAAGGATACTGTAAAATCTGTGGGGACAAAATAAGGATAAATGCTAGCCCAGTATTTATAGATTGGATGAAAGGCAACATGAGCCCTGGCCTCTGAGTAAGTTGAGTGTTAAGGTTCCAGTTTGGACAAGCTGGTTTCACTGATCCATGACAGTCAGTTCTGACATTAAAGCTTGGATAAGAGTGTTTGTGAAAGCACATGTTCTACATCCAGTTTAATGCTGGATCCTAGAAAGTCCAAGTAAAAAGAGGGCTGACAGCTGTAGAGGTTAACCACTGTTGAGAGTTCAATGTTAACAGGTTTGCGTGGTCAGTGCTTAAGGCTGGGCTTTAGCATGGAACTGAAAGTCAGATCACAAGCTGAAGAATTGCCTCTCCTTGTGGGTTCTGAAAGGCCTGGAGGAGCATTGATAAGGACTAATACTATAATGTAATGTCTCTGAAATGGTATGCTTCTCACTGTAATTAAAAGTCAGGATAAAACTTAGAGTTTGAGAAAGCGTGGGTTGAAGAGCTATGTTTTGTTATTTCTGCATCACTGCCTATGGAGCCCAGAGGAGAACTGATCTCCTGTTACTATTTCTACTGTCAGTATAAGCCTCTAAGGGTTAGGTTAGGATTACAATCATCCTTACAGTTGGAAATGCTGTTTTAACTGATGAATCTACAAAAGGTGAATAACGTTACTAATGAGGATATGCTTTCTATTTTGCATTTTAAATCCAGGTTAGACTTAAGGATAGGGTTAGGATTTGGGAAAATTTAGATTGAAGAATCAGTTTTATGATCTATCCTAGGAATCATACAGGAATAAGTCCAGAGCTAACAGTAATGTGCAATTGCTGGTCCTGCCATGTGTGTAGTTATCTTAACTTTAATTAATGCAAGTGCAAGGTTCAAGGTAAAAATCCTAGGTTGAAGATTTCAAGGCTTTGTTGGCTGATCAGTCCTGCAGTTTGTTCCAGAGTGAAGTGAGGGCTGGCTCAAGTAAGTATAACAATTTGTCAGTTTGACTGCTAAGAATACTTAGCTTATCTTTCAGGATAAGGTCCAAATAAGGGTTCAAAGCAGTGTTTGATGAATGATTACATTTCTCACACCTCCTGCAAGGCCTCCAGGTCCTGAAAGACTAGATTAAAGATGTCAGGAGTCTTACTTTCATTACTGCAGCACCAATTGTCTTACTAATCAACAAAGAAAGGCTTCAGATAGAATTCAGGTTTATTAAAACCTAGTCCAAACACCTGCAAAAATCTTCAGTGAAAACGGATGATGACAGATTGTCATACCATTTTCAGTACCAGGGAAAACATGTTTGTCCAGCTTATGATTATGGTTAGGAAGAACATTCAGGAAAGTGAAAGCTCACAGGTGTGTTTATTGATTATTCCATAAAAGCTGCAGAACAAAGATGAGACAGAAGGGGCTGATGTGTTATTGCTAGTATTAATTTAGATATAGTTGTTTAACCTTAACTTTGGTTTTAATTTTAAGCCAGAGTTAGACTGTCTTCCCAATCCAGCTCTACACATTTGCATGTACTGGTGGGTCCATTAAAGTTTACTGATATAATGCTGGCTGATAGTAAGAGAAATTAGTTTCCAAATCAGGTGCAGTTACATGGCCTTTGATAAAATTCAGCACTGTGCTGAGATTACAAGTTGGCAAAGCCGAGGCTGAGAGATCTATGTTTATTGATTGATCTTGGAAGGACTTTTACTGCAATTTAAGGGCAGATAATAACAGACCTATTGCTCTTTCAGGCATGGGTCTGATTGCTTGATCAGTAACTGAGATCAGGGTTTGGAAGTGAAAACTGAAGATTTTCATGGAATATTTCAGAAAGAAAAATGATGGCTGTATCTACCTGAGCTTTTTATGATTTATATAGGGGCAAAGGCTGCATTGTATTAAACATTGGTTTACAGTTTGAATCAATGACAGCATTGGTCTTAGTGACAGAAATAACTTAGGCTGAATGCGAGGGTTTTTTGCTCCTCATGAATCCCAGAAGTCCCGTGGGACTAAGCGAGTTACTGAAGAAAACAGGAACTTAAACCATACTGCAATATCTAACTAGAGAGTGGTCACATGGTTGGTATTCAGGCCAGTGTTCAGGCTAGGACTGGGTTTAGCCACATTCAGGTTAAGTATGGGAAAACAAAGTGTTTGTTGGGGTCTCCTCAGTCCAGCTGTTTTTGAAAGAGCCAATTCTAACAGAGGTGGTAAGGTTTTACTGTCAAACAAAGGCTGACCTATGTTCATTAGGCTTAGGATTGTGCTTCAGTCAGGTAAACGCAGATGGACAGTAGCATTAACTTTGTCTACTATTTTTGGCTGAGATGGAATTAATTTTCTTCATAGTAGCTTGTATAGGGCTGTGTTTTGGATTTGTGCTGAAAACAGCATTGATTGATAACACACTGATGTTTTAGCTATTGCTGAACAGTGCTTGGGGGTGCGCAAGAAGTTGGGAGGGGGCATAGCTGGGATAGCTGACCCCACCTGACCAAAGGGATATCCCATCTCACTCAGCAACAAAAGCTGCGGGAAGGAGGAAGGGGGGATGTTTGAAGTTATGGTATTTGTCTTCCCAAGTAACCATTATGTGTGATGAAGCCCTGCTGTCCTGGAAATTACTGAAAAACTGCCTGCCGATGGGAAGTAATGACTGATTTCCTTATTTTGCTTTGCTTGTGTGCATGGCTTTTGCTTTACCTATTAAACTGTCTTTATCTCAACCCATGAGTTTTACCCTTCAGATTCTCTCCCTCATCCCATTTGGGAGAGGAGGAAGGGGGGAAAGCGAGCAGCTGTGTGAGGCTTTGCCTGCTGGGCTTAACTCACAACACTGTCAAGAGCAGGCCTTCAGGCTGAGTTGAGAACACTGTGAATTGAAACATTTTGTTAACTGTAAGACTGATGATTACTTTGGATCCTCATACAAAACAAATCTTGCTTTATGGTAAAGCTTAGAGTTAGGATTCAGAATTGCTGATAATCTTCTTAAATTATATGTTCAACAAAAATAATACTTCAGGATAAAGCTTAAATAGCTTGAGCAATTTTTTTAAGCAGTTCTCATGGGTATGAAGTACAGAATGCGAATTAAGTCTGTGATAAAGGACAAGGATAGGGTTATTGCTTGGGAAGGTATAGAGTCTTCAGTTTCATTGAGAAGGGGCCTTCAGGTTAAGTTGGGGACAGATGCCACCTTAAGCACAGGGCTAAAAGTACGTCTTATTCTCAATTCTCTATTGAGCAGGCCTTCAATAGCCCTAAACTGCTAAACTGCAGAACTTCAGGTAAAAGTTCACTTACACTTAGAAGTTAAACAGACAGAAAATTCTGATTTTTTTTTTTCTTTTTTTAATTTGGTTTAAAAATGGACTTAAGGCAAGGACGTAGCAGTCTTCAATGGATTTCCCAAACTCATTTAAATCTTGACTTCTGTTTAGGCTTTGGGGTGGCTTCAGAAAAAATGAGAACCCAGAACCAAGATTTATTTTTTTTTAAGAGGTATTCAGAATTGAAATAAAGACACATACTGGTTTGATTTAACCTAAAGTTGGATCTCACAGGGCTGAGAGATTCTAAGCAAAGCCTAGCAATAGGATGATGGTTATGGTTCTGTAATCAGGGGATGTCAAAACTAATGTTATAGCTTAATTGAAAGAAACCTTTGAGACAGATGGGAACAAGCATGTGGTTGATCAAAATTGATAAAACTTAATTTTGTCTTGAGACACAAAACAGGTAGAGAGCTAAAGTTATAGCTGAAGTTTGGATTCATTTACAGGAAAGAAGTCATAGAAATATATTGTACTTATGAGACCTTTAAAGAGACAAACTATACAGGCTTCATTTGAATTGATCAATTTTTATCTGATCTAGTTTAATGCCCTAGGCTTGACCTAGGTAACCCTAGGTCAAGCTTCATTTTACGGTTACAGTGAGGATTATAGTTCAGTAAGGTAGGTAGTTAAGGTTTTGTTTTGGGTTTGTTGGTTTTGTTCTTTTTTTTTAAGAGAGGCGCTCATTTAGCTAATATCTGTGAGCATAACCAGAGCTGTTTAACTTGCAGATGGATAAGTCTTCATTGCAACCCTATACCTAGCTGTAGCTCAGGGCCTGTCATGGAGACAAGCTCAAAACTTTCCATCTCACATCTAGGGCATCTCCTGTGCCTGTCTTTATGGCCTTTCGCACAAGGATTTTCCTCAGAGAACTCTCCCAGAATCTTCTCACTAACCAAATCCAAAAGCCAAGCCCTTGTCAGACTTCCTAATTCATATCCACTGGCAGTGCCACACTCCACAACTCCTAGAGAATCACCTAGTCTCCTCACCTTAACTAGGAATCTGTTTTCTTGCCAAGCTGCCTCCTCCCTTATGGGCTATCTGCTTCATGAAGTGCAGCCCTGGGTTTAGGATAGACATAGCACATCATCCAGATTCAAAGTAAGGTCAAGCTTATTTGTGACCTCAAACCTAAAGACAGGTACTTCAAAATACTTCCTTGGTCAGCTCTCATGCCTCTGGTTTACCACATCCAAATCCTTATCCCAGGCTTAGCAGTCCCCATCATATAAACCAGGTTTCAACTTTCTACTGTGGGTCTTGCCCAACCAACCCATGTCCCAGTTCTCTTGAACATCTCTTCAGACAGTAAGAATGATTTTGCAGCTCCAACCCCTCAGCAATTAGGTCCTCATGAGGAGCTAAACCCAAGCCATTGCTCAGGACTAGATCCCTTAGCCTACACTACAAGTACTTTGCAATGAAAGAAAACTCTTCAATTTCATTTAAAGACCTCTTCTCAAAGCCAGTCTTACAGTACTTCATGACATATACCAGAAAGACTGAATCATCTTGACTCAAACCACCGGTTTCAGACTCACCATCACTCACTGCTTCTCTGTTAAGCCTAGGCTATGGAAGACAAGGAGATGAGGAACAGGCCTTCATCCCACCTTCAGAAAAGAGCTGACCTGTTGAGACAGATTCCCAGCTGGCTTACTTCCAAGTAGCAACTTGGGAGGGTTGTTGCAGCCTTAGCTAAGCCTGAAGTCAGAAATCAGTCCAGAACATAAGCCAGGAGCAACACAAGACTGGAGAGGAACCCCCTCTAGTTAAGGTGAGAGCTTTCAGTGTTTTGATTGGTACTACTAACTTTACAGATGATAGTTTAGAAAAGTTATAAGTCTACAGTGGAAAGCATTTATACAGCCTTTATTATGGGGTCCACGTTGTGTCCATGTCTTCTTGACTGCCTTTTAACATGCCCCCAACATTCAACAACTCACAAAAATCAAACTGAATGATAGTGCCAGGTCTGCTGAACATCACTCTGATCAATCAGTACAGTATATCTTCACAACTTTTTGTCCAGCCTTCAGCCCAGATTCACTTATCTTCCCCTAACCCTCATTCGTGCCTAACCGTATAAATCATTTAGGAACATTTATGCATGGCAGATCACCTTAGCTATTCATATGTAATCAAAGTAATTAGGTAGTCAACTGAAATGCAAGGTCTTGTCCAAAATTAATTCTAAAGAGTTATGGATCTTGTACCATTTATTTCGGAAAAGCCTTTCAACTTTACATAAAGAAGCATAGTTGTTTTATCTCCAATTCATATTTTACATCTTACACAGCTCGGGTATACCCAGCAAACCAAGCCTACAACTGTCAGGTAATTACATTTTCAGCTTAACTTGAGGGATTCTTCTGCAGTCATAGAAAACTAGAAACCAGTTTAAGGTGAGACCTAGTTTTAAGATTCCATTGACATACTTTCATAAATTAACTCTGCTTGCAGACTGAGTACAAACTCCTAATTCTGAGGTTCTCCACATCACTTGGATAGAACTAGATTTCTTCTTACCCTATCTGTAAGGCTCACGGTACATCTGATAGACTGTTCACAGAAAGGAAGAGCAATGAACTTCAATCATTTTTTAATCATCTCATGCACATGCTCATCCTCCATTACTTTGTCTGAATTCCAACTAATAACTAAATGCAACTCTGAATGTTAATACTAGTCTATTCTTCCTAGAATAGAACAAAATACATTAAGGAATCACAAATCAGGCCTTAACTCAGAAATTATACAAGATTCCCAAGCCTCCGTGAGCGAGCCCAAGTAACCCTAACCTCATTATAAACCCTAAACATGTCAGTCACAGGACTCAGTTGCTCAGACACAGGAGGGGAAAAAGGAGGGTGGGAAAAGAAGGGGGAGAAAAGAAGGGGGAGGAAAGAAAAAAAAATCAAACCAGTAGTTCTCCTTGATAAGGAACTTCAGTCCTCTCTTATTCTCAGATTTATCACAGATATATTGGTGATAAATCTCACCATACAGACAAGACCTTCAAGCCAGTAGCTGTACCGCCCACAATGGACAGTTCCAAAAGTAAGCCTGATGTATCCCAGATAAGTACCTAGTCTCATCTTGGCTTTGTTTAAAATTAAAAAATAATTTAAAACATTCTTCCCCTAATTGTACTTACAGTGACCTAACCTGGGCTTAAACCTAAGCCTTCCCCTGGACTAAATGCTAAATATAAATCAGCCATAGGTTCAAAGTTAGCACCATTCAGCCAGCAAGCTGCCAGGAGTCCCATGCCTTGAGCCAAGCCCTTCTGGAGCTGTCTGGCAGCAAGAAAGTCAGGTCCAATGGTTAGAGGACAATAACAAACACCCCACCATCACCAAGTACTAGGAAACTATCTAGTTTTCTGTAATGAACATGAACCAATTTCTCGGGGGAAAAAAAAAAAAAAAAAGACCCTAATAAGTAACTGAAGAAACTAAGGGACAGCAGAGAGTGGCAAAGAGATTAGCAGAATAGAATAAAGTAACTAACAATTCCTCTCCAAAAGCATGACTATAACAAAACACAATTCCCTCTTCTATTCCCACACACATATCCCACATCCCCATCTTGGGGGATTTTAGGTGGGGCAACCACTAAGCAGCCAGTTGCTTGGCAACTTCTGAAGTAACATCTTATTCACAAATTTGCATTGTTTAATCTCAAGGATCCCTCACCTATCTTGCTGAAGAGCAAAGTTTCATACAAGCTGCTAACGTTCTGTGGATGGAGCAGGGAGTCACATACTGACTCCCAGTAGTCATGGCTCATTCCCACTCCTCTAGCTACTTCTGCTGCTGCTTTTATTCCTTCTCTAGCTCTTTGCTGCTCTGAAACATGAAGGCTTGCTAGCAATTTCCGTTGCTTTTACTTCATCTCAACAAAAAGCACACAGAGCGTACGTGTATTATGCATGGTTCTCCTGCTTGCAATGGAAATGAAAAGCTCCCTATTTTTCTGCTACAGAAGACTCTGACTTCAACTTTCTTCCTAATGAAATTTTCTTTTGCCCTCAAGATAGCAAGCTGTTGTCTTAGATTAAAGCGATTACCTGTTCCAACCCCAATCACTGTAGATTAAATGGCACAAGTTCTTTCATTTTGTGACATTAGTTCCTTCTAGTAGTAATGTGTCTCAAGCATAATAAACAACATGCATAAATGAAATGTTTCAGGCCTATCTGTTGATTCCCTTATCACCCCTTCTTTTTATCAGATGTGAACAGCACCTCATTCTTTTGGTCTCTTTTTCCTTTTAGGATCCTTTTCCTCCTGTGGGGATGACAGGTAAAGAGGACTGCTTTCTCTTTTTTAGCACTTGAGACATCACATGTACATGCCTTTCATCCCCACTCCCTGCCAGATACCTGACAGTCTGACAAATCCATTTCTATCATACCTTGACAGACTAAACTATACTTCTCATTTTCTCAGCTACCTGGAGAACATCAAATAGGTATTGTGTAGGTTAAGCTTTTTTTTAAGCTAAGGTTTTGGAGGTTTGGGGTTTTTTTGTTTCATTTTTTCTTTGTAAGTTGGTAATATATTTTTTTGTTTTGGGTAATGTAGTTATTGCTTCACATGCTCATTTTGGATGAGAGAAAATTAACTTCCCTGGAGAATTCTTCTGAAAAGATGTTTCCGTGCCTCCTTCCATGATGAAAAAGGTGAGTTTTCCCTCCTAGAAGAGATCTGATGAAGGCAGATCTCAGATCTCCAGCCTGTCTTTCAGATGTCTTTTGATGCACAGTATTTGAAGTGAAGTCTCCATGAAAATTTTTCCCCCCCATCTATCTACCAGATGTCAACAGAACATTTCCTCCAGGTGGGCACTCTGCTGGAGCTCTCTGCAAGGGGGAAGAGGAAGGATGAAGGGGATGAATGCTATGCTCTCTGTAAGCTTCAGAACCAACAATAATTCATGTCTAGACTGGCAGCGAACAAAAATCAATCAATCAATCAATCAATCAATCACAGAATTTTCAGAATACTGCCATTCCGAGAAAATTAACCCTTACAGAGATTAAAGCAACAGTAAGCAATTAGCTCTTGTTGAAGTTAGCTCTCATTCCACACATGGGATGTGCAGAATGCAACACCACTTGTCATCTCATACTCTTCCAAACCCTAAAAAGAACAACCTCTTCTCAAACTATATTGAGTGCATCTTCTCCTGCTGTTCATGTCCCTTTTTTACGTTGTTGAAGACATCTTAAATCTAATTCCCTGAGACAGAATCTAACCATACCTTAAATCAAAGACTATCAATCAACTCTATTCAATCCAAAACATATTTGTTATTTGAGACACAAATAGTGACTCTGAAGAATGAAATGCCTAATTTCAGTGCTCAGAAAGGGAATACAGACAGGCAGATAATTACTACCTTTTCTCAAGCTCACTGTCTTCTGTTTCACACTAGTCCTCAAAGGTCTGAAAGTTTGTGTCTTGGCTGATTTGGGTGGATTTTCACAGACAGAGGGGGGATCTTTAACCCAAAGGTCAGCTTACAGCCAAATACCTATTGTCTGTTCTAATACCACAGGGAATCTACAGCATTTAAGGAAAGATCATTGGTGTTTCCTCGTATTGTTGTTCTTGGAAATAGATTTGCTACATTGGCTGAAGTATCCAGAAGAGAAATTCAGTTCGACACAAACATTTTTCTTAGAAAGCTTCATTGCAGAAGTTTGACAGACTTACAAAATCTGAAAAAAGATGCTATAATTACAACTACCTAGCAGTCCCCTCTAGAATAACGACTAGATAAGTACTACATTCTGTATGTTTTTTTTAACAAAAACCAAATAAATAAAAAATTTCAATGAAAAGTAGAAAATAAATTTTTCACTTTAAGATTTTAGCCTTAAAAGAGAGATAACTTGGAAGACTTGACACCATAAAAACTCTTTCAAGCTACCAAATATTAACTAATCCCAGATATATACTGTAAGACTAGACAAGCTTCAGGGTTGAGTTGGTATTGTAGACAAGGTGGTGTAACCTCCTCAAATTTAGGAAAGAAACAAGCATTCAAACACCTTTGCTGAAACAAGCTCTCCTCTAATCTGACGATCAAGGTTTAAGAACAAGTTCCAGAAAGTTTTTCCAACCAATATCAAACACACTAATGGAATCACTTTCATTTCTTATTCAATAATGCAGTAATAGTCAAAAACCTTTGTAATCTATTCTTGAACCAGATTAAGTACTAGAGGACCTGGAGCATTTCCGAATGCAGGGAAGACAAGTTTGGCATCAATAGGATTAACTCCTAGTTCTTAGGCTTTACTATGCCAATAGCACGGGAGCCTGATAAGTTTCCTTAGCGATTCTGTGACAGTTTTAAAGGAATTTTCTGTTCTAGTGTGTAAAATCAGTCAAGAGCATGGAAACTGGCAGACTAACTAATAAATCCAGAGGCACTTCTGCTGCTGTTCATCAGGAAAATAACTTATGTTCTTCAAAATGCTAAGAGTGTTTTTGTTTAGTTTTGTTTGGGGGTTTTGTTTTGGTTTTGTGGGGTTTTTTTAACTGCTACTCTCACTACTCTATCACTCTGCTAGAGAGAGGTAGGTGATAAAGTAGAAAGAAAAAAACCTGATTGTGATGCACAAGCACTCTACTTTTAACAAGTAGATTTTCATTTTTATTGCCTATTGTTAGGCAAACACTTTATAGTAATATGCTATTTAACAAAGAGAAAGTAAAATAAATTCTGAACAGCTGGAAGATGAAACGGCATCTTTCAGATTCATGTTAAATTTAAGCCAGTACTATGTGAATTTTCACCAGCCAACACAAAGATTTCAGCAGTAAATTAACACCCAACATAGGAAATTGAAGCAAAACTAGCTCCCACTCCCTTGAAATCTACTTTTAGGTTTTTATTACTGAATTCCAAAGAATCACTTTGACATAAAAAACAAAAGTGCTGAAACAACGCACTTCTTTTTTTGAGGCTACTTATGGGAGTGGCAGAGAGGGGAAAAGGTTCTGGAACTATTGCCCAAATTAAAAAATTGGCCTGCAAATACTCGGTATTGATCTGAAACTGAGTTTTCTGCTAAATGCATTATCTGTTCAGAATGGCTTATTTAACTGATCTAAGTGTGCCTAAGACTGAAGATGTCAGATTTCGATACTGTCTATAGGGACAGGATACAGCTATGATGATTAACCCTAATAGTCACCAAAGCATTGGAGCTGTTTAGGTCCAGAGTACAAGCCTCACCATCCATTTACATTTTCCAATGAAAAGGCAAGGTTAAATATGCACTGACATTACTACTTCAAAGAGAAGGAAAGCTGAGTTTCTTTCTTTTTTTTGTCTGAGCTGCAGTGGGGTGCACACATTTGCAATGACTATGGAGATAATTGATGGATGTCGATACAGTTATTTCCATATGCAGGAGGTGGTGAAATGCCAGTATTTGACAGGAAAACATTTCTTGTTCCCCAAGAGCAAACGCTGCCCCCTGCTGACATCTCCTAGGGTCTAGCAACAGGGGAAGAGCAGCATGCCCCAAAAGCATTTGGTGGGAAACAGGCAGAAGGGATTGCTTTGTAGGCTCAGATATGCTCTCTATAGATTTAAAGTTCCTTCTTTGTAGCTCAGGGGCAGACTTGTAGTTGTATTTCCCTTGTGTCCAAACTCAAAGATGTCCTTTTGCAGGAACATTAGTTGCTTCATGCTTTGTAGACTGAAAGAAGCACCAAGATGGAAGAAGAGTGGCATCATGTCTGTTGATACTCTGCATTCAAACCAGCATACATTTCCATCACGTGGCTGGCCAGGATTTAAGGAGAAATCAAGTGACGGTCTGAAACCATGGCTGCTTAACATCAAAGCTAACATGGGACAGCAGACCTCAGAGCTGGCTACAGGCTGACCTTTCTAAGTCATTCTAAGAAACTCCAGCTTTTTCCATTCAGACACAATCATTACTTTTACAGGGAGACTCCCAAAATCCTATCTTAAGGAAAAACAGGGTCCTGCATTCCAAATATTTAGAGACCGATTTGAACCCTACCAATAAAATAACGTCTTTGAATTTATTAAGATCTCAGTCACCGAGGCAAGCAGCTCCAGTGCTGGCACAATCTGTAACAGAGCGCTCTAGCGGGGTGCACAGGGAGGTTTCCCAAACCAGATGGGCCTCAGGGGGAGCCGAGAGAGCTGCCAGGAGCCCACAGCTCATGCAACAGTGGATGATGAGACCTGGGCGAGACCAGGAGCAATGGCAGTCAAGGCCCCCCACCACACATATAAAAAAAGCCCCTGGAGAGCACTAGCAACCAGGAGTGCAGCAAACAGGGTGGGCAAACAGGGTGTGGTGCATCAGCAAAGGCATGGCATGGCAGTTTGTGTGGCAGTTCATGCAGAAGGGCGTGCAGGAAAGGTGCTGAAGCCGTGCCAGCTCAACCAGGGAGCAATGGTATCCACCTGGCAGAAAGCCACGGCCTCGCTAAGCTCTGCACCCACCATGACTGATGCAGCTTCCCAGGCAGAGCTCCAGTGGGAACACACTGAAACCAGGTGTCAGGCTGCAGGGTGTGCACTGCTCTTATGCCAGTACCAGACATAAGCAGTGAGCACACCTGTGGGAGGTGCGCCCAAGCAGAGCAACTCCTTTGCTTAATGACAGAGCTCCAGGAGAAGGTGAGTACGTTGAGGAGCATCAGGGAGTCTGAGAGAGAGACAGATTACTGGAATCGCACCCTACCTTCCCTGAGACAGGCCCAACAGACAGACAGGACGCATGATACAGAGGATTCCCTATCCTCTCTCCACGTGGCTGAACACAGTGACTTAATGGATAGAGGGCAATGGCAACAAGTTCCTGCCCTGCGCAGCAGGTGCGTCTTGTCTGTGACTGCGCCACCTTCCCAGCTGCCCTTGCAAAACAGATATGAGGCTCTGCAAGTGGAACCAAACCATGATGAGGACAATGGTTCATCTAGCTTGGAGGTGTCACTGAGGTTAACTCGGCCTATGCCCTGTGTCAAAACCACTTCGATGAAGAAAAAAAGATGGGTCATTGTCATAGGTGACTCTCTCCTGAAGGGAGCAGAAGGCCCAATACGCAGACTGGACCCACTTCGTATGAAGTCTGCTGCCTCCCTGGGGCCCCTGTAAAAGATGTGAAGAGAAAACTTCCTACCCTGGTGCGGCCCTCTGATTATTATCCATTATTGATTTTTCAGGTAGGCAGCGAGGAAGTTGCAACAAGAAGTCCGAGGGCAATCAAGAGAGACTTCAGGGCCTTGGGACGACTTGTTAAGGGTTCAGAAGCACAAGCAGTGTTCTCCTCTATCCTTCCAGTTGCAGGGATTGATGAGGGAAGACTCAGGAAGAGCCAGCAGATCAATACCTGGCTCCGAGACTGGTGTGACTGGCAGAAATTTGGGGTTTTTGACCATGGGTCGGTCTACACAAAACCAGGCCTGCTGGCAACAAGTGGGGTACACCTGTCTCAAAGGGGGAAAACGATCTTTGCACAGGAGTTAGCACGTCTCATTGAAAGAGCTTTAAACTAGATTTGAAGGGGGAAAGGGATAAAACCAGGCTCGCCAGAGAAGAACACCAATGTTTGAGGGATGGCGTGCTAGTGAGGTCCTTCTGTCTGCCATCTCAGTGGAGGTAGGGGATGGAGGTCCATACAACAGCAAAGACACAAGGGCTATGTGTTAGAAACCATGGAAACACCTAAGAATGATCACGTAGGAATTAGGGCTTCTTCCCCCAAAAAGGTGGTGGGATCAATAGCCCAGCTGAAGTGCATCTACACCACTGCATGAAGCATGGGCAACAGCTCAACGATGGTGATGAAAGGGTAAAGTGTTTATGGGTAAGAATGAGGGGAAAGGCCAACTAAGCAGATATCATGGTGGGAGTCTGTTATAGACCACCCAACCAGGATGAAGAGACAGATGAAGTATTCCATAAGCAGCTGGGAGAAGTCTCACGATCGCTAGCCCTTGTTCTTGCACAGGACTTCAACTTACCAGATGCCTTCTGGAAATACAATACAGCAGAGAGGATACAGTCTAGGTGAATCCTGGAGTGTGTGGAAGATGATAACTTCCTAACGCAGCTGGTGAGGGAACCAACTAGGGAAGGCACACCGCTGGACCTGTTGTTTGGGAACAGAGAAGGCCTGGTGGGTGATGTGATGGTTGGAGGCCGTCTTGGGCATAGTGATCATGAAATGATAGAGTTTTCGATTCTTGGAGAAGTAAGGAGGGGGGTCAGCAGAACTGCTACTTTGGACTTCCGGAGGGCAAGCTCTGGCCTGTTCAGGAGCCTGGTTGACAGAGTCCCTTGGGAGGCAGTCCTGAAGGACAAAGGAGTCCAGGAGGGCTGGACATTCTTCAAGAAGGAAATCTTACAGGTGCAAGAGCAGGCAGTCTCCCTGTGCCGAAAGACAAGCCGGTGGGAAAGAAGACCGGCCTGGCTGAACAGCGAGCTTTGGCTGGCAGTCAGGAAAAAAAGGAGAGTTTATGATCTTGGGAAGAAAGGGCAGGAAACTCAGGACTACAAGGATGTCATGAGGTTATGCAGAGAGAAAATTAGAAGGGCCAAAGCCCAGCTAGAACTTAATCTGGCTGCTGATGTACAAGTCAATAAAAATGTTTCTATAAATACATTAGCAACAAAAGGAGGGCTAAAGAGAATCTGCATCCTTTATTGGATGCAGGGGGAAATATAGTGACAAAGGATGAGGAAAAGGCTGAGGTACTTAATGCCTTCTTTGCCTCAGTCTTTAGTAGTGAGACCAGTTGTTCCCGGGGTACCCAGCCCCTGAGCTAGACGAGAGGGACGGGGAGCAGAATGAAGCCCCCATAATCCAAGGGGAAATGGTTAGGCACCTGCTACATCACTTAGACAAATGCAAGTCTATGGGGCTGGATGGGATCCACCTGAGGATACTGAGGGAGCTAGTGGAAGTGCTCACCAAGGCACTTTCAATCCTTTATCAGCAGTCCTGGCTAACCAGGGAGGTCCCAGCTGACTGGAGGTTAGCCAATGTGACACCCATCTACAAGAAGGGCCAGAAGGAGGATCCAGGGAACTACAGGCCTGTCAGCCTGACCTTGGTGCCAGGGAAGGTTATGGAGCAGATCATCCTGAGTGCCATTACGCAGCACGTACAGGACAACCAGGGGATCAGGCCCAGTCAGCATGGGTTTATGAAAGGCAGGTCCTGCTTGACTAACCTGATCTCCTTCTATGACAAGGTGACCCGCTTAGTGGATGAGGGAAAGGCCGTGGATGTTGTCTACCTGGACTTTAGTAAAGCCTTTGACACCATTTCCCACAGCATTCTCCTGGAGAAACTGGCTGCTCATGGCTTGGACGGGTGTATGCTTTGCTGGGTTAAAAACTGGCTGGATGGCTGGGCCCAAAGAGTTGTGGTGAATGGAGTTAAATCCAGTTGGCGGCCAGTCACGAGTGGTGTTCCCCAGGGCTCAGTACTGGGGCCAGTTCTGTTTAGTATCTTTATCAAGGATCTGGATGAAGGGGATTGAGTGCACCCTCAGGAAGTTTGCACGCGACACCAAGTTGGGCAGGAGTGCTGATCTGCTGGAGGGTAGGAAGGCCCTACAGAGGGACCTGGACAGGCTGGATCGATGGGCCCAGGCCAACTGTATGAGGTTCAACAAGACTAAGTGCCGGGTCCTGCACTTGGGTCACCACAACCCCATGCAACGCTACAGGCTTGGGGAAGAGTGGCTGGAGAGCTGCCCAGCAGATAAAAGACCTGGGGCTATTGGTCGACACTCAGCTGAATGTGAGCCATCAGTGTGCCCAGGGAGCCAAGAAGACCAATAGCATCGTGGCTTGCATCAGAAATAGTGTGGCCAGCAGGACTAGGAAAGTGATCGTCCCCTTGTACTCAGCACTGGTGAGGCCACACCTGGAATACTGTGTTCAGTTTTGGGCCCCTCACTACAAGAAGGACATTGAGGTGCTGGAGTGTGTCCAAAGAAGGACAACGAAGCTGGTGAAGGGTCTAGCACAAGTCTTATGAAGAGCAGCTGAGGCAACTGGGGTTGTTTATTCTGGAGGAGGCTGAGGGGAGACCTTATCGCTCTCTACAACTACCTGAAAGGAGGTTGTAGCGAGGTGGGTGTTGGTCTCTTCTCCCAGGTAACAAGTGACAGGACTAGAGAAAATGGCCTCAAGTTGCACCAGGGGAGGTTTAGATTGGATACTGGAAAAAATTTCTTTAGCAAAACGGTTGTCAAGCATTGGACCAGACTACCCAGGGAAGTGGTTGAGTCCCCATCCCTGGAGGTATTTATAAGATGTGTAGATGTCATGCTTAGGCATATGGTTTAGTGGTGGACTTGGCAGTACTAGATTAACGGTTGGACTAGATGATCTTAAAGGTCTTTTCCAACCTAAACGGTTCTGTGATTCTAAGATTCTCATATATTCCAGCATGAAAGGAGAGAACTACTAAAACCAGAGGCAAGATTAATCAGTAAGTGTTGGACTGATTCACATAATGACATTTCCCCTTAGCTATTCTGAATAATTTCATTCACTAAAGAGAAACAGAGTCATTTTCATTTACCAGTATGTATCCCTGTTTGAATAGAAGAATGATTCACAAGGCATTTGAACTGTCATTTCCTCCTGAATTCTGGGGGTTACTTTCCCCTCTGCAGTCACAATGAAACTACATAAAATAAAAGGATGCACTGGCTACAGCTAAAGCATACCAAAGTCAGCACAGCTGGTAATTTTTTTCCGTTCGAGCAATAGTAATACAAAGTAATACAAAGTAATACAAAGTAATACAAAGTTATGCCACTCCCTCTACTTTACCATTTTATTTATTTTTTTTAAATAAGAGATTACATCACAGCTAAGGCTGCATGGGGACTTTTCAGGCAGTTCTGTGGAACCAGAAAAATACTTGTGGGTTTTGCAGTTTTCTTAAACACATTTTTCATCTCAGAGTCCACAGAACACACTGTGGTGTTCTTTTACTTCAAGTTTCACCTTTTTTTGAGAGAATGCAGCCCAAATTTATGTGGAAAAATCTGTCCTTAAAAAAATAGAACTTTTCATGTTGCAGTAGGAAAAGAAATCATTATTTCTTCAAAGGGTGAAAATGCTGGAGAGAGTGTGGGTGGATCCCTGAAGTGATGCCAGTAGTCCCCAGATGTTCAGACATGCTGAAGGAAGCTGAGGGCACCAGTACCCCCAGCCTCTCCATACCCTGCAGAGGTGCCCTTTCCATGTCCTTGAAGGCATCGCAGTGAGCGACACACCAGGAAGAGGGGCATGTGCCTTAGTCCCTGCTCTCTTACCAGAGCTGGGGACCCTCTCACCAGAGGCAGGACACATCTGCCCTGATCAGGATGTGGACCTGTGAATACCCTCTCAAGGAGCCTTGGGACACAGGCAATTAAACCTTTAAGAAAGGAGGGGGGCTTCTAGCAACAGTTCTTTCCTCAACCTTTTCTAATACAATCTGCATGGCATAGGACCAAGCTTGTAAATCCTGGCTAGGATCATGCAGGAGATAAACATCAGTGGTTCACAACTGTTAAGATGTATATTCAATAGCTGAGATTTAGGATCGTACCAACTGAAATTTAAATGGCTGCAAGGCAGGCAGGATTTTGAAGGCATTGCACTTAGATTTAAGTACTTAAAGCAAGAAATGGAGACCCAAACAATCCCCAGTGATTCAACAGAGTTGTGGGGTTTGTTTTTTTTTTCCTAGAAGGCAACTTAGATGGGGAAAAACAGCACTTACTGCAAGGTACGTGCCAAAGGAGAAAAGGCAGCAAAGCACATTCACAAAGCAAGGTGTAGTTGCTTGACTTTTTCCACCACATACAAAACATATCCAGGGAAAACTCCCTTGGCTTATGAGGAGAACAAAATTTCTCTGCCCATATGCTATTCACCCTTTGCTCCATTTGGAAAGGAAATTCTAGAAATATCTGCTAGCACTTCTAATTGTAGAAAATCAAGGTTGAGATATTACAGTACAGAAGAAAAATAATGCAGGTCAGGAGTAATGATAAATGTTCCATTTGCCTTTATAGAACTAGCCAATATCTGTAATAAATCTACTTATGTATGTCTCCAGAAAATAAATGGTCGTGTTTGCTTAAACCACATTTGAATCAGCTTCAAAAAAAGGTTTCATTTATGTCCATTAGTTCACCTTCAGTTTCAGAAGAAGGGTTCAGTGGGTTCCTATTTCCTCTGAAGTACTGAGCTAGGTAATTGTTATGTCCCTGAGCTGCAAGACGCACCAAGGTGCTTCATATATTTCTATTTTTACCCAAGCTTTACACTTCAGGTAATTGATGCATCAGGAAAATCATAATCACAATCCATCAAACTTATTTAAGCATGTATCTAGCCATGTACAGGCTCAAACAGACTTCAAACAGAATAAGTGTCATACTGAACTGAGAACACAGGGCTTGTCCAAACAGTGGGAGTCAAGAGGTTGCACACTTCCGAGGACATCTGGGCTTGAAGTATCATTTAGAAAATAGGACTAATTTGATCCTCAGGAACTAATTCATAGGACTATTTGTCACAGTTTATCATGTTGGCTAGACCTGAGCTTATCATTCAGATTACCTTTAGACTCATTTTTATTAAAAAAAATAAAAGACCACCCAGTTCAAAGTTTATGTGTAAATTACATATGATGTAGAGAGCTATAAGAACCACTGTATTTCATTCACAGCCTGAACATGGCATCTAAATCTAAAAACAAATTATTCAGCTCAGGATAGCAATCTGTTATCCCCTGCCCTATGCATCCTTCCTGCATTTCAGCTCTTCCTTGAAAAGACAGCAGGAAAAATGATGCAGGCTGAAGAAGAAAGAGGGGAAGCTATATACCACATGATATACATGAATGCTGTTACCTCACATTTTTAACTATGTGCTTCTAGTAGGCCTCCAGCTCTGTGAGCCTCTGGTTCACCTTGGAGCACTAGGACAAAGGCAGCTGAAACAGGAACCACATAGCAACCACAACTTTTCACCTCAGATCTAATTCACTTAGCCGACTGTCCTGTTTAATATCTCCTAGTGCAGCACCACATACTAAAAATTCAGATGAAGTATCTCACATGGGAAAACTTTAGCATTACTGCTAATTACTAAGTATGTGCAGTCTAAAAGAACCAAACAGCACTTTTACTTCTCTGAGACATTTTCTACTGGAACAGAAAGGGGAAAACCAGTTAAAAAACACTGATTAATGCATGTCTTGTGATACCTCACTAATTAAGGCAGATTCCATCTTTCACTAAATATAGCTCTATAAATGACTCTAGTACTAGTACTAAGTAATTGAGTATAAGGTACAAAATAAAAAATGTAATAGAATTTAATGATACACTCTATACCACTAATTGTCTCTACTCCCATGAAATGTTACAATAGGCTCTCTCAGTATCGTCTACCTGTGGTATCACTTAGTCCCCCAACAGGTACAGTTCAGTCTGTGGTTTCAGAGGATTTTTTTTTAAACTATATAGCTGAAACTTAGTTATAAAGCCTCTGTTGTAACCGACGATCTAAGAAATAAAATTGCTGACTTTCCCAAGCTAAAAAAGCCACATTTTAAAGGGTTGTAAACATTTAATTATTTTATGATTTAATGCATAAAAATGCATTAAATTTATCAGAGTAGCAGTTTTGAACATAGATATAAAAGCCCAGGATGCACAGCTGATCCAATATATCTGGCTGGTAATACCGCTTTCAACAAACACATTTGATGAGCAAACATGTCCTCCTAGCCACCTACACTCATACCCATCTGTTAGGATGGCAACATGCCTCTGCACAAGGTAACATGCCAGTATTAGAAGGACAGAGAAACAAGCCAAAAGTAGGGCTAAGGAGAAATCTAAATAACATTGCCCTTAGCAGATCTTCTTCCTGAATTTCATCCTACTTGTAACAAGCAGTATTACACTACTGTACACTGGCTTTTTTATATTTGATTCCAGTTGTGTACAATTACAGGACACACAGCACACAGGAAAGAAGAACTGGTTGGTTGTGGATACTCACAGCTGCCAAAAACCCTTGAGATGGATTGCAGCTGGTGGTTGAGAAGCCCATTAAGGATATCTGTCAATTTACTTTGAACAGCTACAGACAGCAGGTGCCGCAGGTGAAGAAAATTCCCTGGAAGACCATACCACCTGGGAGAGTCACAATCAAGCTCTGTCGCTATAATGACAGCCTGGAATGGCAAGAAGTATAATTCACCCAGTCTGAATCACAAACATTGTCGTAAGTTTGTTTTACAAACCCATGCATTGTACATCTTAAAAAGCACAAAATCTCAGAAAACTTTTTATTCATCAATGAGTCTGGAGCTTATGCACTCACTGCAGTTATGTGTCTTTGCCACTGTGAAGTGGGTAGAAATTATTCTGCATTCTGCAAAAAAATAAACAGACAGAAGAAACAGTCATTTTACATTTCCAAGAATATAATGAGTGGGTTTTCCTAATTTTGAGGTTTGCACTTTAACAAAAATAATCTCTGGTTTGATAGAAGTCCCTTGGGTTTTTTCATAAATATAAAATTGCCCCCAGCAGCTCTTAGTATATGTCAGCAGTTCTTTTAGAAAATATGTCTTTCCAAAAGAACATGGAAAAATTACAAAATATCTCTTAACAAAACTGATGATTAACAAAGTATTCCTTTATAGATGACGTGTAAGATTTTGAGATGAGACTAGAAAAGCGTTTCCCACTTTGGCACTAAAACTCCATTTTCTAAGCTTTGGAAAATACCGGTTTTAATTAGTCTGCCATATGCTACTGTGTATACCTCTTTCTAAGCAGAAAGCTTTTGCTTTGGGATCTCTCTGAGACTCAGCCACCCTGACATATCCAAATCTCCCACTGACCATACAAATTATTTAGGACCTAGTCCAAAGCCCAGGGGAAAAAATTGTTATTACCCCTTCCCTGTTCCCCTCACCATGATAGCTGTGCACAGTGGGGAGGTATGGTCCCACCCTTTGATATGACTAGATTTAACTCTGAGATTCTTTGTCCTTTCTGTAATAGAGCAGAGACGGGAGAAGTTATTAATTTTTAAATGTTTTTAATTGTGAGAAATCTATGCCAAGAAGATGAGTCTTCCAGTTCTCCCTGAGAGGGACAATGCCAAATATTACAGCCAGCCTATGACTGGAGAAAGCAACCAAGAAAGGATAACTGCACAGGGAGGAGGACAGGGAGAGGGTAAGCGAGTTTTCAGCTATGTCAGCCCCCCTCAAGCTTTTTTACCTAACTCAAAGCAATGCAGGGTCATTTTCTTCAAGAACACTGTAGAATCTATTAAGATCTACCTTTCTTGATGGAATTTTCTTGATGAAAAAGAAAGTGGGAAGAAAACAGACAGAGATCGGAGCTCCTTCACTAAGTACAGAAAAGAGGAACTTCAAATACTGGTCTGTTTTCTACTGTCATTTCTATGAATAGCCTATATTCTGTGTTAAATGGCTATTAGCATCATGCCCTCTACAGTAGCTCATTCGCTCTTTATATAGTCATGTAAAATTCTCTGATCTCAACTTTACATGATGAAAAGGACTTCAGTTGCCAAAAAAAATCCAGCCCTTAGACCTGCCATGACTTTTGCACCATCCTGTTTTTCACTCCTGCTTCAATGATACACCTGTCTGCTTTTTTTCCCTATTTATGTTAAGAATAATGTAATGCATTCATTATTTGCTCTTCATTTTTATATCATATCTAGCCCAAAAGGTATCCAGCCTCTGTCCACTCAAGGCTAATACCATAAAATAATATGATAAATAATGCTAATTATTTTCATTTGTTCTGTTGTTTTAACATTTAAAACCCAACACTGAGAAAAGTAACATCTTGCACTCATAAGAACCCCTTCTCTAGCCAACATACTCGAGGAAAGCTCAAGCCACATATAATCTAGAAAAATCACATACTGAATACGGAAATACTAGGCTCATTTCCCTGAGCACAGGAGAATTTCTCCTGTAATGTTTGTTTTCTAACTGAATATTGCATTTTTGTGCAGGTTCTATTTCTCACTGCCTGAAAACTCTACTTTTTCTTCTTTCTTCCAAGCTGCTGCTTAGAACTTTTGAAAAATAGCTACTCTGTACTAACTCATAGCTTGGAGTTAGATGGGATAATATCATTTAAATTCAAAAATATTAGTCAAACTAGTTTGGGTTGTAGCATTATATGACAGAATATGTCAATTAAATCATTATTGAATTGACACAGCGGAGAAAAGTTCATTCTTGTTAAATCCAGTAAAAGAAACCCAAAGGATAAAGGGCTCATAAAGCACAGAAAAGAGAAAGCTCTATTTTTAATATATTTTGCTGTCTCAGCTCCAGAGCTGATTCTTCTAATCGTGTACTGAATTAGTATCCTACTAGCAGTGTTCTTAAATTTCAAATATACAATCAGCCTGATACCTTGCTGTTAATCTACCAAATGTACTAGATCTACCTCTAAAACCCATTACTGTTGTTCAACTGTGCAGCAAGCTACACAAGTAATAATTACAATTATAGACACAATGCCATTTGCTTGTATACAGTATCCTTCATACCTGAGGTAAAAACTGCTTTGTAGACACAATCAGTTATGGACTAACTAGAAAAGGAATATTTTAAGGAGTGTTTTAAGTAGAGGGAGTAAATCATAGATCAGATGGCAAAAGGTTCCCTCATTGCACTTTTAAGTTAAAAGAGAGCTGGGAGAGAGCAAGAAGTCAAGTGAAGATGTGGAGTTGAAGAGCAAGCTGGGAAGAACAGACTGTGAAAGCAAAGCAGAGCAAAGCCATGAAGAATTTTAACAGAGAGGGGTCTGGAACTTCCAGCATATCACATGACATTCTTCCATAAAGCATGATGTACTGCCTGTAACTTCAGTTGAATTAAATATCAAGGCACTTCTGAAAATTTCCCTCGGTTCCCATCTACATATTTAACCAATTGAACACCCTTGCAGATCTGGTATTTGGCATAATAACAGAAGCACACAACTGATAAAACATTGGGAGTCAATATGAATGTTATGCCATGCACAATCTCTTACAATTTCATGGCAAAGGAGAAAGTATACATTTGGTAAGTATGATGAATGTTTTTTATCACTTGTAATTTGTAAGGTGTTCCAGCAGTCTTAGAAAAATTGTGGCCAGGTATGAGGTCATTTAAGTAACATAGTGAATAGACAGCCCAAGAAGATTATAAACGCAGAGAATCTCCAAGAAAAGGAAAAGAGCTGAACTTGCTACATTAGTTTGTACAAACCTATTCCAAAGAATAATTGGATAACGTTACCAAAACTCCCTCCCTCATAAAAGAACCAGGAAGAAAACTGTGAAAACAGAGAGGGTAGGATTTCATCATCAAAGTGAGTTACTCTACAGCTATGGTTCTGATCCTGTGTTTGCATTTATGTTCCACTTTTGTGACTCTGTAACCAAGAACTCAGTATTTGCCTTTATTAAAGAGTGTGGTACTTTAGTTTTACTTAAACTGCTTGTTTGTAAGTATACTTGTGGGTAAGTAAAATCTCAGTTAATGTTTGCAAGCAGAAGCAGAGTTTTTCTTTGAAAACAATATATGCAGATAGAACAGTATCACAGACAAGCCCTTGGAGCCAAAGCAAGATTTGGGGAAGTTGTTCCCTATAAACATCAGTAAACAGCATCAAAAGCATTCAAAAGTCACCACAGAGAGGGCAGCTTTCTCAAAGAGGCATTATCCAGTTCTTGTCTAGCATAGGGCAGGCAACAGACAGATGGGTTTTAAGTTTCTGGGAAATCCTATACTGTCACACTTTGCTTTTCAGTTGCTTTCCTAAAATACAGCTTGAAAAAAAAAAATCCTCATTTTCTGTCTAGAGTTTCAGTAAGTAGCAAAATCTCTGAGGTGGAGACTCTCTTTTAATGTCTCTCAACCTATTCCTATAGTGTCTGAAATAGATAAGTTACCTACAAGTCACTATCTCAGTAAGAAAAACAGAAAAAATCTTATTATGTCTGATGAAATCAAAACTTGAATAAACACATCATATAGCCCTAGAGAACCAGCAGAGTCTGTCAGAACAGCATCTGTCCTCCCAGTTATGCTTCTTGACTTTTTTTCCACAGAGACAAAAGTACACATTTAAAAATGAATGCAGGTAGGACCAAGCAGAGACTTTTCCAGCAATTGCTTTCATCATTCAACAATTTTTCTTAACCACAGCAGTGTCTCATGAATAATCTCAACAGTGTCCAGGGACTCTGTGATTATTCCAGGACTGAATAAATGTGACTGATGGGAAATCAGAACACTAAAACACTTGAGCATTGTGAAATCTCACCAGGCAGAATTGCTGTGAAATTGTTTAGCATGTTTTGTTGTCCTTAAAATTGAAACTACAGACACATTTTAAGACCCACTAGGAACCAAATTCTATACTCCCTTTCTACGGATAGGCAAAAAAAAAAAAAAAAGAAATTCCATACTTGCAGTTTTTAAGAACCAGTCTACATCCGTAGTTTCACTTACATTGATCATTTTGATAATATTAGCTGAGTAATATTTGATTTAATGAATATTCCAAAGACCAGTTTCCACTCAATATCAAAACTTTTCTATCTGAGCAACAGGAATATGTGCTAAATTAATGGATATGATTCATCCATTTTAAGGATATCCTGAACTAACTTTTACTGTGTCACCTGAAATAAACTTTCATATTCTTTGCATATGAATTTCTCTTGCTAGTTTCAGATGTGTAAATAACCACATGGGAGCCAAGGAAAGACTGCTGAGCATCTGATAGAAACACTAAATGATGCATAGTGGAAAGGCGGGTCAGATTTCCACATTTATGCTCAGATCACATTTTCTTCATATATGCTCAATGGTAAAAAGATTTGCTCAACACAGATACTGCTCTAGCAACTCCATTTGGTGCACTGCAGACAATATCATACCTAGAAAAGTAGCAGTGAGCTTGAGAAGGAATCTTATTTCATTTGCCCCGTGGTATACTACAAATACTTTAACTCTTTTTTTTTTTTTTAAGTCTTTTAAAGCACTCACCCACTCAGATTTATCAGATTCAGTATTAACCTTCTCAAGGGACAAGTTAAAAACTTTACTTTAAAGATAGTTGTTAAATGTATTTAGACTGTATTTAAGATGTTAAAAATGAATGTAGCCTATGTGTTACCATTATTGCTCAACATACTTATTACAGTACAGTCTAAGAGCCAAATATGACAAGATTGCAGAATACTGGTATTGAGGATGAGAGATGATCCTATTTCCAATAGCCACCCATCTCAATCAACAAACAAGAATGGGCGGAAGGGGAGGAATATACCATTAGTGCCAATAAAACAGAGAGATGGCTGCAAGGCCCATGATAATTCCATGACTGATTCACTTTTATTTCATTATTTCAGCTTTTGGGTGAGAATCACAGAAATCAGCCTGCATCCTTCAATCTCTGTGTGAACAGTTCTGTGCAGCTTTTCTGCCAGCTCCTTTCTCAGGTAGAAAATGTGATTTCTGCTTACAAATCCAATTCCTTCCATACAAGAAATAATAGACATTTGCATCCCTTGGAACTTCCTAGTGATTACTACGATCAAAGTCTACAACTGCAATTAGGTGATAGAATAAATAGGGAATTAACCAAATATGTCCTTTAGAAGAATTTTAGAAGTCTTGTAATGAAGGGAATTTCATAAATGACATGTTCTTTGTTATATTCCGTGCTTGAAAAGCAGGAGAATGAAACCCTGTACTACACTGTCTTCTTTCATGCTGTGCATCATACTGGAAGGGACAGAGAGAGAGGGGGAACAGCTGCCTCAGACACCAGCAGGAATTCAGCATCAGCAAATGGTCCCACTGAGTTCCTGCTGTTTGGGCTACTGATCAGTTCAAATCCAGATGCATGCTTCTGCTCACCTGCAGTATGCACTGAATTAACAATTACTTCCTCCCACTCCTGTCCTGCTCTCTGCAGTCACCCTAGCCCTTTTGCTTCTGTTTGATCTGTCTTTCATGCAGGCCACTTTGTGACAGTGACTGGGTTTTTTTCACCGCTTAAGGTAATCAGAATCCAGAATAGTAAATAAGCAGCTGAAAATGACCCAGAGTTGCTTGTACAGCTGCTTAACTTACTGTATCACTCAGCTGGACAGAGGATATGAGGGCTTTGAAATGGTTTTGGGAATCCTCATGGAGGAACCAATTCCTGGAATATCTATTGCACTCACCTTTTGCTCCCCATTAGCATTCAACTCACTCTAGGTCTGTCAGCAGGTTGTTTTGGAGAGTAGGTGTTGATTCCCAAACACATATTTTTCTCAGCTGGATTATATCATTAAAAATGAGTTTTCAAATTTCATTGTCTCATCCTTTTCAACCTGAAGTGCAAGTAAGGAACTCATGCTTCATAGAAGCAAGCCAAAGTTATCCAAAACAAAAATCATTAGTAACTTTGGTACCTCACATTCCCCTTGTTTAAGGAATAGCAAATTAGAAGTTTTAAGGGTGCTTTCAGTCTGGGAAGACAACAAGCTGATTTTGAGCTAAAAGGGGATAAAGCAGTAATACTCAGAAGCCAAAGCTGAAAACTAAAATTCGAGAACTTTTTTTTTACTTAAAATCAATTTGGAAACACTTCATCTTTCTCTTCAGCATAAATCTGACAATTTTCAAGCTAAGGCAGTTACAGAATGGCTTAAAGCAAGTTTTATATTGAAAGATTTTTTTAACCGTAACTTTAGAGAGCAAAACAGATTAGTGAAGCTTTAGATGGAATTCGACTCCCATAGAATATGCAATTTCACAAACACAGATATGTTCAACAGAAAGAATGCAGCAATGTAAGAAAGGCCATATGGTGTCAAGCCTAAAATCTAGCTAGTCCAGTATCCTGTCTCCAGAAACAGCAGATAGCAGATAACTAAGGAAGAGCATAAGAAAAGGGCAAGCACACCCTTATGCTTCCCAGATTTGAAGGTGTCTGAGACAGAGGCAAAGTCTTTGCATTTAAGAGCTTATGATGGATTTTTCTTCCATCAGTTGTTCAATACTTTTTGAAATGGGTAAACTGGATATATTAAACAAAAATGTAAACATATCAGCTAAAATTTCTGCAACGGAATTAAAATCTTTTAAGGTAAAGTATTTTGATAACTCATTTTGAAATAGCTTCATTTTTATTTTTTTTTCCCATGATGTAATACAACAAAATGTTTAAAATTCAAAGATGAAGGGAAATACTTCTATTTTATTGAAATTAAATGTTTAGTATGAATCAAAAAAAACTGTCGGGTTTTTTTTTTTCCTTTATGAAGAACTTTGACATTTAGGAGTGTATTCTACTGTAGAAATTTAGCCAAATTTTGCAAATCTTGGCAACTTTTTAAAACAGAAGGTCCACCATACAAATAGCTATAGTCGTTGCCTCTCTGCCTGGCACAAATCCTTAACCTGTATCTTGCATGTTGGGCCTTCTAAGCTGTACAAACATTAGCTAACAATATTTGAGCATAACAAATCCCTCTGAAGACAACTGAATGTACAGCAAACTATGTGCAGTCAGAAAATGTACAGGGAAAGAAGGGAAAGTGCATGGAAGAAATTATAGTCACCTGAGATGAAAGTAATTAAAAATCTTTGAAAAAATAAAAGAGAACTTCAGGTTACAGAGGTTTTATATTGTCATAGTTGTCACTGTATATCACTTTTGTACTTTTGAAAAAAATTCCCCTTTACTAAAAGATGTTTCCTTCTCAATAACTCTCTGTATGTGACCATACAGTTATCTATCACTAGAGTAGTATATACACATATTTCACAGAACATGAATTCATCATTCATATTTGTTTTAATAAGTGGTTAACCCATTGTTCTAGATTGCAAACATCAGCGGTTTGGTTAAAATTAAAACTTCTCACTGTAAAAATACCGTATTCCAATACGCTTAAAGGATTTTAGCAGATAGATACCTTTCCGGTATGCAACATGCTTAGAATACCCATTTGTTCACTGATTAAGCAATTCCAGATGGAAATATGCAACGGACAGGTGACTGATAGAAAGTATGCTACTTTTAACATCCTGACTGGAACAAGAAAAGACTATGGAAATATAATCATGTCACATCTGCTTAGATATTAGAACATTAGCAGTGTTGTGAACTCTCATAATTTTATCATGAAGTGCTTTGCTTTTTTTTTTTTTTTAACCTGAAACCACAGCCAAGCCCTCTGAACTGAAGACAAATGAATGAAACAATTTCTGGTTTCAGTTTCCTATGGAGATAAAGAAATATATATTTTTCCAACCTTTTTGTTTTCAAAGAGATTGGGTTCCTGGCTGAGCTCCTGAATATGTCAAGGCACCCCCTATGTTCCTGCTCCCCAAACCCACCAAACTGGAAGACCTAGGGATTGCACTGCAGTTGCCACCAGGTCTGTGAAGCAAGGTTTCCTTGAAATGAGAAATAGCGTGCACAGGGGCAAAAGGGGCATATGACCAGACCCAGACCTAGGAAGCTCTTCTGAGCCAAGTAACCTAGGTGTAGCTAAACACAGACATCTGACTTGGAAATCAATAAAAAGAGGAAGTATGAAAAAAAAAAAAGTAGCATTTAAAAAATTTAAAATCTTTTGTGAGTCCAGCCATTCTTGTGATTCGGTCCTGGCCAGCAGTGGTTTTACCAGCGGTTAAAAATGGTAGGCCACCTTCCCCTGCCCCAGCACTGTGTGATGTAGCACAACTAAGGTGGGTAGATGAAGAAAGGTGGACCACTCTGCAGTTCAGAGAGCTGCATTCAGCTTTCTATTTTGTGACAGCAAAATGTTTGTGCTTCTTACCACCCCACCAGCCAGTCTGAGTTTTCTGCAAAAGTCCAGTGTAAAATGCACAGAATTTCTCCAGCATTTATTCTTGCCCTTCCTTTGCAATAACTGAAAGACTCACTGGAAGTTGGAAAGGGCATTTAATAATTGACTGTATTTTTTTCAGTCACAGAAAATAGAACTTTTCTTTAAAAAATAGATTAAAAACTTCTGATTCTGGCTGATAAAAAGTGAGTTAATTATACCACACTACATTGCAGAAGGTCATACTGACATCTGGTGGCCTTTCATACCTACTAAAATTGCTCCCACCAATTTTAGCAAATAATTCATGCAAGAATGGTAACAATATCAAAATGACATTGTGGTTGTGTTTGTATCCGCCTGGGTTTTGCGGGTGTTATTCAAAACCTGAGTTAAGAGGTAATGAGTCCACTCCTCAGTACCATGCTGAAGTACTGCCTTTTAATTAGCTGCCATGTTAAGTCACATTTGCTTTTGGCCCTGGCTGCAGGCATCAGAAAGCCACAAGTTTTCATAAACAGCAATTAAGGGTGCCAGAGCTGCCACAACAGCTCTGCGGTTGCTCTGGGAGTTATCAGATTTCACAATGACATATTGCATTAAACAGAATTGTGACCAGTGGGAGTAAAAGCGTCTTATTACTATTATTGCTATTGTAGGATCTAGTAGATCTAATCATGGACTACGACCCCATCACAGAAGGCACTACAAACCATGAAAATGATGGGCCTGCCCAAAGTAGGCTATAATCTAATTATAAGACAAGGAACAGTCAACAGATTCAAGGTGCTACAGGCCAACACATCAGAGCCCAGACTCTTAAGAGATGTAATTAAAAAGGCACTTTTTTAAAAAAAGAAGAAGAACCCTTCTGTGGCAGTGAAAGAGAGCAAAACTCTGAGAAGGAAAAAGTGTCTCCTTCCTGTTAAGAGAGTGTGAATTTTGAGGGGAAAATATCTCAGGTTCATCTATGGGGAGGATTATTTATGTAACAGGAGAAGAAGATCCCCTGAATCAGGTATAGCAAAGGTCCTGGGAGACACACTGTGCCACTACTGCTGCTAAAAGAGGAAAGAAAATATTGCCTTCTCCCCTCTGAAACAAACAGGATTGTGTACTTTTGCACTCACTGTTGTGAAGGAGACTGCTATGATGTTTCTACGGCTCTGAATGTGTCTTGTTGGAGAGGGGGAGAGAAGTGATCTGGCCCACTTCTCCATGCACAGAACAGACACAGAAAACCAAACAAGCCTCTGCTGTTAGCTGTCATCAAGAATTTCATTTTATCTCAGGAGAACAAAATCCTGTCACCAAAGGTTTTCTTGTCAATTCCCAGGCTGTTGACTCCATCACAAGAGATTATCAAGAACTGGGGTCTCCATCACAGAGAACCGGGGTCCACCAGAACTCCTATTAATCAATGACATAAACTTCATTCTGAATCTGCCCAAGGAGACATATGTGGATATTTCCGACAGAAAGGACATTCTGAAGGATATCTCATAGTGTTAAAACTCTTTGTTTCTTTTGTGTCATTTTGGTTCATTTAATTTTCTCTGCTGTAATGTTGTAAGATTAAGGGTGAGGTAGCCAACCTACGGGTTTTGGGCTACATCTACAATATTGCCTGAATAATTCATTCAGCTTGCAGCCTACCATCTACCAGACTCTTTCCCCAGGGTCCTTGCGCTTTTCCCCAGAGTCCTTCAGATGCAGGCAGAAAGCAGACCATGCCTGAATAAATTACCTCATAGCCCAGCACTTGTTTCCTGAAGCCTGTCATCCTGTGGTCCCCATTCATATGATCAAAATGAAAGCCACTGCAAAATCCAACACCCACGAACACTTCCATCTCATGGCTGCTACGAGTCTGTTCCATGAAGGGGCACAAACACCTTTTTGTGGTGGCAGGACCATGTCCATTGAAGTAATAGAGCAGGGGTGCATCACCCTTTGCCCATAAGTGGCGTGGTGCCAAAGTGAGCAGAGAAGTAGAACATCAGCACAGTAAAATCCTAAGTATAATCTGTAGCATTTGCAAGTGGATACAGGTACTCTGAATTTACAAATTAGTATTTTAACATCATAACACCTGTTTGTATCAAAAAGTCACAAGAAGATGAATACAAATGACATAAGTGAAATATAATATTTGAACACTGCTAGAATGTGTAGACCTTACTTTCCTTTTTGAAAAATGTCATAAAAATCAGCACCTTCCTGGGAAACATTTCAATTTTTATAAAATTACCTTTTTGATAGAAAACAGTTCTGTTTAAATTGTTTCATTCAGTTCCAGTCAACATATTATTATTGTTATATTTTCAGCAATAAGTTAAGCATTTTAATGGCAGGCATAAGATACAGCCATTTCCCAGAAGACCTTTACAATCCAGCTAGACAATACAAATAGAAAGGGCAGAAGTGTCAGAAAAGAAAGCATGAATGTACAAGAGGTGTCTACTCTTTAGCTCTGTGATTTAGTAAGGGGCAAGGAAAGTAGGAAATCCTTTCAGAAATCACGGACCATTCCCAGAATGGAGGAAGTGTTAAAGCCTGTTGGATGAAAGGATTTGATAGGAAGGTGCTGGAAGATGTGGCTAACTGGGAGATGTGAGGGCAGGATTGTGAAGGCAGCTTTGGGCAGCATGAAGCACACAAGGAAAGGAAATGAAGGAGCTGACATGAGAGACAGACCCAGGAGCCTGCTTTGTTAGGGCCCCTGGACATGAGCCTATAATGTTGCTTCAAAGCACGCCAGTAAAGGGGCTGCAGATGATCCCAGGAGTGTGCAAGGAAGATGATTTTGAAGGAGGAAAAAAATTCTTTGGCCAGAGAAATCCACCAAAAAAGGAAGCATGGCATAGAAAGGAAAATATAATCTAGATGTAAACAACTAGTTTCTTAATGGGCATGGAAGAGAGACCTTCTAAGTAGATGCTGATGAGCTTGCAGAACATGACTGCATATTATGACTACCCTCCAGGCAAACGACAAGTCACAGTTCTTAAGTTAAAACAAAAAATACGGATGGAGTTTTTTATGATAACCACCCACTGAAACAAACACATTTAGCTAATGACCTAAAACCAATAAAATATCCCAGTTATTCCATCAAAATCAAAGCAATGTTTGTAAATTTTATGACAGACCATTTCATGTTACCCCAAGGCACCTGCACCTGCAGTAAACTTTGAAATTTAGTTCACCTTTGCTTCTTACTGGTCCATAGGCTTTTAAAATCTTGCAGTTTGCACTATGTTACCCAGAAGATACTTATAATAAAGTTATGTGATTGTCAATATAAAACTATTTCTAAGGTGAATTTTTTAAAACATATATGATGTTATCATATTTTTAAGGACAAATAACAAATCTTTGTGGTACATTCATCTGGTGTATCTACTTGTTAATCAAGACAGTTCACTGGCTGTACATTTACAAGCCAGAGAATCAATTTAAGTTATCATCACTAGTGTTAAATTCAAGGGTGTCGTGCCTTTGAAAAATGAACGTATTTTATTCATGTACTTGTTGCTAAACCAGCAAAGCTGTCAGCATTGGTGAAAGCCTAAATCACAGTAAGAAAACCATGAAGATTTGTATTCATCGGGGAACACCTTCAGCATTTTCTATATTAATGCAAAACCGGGAAGTCTTCAACAAACCGCAGTATACTAGAAACCAAAAATCAAACCTGAAGAGAACTTCACAGTCACAACCACATTCAAAAAATCTAAAATAAATTTATAGAGAAAACTAAAAGAATTGGATACAGATAAATCAAAGTCCACTTCTTAGATGTATCAATATGCCAATGCCTCAATAATATTTCTAAAAAGTAAAGCTTTGTACATAAAGAACAGATTTTCAAAGAGCACAGAAGACACTGCACAAAACCTGTAGTTCCAGCATCTGGCAAAAGAAAACATAAAGTTGAAACCATCGTGGAAAGTAGCACAATTTAATATCTGTTTCACATCCATAGCCTCAAGAGACTGCTAGAGAGAAGCTTTTGGCAAAACATATACTGACTCAGTCAGGAAATTCATGTTGCTCCTCATCTCAGCTCCTCATCACCAAGAGTTCATTCTATGGGCACTGAGGACAGCCTACCACTCTGAAGCTCTGAAGACCATGAAGAGGTTTGTAGCTGAGTTATCCATGTGTTTTTGAAATAAATCAATTAAGAGAAACTACATCTGATAGAAAACTTCAGGAAAATGTTAGTCAAGCATTACTGAACTATGAAAATACACGGTAGCAGGACAGAAGGGATAGCTGCCTGTATCTAATTGGTATCTTCTTAGGAAAGGGCACTCAAAACTTGCAGACATGATTTTGAATTGCATTACTTTATAATGCTTCTTTCCCTTCAAACCATAACTCCAGAAGGCTTCTTGAACTAATCAGGAGCAAGCGAGATTACACCCACCAGGTAGTGAACTCTTGCTTATAATTCGTTGTAGTGAAATTCTGGGCCCATTTTGTTTTACAGCTTGTACTGGAATGAAGCCACCGGAGTGCAGACATTGCTTCTGGCACTCACTAATACAGCAAGTTATGCTGGGCCACTCCAAAGGTCCAACAGCACACCTGGCAGCAAGAGCTGGCTGCAGGAGAAAAAGGCCTTTGAGCACCAGCTGAGTCCCTGGATATTTTTTTTTCTCCCTTTTTACAAAATCAATTATTTTGAGGACATCCACTCAGATTACATAAAAAACTGTGCCTACAGTGTAGTTGGCTTGTCACACTCACACATCTGCATGCAACCATGTAAACAAGACTAAGTAAATTCTTTGAAAGAGAAAAATTTTATATGATCAGTCTCCCCATTATAAAAAATATATGTGACTCCAGGTGTATATATCACACATAACGAAAGAGCACAGTCTGGTGTTTGATACAAATGATCTTAGCTAAAAGACTACTGTGGGTGAAAATTGTGTGGATCAGACGAGTTGGCCCTAGAAAAATTCAGAAATTGATATGTGTGCGCAGCCACTTTATTTATTGATTACTCCATAAGAATAAGGCGAAGAGATGAGCTACCAGGAATTATTATCTCCCAGACTGCACTTTAATATTCACTGTGTTCAGTTTCACAGCAGTAGAAGCAAGAGTTCACATATGCCCCCGCTCTATCTCAGGGCATTAGTTCATGAATTCAAATAATGAGTGTTAGAGCAGCATTAACCTTTGGGTACTTTCTGTTAGAAAATACTCCTCACACTTTCTTAACTACTACTATTTGCATTTACACAATATGGTAGAATTGTTAGCATTCCCAATTTAAGAACAATCTTTTATCCTTGGAAAATTTAAATTGCTCCTGTATAGCTTTATTTATTAGGATAAAGAGTCCAGGTAGTGCAACAATTTTAAAATTTACTTCAGTCAGTGTTTAAATTTTTAACATTAGACAAGTCCTCTTAAGCAGTAATGAGTAACCAGAGGCCAAACTATAGCATCATGCATCAGCTTTCGTTCAGTCTAATACAAATTGATCTCTGCTTAAATTGAGTGAGAAAATTTCCTGAGCAAATCTTCAGACTTAGGCCTCATTAGACAAATCTTCTCTATACTGATATAAAAAGGAATTTTTCTCTGTCTCATAAATACAACACCCTGCAAGAAAGCGGGACTTTCTCATTCACATATATAGGAAGGTCTCATTGCAAAACAGCCCTGTGCAAGTTTAACAGAAGTTCACATTTCAGTTCAAACACAAGTAAGCAGTGACAACACTGAGCAGTTGAGTGCTAAATCCTTTCCACAGCGAAACCTTGGTTACTTACACTACTGTGTGTCAGCAGTTTTTTGATCACAGGATCACAGAATGGACTAAGCTGGAAGGCACCTCTGAAGATCATCTAGTCCAATCCCCCTGCTCAAAGCAGGGTCACCAAGAGCAGGTTGCCTAGGACCATGCCCAGATGGACTTTTAATATCTCCAAGGATAAAGACTCCACCACCTCTCTGGGCAACCTGTTCAGCACTTGGTCACCCTCTCAGTAAAAAAATGTGTTTCCCAATGTTCAGACAGAACCTCCTGTGTTTCATTTTGTGCCCTTTGCCTCTTTTCTGGCTCTGTTGTCTTTACTGCCCTCTACCTGGTATCTATACACATGAATAGGATGCCTCTGAGCCTTCTCTTCTCCAGGTTGAACAGTCCCAGCTCTCTCAGCCTCTTCACATAGTTAACATGCTTCAAACCCTTCTGTATCTTCATGGCCCTTTGCTCAACTCGCTCCAGTATGTTCATATCCCTCTGTATTGGAGAGTCCAGGATGGGACTGAGCACTCCAAATGTGGCCTCCCCAGTGCTGAGGAGTGGGGAAGGATCACACCCCTGACCTGCAGGTGATGCAACACTGTTCCTGATGTAGCCCTGGAGAGGCTGTTATCCTTCCTTGTTTCAAAGGCGCATTGCTGGCTCAAGTTCAATTTCTTTTCCACCAGGACCCACAGTTCTTTTTCTGCAAATCTCCGTTCCAGCTGATCAACCTGGAGGGTATACCAGTGCATGGGGTTATCTGTCCCCAGGTGCAGGACTTGGCATATCGCTTTTTTTGTACTTCATTAGGTTCTTGTTTGCCCATTTCTCCAGGCTGTCAATGTTTTCCTGAATGACAGCACAACCATCTGGGGTATCAACCAGTCCCTCTGCAAACTTGCCAAGGGTGTACTCAGTCCCATCATCCAGGTCATTAATGAAGGTGTTAAACACTGTTGGCCCTGGTATCAGCCTCTGGAACATACCATTAGTGATTGGCCTCCACCCGGACTTGAGGCCACACTTTGAGCACAGCAGTTCAGGCCATTTTCAAGCCACGTCACCATACACTTATCTAGCCTGTACTTTATCAGTTATGGGAGACAGTGCTGAAAGCCTTGCTAAAGTCAGGATTAAAAACATCCACTTCTCTTCCCTCATCCACCAAGCAATTCTTCTCATCATAGAAGGCTATCATGTTGGTTAAGCATGACTTTCCCTGCATAAATCCATACTGACTGCTCCCAGTCATCTTCTTGTCCCTCTCATTTGGAAATGGCTTCCAGGAGGATGTGCTCCATCACTGTCCCAAGGAGTGAGGTGAAGTTGACTGGCCTGTAGTTCCCCAGATTCTCCTTCTCAACCTTCTTGATAGCTGTCTTCCAACTCGGAGCCGCCTGTGCCCAAGGTGCCATGTAAGTATAATTGTGTGGTCTGAATCCAACTCACCATATCTTGCTGAGGGGTGGGAGAGAGCAATGCCAGCACAGCCATGCATGAACACATAATTACCAACCATCCAGAAAGATTCTTGCTAATGCCTGGCTGGGCTGGAACCAGATGGAGAACTATCTGTATCCATCTGTGAAGATATGCCCTAAACCACTTTGGCAAATCACATACTTGTGCTAGAAAGAAAGCTGCACACTAAGAACCTCAGAATCTGAAGTGCTGGGATGAGAGTCCTCTCACCTCATTTGGGCATATAAAAGTTAAACACTTAAATATAATCTAATCACCTAGGGGTCTCTTCAGAGTCAGAGGAAAGAGGCAGAACAGAGAACAGTTCATCTCACTGTAAAAGATCTTGGATAGATCAAATGAATCCCATTGTGCAGCTGTTTCTCCATAACGTCTAGAAGCCAAGGATAACTAATTTAGTCTTTGACACCTAACCCGTATACTCCAAATTAAAGTAAGATGATCTGCCTTATCACTTTGCCTTCTTGCATTTTTAGTTACTTATAGAAATATAGAGGTAAAACATTATCAACAGCAGCTAAGATTCCTTAGGCATAAGATCTTAGATCATCAGCTCTAACCCTTCACACCAAGTCAAGATGAAACGTATCTATACCATTCTTAAGAGATATTGGTCTAATCTGTTCTCAGAAATGTCCCTTAGTGGGAATCCCATCCTATGCCTTGGCAGATTGTTCCTGAGGAATCCTCATAACTAGAAACTGTCCCCTAATCTTAACCCTCCCTTAGAGAAAAATAAGGCAATTAAATTCTTATACACAATGGACATGCAGAGTAACAGATCACTCTCTAGTTTCTTTTCTCAATAGCTTTTTACCCCCACTATTTTTCTTCTCAAATAATACAATTCAAATGATCAGCCTTTCACCCTAAATCATATTTTTTTGTAATTCTGATTATTTTTAGTACTCTCTTACATTCTTTCTCCAATTTATCAGCATCTGCCTTAGCATGAAATACCCAGTATTGGCCACCAAACTCCAGCTGAAACCTTACTACTGCCAACTTAGCAGAATGATTAGTTGCTATGCCCTCAATATAAAACTTTCATTAGCATATCCCAGAATGACACTTCCCATTAATGGTTTAGCATTGTGCCATTTAGTCAAAAACAGTTTGTACTCACTCAAATCCTTCTATTTCATGTTAACTGTAGTACTTTACTTTGCTTTATGCTAATTCTTAGCAATGAGTCCTTGTTCTGATATTTTGTGCAACATCTTCTTGAAGTTGTATTCTTCTTAACTTTGCCATGCACCTAGGCATACCACACACAAGGAAAGACTGTTTGCAACAGAATCATCTCACTTTCAAAGCAGCTTTAGCAAAATAATGAGTAAAATGGTAGAAATCATACAGTCCAATATATTCTAAACCAGGGAGAGTGATAACCCATGAAGCAAAATCTTCCCCAAAACAGTAAGCTTTCCAAATTCATGAAGATACCTAGCTAACCAGGCCAAGTAGAAACCGTGAATTAATACAAAATGCTATCGGAGGCAACAATTTAATTGTGTTACACGCTTAATTTCTCATGTGTAAGATATAAACCATGTTAAATTAAAACAACTAACTGAGAAAAAGGAGAAGAAGGCTAAATGTTGAAACACAGACATATATCTCTAATACATGTTCAGGCTAAGGAATGTAATATCAGGAGAGCCACAAAACAGAACAGGGAAAGAGAACTATAACAAAATGGAAGAGGTAATTAACCCCACTGATAAGGTAACAGTCTGCAGCAAGAAGTTCAAAAAGAAAGGATAGAAAGGTGAAGGCGCATTTAAAGACAGACACCATGTCAACTTCAGCTGAAATGAAAAAAAATCATATAAGGCAGAGTTAGAATCTAAGCCGAGAATTATTTCTTGATGACACCAGTGCACATGAGCTAATAAAAAACCAACCAACCAAACAAACAAACAAAAAAAACACAGGTTCTCTTCCATGTACAGTATGGAACAAATGACCAACTAATAAAGAGCATGACTGACACACTGAATAATCCAGTCTCAAAGTGAGAACTACATCATAACTTTCTATATCATTTAGTCCAAATATGCAGAAAATGTCACTGTAATCATTACACAGTAAATTGCCAGGGACTATTGTGTGTTTTCTGAAGAACAGACCTAGAAATGCCATCAAGCCACAAAGATGGTATTTCTGGAGATTTTCCCTTTTCTTAAATATATTTTTCCTCTTTTTTAGTCTTCCTTTGGTTGTAAATTATATTCACTTATGCATTCTAGTAATTAAATCTTATCAAGCAAGAAAATACACTTTTATTTGGCAGGGAGGGAAACAAAGAAAGCAAGGGGGTAGCTTTTCTCTCCTGTAACTTGTATTTGACACAGTGAATCAAAGCAAAGACTGCAGTTTAATAGTGTATAGGCTGCATAGTCCAGAGAATAGAACAAGTTACTACAGTCTTAAAAGAAATCATTTTCTGTAGGATGTCCTCCAAAAATGTATTTACATGACTCTTGTATGTTTATTGCGAATGTGTGGGTAAGGAGTAGATGTGCTCACTGGGAATACAAATATCATGACTTGGCATAGTTAATTTGTCCAAGGACCTCTGTACAGAAATATTTCACAGGTTTCATTTTATCACATCCCCATTTCAGTGTGAAAGAAAAGGAACAAAGAAGAAACTGGGAGGTTCAAGGCTACACAGCTATCCGAATTCAAGAATACACAGCTCCACACACCTTTATTCAAGTCACATTATTCAAGTTTAATTATTCATCCAAAAGCCTAGCTGGATAAAAGTGGATCTAACTCTAATGAGTTACACTGGAATGCTTACAAGCCTTGTGCAAGTAGAAGAATATGTTGTCTCAGGTTTAAGTCAAATCCACAGCTAAAGTAGATTCACAAACAGCAGTGGTGAACAAAGTTGATTTTCATGATCTCTAAGTGCCTGGAAAGCTTCATTATTTTCTCCAGTGTAGAGTTTTCAGGACTCACCTGTTCTTTTATATTAGCTCCTGACAAAACCGAAGAAGACTTCAACCAAAGCCCACTTTAAAGTTTCAGCTCCTATAGCGTGCAGTTCTCCAAATTCTGACTAGTACAAATTCCTACAGGCATATGGCATCTGCTTGGAGGTCTGCACACTGTCTCCTTGATTTCAAAGAGCAATTCAATACACTGGGCACTATGTTCAATGGCTCAAAACCTTGGAACCTGCACTCTGAAAGAGTATCATCTATTATTGCCCAAAATACTTTGAAAACCACCCTGCAGCCATATTCTGCTGTGATGACTGTTGTGCTCAGTTCTCTGCCTGTGTCAAAGAATATGAAACACAATGCCTCCATTGCCTTGAAGCTTGCCTGTAGCTACCATAAACTTTTCTGTTCATCTCCCTTTATTTGCCTTCTTTTGTCTCCCATCTTTTTCCTACCAAGCATTCTTTGTCTATTTTATCCTACTAAATGTTATCAGTGGTATAACAGTTGAGAAAAAAAGTGTATAAATTCATGTTTTGGATTTCAGGCCAAGTAGTGAAAAGTAGTAACCTCTGTACTGTCTTAATTGCATTTGTCTGTTTACCCATACTTGCCCTTAGATATATACCTGTTTTTCCCTGTTTGTAGCAACACGATATTGGGAACCAACGTTCCACATGCATTCAGGACCAAAACCAGGAATAAATGTAAATGAATCTGACATAACATTTTTTCTACCTAATTCTTCAGTTGTGCATATATGAGCTGTTCCCACAGCTTGTCACACTAGAAGAATGCAACAATTATAGAGTGTTGCTCCTTTTGGAAATAGTTTGAGGTTTGTATTTTTTGAGGGTAAGGAACATGTAGACAACTAACTAGCAAAAGACAAATTTTTCTCCCACAAATAAATAATTCAAGAAGGAATGAATAATGTTATTGTCTTTTATTTTATTTTGTGAATCAGGACTTTATAAATGTTTAAGCCAAATTCGCAAAAGTGTGCATGAATTCACTTCTTTTAAAAGGAAGAAAAAAGACATATAATGAGTTGTTTCAGGATCACCTATTTTTTTTCCAATTCATGAGTTAAAAGAAGTCCCATTACAGAAACACAGAATCACAGAATGGCTGATATTGGAAGGCATCTCTAGAGGTCATCTGGTCCAACCCCCCCTGCTCAAGCAGGGTCACCTAGAGCCAGTTGTCCAGACATCTTTTGAATATCTCCAAGGAAGGGAGAGTCCACAACCTCCCTGGGCAACCTGTGCCAGTGCTCTGTCACCCTCTCAGGAAAAAAAAATGTGTTTCCTGATGTTCAGAGGGAACCGCCTGTGTTTCAGTTTGTGACCACTGCCTCTTGTCCTGTCACTGGCACCACTGAAAAGAGCCAGGCCACGACCTCTTTGCACCCGGCCTTCAGATATTTGTACATATTGATGAGATCCCCCCTGAGCCTTCTCTTCTCCAGGCTGAACAGTCCCAGCTGTCTCAGCTTTTCCTCAGAGCTGAGATGCTCCAGTCCCCTAATCATCTTAGTGGCCCTTTGCTGGACTGTCTCCAGTAGCTCCACATGTCTCTTGTACTGAGGAGCCCAGAACTGGACACAGTGCTCCAGGTGTGGCCTCACCAGTGCTGAATAGAGGGGAAGCATCATCTCCCTTGACTGCTGGCAATACTTTGTCTAAGGCAGCCCAGGATACCATATGACTTCTTTGCTGCAAGGGCACATTGGTGGCTTATGGTCAACTTGACGTGCACTGGGACTCCCAGGTCCTTTTCTGTAAAGCTGCTTTCCAGCTGGTCAGCCCCCAGCAGGTACTGGTGCCCGGGATTGTTCCTCCCCAAGTGCAGGACTTTGTACTTCTCTTGGTTGAACTTCATGAGATACCTGTCAGCCCATTTCTCCAGCCTGGTGAGGTCCCTCTGGATGGTAGCACAACCCTCTGCATATCAGCCGCTCCCCCCAGTTTTGTGTCATCAGTACACATGGTGAGGGTACACTCTGCCCCATCATCCAGATCATCAATGAAGATGTTGAACAGGACTGGACCCAATATTGACCCCTGGGTTACACCACCAGTTATTGGCTTCCAACTAGATATTGCATCACTGATCACCACCCTCTGGGCCCAGTCACTAAGCCAGTTTTCAATCCACCCTACTGTCTGCTCATCCAGCCCATATGCATCAGCCTCTCTATGGGAAGCACTGTCTGTCTCCACTAGTATACACATCTATCTTGAGAAAAAAAATCAATAAAGTGAATGCTTTAGCACCAGAATTATTTTCAAAAGGAAAATAGAAGTGCCAGAGTTCTTCATTTTAATTATCACCTTTTACATGATACTAATCAACATCTAACAGAAATAAGACAGCACCAAGTTTTAAGGGTTTTAAATCCCTTAAAAGTTGGGTACCTTGAGAGATGAACCTACATCTTTATTTACGCATCTGAATTACAGATTCGGCTTTGATGGAATGAGTGCCTTCAAGCCCTACTGGCAGGTGTTTGAAAACTGTGGGTTTGAGGATTTTTTCATCAGAAATAAAATATAAGATATTTCCATTGTCTCCTTGCTTGCTTCAGCTACACCTGAAGGCCTTCCTACAACCATGTTCCCTCCAGGAGAAGAGCAACAAATAACTTTACAAGATTGTATTTCAGGTTACTGTATCATCTCAGTGGTCCTGACAAGATCTAAATTATTGAAGTGAGAAATGGAGGAGGATGGAGAAAACTGAAAATAATTTGCTCTTGACTATAAAATTTAGTGTAAATTATTGGCCCATTCAAGTCAGAGATTTAATATTAATCTCAGTGGAGCAAAAACTGATGCCTCAAAACAGTGATTTGTAATCAAACAGGTTAATACTGTTGAAGATAAATCATTATCACTCATTAAGTTCTATGAAGAGCAGCAAACTATATTTTATGTTTTCTGTCTCACTGTTTACTGACCAATTTGCCTGGAGCCTCCTACAAAGTACTGTGACTTCTGTTTTAGCAAATGCTTTGTCAGCTGCAAAAGACTTTTTAAGTATTCTTTTAACTACAATTGGAACTGACAAGTAAGGTAAGTCCCTGCACTTGCAAATATTTGAAATGTTTCCAATTTTATTAAAATTCACTGTGTTTTATTCAATTTTTAAGATACACAGGTTGAACTGATATAATTCATAAGGTGTATGGAGATTAATTGTTTCTTTAATTAATTCCTAAAACACAAAGTGTGTTTATGCTTTGAAATTAAGTTTAGATGCATTTAATCTTAACATATGTCAAAGGAAAAGTCAAAATATATGTCAAAGGAAAAGTCAAAACATTCAGTTTAATCAATGCTAAACGGAAACTGTGCAGCCTTTTACAGTTCTCAGTTACTTTTCTCTGTTGAACTATTTCACCTCATTTGGGAAGGATTTTCACCTATTTTGATCTAGCCAAAAGTGCAGCAAGAATGAAACACCTACTTTTCAGTTAATATCATCTAACTGTACTCAGGCACAAGAGAAATGTACTCACGGCTCCCCATATCACCAGTTACCTACTGCACAGCACTCCAGATGTTCACTGAACCCCACATTTCTAATGTGTGAGGAAGAGAAAGGGAGAAAGACATCTGCCATCAACCATTTTAAGCATGAGAATGGATGTTTTCAACAGGACAGTAAGTTTTTAGTGGGATGCTATTAATCCATAACAGTGTCTTCTCTCTGTGACTATGACAGATTATAAAGAAGTCAAGAACAAGAAGCCTGGAAAAGATTGTAACATCTGGTGTTTATTTTGATGACATTAGTCAATCCTTGCACTGTGGTGGCTGCAAGTGGCATGTAAGTAAATACCTCCTTCAGGAACCTCAGTCCAAATATCAGAATCTGTTCCAAGATAGCAGCTATCCACTTGCTACAGATAAAGCAGAATATAAATCTACCTGCTGATCACAAATTCAATCAAAGATTCTGTTACAAGGCTAACAACATTGTATTTCAAAAAACTACTGAGGTCCTTGAAGATTAAGAATTATTCAGTGCCTAACATGCCATCAATGCTAACAAAGAACAATCATATCTGCACAACTTCCATCTAGTCAACACAGGATTTAGATGTTTTGAGCAAGCCCAGTAGTACTTCTCAGTAAGTAAAGGCGAGATGAATCCTATTATCACTAGACATTTACTGAGCCTTTAATGGCTTTAAGTTGCTCATTAGCAATTGCTTGCTAGTAAGAAATTACATAATTCCTATTGCTAGAAACTTTTAAAATCAGACTGCACAGAACACTACAAAGTGCACTGAAGGAATAAATTCTGAATTGGCAGAAAAAATTACTTTAGAAAGCCTAATATACCCTTTCAACTCTAACTTCTGCAGTTCTTTGCTGTGGCCTTCATTGTTTCTGTGGTAAGCTTGTGACTGATCATTAATACCATGTTTTCATGAGTTTGATCTGTGATTTTAGCTTTAATACTTCCCTGAATCTGCTCTTACCTTTAAATACACCACTATCACTGTTCTGCAAGCTGTCTTCCCCTAGAAATTTTTGGTGACTTTTTAGGTTCTTTTAAAAAAGAAGATAAGAGCATTCAACCTCCCCCAAAATTAATCTCTTCTTACTTTGTAAGACCTACATGGCCATTCTGCAAAACTGCCACTAGCTTTCTGGGTCCTCTTCAGGCTGAGAAAACTAAGGGAAAACACTGAGACTCAAAGCAGTCTCCTATTAAATTTAATTTCAATTAATAACATTCTCTGCAGCCATAATATATGTTCATTAATAAAAATATTCAAGCAATACTATTTTAAGTTAGATATTATTTTACCTGTCCTACCACTTGACTTGATCCCACACTAACAGCAGAATGTAACAAATCATTCACCCAATAATACGGCTGAATAGGGGGATGTTCATGGAAGAATCACTCTCAGTCATTATTCAAAATTGCTCAGGGAATTATTTGTGACTTGTTTTTAACTGTAAAGATTTCTTATGGTTAGTTCATTAATACTTATGTAATTGAGCATATCAGAATTTACAATCAGTAAGTTAATTAGCACAATTAGCACATGTTAAAACTAAAAAGGGTTATTACTGTGGTGTAGTAAGGTTGAAGAAACACTTTTTACAGCTTTGACTGTATGCTAGTAGGAAAAATCAGTGCTCAGAACCTGATTTTGTCCCAGTAAAGTGGACAGGAGTTTTGACACTGAGTTCAAGGACAGCAGAATTATGTCCCAACAAGATAGATACCAATAGTCAAGTGCAGAAGTCATGAAGGAATATGAACCTAGCAGTAAAAGTTTATATCCTCACCCATAAGAAAGTGGACCATATTATAGGTTTTATTCTTCTTATAGCTACTTCCAGGAGAATGATGTGTCTTAATCCTGATTTATTTTGTGCTAGATATTGTGCATCAGGTACTCAAAATCCTCTTCAATAGTCTAAACCAAAAATCAGGTAGTGCTTTCTCTTCAACTTATGTTGTAACCTAATTATGGCAGGGACAGATTTTTCTAGGGCTTGTATGTGCTAAAATAAAATCAATTAATAAATGCAGTCATATTTATGATTATGAAGTCTGTCATGCAAGTGAGGTCACAACTGAGCATTTGCTTTTTTTTTCCCCTTAGTACTATGAGTATCTTGCTACTTTTAATGCTCTAGCAAGTATATTATCATGAAATGATAAGCAATAATTTATTATTGGTACTGCTGTATGTCGTCCATTAATCAATAGTAGTTTCCATCCTCCAGTATATGAATAAGGAGCTGAACAGTAGGTCAGTCAAACCCTGTCTATAAATTAAAATAACCCATCGAAAAAAGAGTATTATTTTGCATGCTCGTGTGCATAGGCATGAAAGTAGCCCCATTCTAAATGGGACAGTGACTACGCACCATGCAACAGCATCACACTGCAGCTATGGCATGGAAACAGCAGGCTCTGATAAGGAAGCCAACAGCTTCGTGCTTTGTTCTGCAAATCCACAGAAGCCCTGCAAATGTGTTTATGTGTGTGCATATGTGCATATACACTCCTACCAAATCAGACATCATACATTGCATGCATACTTTGTATGAGAAAACATAAGAGCTTGCCCTGGCTCCTCCTCCATTTCCGCAGGTAGTAACACAGGAATATATTTGTGCAGACTGTAGTATCTTTCTTTCCTTATTTAAACTTGGAATATTCTGATTAGCACATCCTAGGGTGTACAAGAGATTGATGTAATGCCCCTATTTCTAGCAATGAATCAACTCTTCGGTATGATATGGGTACCTATTAATTATGTAGTGCTCCCATTTTACAAAATCTGTTTGCAGACTCCATCTGGAATACTAATTAGTTATACAGTGTATATTATAGGTTTTACTTCTCTCCAACCTACATACAGCTAGCCACTGTTATTCACTGTGGTTATATTTATATTCCATTTATATTGTTTAACCCTTAGCTCTCCCCGCATTGTATTGTAAACCCCTAAGGCTCAGCTACAGGATCCCTAACCAGGGGTCCTGAAAGTGCTGAGAGTGAGTGCCTGGCTGATACCTGAGCTTGAAACTGAGGCTAAGGGAGGAGGACTTCACAGTCAGGAATACATGTGAAAGGGACACCACATGGCACACCACAGAAGCAAAAGAAAATGTCATCATGCTCATCAGGCCAAACCCAGGGTTCAAGCCTAGATTAAACATATCACATAAAAATATTCTGTGCAGATAACTTAATTATGCCACCTTCCAGGTGTATTCAGTGTAATCATTGTCTGATTGATATTATATGTTTCTCATTTGAAATCTCAAGGCTACTTATATTTCAGTGATTTATCCTATAGCCATTGATATTTTAACAAGACTCTTGCAATTTGCATTTCAATTTACTATTTTCAAAGATGCTGTTCTCTGTTCAAAAGAGGAGGGAAAATTTCAGCCTTTAGTGGTCAGCAAAAAATTTCCCAATTATCATAATGAAATTTGATCACTACCTAGATGAGCAGGCTGTCCTTTTCCCGTTAACAGAAGAAAAGTGTAATTTTTCCAACAAAAGAAGTCAGTTATTAATAAGATTAAGGTATTCCATCAGAAGCAACAGGGTCTGACTATTTAGCTAACAAGGAGCAGGAATACCACTTAAGATGCTTTTAAGTAACACATATGACATGTAAGAGATTAGAGTAAGAGTTAGCTTGTCTGCACTATGTAATGTGACCATACAAAAAGTCACTGTGGTGTTTTCTTTTAGTCATTCTCCCATTAGTTAATAGATTTCATGTCACATACAGAGCACTGCATAGCCTTAATGTCACATGGGTAGCACAGATTTCCCCATAATTTCTGTACATTGGTGGATAAAATTCATTGAATTACATCTCATCCTATGAAAGAGAAAGTAGAGTTTTGTAGAAAGATATCAATTAAATCAGTACCAACACGGAAGATGACTCAGAGGTGTCATCTTTGAACACCTCCCCTTTGTTACAAGACATTACTGAGAAATCTCTGACATACTGTGACTTGTCTTAAACATTTTTTCAGGCAGTTTTCATGGAAGAATTCTTCAGGTATGTAGTTCTTTTCCCCACCTCAGTTTCCATTTTCTTATCTATTCTCTACTTTCCAACTTAACTTTTGCAGAGGTTACATTTTACTAGCTCTGGGATCTGAATGTCTGTCTTTTCCATTTATACATCTGGAATATTTACAATTGCTCCCTCAGAGATCTACAGACAGGTTCTCAGACCATTTGTCCCTTGACAAGTTGTTAAGACTATCTAAATTGCAGTGTGTTCTTATTTTAGGTCTCCAGCTAAGTCTATGTCACAAGGTTATAAAGAATCACTGAGTGAGCTAAAATTCAATGTCCCAGTTCTTCACTTCATAGGATCTGCACGCAGTTAAGTTTTGAAGACTGTTTCATTGTGTTCCTATCAAGAAGGCATTTTAATTCCATAAGGAGACAATCAAATTCTTTGTGAAAACAGAGACCTATTAGTTCTTTCCCCTTCTTTCAGTGATGTATTAGGTTAAAATTAAGCACTTCTGGCCAAGACTGACATTCCCTTCTCCCCTTCACTATTCTTACTTTCCAAGGGCATTTCTGGCAGCCTTTTCACAACTGTGGGCATGAATGTGAAATATTCGTTGATCAATTTTCAGTCCAAATAGGCGGGTTATCAGAAGCTTGTGCACTTCTATATTATCCCCTAAATATTAAAAGCCTTTCAGGGACTGATCTTTCAAACACTTAATTGTGCAATCAAGTTTAATGGAGTTGCTCATGTGCTTGACATTAAGCATTTACTTCAGTATCATTCTGAACTAGACCCTAACTCTTCTTTATTACCAACAGTTACTGAAGCCCCATTTTTCCTTTTAATTTTACCTAGCCTGTCAGACAAACATACCCATAAAATCCAATCTGTTATTGTCGTTCATATGTACAATAATTCTCAGCTGACATCACCTGAGCCTGAAGTAGATAATAAATAAAGAAGCTTATAACAGCCAGGGATAAGACAAGACAGTTACACCAATGATTTTGGTTTTGAAACATTTTAAGTCTTTTTAGAATATAGTAAGTATAAAGAGAGTAAGAAAAGGAAAGCAAATTAACACTGCCTTAGAGTTACCTCTCGAGCTATCAAAGAAATCTCTGACATCATGAAACATACAATATCCCTGCAAAGAGTTCTGTGATGAAGATAGTGTTTGATGACAACATTCTCCGTATTTTTGCAAATCTGACACAAAACATTAATTTTATAAAGGCATGACCTTGCAAATCTGTGTAAGTAATAAATTTCTATTAAATTTCTGGGAGTTTATGAGGATGGAGGGCACCTGAATTTTGGAGGAGGCACTCAGTGTCTTTCAGACCATCTCATAATTGCCCATTGTACAAAATCACATATCTGAAAAATCAATGGGGCTTTAAATTCATCTTTGCATTTTGAAAAAAAGTTGGGGATGACATTTAAGGATAGCTCTTGTCAGGTGCAAGCCAAACTACCTTTATACCCTCCCACATTGTACTTCATCTATCCAGGCTTTTCTCAAAGTTAATAGGCTGATACCTCCCAAAACATATTAATTCATACCTGCCAAAATGCATGGAGTCATACTGCTGCCTCTTTTCACACTCCATCTGGTGCATTTGTTATTTCTGACCACGCTCCCTGCCATGCCACCTCCCACTTGGGCCTATTTGCCTGTAAATTGGAAAATGTTTATAACTGGGCTCACCTCAGAAATTAGGAGTGATTCTTGCCTGCTTTCCTGTTCTACCTCTGCCTACTTTTCTGCCATTAGATGAGAGGTATGTTGTCATCAGTATACTTTCTTCTGTGGTATAACATAAGATCTTAATCATGTTGTTACAATAGACTTTCTGCAGAGTTAAGTGATGGTTCATTAATAAACACACAGAGAGTCAAAAATGACTAGCCAGATCCCCAGGCAGCTGAGGGTAGTACTCATGCCTAGCTCGTTGCTCAACTGAAGTATTTGCAGGACTGCAAGCAAAGAATCTATTTCCCGATTCCATCATGAATTGTTCAAACTGATCCAGGTTTTGCAACGAGGGTAATCTTTCCACTGCTATTAGTATTACTGTGTTGAAGAGATACCAGTAAAACCACAGAGCATTCAGTGTAGTGTGTTCAAACAGTTACCATGGCAATACTCATTAGATGTTCTATGCCAAAACAAAATGCTTCAGGTTACTTTGAAAATGTGAAAAAAAGCTTGAAATTGTTCAGTTTTGTCCTAATTCTGTCAAGTATGACACAAAATAGGCAGAGCTTTGATTTTTTTTTAAATCAACTTTTTACAGCAATATTTTCCCAAAATAAGATGCTTTGTTTATGCATCACATTAAAAAGAGGTGGAGGGGAATAAGGATATATCACTAGGGACACAGAAGCAGAAGTGAAAATAGCATTAAAAAGAGGGAAGAAGAAGAAGAAGAAAGAGCAAAGCAGTAGTTGAGAGAAAAGAAGTATTTTATTTCACAGTGATGTAAGGAAAATAATAGAAATTCATCTATAAAGGCAAGATATCTTTTGACTTATGTTTATGAATGAGGAATTCAAATGGGAACAGGCTCAAAGAAGCACCATCACAACGATTATGAGAATAGAGAATTTTTGAGAACACTTAATATATCTTATGAAATAGGTTAAATTACTTTCACCTGCTTAGCCTAGCAAAGCAACTATTGAAAAGGGATATGACAAGCCTTTATAAATACATTAAGAGAGGTATTTGAGAGGGAGGAGAATTATCTGAATTAAAGTATAATAAAGATATAAATAAAGGTTTTCAAAGATGTTACCTGACAAGTAGGAGCTCTAGCAGAGAGTCAAACTGGCTTTGGGAAAGGCTTGTTTAAGGAAATCTATGGAGGCCCTGCTAAGCTATACGTATTTTTCTAATGATGGGGTTGTATGAAGTGTGAAGCTGTTTGATTAATGATTGCCACCAGCACTGTTCTGTGAGAGAGTAAAAGTCCTAGGTGATCCTAAATCTGATCTCACCAAACTAAACTCTTCTGTGATCCTAATCTGATCTCCCAGAGCAGCAGATGCCAGGGCAAATGCTGGCTGATGACGGGGATAATTCCAAGTGGGAAGGGAGGGTCAGATGGCTCCTCCCCGAGTCTAGGCAAAATTCAAGACTTCCCAGCTGCATCTGACCAAGCAGGGCCAGGAGCTCTTCCTTAGCTGGTCGACAAAACAGCTCAGGACACATCCTCTGCCATAAACAGAAGGCATTCTCCCCTACAGGAATACCTGCAGCTGTGCCCACGCATTGCCTGGAGAGGGATAGCTGGCATGGGCCAAAGCCAGGACAGGGAAAGTGTGAACAATTAGAGAGTACAGGTTACCAAGCACATGGCCTTGAGCCGCATAACTGCCACATACAGGTTTAGCTGGAGGGGACAGGATTTGCCCTGTGCCTTGTGACCCATTACAGCTCTACAGCAATCCTGTCCTGTTAGTCCCTGTAATGGAAAGCAGTGCACAATTCTAACGATAATGCACTCAGGTGAATAAAATCCAGCTGACACCACTTAGTTATATTGTTTCTGAAGTGCTAGCAAGACTAAAAAACTAGTAAAAATTATTTGTAACACTAGCAGGCATGTTTATGAACACAGAGGGGGAACAGATTTGCTGAGTATGGAGGTGCTGTCGTATTTTAGAGCAGAGCTTCTCATGTAGCAACCATATCTCCTAAATTTAGCACCAACAATATTGTCCATCATCAGCTCAGCAAGTACTGTATGAGTGAGATCAGCACAGGCAATTTTTCTACAAGAGGCAATCTTTAATGCACTGTTGGGTGAATGATACTTTTTTTAAGCTATTTTCAGAATAGGACAATGTTTCTTACTTACAAATAACACCACTGGTCACTGCTTTAATCTACACCTTTCATTCATTATGGATAGGCCACAGCATATGGCCATAGATCTCTCAGTCTGGGGATCCATTAATCTGTGGTGAGCTGAGAGGTGATTTATCTATGGGATAGAGGAGTCTCCTGGGCTCCCAGAGAGTGACAGTGCTACCACTGACTTCCTCACAGTTATTCACCCACACTTATTCCCCTACAGTTTTCCACAGCCAAGCCTGCACCTCTGCAGCCAGCAATGTAATCTCCAGCCACAAGGCTGTAATGCTTGATTACAGTCCAGCTGAAAATTGATGGTGTGTTTGAGGCAGAGAAATAAATCCCAGGCTCCATCTCAAACCTCAGCAGCAGCAGCCTGCCTGTATAGGACACACATGCAGAAGCTCACACCACAGGTATTTTGCACCATAAGATGCCAGACTACTGTTCACTGGACTGCCGCTATTGTTGAGATGCAGGACAAATGTCCCCAGGCTGCCATGGCCCCACTGCAGCAGCACAGCTCCAGAGCAGCCAGTTCTGCCAGCACAGCCCTCAGGGCTTCCTGAAGATTGGTAGGTCCCAAACCATTTCTTTCTTTTTTCGTTTAATGCATGAATGCCAAGCAACCACCTTCTCAGCCCCCCAAAATTCTTACCACAGTTCTTGATGGAGAAGAAAATTCTGTGCATGGGTTGGTCTAGATATACATAACCAAGAAGGATGGACAAGATTTTCTTGCCCAAAAGTACACAGATGATTAATTTTTTAGCAATTTACAGCTATGGCAGTTAACATTCCTGTCGTCTGCAACTGGAGCTGAAAGTACTACCATCCCAATCTCAGAGCCCTGGGTTATAGCCATTCATGCCAGAAGCTTCTTTTATTTGAAATGGGGACTAATCCTTGCTCCACAATGCAGCAGTCTGTTTGGCTGAGCGTCAGAAGCAGCTGTTTATATAACAGCTTAATTTGCAGCCACCTCCTGATTTTACTTCAGTTCTCCTGCAGCGCCTGAACTGTAATGAAAATGATAGCGGATAGCTGCCATGGAAAGGTTTGCAACATACAAGAACAGATTTAATCAATGGAAGGAAGAGTATGTTTTATATTTTCCATTAAGATAAATATGCCTTCAGCTCTGCTTGTATGCAACAGTTTACCTGCAGCTCATAAAAACTACCTCCAGCCTGAGAATTAAAGATTGCCCTGCATCGTTACGGATCTGATTTTTCCTGAGGCTTAAGGCCAGAGTTCATGTTGACACTCCCATGAGCTCTGACTGTTCAGCACTGCCTGAAAATCAGATCCTTCAGTTAAATCAAACCAGGGCATACAATTTAAGTAAACTCCAGCAAGGTAATTGGGTGGCTGTGCACTGCTGCTCTCTTGTGGTCTAAAATTGTGTGTCCTAGGAGAGGGCTGTGAAGCCACCAGAGTCAGGTTCACATGGAGGAGGGTCTTCACAAGGGGCAGGTGGGTGGTGGACCTCTTTGGCAAAAGATGCTGTATATGGGGCAGCATTAGGCTGCCAAACAAACATCAGAAATCCTTTCTTCTGGGGACAGGAGGCAGGAGGGAAGGGCGCAGGAGGGAAGGGCAGCACTGGGAGGGCAGGCCCTCTCCCACACTCCCTCCCAAAACAGCAGGCAGAGAGCAGAGCACCCTGTGGTTGGGAGGAGCAGGAGCAAGAAGGGGGTGGGCAACCCATCACCCCAAACGAGCAGCTGCAGCAGATAATAGATCTTTTTAGGAGGTTTTCCAACAGCCAGCTCTGCAAAACTGCCCCCAGCACAGCTCTGCCCTGGGCCCTAGGTTGGGCAGACACTGAAACACAGCCTCGTTCATAACTTCCCTTGTGCATATATTTGTGTAACTGCTGCAATGAATTCAATATCCAGTGTTTTGCAGGAAACAAATGTGATTGCTGTGTATAAATTAATAAACGGAATTGACTACTGAATTGCTTTGAGCCGTGGAGGGTACAGTTAGTGGTACAGCCTGGAAGGAGGTAGACAGCAGGAGAGTGAATTATCATTTTGTACCTTATGTTCTCAGAAAGATAAGTGAGATAAGGGAGGAGAAACAGGGCATGTGAAGCTCCTGAGTGGATTTATAATAGGAACTAAACAGCTTAGATAAATCTGTAGCAAAGAGGTAAGGCTGTAATGGACTGTTATATTTTAGGTTGTGTTCTGCCTTTAAATGGGACCATTTATTTAAGGAAGGACTATGAGATATTAGGACTAAATATAAATGAGAGGAAAAACAGGGAATTTGTTACTAAGAGGAATAAGGTATATTCAAATGGACTTTAATTCTACACATTCAGCCAGCTACAGACTCCAGATAACCACAGAAAGGCTGCAGAACAACAAGAATTTGCAAAACGAAAAAGACAGTCACTACAATCCCAGAGGAGAAAATCTATATTTGTGAAATGGACTTCAACTTCAAATTTACATTTAATGAATTTGTAAGCACCTGAGACTATTGGGCAGGAGACTGCAGGATAATGCAAAATATGGCCATTTGGAAGCAAGGAGAGGCAGGCAGTTAAAATTCCTCAAATGACAAAACAAGACTGGGAAACTCATCAATCTATGGATTGCAGATTTTCTTTTTAAAGAAATTTCTTTTCAAATTATACTGTGTGCTACTGTAAGTTCATGAATCCTCATCTATTCACCGTCCAGTTTGTCTATTTCCTAACTCATGACTAACTCAGGAGAGAAAACAAAATACACCAACTACCTGGACATATAGCAGCTTGTGCCCACCACATCTCAGGAATAAGAGATTAAAGCAAAAGCAAGCGTGTCCAGAAATCTAGATTTCCATCTTGCTTTGGGCCACTCACGGAGGAGCCAGCATTACTCCCTGAAGCTTGTTGCTACATAAGCCTCAAACCACCAACTCCAAGCGCAGAGGGGAAGCAGAAAGGGAACTATAGCTCTGTGTGTCTCTGATTTATACCACCACCCACAGGTTCTCTGCAGGTGGTGCCCATGAGTCTTGCCTTCCTCAGTCATTGCCTGAGGTTACAACTTAAACACAAGACATTTAAAATTATCCAGGTCTTGTTAAGTACCTTGAGTTGGAATCAGAATCTCAAAAAACAAGATAGAAAACTAGCAAAGATGATGTATCCATCTACTGCATTAAAAACCACATAAACTTAGACCTAGATTCATCCTAGCTAAATGTCAGCATCAACTGAGGATCCTCCCCAGTCCATAGTCTGGGGAGAGCGAGGTATCTCCGAGAACTACCAGCCACCTTAGCACTGACACATTAGTGTCTGCCCAGACCCCTGTGGAACCTGGGCCATTGCAGGTCAGAACTAGTTTCTGCAGACGCTTACATTCAGTGAATGCTGAGCACTGCTAAATGTAAAAGCTTGTCCCTAAGATGACATCTTCTTTCTTCACTGAAAAAATAAGTTTAAAAACAGAAGTCCAAAAGATTCATTAGCAGCAACAAGAGCTGAGGACTTCTGAGCATACAATAGCAGATCTATCTCAGGGAGGTCTCAGGGAGGTCTCAGGGGCTGGCTGTGTGCTTCAGGCCATGTGCCTGATGGTGACTTTGAGATTGCAGGAGCAAAAGCAGAAATTCTCAAAAGAAGGAGAAAGGCACTATTTGCCATGGAAAGTAATAAAAATGTTTTGATGAGTGGAGCAGAAAGGTAACCCTGTCAAACCCATGCATCCATCATGTTAGCAGACACATCATAAGGCAGACTGCTCAACAGATGCGACATATGTAAGTAAAGTGGGTTTATTCCATTTTACATGCATAAAGATGTAAAAGTATTTTAAGGGTGAGCCTGAAAGAGAAGAAACTCCTGGGTTTCAACAACAGACCCATCCTTGAACAGAAACATTAAAATAATTAAAAGCCTTCACTGCATCAAAAGTACACAAAAGCTCTCAATTATTATATAGTAACATATTGGACTCCCTCCTCTCTCCAAAAAGGAACTGTTGGCAGAAAAGAAAACCCAAAGAGAAACCCAACAACTTCTTCCCAAAACTAGATTACTCACACTTTGTGGATTTGCCAAAAGGAGTCTGGGAAGTTTCAATTAGCAAAGATTATGTTTCATTGTAGAGAAGAAAGAACACATCTAATTATTGAATCAGTTACACAGATGAGCATGGTTTGCAGAAAATGCTAATTTGACTAATGCCTTGTTGCATATCAATATCTCTGCCATATGGTGAGGGTTGAAGATGAATTGTTGTTCCTGTTTTGTTAACAAAAGAGACATGGTTGAACTATGACATCAAATTATGATGAAACTTAAGTAGCACAGTGAAAGTAGTACACAATGTAAAGTCATCTGTCTGTGTTGTCTGTAATGATAATTTCCTTAATCTCAAAAGAACATAGTTGGTATCACAGAGCCGAAAGAACAATTATGCCCAGAGGTACAAACTTATCCTGAAACGATTTAACAAAACATCTTTAAAGATTATTCTGAGATTGCAAAGAATTCTATAAAAGCAGATGCCAGCCTATTTGCCATGATGATACCCACATAGATATAGCACATCAGTTAAGCTCAATCTTAGATATATAATTTGATGTTTCATAACTGCCTCTGTACTCAAAAATCAAGCTTATTTTAACACAAATCCTGACTTGCTGAATTTTATACCCATATGTTTAAATAAAAGAGACTGACAAACACCAAAAACTGTTAAAAATGTTTTTATGAAATTACAATGATATAATGAGAGTACTCAGAGATGTTAACTTCAGATTCAGTAGACTGCTTCATTCCACCAATTCCAGAAAGAATTTTATGAGACTAAATATGCAGGGGGTTGCCCATTTGCCCCTAAAATGCAGGGGGTTGCCCATTTGCCCAGTAATTCCCCATTACAAACATAGATAAATATAGAAAAGTCAGACGTAGAAGACTTGATTTTTAAAGTATGGGAAAAAAAAAAACTTTAGAAACATTGGGGTGAGGGAGGTAAAACGAGCCATGGAAAAGCTAAGGAATGCCAGAACTAAAATTATTTTGTCAACAATACTTTCTCCCATTTATGTCTGCATACTATGACACATTTTTTAATTACATAGTCATCAACCGCATTGCTCTAGGATCTGCCTCTCCCATTGCACAGGCAGTACAATTTCCAAGGAAAGGATCATGGGAAAGATAATGTAATTCTTCTACATTGAAGATGTACTCATCTGCTGTCTATGAACGACATGTTAAAACAAACAGACCATCTTTACCTCTCTTCTCATTTGTTCTTAACTGAAAAATAGCTGGTAATTTAATTGAGCATTTTTAATGGAGGACAAACATGATAGATTCAAGCTACAAAATTCAATTTTGTTTTTCCCATGTTATGTACAGAGTGGATCAAACTATCACAAGGTTACACCATGGCATGAGGTCACCAACAGAGATCAGAGAGCCTGATAGCTCTTCGACATGAGTAGCAGTTCACAACATCACTTAGCTTGCTTATTTTGGGAGGGAAGAAGTGAAATCCTAGAAAAAGGACTTGTGCTGCACAAAGAAGATGCCATTGCTGCTGTTGTAAGCACTGAGAAACCATGGATGCATAGGGAACCTTATGAGCTGGATTTGTGTCACCACCGATGCCTTTTTTGCAGACATTTGAATACAGAGATTTACAGGCTCCATTTTAATTTATAAAAATAGAAAATATTTCTGTTTTTACAGCAAACATGATGAAAAAATTGTGTAGGAAGTATTTTTTATATATCTTGTTCCACTCTACACTAAGAACAGTTTTTTCTGACAGGCCATTCACTGATATGTATGACATGTTATATTTTTATATGGTGGCCTTCTTATATAATATCATCAAACACGTCAAGGGAAGGCTTTTCACTTCAGAGGTTTGTCCATTTTGAGCCGACATGTGAATGACAGCGAAAGTAAAAAAAGGGCCATCTAGCCCACATCTTTGCTATTTAAACTGTTTTTAAAAACTCTTTTTTAACTGCTAAAAATATGCTGAATGAAGGTGGACAAAATAGTAGGCCAGAATAACTTTGCCTTTGTATTTCATAGAACAGGTATTTTGCTGGAAATCACTCATTACACTCTCACTGGCCAAAATATGTCCAAAACCAGTTACTTAAAAATGATTCTTAATTGCTCTGTTAGAGCAATCACATGCAATTGTCTAAAGTGTCGTCTATTATGGGTAAAACTCATCACAAGCTTTAGAATACACTTGGATATATCCCAAGAATTATTTCCTTCCTACAGCAAGGATGCAGGCTGAATTCTGATTGAGCACCATATACCTGCCAAGCAGGCAGCTTTGTTCAATATATAAACTTATTTTAATTATTAAATCAGCAGAGTCTCTAACGAGAAGTATTACATGAAAACTACACAGGCTGAATAATAACTTCTGCACAAGTTAAAAGACTTGCTTGGGCAAAGAAGACCTATTACAGCTGCCTCCTGAGGGGAAGAACAGCCCAACAGCTTACATTTTCAATGAGCTGTCCTGTCGTCTTTTTAACCAAGATGGAACATTTTGCTCCAAATCCAATCAATAAAAGACAGCCTCACAGAGGTACTATGCCTGCCCCCTATCTAACATTTCATAAAACATGAAGCCTTTCAGTGAGAATCTTTTACATATGTTCACGACAGAAATATAGAAGAAAACTATATGGGAATTAGTTCTTCTCATCTGTAAAGTAATCTCTTCCCATGGTGATTCCCAGTGAGATAAGAGTGGAGGGAACAGTCTAGAAATGGATTCACATCAGTGCTTTACACTAGTTGAGCTTTAGCCTTCCTTTCAGCTGAGGCATTTTTGTGTATGTATCCCAGTTAGAAAGACTATACAAACCCTGCCATGTGAGGTGGAATCACGGCAAAATAAAGTCATATTTCTGCAAGGGGAATAAATCCTGTAACAGACACTGATTCAGCTGGTTCTTGATATTTCCAATTTAATGATGTACCTTTCATGTGTATTTGACAGAAGTGAATTGTTAGAAGACAAGTAGAAATATTAGAAAATGAAGAGCTAAAACCAGAACCAATTCACCCCTGACAGCCTTCAAAGGCTCTAAACATGATGTCTATAGGAAATGTTTGTTTTGGTATCATCTATCATCTTAACGAGTGTAATCTTCCCTGTGTATCAACTGTTCTATTAATTATTTACTCTTGGACATATAAATCCTTCTTTGCACTGCAGTAATAGTACTTCTGACATGATTTAGAATTGAATTATACAGTTTATAAAACTCTAGCTGATGTTTCAAAACATCTGTTGCACATCTGGGAAAATAGCATACTTCAACACACACAGTTTAGTAGAATGGATATATGCAGAAACAATAAACCTGTCAGTGAAGGTGATAGATCCAATTCTCTCGATGGGTACATACAAACTCTATTATTTGCTTTATGGACATTCTCCAAATAAAGAAATGCTGACATCATTATAACTGTATCTCATAACATTACACGGATATATTGCTTCACCAAAGTGGGCATTTCACTGCACTAGCTGACTGTAAGGATGCTATGTTAGGAACTTTAATTTTAAAACTTCACTTCAATTAATAAATGTCTGGGGTAATTCATTTTAAATCACATGTAATATTTCTTAGAAGTTAAATACCTTCTTTACCACCACTACTGTCATAAATTCAGTCACAAGCTCAGAATTCAGCAAAGAAACCCAGGCATTTCCACATAAAACACAATTCTCAAGCAGTAAAGATCAGAAATAAATATAAAAAAACCTTTTTGATAGCTAGAGACTGATGCTTATGGGTTCCTCTGATAGCCATTTTTCATGCTTAAGAAAGAGAAAATCAGAGATAGATATAATATGGCTTTTGAATTGCATATTCATCAGTGACTACAAACGCCTGGAAACTGACAGCAATCGTCAGCTGTTGTTACAGATGCCCTGATAGCATTCATAAGGACCACTACTATCCATTCCACAATGAATAGAAGAGAGTGAGAATGATGCAATCAAAACATTATTTGCAAACTCCTACGTAAACTCCAGAGGCTGCATTCTTGCTCTCAAGCAAACATTAGCACACATGAGTTCACACTAGGCAAATGTTTTCAGAAATAATGTGATGGATTTTTCCCTAGCAAATGCTTACAAAAGCTAACAAAACTTATTTGCGTACACCACAGAATACTCACTCTTCTTTATTTATTGCTTCCTCTTAGTAATCAGGCTATTCATTATCAATTTGCTCCTCAGAAAGTTTCAGGTGTTCAAATAAGAAGCAGAAACAATACTGCATTACTTCAGTGCCCAGTCCCAACATGAACAGTAATAGGGCGGCTACCGATGGGAACATTTTGGGAGTGATCCATGGGAGGAATGGCTTTTATCCAACATATCCAGACCATCAGCAAAAATCATGGCCAACTTCATTCTCCCTTACGGGGGGCAGAGAGGTAAGTAGGCTGTACATCCACATAACCATGGTCACATGGGGTGATGCAGGAGAAAGTGCTATGCCACCTAATGCTAAGGCCCCTCCAGCTTCTCCCCCTTATGTCCATTCCTCATACCAGATTTGTCTACAAGCCAGTGGAAAATTTTCACAGATGTAGAGGAGTCCTGAGGAGGTTATCTTCCATTGGATGCCAATGATAGCTTGAGGTCTTACACTTTTATGTACTTTTCAAGATGTTATTAAAAATACTTTTGATTGAAGTATTATATCTATGCAAGGAGAGTAAATTTAATTCTGCTTTTTTCTGTTAACATTTCACATCCTGAATTCTGTCCCCTACATGTTACATTAATAGTCCTTTTGCCATTTAATTACTCTTGACTAGCTCTTCAGAATTAAGGAACTTATTCCCCTGAGCATTATAATGAATTTAGGCACACAAAAGAATAAATTTAGGATTAAAGTTTATATTTGATTTAGTACTTCCAGGCTCCTGGACATTTAAACCTAGTTGTAAGAGTATTCCTGCAGCCAAATCAGCTTCTTTCTTACTTGTACAATTCATCCATCTTTTTGGCTTACAAGTGAAGAGATGTAGGTCACATAGGATTTGCAAAATATAATTTAATTATGCAAAATTTAATCAAGAAATTATGTTTTCTTATAGTTTGAAGTAATTCCTAAAAATCTCATTAAAATCTCTTTAATTAGTGCTGGCAAAATTGCTCAAGCATCAAAGGAGATCATATTCTGCACCTCTAGTAAAAATGATAAAATCATTTTGTAATCACCATCACTTCCAGGGAAAATGTGGCCATCTGGCATTTTCTAAAGAAAATGTTCAAAAATGTTCAAAGAAAAAGTGGGCATTGAGCTGTACTGGCACTGTACTGTACATGGCAAGAATAAAGAAATCATGCTTATTCCAGCAAAAATAGAGTTCTGAGACATCAAACACCATGCCGGTCAGGAATGTTATCTGGAGTGTACACTGATTTATGATCAATTCCGTGAGGCAAAGTGCTCCATTCTGTCTGCTGGTGTATTCTTGTTTATTCATTACACAATAATATTTAAAAGTTGTATCTGATCACTGCCAGAAGTGGACAGAATGACTGGATAAATCTCATCCATTCTGGTGACAGTCAAAAAAACATGAGGGGAGAAACTGGGTGGACACAAAAGCTTTTTGTCTCTGTGGCAGGAAAACCTGCACAACTATACCCGTTCTTAGTGACATGTACACAGAAAAGGTCTTGAACCTTTGCAGTGCAGTGGTCGTGTCCACGCAGCCTTTCATCAGATGTGCCACAGAGTAAACAGGTTACTCACGTTTTGCATCTCACTCCACAACCCTCTGCCAGCTGTATGCTCCGTACCCACCACAGCACGCTCCATAAACAGGGTTGCAGCTGCCACAGCCTCCAGCCACTTCTCTGAATGTCCTTCCAAATCATGGTCCAGCCTTCTGCTTTCATGGCTGACAGTGAGACAGATGAAGCCCATTACCTGGGCCAGCATCGCAGGAACACCCTCTCCCTCTGCCAGGAGAAATAGCGTAATTGTGCAGTGCCACGTGCAGGGCTGGCGGGGGGTGCACAGTGGGAAGACAAGAGGGAATGGGCAGAGAGGGAAATAAGGGAAGGAGAAGGAGAAATGGAGTTAGGGTATAACACAGTCAAAACAGAAATGGGGCCACAGAGAGTCAAACACCATGTCCCTGGGATTTGAAGATGGGGGTGAGGGGCCACAGAGATTCCCCAGAATTGAGGAAGAGGATGGTATGAAGAGACAAGGGGAGGCAGCAGTTGGAAAGGCATAGGAGAAATGTATGCTGAAGCTGCCCTTGGTAACTTCAGTGAGCTCAGCCAACAGAAGCTATGAACTGCGCAGCTCTCTGGTATTTAATATAGGTAACTCCTAGGCCAAAACCACTAACAGATTACAAGAGTCAGTGAGAAGGATCCAAAGTTTTCAAGTTAATCCCAGTGCACTGTTCCTGGGCTGAGCTGCTCCACTGCTTTCCATGAGCGTGGCAGAAAAATACCAGCCATCGCTCAGCAGCTCTCAGTCTCAGTGCACTGGTATTAATGCCAGACCCATTCTGCTGCTTGTCCTTCTTCTGCCTAATGGAAACTGATCTGAAAAGTGAGTACAGGCACTGTATACCAACAGATCTCTGGCTCTCAGAGCAGGCGAGCTATCTTCTTCAGTGGGAGCACTTCAGTACTGCCCGTCATGGAAAAGGACATGGATGTGCTCATGCTACATAGCCAGAAATCAAGGATGCAGCAAAGGTAAATAGATGCAGACAGATAAACATGCGAACACACATCCACACCTGCAGTAAACCCCCAGCAAAGATTTCTCCTAATCCCATCACAAATAATCTGACCCACATTGCCTTCTGCCTTCCCTCAGCCTAGAAGCAAAGGCGTAGGTAAAAGTTTTGGGGCACAGAGCTAAAAAGAAAATAAGAGATCAAGGTCTGGTTGATCACAGCTCCCCTATAGCTCCTTTAGTAATCCAAAAATGAGAGTTCCCTCTTCCCTTTGAATTTACTTTCCCTGCTGTGGTGGAGAGAAAATCTACCCCTCCCTGAGTAACAAAATGTTTTCTAGCAGCCTCATTTTCTTTCCTTTCTATGCTTTGGTAAGAACCTGAGCATCAGTTCTGCCTCCTTTAGCTCAGCAGGCTCAGTCTTGTTTTGCGAGTACCTCAATTAGCTATTAGTACATTTCTCACATCAACTGCATCTTTCAGATTAATATGTGCAAGATCTCTGATGCATAGGAAAAGTTGGGGGGTTGAAATAGAGGACTGAGGGTCATTTGTATAATTGAAATCTGATGCTTTCAGAGTTAGCAGCCATTCAAACTGCAAGACATTCACAATAAATTATGTTGTTTCTTATTAGGCATGAGTGCAGGTGTGCTGGGGGGATCTGACAGTGACTCCCCGCTTAGTTGCATACTGGCATCTTACTGACTGGCTGCTGCTATGGTTTTTACTATTATAACTAATGCTAATAATGCTAATAATAATATTATCTAGAGCTAGGTAGAGCTCTCAATTAGTATATCTCAAAATACTTCCAGGAACGGTCAATTCTTCAGTTTGCCATTGGAACAAATGGGACTAACTAAAGAGCCATTTACTTTTCAATGTGCATCACTGTGTGACACCATAGGGCTGCCAACGGCCTTTATCCATGTACGTGACCATGATTACTTATGGCTGTTGTCTGAAGTGCTGCCATAAACTAAGAATTTCAAAATCTCAAATACTTTTAAATAAGCTGCCTGCCAGAAGAATCAGGAGGGAGATCAGCATATGAATTCTTTAGAGACGTAATTTAGTCAGTGAAATGTTTCTGTTAGTTTTTCAGATGTTTCTTTTTTCTCCCAACTCGCAAATGGAAACTTTCCATGATTATCAAACTACTTTCTTATCACACATTTCTGTTTAAAAGGTTCAGCACATAATTAGCCAATGTCTGGTGCAAAGCCAATGGCAGCTCTGTGTTTGGACATCTATGCATCAGTCCTGACAGCCATGCTAGTACAAAGCATCACCCAGAGCATCAGTGACAGTCGCTTCCACAGGGGCCAGTCCAGCTCAGAAGATATATAGCTTGATTCCCCCGATATGCTCTGCCAAGGAAAGTAATCAGCTGAAGTATAAGGCCACCTGAATGCAGGTACGTGGCTTTGAAGCTAGTGAGAACTTTTTTGTTTTGATGTGAGTTAGGAAGTTAAGCTACTGAAACAGTTTTGAAAGTCTTACCTCTTGTTCTTTTTATTATGGATATGAGCAGGGGATAAAAGGCCATGAGAATGAGTTAGAAGGCTGTTATTTATATATATGCACTGTAAAATTATCTGCTGGAAGCATGTGGCAAAGCAGAACAGTAAGTTAAGTATTGTATTAAAATTTGCAGGATTATTCCTAGTATCTTAATTTCTCTTTTATAGTCAAGTAAAAATTTGTCTTTATTATATTATGGCCATATATCATAAGCAGTAATTACATTTTTAATTAACAATTGCAAAGTTAATGATACATTACAGGATTCAGAACAGACTAGTATAGCTGAAGAACCACGCTGTTATGTGACTCATGTATTTCATACTATAAAAACACATACTGAACATAGGGGTTATAAAATTCACCCTGGGAATAATGTTGTAAAAGCTAATACACAGGCTGCTAGCTCAGTCACTGCAAATGAAAAAAAACTTTTACAGGGAGGGTGTAACAATAAACGTTCAGTTACGCAGGCAAGCTGGACTCACATGAGGTTGAGCTCTATAGCCAAGCACTCAAGGTGTCTTTTGCTTCCAAAAGTGAATAATTTTTACTCCCTACTCAATACAGCTATTTACAGTATTATCTTTAGCCTTGGTTGTAACAGCGCATTGGAATTTCTGATCTGAGCCATGCGTCTGTGAAACAGTACAAGTGCACAGGTGAGTCTTGTGCAGACTCATCACAAGGCCCAAGAGTGACCTAACCCTCTGTCTTCACGTCAGCAGCAAACATTACTAAAAATTGCTAACAAAAGTTGTGGGAGAACTGCATAGGACCAGGCATAACATGAAGGCACATCAGTGCTCCCTCTGCATACTTTTCATGGGCACACTAAGACAGCCAAGGTACTTCTCTCTGCTTTATATTTTTTTAATTGCAAGACTGGGTGTTCCCTAAATGTGAATGTTTCCCCCAAATCCCTGTGCCAAAATTGCCCCCTCAACACCTCCCTTGATTGTGCAGAAGTGTTGCATTGAAATGAATGGCAAATAGTAAAAGTATCATTGTAGGAAATAAATGTTGGAAAAGGTAGTAAATACATAATTTTTTTCCTCATGGACATGCTCTGGTTCTTGTTAACAGTAGAGTTGCATACTGCATGTTATGTTTTTGGTTTTTTTAGACTGAAACAGCCCATTACCAGTAGTTCGTTCATGCATTTAGCACTGTGGAAACCATAAGTCTACTTGTATGAATCACCCTCTTATGTATGCTAAATATTGACAGCAGCTGCATTTAGCAAATTTCATTGCTTCTTCACTGCTCCTGAAGTGCAGGAAAGTGCTGTGCACATCTAGGCCTACAAATGTTTACAGGCTTCTTTTTCTTTTATCAGCCAAGGGCAGTTAATCCCTGGAGAAGAGGAGGTGCAATGTGGTTTTAGTTTGCTGTTCTCAGTCCCAAACATGATTTTTTTTTAATTCTCCTCCATTCCTTCCCAAAGCAAACAACTGGTTGTCTGCTTCCTATTCCCCAGTTGCTCTGCAATTTCAGGCTGCTTGTCTGAATCTCCTTGAGGAATCTTATTTCATCCAAACAGTCAGACTTCAAAAGAGAAGTATCAAGGGGGCAATGGCTGTCACTCTGTGTAAGTAAAGATTACTTTTTCAATTAGCATCCTCCTCATGCTCTTCTATACACTGAGATTTTTTCAGAATTTCAGCTTCCGCTGTAGTTTGAACAAAATATTCATCTTCTCTCTCTGTCCTATGTTTGTCTCCAGTTGCATGGAGGCAGAAGTTTGATGGGAGCACACAGCTGTGATGATTACTGAAGGACCGTCTGAGGAAGGAAGAGGTTGGAGATGATGCTCCTAGCACAAAGAAGCTGTTGTCGGCAGAGGTGTGAGACGAGGTCCTGAGGGACATGCTTCTGCTAGGAGGAGTGCTTTGAGGAACAGGATGAGACAATTTAAGGTGGGATTTTAAGAAATGGAAAAAAATAGAGAAAGATTAAGAGAAGAGGAGAATACAGTGGTGAAACTCACTGTGGGGTGAGGAGGGGATGGTAAGTACAATTCAGTTCCTGAAACACAAGCATTTAGTGCTATTTGAGATACTCTGTGGTACTTTAGACATCTTCATGGAACTGGCAGCTGAAATACAGGACATGAGTGAGCCTTCCTGGACTTGCAGGTGAAGATTTCCAAGGACATTTCAAAGGGGAATAGATCCCTATGTATATTTTAATTATCCCTGGTATATCTAGCAACACATGGAAATTAGGGAGAAAGAAGGATGGATCTAAAAGGAAAGCACAAAAAAAAGTAACCACAGAAAATGGTAAAAGCAAAGCAGAAAAAGAAAGGAAGACTTGACAGGTCATATAAAAGGGAGAAAAGATGCTGAAGAGTAGAAAATGGAGAGGCAAGGGATCTCTGGGGTAACAGTAAACAAGCAGAAAACTGCAGTGCTGCTTAAAAGTTTAAGCTGCATACTCCACTAGTAAGGTAGTGGCAGACATTCAGTACACAAGTCAGGTTAAACTTCAGAAATATCCATGTCCCACAAGCCGCTGAGTTCAGCAGAGCTATTATTCTGCAATGTCAGACACTCATCAGTGGGGATATTGAATCGGTCTATGGAGGTTCATATGATACACAATTACTTTTTTAAAGTTATTACTTTCATTATTTTCTAAATTAAAAGCTAAAACTAAGGCCATTCCATAAATGAAAAACACTGGATGTTCCTGAGCCCCTATAGCATGACTGCATGCTACAAGTGACCAAATATCTGGCCTCCTATACTATATTCTCGAGAATGTCTCTACAGTGTCAAGAAAAATAAGATAGTGTTGTGTACCAAATACTTTTTAAAAGGTTGATCTAAATTAATATCTTTATAGGCCACTGCCCACACTCTATTTAGTTCATATTTCTTAACTTTTTTATTTGCTTCTCAATCTTGAGAGAATCTGAAAAAGGGAAAAGTATTTTTAAAAAAGGGAGTAAAAATACAAAATTAAAGGGAAAAAAAGAGAAAGTGAAATGAAAAGAGGAACCTTAAAAGCAGGGAAGGACAATAGAAAGGAACACAGTCCATTGCAATGGGTAAACATTTCCATCTTTGTCTGGCAGGAGATTTACAGGGATGTGGGTGAAAGATTTGGGTTTAATATCATAAGTTTTTTCTTCTGGAATGTTGTTTACATACAGAATTTTAAAGACTGCTTTGTAAGGCCTAAAATAGTCCAAATATCCTGAAAGTATAAAATATTATCTTTCCAAAATCATCCTTTTCTTCTGTAGCATTGTTCCTCCACTCTCATTCCTGAAAGGATTTTGCATGTGTTTCGCTTTCCTCCTCTGAGCGATCTCACTGAAGACAATGGGTTTCTTTGTATGTGCACCTCACTGCTAAATCTCATCCTAATTTCAGCCATTTTGATGATGGACACTACAGAAAATTGGTATGGCATCTTCCTCCTACGACTGAACTTCACAAAGAGCATAAGCAGAGATCGAGGGCTGGAAGACAGAAGGTCAGCCTTTGAAGCACATACTTTGCTTATGTCTAAATCCATCTTCCTTGCCAGCTGGTAAGAGTGACCAAATGAAGGATCACAGAGAGCCTTTTCCCCAGCAGAAGGAAAGGGAAAGGAAGGCAGTGGAAAGGGAGCAGCTTCATCCTCTTGCCTTAGATCAACTGGGCATGACTTGAGGCAGTGTGTGTGGTGCTGGCTGGGAGGGAAAGAAGAGAAGCTTCAGCTGGAAGAAGAGAGTTGTTCAGGTGCTAATGTCCAAAAGACCCAAACCTGAAACTGCTATAGTTTCCAGCTGGAAACAAGAACTGCAGTGATACATTCAGATCCAGGCCTGAATTCACTTTTCCCTGTGATTTGCATTTGAATGTTCAATTCAGACCCTGCTTTAGTTCTTTTGATAAAGAACACAAAAAATATGCTATTTAATAGCAACTCTGTCTGGATAGACTAGGAAAATAAAGATAGCAACTAATTCAGCCTAACGGGTTTTTTTATTGCCAAGCAGCATTTACAGATTTCATTACTGCGCTCAGTGCTAGTGAACCTGGTAAATTTTTTCTATTAATATTCTTACTTTGTTCCATTAATATTTATAGACTATGCCTGGTTCAACTTTTTTATATCTTGGCATTCACCAGACATTAGCTTAGTAAGGAAATGCATCATAGTTACTAGACAAGATTTACTAGATAATCCTTGACTAGATAATCCATGGAAACAAGGAGGTATTCAAGATGGGAAAGAGATTCTAAGGGCTTATTTTCAGTGGCTCCGAATTGGCCATTCTAGTATTAAGTCTTTACAAAATGCTGATGTACTGGAAGGCAAAATATGAGTTTATTGCAACCCCTAATGTCTCACCAAGAAACCAAAACTGCGTAAACATAAATTGTTCTGTTTAAGGCACTTTAGCAAGTGCAAAGGCAAGATATTGGATTTAGCATCAGCCTAGCTCTGGCAATGACTTGACATGCAATCTTCATCAGCTTGTTCTTCTGCACCTTTGTCCAATTTTCTTTCACTGCAAATCAGCTGCAGCAACTACAAAGCGTTATGTAGTATATAGTGCCTGACACAAGGAGAGTCCCAGTTCCCGTAAGACCTGTGAATGAAGGAATAAAAATACTAAGGAAGGGTATCCATAGCACCCAACTGTATGGTCCTAATTTAGCCTAGGAGGCTACTCCATTAGTCAATAAATCATAGTTCATCTGAACTGCCTACGGCTCTCGATTGATAGGCAAGTGTTATAGGTGTTCAGCTAAGTCTGGTGCCTATTGCTCAGCAAGGTAATATGCTCTACAAGTGAAATGCATCACATGTTTGGAGGGGTCCTGTGGGCCTGAGTTGAACCAAACCAAAAGTAAAATAAGGAAAATTCAGTTCAGCTGTTGACTTCCTACTATACTTCTCACAGAGGAGGGATATTGAGAAGAAAGATATAGCAATATAGTTTCTATTTCAGAATAAATGAGAACCACCCACAGATCTGGCAAAAAATCACTGTAGCATACAGTCGTTTAATTCATGTGAATAGCACCATTGGTGCCAGCAGAACCACTGCTTGGCAACACAGGCAAGTTTTTCTGTTTTTAAAAGTTTATGTTTTCCCTAAGTAATTAAAGTAACATTAATTCTTGATAAATTAGAGTGTCTTCTAAATAATATCAACATTTGTAATTTGTTTTAAAAGCTTTTCCTTGTCACCAGACTATAAATGGGGCGATATGTCTATCAGTGTGCCACTCTGCAGAGAACAATAGCTGAATATCTATGACAAAGAAGAACTGTCTAATTAGTCTACATTTTTCAGAGAATAATTGCCTGTCAACCAGTTAAACCATCTTTCTGGAAACACATTTCCCAGGGCAGCAATTCAAATTACAGGTATGTTCATGTGGATCCCTGATAATATAAATCTTCCTCAAAAGCTGTCCTATTTCTATTGTTTTACAGAAAAGTATATTTTCAGTGTTATTTTATATTTGAAGTGTAGGTTGTAAAATTAAGCAAAAAATATATTTAAAGGGTTTTCAGGGCTCCAGCAACAATACTGTGCGACTAATGTACAGTAGCTCATTTTAATAACAAGGCCAATGACTTCTTTTATGGCATATGGTAAATGTTCCTCATTTAGAACAGTTTAAAACATTGCTGTTAGTTTTTCATAAGACATCAAGCCCATACATTAACAGTGGCATGAACAGAATAGTATGAGGTTGAAGAAAAAGGGATTGAATATTAATGCTGTCACTCCAGGTAAAGATGGAAGGTATTTTTGGTTCTCTCTTTTCAATTGTGCTTAGAGCAATAATGTATTCATTATCAGACTCCATAGGGACTTTTCCTCAGTAAAACTTATTCAGTCTGCAGTTGTACAGAGGTAAAAGTACCTCAGAAAACATAAAGCATATTTCAATAAATATTGGTATCTTTAGCAAAGCTCAGAGGAGATATTTTCCAATACCTCATTATGTATCCTACCTTCTTATTCTAACGGTAATTAGGCACCAGGGAAGGAATAGATCTGAAACTGGGATAAACAACTAAATTAGAGATGCCATATACTTGTTTTGTTCTAGTTATATCCCTGAAAATGAATCTGATGTGATGTAATCAAGAAACTGCTAAGAACATAGGAGAGAACTCTGATTACTTATTTATTGGACATTGGTTTTTATATGACTTAGATTTGCATAACTCAGCTCTTTGTGTAGTGTAATTTGTATACTGTGACTTACAAATCACTCATAGTGAATTTCTGTTTTTATTAAGGCCAGGGTTTTACAACCTTCAAGTTTACAAACTGAGGAAGTTTGCATGTTCAAACTCACCAGGACTATCAGCAATGCAGCTCTCTACTAAATGGTTATTCTCTTGTTGTTACCACCCAAAGCACTATGATATTTAACCACAGGCTACTAACATTTGCTAGGAAAAAGTGAAGTTTTTTTTACCTTCACAGAGAAAGGCTTATTGCGATATTTGGCTTTCCAATATATATAAGCAGAAATAAAAATCTGTGCTAATTTTAGTATGCCTTTGAAGCACAGAACTAATCACTGTTCTGAAGATTAGACACTAGAAGCCAAAAAACTCTTCCTTTTGCCATCTGAAGTGGCAGACACCACACATGGGGTTTTTTGTGTTCATTTGCCATTCATTACTGGAAATCTCTTAACATCAGCCTTCAGGAGTATTTCTGTCACTCTATCTGTGAAGCAAGAATCCTGATTTTCTTTCAGATTTTCAATATACAAAAGATACCACAGATGGTATTACACATGGAAAAAAAAAATGCACTGACCTTAATTAAACTAGTGATTATTCTGCTACGAGACCTAACATGAACATTTGTCAAAATACTATGTTCATTCTTTTTGTTAAAAACAAAACAAAACAAAACCAAAAAAACCCAAACAACTCTATAGATTGCTTTTAGGTACCTATTTAAGTTTTACCTTAGCTAGCTTCAAAAATTTCAACAGATACTCCTTTAATTATATTGCAAGTATACAGTACAGCCTTATAATTCCTTTTATTTGAAAACTATTTCTGGGAAAGACTTTGTAGTTGTTTATATGTGTTTATCATGTTCAAGATCATTCAAAACATAATATAATAATAATGAATGGACTCTGGGAAGAAAATGTGATATTTGGTTAGCAATAGTAACTAAATTAGCAATAGTAAAAAATTAGTATTTTACTATTAAAACATTACTTACTTCCACTACCTCTAAAATAGTCATTACTGACTAATAAAACAATTAAACCCATAATTTGAATTCTCTTTTCTGGATTTCCAAAGGGTATTACAGTATTACTCAGTAAACATCAGCCTATTTCAGACTTTGTTTATCAGTATTTTACAATTAATTTAATTTACCTCAAGATAAATAGGTATGAAATTCAGAAGCAAGCATCTTCCCCCTAACTCTGCCTTTCATTTTACTTTCCAGGGCAGTACACTGCCTGGCCTGACCAATAAAGTCTCCCAGAGGAAAGTATTCATTAGAACCTTGCCCAGCCACCTGGGGCAGCTGATACTCAGCATCAAGTTCCTGGCTCTGTGAAGACATTTCCCCAGCTGTCTCTGAAAGGTGTCTAAACCAGACTCCTCCTTTGCTCAGACTTTGCTGCAGTCATGATTGCTCTCACTGAAATCAATCCAGACTTCAATATATGCTGTGTGGTTAAAAAGTTGAGTGCTTTTCCAATCAAGAGGGTTTTTTTATTGTATGATAATAGCCCTTTTTCCTCCCCAGACAACTGATACTAAAGGAGTTAGTAAGGTTGTTGATTATTGTGAACTAAGCAAGTTTTCTTCCATAGAGAGGCATGAAAAGGATCAACTTTGCTTAGCAATATTTTCATTTTTAGAAGGCATGTTGCTATCAAGAAGACAAATGACACAGACAATCTGTGTCAAAGCTATTTCCTTCCTGGAGGTATAACACCAGGCAGTATCTACATTGCCAAATAAAATAGGTCACATTACCTTATACGTACAAAAAGGTAAAAGAGGAAGAAATTTCCAAGGAATGCCTCAAAAAGACTGCATCAGAAAATCCATGACTCCTTTACAGCAACAAAAACTTGTACCTGGTTTGGGGCTCTGTGTGGAGCGCTGAAGTAATTCACAGATGAATCTGATTATGAGAATTGATGGGATAGTGAAAGTGGTGACACAAGTTTTCTCTCTCTGTTGAAAGTATCACAGTTATATATAAGAACACGTTGCAGAGTTCCACCCCCAGACTCGTTGTACACTTACTGCTAATCTGTTACCAGAGAGTTTGCCTTTCTTTTTCTCTGCTCATTCCCTTTAAATGAAATTTCTTCTGAAACTTACCAGGACCATAGCTCTTGATTTAGAGCCATTACCATGGGTATTTTCAAGGCTCTGTCAGCACTGTCATTGCAAACTCCAAGCTTCATTTATGTTGAGCAAAAATACGGCACTTAGGTTCCTTCGTTACTTGTCAGCTTGCATGCTGAGTTACAGCTTTGTGTAGATGGGTACCCACTCATCAAGTTGTCAGCACAGAACCGTGGATATTAACTGAGTGGGGATTTATCTGTGAAGCATACCATCAAGCCAAGCAGTAAAATAGCATAGGTTTTGTTTAAAAAGGTGTACTACTCAATTAGACACTTCCCAATGAGATTACTTCACTTTTCTAAGTAAGTGAAGTATGAAAGCATGAGAAAACTAGCTCATTTTTCTCTTCATTATGCATTTGCTTTTCCTCTCTCCAAACTTTAAGAGTTCTGAAGAGAGCTGTTCTTGTCTCTTTTCCTCTTTTCTTTCCTCTGGTTATTTCTTTTAAGAAAATGATAAAACTTTTCCCAGACTGAACTCGTCATTGGATTACCCTGTTCTTCATTGGCTGAATTTTCAGGAGCATGTAAGTCCATCCTGTATCAGTCTTATCAATCAAGCCAACTAGGAATGGACCATGCTTACAGAGCACGAGCTATACCCAGCTTGTAAATGCTGTGACTGAGGACAGAGCTTCAGGACAGTGTGTCTTTTCCTAGGTAATCTCTTCACACCAGAGAGACCAGGATTTAAGCCTAACTTCACCGTGAGCTGGCATCCCTATGCCACATTCTCAGGCAAGGACCTGAGCCAGATCAGACAGTGCCCTACAACTGCTGCCACTGTGCATGTCTCCAGCCATGGGATGCAGAGGCTGCCCTTATCCTGTGTGCCCCATCACCCCTCAGGAGACCTCCTGATGTTCCAGCTGGGCTCCAGAGCATCATCACTGAGGACTCCTGGGTCACCCACTTGTATGAGAAGGCAGTTCAGCTTGTACCCCTTAGATGTCATTGAGCCAGGAATACAGCCACATTGTAAGAGGCTACCAGAAGGAAACACCTATAAACAAATCACTGCCTAAGCAGTGAGAACATCAATGCATGGCCTCTGACAGCTCTGTGTCCCCTCAGCCCTCCCCATGCCTCCTTCCACAGACCTCACGTCCTACTCCACACACCTGCTGCCTGGTGTGGGCTGGGACCGGCCTCGAGCTGCCCACAGGCTGCCAGGAAAAAGTCACTAGTCTGTCCCTCAGTAATGGAGATCTCTCTCCTCTATTTAGGGACCAGTTATAACCAAATTTGTGAGAACTTCAACATGCTCAGGACCTCCATTCTTCTCTGAAATGTGAACCCTGGTCAGAAATTTGAAAAATTATTAGGAAGGCAGAGAAAGACATACAGAAGAGACAGCTGTATATGCTTTTTTCTTTAGGAAATCAGGCTAAACATATTTCAGATATTATATATATCCTACCTATGTATGGTCTAAAAAAGAACAAAATGACTAGATTTAGAAATATAACTACATTTTTCCATGGCAGATGGACCACCAAGTTTTCATCATGAACACACCAGTGGCATCACTGACATTTTGCTTTTGCTTTCAGTGGGAGCAGAATCCAGACAAGAGTGGACAAATACATTAAAGAGCAACAGGTCAGACTGCTTAGGTGTATGTTCGGCTTTGATTACACTTTGTGTATAATATATACATCCCTTTGGGGCTTAAATGCTATCAACAGCTAGAGTGGTAGACTTCAAGAACAGACAAATAGACTCTGTAAGACAATATTGTTGGTTACACCAACAAAAGTTGAGAACCTAACTGTGAAAAAACTTGGTGTACTACATTAAATGTGACAAGCAATATATTAATCAAATAGACTAGTCAGAAGTTATTTTTGCTGCTGTGAACTATGGAAACAGGTTGCACGCTGCTTTTGTATAATTTTTAGAAGGAACTCTGGGCATGTCTCCAACTCTCACTCATTTGTTCTGTCGGCAGCGCTCAGGATGTCCGTTTGATGTCTAATAGCAAATTGCCTGCATAATGCAATTCTGCTGAAGCCCACTAAACCTGAGCTCTACTTTATAAAAGCAAAGTGCTTATTACTAGTCTGAAGTTAAAGTTATTGATTCGGTTCTCAACGGAGATGTTATAAATCCTCAGATAACACTGAATTTTGTAGGTCACACGTGACCCTTCTGAAGAAACAATTCATAAACTTGCAGTCCCCATCAGAGTTCAATTTCTAAAAACAATTGTTCAGGCAGGAAGAGAGAACAATAAAGAGTGGCATCCCATCCAAGAGATGCCAAATGACATAAGGGCATTAGCACAGGGCAAAGCACAAAAAACATTGCAATCATCCATGTAATTTTGCAGAGGACATACTTTACTATTATATGTTGTATATAATAATAATAGCAATAGTAATAATAATAATGTAAAATCAATGACAAAGAAAAATACTACAGAAGAAAAAATTTTTCAGTGAATATGAGGATGCAGTTGACAATGAATATAAGAACCAGTGAAGAGTCATTCCTGCAAAGGAGTTACTCAACATGAAATCAAATAGGTGAGGAAATTGCCTTTTTGAGATGTTTCTATGCTCCTATTATAGAATCAGCAATAATCAAGATTTAAATCTCAGGGTATTTCACATTTGTTGCCATGTAAATTGCTAATGTTTCAATAGGAAAAAACCCTCAGTGCAGGTGAAGGGGGAGAAAGGCACAGCACTTCTTAAAATAGGAACTTCTATGTTGCACCAAGTTCTGGAGCGATTATCTCACCACTGGGGCCCATTTTAGGCTCTTACAGCTCCCAACATAATTGAAAAGCTTTATCTTCCTACAAAGAAGACAACCTTCATTGCACTACTGGAAAGAGCACTTCTAGCCATTTCCTCCAGGTTCCTCTTGGCTGCCATCCAGTAGATCATAGATAGTTGATGTGCTGCAGTACAGAGTTTGAAGCCTTTTCTTTCGGGACCAGTGACATGTACACTTTTATCATTGCACTGTGTCATTAAAAGGAGAATAACCTTCAATGCACACTGCACTGGCACATATCTTAGATGGGAAAAAGGTGTTTATAGCAAAATTGTTTTTATGATCCATTCTGTTCCTCAGAGATACACCTGGTATTAGCCTCACATAGTCACTCAATCTCTATTTTTGTTTCCTGAGTACGGGCTGTGTTCATAGCTGTAATACACCATGCTAAATATCACATGGTACAGGTCTGCACTGGGGAATACACACTTGCTCATAAGGTGCTCTGGAGATTTAAGCAATCTATGGATACAGAGAAATACCTGTCACCTTTGCAAATGTTCTTATGGTTCCCTTTTGGTTTACCGACTCACACAAGACTGCCTCCATTTATAGTCAAATAGAAATATGCTTTACAGTCAGGGAGCATGGTAACATTCAGATTTGGATTTGAGACCAGTTTAAGCTTAATGATCAAGTTTAAAATCAGAGTCTGTACAAAATTTGAACATAGATCTAATGATATTGAAATAACAGTGTGGGAAATGTTGCTCCAAAATAGCTGAAGACTCCTTCACCTACATGAGCACTCCTTTGAAGTTAATTCAAACTCCAGAGCATTTCAAAAGCCTCATATTCCAGGCAGTGGTGATGGTGGTGGTGGTTCAGGCATTTCTTCCTCCCACTAGAACCAGAGGGGCAGAAAGGAGATGTGCACCCTGCCCTCCCAGATCCACCTCCTCCTGATGCATGGGGTTAAGAGAGAGACTTTCAGGAGAATGGTAGCTGTTTATTAAATTAAGTGACAGAAAATATGTTTTTTTAAATAATTATGGAAGGTTATTTCTGTTTTGCTATAGGTAAACAGCAACTCTGTCATTAAAATAGCTTTAAGGCACAAAAGAATAGAAAGAGCAGGTGCGTATAATGAAATTGATGAGGCAATAAATCATCTGTTACCAGCTCTGCTGAAGAAAAACTGAAGTCCTAAACAATCACAAACCAGTGGTGTATTTTTATAGATGATGCAGCACAGCAGCAGCTCACCATGCTCACATATGAATTAAAACCCTACTTAAACTCTTTCCCTAGATCAGCTTCCTGTCATAGTATGCATCTACTTAAGCATCACCATAATTAAAAGAAAAGAAACTTATCAGTTAACTCAGCTTTTTTTTTTTCTTGAGGCTGGCAGAGTTGATCATTTCCATTTCTGTTTTTAAATCCCTTGGAGGCACTCTGTAATGACAGAAATACACAAAATCTGAAACAGGCAAATGGATTTTGTAACTGAAATCTAAAATATTATTATCAGGTCCTCCAGAAGATGTAATGTTAGTCCCAAGGGCAATACAGTGATGTGGACATGCTGCTTCATTATAAATACCATATAATTTTTTCATTTCTGTCCCTTCATCTCCCTTGCAACGTCTCCCTCCCACATGCAGAGAACTGAATGGAAAGGACTGTTTACCAGAAGATTTGTGCCTGGAAGGAGTGAAATGCGCTTTCTGTGTTATCTCTGTGAAAACTGCATGATCTTTCCTGCAACAGTGACTAACCAGGGACTACTGAATCCAGAGATTAAGTCATGAACATTTCACAACATTTTCAGAAATGAGCAAATAGGTGTAGGAGCCAGAAACTTTACAGGCAGATGACATTGCATTGGAGCTTCCATCTCAATTAGGTATCAGTTGAATGCACATTTTTATCTGTTAAATCATTAGTTATATAAAATAGGGGAAAAATATTTTTCCTAAAATAGGAATTTGGTCTTCTTAGTACACGTAATTCCTCATCTGCCTAAACTACTTTCCTGCAAAATAATTTTAGAGTGAAGATTTAACATCAGTCTTTAAGCATTTATCATGCGTCCTTGATATCCTATCAATGCAATTTAAATTTTTTAGTTTTAAAGATATTTTTAAAAATACGTATGCAAAACAAGACATGTTCTATGCCTTCACAACCTAGATAGGTTGCAAAATGGAACATACCTAGCATATTTAAATTCTGTAATCTCTCATCATAAGGATCCACATTTATCTCAAGATAAATAATGAGATCTATTTTTGTCTTTTTACCTTCCAACTCTAAAAAATTTTAGATACACAGTTTCTTTAAACACAAGCTTTTTATATATTCATATAGTGTAATTTTGATAGCTACAGAAACAGAGATACAATGGGTAAAATGTAATCATCATTTACAGCAGCATAATGAAATTGAGTCTGTAAATTATTTTTTTAAAGCCACCTTTGAGTGGAGATCATGCCTGGAAAAATCTATCGAACCGAGCTAAAGTCTCAGAAATCTATGGGGATCTAAACAGCATGACCTATAATGCAAATTGTTGTTCAGTCTTTACTATGTATCCAATCCAGCATTGCTTTTCAACATGTGTGCAAGTTTTATCTTCAAGCAAAACCAGCACAACCAGTGCAGAATAGGAGTAAACTTAATGATTCTTTAGATTATATAGACCAAATATAGTACACTGTCTGCACAGTGCTTTGAAAAACTAACATTAATTCATCTTGTTATGTGGTAGAGTATGCATGTGCTGACAGGAAGGTTCTTTCACAAGTCAGCTCTATGGTGGAAAATATGAAACAGTTAACTTCCTTTTTAAAGATAACAGGTTGAAAAAAACTTAATAGTATTAATTAATAATAATATTAAATTAATATTAATGTTTTCAATAGAAAATTAAGACACAAGCCCACTAAATAAATTCTATTTTGCAATTAATTAAATATTCTTGTAATTGCAAACATTTATCCCACAACACTGAGCATGCCTAAAGTCAGACTCGCAGGCATTCATGATGAAAGCTTGCTGAGTTACAAGCTGGCCACAAAATATCCTGACAATTTAAAAGACATTTTTTTGGTAAAGTCATGGCTTTAACAAACATTCACCCTTAATCATAACACTGCTGAGATGATAATATATTTCATTACCTGAAGAGCTGAGCTCAGGATCTATCTGTGTTATAATTCACTGGTTTGTAGTATTAAACTGAATGTGTTTAAAGTACAAACTATGACAGAGAATAATGGAGTATATTTAAACTACAAACTGTGACAGGCAATAACCTCTCTCTGGTTATCAGGGAAGTATTGTACTCTTAGAAATCTTGAAACACTGGTGAGACAGATCAACAGAAGTCTATAAATCTAGTGAAGATGCCTGCATTAGTCTTTCCCCATATGATAGTGACAAGACAAGCTTCAGGCTGTAGTTATCATGAATTTAACTTCTGACAACTTTCCTGTTAGGCTGCATCAACTAGTAGACAGTTGGTTATAGGTCTCCTGACTCAGGCATCAGCGAGATACAGAAGAGTGAATACTCAGGAAGAAAGTAAAAATACTAGAAACAGAAGTAATAAAACCCATAAAACATCTTAAAATAGCTCAAAGTGTATGAACATTTAATATAATCAAAGGCCTTTGTATAGCCTTCCACTTAAAAGTTCAGAATGTCTTGAAACAGAAAAATGACATAAAAAGGAAAAAATAAACAGCAACTTTTGTGTATGTTTTTTTCAATGAACATTTAATGTTTTAATTTAAAAGTAACTCTTGTTTTATTACTGGAAACTTAGATATTTTGCAGTATTTAACCATAAGTGCTTTGGAAAGAGATTGCAAACACTAACATAATTGTTCTTCCCATGTTAAGCCCCAGAGAGGAATGACTGTGCTGGGACAGGGACTATGACCAGCCCAAGTGTTTCATCCTCTTAAGCTAAAGCCAGACTCTTCTCAGTAGTGCCAACTGACAGGACAAGAGGCAATGGTCATAAATCAAATCATGTGACATTCCACCTCAAGACAAGGAAACACTTTCATACTATGAGGGTGGTCAAACACTGGAACAAGGTTCCACAGCGAGGTTGTGGAGTCTCCTTGGAGATATTTAAAGTCTAACTGGACATGGTCCTGGACTACTTGCTCTAGGCGATCTTGCTGGAGCAGGAGGGTTGGGCAACATGACCTCCAGAGGTCCCTTCCAATGTAAATCATTCTGTGAACCTAAACTGAAATAATTTGGCTAAAGCATACAAGCAATCCAAATAACCATAGTAAGATCATTTGAATATTTAAATATCTACTTTTCAGATCAAGGCCATAAGCCTTGATATATAACAAAAATATAAATGCAATAACATTATAAAATACTAAATTCTAAAAAAAAAAAAAAACAAAAAAAACCAAAAAAACAACATGAACTGAATTATATAAAAACTGAGTTTTGCATCATTTCTATCATGCTAAGATAAGATCTGCTTATTGCATGGCTTTTTTGGGTTCCTTTTGAAGCATCTGGTTCTCAGCCCTCACTGCAATGGGACAGTGAACTGTTTCAGCAAGACAATTTTTTAACCTCTGGGAAATGTAATGAAAACATAAAAGGTGCCTGCAGTCCTTTGGGACAGAAAGCATTAGGACAAAGGAATGAATGTTACCAAGCATTTTTCAAGTATTACACGCTGCTTCATTTCTCTAGCTGCCCAGTATTTCCACCAAACTATAAAACAAGTACCAGAAAAAAAAAAAAAAAAAGAAAATAAGAAAAGGTATAGGCATTTGATAAAAACTAAGCAAAACCAATAATTCCTTTTTCCTTCTTTTGTCTTAGAATCATGGCTGTGTGACACTAAGTGTCTTTCATGCATGCGTCTTAGTTTTTCTTTTTCTTGTGAAAGGGCAAGTAATTGATTCCTTTTATAAAGGCTTTTTAATGCATTCCTGTCACTGAGATTGCTTTTTATGACTCATTCAGGTTCATCTACTGAATTCTTCAGTTTATCGCTACCTGGTATTTTATATGCAAAAATATCTGCAATGACTACATTTCCACTCTTAAGAATTATTCTTCTTTTTCCTTTCATCTGCTTTTCTTTCTATTGTATATCCTTCTCCAGGACTCCATCAAGTTTTTCTAGCCAGTAAGGAAAGGAGCATCTACTTATGTAATGCAACCACCACTTTTAACAAATACATGTTTTCTGCATATGGGTGAGAAAATTATTTTCAGTGTCATGACAAAAATATTTTAAATACATTTAATCACTGATCTAAGATAAAATCCTATGTATTTGTTAAAAAAAAAAAAAGAATATTCAAAAGTGGGGGAGGGGAGACCTACAAAATCAAGCCAAATTATTTCAGTTTAGGTTCACAGAATGACTTACATTGGAAGGGACCTCTGGAGGTCATGTTGCCCAACCCTCCTGCTCCAGCAAGATCGCCTAGAGCAAGTAGTCCAGGACCATGTCCAGTTAGACTTTAAATATCTCCAAGGAGACTCCACAACCTCGCTGTGGAACCTTGTTCCAGTGTTTGACCACCCTCATAGTATGAAAGTGTTTCCTTGTCTTGAGGTGGAATGTCACATGATTTGATTTATGACCATTGCCTCTTGTCCTGTCAGTTGGCACTACTGAGAAGAGTCTGGCTCCCTTACCTTCATTCCCTCCCATCAGGCTTTTATTTATACACATGGATAAGATCCCTCTGAATCTCCTCTTCCCCAGGCTGAACAGTCCCAGCTCTCTCAGCCTCTCTTCATATAAAAGATGCTCCCGTCCCATAGTCGTCTTTGTGGCCCTGTGCTGGATTCAGTCATATCTCTCTTGTACTGAGGAGCTCAGGACTGGACAGAGTAGACTATATCTTCACCTAGCTGGCAGGATATCTTTATCTGTCCTGTTGCTTCAGCGACTCTTAGCTTCCTAGAAAACACTGCTCTTACCACAGCAGGGTCTGGTGAAAGATTCTTCTCTTAGTTCTGAACTGAGTTATTTTTCCAGATATAGGAAAATGTAATTTAAAAGGTAGCTGAGCAGTTTTTGCTCCTGACAGCTACCTGAAGTCCCAGTTACTTTTTCAGTGTTTACAGATCTTTGATTTGTTAAGATCAAAAGCTGGCAAAACTAATCTTGTAACCTGTTGGAGACAGGCCGTAAGACCTTCAGAGCTGGTACTGGTAGCATGGTGGTGACAGGTTGTATACAAAATAGCTCCAGTGCTTTCCAGTTTTTAATTCCAGCAGGCTATTACACTGATACAGTCATTCAGGAAATCCTAATGATCTGCATAATGATAGTGTGGCTTTACTTAAGATAAAACGTTTGCATAAATTATATATCTGTTTTGTTAAACTATCACAGTTCTTATGGTATTCATAACATTGTAGCATCATCCTACTTCTGTCACAGTCCTGTATACCAAAGCATTGCTCTCCTACAGTAAACACTCTATTAGCTAGATCTGCACACAGTACTTGTCAACAGCTGAGCCCATTTTCTTCAAAACTAGTCCTACTGAAACCAGAGACAGATGACACAGCTATGCAAAATAAGATATAAGCATCCACTTATACTGTACCCTGCAAACGCACAGTTTGATAACTCAAGATTAAATGCGTAGGACTAATGTACACCCCCAGGTCAACATTACTCAAATCAGTACAGCTGATTTGGTAATTATGGCTTATTCAGAAAGCACTCAGTTGGATATAAACATGTAGTTCTACGGTGAGCCTACAACTTGTAATATTGATGTGCGCTGTGTAAGTGCTTTGATTGTAGCTGATGAACTCTTCAGTTCACACTTTTCAGTATTTTAGGCAGGACACATATCTTGAGGCTGTGCAATGGAAAAAAAAGACGACATCTGATCACTCTTATTTATTCCAATAGAGTTTGCATTGGAATTAGCTTTAGCAACTGACTTCAGCTACTCAGCTACTTTTACACAAGGGTATGTATGTTTAACTGGATGTATTCTGTGTATTTTCATCCTGTATATATTCTACTTAGTAGGCCATTTATTTGCTTATGTCTCTGAGTATTACATACTTAACCATTGACAGGTTGAGTAGATCAGCCTTTTTCCTGAGTCAATACCAATATAAACCCTTAGAAAATGAACAGGGCTCATTTGAGAGGGTTTTTGTAACTGTTAAGTCCCTCCTATATAACAAATGACAATAGAATCTCAATTACCTGAAGGTCTCTTGGGACACCTGAAATCTTTGGATAATTAGGGTTAATTGGGTAGAGCTGGTTAGCTGTACTGATGCTGCCATGCACATAGCCACAGGCTAAAATGGTCTGCTTCAACAGCTAAAAGACTATTCTGGCAGAAGAGTGCGGACAGCTTGATTTCACAACAGGTACATTTGTTGCAGTGGGGACTTGAAGCTCATTTTTTCTGGGATGTCCTGGCAGAAATACTGCAGCCCCGTATGACGTGGGATTGGGATCAGGATATCTTGGATTGCATGGGTCTCCATGAATAAGAACACCCAATAGAAGGTTCCCTTCCATCTTTTTCAGCTGCTTATCTACCCAGCATGCAGTCCAGCTAAGTTAGTATGTAGCTAGAAAGACAATTTTAAGCATAAAAGCATCTTCTCCTATGTACCTAAACTCTTTATTTCCCTTTCTCTGTCCTAGAAGCTGTGTGGGTTCCCTGCCTGTACTCCAGACTTCTTGGCTAGCTAGCAGAAAAACTGCTAGAAAGCTGCAACTACTTGCAGGAGAGTGGCAGCACTAATTTAAACAGGCTTTGGAAAACTGAAATTTCTGTGTTCCTGATTTTTAGATATTTTTACTTTATATTGCTCATTTACCCATCCCCACCCCCAATGGTAGCACATGACAAACTCCTTAAGAACCTGTTAAAAACATAGGGCTTAGGGTTATTAAAGAAATAGCACAGGCAAGGGTGTTGAATTGACAAAAAGAAGCACTTAGGATACTCACTTATTGAAATGTGGGTTTGATGTTTTAAAATAAACATTCCTTTCACATTCTTGTCAGGTTAGAAAAAGAAAGAGAAGAGGGAGAACGTCAGTTGGCAGCCACAAGCAGTGCTACTAGCGCATTTCTACAGCAAGGAGCCCACAGGCTGAGCACTGTAGGGCTGTTCTCACAGTGGTGCCTGCAGATGTTAATCTGGAGAAAACAAGAAGAATGCAAGAGGATGGAAAACATCTCAAAGATTATTCCCTCCTGTATTATTTCCTTTCAGAGATCACTGTGGTTCAAAAGAAAGGAAAGCCATTATCAACTCCTGAGCTGTGCCATTCGACTAAGCGGACCTAGTACAGAAACTGCTACGAAACACTGACACATCTTTTCCATACTACCTCCTTCAAATAAAGCAGTGACTCTGCAATAGTGTTAATATTTTGACTTATTAAAATTTTGCTTTAATTATTGTGTTTTACTACGGGTTTTTCAGGTACACCAAAAAAGGCAGGGCTCCAAATTTGGACTGAAAGCTTACAAGACATTGAATGATCAAAATTCCTTGTTCCCCAACAAGCTCATTTCAGATAATGGAACTTACCAGACTTATATCAATAAAGATATCAGTGCTTGCCCTTGGTTTTGCTAACCATGAAAAAAAATCACTAAAGATACAACAGTTCTAGCACCTCTGTTCATGACACTAATATGCTTTTCCAAGAAAAAAGGTCTTAGATATTGAATTAACAAAAAAGGAGCATTTTCTCACTAAAGTGTAGGGTGGTGTTCTGCTACAACCATTACATTGCATTCGTGTCAGGTTAGAAGGAAAATGCAGGCAAAAACCAAATAAAATTAATCAGAATAAAACACTTGCTTACTCTACTGATTATTTTAGAATTATTTTAACTTACTTTATTTAAATCTTAAATAATTTTTTATTTATTCCATGTGCCCATAAGATCTGACTATATATTTACTTCCCTTTTTTCTATTTCACACCCAGGATTTCAATCTTCCCAACACTCCATAATTTATTTTTTTTTTAGTCATAATCCTTTTTTTCTTGCCCCTGCTTGTGATCTCAGGCCTCTTTCTCCCATTCATCCTCTCTCTCCCTCTCCTCCTCAACAGCCAGGAAAAGGTCAGAAATCTCTCCAGTATCGTAAGCCTTCTGGTATTTCATCCATCTTGCAAAGGTCTGAATTCACATCTGATTCAAAGATCTTTTACCAATTGCCCAGCTTTATGGGCTGAGTTTGAAGAAAGCCAATAGATTCATCACACTTTCTTCAACTCCTCCATCTACCTGGTGCCAAGAGAGAAACAGTGATGGGTGAGGCTGGTTTTCAGCTCCTTCCTTTGTCTGGCTCGTTTCTGCCTCTCCAGGTGCACGGCTCTGCTCTGACAGAGGACTTTGAAGGATCCACTCACTGCCATGATACCCACTGTAGCTTGTGCCTGCACAAGGTGCACATCGTCATCCTGGGGCTCCCTTTAGTAGCTCTTCCCTGGGAGCTTTGACTCTGCGTTGAGGCAGAGCTTGCAAGCACCTGTAATGCAGCTGTCTCAGGGCTTTCAGTGATCACACCTGTATTGCCCCTGTTTTTATCCAGGTCACCTACATCAGTATGTTGTTCATTAAGAAAACTTTTCTTTTTTCTTGGTTTTACTGCAGCTTTTCCTGCGTGGCGCCTAAAACTACAGCAATCTTGGTAGTTCCCTGTTTTCTTATTAAAAAGTGATAGTGGGATAGCAAAAGCATGCAGAGCTATACAGTACAAGAACACAGTGTTACAATCCCTGAAGTATACTTGTTTAGTGCTAGGCAGGCTCTTCTTGACAAATGAAAATTGAATTTCAGAAATTGAATTTCTGAGGTTTGGGTTAATCATGCAGAGGCAACCAGCAAAATTAATCTTGCCCTATGGCTGGTTACTCCTACCTACAGTACTTATTTTATATTTCTGATTTATACATAAGGGGGGGAGGTATGTGTCAATATATACATATGAAAATCACCTGGGTTAAAAACAAAGATCCTAATATATAAAAAAAAAAACTGTTGGGAGGATTATATTCCCTGATGAATATACTCTAGTGTTTGATGGCAGCTAAGCTTCCAGTTTTGGTTCATTCTTTGACTGCTTTATATGCCACCCATTAAGAAGTGAGTCTTGGGACTAATTCTCCTGCAGGGAAAGAAGATGATATTTATGACAGAAAAGTGCTGAGCTGCCAGAACAGGTGTCAGGTCCATTGGCATTTTTGTAGTCCACTCTTTTCAGTATCTATTTAGCATACTTATTGGCTCCTACTGATATAGTTTCTAATCTAAACAGCATTTATTCTTAAACCTTTTGGGTCTGAGAAGTAGTGTTGTACCCATTTTCACAGGTGGGTGGAATAAGGCACACAGATTTTAAATTATTTGCCCAGGATCACAGAGGGAGTTCCCACTCCTTTACAGTGTAAGTCTGAGCTACAAAAGCTCTAGTCAATTTAATGACTTCTGAACTCTCAAACTCGTTGATGAACAAGCAAAGCAGGGCAGTGTGTTGGTAGCATCAGTCTGACGTGCGGCCACACGCATCACTAACGAGCACACGACTGGCAATGAGGTTACAGCAGGCCACGCTGACCACATCTGTTCTTGCACAGCTCCCTGCCATATACATCAGGGCTTCACTGGTGGACAGAAATTCTAGGGCTAAGACCGGATAAAACCCATGTAACTACTGAAATCAAGGTAGTTGCACAACAATAAAATGGGGCAAGACTACGAGGACTCTGAAGCACCCTGCTGAGTGCACATGTCCTGGAATTACACAGGCACCTTTTAGAGCAAGTCCGGGAAAAGGCAGGTTCAGCACAAGGTTTTTACTGCTTTTATCCTGCTGCAGCTGGTGCAACGAGCACACAGCTTAGAGCCTTTACAGGCAAAGGAAACAAACTGCAGCATAAAAGACAAGGCTGCTGCACTGCAGTTGTGCTTTGCTTACATGGTGCTGGGCCTGACGTCTTTGGTTGGGAAGAGAGGCCTCTTGTGCCCAGGACTTCTTACAGGGAACAATACGTCATTAGATATGAACAAGGACATCAGATTGAAAAGGTGTTTTGTCAAAGTGGCACAAGGTCTCCTTATGACATTTGCTATTGGCCCTGGGAAGAGAAGCCACAGGGCTGTGTACTTGAATCCTCAGAGTCCTCTGTGTCAGATAAAAGGCTTCTGTCTGCCCTGAGGATATAAACCCATCCCTTTTTAATATTGCAAATACATGCTTTCTGGCTCTCTTTGAAATCCAGACAGTCTCTAATGAAGAAGCTGAGGAATTTAATGTTCTTCCTTTTGGCTCTTGAGAGCACTTGCCCCCCCACCATTACATATGTCACCTAGAACATCACTTAGTAAACTTCCTAAGTGCAGCTTAAATCCAAAACTGCGATAAGCATTGACAGCATAAATCAAGCCAGATACAGGCTTTGTGCTAAATCCCAGCACAGGTTTTCAGAGGTAGCTGAGGGAGCCATTCCCAGGTGGGAGGAGATTAGGCTTAGCTGAGCCTTCCTGCAGTCCCTGGCTCCCAGGAAGAGTGGAGTGTCGAGTGAAGGATCAGGGTTGATGTCTGTAATTTAGGAGCAGGCGTTTTAGAAATAAGAAGAGCTGTGTTGATTGTTTTGTGTGGATAGATTGTGCTGGGATTTTCTTTTTCCTCTTCTCTTGTTTAAGCTTCACGAAGAGAAAGTAGACAGTAGCTTTGCCGTGCATGTCTGTGATGTCTCAGACGGATGAACATCCTGCAATTATAAAACAAAAATCTGTGGAAGGATAGTGTGCTCACTTTCTAGCCCCAAAGCCTGTTACAAAGGACCAAAATTGCTTCTTTTGTTACTGGAAGAAACACAGCGTTTAATATTAAAATTAGTTTATTCTAAATCTGGTAGCTCCAAACAATCCTATTTGTACATGACTTGGTGATCTAATTTCTTTCAGTTGCCTGTTTCAGTGCATTTCTCTGTTTGATTAAGCTGTAAGAGTCAAGAACAACAACAAAAAATCACTTCAGTGAATTTACCATTGCTCTGTTTCCAGTTCATACAAATCAATGAAGTCAAATTTCTCAGTGGCCCAATTTGTTAATCAGCAAGAGTTCTGCTGAACCTAGCAATTGTCACTGATGTCTGATAACATATTTAGGTATTTGCCTTCCCTCATTTCTATCATTTTTGATAGATAATGTTTTATAATAGGTTTTAAATTGTCCCATCACCTCCACTATAGCTTCTTCATTAATGACAGTCTACCAGCTTAAATATACTGTATCTAATAACACAGTCTTTGATATTCTCTGACTACTTTAAATTTACAGTTTCTCCTTTCCTCCCCCTTCTCACAGAAGAATATCATATTTTGACCCATGTCTCCCATTTATGTCTCCTAAACTGCAATAGCTCTTCCCTTTTCACTGCTGTTTAAAATGTCCTCCAAGCCATTCATCATTTTAGGTCAGAGTGGCGCAGTGAGGGAAATGCAGCAGGGCTCTGCGACTGCACTGAATCCACTACAGTGCTGGGCCAGTCAACAGAAGCAGCAAAAAACCTGCAGCATAACAAACAACAACCCACCAGATTGATTACAGCAATGGAGAACACTAATGTCTTAAATTAAATACGTCTGACTATCCTCAGCTATTTCTCACATTTGATGCCAGGCTGTACTTACCTTCAGCACAGGCCATGGCAGCCTGCAGCATAATAACGGGGCTGGAGAGAGCCCTGGTCCAAAAAGGGGGACGGGGGGAAGGGGGAGGAAGGGCTGTGCAGCCATTCAACTGTACAGCACAGACAAATATGTTTTGTGTCAGCTGATGGTAATGGAAAGAACAAAGCCTCCTTATCCCTGCTGGTAAATCTGTGTCTGGTTGACACTTGGATTTCCTCAAAAAAATCAACACAGCTAATTCATCTGCCCTGTAGTTTGCATATATCCCATGCATTTAACCTGTCGTGACTAAGAGGTATGGAGTCTTGCAATATTTACTCATCTTCCAAAAGTTGCTATAATATGATGTATTTGAAGTCATAAAATGAGACAATTGCTTTTACTCAAATGTATTTCTAAAACATATAGACTTTTCCAAAATGGTTATTTGCACTTTCTTAACCTCCAAGCTAGTTTTCCTTTAACGTAATCTATACATAGCATTGTCTTGTATATATATATAAGAATATTTCTATATACAAGCAGTATTTCTGTATATTGGGCTTAAGCATTCAGCAGCTCCTCTGATGAGTAAGCCCTGAGCTTTCGTGGTTCCAAACATGTGAGTAAGAAACACAAGCCTCGCTCTTCCAAACTTGCTGAAAGTTTGTTCCATGGAATCAGAAAGGGAATGACATCAAAACTGTTACAATCATCAAAACGCTTTCCATTTATCTTTTACGTGTTGTAATAGGTAGGTTTTTTCCCTTAAGGTTAGAGGACAGATTCTAAATTTGATGTACAGTTGATGTACTGACCCCTTTGATCGCATAGGAAGTTCTCTGTTTAAGGCTTTGGGATTTGCCATAGTTCTAAGGAGACGATATTCTTATTCTTCCTACACAGAATGAGGAAAATAGGCATATTATTTGAACAGTAATCTTACTCCTCCATATATCTAGATCATCTCCTGTTTATCGTTCATGCCTATTTGTACTGGCATAATAGAGGACCAGATTCTGGCTGCCTAATCAGTTTGAGTGGGATGCTGTTTTCCTAGTAGTTTCATCAAAATAAATGAATCTACCAAAGAACTAAGTGCTAAAGAATAAGAGTAACTAAAGCACATTCTCATCCATCATTCACATTTTATGAAAGCAGAGGCAAAAAATTCCGCAGGAATCACTGGGCAGAGAAGAACAAAACAGTTATATAAATGAGTACAGAGCTGGCCTTGTCTGTACATTTTTGTTTCTGTGTAAGTTTGGTTATTTTAGTTGCAGTTGTGGAGACAGAGAATGAGGAGCAGACAGGTGTACTTTACAAAAAAAAAAAAAAGAGATCCTCTTTGTTTGCAAAATCAATTTATTTTAAGTTGGTGGATAATTTCTCTTGAAAACTGAATTTGATTAAGGTTTATGCTTAGGCTTTAAATACTACCAGTGTGATAAGAAGGTTTATGTACTCGTGCAAAATCTGGTAGGAAAATCCTATGAGCCACTACCATATTTTTAAAGAACATGCTTTTCTGCAGCAGCAGGATGCCTTATGAAGCAGTGATATAAAGTAAGGATGCCTGTTGCTAATTATGTATCTCAAGTGTTAGAACAGAGAGACTCAATATTTTGAAGAGAGAATAGGAAAGTGGGATTGGTTGTTGCAATCATTATGACACTTTTGCTCAGTTTGCATGAGATTTATCTCACCTAATTTTGGCACTCTAAAACTTAGTTATTAAGTTTGAGCTAGTCATATAGAAGCTCTTTTCCCTCTCAGGAGAGGAGAGCCTTTAAAATACAGCTCATATTCTAAGGTAAGTAGTGTTAATTATTGTTTGGTGGAGCCTTTCTCCTTCTATTGGCTATACAATAGAATTGGCTATACAAGCCTAATTTAGTTTAGGCTAAATGAGTAACATCTAGATGGCTAAAGGCAGCTGAGATGACTCCCACCCTGTTAGATGCTTAGTGGGTGAACCACTAATATTGAGTAGTCTTGTGAGTCTTAAAAACGGAAATACTGAAAGGACTGAGGAACTGTAGACGCTTTTTTCTCTATTTGAAAAGACTAAAAAGGATGACCTAGCAAAACATAAACTAGTTAGTCTGGCATCACTCACAAGTAAAATTATAATACAGTTAAAATATTCAACTATCAAATAATATTACAATATGTAATTACAGTGCTCTAAATGCAATTACAGTGAGCCAAAATGGGGATTTAAAGAAGACAGGTCTTGTCATAAGAACCTGTTTCTTTTTTCTTTGAGAAAATTACAGGGCTAACAGACTACCGTGCTATTATTTTTCCAGGTTTTCATAAGCACCACTTATTACCACATGACACTTCAAATAAAAATCCCTCACTGCATTAGGCAACACCACATTTGCATCAAAAACTGGGTCATTAACAGATCTTTAACAGTAGTTGTTAATGGACAGATGCAAACATTTTACTAGTATGTCCCTGTAGGGATGAGCTCTTGGTCCAAATGTAGCATTTTTAGAAGAGAATTAGATGATATCAAGCCTGGGGTTCTCTCCTCAAATTGGGTCCTACCTTCACAAGAACTTTAGGTTTTGGTATGACCCTCCTTTCTTTCGTCTCTACCAGGAGTTACAGAGCCCTAAACATTGTGGTAAAGTCCAAGGGCTGGCTACAAGGAATATAAAAGAGGCCTTTAATAATCTTTAAAGAAAACAAGATCAGACTGGCTGATCCCATCAGTAACATCTGGTGCGGTGGTGGGGTGTCTGTGAAATTTTGTAATCTACTATGTATCCATCAGAGCAAGGAGATAGACTGGTCCCCTCAGTGATGGCACTGTTGATATATGAAATTCAGAAGACAGATAATGTATCAGAGATGGTGACCGCCCTATATAGGTTCCTCCATTTGTGTTGTTCCTCCATATAGTCACATTCTCATAAAGACTGGTGGCAGAACTCAGAGGGGCAGATCTGAGGCTTTTTCTCTATACTATCTTAAACTGACTAGATTTCCAGATAAAAACTAGAAACTCACTGCAGTTTCACCACATGCAGCCACAAACTTATTTATTATCATTTATTTGATCTGTGTAAATCATTGGCATTTATGAGTTTGACACTATGGTACATAAGTGTAAGACAGACACTTCTCTGCTGCTCTGTGATTAAACACAGCTACTTATCTCAGTAGCATCTCCTGCCTTGCTAGACTGAATCTTGGCTATGAACTCAGAACAAAAGAATGATTCATTTAAATATGTTTCTACCACTATGTAGAAAGGCTCAGCTATACTTTATCATATCTAGGAACAGTAGTTGACATTAGGTGCTCAGCCCCATTAGCTGCTTGTTTGCTCATTAGGTACAAAATAATTTTTCCTGTCAGTAACTCTTGTGAATGCATCCCACAACTCTTTTGGCAGTGAAGGAAATAAATACATATTTTTATCACACACCTCATCTCACTGACTACTTTCCTTCGTTCCGAAGTATCATTGTGTGCTCTGCTTTTCCTTTCATAAGCTGCTATACATGTTGTTCTTGGTCTTTCTTTGTCTGCGTCTTCCTTACTTAGCCTAGCCTACAGTATACTGTGCCTGTCAAGAGCTGGCACAGCATCTGTAAAGAACAATCAAATTCCTATGTTGATGCTGTCAAAAGATCTGATTAAATTTACACCATTTACTTGTCCTGGTGCTCTCATTCTAACCTTAGTCAAATGGAAATAGTTTGTATAATTTCTGTTCACAGAGTAATCTTAATGCTGGGTTTTGTTCTCATTACATTTTTTATCAGGCAGACGGAATTCTGAGCCCTTTTTGTTCTCATTAAAATTTATTAGATGAATGGATTAATTGTGTGTCTGGTCTCTTATGATCTTTGCAGGAAGAATCAGCCAACATCTCTCTGAACAAGGAGGGGTAAGCTGTTGCTGGGTATAATGGTTGGGTTTTTTATAACTTTATTTCTAAAGAATGTCACGGGTTTCAAAATAATGAGCATTTTCCCCCAGGCAATGTCTCCTTGGGGGACATGTCACATCCAGCTGTCACAGTCACCATGTATTACTCCTCAAGATGGAACATGACATGACCAAGCAACTGGTGGTAGCATGTTACACAGGAAATCTGGGGAAAGAAACACTTCCCCTGGGCGCACTTACGCAAAGCTTTTCCTGTCGCTTAGATCTGAAGTATATGTTCCCTAGAAAGGAACAAGAGTCTAACATAAAAACAGTAAAAACATCAAGGTGCACTAGTAGGTTCTGCAATTCAGTTTGCCCAAAAGATTCATTTTGAACTGAGGAAATAAATAAAACCTTCTTTTTTTCCTAATTCAGGAACTTGACTAAAAGTTTTGTTAAAGGGGAATATAAAAAGTGCACTCATTGAAATGCAGATCTGAGAAAACCAGCAGGAATCTCAGCCTCTTATTTTGTAAATATACACAAAATCTAGGCACTCTCTCATTTTTTTAACTGCATTTTAAACCATAACTATTGTAATAGGCTTCAAGAAATGTCTGCATTGACATTTCTGTCTCTACCAGAGAAGGGGCAATGGATGGAAATAATCTTATGCTACATCTGAGTAACTCACTCAAGATTTCTTTGATAGTCAGTGGAGATTCATCGCTCCCTAAAGCAGGTATTTAAAACAGATCTGGTGATTCATGCTCTAGAAGTGCCTACGTTTCTTCTTGACTAGAAAGGGATAGCTGAAAGGTATAGGTGAAATGAAGCTATATATAAAGTCAGGTGAGATGGATCCTACTATAGGGTATTACTATGACCTGAACTCATTCCAGAAAAGAGGGAAATTTTACCTTCACACACATTACCCATGCACACATGGAAATCTAGGAGCCAGATTTAACCTCTTGCTCCTTTACTGAGCCTAGCATATTAAAATCCTAGTTTCAGTGAGAATTGCTGGGAGTTTTATCAAACTGAAGAGAAAATGGTGAAGGCAAAAGAGGGAAAAACCTTTCCATTTTTATTCTGCATTTCTTCTCAAGGTAGAAATCCTAGTTGGAGTTAAGCCTTAGCACACTATTAGTTTTGGAGAAGGCAAGGCAAACCTTGTACCTAAATTGGAGCTTATATCTAAACACTGTGAAGGAAAACCTTTGCTTTGGATTTATATAAATTTAGGATTCAGAGTGCTTAGAAACAGCATCACTTCCAGAATTGCAGCTGTCAGGGAAGTAGTTTTCTATACAGGTTTATGCCAGAGACATAAGCAATTTTACAACTTTGAAGTAAATACATGATGATCTTTAGGCTCCAGTGTATACCTATGACTTGTTAAATGGATCATTGCTTTACGTGTTCTTGCCAAAATCTCTACTCCACTCCCTTCCAAGCTTCCTCCTCTACAAATACCACATACATCTAATCCTGGAAAGTTGTTCAGGCCTTCCCACCATGTTGGTGTGTCATTGTCTTGTAGTCTACATGGCTGTAGAGTGTCTTCTCCTGTGTTTGTTTCTCCTGTGGCATCCTGGAACATGCTGTGGGCCTTGGTGTATGGTGTACTACTCACCAGCAAAAGCAACGTAACTGCTTGCTGCAGGAGGAACCTCAGAGCCTACCACAGGAGTCATGGCAGGTCAGATACCTCCAAAGACGGAACCAAACCAGGAAGCACATTGCTTAGAGAGCTGCCTTAGACAGCAGCAAGAAATGGTGGCCACCAGACAGCATCTGAAATCATGTGCCTCCACAGGCATCTTTATGAGGAAGGAGATGTGTCTGCTCAGGATCCACAAGGCAGTGCCTGGCTTCAGCCTCTGTGCCTCACGGCTCTGGGGTCAGCTCCTCTGGCAGCCTCCAGGGATCCAAACCCCTGTCCCTTGCTCTGAAGGAGCAGTTCTGCCCTCTGGGTATAGGAGAACCTGTCTGGAAATACTCACTCCCCCACTGAAGCCAATGTAGCAAGTGCCAGGAGCCTTGGGGCTGGCCGGACAGCAGCTGCGAGTTGCAGCAAGGCTAGTGGGGTTAGTGGCCTCACAGGCCAAGGCGCAGTCCCACAGGCCCTGACCAAGAAAAGCAGAGCCGGTCTGGTGACGCCAAGCAGGGTCAAGCAAGAGTGCTCTGAGGCTGCACAGCTGCACCACATCAGCGCCGGCCCTGAGCCAACACCAAAAAACCCCCAGAGGTCAGGGATGTGCTCGGAGCCGTAACAAGGCAGTGACAAAGAATGCCCTTTTCATCCTTGTTTCATACAGAACTGCATCAATCCTGCAACCTCCTCCAAGTACCCATGTCTTTCACTGCATGTGGTCCCTTCCCAGCTGCCATATTCACAGGGATGCAGGGACAGAGGCAGCCCCAGCATAAGAGGGCCATGCCCTCCACCTACGTGCCTTCACATCAGAGGAGCTAGAGAGAAGGTGCTCCCTGAGGGGCAGCAAGAGTTGGGTCAGATGTCAGCACTGAAAGGAAAACCGAAAATGAGGACTCATAAGAGATCTAAAATTCTTCCTGCCCCACAGTGAATCATGTCTGGTCCATGTTCTCTTAAGATTCCCTGGCCTCAGTGAGTTCCTTCGTGATCCCATGAAATATAGAAGATGATGTAAAATAAGAATTTAATAAAGAAGCACTATCCTGGTATGATCCTAATCTCAGCAATTTAGCAGACAAAATGCATGCATTGGGAAGGAGTTGTATCATACTTTGTCTTAATTAATACTGTCTCCAGGCTGCAACTGAGTAATAATTAAATGCAAAAATTCTGCCTTTGTGTAATGCTAGGGTTAATATTTTATGCATGGTAGGAGTGAAGAAGGAACAGAATGATATTACTTGTCTTCCAAGTCAGACAAAATTGATCTATGCAGAATATTTTATATGTAAAGAAAGAAACACGTTGCTTACTAGAGGGTAAAAATAGGACTCACGTCATTAGAATACTAGAAATAATCTAATTTGTGTTATAGATCATGTCACCATAATTACAGTATTTTTGAAAGGTACCTAATATAGTCTTGTTCTCTGTCTTAGGGAATTGTGTTGTTTTATTTACTGTCACTAGTGGGCACATGTTCCATGTTATGCTCCTGTAGCTTCAAATAAAACGGACGGCTAATACTGCATAGAGCTATTTAACAAGATTCAAAACATTTAACTGCATCTATATAAGAAGCAGTCTGAATAGAAGAATTTATTGTGAATAAGATGAATCACTGCCAATAATAGCAAGTCTTAAAGTGTCTCTGTTCTCCATTAAATTACTATGTCACCTTAAAAATCACCTTCTGAAGCGAAACTTTCAGAAACCTCAGATGCCAGTATCTCCTGGCCCCTACTGTCTTCCCTTGTGCATTTTCCTGATCTCTGCTAAAGCCTGCCTTGTGTCCTGTATCCATCAATTATGATGATAGCTGTCCCCATTTTATACTGTATCTGGCAACCAGAGTGAATCCTGTCCTGGAGTGACTAATGCCACCATGAGTTCAGTGTCTGTGCTCCTCAAGGTCTTAGCCTCTGCAGTGAAGGGATTTTTTACGTACAGTCCCTTGGCAGCTTTCTTCCATATGGACAGTTTGCTTTGAAAATACCATGAATGGGTGAAGCCCTTCTTTTTTTTTCCTCCTAGACATGCTGCTAGAAATTTAGGAATGCAACTATCATCCCACCTTTTTCAAAATCTGGTCCCTCACATCTACATATTTACCACCTTATTTAACTTAGCATCTTTGCTGCAGTTTACACTACTTGTTCAGCAAAAGCTCAGCATTTCACCTGTCTCTCTGCACTAAATTGTGCTTGCCATGGAGCCACTAAGCCAGTGTACACTGTAGTTGAGGACAATGTTTTGCATTTGTAAAATAACCTTAGGATTGTTTCATTTGGCACTCAAGAGAGATAAGAAGGGCACACTGCGTAAGGGGGAGGAAGACGCTGACCTGCAGCTACTCTGATACTTATCTCTGCGTAGCCATCGAAGTGTTACTAATGTATGTTTCTTGTTTCTCAGCAGTAAAAGAAAATACATCCTGGAACACTCACATTCCATAACTGAAAATTACAACATGTATTTTGGAGGTGTGATGACACTCTCTGCCTTGGAAGAGGCAAGTAACTCCTGCATCTCCAGCCTGATAGCACACTGGCTCCTCTTCTGGAATGGGGTTATCACAGGATGGAAGTTTGGGGAGTACTGCAGCACTCATGCACTATTACAGTGCTTTCACTTCTTTCAAAGTCATGCTGCGCTAATGTGCAAATTACTAGCCAAATGGGATTTTCAGGAATACATCTGTATTACCATATACAAGGCAAAGATATCTGCACTTATTTTGGCTTTGAACAAACAAGGTATTTAATCACACATTTATTTTTGAGCATGAGACTGGAACAATGAATTTCAAGTGAAAAGATAAGGAAATACTTAACCGCTTTGCTAGACCAGGGCTATGAGTTGCACTATAAATTAGCGCTAAGGAAATAATCATGCCTTTCCATGTGATAATTCAAGTAAGGGCAGAAGAACTGGTCATGGAATGGGGTCTTAGGGGAAAAAAAAAAAACAACAAAAAAACAAAAAACAAACCAAAAACAACTCAATAGTGGAAAGAGAGAAGGCGTGGACAACCTGTGGGAAAATATGGACATCTCAAAATAGTTGACTGAAGTTTCCGTGCAATGGCCTGATCCTATTCAAATCTGCAAGTAATTGATGACTACAACCTTCATGCACAAAAGAAATCTCTGAAGATTTGCAGGACTATGAGGTTAAACACAAGGCTCTAACCCAGGTATAGCATTCCCTATGGAGCCACTCACCCTCTTGAAAACATGCAACCCTAGAGTAGATCCTCAGTTGATATAAAATTATATGCTTCTGAAGCAGGATCAACTCACACCATCCAGGAATCTGCAGTGGAGGTCAATAAAGCTGGGAAAAAAAGGAGAGGAGATAATAACAGAAGACTTTGTCCCAAGAGAACTTTAACGTCATAGCTCTAAAAGAAAATTTATGGATAGGTATATGTGCAGTAACACAGACAGCTAGTAAACAAACAAACAAACAAACAAACAAACCCAAAAAAGCAGCACAGTGAGAAAGTGTGGGTTGCTGAAATATTGGTGTAAGACATTACAATACCCTCAGCAGGTATTTGCAACGTTAGTGAAGTTGAATGGGTAATCTGAGAACTTCCACTCACATCCCTGCTGGAAAAGGGACTGAAAATCTAAAGAACTCAATTCTGATTAGGGCGCTCCTACATTAGCAAGGAACTTGGTATTGTCTTCCTTGTGCACCCAAATTGCTTACAGCATCAGAAATACTAACACAAGAGTCTTCATTTTCATATTAGCTGCTTTTCATTACCTGAGGTAATGAAAACCCGATTGAAAACTATAATGGAGCATACCAGGAAGGTGGGAAAAGAAGCATAAAATTTTTCTTATTATAGATTAGTAGCTAATATCCAAGCAGCCTGAGAGAGAGATGGAGAAAGATGTCATGCTTATCTTCTGTTTTGCTTCTGTGTCTCAAAACCCATCTATATCACCTGTGATGAAGTTATAAAACTGCTCTTCTTAATGACTTAAGAGCCAGAAAAAAAATTCCACTCCCACGCACGTCGTCTGTGGTAAAAAGCCTGCATAACTTGTGTCATTGTGTTTTGGCATATAAAGAAGAAATTATATCCTATCTTTATTATGAATGCTGGATTCTGTGGTATTCTGCTGATACTGTTCTGTAAAAGTAGATTTTCAGTATTGCTGAAAATATCCTGTAGTAGTTAACCAATTATAAATATTTAAAATCTCTCTCTGACATTCTGGAAGAGCCAAACCTCACTAATTAGCCCTAATGATCAGGGGGATCAAATTAGTGAATAACAGAACAAATACATGAACAAAGCAAGGTAATGTATCAACAAAAGTTGTTTGTTAATTTATTTGTTAACAGTTTCGTTTCTTATGCAATGATTAGAGTCAAATAGAATTCTTTTTTATTACTTTGGCAAAATACTTTCACAGGGGAAAATGCCAGTCTGTTAAAACTGAGACATCCTCTAGTAACATCTGAACACAAGAAAAGCATTTACGGAGAAAAAACGTACACCTCCCTAGTTCTTCAGCATCCTCCCAAAGGTTACACTGCCCTGTCCAAACTAGTGTCAGGCAGAAACACTGGGTCCATCTCCAGATAAACTGGCATTCCCATACAGCAGAATTCTGTGTTATCCAGATATTGGCTTGGGTCCCAGATGCAGTACTCACTCCATGTGTGCACAAGCCTTTGCTCATGAGAGTTAGCCCAGGCAATGCTGAGTGCCATACCTGTAGTTCTTTGGGGTCCCACCCTGGGTGGTTCAGAATGGCCTTGTGCCATACAGTTGCATGCTCAGAGGGAACCAGCAGCCTGGCAGCTCTCATTTAGGACTCCAGCAGAGATTCAGGAAGGCCTGAGAGCACCTTCTGCATCCTCTTGCTGTAAGTACATATGTATAGTGACGGCAGGATTCCCCCATCTCCATGGCTGGTCCTGTGCTGGTCCTGGCTAGTCCTTAGTGCTGATCTGGACTGCTCCATTCACTCTAAAATTAGCAGAGAAACTAATTTCCATTTTTTTAAACTAAAAATTTTAGTTTAGAATTCTTTTTCTATAGTAACTGTTTAAAATCCAATTTTTTTTTTAATTCATGAAATGACAGAATTTCAGGAACTGCACTGCATGATATAATGATAATGGTACACCTAAGCCCTAAAACTCAAACTAAAACTTACCACTGTAGAAAACCTGAATTTTCTTAACATGACTGTGGATTAAACTTGCTCCCTTAGGAGTGCCTCTAACTTTACCAGCTGGACAGTGAAGGATCTATTGGAGAACACAACAGCTCCCATCTGGCATCAGTCATCTGTGTTACCTTTCAGACAGGGTAATTATTGGAAATACATCTTCTAGAGGGATTTGAATATGAAAGGAATCTGGAAGAAAACTCACTTTTATGTAAGAATTATTATTTACGCAAAGTGCAAGTTAGTAAAATTTCACTTTTAACACTTCTTCCCAAGATCTGATTGCTAATCTTGCATGATAGTGAAAAGGCAAAATAGAGACTGTACATATGAAAATAGCAAGACAAAAGCTGATAATTAAATACAAATGTTGAGCTGCTCCAATCACTGTGTAACTCTGTAGAGGAAGTGCACCGCTGAATTTACCTGCTCTTCTAGCAGCTCTATCATAAACCTATGCTGATTTACAGCCAAAAAAGGGAAATTGATGGTGGAAGTTGTGCCCATGGAAGCTGAACAGAAAGATAACTGGAGGATGCCTACACAGATGGGCAGGGGCTGTCCACGGCTTCTCTCTCCCATGCCCTAGCACTGAGCCACAAACAGCTTCGCCCCAGGAACCAAACAGCTGTATCTATAAAACGCAGAGCTGTGGGCAGCAGGAGCACACACGGCTGTGCCACTTTAGACAGGAATGGGGCCCCGGCCCAGCTTGGCTTGCACATTCCACCAGGGATTTCTCTGCTGGGTGACAGCATCATGTCAGCAAAAGCTGCAGCACCTTGCCTGGGCTCCCAGCTCACCCAGTGGTGCTCCCCAGCCCAAGCAAAGAGCTCCTATGCACAGCAGGGCTTCACAGCGCTCCAGCAGAGACGAATTAGTGCACATGAACCTTACCTCCCTCTCTTCTTTATTAAACAGGGCATATGCACAGACTGTAAATAAATGAATTCACCAGGGAAATTACTTTCTGTGTCACTAACTTTTCTACAGCCTCTCCTTCCAGAGGCCTGAGAAGACTGGTACTGAGCAAACAGGCAAAAATAATTAACCTCTTTGCCCTTCCACTTGATCAGCTGTGACCATCCTCCCTTTTTTCTGGCTAGGAGGAATAGGTTTGTGAAAGGGCTTTTCTATAGTTTACCACTGGTCACTGCATGGGAAATTATGAGATCTACTGATGCAGAAAGAGCTTATAATTAACTATCTGAGATGTTCAAAAACCTGAGCTAAAGGGTCAGAGATGAGAACTCAGCCCTTACCACATGTCAGGGGGATATGACCAGCTCAGTGACAGAGCCCAGCCTCCCGCTGGCAACAGTCTACTCTAGAAGGATTTAACCCTTAGCCATTGAAGTATTTTGCATGTGGAAATTCTGTTGCAATGCTCCAATGAAACAGTTTGAACAAATGCAGGTTTGCCCTTCTCATCACCCAGCCACAGAGCTTTATAGATATTCACAGGTAACGTGTGATGCAGCTCCCAGAACAGCCATCTGCCTCTAAGTACGTTTTAACATTATCTATTAAAGCCGGTGTGGAACGGGTTCCAAACTTGTGTTACAAATAATCCTCTCAAGATAACACAATTCTCTCTGTATGTGAAAAAAGACATGGGTATTTGTGTTCCAAACCTTCTGTAGATTTTGACCAATGAATTGTGGAAATGGTCAGGAAGTGTTTTACAGTAACTGAGTGTTTCATATGAAAGTCAATGCTCTCGCTTACAGTTCAGTGCTATGCCCTAGCTCATCTGCTGTATCTCTACTTTTCCTCGTAATTATAAAACCAACAAGAACAATAGTTCCATTCTTCCAATGCTGATGTAGGAGTTCCTGTAACTCTTCCACCCCCAGGTCTTTGGCCAGAGAAAAGGCAGAAGAGATCAGAGGTCATACAGACTGCTGTGATGCCAGTGGGGTTTTGCTCAGTGATGTCACACATCTTACAGGCAGTGACAGCACTGAGGGTTTTTTGGAGGGTGAGAGGAGGGCTGCTGAAGTGAAGGGGGAAGTGGAGCCTCACTTGAGTTCATGGGCGGCACTGCCTTCTGGAAGCAGAAGGGGCGACCACAGCAAGTGAGAGGTTTAGTCATCACCAGGTGACCAAGGAGATTGTTTTCCTGTGGGTGTATCAGAGGTACCATCTGCAGATCTGAGGAAGGTGGTCTTGGAGAGAGAGACAAGGGGAGTGCTGATTTGGAGGATCTGGTACCTAGGCTGTGTGGCTGTGTGTCAACCAAGGCAGGGACAAAGGGACCCATTTCCCAAACTATCCCAATGAAAACAGGATGGGTGGCCTGCTTACTAGATCCCAGAGACTGTGGGGGCCAGAGTAACCCCAGTGGTTACCCCTGCTGGCTCCATGGACAGTGTTTTTACTCTGCTATTCACTGGCCTGGCATTTTAATTCCCGTTTGTCTCCGACTCACTGAGTTTCAAAGCCTACATTCAGCCTGCACCCAATTGCTCTGTGTCTGAGGTGCCTGGGGTTTTACTTCAAAAGTGGCCACCCTTGAAGAAGATAGGCTGTTCCCTTAAAATTCAGAACAGTTCTGCCCTAGGTGGAAACACACATTTACTGCTCCTCATCTTTACAATTAAGACTGATCCAAATGAGTAACATTTTACAGACTGTATTTATTGGTCTCTTTTAAAAATTCTTCTCGAGTACCCCTATATTTAATTTCCTCTCTTGCAGTCTCCTTTTCTTCATACCTGTTTTTGTCTGCTCTCTTTAGACCAGTGCACCTGGTAAGTCAGTTGTGTTGCCACCCAAACTGAACTTGAACATACAATGCACAAGATAAGATGGAGTCCAGTGTTATTAATCTTAAATAATCTGTTATATAGCTAGTTATCTAGCCATAAACAATTACTCCAGAGCTGTTTGACAGACGTAGCACAACTAGTAGTTCAGTGGTAGATCATAGTCACTGGGGACCTGTGCAAAAAAATGCATCAGGAAATCATTAAACTTGTATGCTCTACTGAGGCCTACATATTGTACTCCTGTGAGAAAGGAGAAGTGGCCAGCCAAGTAAAAACACAGGAAATACTACGATGTATTAAGCTGATGCTAAATAATATGGAAATCTAGTGGTTCTTCAGTAGACATGTGGGTTCACCCACAGCTGGAGCTCACCAGAACTTCAGAAAACAAATGAATGCACAATATACAAACAAAAATCTCCAGTGGGAACTGGAGGAATTCAGCTACCTAGCTAGAGTTCATATTGCTAGGGTGGGACACAACTAAGGCAAAGCCTCTTGCAGACAAAGTGCTGTACAAGGCAGACAAACTCTCCCTAGAGAAGAGTGACAATAATGGTGACATTCTTCTTTTTACTGTGGTCAAGCCTAGAGACATATTACTGAGATGAAGTAGGATCAAGCCTGAGGGTAGGAAAGTAAAATGTGTCACATTTCTCTGAAAAGATTTTGTTTCTTTTTTAAAAAAAAAAAAAAGAAATAACATATCCATAACATCTTTCCTTGGGAACAAACAGAAGCAGCCTGGTGAAGAGGCTGACAATAGCTATCAGATCCCTGGGAACAGCACCAGGATTCACTACTGACCCACACTCTGTCACATATAGATGCTAGGTGCAGAGGAGAGCCTTTTGTCATGTGATATTACTCTAAGATGGTTATGTTAACTGTGATGAAAAAGGCACTTCAACTATCCATCTCTAGCTTTTATATAAGAAAAAATACTTCTTTCTCTCCCCTCTTCCCCCCACTTGGAACAAGAAAAAAAAATTATTATTTTCTGGATTTGATCTTTGCTGAATTAGAATTAATTATTACAACACTGAATTTGTTTTTTTGTTTGTTTTCTGTATAAACAAAAAAGGAGGGGAGATTTTTCCCAAGTAGTCTGCAACCACAATTCCTCTGAAAACAAACAAGGTTTATATTCCAAAGCTAGTTACACATTTTAAATAGCCTATCATCAATTGTATTTTATATACATACTTACTCAACTATATATGTGCATATGTATTGTGTATATAAAGAAAGCCACAAATAGTGCAAGGTGTATACAATAGACCACTGTAATTTGAAATGTACAGCAACAGGCAAGGAAAGCTCCAGTCTTTGTAATGAAGAAGAAAATGATTGATTTGTGATTACTTACTTGAAAATCTTGTTACTAGAAACTAACCAGACAAAAAGGTATATACACGGCATAACAGTGGTACCCAGAGACGGAATGAAGAAATGCACCCATTTATTTCACATCATTTATAAAACCTTTTTCTTAGACAATTAATATTTTCATTACCAAAAGTAATCCTTTTATTAGCTCATGTAAAATTCAGACCCTGTATTTTCTGTCTTTCATTAACATAATATTATTTAGAGCTATCTGCAGATACAGTAATCAATGTTTTTTAAAAATCTGACACTGAAAAATAAATTTAACCTACACTTTCCAGTTTGTATACTGCATGGGTGATTCTTTTCTTATCTGCCTTTTAATTATGTTGATAAAATGTATGGGCAATTGCATTCCTGCAATTTGGGGAAATGTTGCACTTTCTTTCATTAGACACCTTAGTATTCGTTGCTTATTTACCTCTTATTCTAGTTACTGAAAAGATAGTTGTCCTTCCAATAATTACTGGTAGACCAATAAAATCATAAATGTTCATTTTTCCTCTGGTTATGGGTTAGACTTGTATAGGGAAAAAACCCTACATTATTATAATTGTACAAGAGCAGTGGAACACTCAGTGCCTTTTGCAGCAAGCTCTGTACAGACATAGCAAGCCAGTTTGCTATTTAAACATGAGATGAGAAACAAGTGGTTATAATAACTGAAAAGATGAGGAAAGGTGGTAACAAAGAGCTAACTGCATTCAGTACCTTATTCAATACCAAAAAAACCCCAAACACCAATAAAACACAGTAACTGTCTGTCTCTGAGAATACCAAATACAGCCAGCTGAGCAGTCACAGAAGGGTTCTTTTACCATTTCTAGCTACTCATTTTAATTTGTTATAAAAAAGTCTCACTTCAAGAGAAGAATTTGCTGCTTCTTTGTATCACTCCTACAGGCATGTGACAGTTTCTCAGCTTCTCTCAGATACGTAAAGGACCATTATCACAGCCGATGGCAATGAATGAAGGCGGAGGCTTAAACCAAAACAAGGTTTAATGGTTAAATGAGCCTTTTACTTTCATTCTATGAGCTTATAATTTTAAACTAAGCAGCTTGAAAATTATTGATAAGGAAAGATTATTTTAAGAGTATTGTAAACCAATTTCCTTGGACAGGAGAATAAACTGAAGTTGAATCACAAAAAAACCCAAAAATCTAAACATTAAATGCACAGAGGCTTTGACACAACAGAATAACACTTTAGTGGGACAAGAAAACTTCCAAACATAAGGTGAAGGTGAAAGAACATCATTCCTTAATCACATCACACCACTTAAAGACAAGGAAAGGTCTCTGCCCCCAGCTTGGCACACTATGTAACCATGTCCTGCAGTAAATAAAATAGGGCAGATGATCTGGAGCAGGCAATTTGGCTTACTTACTGGGACTATTTCTGTGGGTAAATATGTAACATTTATGTTTGTTGGGCTCATTATGTATTAGGATATTAAGTCTTTGACTTATGAAAAATTTAGTATCTCAATAATAAAATACACATTCAAGATATTTTTGCTATCGGTGTTCTTTTTCTGTCTTTCTTTGCTAGCCATATTAAAATTCAGCTTAAGTTCTTGTCTTGCAGTAATAGAGTTTTAGAAATAAAATGCTTGTCCCAAGAAGGAGCATGGAAGAGACATGAATTCTTTCTATTGTGCAGCATTTGGGCTATGACTATTCACCCCCTCCTGGATTCAACAGGAGTGGTGAAGGACTTTTCCACTTCCAGCTGTTGGTTACTGGCCCTCTGTCAGAATTACTATCCCACAGCTGGGTGTAATTTTGAAAACAGCAGCTAATATTCCCATCTAAAGCTATTACCTCGAGCCCGTGGACTGTTTTGCTGAGTACTTCCTCAACTGCTTTAGGCAGAATCCAGTCGATCACTTTAAAAGGGAAAGTCCATCAGATAAAAGCTTACATGTACCACAAAGGTGAAAGGTACTCTTTCCTTCTGAGTGGAAGGCAATAGCAAGCAGCTGGAGGCAAGATCACCCTAAATCACCACAGATGCTTGCTAAACAAACATCTATCAACGAGACATCTGGAAACTGTGTAGTAATTGGGCAGTAACCATCTGTAAAGTTTCCATAGGGGAAAGCAAATTAGCAGGTTTCACATAGGGGAGAGGTGAGGCACTAGAGCTCAGTGGGGAAACAGCTCTGTAGACACACATCAAATGAGGTGAGATTAAGAGTCTGTCCTCATGGCATCCTGGTGAACAGGGTGAAGATATTGCTAAACAAGCTCACTTGCTTATGGGAGCAAATCTAGCTATGGGAACATAATCTGATTATGCTAAGGAAGCCCTCCTACCATGGAATGTAGACCTACCTTAGTTCCCCATCTCCAGTGCATTGCTACTTTGAGCTGCTATTTCAATATTGCCTTTGACTGGACTGTATTCTGCACAGTGTTTCTATATCTTGGGAAATAATGCCTGTCTTGGAGCAAAGAAAATTGCATTGTCAAGAAAGCCTGCTTATCAAAGGTACGTATTGCATAGTACTCTTCAGACATTATAATCTACTGGAGAGTATTTGGCCATTTCAGTGTTGTTCTGCAAGACTGCTCCTGAGGGTCTCCCCAGTAAAGTTGTTTAGATAAAGGACCACTCCAAGGTCACTTTTCGGGACATCAGGACTTGCCTGAAACACTCCACGAACAGCTACGCTTTATGTCATGTCTATTCCTGTGTGCAACATCTATCCCAAAGCACCTGTGACATACCTACTATGGCCTTTTGGCATGTACCACCCATGCCAAAGCTTGCTAACGGTTGCTTTAGGACTCGGTACCTCAGCAATAATATGGATGGATTTTATTCCTGTCATACTTGCAAACTGGTGGATCATAGCACCCTTCAGATGTGCGGGTGACCAACAGCAGGCCTCTAATTTCTGGATGTGAAAAGACACTTTTCATAGCCTCACATCAGGAGCTAGAACAAGCCACCAATAAAGACAAATTCATTTCCAAGACATAGTCTGCTTCAAAAGTGGGTGGAAGCTCAGGAAGGTGGCCACATACAGCCCCTACAGATCTGCAGGACTGTAGTTCAGTGAGGGAAATTCCTCTAAAGCAATTTGGCATCAGTGTCCTGGAGTTGGTTTAACTACCTGCATCCCCAACACAACTGCTGCATTTGAGGGATACAGCATACCTAATCGTGCTGATGGAACAAACATTCCCATCAAAACACAGCTTTTCATTTTAGAGGTCACACAATGTTACCTTTCAGGATTCATAGCCAAATCAGCAACAAGGCATCCATAGGATCACATAATGAGTATTTGCTTAAATAACCCAAAACTCCATTAAACTTCAGAAAAAGCACCGATTTTGAGCATTCCTGTGGTTTTACTTGACAGTGGATACTTCCCCGTCTGACCATTCCAGCAAAAGCTAGTCTCTTGGCCCTTCATCACAGCGGTACAGTCAGTAGCGTGGATGGATATTTGCACCTTGCTGCTTGATGGAGGAGTCCTACAGCACAGACAATTTTGTACCACGCCTAGAAAGCACAATTATGAGGCAAACAGCACACCAATATGTTGCTGCCGCTAGATGGCAAAAAGCGCACATGGAAAGCAGCAACACGTTTCTGAGAGGACAACTACTAGTCTCTTCAGTCAGGGGAGTTCATTCCTTCCTCGGGCGGCACATGCAGGAAGGCAACAAGGCAGCACAAACGCCCTGTCCAAGCATGCACTGTGCCTTTGGAAAAGCTGCACTGTGTCCCAACACTGCCTAATTATCAACCTCCCTCTGCATTGAATTCTGTGGAAAGTTAGCTACCAAAAAAAAAAAAAATTTAAAAAAAGCCAAAATAAAAATAGGCTGCAGCTGGAGCCCCCACAAGGGCATGGGGAAGCTTTGAGGACAGGACTCAACAGAGCTCAGGAGTCTGGCTGCAAGAGACTGTGAAGCCCTGGGGAGAGTGCAAAAGAAGGGGGTAGGGGGAAATCCTTAGCCATTCAGAAGGATTTACTCCGCAAGAGTCTTGCGGAGTGATTATGGAACATACCACGTGATGTCGACAGAGACTTAACTAACACAAAATCAACTCACCCACCCTAGGCCTGGGGACAGAAGGCACTGTGGGGCGTCACCTGCGAAACACTGGCACCAAACACCAACTACCACAGTGATGGTGTTATAAGATTTCTTTCCCAAACATACCGGGGAACAAATCCCCCAGCCTATCTCCTCCATCTGTACAGCACCACCTCCTTTGAACACTAGGCTGGGCAGTGATTCCTACTGCCATTGCATCTCTGTGAACACAAAATGAGCTGTCGTTGGGGGCTGAATGACTGCAAAGCTCACAAGTTAAACGACAGCGAGGACTTGTGCTGTACATCCCAGCAAGTGTGCTACAAAAGACCATGTTACTGGTAAGCTTCATTTCATCTGGCACAGTGCTACAGACACAGCATATTCATCTTCTTTTTGCACCTACTCACTTTCTTCACAACAAAATGCCCTTTCCGTACTTCTCGGGTTTAACAGCCTTTGCAACACCTTGCAAAGCACAGTGACACAAGAAAAAGCAGATTGAAGAGGCCCCACTCTCAGCTGCACTAGGGCCATGCTAGGGCAATTACAGGCATGTCAAAGGAAAGACAGCTTACATGAATCTAGCTGCTGACTAATACATTTTTGTCCTCCACAGCACTCAAGGACTAAATCGCACCTTCCTTGTGCTGACCCCTGTACCAACACAAAAGCTCAGTCCTGAGCTTCCCACTCTGCAGCTGAGGAGGAGGAATTACTGGCCCAGGAGCTGCTGGAGGTGGCAGCCCCTTATAGCATCCCTTCACAAACACCACCTGTATCATAACCCTCGACTGTCAGTTAGGGAACTGTTCTAGTCTCTCACTATTTTCTCCGCTCATAGCTGTACTGATCCGCTTACAGCTAGACTCGTTCAGCATGACATAATTTCACATGCTGCTGCATTTTCCTACTTTGGCGCCTTCTGTATCCTACTGTGCGTTTGCACACCTAGGAGTAGAGAGGGTTGGTCATGTTCCAGGTCTGGTCAGGTAGCAGTAGCAATAGTCAGCTACTGAGGTCCACCTAACTAGTCCCCATCTCTTCAAGCAAAAGCAGATACGTAAGCATTACAACTTTGACAAACCCCTCTGGACACATACACTAAAGCACACATGGAAAGAAACATGAAAACAACATACTGTTTTCTTCCCCTGTTCATGGGGAATAATTTGGATTAAAGAAAACATTCTTAATGAGAGAAGAATGATCAGGAAGGCAAGAGAGAATGAGAGAGAGACACTCTCCTCCCTTACAGCGCAGGGGACTGGGAAGGCAATGAGCTGTCCCGGCTTTGCTCCCACAGCCTCATTCTCTGCGGATATGGCAGTTTCCCAAGGAAGGGATATTGCCAGGGGAAACCTGGACAGTATCAAAAGTGACTAGAGAGCTCTGGGAGCAGTAGCCAAGGGCAGGAGGGCCCAGGTGGTGTTCTCCTCAATCCTGCTGGTAAGGACAAGTCAGTAACTGGCTGTGAAACTGGTGTTGGCAACAGTGTTTTGGGTTCTGTGACTGGGACCCTGTTTGCAGATCAGCGTCTGCTTGAGAGAGAGAAGGTACACCTCACCAAGCAGGGCAAAGCTATTTTCGCCAATAGGATGGCTGACCTCATAAGGAAGTCTTTAAACTAAGAATGATGAGGGAGGGAGGGAGAGAGTAAACAGCACCCCTGTGGGGGAGCAACGGGCGGGATCACTACGCAAAGGGCATGGGGTGATGGGACAGGAAGACTACAAAATCAACAAAATGGGGCTTAAGCAAGGACACCTCCAGTACTTGCATGCAAGCAAGGAAGTGCCTGCAAAGCACCATTATGCACAAATCCCCTACACCCTCTCCAGGAACTCAATATGCTGGGGTCCCTCTCTGAAGTGCCTGTATGATAATGCATGCAGTCTGGGGGAATAAACATGATGAGTTAGAGACCTGTGTGCTGTTGCAGGGCTATGATCTTGTTGGGATCACAGAGACACAGTGGAATGGCTCCCATGACTGTTGGAATGGAGGGATGCAGGTTCTTCAGGAAGGACAAGATGGGTGAGGAGGGGAAGCTTTCCTTTACGGCAGAGAGCAGGTGGAGTGCATGGAGCTCTGTCTGGGAACAGCTGAGGCGTCAACTGAGAGCTTATGGGTTAGGATTAAAGTAAGGACTGGTAAAGGTGACATTAGAATGGCTGTCTGCTATAGGCCATCTGGCCAGGAAGAACAAGCAAATCAGACCCTCTACAGACAGACAGGAGTAGCCTCACATTCGCAGGCCCTGCTCCTCATGGGGGACGTCAACCACCCCAATACCTGTTGGAGGAACAACACAACAAGACATAAGCAACCCAGGAGGTTCCTGGAGTGCATTGATGATAACTTCCTCCTCCAAGTGACATAGCAGCCAACAAGGAGAGGTGCTCTGCTGGACCTCATACTCACTAACAACAAGGGGCTCGTTGAGGACGTGAAAATCAAAGGCAGCTTTGGCTGCAGTGACCATGAGATGGAGGACTTGAGGATCCTGAGGATACAGAGGAGAGTGAAAAGCAAGCTCACAACCCTGGGCTTCAGGAGAGCAGACTTTGGCCTGTTCAAAGATCTGCTTGGAGGAGTCCCATGGGACAAGGCCCTGGAAGGAAGAGGAGCCCAAGAAAGCTGGGTAATAGTCAAGGATCACTTCCACCAAGCTCAAGAGAGTTCCATCCCCACAAGCAGCAAGTCAGGCAAGAATGCCAGGAGGCCTGCATGGGCGGCTTGAACAAGGAGCTCCTTGTTTAGACACAAAAAGGAAGCATACAGAGGGGGGAAGCAAGGACGGGTAACCTGGAAGGAATACAGAAACTTTGTCCGAGCATCCAGGGATGAAGCTAGGAAAGCTAAAGCCCAAAGGGAATTGAATCAGGTCAGGGATGTCAAAGACAACAAGAAGGACTTCTTGAAGCATGTAGGCGACAAAACGAAGACCAAGGAAAATGGGGGCCCATTGCTCAACAAGACGGGGGATGTGGTTACACAGGACATGGAAAAGGCAGAAGTACTGAATGCCGCCTTTGCCTCCATCTTCACTAGCAAGGCCAGCCTTCAGGACGCCCAAGTCCCAGAGACCAGGGGAAAATCTGGAGCGTGGAAGATGTACTCTTGGTGGAAGAGGATCAGGTCAGGGAATACTTAAGCAAACTGGACACACAGAAGTCCATGGGCCCTGATGGGATGCACTCAGGAGTGCCGAGGGAGCTGGCTGATGTCATTGTGAAGCCGCTCTCAGTACTCTTTGATCGATCATGGCGACTGGCAGAAGTGCCCAAAGACTGCAGAAAAAAAAAAAAAGGTCACTCCTATCTTCAAGAAGGGCAAGAAGGAGGACCCAGGGAACTACAGGCCGTGATTCTGTGCAGCGGGTGAGCAGCAGCCACCAGCACAGCGAGACTGGGTCCTTGACTTTCACCACACTGCAGGAAGCTCAGGCCGCCTTTTGGTTGGAGGAAAGCACATCGTCCTGGAGCTGCAGCATGGCAGCCTTGGAGCAATCAGCAGGCACCTCTTGAGAGCTCCCGCGGCCCCTGGCTGCTGGAGCTGGGCTCTGACCCCACCTCAAGCCTCATTTCAGGGATGCGAGTCTTGAGGCACCCTCGCCATGCACTGAGGGAAAAAACAGGAGCTGGTGAGGCAAGAGCTGCTCCAGCATGTGACGCAGCCTTTGGCCAGGCGGGACCAGCCCGGGCCCTGTCGCGGCGGCAGAGACCCCTCTCCCCAGCGCCCCTGCCAGCCCTCACAAGCCCGGCGCCGCCCTCGCACCCGCCCGCCAGGCCTCTGCACGCAGCCACCCGCCCCCGCACGGCCCGCGCGGCGCCGGCGTCACCCCACCCTCTGTGACGCCTCCTTGTGACGCCCCCTTGTGACGCCCCCGAACGTGCGCGCCGCCCTTGTGCCGCGCCCTCTGCTGGCGCATGCAGCAGGCGCTCAGTGCTGTCGCCGCCGCTGCGGGAGCGGCAGCACGTCGCGGGCTGGGAGCGTCGGTGCGTCCCTGACCCCCGCCGCGGCGGCTCCAGGCCGCGGCCACTGCTCGCGGCGAGCTCATCTCCCTTGGGCCTCTCCTGGCCCTTGCCCTCGCCCTCGCCTTTGCCCTCACCCTTGTCCTTGCCCTTGCCCTTGTCCTTGTCCTTGCCCTTGCCCGGGGCCCAGCAGTCCCATGGATGCGTCCTGCTGCTGGTGGCTGCCAGTGGGGCCATTCCCATGCCGCAGCATGCGCCGCAGCATGCGCCGCAGCATGCGCCGCAGCATGCAGAGGGTCATGGGGCTCTTCAGCAAGAAGCGGCAGCAGTCGCCCTCCGGCAGCGCTACTGGGCAGCCCCGCGCCGCCGCCACCACCACCACCACCAGTGCCTGCAAGCTCTGGGACGGGGACCTGGGCGGGCTGCACCGTGTGGCTGCCTGCGGCGACCAGGCCTCACTGAAGCAGTGGCGCTGGTGGCTGAAGAGAGTCGGCACCGACAGGCGAGACAAGGAGAAGCGGTGAGGGGCTGTGGGCCGCTGATGGACACCTTGGCTGCTTCTGGCAGGCGTTGCTGCGGGAGGTTCTCAGGAGCAGCCCTCTCTCGAGCACAAGCAGTCTGTTACGATGCAGAGCCTCCTGATCCAGTGGGAGCATCAGCATGGCGCGACCAACACCCCTGGCAGCTTTTGGATGCCATGTGGAAGCATCTGCCCTTAAGGCTTTGTGTGGGATCACATTCAAGCTAACTGCTTGAAAAGCCAGATTTGCCCTGTCGCCTGGGAAAGCGAACTCTAGAGCTACTCTGTAGCTGCCGGGCCGAGTGCTGTTGGAAGTGCGTGCCAACGACCCGCCGCTTAGCCGTGGTCTCCCTGCAGCGCTGGTTTGCAGCTGCTCAGGCACCACCAATTCTCGGCTGCCCTGTGGGTGATCAGTGCAGGACTGCAGCAGCAGCAAGGGGGAGGAGCAGAGTCTGGGCAGGCTCCCCAGGGCTGGGTGGTGACATAGCTTTGGATCTTTCCTTGTCGGTCTATGTTAAGCTCATCACGCTTCATTTTTAGGACACCTCTGCATCTCGCTTGTTCAAAGGGCCATGCAGATGTCGTTAGACTTCTAGTACAAGAGAACTGCCAGCTGAACCTCGCCGACAATTTCAAGAGATCGCCACTGATGAAGGTATGTGGAACATCATGCACTTGTAGGTGGGGCTCATCAACTGCGCATTACATGAGAGGTGTCTGGCAGGATTCTTTACACAGACCTGGGTAGAAACATGCATGTTGTAATCAGCGTGGAGTAGGCATATGTTAGCTCATCTTTGAAGATGCTCTTCTTTCCCCACATTCAGAAGCTGGGCCAGTTGTGAGAGAGTGAAACGCAAATGTTGGAAGTCTTGTCTTTTTTGTGTGTTGTTCGCAGGCAGTAGAGTGCCAGCAAGAAGAATGCGTGGCTATTCTGCTAGAGCATGGTGCTGACCCGAATCTGGCAGATGCTGATGGCAACACTGCCCTTCACCTGGCTGTGCTATCTCCTAATACAACTATAGCGGGGCTGTTACTTGAGCATAATGCCAATACTGATGCTCAGAACCAGGTAACCTTGGCATTTGGGTAAAGCTGCTCTTTTGAAAAGGTGCAGAACTTGTCTGTGATTTTCTAACTGGGATTATTTATCCTTTCAGGAGGGATATACCCCCCTTAATCTTGCTGTCTCCAAACACCATGAGGAGATGGTAGAGTTTCTTCAAAGCAAAGGGGCTGACAGGCATGCTCAAGATCGGCGTGAAAGGTGAGAGGTTTGTCAAAACGGCACATACATCTCCTTAGTCGGCTGCAAGTGTGATTGATGAGAGGCGTGGGGATGCGCTTTGAAAAAGAAGAAGCCACATGGAAGGAGTTCTCTGTGTGACTTGTAAAAGCAGGTCTGCACTTGGCTGCTCTCACACCTCGACTGCTCTCATACTTTCCATGCTGAGGACTATGAGAAAGCGTTGCCTGTGGTGCCCCCTCCCCACTAGACCCAGGCCCGGAGACAGGCCCAGGCCCAGACACAGGCCCGGGCCCAGACACAGGCCCAGACACAGGCCCAGCAGGAAACTCGTCACTAGCTCAGCAGCATCGCTGCTCTGCAAGAGAGCATCTTTTAAGTGCAGGCATAGTTGGTGCATAGGTGTTGTCAGCGGAAGCACTGGGAGAAAGAGAGGCAATGTTGTCCGAGGGACAAGGGGCATAAAGTGAGACGTGAGGGCTTCCAGCCACGTGTAAGGAGAAAACTTCTTGGTGTGAAGACGGTCAAGCAGTCGAACAGCTTGCCCTGGGAGTTTGTGCGATTTCCATCCATGGAGGCTTTGAAGAGCAGAGCAGAAGGAGCACTGAGCAGCGTGGCCTGACCTCGTAGCTGAGTCTGCTTTGGGGAGGCAGTTGGCCTGGAGACCTCCTGAGGTCCCTTCCAACCTGAATTCTCCAACGCTTCCTTGTATTTGGCTTTGCTTTCGCTGTGCTTGTGGGAAAGGCGGAAAGAATTGTTTGGGGAGCAAGCAGGGATTAAAATGATGGCAGTGCAGTGCCTGCAGAAACGGGGTATATTTCATATCACCTTTTACATGCTTTAGGACTGCTCTTACGGTTGCCACATTTGCAGGGGATATGAATGCAATCCAACTTCTTCTTTGGCGTGGTGCTGATACTCTTAGAAAGATAACTCTGGCTTCATGGCTGTGCCCGCATGGATTATGCTCGCGTGTCTACACATGTCGGGTAAATGGTTTACGTTATCATTAAAGGGGCTGAGTTGCCAGAGTGTCTGCACTGATTTATGAACCTTTTTGGTAACGGCACCAAGGTTTAACGATGTGTTGAGACCTTTGTTGAAGCTGGGCTCAATGGATGTCTTCTGATACATCTCCTTCCCATGTCAAGAGTGGATGTGGAAATTTCCACCCACAACACTCTCTTAGAATTCCCACAGGTGTTGCTAAGCTCTATGCAACCCTCCTGCCCAGGAACTACCTGCCTTTTGTTTCAGTGGGGATCTGCTTGTGCCTAGCTTTGCACCCATGGGCGTTCATTCTTGAAGGCGGTTATGTATGCTTAAAAGCTAGGCTGAAGAAAATAGCCCTTTTTCTTCATGGTGGTAGCCAGCTGAAAGCACTACATTATCCCTAGGAGCACGCCTTGTTGAACCTTATACAGCTGGCCTCGGCCCATCGATCCAGCCTGTCCAGATCCCTCCGTAGAGCCTTCCTACCCTCCAGCAGATCAAGATTCCTGGCCCACTTGGTGTCATCTGCAAACTTCCTGAGGGTGCACTCAATCCCCTCGTCCAGATCCTTGATAAAGATACTAAACAGAACTGGCCCCAGTACTGAGCCCTGGGGAACACCACTTGTGACCGGCTGCCAGCCGGATTTAACTCCGTTCACCACCACTCTTTGGGCCCAGCCATCCAGCCAGTTTTTTACCCAGTGAAGCATACGCCCGTCCAAGCCACGAGCAGCCAGTTTCTCCAGGAGAATGCTGTGGGAAATGGTGTCAAAGGCTTTACTGAAGTCCAAGTAGACAACATCCCCGGCCTTTCCCTCATCCACTAGGCGGGTCACCTTGTCATAGAAGGAGATCAGGTTAGTCAAGCGGGACCTGCCTTTCATAAACCCATGCTGACTAGGTCTGATCTCCTGGCTGTCCCGTACATGCCGTGTGATGGCACTCAGGATGATCTGCTCCGTAACCTTTCCTGGCACCGAGGTCAGGCTGACAGGCCTGTAGTTCCCTGGATCCTCCTTCCGGCCCTTCTTGTAGATGGGTGTCACATTGGCTAACCTCCAGTCAGCTGGGACCTCCCCCATTAGCCAGGACCGCTGATAGATGATGGAATGATGATCTTCGCTCCTTACTCCAGTGTTCTGGCACAGCATAAACGTTGTGCTAATGCATTGGTTTTCAAAGAAGCCTTGGTCTGAGCGAGTGCTTTTTTGTTGTTGCTGGGGCGAGTTTAAGCTTCAGTTAAAAAGCAATCCTGAAAGGGGTCTCTCTCAGGAGCCCCAATTTACTCTCTCCCAAGGTTGTCAGAACACCTATTCAACGTACTTAACACATGCAGCGCTCAGGATGCAACCGCCGCTTGATCACACTTAGGAGCTGTCTAAACTCTCAAGTCCTCAGACTAACCATAAAGGTTTCTGAAGTCCTTCCAAGTCAGGACTGCGTTTGAGGAGACCATAGGCTGGCTTGACGTGAATAGTCGCAGCATTAATGTAGCATCCTGCGGACGTAGCACCCTTGCAGTTAGATGTGAATCTGCCAGAGGGCTTCTTAATTTTTGTAGTGCTCCCTATGGAGGGGTTGTTTATCAGTTTAGATTGTAGCCAGCAGGGCTGTAGTGCTTCACAGATAACCAATATGCAGTATACCAATATCTAGAGAATGAACATGCCTGCAGCGAATATTTCATCACGTACTCTTGCAGCAGTGCAAGAGTAAGGGGGGGTGGGGGGGTGGGGGGGGGGGGTGGTGGTGTTACCGTTTCTCAGCTGGCAATGAAAATGGAGAGGCTGGGTAAGGAATGGCTGTTGCTGTCCTAGTCAAGCATGTATGCAAAGATGTGGTTGTTTTTACTGACTACTTTCTCTCTTTCTGTTTATATTCTTAGTAAGCTGCTGGTGGAAAACGCGGACAGTGAAAACGTGGAAGAATCTTCTGCAGGCAGTGCAGCAGACAAGGCATTTCTCAGCAGCTCCTGCCCTGTGAGGACTGCTGACTTTACATGGGCTGCCCTTGCTCAGGACAGAGGAGGTAGGATCCATAACTGTGGAAGAGCCGATGAGGAAAATCGCTGTGGCCTGTAGTAGAACCGTTCCTTGTCTTTTGGATGCTGGGCTTGGATGATGAGAAAAAGCAGAGTGAGATAAACACTCACAGTGTGTTGCTTCTTACCTCCTTTGTAGGTGCCCTGCCAGTGGGAGGAGCAGAGCAAGAGGAAGATGCTGAATCTCCTGGGGATTCCGAGGTACTATCTGTGAGGGACGCAGTGGGGTCCCCCTAGGTTCGCTTGCTTTTGGGCTTGTTTCCCTCTGGGCTCGTTGACCTCTTCTGCGGCTCCTGCCACACAGTTGTAACTGGGGCCCCTGAAATAATACTTGTGCTCCAGGCCAGCTGTTCATTTAGGACTGGGACGAAGGCAGGTCAAGCGGATGACCTGGGTCTCGTAGCAACTGGCCTTTGAGTTTCGTTTCTAGTGTAGTATAAAAGGAGTGAAGTTTCCCCCTGCTTCCCCCTGGTAGCTTGGAGGTGCTGAGCTGAGAAAGATGGAGAGAGGCCATCGGTTTTGCAGGTGCCTGCTGGTGGCGAGCAACATTTCTTATCTTTGCATTCACTCTGAAGACTGACCCGATTACGTAACCTAAGAAGTAAAAGCACTCCTAATATTCTCATGTTCTTATCGCATTCTTCGTGCTCATGTAACAACATTTCTTTAGGACTGGGTCACGCAGCTGCAGCAGAAGCTTGCCGATGCTCTTAAAAAGCAAGCTACTGCCGAAGCTTCACTGGAAGTTACTACACGCTACCACAGTGACCTGGAGGAAGACAAGCTGCGCTTGCAACAGGAATTGGACAGGGTTGAAGCTGAGGTATGGAAAGTCTGTTGCTAGAGGAATAAACCTGTGGCTGGCTGTTCCTTCCTGTACATTGTGAAAAAGGACAAGACAGTATGCTGGGAGACAGTAGGAGAGAGAGCTACGGAAGTTTAAATGATCCCCTTCATTCGTGAAGCCAGTGAAACCTTCAGCCAGGTGGCCCCCTCTTCCTCTTCCAGAGTGCAAGACAGTGTTACTTGAATCATCAAAAAGCCAACTGGTCTCTGTTGCAAGTAAGAGACAATCTTGCTCGTCAACCCCACGGCACAAGCTCTTGTTCAGGCTCTGGGGTAGTGTTGCAGCAATAGCCTTTCTCTTCCCTTCTTCCTCCCCTACCCTGGTGATAAACGCACCTGGCCCTTTGGCGAGCTCCTCGCAAGCTGGAGGGGCAAGGCAGTGCATTAGGAGCAGCCTTCTGGTGGCTAGGTATGAAGAGAGCAGTTTGTTCTCTCTCAAAACTCACCTCTGCTCTGAGGCACTATTTCCCTGTGCAGGATATTGCACTCTTTCTTTATATTCTTCTGTTTGTATACAACAGATGTTCCTTATTTGTAGCTTGCTAAATAATTGTGAAGGTCCTTGTCTTTACACAGTGTGTAAAACAATGTGAACCTTCCTCATGCTTGAAGGACCTTTTGAAGAGTTGGTAGGGTTTGGGCTTTTTTTTATAGTACAGGTGTCAGAACCATGTAGATTGAACTAAGCAAGAAGCAGAGCTTGTTTGTAGGTGGGGTGTTTGCACTGTATATGCAAAGCAGCATCTCAGCATCTTCCCCCCTCCCCCCCCCCCTTCTTTGGCCCTGCTGTAATTTGCCAGCCTTAAGCGGCTTTCTTGCAAGTGAATTGTAAGCTCCTTTCTGAGGCGGGGACCACCTTTTGCAGTGTTCTTACAAAAACTGAAGTATAGAGGCCTCGGAGTGCTGAAATAGAAATCACCTTAAATCTCCTTAGGAGGCAGTTTTGAAGTCACTTTAGGAGAAGGATGAACTTTTTCATTCAGATTTTCAATGGAGGAGCAAACAAGTGGCTACAAAGAGTGTCAGGAGTCACTGAAAGGGTGGGAGGGGCAGTGTCGGTGCTTAGAAGTGTGCTATAGGACATCAATGTAGGGATGGGAGAGGCCAGTCTAAAAGGTGATGAAGTAACACAGTTGGTGTTCATTTGCGAGTAGAAGTGAAGGTTTGAAGGGACTTGAAAGGATTACAGTTCTTTGGGTAGAGGGTATGTGCAGATATATGCAGTACTCAACTTCTTCGGCAGCAGTTGACTCCTCTGTGTAAAAGCTCACCTGACTACTGTGGATTCTTACTGTGATTTTACAGGTGCGGGAGTTGGAAGAAGAGCATCTTCAGTCTGAGCATTGTGTTCGTGACTTGAAGGCTGCCTTGGATCATAAGGAAAGAGAAGTAATAGCTTCTTCCCAGAAACTGCAGGACCTCCTGCTGGCATCTTCTGGGACTACTACTACTATAAAACAACTGGAAGAACACGTGCAACGGTAAGAAAAGAACACGGCGAAGCAAGTTGTCTGTCGCTTTCTGGGATTGCGTGCAAACAACGGGATAGCCTTGTTGCATGACAGCAAGTTAAAACACGATTTTGTAGGCCGCTTTTCTTTTAGATTGTGTTATTTCACGCTGTTCTTTCAGAACTGGTGCTCTGGTGGATTTCCGCAATAAGACCTGTATTTCTTTTTAAGCCTGGAAATTGAAAATGCCAGACTGGAAGCCACAGTCCAGCAACAAAGCAATAGGATTGAAGCCCTTCACAGAGACCTGCAAGCCTCTGCCTCAGTAAGCTGGTCATAGACTTCCCTTTTTGTGAGCTCCCGAGCCCAGTTACCTGTTTCTGTGGGGAAATTTTAAGATGAGGTTTTCCTCGAGAGCCATGGGGAACTCAGTTCCTGCATTCTACTGAATAAAGGCTGCTTGGAAAGCAGCCTGGTCCATTCCCCAGTCTTCTGGTTTTGAGAGTTTTCCCATGCCACTATAGCAAGTCCTACTTAACGCTGTAAAAGTTAAGGACTTGACACCAATACACTGGTGTGACTATTGTCTGCTTTAGACCCGTCATGACATCAGATGCTGCTTCAGACACTTGTGGCAACGCGTATCGTTAAAGGTATTCATCAAGTGAACTTGTGGAAATTCCACAGGGGGTATTGATGGCAAGGGCGTCGTGCCACAGGCCTGACTGGCATCATCAGACTGGAACAAAAATTATACTCCCCAGAGCTTCTGCTGGGCAGAAGTGCTTTTCTGCTTTGGCCACTCGGTGTGTGTTTGTTTCCATGAAACTGTGAAGAGGAATGACTGTGGTATCATTTGCAGAGCCTTGGAATTTACCAGTGCCCCTACGCAGCGGTTAATTTTAGCTCAGATAAGGTGCCTTCACCTGTGGCCTGTACGAAGCATATTATTTTTGTATGGTAACCAGTGAGCTAGGGCTCTTGTTGCTGCTGTAGTTATTAATTAGTGCTGAAGAGATTCTGAAAATAACTCCATGTGAAAGTTGAACTTTGTGATGTACTGGTACTGACAAGAGAAGAGGAAAGGCAGTCACAGTGCTGGTCCTTCCCCCTTGGTTAATAGGGCATGGTTTTCAAGTGTCCTGTGGATGAGGAAAGCTATTTCTCTCTGTCTTCATTGAAGAGTCTTTGTATCCCACGTGGTGGTCTCTCTCCCTGAAGCGAACGGCGGAGGCGGTAATTGCTAACAGTTTTACAGTGGCATCAAGCTAAGGCCATTTTGATCACTGGTGCTGCGTGTGAACACTATAGGAATGAAGAGGTCTCTGTAATATTTCTTTTTGGTAATGGGGTGTGAACGTCAGTCTGGCAAGTCACAGTGTGCCTTCTTGCTTCTTTTAATGCTTCTGTAGGTTCACAGTCGCCTAGAAGACTTGATAACTGGCTTACAAACAACACAGGCAGCTGCAGAGGACCACCACCAGCAGCAGGTACGTGACTGGCATCTGTGAATGACTGTTTTAGTCTTTGAATCTTCTGGGAGCAGGTAATTGATGAAAAGACCAAGTGGGCTGTGTAGGTACAGTTCAGCTGACAAATACCCTTCTAGTTTTAGGGCAAGGCACCCTCAAGGGAAAAGGCTGTACATTTCCTCCTTCCTCTGCTGCTGTCTTTTGTATCTGTGTGGTGGCGTGCAAGATACTTGTCTTCATCAGCAGGATTCATGTGATGAATTCTCTCCCCCATCCCACCGGGAGGGAGTGCGCAAGCGGCTGTGTGGTGCTTAGCCGCCTACTCGAGTTAAACCATGGCAGATGATGGATAGGATGGATGCTGTGGGCAGGGGGGAGATCTGTGGTTGAAAGCTGAGAGAGGAGACTGGACTTGGGAGAGCCATGGTATCTTTGCAGCTTTGTCAGAGCTTGCCCTTGAGACCCTGTGAGCTTCTGCTGTAAGACCCAGTGTTTCACCTGCTCTGTAAGGACGCTTGAGAAAGTGTACACCCTGAGGATTTCTTATCTAAGCCTTTGTGCTAAGGTTTTCATGACTTTCTGTAGATCGGTAGGCATTTTTTTTTCTTACAGAATGCCACTAAAAGCATCTAGTCAACTTGCGTTCTTTATGCTTGGAACGGAATCAGCAAGTTCTGTTCCACTCAAATGCATCTGTTTGTTAGGCAAACCTTTGCCCCTTCGGGGAGAAGCATAAGTAGCACTGCCAATTTGAAAGCATTTCCGTGCTCTCAGGAGATGTACAGTTGTTACAGAAGCAGCAAGGGTAGGGTATTTTCTGTGGCGGGCGCTAGAGGAATTATTAGATTATAAAGCATGTAAAAACATGGAAAAATGGAAGTACAAAGTCAAAACAGCTGCCAGCTCTCCTCTGGTTTGGCTGAGAAAACACCAAGAGGAAGAACAACATGAGAATAAGTAAATCCCCACAAAGAAGAGATGGAGGTAATGGCAGGGGGGAAGAAAACATTGAAGAATTCCAAAGGATCAAATTCCTCAGCAAGCCCCTGCCTGCTGGTCACTGAAGATCCCACGAAAGCTTTAAATTGACCTACGCTCTCCTCTGATGTGTGTACCTACGTAATGCCTGCTATGAGCTCTCTGCTCCAAGAGCTGCACCAAGGCTGGCAGGGTCCGTGACAAGGTGGCAAGGTCCACAGGCGGTTTTAAATAAGTCTGAAGATTCTACTTTCTGTTAGAGACTCTTTCAAGTGTTTACTCTGCTAGTTTGCTCCACTACTTTTTTAAGAAAAGACAGAACATCATGTTTTATAGAATCATAGAATGCTTTGGGATGGAAGGGGCCTTTAAAGGTCATCTAATCCAATCCCCCTGCAATGGGCAGGGACATCTTCAACTCGGTCAGGTTGCTCAGAGCCCCGTCCAGCCTGCCCTTGAATGTTTCCAAGGATGGCGCATCTACCACCTCTCTGGGCAACCTATTCCAGTGTTTCACCACCCTCATCGTGAAAAGTTTTTTCCTTGTGTTCAGGATGTTAAATAGGTATAGGAAAGGTATGTTTCTGGAGGGGAGAAGAGGAGGATGGAGCTGTAGTTGACCATTGGGACCTATTGAGAGTCTGATATTTCCTGAAACTTCTTGAAAACAAACTGCAGCTTTGACCTAGAGAGAATACGTCTTCCTGCTGTAGAAGCTGTATTCTGAACCACTATTTACAAATCTTTCAGTGGAATGGGGAAAAAACAGTATCGGTTTCTTGTCTTGTCAGTTCTGTAATGAAGCTCTGACTGTGCTGACAGCATGTAGAAATTCCTCTAAAGCATGATACATGTTGGTTCGGATGAAACCAGAAGGTGGCTAGGTATGGGTGTGTTTGATTTCCCATGAGCATAGGAGCATCTCACGGAAGGATGGCCCTAGTGCTTTTCCACCTAGCCCTATGGGTGAAATGCTGCTAGTTTGCTCCCTCCTGGTCTGTGACCTACTGCAGAAGGACTGAGAAAGGATCCCTCAGGTTCCCATCCCATCAGAAATGATGTGAAAGCTGTTCTTGGTTTAAAAGAAGAGCCCGGTTTCACTTTGGTTGTAATGCTGAGTCAGCAGATGACAAATACAGTCTCGATGGCCAACCCCTTTACGGATTTTCACAGAATTGACTCGTTTCAGATCCCTCTCAGTTCCTTTTTTGTTTGTTTGTTTTTCTTCTGTCTACAGGTCGATGAACTTTCCCAGCAGCTGGAGGCAGAGTCTAACAAATGCATGCAGCTAGAAGCGCAAAATCAGGATTTGCGAGAAGAGTTGTCCACCATGCGTGGCAACCGTGAAAAACTGGAGAAGAGCAGATGCCAGCTGAAAGAAGAGGTGGCTAACCTCAAACACCATCTGGAGACTAACGTCGTGGTGGTGTTTTTTTGTTTTGAAACCTCTGTTATTCTTTCCCTATACTTCTTCTCATGTTGGTGATTTTTTTTTTCCTGGCTGTATTTTGGAATTGATTGGCTTTTCTTGATGCTCCTTCTACTGTTACACTAGTAGACGACTATAACTAATACTGATGTAGTTATTGTTATGGGTAAGGATGAAAACGCTATATGCAAAGCAGTATCTGCAAGGGCACATCAAGGGCAAGCTGTCCTGTAGAGGAAGGACGAGCTGACAGTCGCAGCAAGACTGGCAGGGTCCGTGACAAGGTGGCAAGGTCCGTGTGCTCACGGGCCAGGGAGTAGTCCCACAGGCCCTCACCAAGAAGAGCACAACAGGTCCGGTGACAGTAAGTGGGGTCAGCCAAGAGTGCAGATCGCCAGGCCAGTCTGTAGCGACACGCAGGTCTGCATTCCTCCCAGTCACGTCCAGGGGTGAGGGTCAGGGCTGAGAGCAATGTGGCCCGGCACAGGCCTGGCTGCAGCTTGAGGCGGTGGCAGCATCTTCTAGGGCTGACAGATGAACTCCTTCTCTGGAAGAGAGGGGAGTAACTCATAACTTCACCGCCATAACTCAAACAACTATATGAAGTTGGCTTTGCCCAAGATCACCCCTTGAGCCCTGTCTTCGGCACAAGTGGAGCAGCAGGCAGTTCAGGTTTTGCTGTGTCGTTGCTTCCCAGGCCACGATGCGGTGAGGTGATGCAGAAAAAGTTCTGTAACTTGTTGCTCACTAGAAGTGGTTGCAGCCCATCTTTCCCTTGTCACAGGCACCCCGAAGTAGAGTTCCCAGAAGTGCTTTTGAGGTCGCTCTGCCTGTTCAGTAGCATGTAACCTTTTACCTGCTTCTCCGCTCGTTACTCAGATTTGTTGCTAAAGCAGCCACGTTTCAGAGCTCTGTTCATGTGTAGAAGGTACTGGAGAATAAGTCAGACAGAAGTTTTTCTTCTGTCTACAGGTCGATGAACTTTCCCAGCAGCTGGAGGCAGAGTCTAACAAATGCATGCAGCTAGAAGCGCAAAATCAGGATTTGCGAGAAGAGTTGTCCACCATGCGTGGCAACCATGAAAAACTGGAGAAGAGCAGATGCCAGCTGAAAGAAGAGGTGGCTAACCTCAAACACCGTTTGGAGACTAACATGGTGGATCACAGCCAAATAGAACAATACAAGAGAGAGATGGAAGAACGAGCCGCACAAGAAATAAGACAAAAACTGCAAGAAGTCAATCTCTTTTTGCAGGTAAATGAAGTTCTCACTTGTGTCTGTAGTCTCTATTATATACTTCACCAAAGTTGGGGGGCAGGGGGGGGGGGAGGGGGGCAGGGCAGAATATGGGGCCGTGGAGGTGAGGGATCCTCCTAATTTCTTTGAGGAATCCTTTTCTATATGCCCTGTCCTACAGAGATAGTGTCCTTTCATTAGTAGCTCTGATGAATAATAGTGCTAAGAGCGAGCTTCTTTCTGAATGAAAAGAATGACTTAGCGTGGTATTTCCAGGGTTCTGCCTTCTTTGCTGATGGTAGTGAGGAGGCACAGTTGCCCCACTCAGTAAAGCTGGGCCCTTGAAATTGGGTACATGCAATTAACTGGCGGGGAGAGATCTCTTCTTCTTTGCGGTCGTTGAAGGTGCATTATCTGCTTCAGACGCAGGCAGCCTCCCAGGACAGATTAGAACAAACCCGAGCCAGTCACCATGCTTCACTGAGAAACCAGCTAAAAGACAGAATTAGAGATCTCGAATGTGAATTGGACAGGATAAAGAATACCCAGCAAGACAGTATGTTTCAAAAAGAATCCACACAGGCAGAAGTGGAAAGGTACAAAGAGCTGTATCAGGAGGAGGTCAAAATTAGAAGAGGCCTAGCGAATAAACTGGAAAGGTAAGCCTGTGCTTTTTTGGAGTGGTAATAAGATGCTGCTTCTTCCTCATGCATTTTCCTCCTAAAATCCCTCTTCTACATCTGGTCTGCATTCTGTACGTAAGCATAAAATGGCATACTTGTGAGGAAAGTACCTTAAGACCCTTCCCCTTCGTTAGAACTGTCTTCATTTCTCTGTAATATTCCAGCAGTAACACCACTGATCGTGGCATTCATAGTGTGTTTTTTAACTTGATTGTGTTTTAACAGGCAGCCTTTTTGCCAATCTCTAATAATCTCCTCCTCTTATTCTGTGTATGGCAGAAAAGATAAATTTCATGTCCTTTACTGCTTGGATAAGGATAGGCCCTTCAGAGGACAGAATTTGATTCTGTGAAGCAAAAAAAAAAAAAAAAAGTCTTTTTTGGCTTCCATTTTAACAGCGTGTCTGAGGTTTGAGCTTTCCTTGGGAAAGGGAGGGTAGCCCAGAGTTCTTATGCAGGTGACGCTCCTTTCACAAGAAGCTATGTAAACACATGGCATTTGCAGATGGCTTTGAAGCCCTAATGCTGAGAAGTCCTCACTGTTGGTCACTCTTGCAGCTCCTTGCACGTAGTGTGACTTCTTCGAAAGAAGTTCTCCAAAAAACCTCAGATCAAATGATATTCCTGTTTTGGACGCTGTTAATCCCTTCCACTGTCAGGAGTCAAATAATAGTCAAGGACCTGGAGGGTAACTGTGAAAGCGTTACTACCAAAGATAACTCTTTGTATGCTTCTGAATGTTTCAGAGCTAATGAGAGACTAGCAGAAGCCAACGCTAAGCTCCTTCAGGAGCGCCATAGAAGCAAATCTTTAATCGCAAGCAGCACTGTCAGTGGAGGTCTGGATGCAAGTCCAGTTCTGTATTCAACTGAACCGGGACACCTTGGCGACAATTTGGCACTGAACAGAAGTCTGAGTCTAGGAGGAAGCTTCCTAAGCCCAAGCGGGAACGCGTTATCGTCAAGAAACAGTGTTGAAGCCTATGTGGCTAAGGTAGGCATTTTGAAATACTGTTCTCAACTCCTGCTGAAGAGTATCCCTAAGCAAGGTTATGCTTTTTAGCCTAAAGTTAGAATCCATTTCGAGTTCCAAACCCTATGGTCTAATATGCCAAAACAACTGCTAATCATCAAAACGGTACGCAACTGTATGTGGTAAGGGTGAAGACTTTTGGTCGTCAGGGTCGCACAAATTTCCAAGAGTGCTCAAAGACCACAAAATACTGACAGCTAAATAACAAACTGTGTAACTACGTTCTTTGACAAGAGAAACTGTGACAAAGAATACTGTGGCATAGTAAGTTCCCAGCTAAGCTCTTTGTGAAATTTTAATGTGTAGTATGTATGACCTCTTTAAAACAGCTAACTTGATGACGAGGGCAAAATCCTATCAGGCAGCTTTGTCTGAGACACCTTTTTTGTTCTTCACTGATCTTCGTTCTAGCAGTTGCTTTGCTGGAACTTGTTTTAGTACATTAATACCAACAAAGGGATGCTTGAAAAATAGGAGGATGTGAACAGGATCACATAACTTCTCACTTGATACTTCAGTGCGGGACGTATACTATGCGTAGGAGGCATTTGTTTTTGTAGTTCCTCCTATGTGTTAGTACATGAAAAGGTGAAGTTAACTGCTCCTCAGGAAGTCTTCACAGCTTTCTAATTTTGCAGCAATGCTGCGACCTCTGCAATACCCCTGGTCAAAGAATGCCCTGTAATTAGCAGTCAGCGTGCTAGCCCATCCCTCGCAGAATGGTGCACATTTTATCATGAGATTTGGAAAGCAGGTCTCAATAGTGGTAATCAGTTTCCCACCTAGCACAGGACTGAGGCGTGGACAAGCTGCTCTATTCAGTCAGTGTTCTATCCCTCGCATATTCTGTGGTTGAATGAATGGGGGCAGTATTCCTTCACTTCTAAGTCCATCTCAGGTCAGTGGTCCCACCCACATTGCAAGAAAGGCTTTAAGTCAGGAAGTAACAAAAGGGAAAAACTGCCTGTATCCCTCTGCGTACAACAACGGGTGGTGAACCTCGCTCAGTTTCCAAATGCCAAATTATCAGAGCACAGTCTGTGCTGTCATTTCTGCAGGAGTCCTGTGTCATTCAGTAGACAAGTTGGAGCATGAGGAAAGAATTCAGAGATGACAGTTTTAGGCTATTTTGAAGTACTTTGCCGGTTGTGCTGCTTAGTCCTCTGCCTGTCCATCGGATTGTTTAAAGACAGAAGAGTTTCTATGACTCTCGGGCTTTTCTTCACTTCACCGTTTGCTTCAGTTATGCCTCAGAGTTTTTCCAGTAGCCTGGTTCCCTTCTACAGAATTTGTCTTGCCTTTAAATTCAAGCTGAGCAGTGCCGCCTTGGCTGGAGATTACAAGTGTTCCTGCCACCAAAGCTCATAAGGACAGGGAGTTAAGGCGCTTCAATTGCAGTGTGCCTCCGGCAGTCGTCTTGCACTTCTTTTTTGAGTCAAAGCGCTCTGTGCAGATTTCGTGTCAGTCCCTTCCTCAAGGGGAGAAAGGCTATTTGAAGAAGGAGGACATGCCATTCTGAAGAGGAGGATGTTTATGTGAATTTGGGTTGTGCAAAAGTTTTTAAATAGCTTCAGGGGCAAGGAGGTGGAAAGACTTCACCCTGCTATTATTCCAAATGCTGGTACTAATTCTTTGTCCATGCACCTGTTGGAAAAAACACTGGTAAACGGTGCTGATTACAAACAAGAGGAAGAAGTGCTCCTCTGGCGAGTGGACACACTTACTCCCTTTAGGCATAACTAAGAAATGTGGTGGTTTTTTCTTTTGAAACCTCTGTTATTCTTTCCCTATACTTCTTCTCATGTTGGTGATTTTTTTTTTCTTGGCTGTATTTTGGAATTGATGGGCTTTTCTTGATGCTCCTTCTACTGTTACACTAGTAGACGACTATAACTAATACTGATGTAGTTATTGTTATGGGTAAGGATGAAAACGCTATATGCAAAGCAGTATCTGCAAGGGCACATCAAGGGCAAGCTGTCCTGTAGAGGAAGGACGAGCTGACAGTCGCAGCAAGACTGGCAGGGTTCGTGACAAGGTGGCAAGGTCCGTGTGCTCACGGGCCAGGGAGTAGTCCCACAGGCCCTCACCAAGAAGAGCACAACAGGTCCGGTGACAGTAAGCGGGGTCAGCCAAGAGTACAGATCGCCAGGCCAGTCCGTAGCGACACGCAGGTCTGCATTCCTACCAGTCACGTCCAGGGGTGAGGGTCAGGGCTGAGAGCAATGTGGCCCGGCACAGGCCTGGCTGCAGCTTGAGGCGGTGGCAGCATCTTCTAGGGCTGACAGATGAACTCCTTCTCTGGAAGAGAGGGGAGTAACACCGCCATAACTCAAACAACTATATGAAGTTGGCTTTGCCCAAGATCACCCCTTGAGCCCTGTCTTCGGCACAAGTGGAGCAGCAGGCAGTTCAGGTTTTGCTGTGTCGTTGCTTCCCAGGCCACGATGCGGTGAGGTGATGCAGAAAAAGTTCTGTAACTTGTTGCTCACTAGAAGTGGTCGCAGCCCATCTTTCCCTTGTCACGGGCACCCCGAAGTAAAGTTCCCAGAAGTGCTTTTGAGGTCGCTCTGCCTGTTCAGTAGCATGTAACCTTTTACCTGCTTCTCCGCTCGTTACTCAGATTTGTTGCTAAAGCAGCCACGTTTCAGAGCTCTGTTCATGTGTAGAAGGTACTGGAGAATAAGTCAGCTGCCTTTGCAGTGGCTCATGTTCAGTCCAAAAGTTAGTACTGTTTTTGTGGTTCTGGTGGAAGAGTTATTTTGAATGACAGGGAAGGGCATTGAATCTAGGCAGTTTTAAGTAAGTCTAAAGTAAAACCACTATTTACAAATCTTTCAGTGGAATGGGAAAAAAACAGTATCGGTTTCTTGTCTTGTCAGTTCTGTAATGAAGCTCTGACTGTGCTGACAGCATGTAGAAATTCCTCTAAAGCATGATACATGTTGGTTCGGATGAAACCAGAAGGTGGCTAGGTATGGGTGTGTTTGATTTCCCATGAGCATAGGAGCATCTCACGGAAGAATGGCCCTAGTGCTTTTCCACCTAGCCCTATGGGTGAAATGCTGCTAGTTTGCTCCCTCCTGGTCTGTGACCTACTGCAGAAGGACTGAGAAAGGATCCCTCAGGTTCCCATCCCATCAGAAATGATGTGAAAGCTGTTCTTGGTTTAAAAGAAGAGCCCGGTTTCACTTTGGTTGTAATGCTGAGTCAGCAGATGACAAATACAGTCTCGATGGCCAACCCCTGTACGGATTTTCACAGAATTGACTCGTTTCAGATCCCTCTCAGTTCCTTTTTTGTTTGTTTGTTTTTCTTCTGTCTACAGGTCGATGAACTTTCCCAGCAGCTGGAGGCAGAGTCTAACAAATGCATGCAGCTAGAAGCGCAAAATCAGGATTTGCGAGAAGAGTTGTCCACCATGCGTGGCAACCATGAAAAACTGGAGAAGAGCAGATGCCAGCTGAAAGAAGAGGTGGCTAACCTCAAACACCGTTTGGAGACTAACATGGTGGATCACAGCCAAATAGAACAATATAAGAGAGAGATGGAAGAACGAGCCGCACAAGAAATAAGACAAAAACTGCAAGAAGTCAATCTCTTTTTGCAGGTAAGTAAGTGAAGTTCTCACTTGTGTCTGTAGTCTCTATTATATACTTCACCAAAGTTGGGGGGCGGGGGGGGAGGGCAGGGCAGAATATGGGGCCGTGGAGGTGAGGGATCCTCCTAATTTCTTTGAGGAATCCTTTTCTATATGCCCTGTCCTACAGAGATAGTGTTCTTTCATTAGTAGCTTTGATGAATAATAGTGCTAAGAGCGAGCTTCTTTCTGAATGAAAAGAATGACTTAGCGTGGTATTTCCAGGGTTCTGCCTTCTTTGCTGATGGTAGTGAGGAGGCACAGTTGCCCCACTCAGTAAAGCTGGGCCCTTGAAATTGGGTACATGCAATTAACTGGCGGGGAGAGATCTCTTCTTCTTTGCGGTCGTTGAAGGTGCGTTATCTGCTTCAGATGCAGGCAGCCTCCCAGGACAGATTAGAACAAACCCGAGCCAGTCACCATGCTTCACTGAGAAACCAGCTAAAAGACAGAATTAGAGATCTCGAATGTGAATTGGACAGGATAAAGAATACCCAGCAAGACAGTATGTTTCAAAAAGAATCCACACAGGCAGAAGTGGAAAGGTACAAAGAGCTGTATCAGGAGGAAGTCAAAATTAGAAGAGGCCTAGCGAATAAACTGGAAAGGTAAGCCTGTGCTTTTTTGGAGTGGTAATAAGATGCTGCTTCTTCCTCATGCATTTTCCTCCTAAAATCCCTCTTCTACATCTGGTCAGCATTCTGTACGTAAGCATAAAATGGCATACTTGTGAGGAAAGTACCTTAAGACCCTTCCCCTTCGTTAGAACTGTCTTCATTTCTCTGTAATATTCCAGCAGTAACACCACTGATCGTGGCATTCATAGTGTGTTTTTTAACTTGATTGTGTTTTAACAGGCAGCCTTTTTGCCAATCTCTAATAATCTCCTCCTCTTATTCTGTGTATGGCAGAAAAGATAAATTTCATGTCCTTTACTGCTTGGATAAGGATAGGCCCTTCAGAGGACAGAATTTGATTCTGTGAAGCAAAAAAAAAAAAAAAAGTCTTTTTTGGCTTCCATTTTAACAGCGTGTCTGAGGTTTGAGCTTTCCTTGGGAAAGGGAGGGTAGCCCAGAGTTCTTATGCAGGTGACGCTCCTTTCACAAGAAGCTATGTAAACACATGGCATTTGCAGATGGCTTTGAAGCCCTAATGCTGAGAAGTCCTCACTGTTGGTCACTCTTGCAGCTCCTTGCACGTAGTGTGACTTCTTCGAAAGAAGTTCTCCAAAAAACCTCAGATCAAATGATATTCCTGTTTTGGACGCTGTTAATCCCTTCCACTGTCAGGAGTCAAATAATAGTCAAGGACCTGGAGGGTAACTGTGAAAGCGTTACTACCAAAGATAACTCTTTGTATGCTTCTGAATGTTTCAGAGCTAATGAGAGACTAGCAGAAGCCAACGCTAAGCTCCTTCAGGAGCGCCATAGAAGCAAATCTTTAATCGCAAGCAGCACTGTCAGTGGAGGTCTGGATGCAAGTCCAGTTCTGTATTCAACTGAACCGGGACACCTTGGCGACAATTTGGCACTGAACAGAAGTCTGAGTCTAGGAGGAAGCTTCCTAAGCCCAAGCGGGAACGCGTTATCGTCAAGAAACAGTGTTGAAGCCTATGTGGCTAAGGTAGGCATTTTGAAATACTGTTCTCAACTCCTGCTGAAGAGTATCCCTAAGCAAGGTTATGCTTTTTAGCCTAAAGTTAGAATCCATTTCGAGTTCCAAACCCTATGGTCTAATACGCCAAAACAACTGCTAATCATCAAAACGGTACGCAACTGTATGTGGTAAGGGTGAAGACTTTTGGTCGTCAGGGTCGCACAAATTTCCAAGAGTGCTCAAAGACCACAAAATACTGACAGCTAAATAACAAACTGTGTAACTACGTTCTTTGACAAGAGAAACTGTGACAAAGAATACTGTGGCATAGTAAGTTCCCAGCTAAGCTCTTTGTGAAATTTTAATGTGTAGTATGTATGACCTCTTTAAAACAGCTAACTTGATGACGAGGGCAAAATCCTATCAGGCAGCTTTGTCTGAGACACCTTTTTGTTCTTCAATGATCTTCGTTCTAGCAGTTGCTTTGCTGGAACTTGTTTTAGTACATTAATACCAACAAAGGGATGCTTGAAAAATAGGAGGATGTGAACAGGATCACATAACTTCTCACTTGATACTTCAGTGCGGGACGTATACTATGCGTAGAAGCACTCTTGTACTGTAGCAGTCTTTGTACTGTTAGCTTTTTTACTTGCATCATTTACATGTAGGCCATGTTCTTATTTCGCACTGAAGCCCTTTGAACTGAAGGCTGTTTTTCTTTCTTCTTCAGCTCCTTAATAAAAAAACCTCTTCTCTCTTCTCTGCAGCCAGATACACGACAAGGTTTGTAGCCAGCATTGTTTAATGTTGGGTGGTATGTCATGCTGGAAATGTTTTGTCTATGCTGTTAGGTTTTGATTAAAACTTACTGATGCATTCCCATTTTCCTAACACTGCAAAGAGTTGGAACTTGTTAGTTTGTCCAAGTGAAAGAATGACTGCTGCGGAGTACTTTCATGCTTTATGTATTTGTCATGTTATGGATTCTGTGGCAGTCAACCAGCTGTGAGGCGACAGTGTCTGGATTTCATCTGTTATAACGGAACTTCTTTAAACTATAGGAGTAGGCTGGTTTACCCTCCTTGCTAGTTCGGACGTTCAAACAGTTCTTGGATGTAACAGCAGTTGTGTCTGGAGTGCCGGTACTGTTCTGAAGTTGAGTTCCTCGACTCTGAGTATCAGCTCATGGAGTCTTACAGGATCCAACTTAGTCTGTGCTCAATAAGCCCCTGTGGGTAAGCAGTAAGTCAATACCACTTTCTGAAGAAGAATTACTGAGAAGGTGACTGCTGCAAGGGAACCCAGTATCCTACTGCCTGAAGAGATGTGCGGTGAGATGAGAAGTACCTCAGTGTAGAACTTAGTGCAGAAGGGAGAGCAATCACTGTTCTGCTTTCCAGTCCTGTGGACTGTAGTTACAGACCCACTTCTTTGCCCCTTGGAGTTTCTGCCTGTTACTGCTCCTCTTGTGAGGGTTTGCAGAGTGCTTCCCTTACTGAGGCTTTTACTCTCTGTGGCCCGTTGAGTACCTTGTACAGTGTTTCTGTTCTTCTCTTTGTTGGTATGTTGCTAGGTGGGCCTGCTCATTTCATAAAAGAAATACTTATTCCCTCAGGGATTCGGTACTAAAATCAGAGCAGCACAGAATGGGTGAGGGTGGAAGGGGCCTCTGAAGATCACCTAGTCCAACCCCACCCCTGCTCAAAGCAGGGTCAGCCATAGCAGGTTGCTCAGGGTTATGTCCAGCCGGGTTTTTGTACATCTCCACAGACGGACACTCCACAACCTTTTCTGGGAAACTTGTTCCACTGTTGGACCACGCTAACAATTGAAAGGAAAAGAAAACAAAACTTCCTTATGTTGGAATGAAATTGCCTCTGTTTCGATTTGTGCCCCTTCCTCTTGTTCTTTTACTTGGCACCACTGAGAAGACTCTGGCTCCATCCTCTTTACTGCCCCCACCACGTAGTTATACACATAGATAAGGTTCCCCTGAGCTTTCTCTACTCCAGTAAAGAAAGTCACAGCTTTCTCAGCCTCTCCACATAGCTCACGTGGTCCAAGCCCTTCGGCATCTTCGTGGCCGCCATAGGCCTGGAAGCTGTGTGGTACCTATTTTGAAAATCACTTCTGGGTGTCACAGACTTGATCAAAAAAACACATCTATGAGTCACAAGTATCATCAAATGTAAACAACGGCATACAGCGCTTGGACTATGACTCTTCAAAAGATTTGGTTTCTTCTTAGGAAGACTTTGAAGTCAGAATCATAAGTGAGAATAAGTTAATTGGTAGCAATAACCACCACCTAGGGGAGAAAGGGGTAAGTGTTCCTTTCTAGTCATCCAAGCTGATTTTGGTTACATAATAAAACCCACAGCCCTTGCTGTGTAGAAGCTGTGGCTGTTGCCATCTTTTCTTAGTACAAAGTTTGCAAGAAAAAGTTGTGTGTGTTTGTATATTTTTATGTATGTGTGTCACGGTATTTGCAGTAACAGTAAAGAAAAGTCTTGGCATGATCTGGAGGAGCTCCTTCAAGCTTCCATCTTAAGGCGGAGAAAAGAATATTGGTGCATGCTTCTTTCTGGACAATGGACTATGTCAATCCTGCGGCAGCTGCTGTTGCACCTCGTCTCTTATGAAGTTGCAGAAGCCAGCCTCGACTGAATTTGTCCCCAGGGGTGGCATTTGTGCATATCTCAGCATTCAGCTGACGTTCTGCTTGTGTATTTGGTGATAGACTTTAGCCATACCTTCATTGCAATAACTCTACTGTGCTTTCTTCCGGTATATTTTTTAAATGCCCTCTTATAATCCGACTGGTGAGTTACAGACTGTTTGTGCTACAGTTAATGTTGCTCAGCCGTGAGATGCTACAGCCTGGCTGACCACGAGTTTCTCGTCATTAAAAATCAAACCCCAAACCAAGGTGTCTCTATTTGGGATGATAGTTTTCGTTTTTCTCCCGTGTTATGTACAGGTTTTAAGAGTGTTTTAGAAGTTTAATGTTACAAAATGTAACTTAAAATATTAACTGTATATTTCCTATATAATTCCAGGTACGGCGGGAACTGGATGAAAAAATCACTAAAGAACTTGAACAGGGTAATGTGTCATTATGTTAGGAGTGTTTTTACGGAAGAAGATGACTGTTCCTAGCTCTTGAAAAGAATGGCTTGAAAGTCGTCAAGTTCCTGTGCTAAGCACAGGTTTTTTTCCGCTAGCTTTCCGGTTTAGACTTGAATGTGAAAACTTCCTGTTTACCAAAACATTGTATAGAACGTTATGCAGTTGCATGAAAAAAAACAAGTGCAAAGCAAACGAACCCATTTCCCCCCCACAGATACACGTGGATTAAGCTGAAGTCACCTTTCACTACAGTTAATCCTCAAGCACAAACATCAAACATAAAAGAGGCCCCGAGATAAAATTTTTATAGACCTCAGCCATCACTACTTCTTCCATGGACATCAACTGCATTCAGCACTAAACCCTACCATACACGTTCTCTGCTGTTAGTTCTTGATTTTTGCTATGTCTCCTACTCTTTGCTTGTATTTGTAGCTTATATAGAATTATGTTGCAGTCTTTTTTGAATAAGCAAGAAGAATATAATCCATGACAAAGTGCATCCTTTCTTTAGGAAAAGATCATTCAGTAGTGTTTAGGCAAGCATACGATGAGTTGATTGCCTCGAATACATAGCATAAAACATGCTCCATAACCTGAGGCCAGGTGTCCAAAGAGGAATTCCACCCATTTCATGACAATCGTTCCTCCAGAGTGACTGCTTTGCAGTGACTGGTCCTATTTCAAAGCAGGTAGCCCCTCAAAGCATTGCCTTCTGTTCCTGAATGCTTTTAATCATATAGTGTTCAGCTGTTGCTTCATAGCTCTTTCTGTGTGTCTGAATGGACGCAAAGCCATTGCGTTGCATCCATGTGCATTTTGAATGGAATTGCGCATCCGCCAGGAGTCATAGAGTGTGTTTGGTTTGGGGACCTTGTCTGAAAAAGGTGGCCGGAGAAAGATGGCAAAGGTGGGTTTGCTTTCATGGAGTATGGGTTTTCATGGAGGAAAGAGGGTTGTGCCAGAGCGAGTTACAAAGACGCCCCTCAGAGAAGGTGCCAGCCTGGGAGACTTGGCCTGGCCTGACTGCAGTGCAAAGGTGTTTGCGTTTTCACAGGCAGATTCCTTTAACGTTTGTCACAGCGAATGCAGAAGCTGGTTTTTAGGAGTAGTGTTCCAGTAAATCACGGGTTTGAACATTTAAGGAAGACAGGCACTTGAGGTTGAAGAGGTCTGCAGGGGGCCAAATGTAGCACTGGTGTAAGCAGAAGTTGCTTGTGGACTCCCTGAAGAGGTTCAGTGTTCGTAGCCTCTGGAATGTCTTTCACTAGCTTTAGAAATACCGTTGACTGATAAGCCAATGTGGAAAAAAAGCTGTTTCTTCCTTTGTGCCTAGCCCTTTCATTATTAAGTTCCCTTGGAAGTTTTTAAATCTCTTTCTGGGTTGTAGTCTCTCCAGTTACCCGTAATGTTTTTGCAGTGACTTATATGGCCCTGTCTACTGTGAAAATAACACCAGGAATCTTGTCTCTTTTCTCCCTAGCCACTGCTGAACTTGAAACTGGATCTGCTGGAGCTTCTCCCATGGTGTCTACTGACGGTTCTTCAAAGAAGTTCCACGTTGACCAGGATCCCCTTTCCAGGGCAATACAGGAGTACCGTGATGTTTTAACCAAAAATTACCTGATTTGAATAAAATGCTAGGGAAAGGCTCTGGAAATCGTTTTGTTTACCTAGTGCATCTAGGGTTTCCCATTCCACGGTTCAGATGTGAAAACGTGTTTATTGCCGTCGGAATGTCAACTCTAAGTCTATTCAATGGATGTCAAGCACATTGCACTTCCCTGTTGGTTTATGGATGCGTAGTTGCTTTCTTTTGCACTCACAATAAGAACCGCATCTATTTTTTCTGACTAGCAGATTGACTGGTCTTGAGTCTTGAGCTTGACAGAACTATCAAAATGCTTCTTATTAAGGTAGATGCATTGTTTTGCTCCACTTCTGTTCTGCGTTTGAACAAAAGCATTCCTTCTGTTCTGTCTAATCCTTTCCCTCTATGTGTTTTGGATGTTTCCGGTGTTTCTTTTAATGCCTAGGACATTGCTTGATGTGCTTTGAGCCCGCTGCTTCAGTCCTGATGCAGCGAGTATTTCTGCTGGTGAAGTGGAAGTTTTACCGGTGTTCAGGCTGGAGAATAGGGCACTTTACACTGCTGTCCCTTCATGCGCCTCAGGTTTAAAAACACTCCGAGCGTATAGGAGGTGCCAAGACAGTTGTTACGTGGTCTTTTTGGTACGTTTGTCTTGTATCACAGAACCATGGAATGAGTGAGGTTGGAAGGGACCTCTGGAGGTCATCTGGTCCAACCCCCCTGCTCAAGGAGGATCACCTAGAGCCGGTTGCCCAGGACCATGTTGGCTTTTGAATATCTCCAAGGATGGAGACTCCACAGCCTCTGTGGGCAACCTGGGCTACTGCTCAGTCACCCCCACAGTAAAGAAGTGTTTCCTGATGTTCAGACAGAACCTGCTGTGTTTCTGTTTGAGCCCATTGTCTCTCATGGTATTCATGGTGATTTTATCCAAAACTGCCGCAGCTTTAGACATTTGCAGTTCCTATGTCAACACCTGTGGTGCACCTGAAACACTTCATATGGGGAAAAAAGGAATCTTCATCTATCGACCTTCAGTCTCCTCAGTGCTTTCCAAAACTTGTGTGATAGCATAGCCAATCTTTTTGTTGCTGCTAGCAGCTGATGACATGGTGGCTGCAGCCCAGACGTTGGCCAGTGTTGTGGGAAATTTGTGTCAATAAAACACGCAGTTTTACTTATTTCAGGGAGCTGCCTGCTGGCACTGAAGGTCTGCAGTTGTCATTTTGTGTCTGCAAAAGTCACTAGCGATCAGAAGATGATAGAGCAAAGTCCCAGTTCTGGAAAAGTAAGAATGGCTGTAGCGAGATGAATTAAGACTGGAAAAATTTGGGGGTTTTACCCACTAATTCAAGGACTTGAGTTAACAAGCAGTGAGGAAAGCAGTGAATGCTGCTGTGACACTCTGTTCCTTTTTATATTAAGACATTTTTTGTGAAGGTAAGACACTCTATTTCATTCTAGATATTCTGTTCCCACTTAATATTTAATAAACTTTGTAATCCAGTACATGTCTTTGTTTTATTGCTCCCCTTCCTGGCTTTGCTTTCCACCCCCTTCCCTGCCCATAGAGCTCTCCAGAGCTCGCCTCTGCTCACTTCGGCTCTGTTCACAGCTGCGTCTGCAGCTTGTCCTGGAGGCCAGGCACATGGCCAGCATGCGTCTGTGTCCTTTTCCTCTTGAAGCACAATTGTGTTGAGATCGTGGACTGGAGTTGAGGTATGGCAAAGAATCAGTTCCCAGACTCTTCCGCTGGTTTAGAGCAATCCTTCTTGTGCTCTGGGCAGAAGGTAGTGGGTGAGCTTCTGGTAGCCATGAAACGCTGGCAAATCCCACAGGTTTTGATCCCATGGGGAGTGGACCAATTTGTAGCCTGCAAAGGGAAAAGGTGTGAAGAAATTTCTTCAGCCCGCACCGGAGCGGTCAAAGAGAAGTTCAGCTTTTGGTACTTTCTAGAGTCTCTCCACAGAGAAAGCAGGTGCAGGATGTCTTGGCCTTCACTTTGTGTTGTCCTTGTGATAAACTCGGACATGACTGGTTTTCAAGTTTGTTCTTAACCTGCCCTGTGCTGCCAGTTGTCAGCGAGAGGGGAAAGTTCTTGGCTGGCGGTGCAGCAGAATGGAAATTCAGCGTTGGCATCTGGCGTAACGGGAGTTGACGGCAGTTACAATGGGGTGGGGGTGAAGGGGTGAAGAGAAGTCCAGTCAATTCCTTCACTTGCAAGTCCATCTCCCGTGTCACTGTGGGGCCACTCTTGATGACCTTGGAAAGGCCGTGGCAGTCGGGGGAGGCTCCTGAGGCCTGGAAGACACAGAATGTGCAGCACTGATGACGGGATCTTCACAGCATACTGCATTGTGCACGAGACCTGCCCACACACAGCACCTCTTGTAACAGCAGAGCTGTGTCTAACGTACCACCCTAAGACTGGCCAGACAAATTTGGATAAAGCCTATTGTTAGCAGCTTTTTGCTCTTACAGCCAAAATAAAACAGGGCAAATGTCTCCAGTGATCCTAAACTTTCAAGTTGCAGGCCTGATTTTATTCTGCTAGACCTCCTGCCCAATGTAATGAGCCTTTTGCCTGAGTCTGGCCTAATCTCAGCTTTAACTGTAGGCTTCATTTGACTACATGCAACAAACAAAAGAACTGCAGAATGTATTCAACATCTGCAAGCACAAAGGCACAAAGATGAGAACACCCTTCTTAGGCACAAAGTCATGCTGTGAGGCGTGACGCCACCACTGAAGAATGGCCATAGAGTTTGCCAAGGAAACCTTGATTTCTAAATCCAGGTCATGAGGAAAGTGCCTTTTGGAACTCTGCCACTTCCCCACCCATTTCTTCTTCATCTCATCTGTGTACCTTCTGAGCTGCTGAGATAGCGCCCCAGAAGCGCTGGTGGGTGAGCAACCGCTGGGTGGCAGCGACAAAGTATCTGTCCTCATGCTAATATCCTTGCCACCACCAGTTTATGACTTCTCTGCTGTGGACCAGTACAGGTGCCTGTGCTGCTACATGCCGAACCAGGATTGTGGAAATGCTCCAGCAGAAAGAAATTAGTATCTCTCAGCCAAATCAGTTTTCCACCATGCTTTTGTCAGGCCAATGCAGAAGGCAGCATGAGCGCAGCAGCAAGCAGCTAGGAGTGGCAATTTCTCAGACTACTGCCAAAAATCACGCCACAGCCTCGGAGTGAGTGCACCCCCGCGAACGCTGGTTGCTCACCAAGCGAAACCAGCTGCATTATAACCCTTGAGTGTCCATTACGTGGAGTTGTTCTATCCTGTCACAGTGTTTTCTGTTAACAGCTGCAGTGATCTGCTTTCAATTAGATTCATTCGGCTTGCCACAATCCGACGCGCAGCCACATTTTCATACTTTTTGGACTTCTGTTTTCTACAGTGCTATTTGATACCTGGAAGTAGAGAAGAGCCACCACTTTCCAGGTCTGGCTGGGAAGCAGCCAGCTATGGAAGTCCACCTAACCAGTCCTCATGTCCTCAAATGCAGGAAGACAGGCATTAAGACTTCGACAAATCACTCTGCACATGTACACCGAAGCACACTTGGCAAAAACACATGGAAATAATGTTCCACCTCCTCTCCAGGTGATCACCCTTCACAGTTATGCCTATTAGTGAATGTCTTGGGCTGGAAAACCAAAATGGCCCTTGGAAGATACGAAATTTCATGTCCAAAAAAGGGCAACGAAGCTGGTGAAGAGTCTAGAGCACAAGTCATATGAGGAGCGGCTGAGGGAACTGGGGTTGTTTAGTCTGGAGAAAAGGAGGCTGAGGGGAGACCTTATCGCTCTCTACAAGTACCTGAAAGGAGGCTGTAGCGAGGTGGGGGTCGGTCTCTTCTCCCAGGTAACAAGCGATAGGACAAGAGGAAACGGCCTCAAGCTGCGCCAGGGGAGGTTTAGACTGGATATTAGGAAAAATTTCTTCACTGAAAGGGTAGTCAGGCACTGGAACAGGCTGCCCAGGGAAGTGGTTGAGTCCCCATCCCTGCAGGCATTTGAAAGACGGGTAGATGTGGTAGATGCAATCAGTATGTGAGGCTCACAGAAAAACCATTTACCCACTGAAGCTTTCAGGGCACTTTACTGGGAACAATCATGGTTCTCCTCCTCAACACTAAGGGAAAACAATCTCTAAGCCCGTTCCAGACTCAAGTTTATCAACATCTGAAATACAGCTGGCACAAACTCTAAGCACAAACACTATGCATTTCAGCAACCAACAAAGCGAATAATAAATACATCATTAACCTTCTGCCTACTCTGTTTGCTATAGTGGTCCACTGCTGGAATGAATAAGGTCACCATACCTCTCCAGCAGAATCTTTCTCACAAGTTCTTCATACTCATGAACGCCTCCGGGCAGGGCTCTGATATGAGCACTGTAGACTCAGAATAACTGATATGTTACATCAAGTGTGTGGATGCACCAAACCCAACCATAGCTCTGACCCAACAAAGCATCGTAGCTCAAATAATTTCACTAACATCACTGGAATCACTGGTAGACTTTATATTGAACTGGTATGTAAAGTCTTCCTGTGACTGGATTCTGAGCATTCAGCATTTTTCAGGATGATCAATAGACTGGAACGAAAAATGAGTGAGACAGAGGCAACAAAACCATTCTTCTATTGCTTCTTGGTATGAGAACAGGAGAGGCCTCAAGGTAGTAAAGAGCTTTTTGTAATGAATTTAATTTGGGGAGGCTCAAGGCGAATCATTAGTCGGGGGGAAGGGGGCAGTAAAGAAGAACAGCAGCCTTTTGGCACCCAGTGACAGGCTGAGAGGCAGGGGTCACAAACTGAAATCTGAAATACAGGAAATTCCATTTAAACATAAGAAAAAACAATTTTAGTAGCAGGTATACACTCATAGGACATGATTTTTAAAAAATGTTGAGAATAACCACATTAGCAGGAATGCTACTCTCTATTCCTTTGGGAATTGAAATAAATTCTCAACGCATTACAGTCCTACTTTTAGCAGACACTTCTCACTTTCTTATGGTTTAGAATCTGGAAGCAGTTTAATTAAAAGAAGGAAGACAAAAGTTTTATTGCACTTTGTTCTCAACTGAAACGTGCTCTGCTGGACCTCATACTCACTAACAACAAGGGGCTCGTTGAGGACGTGAAAATCAAAGGCAGCTTTGGCTGCAGTGACCATGAGATGGAGGACTTGAGGATCCTGAGGATACAGAGGAGAGTGAAAAGCAAGCTCACAACCCTGGGCTTCAGGAGAGCAGACTTTGGCCTGTTCAAAGATCTGCTTGGAGGAGTCCCATGGGACAAGGCCCTGGAAGGAAGAGGAGCCCAAGAAAGCTGGGTAATAGTCAAGGATCACTTCCACCAAGCTCAAGAGAGTTCCATCCCCACAAGCAGCAAGTCAGGCAAGAATGCCAGGAGGCCTGCATGGGCGGCTTGAACAAGGAGCTCCTTGTTTAGACACAAAAAGGAAGCATACAGAGGGGGGAAGCAAGGACGGGTAACCTGGAAGGAATACAGAAACTTTGTCCGAGCATCCAGGGATGAAGCTAGGAAAGCTAAAGCCCAAAGGGAATTGAATCAGGTCAGGGATGTCAAAGACAACAAGAAGGACTTCTTGAAGCATGTAGGCGACAAAACGAAGACCAAGGAAAATGGGGGCCCATTGCTCAACAAGACGGGGGATGTGGTTACACTGGACATGGAAAAGGCAGAAGTACTGAATGCCGCCTTTGCCTCCATCTTCACTAGCAAGGCCAGCCTTCAGGACGCCCAAGTCCCAGAGACCAGGGGAAAATCTGGAGCGTGGAAGATGTACTCTTGGTGGAAGAGGATCAGGTCAGGGAATACTTAAGCAAACTGGACACACAGAAGTCCATGGGCCCTGATGGGATGCACTCAGGAGTGCCGAGGGAGCTGGCTGATGTCATTGTGAAGCCGCTCTCAGTACTCTTTGATCGATCATGGCGACTGGCAGAAGTGCCCAAAGACTGCAGAAAAAAAAAAAGGTCACTCCTATCTTCAAGAAGGGCAAGAAGGAGGACCCAGGGAACTACAGGCCGTGATTCTGTGCAGCGGGTGAGCAGCAGCCACCAGCACAGCGAGACTGGGTCCTTGACTTTCACCACACTGCAGGAAGCTCAGGCCGCCTTTTGGTTGGAGGAAAGCACATCGTCCTGGAGCTGCAGCATGGCAGCCTTGGAGCAATCAGCAGGCACCTCTTGAGAGCTCCCGCGGCCCCTGGCTGCTGGAGCTGGGCTCTGACCCCACCTCAAGCCTCATTTCAGGGATGCGAGTCTTGAGGCACCCTCGCCATGCACTGAGGGAAAAAACAGGAGCTGGTGAGGCAAGAGCTGCTCCAGCATGTGACGCAGCCTTTGGCCAGGCGGGACCAGCCCGGGCCCTGTCGCGGCGGCAGAGACCCCTCTCCCCAGCGCCCCTGCCAGCCCTCACAAGCCCGGCGCCGCCCTCGCACCCGCCCGCCAGGCCTCTGCACGCAGCCACCCGCCCCCGCACGGCCCGCGCGGCGCCGGCGTCACCCCACCCTCTGTGACGCCTCCTTGTGACGCCCCCTTGTGACGCCCCCGAACGTGCGCGCCGCCCTTGTGCCGCGCCCTCTGCTGGCGCATGCAGCAGGCGCTCAGTGCTGTCGCCGCCGCTGCGGGAGCGGCAGCACGTCGCGGGCTGGGAGCGTCGGTGCGTCCCTGACCCCCGCCGCGGCGGCTCCAGGCCGCGGCCACTGCTCGCGGCGAGCTCATCTCCCTTGGGCCTCTCCTGGCCCTTGCCCTCGCCCTCGCCTTTGCCCTCACCCTTGTCCTTGCCCTTGCCCTTGTCCTTGTCCTTGCCCTTGCCCGGGGCCCAGCAGTCCCATGGATGCGTCCTGCTGCTGGTGGCTGCCAGTGGGGCCATTCCCATGCCGCAGCATGCGCCGCAGCATGCGCCGCAGCATGCAGAGGGTCATGGGGCTCTTCAGCAAGAAGCGGCAGCAGTCGCCCTCCGGCAGCGCTACTGGGCAGCCCCGCGCCGCCGCCACCACCACCACCACCAGTGCCTGCAAGCTCTGGGACGGGGACCTGGGCGGGCTGCACCGTGTGGCTGCCTGCGGCGACCAGGCCTCACTGAAGCAGTGGCGCTGGTGGCTGAAGAGAGTCGGCACCGACAGGCGAGACAAGGAGAAGCGGTGAGGGGCTGTGGGCCGCTGATGGACACCTTGGCTGCTTCTGGCAGGCGTTGCTGCGGGAGGTTCTCAGGAGCAGCCCTCTCTCGAGCACAAGCAGTCTGTTACGATGCAGAGCCTCCTGATCCAGTGGGAGCATCAGCATGGCGCGACCAACACCCCTGGCAGCTTTTGGATGCCATGTGGAAGCATCTGCCCTTAAGGCTTTGTGTGGGATCACATTCAAGCTAACTGCTTGAAAAGCCAGATTTGCCCTGTCGCCTGGGAAAGCGAACTCTAGAGCTACTCTGTAGCTGCCGGGCCGAGTGCTGTTGGAAGTGCGTGCCAACGACCCGCCGCTTAGCCGTGGTCTCCCTGCAGCGCTGGTTTGCAGCTGCTCAGGCACCACCAATTCTCGGCTGCCCTGTGGGTGATCAGTGCAGGACTGCAGCAGCAGCAAGGGGGAGGAGCAGAGTCTGGGCAGGCTCCCCAGGGCTGGGTGGTGACATAGCTTTGGATCTTTCCTTGTCGGTCTATGTTAAGCTCATCACGCTTCATTTTTAGGACACCTCTGCATCTCGCTTGTTCAAAGGGCCATGCAGATGTCGTTAGACTTCTAGTACAAGAGAACTGCCAGCTGAACCTCGCCGACAATTTCAAGAGATCGCCACTGATGAAGGTATGTGGAACATCATGCACTTGTAGGTGGGGCTCATCAACTGCGCATTACATGAGAGGTGTCTGGCAGGATTCTTTACACAGACCTGGGTAGAAACATGCATGTTGTAATCAGCGTGGAGTAGGCATATGTTAGCTCATCTTTGAAGATGCTCTTCTTTCCCCACATTCAGAAGCTGGGCCAGTTGTGAGAGAGTGAAACGCAAATGTTGGAAGTCTTGTCTTTTTTGTGTGTTGTTCGCAGGCAGTAGAGTGCCAGCAAGAAGAATGCGTGGCTATTCTGCTAGAGCATGGTGCTGACCCGAATCTGGCAGATGCTGATGGCAACACTGCCCTTCACCTGGCTGTGCTATCTCCTAATACAACTATAGCGGGGCTGTTACTTGAGCATAATGCCAATACTGATGCTCAGAACCAGGTAACCTTGGCATTTGGGTAAAGCTGCTCTTTTGAAAAGGTGCAGAACTTGTCTGTGATTTTCTAACTGGGATTATTTATCCTTTCAGGAGGGATATACCCCCCTTAATCTTGCTGTCTCCAAACACCATGAGGAGATGGTAGAGTTTCTTCAAAGCAAAGGGGCTGACAGGCATGCTCAAGATCGGCGTGAAAGGTGAGAGGTTTGTCAAAACGGCACATACATCTCCTTAGTCGGCTGCAAGTGTGATTGATGAGAGGCGTGGGGATGCGCTTTGAAAAAGAAGAAGCCACATGGAAGGAGTTCTCTGTGTGACTTGTAAAAGCAGGTCTGCACTTGGCTGCTCTCACACCTCGACTGCTCTCATACTTTCCATGCTGAGGACTATGAGAAAGCGTTGCCTGTGGTGCCCCCTCCCCACTAGACCCAGGCCCGGAGACAGGCCCAGGCCCAGACACAGGCCCGGGCCCAGACACAGGCCCAGACACAGGCCCAGCAGGAAACTCGTCACTAGCTCAGCAGCATCGCTGCTCTGCAAGAGAGCATCTTTTAAGTGCAGGCATAGTTGGTGCATAGGTGTTGTCAGCGGAAGCACTGGGAGAAAGAGAGGCAATGTTGTCCGAGGGACAAGGGGCATAAAGTGAGACGTGAGGGCTTCCAGCCACGTGTAAGGAGAAAACTTCTTGGTGTGAAGACGGTCAAGCAGTCGAACAGCTTGCCCTGGGAGTTTGTGCGATTTCCATCCATGGAGGCTTTGAAGAGCAGAGCAGAAGGAGCACTGAGCAGCGTGGCCTGACCTCGTAGCTGAGTCTGCTTTGGGGAGGCAGTTGGCCTGGAGACCTCCTGAGGTCCCTTCCAACCTGAATTCTCCAACGCTTCCTTGTATTTGGCTTTGCTTTCGCTGTGCTTGTGGGAAAGGCGGAAAGAATTGTTTGGGGAGCAAGCAGGGATTAAAATGATGGCAGTGCAGTGCCTGCAGAAACGGGGTATATTTCATATCACCTTTTACATGCTTTAGGACTGCTCTTACGGTTGCCACATTTGCAGGGGATATGAATGCAATCCAACTTCTTCTTTGGCGTGGTGCTGATACTCTTAGAAAGATAACTCTGGCTTCATGGCTGTGCCCGCATGGATTATGCTCGCGTGTCTACACATGTCGGGTAAATGGTTTACGTTATCATTAAAGGGGCTGAGTTGCCAGAGTGTCTGCACTGATTTATGAACCTTTTTGGTAACGGCACCAAGGTTTAACGATGTGTTGAGACCTTTGTTGAAGCTGGGCTCAATGGATGTCTTCTGATACATCTCCTTCCCATGTCAAGAGTGGATGTGGAAATTTCCACCCACAACACTCTCTTAGAATTCCCACAGGTGTTGCTAAGCTCTATGCAACCCTCCTGCCCAGGAACTACCTGCCTTTTGTTTCAGTGGGGATCTGCTTGTGCCTAGCTTTGCACCCATGGGCGTTCATTCTTGAAGGCGGTTATGTATGCTTAAAAGCTAGGCTGAAGAAAATAGCCCTTTTTCTTCATGGTGGTAGCCAGCTGAAAGCACTACATTATCCCTAGGAGCACGCCTTGTTGAACCTTATACAGCTGGCCTCGGCCCATCGATCCAGCCTGTCCAGATCCCTCCGTAGAGCCTTCCTACCCTCCAGCAGATCAAGATTCCTGGCCCACTTGGTGTCATCTGCAAACTTCCTGAGGGTGCACTCAATCCCCTCGTCCAGATCCTTGATAAAGATACTAAACAGAACTGGCCCCAGTACTGAGCCCTGGGGAACACCACTTGTGACCGGCTGCCAGCCGGATTTAACTCCGTTCACCACCACTCTTTGGGCCCAGCCATCCAGCCAGTTTTTTACCCAGTGAAGCATACGCCCGTCCAAGCCACGAGCAGCCAGTTTCTCCAGGAGAATGCTGTGGGAAATGGTGTCAAAGGCTTTACTGAAGTCCAAGTAGACAACATCCCCGGCCTTTCCCTCATCCACTAGGCGGGTCACCTTGTCATAGAAGGAGATCAGGTTAGTCAAGCGGGACCTGCCTTTCATAAACCCATGCTGACTAGGTCTGATCTCCTGGCTGTCCCGTACATGCCGTGTGATGGCACTCAGGATGATCTGCTCCGTAACCTTTCCTGGCACCGAGGTCAGGCTGACAGGCCTGTAGTTCCCTGGATCCTCCTTCCGGCCCTTCTTGTAGATGGGTGTCACATTGGCTAACCTCCAGTCAGCTGGGACCTCCCCCATTAGCCAGGACCGCTGATAGATGATGGAATGATGATCTTCGCTCCTTACTCCAGTGTTCTGGCACAGCATAAACGTTGTGCTAATGCATTGGTTTTCAAAGAAGCCTTGGTCTGAGCGAGTGCTTTTTTGTTGTTGCTGGGGCGAGTTTAAGCTTCAGTTAAAAAGCAATCCTGAAAGGGGTCTCTCTCAGGAGCCCCAATTTACTCTCTCCCAAGGTTGTCAGAACACCTATTCAACGTACTTAACACATGCAGCGCTCAGGATGCAACCGCCGCTTGATCACACTTAGGAGCTGTCTAAACTCTCAGGTCCTCAGACTAACCATAAAGGTTTCTGAAGTCCTTCCAAGTCAGGACTGCGTTTGAGGAGACCATAGGCTGGCTTGACGTGAATAGTCGCAGCATTAATGTAGCATCCTGCGGACGTAGCACCCTTGCAGTTAGATGTGAATCTGCCAGAGGGCTGCTTAATTTTTGTAGTGCTCCCTATGGAGGGGTTGTTTATCAGTTTAGATTGTAGCCAGCAGGGCTGTAGTGCTTCACAGATAACCAATATGCAATATACCAATATCTAGAGAATGAACATGCCTGCAGCGAATATTTCATCACGTACTCTTGCAGCAGTGCAAGAGTAAGGGGGGGTGGGGGGGTGGGGGGGTGGGGTGGTGGTGTTACCGTTTCTCAGCTGGCAATGAAAATGGAGAGGCTGGGTAAGGAATGGCTGTTGCTGTCCTAGTCAAGCATGTATGCAAAGATGTGGTTGTTTTTACTGACTACTTTCTCTCTTTCTGTTTATATTCTTAGTAAGCTGCTGGTGGAAAACGCGGACAGTGAAAACGTGGAAGAATCTTCTGCAGGCAGTGCAGCAGACAAGGCATTTCTCAGCAGCTCCTGCCCTGTGAGGACTGCTGACTTTACATGGGCTGCCCTTGCTCAGGACAGAGGAGGTAGGATCCATAACTGTGGAAGAGCCGATGAGGAAAATCGCTGTGGCCTGTAGTAGAACCGTTCCTTGTCTTTTGGATGCTGGGCTTGGATGATGAGAAAAAGCAGAGTGAGATAAACACTCACAGTGTGTTGCTTCTTACCTCCTTTGTAGGTGCCCTGCCAGTGGGAGGAGCAGAGCAAGAGGAAGATGCTGAATCTCCTGGGGATTCCGAGGTACTATCTGTGAGGGACGCAGTGGGGTCCCCCTAGGTTCGCTTGCTTTTGGGCTTGTTTCCCTCTGGGCTCGTTGACCTCTTCTGCGGCTCCTGCCACACAGTTGTAACTGGGGCCCCTGAAATAATACTTGTGCTCCAGGCCAGCTGTTCATTTAGGACTGGGACGAAGGCAGGTCAAGCGGATGACCTGGGTCTCGTAGCAACTGGCCTTTGAGTTTCGTTTCTAGTGTAGTATAAAAGGAGTGAAGTTTCCCCCTGCTTCCCCCTGGTAGCTTGGAGGTGCTGAGCTGAGAAAGATGGAGAGAGGCCATCGATTTTGCAGGTGCCTGCTGGTGGCGAGCAACATTTCTTATCTTTGCATTCACTCTGAAGACTGACCCGATTACGTAACCTAAGAAGTAAAAGCACTCCTAATATTCTCATGTTCTTATCGCATTCTTCGTGCTCATGTAACAACATTTCTTTAGGACTGGGTCACGCAGCTGCAGCAGAAGCTTGCCGATGCTCTTAAAAAGCAAGCTACTGCCGAAGCTTCACTGGAAGTTACTACACGCTACCACAGTGACCTGGAGGAAGACAAGCTGCGCTTGCAACAGGAATTGGACAGGGTTGAAGCTGAGGTATGGAAAGTCTGTCGCTAGAGGAATAAACCTGTGGCTGGCTGTTCCTTCCTGTACATTGTGAAAAAGGACAAGACAGTATGCTGGGAGACAGTAGGAGAGAGAGCTACGGAAGTTTAAATGATCCCCTTCATTCGTGAAGCCAGTGAAACCTTCAGCCAGGTGGCCCCCTCTTCCTCTTCCAGAGTGCAAGACAGTGTTACTTGAATCATCAAAAAGCCAACTGGTCTCTGTTGCAAGTAAGAGACAATCTTGCTCGTCAACCCCACGGCACAAGCTCTTGTTCAGGCTCTGGGGTAGTGTTGCAGCAATAGCCTTTCTCTTCCCTTCTTCCTCCCCTACCCTGGTGATAAACGCACCTGGCCCTTTGGCGAGCTCCTCGCAAGCTGGAGGGGCAAGGCAGTGCATTAGGAGCAGCCTTCTGGTGGCTAGGTATGAAGAGAGCAGTTTGTTCTCTCTCAAAACTCACCTCTGCTCTGAGGCACTATTTCCCTGTGCAGGATATTGCACTCTTTCTTTATATTCTTCTGTTTGTATACAACAGATGTTCCTTATTTGTAGCTTGCTAAATAATTGTGAAGGTCCTTGTCTTTACACAGTGTGTAAAACAATGTGAACCTTCCTCATGCTTGAAGGACCTTTTGAAGAGTTGGTAGGGTTTGGGCTTTTTTTTATAGTACAGGTGTCAGAACCATGTAGATTGAACTAAGCAAGAAGCAGAGCTTGTTTGTAGGTGGGGTGTTTGCACTGTATATGCAAAGCAGCATCTCAGCATCTTCCCCCCTCCCCCCCCCCCCTTCTTTGGCCCTGCTGTAATTTGCCAGCCTTAAGCGGCTTTCTTGCAAGTGAATTGTAAGCTCCTTTCTGAGGCGGGGACCACCTTTTGCAGTGTTCTTACAAAAACTGAAGTATAGAGGCCTCGGAGTGCTGAAATAGAAATCACCTTAAATCTCCTTAGGAGGCAGTTTTGAAGTCACTTTAGGAGAAGGATGAACTTTTTCATTCAGATTTTCAATGGAGGAGCAAACAAGTGGCTACAAAGAGTGTCAGGAGTCACTGAAAGGGTGGGAGGGGCAGTGTCGGTGCTTAGAAGTGTGCTATAGGACATCAATGTAGGGATGGGAGAGGCCAGTCTAAAAGGTGATGAAGTAACACAGTTGGTGTTCATTTGCGAGTAGAAGTGAAGGTTTGAAGGGACTTGAAAGGATTACAGTTCTTTGGGTAGAGGGTATGTGCAGATATATGCAGTACTCAACTTCTTCGGCAGCAGTTGACTCCTCTGTGTAAAAGCTCACCTGACTACTGTGGATTCTTACTGTGATTTTACAGGTGCGGGAGTTGGAAGAAGAGCATCTTCAGTCTGAGCATTGTGTTCGTGACTTGAAGGCTGCCTTGGATCATAAGGAAAGAGAAGTAATAGCTTCTTCCCAGAAACTGCAGGACCTCCTGCTGGCATCTTCTGGGACTACTACTACTATAAAACAACTGGAAGAACACGTGCAACGGTAAGAAAAGAACACGGTGAAGCAAGTTGTCTGTCGCTTTCTGGGATTGCGTGCAAACAACGGGATAGCCTTGTTGCATGACAGCAAGTTAAAACACGATTTTGTAGGCCGCTTTTCTTTTAGATTGTGTTATTTCACGCTGTTCTTTCAGAATTGGTGCTCTGGTGGATTTCCGCAATAAGACCTGTATTTCTTTTTAAGCCTGGAAATTGAAAATGCCAGACTGGAAGCCACAGTCCAGCAACAAAGCAATAGGATTGAAGCCCTTCACAGAGACCTGCAAGCCTCTGCCTCAGTAAGCTGGTCATAGACTTCCCTTTTTGTGAGCTCCCGAGCCCAGTTACCTGTTTCTGTGGGGAAATTTTAAGATGAGGTTTTCCTCGAGAGCCATGGGGAACTCAGTTCCTGCATTCTACTGAATAAAGGCTGCTTGGAAAGCAGCCTGGTCCATTCCCCAGTCTTCTGGTTTTGAGAGTTTTCCCATGCCACTATAGCAAGTCCTACTTAACGCTGTAAAAGGTAAGGACTTGACACCAATACACTGGTGTGACTATTGTCTGCTTTAGACCCGTCATGACATCAGATGCTGCTTCAGACACTTGTGGCAACGCGTATCGTTAAAGGTATTCATCACGTGAACTTGTGGAAATTCCACAGGGGGTATTGATGGCAAGGGCGTCGTGCCACAGGCCTGACTGGCATCATCAGACTGGAACAAAAATTATACTCCCCAGAGCTTCTGCTGGGCAGAAGTGCTTTTCTGCTTTGGCCACTCGGTGTGTGTTTGTTTCCATGAAACTGTGAAGAGGAATGACTGTGGTATCATTTGCAGAGCCTTGGAATTTACCAGTGCCCCTACGCAGCGGTTAATTTTAGCTCAGATAAGGTGCCTTCACCTGTGGCCTGTACGAAGCATATTATTTTTGTATGGTAACCAGTGAGCTAGGGCTCTTGTTGCTGCTGTAGTTATTAATTAGTGCTGAAGAGATTCTGAAAATAACTCCATGTGAAAGTTGAACTTTGTGATGTACTGGTACTGACAAGAGAAGAGGAAAGGCAGTCACAGTGCTGGTCCTTCCCCCTTGGTTAATAGGGCATGGTTTTCAAGTGTCCTGTGGATGAGGAAAGCTATTTCTCTCTGTCTTCATTGAAGAGTCTTTGTATCCCACGTGGTGGTCTCTCTCCCTGAAGCGAACGGCGGAGGCGGTAATTGCTAACAGTTTTACAGTGGCATCAAGCTAAGGCCATTTTGATCACTGGTGCTGCGTGTGAACACTATAGGAATGAAGAGGTCTCTGTAATATTTCTTTTTGGTAATGGGGTGTGAACGTCAGTCTGGCAAGTCACAGTGTGCCTTCTTGCTTCTTTTAATGCTTCTGTAGGTTCACAATCGCCTAGAAGACTTGATAACTGGCTTACAAACAACACAGGCAGCTGCAGAGGACCACCACCAGCAGCAGGTACGTGACTGGCATCTGTGAATGACTGTTTTAGTCTTTGAATCTTCTGGGAGCAGGTAATTGATGAAAAGACCAAGTGGGCTGTGTAGGTACAGTTCAGCTGACAAATACCCTTCTAGTTTTAGGGCAAGGCACCCTCAAGGGAAAAGGCTGTACATTTCCTCCTTCCTCTGCTGCTGTCTTTTGTATCTGTGTGGTGGCGTGCAAGATACTTGTCTTCATCAGCAGGATTCATGTGATGAATTCTCTCCCCCATCCCACCGGGAGGGAGTGCGCAAGCGGCTGTGTGGTGCTTAGCCGCCTACTCGAGTTAAACCATGGCAGATGATGGATAGGATGGATGCTGTGGGCAGGGGGGAGATCTGTGGTTGAAAGCTGAGAGAGGAGACTGGACTTGGGAGAGCCATGGTATCTTTGCAGCTTTGTCAGAGCTTGCCCTTGAGACCCTGTGAGCTTCTGCTGTAAGACCCAGTGTTTCACCTGCTCTGTAAGGACGCTTGAGAAAGTGTACACCCTGAGGATTTCTTATCTAAGCCTTTGTGCTAAGGTTTTCATGACTTTCTGTAGATCGGTAGGCATTTTTTTTTCTTACAGAATGCCACTAAAAGCATCTAGTCAACTTGCGTTCTTTATGCTTGGAACGGAATCAGCAAGTTCTGTTCCACTCAAATGCATCTGTTTGTTAGGCAAACCTTTGCCCCTTCGGGGAGAAGCATAAGTAGCACTGCCAATTTGAAAGCATTTCCGTGCTCTCAGGAGATGTACAGTTGTTACAGAAGCAGCAAGGGTAGGGTATTTTCTGTGGCGGGCGCTAGAGGAATTATTAGATTATAAAGCATGTAAAAACATGGAAAAATGGAAGTACAAAGTCAAAACAGCTGCCAGCTCTCCTCTGGTTTGGCTGAGAAAACACCAAGAGGAAGAACAACATGAGAATAAGTAAATCCCCACAAAGAAGAGATGGAGGTAATGGCAGGGGGGAAGAAAACATTGAAGAATTCCAAAGGATCAAATTCCTCAGCAAGCCCCTGCCTGCTGGTCACTGAAGATCCCACGAAAGCTTTAAATTGACCTACGCTCTCCTCTGATGTGTGTACCTACGTAATGCCTGCTATGAGCTCTCTGCTCCAAGAGCTGCACCAAGGCTGGCAGGGTCCGTGACAAGGTGGCAAGGTCCACAGGCGGTTTTAAATAAGTCTGAAGATTCTACTTTCTGTTAGAGACTCTTTCAAGTGTTTACTCTGCTAGTTTGCTCCACTACTTTTTTAAGAAAAGACAGAACATCATGTTTTATAGAATCATAGAATGCTTTGGGATGGAAGGGGCCTTTAAAGGTCATCTAATCCAATCCCCCTGCAATGGGCAGGGACATCTTCAACTCGGTCAGGTTGCTCAGAGCCCCGTCCAGCCTGCCCTTGAATGTTTCCAAGGATGGCGCATCTACCACCTCTCTGGGCAACCTATTCCAGTGTTTCACCACCCTCATCGTGAAAAGTTTTTTCCTTGTGTTCAGGATGTTAAATAGGTATAGGAAAGGTATGTTTCTGGAGGGGAGAAGAGGAGGATGGAGCTGTAGTTGACCATTGGGACCTATTGAGAGTCTGATATTTCCTGAAACTTCTTGAAAACAAACTGCAGCTTTGACCTAGAGAGAATACGTCTTCCTGCTGTAGAAGCTGTATTCTGAACCACTATTTACAAATCTTTCAGTGGAATGGGGAAAAACCAGTATCGGTTTCTTGTCTTGTCAGTTCTGTAATGAAGCTCTGACTGTGCTGACAGCATGTAGAAATTCCTCTAAAGCATGATACATGTTGGTTCGGATGAAACCAGAAGGTGGCTAGGTATGGGTGTGTTTGATTTCCCATGAGCATAGGAGCATCTCACGGAAGGATGGCCCTAGTGCTTTTCCACCTAGCCCTATGGGTGAAATGCTGCTAGTTTGCTCCCTCCTGGTCTGTGACCTACTGCAGAAGGACTGAGAAAGGATCCCTCAGGTTCCCATCCCATCAGAAATGATGTGAAAGCTGTTCTTGGTTTAAAAGAAGAGCCCGGTTTCACTTTGGTTGTAATGCTGAGTCAGCAGATGACAAATACAGTCTCGATGGCCAACCCCTTTACGGATTTTCACAGAATTGACTCGTTTCAGATCCCTCTCAGTTCCTTTTTTGTTTGTTTGTTTTTCTTCTGTCTACAGGTCGATGAACTTTCCCAGCAGCTGGAGGCAGAGTCTAACAAATGCATGCAGCTAGAAGCGCAAAATCAGGATTTGCGAGAAGAGTTGTCCACCATGCGTGGCAACCGTGAAAAACTGGAGAAGAGCAGATGCCAGCTGAAAGAAGAGGTGGCTAACCTCAAACACCATCTGGAGACTAACGTCGTGGTGGTGTTTTTTTGTTTTGAAACCTCTGTTATTCTTTCCCTATACTTCTTCTCATGTTGGTGATTTTTTTTTTCCTGGCTGTATTTTGGAATTGATTGGCTTTTCTTGATGCTCCTTCTACTGTTACACTAGTAGACGACTATAACTAATACTGATGTAGTTATTGTTATGGGTAAGGATGAAAACGCTATATGCAAAGCAGTATCTGCAAGGGCACATCAAGGGCAAGCTGTCCTGTAGAGGAAGGACGAGCTGACAGTCGCAGCAAGACTGGCAGGGTCCGTGACAAGGTGGCAAGGTCCGTGTGCTCACGGGCCAGGGAGTAGTCCCACAGGCCCTCACCAAGAAGAGCACAACAGGTCCGGTGACAGTAAGTGGGGTCAGCCAAGAGTGCAGATCGCCAGGCCAGTCTGTAGCGACACGCAGGTCTGCATTCCTCCCAGTCACGTCCAGGGGTGAGGGTCAGGGCTGAGAGCAATGTGGCCCGGCACAGGCCTGGCTGCAGCTTGAGGCGGTGGCAGCATCTTCTAGGGCTGACAGATGAACTCCTTCTCTGGAAGAGAGGGGAGTAACTCATAACTTCACCGCCATAACTCAAACAACTATATGAAGTTGGCTTTGCCCAGGATCACCCCTTGAGCCCTGTCTTCGGCACAAGTGGAGCAGCAGGCAGTTCAGGTTTTGCTGTGTCGTTGCTTCCCAGGCCACGATGCGGTGAGGTGATGCAGAAAAAGTTCTGTAACTTGTTGCTCACTAGAAGTGGTTGCAGCCCATCTTTCCCTTGTCACAGGCACCCCGAAGTAGAGTTCCCAGAAGTGCTTTTGAGGTCGCTCTGCCTGTTCAGTAGCATGTAACCTTTTACCTGCTTCTCCGCTCGTTACTCAGATTTGTTGCTAAAGCAGCCACGTTTCAGAGCTCTGTTCATGTGTAGAAGGTACTGGAGAATAAGTCAGACAGAAGTTTTTCTTCTGTCTACAGGTCGATGAACTTTCCCAGCAGCTGGAGGCAGAGTCTAACAAATGCATGCAGCTAGAAGCGCAAAATCAGGATTTGCGAGAAGAGTTGTCCACCATGCGTGGCAACCATGAAAAACTGGAGAAGAGCAGATGCCAGCTGAAAGAAGAGGTGGCTAACCTCAAACACCGTTTGGAGACTAACATGGTGGATCACAGCCAAATAGAACAATACAAGAGAGAGATGGAAGAACGAGCCGCACAAGAAATAAGACAAAAACTGCAAGAAGTCAATCTCTTTTTGCAGGTAAGTGAAGTTCTCACTTGTGTCTGTAGTCTCTATTATATACTTCACCAAAGTTGGGGGGCGGGGGGGGAGGGGGGCAGGGCAGAATATGGGGCCGTGGAGGTGAGGGATCCTCCTAATTTCTTTGAGGAATCCTTTTCTATATGCCCTGTCCTACAGAGATAGTGTTCTTTCATTAGTAGCTCTGATGAATAATAGTGCTAAGAGCGAGCTTCTTTCTGAATGAAAAGAATGACTTAGCGTGGTATTTCCAGGGTTCTGCCTTCTTTGCTGATGGTAGTGAGGAGGCACAGTTGCCCCACTCAGTAAAGCTGGGCCCTTGAAATTGGGTACATGCAATTAACTGGCGGGGAGAGATCTCTTCTTCTTTGCGGTCGTTGAAGGTGCATTATCTGCTTCAGACGCAGGCAGCCTCCCAGGACAGATTAGAACAAACCCGAGCCAGTCACCATGCTTCACTGAGAAACCAGCTAAAAGACAGAATTAGAGATCTCGAATGTGAATTGGACAGGATAAAGAATACCCAGCAAGACAGTATGTTTCAAAAAGAATCCACACAGGCAGAAGTGGAAAGGTACAAAGAGCTGTATCAGGAGGAGGTCAAAATTAGAAGAGGCCTAGCGAATAAACTGGAAAGGTAAGCCTGTGCTTTTTTGGAGTGGTAATAAGATGCTGCTTCTTCCTCATGCATTTTCCTCCTAAAATCCCTCTTCTACATCTGGTCTGCATTCTGTACGTAAGCATAAAATGGCATACTTGTGAGGAAAGTACCTTAAGACCCTTCCCCTTCGTTAGAACTGTCTTCATTTCTCTGTAATATTCCAGCAGTAACACCACTGATCGTGGCATTCATAGTGTGTTTTTTAACTTGATTGTGTTTTAACAGGCAGCCTTTTTGCCAATCTCTAATAATCTCCTCCTCTTATTCTGTGTATGGCAGAAAAGATAAATTTCATGTCCTTTACTGCTTGGATAAGGATAGGCCCTTCAGAGGACAGAATTTGATTCTGTGAAGCAAAAAAAAAAAAAAAAAAATCTTTTTTGGCTTCCATTTTAACAGCGTGTCTGAGGTTTGAGCTTTCCTTGGGAAAGGGAGGGTAGCCCAGAGTTCTTATGCAGGTGACGCTCCTTTCACAAGAAGCTATGTAAACACATGGCATTTGCAGATGGCTTTGAAGCCCTAATGCTGAGAAGTCCTCACTGTTGGTCACTCTTGCTGCTCCTTGCACGTAGTGTGACTTCTTCGAAAGAAGTTCTCCAAAAAACCTCAGATCAAATGATATTCCTGTTTTGGACGCTGTTAATCCCTTCCACTGTCAGGAGTCAAATAATAGTCAAGGACCTGGAGGGTAACTGTGAAAGCGTTACTACCAAAGATAACTCTTTGTATGCTTCTGAATGTTTCAGAGCTAATGAGAGACTAGCAGAAGCCAACGCTAAGCTCCTTCAGGAGCGCCATAGAAGCAAATCTTTAATCGCAAGCAGCACTGTCAGTGGAGGTCTGGATGCAAGTCCAGTTCTGTATTCAACTGAACCGGGACATCTTGGCGACAATTTGGCACTGAACAGAAGTCTGAGTCTAGGAGGAAGCTTCCTAAGCCCAAGCGGGAACGCGTTATCGTCAAGAAACAGTGTTGAAGCCTATGTGGCTAAGGTAGGCATTTTGAAATACTGTTCTCAACTCCTGCTGAAGAGTATCCCTAAGCAAGGTTATGCTTTTTAGCCTAAAGTTAGAATCCATTTCGAGTTCCAAACCCTATGGTCTAATACGCCAAAACAACTGCTAATCATCAAAACGGTACGCAACTGTATGTGGTAAGGGTGAAGACTTTTGGTCGTCAGGGTCGCACAAATTTCCAAGAGTGCTCAAAGACCACAAAATACTGACAGCTAAATAACAAACTGTGTAACTACGTTCTTTGACAAGAGAAACTGTGACAAAGAATACTGTGGCATAGTAAGTTCCCAGCTAAGCTCTTTGTGAGATTTTAATGTGTAGTATGTATGACCTGTTTAAAACAGCTAACTTGATGACGAGGGCAAAATCCTATCAGGCAGCTTTGTCTGAGACACCTTTTTGTTCTTCACTGATCTTCGTTCTAGCAGTTGCTTTGCTGGAACTTGTTTTAGTACATTAATACCAACAAAGGGATGCTTGAAAAATAGGAGGATGTGAACAGGATCACATAACTTCTCACTTGATACTTCAGTGCGGGACGTATACTATGCGTAGGAGGCATTTGTTTTTGTAGTTCCTCCTATGTGTTAGTACATGAAAAGGTGAAGTTAACTGCTCCTCAGGAAGTCTTCACAGCTTTCTAATTTTGCAGCAATGCTGCGACCTCTGCAATACCCCTGGTCAAAGAATGCCCTGTAATTAGCAGTCAGCGTGCTAGCCCATCCCTCGCAGAATGGTGCACATTTTATCATGAGATTTGGAAAGCAGGTCTCAATAGTGGTAATCAGTTTCCCACCTAGCACAGGACTGAGGCGTGGACAAGCTGCTCTATTCAGTCAGTGTTCTATCCCTCGCATATTCTGTGGTTGAATGAATGGGGGCAGTATTCCTTCACTTCTAAGTCCATCTCAGGTCAGTGGTCCCACCCACATTGCAAGAAAGGCTTTAAGTCAGGAAGTAACAAAAGGGAAAAACTGCCTGTATCCCTCTGCGTACAACAACGGGTGGTGAACCTCGCTCAGTTTCCAAATGCCAAATTATCAGAGCACAGTCTGTGCTGTCATTTCTGCAGGAGTCCTGTGTCATTCAGTAGACAAGTTGGAGCATGAGGAAAGAATTCAGAGATGACAGTTTTAGGCTATTTTGAAGTACTTTGCCGGTTGTGCTGCTTAGTCCTCTGCCTGTCCATCGGATTGTTTAAAGACAGAAGAGTTTCTATGACTCTCGGGCTTTTCTTCACTTCACCGTTTGCTTCAGTTATGCCTCAGAGTTTTTCCAGTAGCCTGGTTCCCTTCTACAGAATTTGTCTTGCCTTTAAATTCAAGCTGAGCAGTGCCGCCTTGGCTGGAGATTACAAGTGTTCCTGCCACCAAAGCTCATAAGGACAGGGAGTTAAGGCGCTTCAATTGCAGTGTGCCTCCGGCAGTCGTCTTGCACTTCTTCTTTGAGTCAAAGCGCTCTGTGCAGATTTCGTGTCAGTCCCTTCCTCAAGGGGAGAAAGGCTATTTGAAGAAGGAGGACATGCCATTCTGAAGAGGAGGATGTTTATGTGAATTTGGGTTGTGCAAAAGTTTTTAAATAGCTTCAGGGGCAAGGAGGTGGAAAGACTTCACCCTGCTATTACTCCAAATGCTGGTACTAATTCTTTGCCCATGCACCTGTTGGAAAAAACACTGGTAAACGGTGCTGATTACAAACAAGAGGAAGAAGTGCTCCTCTGGCGAGTGGACACGCTTACTCCCTTTAGGCATAACTAAGAAATGTGGTGGTTTTTTCTTTTGAAACCTCTGTTATTCTTTCCCTATACTTCTTCTCATGTTGGTGATTTTTTTTTTCTTGGCTGTATTTTGGAATTGATTGGCTTTTCTTGATGCTCCTTCTACTGTTACACTAGTAGACGACTATAACTAATACTGATGTAGTTATTGTTATGGGTAAGGATGAAAACGCTATATGCAAAGCAGTATCTGCAAGGGCACATCAAGGGCAAGCTGTCCTGTAGAGGAAGGACGAGCTGACAGTCGCAGCAAGACTGGCAGGGTTCGTGACAAGGTGGCAAGGTCCGTGTGCTCACGGGCCAGGGAGCAGTCCCACAGGCCCTCACCAAGAAGAGCACAACAGGTCCGGTGACAGTGAGCGGGGTCAGCCAAGAGTACAGATCGCCAGGCCAGTCCGTAGCGACACGCAGGTCTGCATTCCTCCCAGTCACGTCCAGGGGTGAGGGTCAGGGCTGAGAGCAATGTGGCCCGGCACAGGCCTGGCTGCAGCTTGAGGCGGTGGCAGCATCTTCTAGGGCTGACAGATGAACTCCTTCTCTGGAAGAGAGGGGAGTAACACCGCCATAACTCAAACAACTATATGAAGTTGGCTTTGCCCAAGATCACCCCTTGAGCCCTGTCTTCGGCACAAGTGGAGCAGCAGGCAGTTCAGGTTTTGCTGTGTCGTTGCTTCCCAGGCCACGATGCGGTGAGGTGATGCAGAAAAAGTTCTGTAACTTGTTGCTCACTAGAAGTGGTCGCAGCCCATCTTTCCCTTGTCACAGGCACCCCGAAGTAAAGTTCCCAGAAGTGCTTTTGAGGTCGCCCTGCCTGTTCAGTAGCATGTAACCTTTTACCTGCTTCTCCGCTCGTTACTCAGATTTGTTGCTAAAGCAGCCACGTTTCAGAGCTCTGTTCATGTGTAGAAGGTACTGGAGAATGAGTCAGCTGCCTTTGCAGTGGCTCATGTTCAGTCCAAAAGTTAGTACTGTTTTTGTGGTTCTGGTGGAAGAATTATTTTGAATGACAGGGAAGGGCATTGAATCTAGGCAGTTTTAAGTAAGTCTAAAGTAAAACCACTATTTACAAATCTTTCAGTGGAATGGGAAAAAAACAGTATCTGTTTCTTGTCTTGTCAGTTCTGTAATGAAGCTCTGACTGTGCTGACAGCATGTAGAAATTCCTCTAAAGCATGATACATGTTGGTTCGGATGAAACCAGAAGGTGGCTAGGTATGGGTGTGTTTGATTTCCCATGAGCATAGGAGCATCTCACGGAAGGATGGCCCTAGTGCTTTTCCACCTAGCCCTATGGGTGAAATGCTGCTAGTTTGCTCCCTCCTGGTCTGTGACCTACTGCAGAAGGACTGAGAAAGGATCCCTCAGGTTCCCATCCCATCAGAAATGATGTGAAAGCTGTTCTTGGTTTGAAAGAAGGGCCCGGTTTCACTTTGGTTGTAATGCTGAGTCAGCAGATGACAAATACAGTCTCGATGGCCAACCCCTGTACGGATTTTCACAGAATTGACTCGTTTCAGATCCCTCTCAGTTCCTTTTTTGTTTGTTTGTTTTTCTTCTGTCTACAGGTCGATGAACTTTCCCAGCAGCTGGAGGCAGAGTCTAACAAATGCATGCAGCTAGAAGCGCAAAATCAGGATTTGCGAGAAGAGTTGTCCACCATGCGTGGCAACCATGAAAAACTGGAGAAGAGCAGATGCCAGCTGAAAGAAGAGGTGGCTAACCTCAAACACCGTTTGGAGACTAACATGGTGGATCACAGCCAAATAGAACAATACAAGAGAGAGATGGAAGAACGAGCCGCACAAGAAATAAGACAAAAACTGCAAGAAGTCAATCTCTTTTTGCAGGTAAGTAAGTGAAGTTCTCACTTGTGTCTGTAGTCTCTATTATATACTTCACCAAAGTTGGGGGGCGGGGGGGGGGGGGGAGGGGGACAGGGCAGAATATGGGGCCGTGGAGGTGAGGGATCCTCCTAATTTCTTTGAGGAATCCTTTTCTATATGCCCTGTCCTACAGAGATAGTGTTCTTTCATTAGTAGCTTTGATGAATAAGAGCCAATAAGTGCTAAGAGCGAGCTTCTTTCTGAATGAAAAGAATGACTTAGCGTGGTATTTCCAGGGTTCTGCCTTCTTTGCTGATGGTAGTGAGGAGGCACAGTTGCCCCACTCAGTAAAGCTGGGCCCTTGAAATTGGGTACATGCAATTAACTGGCGGGGAGAGATCTCTTCTTCTTTGCGGTCGTTGAAGGTGCATTATCTGCTTCAGATGCAGGCAGCCTCCCAGGACAGATTAGAACAAACCCGAGCCAGTCACCATGCTTCACTGAGAAACCAGCTAAAAGACAGAATTAGAGATCTCGAATGTGAATTGGACAGGATAAAGAATACCCAGCAAGACAGTATGTTTCAAAAAGAATCCACACAGGCAGAAGTGGAAAGGTACAAAGAGCTGTATCAGGAGGAGGTCAAAATTAGAAGAGGCCTAGCGAATAAACTGGAAAGGTAAGCCTGTGCTTTTTTGGAGTGGTAATAAGATGCTGCTTCTTCCTCATGCATTTTCCTCCTAAAATCCCTCTTCTACATCTGGTCAGCATTCTGTACGTAAGCATAAAATGGCATACTTGTGAGGAAAGTACCTTAAGACCCTTCCCCTTCGTTAGAACTGTCTTCATTTCTCTGTAATATTCCAGCAGTAACACCACTGATCGTGGCATTCATAGTGTGTTTTTTAACTTGATTGTGTTTTAACAGGCAGCCTTTTTGCCAATCTCTAATAATCTCCTCCTCTTATTCTGTGTATGGCAGAAAAGATAAATTTCATGTCCTTTACTGCTTGGATAAGGATAGGCCCTTCAGAGGACAGAATTTGATTCTGTGAAGCAAAAAAAAAAAAAAAAAAGTCTTTTTTGGCTTCCATTTTAGCAGCGTGTCTGAGGTTTGAGCTTTCCTTGGGAAAGGGAGGGTAGCCCAGAGTTCTTATGCAGGTGACGCTCCTTTCACAAGAAGCTATGTAAACACATGGCATTTGCAGATGGCTTTGAAGCCCTAATGCTGAGAAGTCCTCACTGTTGGTCACTCTTGCTGCTCCTTGCACGTAGTGTGACTTCTTCGAAAGAAGTTCTCCAAAAAACCTCAGATCAAATGATATTCCTGTTTTGGACGCTGTTAATCCCTTCCACTGTCAGGAGTCAAATAATAGTCAAGGACCTGGAGGGTAACTGTGAAAGCGTTACTACCAAAGATAACTCTTTGTATGCTTCTGAATGTTTCAGAGCTAATGAGAGACTAGCAGAAGCCAACGCTAAGCTCCTTCAGGAGCGCCATAGAAGCAAATCTTTAATCGCAAGCAGCACTGTCAGTGGAGGTCTGGATGCAAGTCCAGTTCTGTATTCAACTGAACCGGGACATCTTGGCGACAATTTGGCACTGAACAGAAGTCTGAGTCTAGGAGGAAGCTTCCTAAGCCCAAGCGGGAACGCGTTATCGTCAAGAAACAGTGTTGAAGCCTATGTGGCTAAGGTAGGCATTTTGAAATACTGTTCTCAACTCCTGCTGAAGAGTATCCCTAAGCAAGGTTATGCTTTTTAGCCTAAAGTTAGAATCCATTTCGAGTTCCAAACCCTATGGTCTAATACGCCAAAACAACTGCTAATCATCAAAACGGTACGCAACTGTATGTGGTAAGGGTGAAGACTTTTGGTCGTCAGGGTCGCACAAATTTCCAAGAGTGCTCAAAGACCACAAAATACTGACAGCTAAATAACAAACTGTGTAACTACGTTCTTTGACAAGAGAAACTGTGACAAAGAATACTGTGGCATAGTAAGTTCCCAGCTAAGCTCTTTGTGAAATTTTAATGTGTAGTATGTATGACCTCTTTAAAACAGCTAACTTGATGACGAGGGCAAAATCCTATCAGGCAGCTTTGTCTGAGACACCTTTTTGTTCTTCACTGATCTTCGTTCTAGCAGTTGCTTTGCTGGAACTTGTTTTAGTACATTAATACCAACAAAGGGATGCTTGAAAAATAGGAGGATGTGAACAGGATCACATAACTTCTCACTTGATACTTCAGTGCGGGACGTATACTATGCGTAGAAGCACTCTTGTACTGTAGCAGTCTTTGTACTGTTAGCTTTTTTACTTGCATCATTTACATGTAGGCCATGTTCTTATTTCGCACTGAAGCCCTTTGAACTGAAGGCTGTTTTTCTTTCTTCTTCAGCTCCTTAATAAAAAAACCTCTTCTCTCTTCTCTGCAGCCAGATACACAACAAGGTTTGTAGCCAGCATTGTTTAATGTTGGGTGGTATGTCATGCTGGAAATGTTTTGTCTATGCTGTTAGGTTTTGATTAGAACTTACTGATGCATTCCCATTTTCCTAACACTGCAAAGAGTTGGAACTTGTTAGTTTGTCCAAGTGAAAGAATGACTGCTGCAGAGTACTTTCATGCTTTATGTATTTGTCATGTTATGGATTCTGTGGCAGTCAACCAGCTGTGAGGCGACAGTGTCTGGATTTCATCTGTTACAACGGAACTTCTTTAAACTATAGGAGTAGGCTGGTTTACCCTCCTTGCTAGTTCGGATGTTCAAACAGTTCTTGGTAGTAACAGCGGTTGTGTCTGGAGTGCCGGTACTGTTCTGAAGTTGAGTTCCTCGACTCTGAGTATCAGCTCATGGAGTCTTACAAGATCCAACTTAGTCTGTGCTCAGTAAGCCCCTGTGGGTAAGCAGTAAGTCAATACCACTTTCTGAAGAAGAATTACTGAGAAGGTGACTGCTGCAAGGGAACCCAGTATCTTACTGCCTGAAGAGATGTGCGGTGAGATGAGAAGTACCTCAGTGTAGAACTTAGTGCAGAAGGGAGAGCAATCACTGTTCTGCTTTCCAGTCCTGTGGACTGTAGTTACAGACCCACTTCTTTGCCCCTTGGAGTTTCTGCCTGTTACTGCTCCTCTTGTGAGGGTTTGCAGAGTGCTTCCCTTACTGAGGCTTTTACTCTCTGTGGCCCGTTGAGTACCTTGTACAGTGTTTCTGTTCTTCTCTTTGTTGGTATGTTGCTAGGTGGGCCTGCTCATTTCATAAAAGAAATACTTATTCCCTCAGGGATTCGGTACTAAAATCAGAGCAGCACAGAATGGGTGAGGGTGGAAGGGGCCTCTGAAGATCACCTAGTCCAACCCCACCCCTGCTCAAAGCAGGGTCAGCCATAGCAGGTTGCTCAGGGTTATGTCCAGCCGGGTTTTTGTACATCTCCACAGACGGACACTCCACAACCTTTTCTGGGAAACTTGTTCCACTGTTGGACCACGCTAACAATTGAAAGGAAAAGAAAACAAAACTTCCTTATGTTGGAATGAAATTGCCTCTGTTTCGATTTGTGCCCCTTCCTCTTGTTCTTTTACTTGGCACCACTGAGAAGACTCTGGCTCCATCCTCTTTACTGCCCCCACCACGTAGTTATACACATAGATAAGGTTCCCCTGAGCTTTCTCTACTCCAGTAAAGAAAGTCACAGCTTTCTCAGCCTCTCCACATAGCTCACGTGGTCCAAGCCCTTCGGCATCTTCGTGGCCGCCATAGGCCTGGAAGCTGTGTGGTACCTATTTTGAAAATCACTTCTGGGTGTCACAGACTTGATCAAAAAAACACATCTATGAGTCACAAGTATCATCAAATGTAAACAACGGCATACAGCGCTTGGACTATGACTCTTCAAAAGATTTGGTTTCTTCTTAGGAAGACTTTGAAGTCAGAATCATAAGTGAGAATAAGTTAATTGGTAGCAATAACCACCACCTAGGGGAGAAAGGGGTAAGTGTTCCTTTCTAGTCATCCAAGCTGATTTTGGTTACATAATAAAACCCACAGCCCTTGCTGTGTAGAAGCTGTGGCTGTTGCCATCTTTTCTTAGTACAAAGTTTGCAAGAAAAAGTTGTGTGTGTTTGTATATTTTTATGTATGTGTGTCACGGTATTTGCAGTAACAGTAAAGAAAAGTCTTGGCATGATCTGGAGGAGCTCCTTCAAGCTTCCATCTTAAGGCGGAGAAAAGAATATTGGTGCATGCTTCTTTCTGGACAATGGACTATGTCAATCCTGCGGCAGCTGCTGTTGCACCTCGTCTCTTATGAAGTTGCAGAAGCCAGCCTCGACTGAATTTGTCCCCAGGGGTGGCATTTGTGCATATCTCAGCATTCAGCTGACGTTCTGCTTGTGTATTTGGTGATAGACTTTAGCCATACCTTCATTGCAATAACTCTACTGTGCTTTCTTCCGGTATATTTTTTAAATGCCCTCTTATAATCCGACTGGTGAGTTACAGACTGTTTGTGCTACAGTTAATGTTGCTCAGCCGTGAGATGCTACAGCCTGGCTGACCACGAGTTTCTCGTCATTAAAAATCAAACCCCAAACCAAGGTGTCTCTATTTGGGATGATAGTTTTCGTTTTTCTCCCGTGTTATGTACAGGTTTTAAGAGTGTTTTAGAAGTTTAATGTTACAAAATGTAACTTAAAATATTAACTGTATATTTCCTATATAATTCCAGGTACGGCGGGAACTGGATGAAAAAATCACTAAAGAACTTGAACAGGGTAATGTGTCATTATGTTAGGAGTGTTTTTACGGAAGAAGATGACTGTTCCTAGCTCTTGAAAAGAATGGCTTGAAAGTCGTCAAGTTCCTGTGCTAAGCACAGGTTTTTTTCCGCTAGCTTTCCGGTTTAGACTTGAATGTGAAAACTTCCTGCTTACCAAAACATTGTATAGAACGTTATGCAGTTGCATGAAAAAAAACAAGTGCAAAGCAAACGAACCCATTTCCCCCCCACAGATACACGTGGATTAAGCTGAAGTCACCTTTCACTACAGTTAATCCTCAAGCACAAACATCAAACATAAAAGAGGCCCCGAGATAAAATTTTTATAGACCTCAGCCATCACTACTTCTTCCATGGACATCAACTGCATTCAGCACTAAACCCTACCATACACGTTCTCTGCTGTTAGTTCTTGATTTTTGCTATGTCTCCTACTCTTTGCTTGTATTTGTAGCTTATATAGAATTATGTTGCAGTCTTTTTTGAATAAGCAAGAAGAATATAATCCATGACAAAGTGCATCCTTTCTTTAGGAAAAGATCATTCAGTAGTGTTTAGGCAAGCATACGATGAGTTGATTGCCTCGAATACATAGCATAAAACATGCTCCATAACCTGAGGCCAGGTGTCCAAAGAGGAATTCCACCCATTTCATGACAATCGTTCCTCCAGAGTGACTGCTTTGCAGTGACTGGTCCTATTTCAAAGCAGGTAGCCCCTCAAAGCATTGCCTTCTGTTCCTGAATGCTTTTAATCATATAGTGTTCAGCTGTTGCTTCATAGCTCTTTCTGTGTGTCTGAATGGACGCAAAGCCATTGCGTTGCATCCATGTGCATTTTGAATGGAATTGCGCATCCGCCAGGAGTCATAGAGTGTGTTTGGTTTGGGGACCTTGTCTGAAAAAGGTGGCCGGAGAAAGATGGCAAAGGTGGGTTTGCTTTCATGGAGTATGGGTTTTCATGGAGGAAAGAGGGTTGTGCCAGAGCGAGTTACAAAGACGCCCCTCAGAGAAGGTGCCAGCCTGGGAGACTTGGCCTGGCCTGACTGCAGTGCAAAGGTGTTTGCGTTTTCACAGGCAGATTCCTTTAACGTTTGTCACAGCGAATGCAGAAGCTGGTTTTTAGGAGTAGTGTTCCAGTAAATCACGGGTTTGAACATTTAAGGAAGACAGGCACTTGAGGTTGAAGAGGTCTGCAGGGGGCCAAATGTAGCACTGGTGTAAGCAGAAGTTGCTTGTGGACTCCCTGAAGAGGTTCAGTGTTCGTAGCCTCTGGAATGTCTTTCACTAGCTTTAGAAATACCGTTGACTGATAAGCCAATGTGGAAAAAAAGCTGTTTCTTCCTTTGTGCCTAGCCCTTTCATTATTAAGTTCCCTTGGAAGTTTTTAAATCTCTTTCTGGGTTGTAGTCTCTCCAGTTACCCGTAATGTTTTTGCAGTGACTTATATGGCCCTGTCTACTGTGAAAATAACACCAGGAATCTTGTCTCTTTTCTCCCTAGCCACTGCTGAACTTGAAACTGGATCTGCTGGAGCTTCTCCCATGGTGTCTACTGACGGTTCTTCAAAGAAGTTCCACGTTGACCAGGATCCCCTTTCCAGGGCAATACAGGAGTACCGTGATGTTTTAACCAAAAATTACCTGATTTGAATAAAATGCTAGGGAAAGGCTCTGGAAATCGTTTTGTTTACCTAGTGCATCTAGGGTTTCCCATTCCACGGTTCAGATGTGAAAACGTGTTTATTGCCGTCGGAATGTCAACTCTAAGTCTATTCAATGGATGTCAAGCACATTGCACTTCCCTGTTGGTTTATGGATGCGTAGTTGCTTTCTTTTGCACTCACAATAAGAACCGCATCTATTTTTTCTGACTAGCAGATTGACTGGTCTTGAGTCTTGAGCTTGACAGAACTATCAAAATGCTTCTTATTAAGGTAGATGCATTGTTTTGCTCCACTTCTGTTCTGCGTTTGAACAAAAGCATTCCTTCTGTTCTGTCTAATCCTTTCCCTCTATGTGTTTTGGATGTTTCCGGTGTTTCTTTTAATGCCTAGGACATTGCTTGATGTGCTTTGAGCCCGCTGCTTCAGTCCTGATGCAGCGAGTATTTCTGCTGGTGAAGTGGAAGTTTTACCGGTGTTCAGGCTGGAGAATAGGGCACTTTACACTGCTGTCCCTTCATGCGCCTCAGGTTTAAAAACACTCCGAGCGTATAGGAGGTGCCAAGACAGTTGTTACGTGGTCTTTTTGGTACGTTTGTCTTGTATCACAGAACCATGGAATGAGTGAGGTTGGAAGGGACCTCTGGAGGTCATCTGGTCCAACCCCCCTGCTCAAGGAGGATCACCTAGAGCCGGTTGCCCAGGACCATGTTGGCTTTTGAATATCTCCAAGGATGGAGACTCCACAGCCTCTGTGGGCAACCTGGGCTACTGCTCAGTCACCCCCACAGTAAAGAAGTGTTTCCTGATGTTCAGACAGAACCTGCTGTGTTTCTGTTTGAGCCCATTGTCTCTCATGGTATTCATGGTGATTTTATCCAAAACTGCCGCAGCTTTAGACATTTGCAGTTCCTATGTCAACACCTGTGGTGCACCTGAAACACTTCATATGGGGAAAAAAGGAATCTTCATCTATCGACCTTCAGTCTCCTCAGTGCTTTCCAAAACTTGTGTGATAGCATAGCCAATCTTTTTGTTGCTGCTAGCAGCTGATGACATGGTGGCTGCAGCCCAGACGTTGGCCAGTGTTGTGGGAAATTTGTGTCAATAAAACACGCAGTTTTACTTATTTCAGGGAGCTGCCTGCTGGCACTGAAGGTCTGCAGTTGTCATTTTGTGTCTGCAAAAGTCACTAGCGATCAGAAGATGATAGAGCAAAGTCCCAGTTCTGGAAAAGTAAGAATGGCTGTAGCGAGATGAATTAAGACTGGAAAAATTTGGGGGTTTTACCCACTAATTCAAGGACTTGAGTTAACAAGCAGTGAGGAAAGCAGTGAATGCTGCTGTGACACTCTGTTCCTTTTTATATTAAGACATTTTTTGTGAAGGTAAGACACTCTATTTCATTCTAGATATTCTGTTCCCACTTAATATTTAATAAACTTTGTAATCCAGTACATGTCTTTGTTTTATTGCTCCCCTTCCTGGCTTTGCTTTCCACCCCCTTCCCTGCCCATAGAGCTCTCCAGAGCTCGCCTCTGCTCACTTCGGCTCTGTTCACAGCTGCGTCTGCAGCTTGTCCTGGAGGCCAGGCACATGGCCAGCATGCGTCTGTGTCCTTTTCCTCTTGAAGCACAATTGTGTTGAGATCGTGGACTGGAGTTGAGGTATGGCAAAGAATCAGTTCCCAGACTCTTCCGCTGGTTTAGAGCAATCCTTCTTGTGCTCTGGGCAGAAGGTAGTGGGTGAGCTTCTGGTAGCCATGAAACGCTGGCAAATCCCACAGGTTTTGATCCCATGGGGAGTGGACCAATTTGTAGCCTGCAAAGGGAAAAGGTGTGAAGAAATTTCTTCAGCCCGCACCGGAGCGGTCAAAGAGAAGTTCAGCTTTTGGTACTTTCTAGAGTCTCTCCACAGAGAAAGCAGGTGCAGGATGTCTTGGCCTTCACTTTGTGTTGTCCTTGTGATAAACTCGGACATGACTGGTTTTCAAGTTTGTTCTTAACCTGCCCTGTGCTGCCAGTTGTCAGCGAGAGGGGAAAGTTCTTGGCTGGCGGTGCAGCAGAATGGAAATTCAGCGTTGGCATCTGGCGTAACGGGAGTTGACGGCAGTTACAATGGGGTGGGGGTGAAGGGGTGAAGAGAAGTCCAGTCAATTCCTTCACTTGCAAGTCCATCTCCCGTGTCACTGTGGGGCCACTCTTGATGACCTTGGAAAGGCCGTGGCAGTCGGGGGAGGCTCCTGAGGCCTGGAAGACACAGAATGTGCAGCACTGATGACGGGATCTTCACAGCATACTGCATTGTGCACGAGACCTGCCCACACACAGCACCTCTTGTAACAGCAGAGCTGTGTCTAACGTACCACCCTAAGACTGGCCAGACAAATTTGGATAAAGCCTATTGTTAGCAGCTTTTTGCTCTTACAGCCAAAATAAAACAGGGCAAATGTCTCCAGTGATCCTAAACTTTCAAGTTGCAGGCCTGATTTTATTCTGCTAGACCTCCTGCCCAATGTAATGAGCCTTTTGCCTGAGTCTGGCCTAATCTCAGCTTTAACTGTAGGCTTCATTTGACTACATGCAACAAACAAAAGAACTGCAGAATGTATTCAACATCTGCAAGCACAAAGGCACAAAGATGAGAACACCCTTCTTAGGCACAAAGTCATGCTGTGAGGCGTGACGCCACCACTGAAGAACGGCCATAGAGTTTGCCAAGGAAACCTTGATTTCTAAATCCAGGTCATGAGGAAAGTGCCTTTTGGAACTCTGCCACTTCCCCACCCATTTCTTCTTCATCTCATCTGTGTACCTTCTGAGCTGCTGAGATAGCGCCCCAGAAGCGCTGGTGGGTGAGCAACCGCTGGGTGGCAGCGACAAAGTATCTGTCCTCATGCTAATATCCTTGCCACCACCAGTTTATGACTTCTCTGCTGTGGACCAGTACAGGTGCCTGTGCTGCTACATGCCGAACCAGGATTGTGGAAATGCTCCAGCAGAAAGAAATTAGTATCTCTCAGCCAAATCAGTTTTCCACCATGCTTTTGTCAGGCCAATGCAGAAGGCAGCATGAGCGCAGCAGCAAGCAGCTAGGAGTGGCAATTTCTCAGACTACTGCCAAAAATCACGCCACAGCCTCGGAGTGAGTGCACCCCCGCGAACGCTGGTTGCTCACCAAGCGAAACCAGCTGCATTATAACCCTTGAGTGTCCATTACGTGGAGTTGTTCTATCCTGTCACAGTGTTTTCTGTTAACAGCTGCAGTGATCTGCTTTCAATTAGATTCATTCGGCTTGCCACAATCCGACGCGCAGCCACATTTTCATACTTTTTGGACTTCTGTTTTCTACAGTGCTATTTGATACCTGGAAGTAGAGAAGAGCCACCACTTTCCAGGTCTGGCTGGGAAGCAGCCAGCTATGGAAGTCCACCTAACCAGTCCTCATGTCCTCAAATGCAGGAAGACAGGCATTAAGACTTCGACAAATCACTCTGCACATGTACACCGAAGCACACTTGGCAAAAACACATGGAAATAATGTTCCACCTCCTCTCCAGGTGATCACCCTTCACAGTTATGCCTATTAGTGAATGTCTTGGGCTGGAAAACCAAAATGGCCCTTGGAAGATACGAAATTTCATGTCCAAAAAAGGGCAACGAAGCTGGTGAAGAGTCTAGAGCACAAGTCATATGAGGAGCGGCTGAGGGAACTGGGGTTGTTTAGTCTGGAGAAAAGGAGGCTGAGGGGAGACCTTATCGCTCTCTACAAGTACCTGAAAGGAGGCTGTAGCGAGGTGGGGGTCGGTCTCTTCTCCCAGGTAACAAGCGATAGGACAAGAGGAAACGGCCTCAAGCTGCGCCAGGGGAGGTTTAGACTGGATATTAGGAAAAATTTCTTCACTGAAAGGGTAGTCAGGCACTGGAACAGGCTGCCCAGGGAAGTGGTTGAGTCCCCATCCCTGCAGGCATTTGAAAGACGGGTAGATGTGGTAGATGCAATCAGTATGTGAGGCTCACAGAAAAACCATTTACCCACTGAAGCTTTCAGGGCACTTTACTGGGAACAATCATGGTTCTCCTCCTCAACACTAAGGGAAAACAATCTCTAAGCCCGTTCCAGACTCAAGTTTATCAACATCTGAAATACAGCTGGCACAAACTCTAAGCACAAACACTATGCATTTCAGCAACCAACAAAGCGAATAATAAATACATCATTAACCTTCTGCCTACTCTGTTTGCTATAGTGGTCCACTGCTGGAATGAATAAGGTCACCATACCTCTCCAGCAGAATCTTTCTCACAAGTTCTTCATACTCATGAACGCCTCCGGGCAGGGCTCTGATATGAGCACTGTAGACTCAGAATAACTGATATGTTACATCAAGTGTGTGGATGCACCAAACCCAACCATAGCTCTGACCCAACAAAGCATCGTAGCTCAAATAATTTCACTAACATCACTGGAATCACTGGTAGACTTTATATTGAACTGGTATGTAAAGTCTTCCTGTGACTGGATTCTGAGCATTCAGCATTTTTCAGGATGATCAATAGACTGGAACGAAAAATGAGTGAGACAGAGGCAACAAAACCATTCTTCTATTGCTTCTTGGTATGAGAACAGGAGAGGCCTCAAGGTAGTAAAGAGCTTTTTGTAATGAATTTAATTTGGGGAGGCTCAAGGCGAATCATTAGTCGGGGGGAAGGGGGCAGTAAAGAAGAACAGCAGCCTTTTGGCACCCAGTGACAGGCTGAGAGGCAGGGGTCACAAACTGAAATCTGAAATACAGGAAATTCCATTTAAACATAAGAAAAAACAATTTTAGTAGCAGGTATACACTCATAGGACATGATTTTTAAAAAATGTTGAGAATAACCACATTAGCAGGAATGCTACTCTCTATTCCTTTGGGAATTGAAATAAATTCTCAACGCATTACAGTCCTACTTTTAGCAGACACTTCTCACTTTCTTATGGTTTAGAATCTGGAAGCAGTTTAATTAAAAGAAGGAAGACAAAAGTTTTATTGCACTTTGTTCTCAACTGAAACGTGCTCTGCTGGACCTCATACTCACTAACAACAAGGGGCTCGTTGAGGACGTGAAAATCAAAGGCAGCTTTGGCTGCAGTGACCATGAGATGGAGGACTTGAGGATCCTGAGGATACAGAGGAGAGTGAAAAGCAAGCTCACAACCCTGGGCTTCAGGAGAGCAGACTTTGGCCTGTTCAAAGATCTGCTTGGAGGAGTCCCATGGGACAAGGCCCTGGAAGGAAGAGGAGCCCAAGAAAGCTGGGTAATAGTCAAGGATCACTTCCACCAAGCTCAAGAGAGTTCCATCCCCACAAGCAGCAAGTCAGGCAAGAATGCCAGGAGGCCTGCATGGGCGGCTTGAACAAGGAGCTCCTTGTTTAGACACAAAAAGGAAGCATACAGAGGGGGGAAGCAAGGACGGGTAACCTGGAAGGAATACAGAAACTTTGTCCGAGCATCCAGGGATGAAGCTAGGAAAGCTAAAGCCCAAAGGGAATTGAATCAGGTCAGGGATGTCAAAGACAACAAGAAGGACTTCTTGAAGCATGTAGGCGACAAAACGAAGACCAAGGAAAATGGGGGCCCATTGCTCAACAAGACGGGGGATGTGGTTACACAGGACATGGAAAAGGCAGAAGTACTGAATGCCGCCTTTGCCTCCATCTTCACTAGCAAGGCCAGCCTTCAGGACGCCCAAGTCCCAGAGACCAGGGGAAAATCTGGAGCGTGGAAGATGTACTCTTGGTGGAAGAGGATCAGGTCAGGGAATACTTAAGCAAACTGGACACACAGAAGTCCATGGGCCCTGATGGGATGCACTCAGGAGTGCCGAGGGAGCTGGCTGATGTCATTGTGAAGCCGCTCTCAGTACTCTTTGATCGATCATGGCGACTGGCAGAAGTGCCCAAAGACTGCAGAAAAAAAAAAAGGTCACTCCTATCTTCAAGAAGGGCAAGAAGGAGGACCCAGGGAACTACAGGCCGTGATTCTGTGCAGCGGGTGAGCAGCAGCCACCAGCACAGCGAGACTGGGTCCTTGACTTTCACCACACTGCAGGAAGCTCAGGCCGCCTTTTGGTTGGAGGAAAGCACATCGTCCTGGAGCTGCAGCATGGCAGCCTTGGAGCAATCAGCAGGCACCTCTTGAGAGCTCCCGCGGCCCCTGGCTGCTGGAGCTGGGCTCTGACCCCACCTCAAGCCTCATTTCAGGGATGCGAGTCTTGAGGCACCCTCGCCATGCACTGAGGGAAAAAACAGGAGCTGGTGAGGCAAGAGCTGCTCCAGCATGTGACGCAGCCTTTGGCCAGGCGGGACCAGCCCGGGCCTTGTCGCGGCGGCAGAGACCCCTCTCCCCAGCGCCCCTGCCAGCCCTCACAAGCCCGGCGCCGCCCTCGCACCCGCCCGCCAGGCCTCTGCACGCAGCCACCCGCCCCCGCACGGCCCGCGCGGCGCCGGCGTCACCCCACCCTCTGTGACGCCTCCTTGTGACGCCCCCTTGTGACGCCCCCGAACGTGCGCGCCGCCCTTGTGCCGCGCCCTCTGCTGGCGCATGCAGCAGGCGCTCAGTGCTGTCGCCGCCGCTGCGGGAGCGGCAGCACGTCGCGGGCTGGGAGCGTCGGTGCGTCCCTGACCCCCGCCGCGGCGGCTCCAGGCCGCGGCCACTGCTCGCGGCGAGCTCATCTCCCTTGGGCCTCTCCTGGCCCTTGCCCTCGCCCTCGCCTTTGCCCTCACCCTTGTCCTTGTCCTTGCCCTTGCCCTTGTCCTTGTCCTTGCCCTTGCCCGGGGCCCAGCAGTCCCATGGATGCGTCCTGCTGCTGGTGGCTGCCAGTGGGGCCATTCCCATGCCTCAGCATGCGCCGCAGCATGCGCCGCAGCATGCAGAGGGTCATGGGGCTCTTCAGCAAGAAGCGGCAGCAGTCGCCCTCCGGCAGCGCTACTGGGCAGCCCCGCGCCGCCGCCACCACCACCACCACCAGTGCCTGCAAGCTCTGGGACGGGGACCTGGGCGGGCTGCACCGTGTGGCTGCCTGCGGCGACCAGGCCTCACTGAAGCAGTGGCGCTGGTGGCTGAAGAGAGTCGGCACCGACAGGCGAGACAAGGAGAAGCGGTGAGGGGCTGTGGGCCGCTGATGGACACCTTGGCTGCTTCTGGCAGGCGTTGCTGCGGGAGGTTCTCAGGAGCAGCCCTCTCTCGAGCACAAGCAGTCTGTTACGATGCAGAGCCTCCTGATCCAGTGGGAGCATCAGCATGGCGCGACCAACACCCCTGGCAGCTTTTGGATGCCATGTGGAAGCATCTGCCCTTAAGGCTTTGTGTGGGATCACATTCAAGCTAACTGCTTGAAAAGCCAGATTTGCCCTGTCGCCTGGGAAAGCGAACTCTAGAGCTACTCTGTAGCTGCCGGGCCGAGTGCTGTTGGAAGTGCGTGCCAACGACCCGCCGCTTAGCCGTGGTCTCCCTGCAGCGCTGGTTTGCAGCTGCTCAGGCACCACCAATTCTCGGCTGCCCTGTGGGTGATCAGTGCAGGACTGCAGCAGCAGCAAGGGGGAGGAGCAGAGTCTGGGCAGGCTCCCCAGGGCTGGGTGGTGACATAGCTTTGGATCTTTCCTTGTCGGTCTATGTTAAGCTCATCACGCTTCATTTTTAGGACACCTCTGCATCTCGCTTGTTCAAAGGGCCATGCAGATGTCGTTAGACTTCTAGTACAAGAGAACTGCCAGCTGAACCTCGCCGACAATTTCAAGAGATCGCCACTGATGAAGGTATGTGGAACATCATGCACTTGTAGGTGGGGCTCATCAACTGCGCATTACATGAGAGGTGTCTGGCAGGATTCTTTACACAGACCTGGGTAGAAACATGCATGTTGTAATCAGCGTGGAGTAGGCATATGTTAGCTCATCTTTGAAGATGCTCTTCTTTCCCCACATTCAGAAGCTGGGCCAGTTGTGAGAGAGTGAAACGCAAATGTTGGAAGTCTTGTCTTTTTTGTGTGTTGTTCGCAGGCAGTAGAGTGCCAGCAAGAAGAATGCGTGGCTATTCTGCTAGAGCATGGTGCTGACCCGAATCTGGCAGATGCTGATGGCAACACTGCCCTTCACCTGGCTGTGCTATCTCCTAATACAACTATAGCGGGGCTGTTACTTGAGCATAATGCCAATACTGATGCTCAGAACCAGGTAACCTTGGCATTTGGGTAAAGCTGCTCTTTTGAAAAGGTGCAGAACTTGTCTGTGATTTTCTAACTGGGATTATTTATCCTTTCAGGAGGGATATACCCCCCTTAATCTTGCTGTCTCCAAACACCATGAGGAGATGGTAGAGTTTCTTCAAAGCAAAGGGGCTGACAGGCATGCTCAAGATCGGCGTGAAAGGTGAGAGGTTTGTCAAAACGGCACATACATCTCCTTAGTCGGCTGCAAGTGTGATTGATGAGAGGCGTGGGGATGCGCTTTGAAAAAGAAGAAGCCACATGGAAGGAGTTCTCTGTGTGACTTGTAAAAGCAGGTCTGCACTTGGCTGCTCTCACACCTCGACTGCTCTCATACTTTCCATGCTGAGGACTATGAGAAAGCGTTGCCTGTGGTGCCCCCTCCCCACTAGACCCAGGCCCGGAGACAGGCCCAGGCCCAGACACAGGCCCGGGCCCAGACACAGGCCCAGACACAGGCCCAGCAGGAAACTCGTCACTAGCTCAGCAGCATCGCTGCTCTGCAAGAGAGCATCTTTTAAGTGCAGGCATAGTTGGTGCATAGGTGTTGTCAGCGGAAGCACTGGGAGAAAGAGAGGCAATGTTGTCCGAGGGACAAGGGGCATAAAGTGAGACGTGAGGGCTTCCAGCCACGTGTAAGGAGAAAACTTCTTGGTGTGAAGACGGTCAAGCAGTCGAACAGCTTGCCCTGGGAGTTTGTGCGATTTCCATCCATGGAGGCTTTGAAGAGCAGAGCAGAAGGAGCACTGAGCAGCGTGGCCTGACCTCGTAGCTGAGTCTGCTTTGGGGAGGCAGTTGGCCTGGAGACCTCCTGAGGTCCCTTCCAACCTGAATTCTCCAACGCTTCCTTGTATTTGGCTTTGCTTTCGCTGTGCTTGTGGGAAAGGCGGAAAGAATTGTTTGGGGAGCAAGCAGGGATTAAAATGATGGCAGTGCAGTGCCTGCAGAAACAGGGTATATTTCATATCACCTTTTACATGCTTTAGGACTGCTCTTACGGTTGCCACATTTGCAGGGGATATGAATGCAATCCAACTTCTTCTTTGGCGTGGTGCTGATACTCTTAGAAAGATAACTCTGGCTTCATGGCTGTGCCCGCATGGATTATGCTCGCGTGTCTACACATGTCGGGTAAATGGTTTACGTTATCATTAAAGGGGCTGAGTTGCCAGAGTGTCTGCACTGATTTATGAACCTTTTTGGTAACGGCACCAAGGTTTAACGATGTGTTGAGACCTTTGTTGAAGCTGGGCTCAATGGATGTCTTCTGATACATCTCCTTCCCATGTCAAGAGTGGATGTGGAAATTTCCACCCACAACACTCTCTTAGAATTCCCACAGGTGTTGCTAAGCTCTATGCAACCCTCCTGCCCAGGAACTACCTGCCTTTTGTTTCAGTGGGGATCTGCTTGTGCCTAGCTTTGCACCCATGGGCGTTCATTCTTGAAGGCGGTTATGTATGCTTAAAAGCTAGGCTGAAGAAAATAGCCCTTTTTCTTCATGGTGGTAGCCAGCTGAAAGCACTACATTATCCCTAGGAGCACGCCTTGTTGAACCTTATACAGCTGGCCTCGGCCCATCGATCCAGCCTGTCCAGATCCCTCCGTAGAGCCTTCCTACCCTCCAGCAGATCAAGATTCCTGGCCCACTTGGTGTCATCTGCAAACTTCCTGAGGGTGCACTCAATCCCCTCGTCCAGATCCTTGATAAAGATACTAAACAGAACTGGCCCCAGTACTGAGCCCTGGGGAACACCACTTGTGACCGGCTGCCAGCCGGATTTAACTCCGTTCACCACCACTCTTTGGGCCCAGCCATCCAGCCAGTTTTTTACCCAGTGAAGCATACGCCCGTCCAAGCCACGAGCAGCCAGTTTCTCCAGGAGAATGCTGTGGGAAATGGTGTCAAAGGCTTTACTGAAGTCCAAGTAGACAACATCCCCGGCCTTTCCCTCATCCACTAGGCGGGTCACCTTGTCATAGAAGGAGATCAGGTTAGTCAAGCGGGACCTGCCTTTCATAAACCCATGCTGACTAGGTCTGATCTCCTGGCTGTCCCGTACATGCCGTGTGATGGCACTCAGGATGATCTGCTCCGTAACCTTTCCTGGCACCGAGGTCAGGCTGACAGGCCTGTAGTTCCCTGGATCCTCCTTCCGGCCCTTCTTGTAGATGGGTGTCACATTGGCTAACCTCCAGTCAGCTGGGACCTCCCCCATTAGCCAGGACCGCTGATAGATGATGGAATGATGATCTTCGCTCCTTACTCCAGTGTTTTGGCACAGCATAAACGTTGTGCTAATGCATTGGTTTTCAAAGAAGCCTTGGTCTGAGCGAGTGCTTTTTTGTTGTTGCTGGGGCGAGTTTAAGCTTCAGTTAAAAAGCAATCCTGAAAGGGGTCTCTCTCAGGAGCCCCAATTTACTCTCTCCCAAGGTTGTCAGAACACCTATTCAACGTACTTAACACATGCAGCGCTCAGGATGCAACCGCCGCTTGATCACACTTAGGAGCTGTCTAAACTCTCAGGTCCTCAGACTAACCATAAAGGTTTCTGAAGTCCTTCCAAGTCAGGACTGCGTTTGAGGAGACCATAGGCTGGCTTGACGTGAATAGTCGCAGCATTAATGTAGCATCCTGCGGACGTAGCACCCTTGCAGTTAGATGTGAATCTGCCAGAGGGCTGCTTAATTTTTGTAGTGCTCCCTATGGAGGGGTTGTTTATCAGTTTAGATTGTAGCCAGCAGGGCTGTAGTGCTTCACAGATAACCAATATGCAATATACCAATATCTAGAGAATGAACATGCCTGCAGCGAATATTTCATCACGTACTCTTGCAGCAGTGCAAGAGTAAGGGGGGGTGGGGGGGTGGGGGGGTGGGGTGGTGGTGTTACCGTTTCTCAGCTGGCAATGAAAATGGAGAGGCTGGGTAAGGAATGGCTGTTGCTGTCCTAGTCAAGCATGTATGCAAAGATGTGGTTGTTTTTACTGACTACTTTCTCTCTTTCTGTTTATATTCTTAGTAAGCTGCTGGTGGAAAACGCGGACAGTGAAAACGTGGAAGAATCTTCTGCAGGCAGTGCAGCAGACAAGGCATTTCTCAGCAGCTCCTGCCCTGTGAGGACTGCTGACTTTACATGGGCTGCCCTTGCTCAGGACAGAGGAGGTAGGATCCATAACTGTGGAAGAGCCGATGAGGAAAATCGCTGTGGCCTGTAGTAGAACCGTTCCTTGTCTTTTGGATGCTGGGCTTGGATGATGAGAAAAAGCAGAGTGAGATAAACACTCACAGTGTGTTGCTTCTTACCTCCTTTGTAGGTGCCCTGCCAGTGGGAGGAGCAGAGCAAGAGGAAGATGCTGAATCTCCTGGGGATTCCGAGGTACTATCTGTGAGGGACGCAGTGGGGTCCCCCTAGGTTCGCTTGCTTTTGGGCTTGTTTCCCTCTGGGCTCGTTGACCTCTTCTGCGGCTCCTGCCACACAGTTGTAACTGGGGCCCCTGAAATAATACTTGTGCTCCAGGCCAGCTGTTCATTTAGGACTGGGACGAAGGCAGGTCAAGCGGATGACCTGGGTCTCGTAGCAACTGGCCTTTGAGTTTCGTTTCTAGTGTAGTATAAAAGGAGTGAAGTTTCCCCCTGCTTCCCCCTGGTAGCTTGGAGGTGCTGAGCTGAGAAAGATGGAGAGAGGCCATCGATTTTGCAGGTGCCTGCTGGTGGCGAGCAACATTTCTTATCTTTGCATTCACTCTGAAGACTGACCCGATTACGTAACCTAAGAAGTAAAAGCACTCCTAATATTCTCATGTTCTTATCGCATTCTTCGTGCTCATGTAACAACATTTCTTTAGGACTGGGTCACGCAGCTGCAGCAGAAGCTTGCCGATGCTCTTAAAAAGCAAGCTACTGCCGAAGCTTCACTGGAAGTTACTACACGCTACCACAGTGACCTGGAGGAAGACAAGCTGCGCTTGCAACAGGAATTGGACAGGGTTGAAGCTGAGGTATGGAAAGTCTGTCGCTAGAGGAATAAACCTGTGGCTGGCTGTTCCTTCCTGTACATTGTGAAAAAGGACAAGACAGTATGCTGGGAGACAGTAGGAGAGAGAGCTACGGAAGTTTAAATGATCCCCTTCATTCGTGAAGCCAGTGAAACCTTCAGCCAGGTGGCCCCCTCTTCCTCTTCCAGAGTGCAAGACAGTGTTACTTGAATCATCAAAAAGCCAACTGGTCTCTGTTGCAAGTAAGAGACAATCTTGCTCGTCAACCCCACGGCACAAGCTCTTGTTCAGGCTCTGGGGTAGTGTTGCAGCAATAGCCTTTCTCTTCCCTTCTTCCTCCCCTACCCTGGTGATAAACGCACCTGGCCCTTTGGCGAGCTCCTCGCAAGCTGGAGGGGCAAGGCAGTGCATTAGGAGCAGCCTTCTGGTGGCTAGGTATGAAGAGAGCAGTTTGTTCTCTCTCAAAACTCACCTCTGCTCTGAGGCACTATTTCCCTGTGCAGGATATTGCACTCTTTCTTTATATTCTTCTGTTTGTATACAACAGATGTTCCTTATTTGTAGCTTGCTAAATAATTGTGAAGGTCCTTGTCTTTACACAGTGTGTAAAACAATGTGAACCTTCCTCATGCTTGAAGGACCTTTTGAAGAGTTGGTAGGGTTTGGGCTTTTTTTTATAGTACAGGTGTCAGAACCATGTAGATTGAACTAAGCAAGAAGCAGAGCTTGTTTGTAGGTGGGGTGTTTGCACTGTATATGCAAAGCAGCATCTCAGCATCTTCCCCCCTCCCCCCCCCCCCTTCTTTGGCCCTGCTGTAATTTGCCAGCCTTAAGCGGCTTTCTTGCAAGTGAATTGTAAGCTCCTTTCTGAGGCGGGGACCACCTTTTGCAGTGTTCTTACAAAAACTGAAGTATAGAGGCCTCGGAGTGCTGAAATAGAAATCACCTTAAATCTCCTTAGGAGGCAGTTTTGAAGTCACTTTAGGAGAAGGATGAACTTTTTCATTCAGATTTTCAATGGAGGAGCAAACAAGTGGCTACAAAGAGTGTCAGGAGTCACTGAAAGGGTGGGAGGGGCAGTGTCGGTGCTTAGAAGTGTGCTATAGGACATCAATGTAGGGATGGGAGAGGCCAGTCTAAAAGGTGATGAAGTAACACAGTTGGTGTTCATTTGCGAGTAGAAGTGAAGGTTTGAAGGGACTTGAAAGGATTACAGTTCTTTGGGTAGAGGGTATGTGCAGATATATGCAGTACTCAACTTCTTCGGCAGCAGTTGACTCCTCTGTGTAAAAGCTCACCTGACTACTGTGGATTCTTACTGTGATTTTACAGGTGCGGGAGTTGGAAGAAGAGCATCTTCAGTCTGAGCATTGTGTTCGTGACTTGAAGGCTGCCTTGGATCATAAGGAAAGAGAAGTAATAGCTTCTTCCCAGAAACTGCAGGACCTCCTGCTGGCATCTTCTGGGACTACTACTACTATAAAACAACTGGAAGAACACGTGCAACGGTAAGAAAAGAACACGGTGAAGCAAGTTGTCTGTCGCTTTCTGGGATTGCGTGCAAACAACGGGATAGCCTTGTTGCATGACAGCAAGTTAAAACACGATTTTGTAGGCCGCTTTTCTTTTAGATTGTGTTATTTCACGCTGTTCTTTCAGAATTGGTGCTCTGGTGGATTTCCGCAATAAGACCTGTATTTCTTTTTAAGCCTGGAAATTGAAAATGCCAGACTGGAAGCCACAGTCCAGCAACAAAGCAATAGGATTGAAGCCCTTCACAGAGACCTGCAAGCCTCTGCCTCAGTAAGCTGGTCATAGACTTCCCTTTTTGTGAGCTCCCGAGCCCAGTTACCTGTTTCTGTGGGGAAATTTTAAGATGAGGTTTTCCTCGAGAGCCATGGGGAACTCAGTTCCTGCATTCTACTGAATAAAGGCTGCTTGGAAAGCAGCCTGGTCCATTCCCCAGTCTTCTGGTTTTGAGAGTTTTCCCATGCCACTATAGCAAGTCCTACTTAACGCTGTAAAAGGTAAGGACTTGACACCAATACACTGGTGTGACTATTGTCTGCTTTAGACCCGTCATGACATCAGATGCTGCTTCAGACACTTGTGGCAACGCGTATCGTTAAAGGTATTCATCACGTGAACTTGTGGAAATTCCACAGGGGGTATTGATGGCAAGGGCGTCGTGCCACAGGCCTGACTGGCATCATCAGACTGGAACAAAAATTATACTCCCCAGAGCTTCTGCTGGGCAGAAGTGCTTTTCTGCTTTGGCCACTCGGTGTGTGTTTGTTTCCATGAAACTGTGAAGAGGAATGACTGTGGTATCATTTGCAGAGCCTTGGAATTTACCAGTGCCCCTACGCAGCGGTTAATTTTAGCTCAGATAAGGTGCCTTCACCTGTGGCCTGTACGAAGCATATTATTTTTGTATGGTAACCAGTGAGCTAGGGCTCTTGTTGCTGCTGTAGTTATTAATTAGTGCTGAAGAGATTCTGAAAATAACTCCATGTGAAAGTTGAACTTTGTGATGTACTGGTACTGACAAGAGAAGAGGAAAGGCAGTCACAGTGCTGGTCCTTCCCCCTTGGTTAATAGGGCATGGTTTTCAAGTGTCCTGTGGATGAGGAAAGCTATTTCTCTCTGTCTTCATTGAAGAGTCTTTGTATCCCACGTGGTGGTCTCTCTCCCTGAAGCGAACGGCGGAGGCGGTAATTGCTAACAGTTTTACAGTGGCATCAAGCTAAGGCCATTTTGATCACTGGTGCTGCGTGTGAACACTATAGGAATGAAGAGGTCTCTGTAATATTTCTTTTTGGTAATGGGGTGTGAACGTCAGTCTGGCAAGTCACAGTGTGCCTTCTTGCTTCTTTTAATGCTTCTGTAGGTTCACAATCGCCTAGAAGACTTGATAACTGGCTTACAAACAACACAGGCAGCTGCAGAGGACCACCACCAGCAGCAGGTACGTGACTGGCATCTGTGAATGACTGTTTTAGTCTTTGAATCTTCTGGGAGCAGGTAATTGATGAAAAGACCAAGTGGGCTGTGTAGGTACAGTTCAGCTGACAAATACCCTTCTAGTTTTAGGGCAAGGCACCCTCAAGGGAAAAGGCTGTACATTTCCTCCTTCCTCTGCTGCTGTCTTTTGTATCTGTGTGGTGGCGTGCAAGATACTTGTCTTCATCAGCAGGATTCATGTGATGAATTCTCTCCCCCATCCCACCGGGAGGGAGTGCGCAAGCGGCTGTGTGGTGCTTAGCCGCCTACTCGAGTTAAACCATGGCAGATGATGGATAGGATGGATGCTGTGGGCAGGGGGGAGATCTGTGGTTGAAAGCTGAGAGAGGAGACTGGACTTGGGAGAGCCATGGTATCTTTGCAGCTTTGTCAGAGCTTGCCCTTGAGACCCTGTGAGCTTCTGCTGTAAGACCCAGTGTTTCACCTGCTCTGTAAGGACGCTTGAGAAAGTGTACACCCTGAGGATTTCTTATCTAAGCCTTTGTGCTAAGGTTTTCATGACTTTCTGTAGATCGGTAGGCATTTTTTTTTCTTACAGAATGCCACTAAAAGCATCTAGTCAACTTGCGTTCTTTATGCTTGGAACGGAATCAGCAAGTTCTGTTCCACTCAAATGCATCTGTTTGTTAGGCAAACCTTTGCCCCTTCGGGGAGAAGCATAAGTAGCACTGCCAATTTGAAAGCATTTCCGTGCTCTCAGGAGATGTACAGTTGTTACAGAAGCAGCAAGGGTAGGGTATTTTCTGTGGCGGGCGCTAGAGGAATTATTAGATTATAAAGCATGTAAAAACATGGAAAAATGGAAGTACAAAGTCAAAACAGCTGCCAGCTCTCCTCTGGTTTGGCTGAGAAAACACCAAGAGGAAGAACAACATGAGAATAAGTAAATCCCCACAAAGAAGAGATGGAGGTAATGGCAGGGGGGAAGAAAACATTGAAGAATTCCAAAGGATCAAATTCCTCAGCAAGCCCCTGCCTGCTGGTCACTGAAGATCCCACGAAAGCTTTAAATTGACCTACGCTCTCCTCTGATGTGTGTACCTACGTAATGCCTGCTATGAGCTCTCTGCTCCAAGAGCTGCACCAAGGCTGGCAGGGTCCGTGACAAGGTGGCAAGGTCCACAGGCGGTTTTAAATAAGTCTGAAGATTCTACTTTCTGTTAGAGACTCTTTCAAGTGTTTACTCTGCTAGTTTGCTCCACTACTTTTTTAAGAAAAGACAGAACATCATGTTTTATAGAATCATAGAATGCTTTGGGATGGAAGGGGCCTTTAAAGGTCATCTAATCCAATCCCCCTGCAATGGGCAGGGACATCTTCAACTCGGTCAGGTTGCTCAGAGCCCCGTCCAGCCTGCCCTTGAATGTTTCCAAGGATGGCGCATCTACCACCTCTCTGGGCAACCTATTCCAGTGTTTCACCACCCTCATCGTGAAAAGTTTTTTCCTTGTGTTCAGGATGTTAAATAGGTATAGGAAAGGTATGTTTCTGGAGGGGAGAAGAGGAGGATGGAGCTGTAGTTGACCATTGGGACCTATTGAGAGTCTGATATTTCCTGAAACTTCTTGAAAACAAACTGCAGCTTTGACCTAGAGAGAATACGTCTTCCTGCTGTAGAAGCTGTATTCTGAACCACTATTTACAAATCTTTCAGTGGAATGGGGAAAAACCAGTATCGGTTTCTTGTCTTGTCAGTTCTGTAATGAAGCTCTGACTGTGCTGACAGCATGTAGAAATTCCTCTAAAGCATGATACATGTTGGTTCGGATGAAACCAGAAGGTGGCTAGGTATGGGTGTGTTTGATTTCCCATGAGCATAGGAGCATCTCACGGAAGGATGGCCCTAGTGCTTTTCCACCTAGCCCTATGGGTGAAATGCTGCTAGTTTGCTCCCTCCTGGTCTGTGACCTACTGCAGAAGGACTGAGAAAGGATCCCTCAGGTTCCCATCCCATCAGAAATGATGTGAAAGCTGTTCTTGGTTTAAAAGAAGAGCCCGGTTTCACTTTGGTTGTAATGCTGAGTCAGCAGATGACAAATACAGTCTCGATGGCCAACCCCTTTACGGATTTTCACAGAATTGACTCGTTTCAGATCCCTCTCAGTTCCTTTTTTGTTTGTTTGTTTTTCTTCTGTCTACAGGTCGATGAACTTTCCCAGCAGCTGGAGGCAGAGTCTAACAAATGCATGCAGCTAGAAGCGCAAAATCAGGATTTGCGAGAAGAGTTGTCCACCATGCGTGGCAACCGTGAAAAACTGGAGAAGAGCAGATGCCAGCTGAAAGAAGAGGTGGCTAACCTCAAACACCATCTGGAGACTAACGTCGTGGTGGTGTTTTTTTGTTTTGAAACCTCTGTTATTCTTTCCCTATACTTCTTCTCATGTTGGTGATTTTTTTTTTCCTGGCTGTATTTTGGAATTGATTGGCTTTTCTTGATGCTCCTTCTACTGTTACACTAGTAGACGACTATAACTAATACTGATGTAGTTATTGTTATGGGTAAGGATGAAAACGCTATATGCAAAGCAGTATCTGCAAGGGCACATCAAGGGCAAGCTGTCCTGTAGAGGAAGGACGAGCTGACAGTCGCAGCAAGACTGGCAGGGTCCGTGACAAGGTGGCAAGGTCCGTGTGCTCACGGGCCAGGGAGTAGTCCCACAGGCCCTCACCAAGAAGAGCACAACAGGTCCGGTGACAGTAAGTGGGGTCAGCCAAGAGTGCAGATCGCCAGGCCAGTCTGTAGCGACACGCAGGTCTGCATTCCTCCCAGTCACGTCCAGGGGTGAGGGTCAGGGCTGAGAGCAATGTGGCCCGGCACAGGCCTGGCTGCAGCTTGAGGCGGTGGCAGCATCTTCTAGGGCTGACAGATGAACTCCTTCTCTGGAAGAGAGGGGAGTAACTCATAACTTCACCGCCATAACTCAAACAACTATATGAAGTTGGCTTTGCCCAGGATCACCCCTTGAGCCCTGTCTTCGGCACAAGTGGAGCAGCAGGCAGTTCAGGTTTTGCTGTGTCGTTGCTTCCCAGGCCACGATGCGGTGAGGTGATGCAGAAAAAGTTCTGTAACTTGTTGCTCACTAGAAGTGGTTGCAGCCCATCTTTCCCTTGTCACAGGCACCCCGAAGTAGAGTTCCCAGAAGTGCTTTTGAGGTCGCTCTGCCTGTTCAGTAGCATGTAACCTTTTACCTGCTTCTCCGCTCGTTACTCAGATTTGTTGCTAAAGCAGCCACGTTTCAGAGCTCTGTTCATGTGTAGAAGGTACTGGAGAATAAGTCAGACAGAAGTTTTTCTTCTGTCTACAGGTCGATGAACTTTCCCAGCAGCTGGAGGCAGAGTCTAACAAATGCATGCAGCTAGAAGCGCAAAATCAGGATTTGCGAGAAGAGTTGTCCACCATGCGTGGCAACCATGAAAAACTGGAGAAGAGCAGATGCCAGCTGAAAGAAGAGGTGGCTAACCTCAAACACCGTTTGGAGACTAACATGGTGGATCACAGCCAAATAGAACAATACAAGAGAGAGATGGAAGAACGAGCCGCACAAGAAATAAGACAAAAACTGCAAGAAGTCAATCTCTTTTTGCAGGTAAGTGAAGTTCTCACTTGTGTCTGTAGTCTCTATTATATACTTCACCAAAGTTGGGGGGCGGGGGGGGAGGGGGGCAGGGCAGAATATGGGGCCGTGGAGGTGAGGGATCCTCCTAATTTCTTTGAGGAATCCTTTTCTATATGCCCTGTCCTACAGAGATAGTGTTCTTTCATTAGTAGCTCTGATGAATAATAGTGCTAAGAGCGAGCTTCTTTCTGAATGAAAAGAATGACTTAGCGTGGTATTTCCAGGGTTCTGCCTTCTTTGCTGATGGTAGTGAGGAGGCACAGTTGCCCCACTCAGTAAAGCTGGGCCCTTGAAATTGGGTACATGCAATTAACTGGCGGGGAGAGATCTCTTCTTCTTTGCGGTCGTTGAAGGTGCATTATCTGCTTCAGACGCAGGCAGCCTCCCAGGACAGATTAGAACAAACCCGAGCCAGTCACCATGCTTCACTGAGAAACCAGCTAAAAGACAGAATTAGAGATCTCGAATGTGAATTGGACAGGATAAAGAATACCCAGCAAGACAGTATGTTTCAAAAAGAATCCACACAGGCAGAAGTGGAAAGGTACAAAGAGCTGTATCAGGAGGAGGTCAAAATTAGAAGAGGCCTAGCGAATAAACTGGAAAGGTAAGCCTGTGCTTTTTTGGAGTGGTAATAAGATGCTGCTTCTTCCTCATGCATTTTCCTCCTAAAATCCCTCTTCTACATCTGGTCTGCATTCTGTACGTAAGCATAAAATGGCATACTTGTGAGGAAAGTACCTTAAGACCCTTCCCCTTCGTTAGAACTGTCTTCATTTCTCTGTAATATTCCAGCAGTAACACCACTGATCGTGGCATTCATAGTGTGTTTTTTAACTTGATTGTGTTTTAACAGGCAGCCTTTTTGCCAATCTCTAATAATCTCCTCCTCTTATTCTGTGTATGGCAGAAAAGATAAATTTCATGTCCTTTACTGCTTGGATAAGGATAGGCCCTTCAGAGGACAGAATTTGATTCTGTGAAGCAAAAAAAAAAAAAAAAAAATCTTTTTTGGCTTCCATTTTAACAGCGTGTCTGAGGTTTGAGCTTTCCTTGGGAAAGGGAGGGTAGCCCAGAGTTCTTATGCAGGTGACGCTCCTTTCACAAGAAGCTATGTAAACACATGGCATTTGCAGATGGCTTTGAAGCCCTAATGCTGAGAAGTCCTCACTGTTGGTCACTCTTGCTGCTCCTTGCACGTAGTGTGACTTCTTCGAAAGAAGTTCTCCAAAAAACCTCAGATCAAATGATATTCCTGTTTTGGACGCTGTTAATCCCTTCCACTGTCAGGAGTCAAATAATAGTCAAGGACCTGGAGGGTAACTGTGAAAGCGTTACTACCAAAGATAACTCTTTGTATGCTTCTGAATGTTTCAGAGCTAATGAGAGACTAGCAGAAGCCAACGCTAAGCTCCTTCAGGAGCGCCATAGAAGCAAATCTTTAATCGCAAGCAGCACTGTCAGTGGAGGTCTGGATGCAAGTCCAGTTCTGTATTCAACTGAACCGGGACATCTTGGCGACAATTTGGCACTGAACAGAAGTCTGAGTCTAGGAGGAAGCTTCCTAAGCCCAAGCGGGAACGCGTTATCGTCAAGAAACAGTGTTGAAGCCTATGTGGCTAAGGTAGGCATTTTGAAATACTGTTCTCAACTCCTGCTGAAGAGTATCCCTAAGCAAGGTTATGCTTTTTAGCCTAAAGTTAGAATCCATTTCGAGTTCCAAACCCTATGGTCTAATACGCCAAAACAACTGCTAATCATCAAAACGGTACGCAACTGTATGTGGTAAGGGTGAAGACTTTTGGTCGTCAGGGTCGCACAAATTTCCAAGAGTGCTCAAAGACCACAAAATACTGACAGCTAAATAACGAACTGTGTAACTACGTTCTTTGACAAGAGAAACTGTGACAAAGAATACTGTGGCATAGTAAGTTCCCAGCTAAGCTCTTTGTGAGATTTTAATGTGTAGTATGTATGACCTGTTTAAAACAGCTAACTTGATGACGAGGGCAAAATCCTATCAGGCAGCTTTGTCTGAGACACCTTTTTGTTCTTCACTGATCTTCGTTCTAGCAGTTGCTTTGCTGGAACTTGTTTTAGTACATTAATACCAACAAAGGGATGCTTGAAAAATAGGAGGATGTGAACAGGATCACATAACTTCTCACTTGATACTTCAGTGCGGGACGTATACTATGCGTAGGAGGCATTTGTTTTTGTAGTTCCTCCTATGTGTTAGTACATGAAAAGGTGAAGTTAACTGCTCCTCAGGAAGTCTTCACAGCTTTCTAATTTTGCAGCAATGCTGCGACCTCTGCAATACCCCTGGTCAAAGAATGCCCTGTAATTAGCAGTCAGCGTGCTAGCCCATCCCTCGCAGAATGGTGCACATTTTATCATGAGATTTGGAAAGCAGGTCTCAATAGTGGTAATCAGTTTCCCACCTAGCACAGGACTGAGGCGTGGACAAGCTGCTCTATTCAGTCAGTGTTCTATCCCTCGCATATTCTGTGGTTGAATGAATGGGGGCAGTATTCCTTCACTTCTAAGTCCATCTCAGGTCAGTGGTCCCACCCACATTGCAAGAAAGGCTTTAAGTCAGGAAGTAACAAAAGGGAAAAACTGCCTGTATCCCTCTGCGTACAACAACGGGTGGTGAACCTCGCTCAGTTTCCAAATGCCAAATTATCAGAGCACAGTCTGTGCTGTCATTTCTGCAGGAGTCCTGTGTCATTCAGTAGACAAGTTGGAGCATGAGGAAAGAATTCAGAGATGACAGTTTTAGGCTATTTTGAAGTACTTTGCCGGTTGTGCTGCTTAGTCCTCTGCCTGTCCATCGGATTGTTTAAAGACAGAAGAGTTTCTATGACTCTCGGGCTTTTCTTCACTTCACCGTTTGCTTCAGTTATGCCTCAGAGTTTTTCCAGTAGCCTGGTTCCCTTCTACAGAATTTGTCTTGCCTTTAAATTCAAGCTGAGCAGTGCCGCCTTGGCTGGAGATTACAAGTGTTCCTGCCACCAAAGCTCATAAGGACAGGGAGTTAAGGCGCTTCAATTGCAGTGTGCCTCCGGCAGTCGTCTTGCACTTCTTCTTTGAGTCAAAGCGCTCTGTGCAGATTTCGTGTCAGTCCCTTCCTCAAGGGGAGAAAGGCTATTTGAAGAAGGAGGACATGCCATTCTGAAGAGGAGGATGTTTATGTGAATTTGGGTTGTGCAAAAGTTTTTAAATAGCTTCAGGGGCAAGGAGGTGGAAAGACTTCACCCTGCTATTACTCCAAATGCTGGTACTAATTCTTTGCCCATGCACCTGTTGGAAAAAACACTGGTAAACGGTGCTGATTACAAACAAGAGGAAGAAGTGCTCCTCTGGCGAGTGGACACGCTTACTCCCTTTAGGCATAACTAAGAAATGTGGTGGTTTTTTCTTTTGAAACCTCTGTTATTCTTTCCCTATACTTCTTCTCATGTTGGTGATTTTTTTTTTCTTGGCTGTATTTTGGAATTGATTGGCTTTTCTTGATGCTCCTTCTACTGTTACACTAGTAGACGACTATAACTAATACTGATGTAGTTATTGTTATGGGTAAGGATGAAAACGCTATATGCAAAGCAGTATCTGCAAGGGCACATCAAGGGCAAGCTGTCCTGTAGAGGAAGGACGAGCTGACAGTCGCAGCAAGACTGGCAGGGTTCGTGACAAGGTGGCAAGGTCCGTGTGCTCACGGGCCAGGGAGCAGTCCCACAGGCCCTCACCAAGAAGAGCACAACAGGTCCGGTGACAGTGAGCGGGGTCAGCCAAGAGTACAGATCGCCAGGCCAGTCCGTAGCGACACGCAGGTCTGCATTCCTCCCAGTCACGTCCAGGGGTGAGGGTCAGGGCTGAGAGCAATGTGGCCCGGCACAGGCCTGGCTGCAGCTTGAGGCGGTGGCAGCATCTTCTAGGGCTGACAGATGAACTCCTTCTCTGGAAGAGAGGGGAGTAACACCGCCATAACTCAAACAACTATATGAAGTTGGCTTTGCCCAAGATCACCCCTTGAGCCCTGTCTTCGGCACAAGTGGAGCAGCAGGCAGTTCAGGTTTTGCTGTGTCGTTGCTTCCCAGGCCACGATGCGGTGAGGTGATGCAGAAAAAGTTCTGTAACTTGTTGCTCACTAGAAGTGGTCGCAGCCCATCTTTCCCTTGTCACAGGCACCCCGAAGTAAAGTTCCCAGAAGTGCTTTTGAGGTCGCCCTGCCTGTTCAGTAGCATGTAACCTTTTACCTGCTTCTCCGCTCGTTACTCAGATTTGTTGCTAAAGCAGCCACGTTTCAGAGCTCTGTTCATGTGTAGAAGGTACTGGAGAATGAGTCAGCTGCCTTTGCAGTGGCTCATGTTCAGTCCAAAAGTTAGTACTGTTTTTGTGGTTCTGGTGGAAGAATTATTTTGAATGACAGGGAAGGGCATTGAATCTAGGCAGTTTTAAGTAAGTCTAAAGTAAAACCACTATTTACAAATCTTTCAGTGGAATGGGAAAAAAACAGTATCTGTTTCTTGTCTTGTCAGTTCTGTAATGAAGCTCTGACTGTGCTGACAGCATGTAGAAATTCCTCTAAAGCATGATACATGTTGGTTCGGATGAAACCAGAAGGTGGCTAGGTATGGGTGTGTTTGATTTCCCATGAGCATAGGAGCATCTCACGGAAGGATGGCCCTAGTGCTTTTCCACCTAGCCCTATGGGTGAAATGCTGCTAGTTTGCTCCCTCCTGGTCTGTGACCTACTGCAGAAGGACTGAGAAAGGATCCCTCAGGTTCCCATCCCATCAGAAATGATGTGAAAGCTGTTCTTGGTTTGAAAGAAGGGCCCGGTTTCACTTTGGTTGTAATGCTGAGTCAGCAGATGACAAATACAGTCTCGATGGCCAACCCCTGTACGGATTTTCACAGAATTGACTCGTTTCAGATCCCTCTCAGTTCCTTTTTTGTTTGTTTGTTTTTCTTCTGTCTACAGGTCGATGAACTTTCCCAGCAGCTGGAGGCAGAGTCTAACAAATGCATGCAGCTAGAAGCGCAAAATCAGGATTTGCGAGAAGAGTTGTCCACCATGCGTGGCAACCATGAAAAACTGGAGAAGAGCAGATGCCAGCTGAAAGAAGAGGTGGCTAACCTCAAACACCGTTTGGAGACTAACATGGTGGATCACAGCCAAATAGAACAATACAAGAGAGAGATGGAAGAACGAGCCGCACAAGAAATAAGACAAAAACTGCAAGAAGTCAATCTCTTTTTGCAGGTAAGTAAGTGAAGTTCTCACTTGTGTCTGTAGTCTCTATTATATACTTCACCAAAGTTGGGGGGCGGGGGGGGGGGGGGAGGGGGACAGGGCAGAATATGGGGCCGTGGAGGTGAGGGATCCTCCTAATTTCTTTGAGGAATCCTTTTCTATATGCCCTGTCCTACAGAGATAGTGTTCTTTCATTAGTAGCTTTGATGAATAAGAGCCAATAAGTGCTAAGAGCGAGCTTCTTTCTGAATGAAAAGAATGACTTAGCGTGGTATTTCCAGGGTTCTGCCTTCTTTGCTGATGGTAGTGAGGAGGCACAGTTGCCCCACTCAGTAAAGCTGGGCCCTTGAAATTGGGTACATGCAATTAACTGGCGGGGAGAGATCTCTTCTTCTTTGCGGTCGTTGAAGGTGCATTATCTGCTTCAGATGCAGGCAGCCTCCCAGGACAGATTAGAACAAACCCGAGCCAGTCACCATGCTTCACTGAGAAACCAGCTAAAAGACAGAATTAGAGATCTCGAATGTGAATTGGACAGGATAAAGAATACCCAGCAAGACAGTATGTTTCAAAAAGAATCCACACAGGCAGAAGTGGAAAGGTACAAAGAGCTGTATCAGGAGGAGGTCAAAATTAGAAGAGGCCTAGCGAATAAACTGGAAAGGTAAGCCTGTGCTTTTTTGGAGTGGTAATAAGATGCTGCTTCTTCCTCATGCATTTTCCTCCTAAAATCCCTCTTCTACATCTGGTCAGCATTCTGTACGTAAGCATAAAATGGCATACTTGTGAGGAAAGTACCTTAAGACCCTTCCCCTTCGTTAGAACTGTCTTCATTTCTCTGTAATATTCCAGCAGTAACACCACTGATCGTGGCATTCATAGTGTGTTTTTTAACTTGATTGTGTTTTAACAGGCAGCCTTTTTGCCAATCTCTAATAATCTCCTCCTCTTATTCTGTGTATGGCAGAAAAGATAAATTTCATGTCCTTTACTGCTTGGATAAGGATAGGCCCTTCAGAGGACAGAATTTGATTCTGTGAAGCAAAAAAAAAAAAAAAAAAGTCTTTTTTGGCTTCCATTTTAGCAGCGTGTCTGAGGTTTGAGCTTTCCTTGGGAAAGGGAGGGTAGCCCAGAGTTCTTATGCAGGTGACGCTCCTTTCACAAGAAGCTATGTAAACACATGGCATTTGCAGATGGCTTTGAAGCCCTAATGCTGAGAAGTCCTCACTGTTGGTCACTCTTGCTGCTCCTTGCACGTAGTGTGACTTCTTCGAAAGAAGTTCTCCAAAAAACCTCAGATCAAATGATATTCCTGTTTTGGACGCTGTTAATCCCTTCCACTGTCAGGAGTCAAATAATAGTCAAGGACCTGGAGGGTAACTGTGAAAGCGTTACTACCAAAGATAACTCTTTGTATGCTTCTGAATGTTTCAGAGCTAATGAGAGACTAGCAGAAGCCAACGCTAAGCTCCTTCAGGAGCGCCATAGAAGCAAATCTTTAATCGCAAGCAGCACTGTCAGTGGAGGTCTGGATGCAAGTCCAGTTCTGTATTCAACTGAACCGGGACATCTTGGCGACAATTTGGCACTGAACAGAAGTCTGAGTCTAGGAGGAAGCTTCCTAAGCCCAAGCGGGAACGCGTTATCGTCAAGAAACAGTGTTGAAGCCTATGTGGCTAAGGTAGGCATTTTGAAATACTGTTCTCAACTCCTGCTGAAGAGTATCCCTAAGCAAGGTTATGCTTTTTAGCCTAAAGTTAGAATCCATTTCGAGTTCCAAACCCTATGGTCTAATACGCCAAAACAACTGCTAATCATCAAAACGGTACGCAACTGTATGTGGTAAGGGTGAAGACTTTTGGTCGTCAGGGTCGCACAAATTTCCAAGAGTGCTCAAAGACCACAAAATACTGACAGCTAAATAACAAACTGTGTAACTACGTTCTTTGACAAGAGAAACTGTGACAAAGAATACTGTGGCATAGTAAGTTCCCAGCTAAGCTCTTTGTGAAATTTTAATGTGTAGTATGTATGACCTCTTTAAAACAGCTAACTTGATGACGAGGGCAAAATCCTATCAGGCAGCTTTGTCTGAGACACCTTTTTGTTCTTCACTGATCTTCGTTCTAGCAGTTGCTTTGCTGGAACTTGTTTTAGTACATTAATACCAACAAAGGGATGCTTGAAAAATAGGAGGATGTGAACAGGATCACATAACTTCTCACTTGATACTTCAGTGCGGGACGTATACTATGCGTAGAAGCACTCTTGTACTGTAGCAGTCTTTGTACTGTTAGCTTTTTTACTTGCATCATTTACATGTAGGCCATGTTCTTATTTCGCACTGAAGCCCTTTGAACTGAAGGCTGTTTTTCTTTCTTCTTCAGCTCCTTAATAAAAAAACCTCTTCTCTCTTCTCTGCAGCCAGATACACAACAAGGTTTGTAGCCAGCATTGTTTAATGTTGGGTGGTATGTCATGCTGGAAATGTTTTGTCTATGCTGTTAGGTTTTGATTAGAACTTACTGATGCATTCCCATTTTCCTAACACTGCAAAGAGTTGGAACTTGTTAGTTTGTCCAAGTGAAAGAATGACTGCTGCAGAGTACTTTCATGCTTTATGTATTTGTCATGTTATGGATTCTGTGGCAGTCAACCAGCTGTGAGGCGACAGTGTCTGGATTTCATCTGTTACAACGGAACTTCTTTAAACTATAGGAGTAGGCTGGTTTACCCTCCTTGCTAGTTCGGATGTTCAAACAGTTCTTGGTAGTAACAGCGGTTGTGTCTGGAGTGCCGGTACTGTTCTGAAGTTGAGTTCCTCGACTCTGAGTATCAGCTCATGGAGTCTTACAAGATCCAACTTAGTCTGTGCTCAGTAAGCCCCTGTGGGTAAGCAGTAAGTCAATACCACTTTCTGAAGAAGAATTACTGAGAAGGTGACTGCTGCAAGGGAACCCAGTATCTTACTGCCTGAAGAGATGTGCGGTGAGATGAGAAGTACCTCAGTGTAGAACTTAGTGCAGAAGGGAGAGCAATCACTGTTCTGCTTTCCAGTCCTGTGGACTGTAGTTACAGACCCACTTCTTTGCCCCTTGGAGTTTCTGCCTGTTACTGCTCCTCTTGTGAGGGTTTGCAGAGTGCTTCCCTTACTGAGGCTTTTACTCTCTGTGGCCCGTTGAGTACCTTGTACAGTGTTTCTGTTCTTCTCTTTGTTGGTATGTTGCTAGGTGGGCCTGCTCATTTCATAAAAGAAATACTTATTCCCTCAGGGATTCGGTACTAAAATCAGAGCAGCACAGAATGGGTGAGGGTGGAAGGGGCCTCTGAAGATCACCTAGTCCAACCCCACCCCTGCTCAAAGCAGGGTCAGCCATAGCAGGTTGCTCAGGGTTATGTCCAGCCGGGTTTTTGTACATCTCCACAGACGGACACTCCACAACCTTTTCTGGGAAACTTGTTCCACTGTTGGACCACGCTAACAATTGAAAGGAAAAGAAAACAAAACTTCCTTATGTTGGAATGAAATTGCCTCTGTTTCGATTTGTGCCCCTTCCTCTTGTTCTTTTACTTGGCACCACTGAGAAGACTCTGGCTCCATCCTCTTTACTGCCCCCACCACGTAGTTATACACATAGATAAGGTTCCCCTGAGCTTTCTCTACTCCAGTAAAGAAAGTCACAGCTTTCTCAGCCTCTCCACATAGCTCACGTGGTCCAAGCCCTTCGGCATCTTCGTGGCCGCCATAGGCCTGGAAGCTGTGTGGTACCTATTTTGAAAATCACTTCTGGGTGTCACAGACTTGATCAAAAAAACACATCTATGAGTCACAAGTATCATCAAATGTAAACAACGGCATACAGCGCTTGGACTATGACTCTTCAAAAGATTTGGTTTCTTCTTAGGAAGACTTTGAAGTCAGAATCATAAGTGAGAATAAGTTAATTGGTAGCAATAACCACCACCTAGGGGAGAAAGGGGTAAGTGTTCCTTTCTAGTCATCCAAGCTGATTTTGGTTACATAATAAAACCCACAGCCCTTGCTGTGTAGAAGCTGTGGCTGTTGCCATCTTTTCTTAGTACAAAGTTTGCAAGAAAAAGTTGTGTGTGTTTGTATATTTTTATGTATGTGTGTCACGGTATTTGCAGTAACAGTAAAGAAAAGTCTTGGCATGATCTGGAGGAGCTCCTTCAAGCTTCCATCTTAAGGCGGAGAAAAGAATATTGGTGCATGCTTCTTTCTGGACAATGGACTATGTCAATCCTGCGGCAGCTGCTGTTGCACCTCGTCTCTTATGAAGTTGCAGAAGCCAGCCTCGACTGAATTTGTCCCCAGGGGTGGCATTTGTGCATATCTCAGCATTCAGCTGACGTTCTGCTTGTGTATTTGGTGATAGACTTTAGCCATACCTTCATTGCAATAACTCTACTGTGCTTTCTTCCGGTATATTTTTTAAATGCCCTCTTATAATCCGACTGGTGAGTTACAGACTGTTTGTGCTACAGTTAATGTTGCTCAGCCGTGAGATGCTACAGCCTGGCTGACCACGAGTTTCTCGTCATTAAAAATCAAACCCCAAACCAAGGTGTCTCTATTTGGGATGATAGTTTTCGTTTTTCTCCCGTGTTATGTACAGGTTTTAAGAGTGTTTTAGAAGTTTAATGTTACAAAATGTAACTTAAAATATTAACTGTATATTTCCTATATAATTCCAGGTACGGCGGGAACTGGATGAAAAAATCACTAAAGAACTTGAACAGGGTAATGTGTCATTATGTTAGGAGTGTTTTTACGGAAGAAGATGACTGTTCCTAGCTCTTGAAAAGAATGGCTTGAAAGTCGTCAAGTTCCTGTGCTAAGCACAGGTTTTTTTCCGCTAGCTTTCCGGTTTAGACTTGAATGTGAAAACTTCCTGCTTACCAAAACATTGTATAGAACGTTATGCAGTTGCATGAAAAAAAACAAGTGCAAAGCAAACGAACCCATTTCCCCCCCACAGATACACGTGGATTAAGCTGAAGTCACCTTTCACTACAGTTAATCCTCAAGCACAAACATCAAACATAAAAGAGGCCCCGAGATAAAATTTTTATAGACCTCAGCCATCACTACTTCTTCCATGGACATCAACTGCATTCAGCACTAAACCCTACCATACACGTTCTCTGCTGTTAGTTCTTGATTTTTGCTATGTCTCCTACTCTTTGCTTGTATTTGTAGCTTATATAGAATTATGTTGCAGTCTTTTTTGAATAAGCAAGAAGAATATAATCCATGACAAAGTGCATCCTTTCTTTAGGAAAAGATCATTCAGTAGTGTTTAGGCAAGCATACGATGAGTTGATTGCCTCGAATACATAGCATAAAACATGCTCCATAACCTGAGGCCAGGTGTCCAAAGAGGAATTCCACCCATTTCATGACAATCGTTCCTCCAGAGTGACTGCTTTGCAGTGACTGGTCCTATTTCAAAGCAGGTAGCCCCTCAAAGCATTGCCTTCTGTTCCTGAATGCTTTTAATCATATAGTGTTCAGCTGTTGCTTCATAGCTCTTTCTGTGTGTCTGAATGGACGCAAAGCCATTGCGTTGCATCCATGTGCATTTTGAATGGAATTGCGCATCCGCCAGGAGTCATAGAGTGTGTTTGGTTTGGGGACCTTGTCTGAAAAAGGTGGCCGGAGAAAGATGGCAAAGGTGGGTTTGCTTTCATGGAGTATGGGTTTTCATGGAGGAAAGAGGGTTGTGCCAGAGCGAGTTACAAAGACGCCCCTCAGAGAAGGTGCCAGCCTGGGAGACTTGGCCTGGCCTGACTGCAGTGCAAAGGTGTTTGCGTTTTCACAGGCAGATTCCTTTAACGTTTGTCACAGCGAATGCAGAAGCTGGTTTTTAGGAGTAGTGTTCCAGTAAATCACGGGTTTGAACATTTAAGGAAGACAGGCACTTGAGGTTGAAGAGGTCTGCAGGGGGCCAAATGTAGCACTGGTGTAAGCAGAAGTTGCTTGTGGACTCCCTGAAGAGGTTCAGTGTTCGTAGCCTCTGGAATGTCTTTCACTAGCTTTAGAAATACCGTTGACTGATAAGCCAATGTGGAAAAAAAGCTGTTTCTTCCTTTGTGCCTAGCCCTTTCATTATTAAGTTCCCTTGGAAGTTTTTAAATCTCTTTCTGGGTTGTAGTCTCTCCAGTTACCCGTAATGTTTTTGCAGTGACTTATATGGCCCTGTCTACTGTGAAAATAACACCAGGAATCTTGTCTCTTTTCTCCCTAGCCACTGCTGAACTTGAAACTGGATCTGCTGGAGCTTCTCCCATGGTGTCTACTGACGGTTCTTCAAAGAAGTTCCACGTTGACCAGGATCCCCTTTCCAGGGCAATACAGGAGTACCGTGATGTTTTAACCAAAAATTACCTGATTTGAATAAAATGCTAGGGAAAGGCTCTGGAAATCGTTTTGTTTACCTAGTGCATCTAGGGTTTCCCATTCCACGGTTCAGATGTGAAAACGTGTTTATTGCCGTCGGAATGTCAACTCTAAGTCTATTCAATGGATGTCAAGCACATTGCACTTCCCTGTTGGTTTATGGATGCGTAGTTGCTTTCTTTTGCACTCACAATAAGAACCGCATCTATTTTTTCTGACTAGCAGATTGACTGGTCTTGAGTCTTGAGCTTGACAGAACTATCAAAATGCTTCTTATTAAGGTAGATGCATTGTTTTGCTCCACTTCTGTTCTGCGTTTGAACAAAAGCATTCCTTCTGTTCTGTCTAATCCTTTCCCTCTATGTGTTTTGGATGTTTCCGGTGTTTCTTTTAATGCCTAGGACATTGCTTGATGTGCTTTGAGCCCGCTGCTTCAGTCCTGATGCAGCGAGTATTTCTGCTGGTGAAGTGGAAGTTTTACCGGTGTTCAGGCTGGAGAATAGGGCACTTTACACTGCTGTCCCTTCATGCGCCTCAGGTTTAAAAACACTCCGAGCGTATAGGAGGTGCCAAGACAGTTGTTACGTGGTCTTTTTGGTACGTTTGTCTTGTATCACAGAACCATGGAATGAGTGAGGTTGGAAGGGACCTCTGGAGGTCATCTGGTCCAACCCCCCTGCTCAAGGAGGATCACCTAGAGCCGGTTGCCCAGGACCATGTTGGCTTTTGAATATCTCCAAGGATGGAGACTCCACAGCCTCTGTGGGCAACCTGGGCTACTGCTCAGTCACCCCCACAGTAAAGAAGTGTTTCCTGATGTTCAGACAGAACCTGCTGTGTTTCTGTTTGAGCCCATTGTCTCTCATGGTATTCATGGTGATTTTATCCAAAACTGCCGCAGCTTTAGACATTTGCAGTTCCTATGTCAACACCTGTGGTGCACCTGAAACACTTCATATGGGGAAAAAAGGAATCTTCATCTATCGACCTTCAGTCTCCTCAGTGCTTTCCAAAACTTGTGTGATAGCATAGCCAATCTTTTTGTTGCTGCTAGCAGCTGATGACATGGTGGCTGCAGCCCAGACGTTGGCCAGTGTTGTGGGAAATTTGTGTCAATAAAACACGCAGTTTTACTTATTTCAGGGAGCTGCCTGCTGGCACTGAAGGTCTGCAGTTGTCATTTTGTGTCTGCAAAAGTCACTAGCGATCAGAAGATGATAGAGCAAAGTCCCAGTTCTGGAAAAGTAAGAATGGCTGTAGCGAGATGAATTAAGACTGGAAAAATTTGGGGGTTTTACCCACTAATTCAAGGACTTGAGTTAACAAGCAGTGAGGAAAGCAGTGAATGCTGCTGTGACACTCTGTTCCTTTTTATATTAAGACATTTTTTGTGAAGGTAAGACACTCTATTTCATTCTAGATATTCTGTTCCCACTTAATATTTAATAAACTTTGTAATCCAGTACATGTCTTTGTTTTATTGCTCCCCTTCCTGGCTTTGCTTTCCACCCCCTTCCCTGCCCATAGAGCTCTCCAGAGCTCGCCTCTGCTCACTTCGGCTCTGTTCACAGCTGCGTCTGCAGCTTGTCCTGGAGGCCAGGCACATGGCCAGCATGCGTCTGTGTCCTTTTCCTCTTGAAGCACAATTGTGTTGAGATCGTGGACTGGAGTTGAGGTATGGCAAAGAATCAGTTCCCAGACTCTTCCGCTGGTTTAGAGCAATCCTTCTTGTGCTCTGGGCAGAAGGTAGTGGGTGAGCTTCTGGTAGCCATGAAACGCTGGCAAATCCCACAGGTTTTGATCCCATGGGGAGTGGACCAATTTGTAGCCTGCAAAGGGAAAAGGTGTGAAGAAATTTCTTCAGCCCGCACCGGAGCGGTCAAAGAGAAGTTCAGCTTTTGGTACTTTCTAGAGTCTCTCCACAGAGAAAGCAGGTGCAGGATGTCTTGGCCTTCACTTTGTGTTGTCCTTGTGATAAACTCGGACATGACTGGTTTTCAAGTTTGTTCTTAACCTGCCCTGTGCTGCCAGTTGTCAGCGAGAGGGGAAAGTTCTTGGCTGGCGGTGCAGCAGAATGGAAATTCAGCGTTGGCATCTGGCGTAACGGGAGTTGACGGCAGTTACAATGGGGTGGGGGTGAAGGGGTGAAGAGAAGTCCAGTCAATTCCTTCACTTGCAAGTCCATCTCCCGTGTCACTGTGGGGCCACTCTTGATGACCTTGGAAAGGCCGTGGCAGTCGGGGGAGGCTCCTGAGGCCTGGAAGACACAGAATGTGCAGCACTGATGACGGGATCTTCACAGCATACTGCATTGTGCACGAGACCTGCCCACACACAGCACCTCTTGTAACAGCAGAGCTGTGTCTAACGTACCACCCTAAGACTGGCCAGACAAATTTGGATAAAGCCTATTGTTAGCAGCTTTTTGCTCTTACAGCCAAAATAAAACAGGGCAAATGTCTCCAGTGATCCTAAACTTTCAAGTTGCAGGCCTGATTTTATTCTGCTAGACCTCCTGCCCAATGTAATGAGCCTTTTGCCTGAGTCTGGCCTAATCTCAGCTTTAACTGTAGGCTTCATTTGACTACATGCAACAAACAAAAGAACTGCAGAATGTATTCAACATCTGCAAGCACAAAGGCACAAAGATGAGAACACCCTTCTTAGGCACAAAGTCATGCTGTGAGGCGTGACGCCACCACTGAAGAACGGCCATAGAGTTTGCCAAGGAAACCTTGATTTCTAAATCCAGGTCATGAGGAAAGTGCCTTTTGGAACTCTGCCACTTCCCCACCCATTTCTTCTTCATCTCATCTGTGTACCTTCTGAGCTGCTGAGATAGCGCCCCAGAAGCGCTGGTGGGTGAGCAACCGCTGGGTGGCAGCGACAAAGTATCTGTCCTCATGCTAATATCCTTGCCACCACCAGTTTATGACTTCTCTGCTGTGGACCAGTACAGGTGCCTGTGCTGCTACATGCCGAACCAGGATTGTGGAAATGCTCCAGCAGAAAGAAATTAGTATCTCTCAGCCAAATCAGTTTTCCACCATGCTTTTGTCAGGCCAATGCAGAAGGCAGCATGAGCGCAGCAGCAAGCAGCTAGGAGTGGCAATTTCTCAGACTACTGCCAAAAATCACGCCACAGCCTCGGAGTGAGTGCACCCCCGCGAACGCTGGTTGCTCACCAAGCGAAACCAGCTGCATTATAACCCTTGAGTGTCCATTACGTGGAGTTGTTCTATCCTGTCACAGTGTTTTCTGTTAACAGCTGCAGTGATCTGCTTTCAATTAGATTCATTCGGCTTGCCACAATCCGACGCGCAGCCACATTTTCATACTTTTTGGACTTCTGTTTTCTACAGTGCTATTTGATACCTGGAAGTAGAGAAGAGCCACCACTTTCCAGGTCTGGCTGGGAAGCAGCCAGCTATGGAAGTCCACCTAACCAGTCCTCATGTCCTCAAATGCAGGAAGACAGGCATTAAGACTTTGACAAATCACTCTGCACATGTACACCGAAGCACACTTGGCAAAAACACATGGAAATAATGTTCCACCTCCTCTCCAGGTGATCACCCTTCACAGTTATGCCTATTAGTGAATGTCTTGGGCTGGAAAACCAAAATGGCCCTTGGAAGATACGAAATTTCATGTCCAAAAAAGGGCAACGAAGCTGGTGAAGAGTCTAGAGCACAAGTCATATGAGGAGCGGCTGAGGGAACTGGGGTTGTTTAGTCTGGAGAAAAGGAGGCTGAGGGGAGACCTTATCGCTCTCTACAAGTACCTGAAAGGAGGCTGTAGCGAGGTGGGGGTCGGTCTCTTCTCCCAGGTAACAAGCGATAGGACAAGAGGAAACGGCCTCAAGCTGCGCCAGGGGAGGTTTAGACTGGATATTAGGAAAAATTTCTTCACTGAAAGGGTAGTCAGGCACTGGAACAGGCTGCCCAGGGAAGTGGTTGAGTCCCCATCCCTGCAGGCATTTGAAAGACGGGTAGATGTGGTAGATGCAATCAGTATGTGAGGCTCACAGAAAAACCATTTACCCACTGAAGCTTTCAGGGCACTTTACTGGGAACAATCATGGTTCTCCTCCTCAACACTAAGGGAAAACAATCTCTAAGCCCGTTCCAGACTCAAGTTTATCAACATCTGAAATACAGCTGGCACAAACTCTAAGCACAAACACTATGCATTTCAGCAACCAACAAAGCGAATAATAAATACATCATTAACCTTCTGCCTACTCTGTTTGCTATAGTGGTCCACTGCTGGAATGAATAAGGTCACCATACCTCTCCAGCAGAATCTTTCTCACAAGTTCTTCATACTCATGAACGCCTCCGGGCAGGGCTCTGATATGAGCACTGTAGACTCAGAATAACTGATATGTTACATCAAGTGTGTGGATGCACCAAACCCAACCATAGCTCTGACCCAACAAAGCATCGTAGCTCAAATAATTTCACTAACATCACTGGAATCACTGGTAGACTTTATATTGAACTGGTATGTAAAGTCTTCCTGTGACTGGATTCTGAGCATTCAGCATTTTTCAGGATGATCAATAGACTGGAACGAAAAATGAGTGAGACAGAGGCAACAAAACCATTCTTCTATTGCTTCTTGGTATGAGAACAGGAGAGGCCTCAAGGTAGTAAAGAGCTTTTTGTAATGAATTTAATTTGGGGAGGCTCAAGGCGAATCATTAGTCAGGGGGGAAGGGGGCAGTAAAGAAGAACAGCAGCCTTTTGGCACCCAGTGACAGGCTGAGAGGCAGGGGTCACAAACTGAAATCTGAAATACAGGAAATTCCATTTAAACATAAGAAAAAACAATTTTAGTAGCAGGTATACACTCATAGGACATGATTTTTAAAAAATGTTGAGAATAACCACATTAGCAGGAATGCTACTCTCTATTCCTTTGGGAATTGAAATAAATTCTCAACGCATTACAGTCCTACTTTTAGCAGACACTTCTCACTTTCTTATGGTTTAGAATCTGGAAGCAGTTTAATTAAAAGAAGGAAGACAAAAGTTTTATTGCACTTTGTTCTCAACTGAAACGTGCTCTGCTGGACCTCATACTCACTAACAACAAGGGGCTCGTTGAGGACGTGAAAATCAAAGGCAGCTTTGGCTGCAGTGACCATGAGATGGAGGACTTGAGGATCCTGAGGATACAGAGGAGAGTGAAAAGCAAGCTCACAACCCTGGGCTTCAGGAGAGCAGACTTTGGCCTGTTCAAAGATCTGCTTGGAGGAGTCCCATGGGACAAGGCCCTGGAAGGAAGAGGAGCCCAAGAAAGCTGGGTAATAGTCAAGGATCACTTCCACCAAGCTCAAGAGAGTTCCATCCCCACAAGCAGCAAGTCAGGCAAGAATGCCAGGAGGCCTGCATGGGCGGCTTGAACAAGGAGCTCCTTGTTTAGACACAAAAAGGAAGCATACAGAGGGGGGAAGCAAGGACGGGTAACCTGGAAGGAATACAGAAACTTTGTCCGAGCATCCAGGGATGAAGCTAGGAAAGCTAAAGCCCAAAGGGAATTGAATCAGGTCAGGGATGTCAAAGACAACAAGAAGGACTTCTTGAAGCATGTAGGCGACAAAACGAAGACCAAGGAAAATGGGGGCCCATTGCTCAACAAGACGGGGGATGTGGTTACACAGGACATGGAAAAGGCAGAAGTACTGAATGCCGCCTTTGCCTCCATCTTCACTAGCAAGGCCAGCCTTCAGGACGCCCAAGTCCCAGAGACCAGGGGAAAATCTGGAGCGTGGAAGATGTACTCTTGGTGGAAGAGGATCAGGTCAGGGAATACTTAAGCAAACTGGACACACAGAAGTCCATGGGCCCTGATGGGATGCACTCAGGAGTGCCGAGGGAGCTGGCTGATGTCATTGTGAAGCCGCTCTCAGTACTCTTTGATCGATCATGGCGACTGGCAGAAGTGCCCAAAGACTGCAGAAAAAAAAAAAGGTCACTCCTATCTTCAAGAAGGGCAAGAAGGAGGACCCAGGGAACTACAGGCCGTGATTCTGTGCAGCGGGTGAGCAGCAGCCACCAGCACAGCGAGACTGGGTCCTTGACTTTCACCACACTGCAGGAAGCTCAGGCCGCCTTTTGGTTGGAGGAAAGCACATCGTCCTGGAGCTGCAGCATGGCAGCCTTGGAGCAATCAGCAGGCACCTCTTGAGAGCTCCCGCGGCCCCTGGCTGCTGGAGCTGGGCTCTGACCCCACCTCAAGCCTCATTTCAGGGATGCGAGTCTTGAGGCACCCTCGCCATGCACTGAGGGAAAAAACAGGAGCTGGTGAGGCAAGAGCTGCTCCAGCATGTGACGCAGCCTTTGGCCAGGCGGGACCAGCCCGGGCCTTGTCGCGGCGGCAGAGACCCCTCTCCCCAGCGCCCCTGCCAGCCCTCACAAGCCCGGCGCCGCCCTCGCACCCGCCCGCCAGGCCTCTGCACGCAGCCACCCGCCCCCGCACGGCCCGCGCGGCGCCGGCGTCACCCCACCCTCTGTGACGCCTCCTTGTGACGCCCCCTTGTGACGCCCCCGAACGTGCGCGCCGCCCTTGTGCCGCGCCCTCTGCTGGCGCATGCAGCAGGCGCTCAGTGCTGTCGCCGCCGCTGCGGGAGCGGCAGCACGTCGCGGGCTGGGAGCGTCGGTGCGTCCCTGACCCCCGCCGCGGCGGCTCCAGGCCGCGGCCACTGCTCGCGGCGAGCTCATCTCCCTTGGGCCTCTCCTGGCCCTTGCCCTCGCCCTCGCCTTTGCCCTCACCCTTGTCCTTGTCCTTGCCCTTGCCCTTGTCCTTGTCCTTGCCCTTGCCCGGGGCCCAGCAGTCCCATGGATGCGTCCTGCTGCTGGTGGCTGCCAGTGGGGCCATTCCCATGCCTCAGCATGCGCCGCAGCATGCGCCGCAGCATGCAGAGGGTCATGGGGCTCTTCAGCAAGAAGCGGCAGCAGTCGCCCTCCGGCAGCGCTACTGGGCAGCCCCGCGCCGCCGCCACCACCACCACCACCAGTGCCTGCAAGCTCTGGGACGGGGACCTGGGCGGGCTGCACCGTGTGGCTGCCTGCGGCGACCAGGCCTCACTGAAGCAGTGGCGCTGGTGGCTGAAGAGAGTCGGCACCGACAGGCGAGACAAGGAGAAGCGGTGAGGGGCTGTGGGCCGCTGATGGACACCTTGGCTGCTTCTGGCAGGCGTTGCTGCGGGAGGTTCTCAGGAGCAGCCCTCTCTCGAGCACAAGCAGTCTGTTACGATGCAGAGCCTCCTGATCCAGTGGGAGCATCAGCATGGCGCGACCAACACCCCTGGCAGCTTTTGGATGCCATGTGGAAGCATCTGCCCTTAAGGCTTTGTGTGGGATCACATTCAAGCTAACTGCTTGAAAAGCCAGATTTGCCCTGTCGCCTGGGAAAGCGAACTCTAGAGCTACTCTGTAGCTGCCGGGCCGAGTGCTGTTGGAAGTGCGTGCCAACGACCCGCCGCTTAGCCGTGGTCTCCCTGCAGCGCTGGTTTGCAGCTGCTCAGGCACCACCAATTCTCGGCTGCCCTGTGGGTGATCAGTGCAGGACTGCAGCAGCAGCAAGGGGGAGGAGCAGAGTCTGGGCAGGCTCCCCAGGGCTGGGTGGTGACATAGCTTTGGATCTTTCCTTGTCGGTCTATGTTAAGCTCATCACGCTTCATTTTTAGGACACCTCTGCATCTCGCTTGTTCAAAGGGCCATGCAGATGTCGTTAGACTTCTAGTACAAGAGAACTGCCAGCTGAACCTCGCCGACAATTTCAAGAGATCGCCACTGATGAAGGTATGTGGAACATCATGCACTTGTAGGTGGGGCTCATCAACTGCGCATTACATGAGAGGTGTCTGGCAGGATTCTTTACACAGACCTGGGTAGAAACATGCATGTTGTAATCAGCGTGGAGTAGGCATATGTTAGCTCATCTTTGAAGATGCTCTTCTTTCCCCACATTCAGAAGCTGGGCCAGTTGTGAGAGAGTGAAACGCAAATGTTGGAAGTCTTGTCTTTTTTGTGTGTTGTTCGCAGGCAGTAGAGTGCCAGCAAGAAGAATGCGTGGCTATTCTGCTAGAGCATGGTGCTGACCCGAATCTGGCAGATGCTGATGGCAACACTGCCCTTCACCTGGCTGTGCTATCTCCTAATACAACTATAGCGGGGCTGTTACTTGAGCATAATGCCAATACTGATGCTCAGAACCAGGTAACCTTGGCATTTGGGTAAAGCTGCTCTTTTGAAAAGGTGCAGAACTTGTCTGTGATTTTCTAACTGGGATTATTTATCCTTTCAGGAGGGATATACCCCCCTTAATCTTGCTGTCTCCAAACACCATGAGGAGATGGTAGAGTTTCTTCAAAGCAAAGGGGCTGACAGGCATGCTCAAGATCGGCGTGAAAGGTGAGAGGTTTGTCAAAACGGCACATACATCTCCTTAGTCGGCTGCAAGTGTGATTGATGAGAGGCGTGGGGATGCGCTTTGAAAAAGAAGAAGCCACATGGAAGGAGTTCTCTGTGTGACTTGTAAAAGCAGGTCTGCACTTGGCTGCTCTCACACCTCGACTGCTCTCATACTTTCCATGCTGAGGACTATGAGAAAGCGTTGCCTGTGGTGCCCCCTCCCCACTAGACCCAGGCCCGGAGACAGGCCCAGGCCCAGACACAGGCCCGGGCCCAGACACAGGCCCAGACACAGGCCCAGCAGGAAACTCGTCACTAGCTCAGCAGCATCGCTGCTCTGCAAGAGAGCATCTTTTAAGTGCAGGCATAGTTGGTGCATAGGTGTTGTCAGCGGAAGCACTGGGAGAAAGAGAGGCAATGTTGTCCGAGGGACAAGGGGCATAAAGTGAGACGTGAGGGCTTCCAGCCACGTGTAAGGAGAAAACTTCTTGGTGTGAAGACGGTCAAGCAGTCGAACAGCTTGCCCTGGGAGTTTGTGCGATTTCCATCCATGGAGGCTTTGAAGAGCAGAGCAGAAGGAGCACTGAGCAGCGTGGCCTGACCTCGTAGCTGAGTCTGTTTTGGGGAGGCAGTTGGCCTGGAGACCTCCTGAGGTCCCTTCCAACCTGAATTCTCCAACGCTTCCTTGTATTTGGCTTTGCTTTCGCTGTGCTTGTGGGAAAGGCGGAAAGAATTGTTTGGGGAGCAAGCAGGGATTAAAATGATGGCAGTGCAGTGCCTGCAGAAACAGGGTATATTTCATATCACCTTTTACATGCTTTAGGACTGCTCTTACGGTTGCCACATTTGCAGGGGATATGAATGCAATCCAACTTCTTCTTTGGCGTGGTGCTGATACTCTTAGAAAGATAACTCTGGCTTCATGGCTGTGCCCGCATGGATTATGCTCGCGTGTCTACACATGTCGGGTAAATGGTTTACGTTATCATTAAAGGGGCTGAGTTGCCAGAGTGTCTGCACTGATTTATGAACCTTTTTGGTAACGGCACCAAGGTTTAACGATGTGTTGAGACCTTTGTTGAAGCTGGGCTCAATGGATGTCTTCTGATACATCTCCTTCCCATGTCAAGAGTGGATGTGGAAATTTCCACCCACAACACTCTCTTAGAATTCCCACAGGTGTTGCTAAGCTCTATGCAACCCTCCTGCCCAGGAACTACCTGCCTTTTGTTTCAGTGGGGATCTGCTTGTGCCTAGCTTTGCACCCATGGGCGTTCATTCTTGAAGGCGGTTATGTATGCTTAAAAGCTAGGCTGAAGAAAATAGCCCTTTTTCTTCATGGTGGTAGCCAGCTGAAAGCACTACATTATCCCTAGGAGCACGCCTTGTTGAACCTTATACAGCTGGCCTCGGCCCATCGATCCAGCCTGTCCAGATCCCTCCGTAGAGCCTTCCTACCCTCCAGCAGATCAAGATTCCTGGCCCACTTGGTGTCATCTGCAAACTTCCTGAGGGTGCACTCAATCCCCTCGTCCAGATCCTTGATAAAGATACTAAACAGAACTGGCCCCAGTACTGAGCCCTGGGGAACACCACTTGTGACCGGCTGCCAGCCGGATTTAACTCCGTTCACCACCACTCTTTGGGCCCAGCCATCCAGCCAGTTTTTTACCCAGTGAAGCATACGCCCGTCCAAGCCACGAGCAGCCAGTTTCTCCAGGAGAATGCTGTGGGAAATGGTGTCAAAGGCTTTACTGAAGTCCAAGTAGACAACATCCCCGGCCTTTCCCTCATCCACTAGGCGGGTCACCTTGTCATAGAAGGAGATCAGGTTAGTCAAGCGGGACCTGCCTTTCATAAACCCATGCTGACTAGGTCTGATCTCCTGGCTGTCCCGTACATGCCGTGTGATGGCACTCAGGATGATCTGCTCCGTAACCTTTCCTGGCACCGAGGTCAGGCTGACAGGCCTGTAGTTCCCTGGATCCTCCTTCCGGCCCTTCTTGTAGATGGGTGTCACATTGGCTAACCTCCAGTCAGCTGGGACCTCCCCCATTAGCCAGGACCGCTGATAGATGATGGAATGATGATCTTCGCTCCTTACTCCAGTGTTCTGGCACAGCATAAACGTTGTGCTAATGCATTGGTTTTCAAAGAAGCCTTGGTCTGAGCGAGTGCTTTTTTGTTGTTGCTGGGGCGAGTTTAAGCTTCAGTTAAAAAGCAATCCTGAAAGGGGTCTCTCTCAGGAGCCCCAATTTACTCTCTCCCAAGGTTGTCAGAACACCTATTCAACGTACTTAACACATGCAGCGCTCAGGATGCAACCGCCGCTTGATCACACTTAGGAGCTGTCTAAACTCTCAAGTCCTCAGACTAACCATAAAGGTTTCTGAAGTCCTTCCAAGTCAGGACTGCGTTTGAGGAGACCATAGGCTGGCTTGACGTGAATAGTCGCAGCATTAATGTAGCATCCTGCGGACGTAGCACCCTTGCAGTTAGATGTGAATCTGCCAGAGGGCTTCTTAATTTTTGTAGTGCTCCCTATGGAGGGGTTGTTTATCAGTTTAGATTGTAGCCAGCAGGGCTGTAGTGCTTCACAGATAACCAATATGCAATATACCAATATCTAGAGAATGAACATGCCTGCAGCGAATATTTCATCACGTACTCTTGCAGCAGTGCAAGAGTAAGGGGGGGTGGGGGGGTGGGGGGGTGGGGTGGTGGTGTTACCGTTTCTCAGCTGGCAATGAAAATGGAGAGGCTGGGTAAGGAATGGCTGTTGCTGTCCTAGTCAAGCATGTATGCAAAGATGTGGTTGTTTTTACTGACTACTTTCTCTCTTTCTGTTTATATTCTTAGTAAGCTGCTGGTGGAAAACGCGGACAGTGAAAACGTGGAAGAATCTTCTGCAGGCAGTGCAGCAGACAAGGCATTTCTCAGCAGCTCCTGCCCTGTGAGGACTGCTGACTTTACATGGGCTGCCCTTGCTCAGGACAGAGGAGGTAGGATCCATAACTGTGGAAGAGCCGATGAGGAAAATCGCTGTGGCCTGTAGTAGAACCGTTCCTTGTCTTTTGGATGCTGGGCTTGGATGATGAGAAAAAGCAGAGTGAGATAAACACTCACAGTGTGTTGCTTCTTACCTCCTTTGTAGGTGCCCTGCCAGTGGGAGGAGCAGAGCAAGAGGAAGATGCTGAATCTCCTGGGGATTCCGAGGTACTATCTGTGAGGGACGCAGTGGGGTCCCCCTAGGTTCGCTTGCTTTTGGGCTTGTTTCCCTCTGGGCTCGTTGACCTCTTCTGCGGCTCCTGCCACACAGTTGTAACTGGGGCCCCTGAAATAATACTTGTGCTCCAGGCCAGCTGTTCATTTAGGACTGGGACGAAGGCAGGTCAAGCGGATGACCTGGGTCTCGTAGCAACTGGCCTTTGAGTTTCGTTTCTAGTGTAGTATAAAAGGAGTGAAGTTTCCCCCTGCTTCCCCCTGGTAGCTTGGAGGTGCTGAGCTGAGAAAGATGGAGAGAGGCCATCGATTTTGCAGGTGCCTGCTGGTGGCGAGCAACATTTCTTATCTTTGCATTCACTCTGAAGACTGACCCGATTACGTAACCTAAGAAGTAAAAGCACTCCTAATATTCTCATGTTCTTATCGCATTCTTCGTGCTCATGTAACAACATTTCTTTAGGACTGGGTCACGCAGCTGCAGCAGAAGCTTGCCGATGCTCTTAAAAAGCAAGCTACTGCCGAAGCTTCACTGGAAGTTACTACACGCTACCACAGTGACCTGGAGGAAGACAAGCTGCGCTTGCAACAGGAATTGGACAGGGTTGAAGCTGAGGTATGGAAAGTCTGTCGCTAGAGGAATAAACCTGTGGCTGGCTGTTCCTTCCTGTACATTGTGAAAAAGGACAAGACAGTATGCTGGGAGACAGTAGGAGAGAGAGCTACGGAAGTTTAAATGATCCCCTTCATTCGTGAAGCCAGTGAAACCTTCAGCCAGGTGGCCCCCTCTTCCTCTTCCAGAGTGCAAGACAGTGTTACTTGAATCATCAAAAAGCCAACTGGTCTCTGTTGCAAGTAAGAGACAATCTTGCTCGTCAACCCCACGGCACAAGCTCTTGTTCAGGCTCTGGGGTAGTGTTGCAGCAATAGCCTTTCTCTTCCCTTCTTCCTCCCCTACCCTGGTGATAAACGCACCTGGCCCTTTGGCGAGCTCCTCGCAAGCTGGAGGGGCAAGGCAGTGCATTAGGAGCAGCCTTCTGGTGGCTAGGTATGAAGAGAGCAGTTTGTTCTCTCTCAAAACTCACCTCTGCTCTGAGGCACTATTTCCCTGTGCAGGATATTGCACTCTTTCTTTATATTCTTCTGTTTGTATACAACAGATGTTCCTTATTTGTAGCTTGCTAAATAATTGTGAAGGTCCTTGTCTTTACACAGTGTGTAAAACAATGTGAACCTTCCTCATGCTTGAAGGACCTTTTGAAGAGTTGGTAGGGTTTGGGCTTTTTTTTATAGTACAGGTGTCAGAACCATGTAGATTGAACTAAGCAAGAAGCAGAGCTTGTTTGTAGGTGGGGTGTTTGCACTGTATATGCAAAGCAGCATCTCAGCATCTTCCCCCCTCCCCCCCCCCCTTCTTTGGCCCTGCTGTAATTTGCCAGCCTTAAGCGGCTTTCTTGCAAGTGAATTGTAAGCTCCTTTCTGAGGCGGGGACCACCTTTTGCAGTGTTCTTACAAAAACTGAAGTATAGAGGCCTCGGAGTGCTGAAATAGAAATCACCTTAAATCTCCTTAGGAGGGAGTTTTGAAGTCACTTTAGGAGAAGGATGAACTTTTTCATTCAGATTTTCAATGGAGGAGCAAACAAGTGGCTACAAAGAGTGTCAGGAGTCACTGAAAGGGTGGGAGGGGCAGTGTCGGTGCTTAGAAGTGTGCTATAGGACATCAATGTAGGGATGGGAGAGGCCAGTCTAAAAGGTGATGAAGTAACACAGTTGGTGTTCATTTGCGAGTAGAAGTGAAGGTTTGAAGGGACTTGAAAGGATTACAGTTCTTTGGGTAGAGGGTATGTGCAGATATATGCAGTACTCAACTTCTTCGGCAGCAGTTGACTCCTCTGTGTAAAAGCTCACCTGACTACTGTGGATTCTTACTGTGATTTTACAGGTGCGGGAGTTGGAAGAAGAGCATCTTCAGTCTGAGCATTGTGTTCGTGACTTGAAGGCTGCCTTGGATCATAAGGAAAGAGAAGTAATAGCTTCTTCCCAGAAACTGCAGGACCTCCTGCTGGCATCTTCTGGGACTACTACTACTATAAAACAACTGGAAGAACACGTGCAACGGTAAGAAAAGAACACGGCGAAGCAAGTTGTCTGTCGCTTTCTGGGATTGCGTGCAAACAACGGGATAGCCTTGTTGCATGACAGCAAGTTAAAACACGATTTTGTAGGCCGCTTTTCTTTTAGATTGTGTTATTTCACGCTGTTCTTTCAGAATTGGTGCTCTGGTGGATTTCCGCAATAAGACCTGTATTTCTTTTTAAGCCTGGAAATTGAAAATGCCAGACTGGAAGCCACAGTCCAGCAACAAAGCAATAGGATTGAAGCCCTTCACAGAGACCTGCAAGCCTCTGCCTCAGTAAGCTGGTCATAGACTTCCCTTTTTGTGAGCTCCCGAGCCCAGTTACCTGTTTCTGTGGGGAAATTTTAAGATGAGGTTTTCCTCGAGAGCCATGGGGAACTCAGTTCCTGCATTCTACTGAATAAAGGCTGCTTGGAAAGCAGCCTGGTCCATTCCCCAGTCTTCTGGTTTTGAGAGTTTTCCCATGCCACTATAGCAAGTCCTACTTAACGCTGTAAAAGGTAAGGACTTGACACCAATACACTGGTGTGACTATTGTCTGCTTTAGACCCGTCATGACATCAGATGCTGCTTCAGACACTTGTGGCAACGCATATCGTTAAAGGTATTCATCACGTGAACTTGTGGAAATTCCACAGGGGGTATTGATGGCAAGGGCGTTGTGCCACAGGCCTGACTGGCATCATCAGACTGGAACAAAAATTATACTCCCCAGAGCTTCTGCTGGGCAGAAGTGCTTTTCTGCTTTGGCCACTCGGTGTGTGTTTGTTTCCATGAAACTGTGAAGAGGAATGACTGTGGTATCATTTGCAGAGCCTTGGAATTTACCAGTGCCCCTACGCAGCGGTTAATTTTAGCTCAGATAAGGTGCCTTCACCTGTGGCCTGTACGAAGCATATTATTTTTGTATGGTAACCAGTGAGCTAGGGCTCTTGTTACTGCTGTAGTTATTAATTAGTGCTGAAGAGATTCTGAAAATAACTCCATGTGAAAGTTGAACTTTGTGATGTACTGGTACTGACAAGAGAAGAGGAAAGGCAGTCACAGTGCTGGTCCTTCCCCCTTGGTTAATAGGGCATGGTTTTCAAGTGTCCTGTGGATGAGGAAAGCTATTTCTCTCTGTCTTCATTGAAGAGTCTTTGTATCCCACGTGGTGGTCTCTCTCCCTGAAGCAAACGGCGGAGGCGGTAATTGCTAACAGTTTTACAGTGGCATCAAGCTAAGGCCATTTTGATCACTGGTGCTGCGTGTGAACACTATAGGAATGAAGAGGTCTCTGTAATATTTCTTTTTGGTAATGGGGTGTGAACGTCAGTCTGGCAAGTCACAGTGTGCCTTCTTGCTTCTTTTAATGCTTCTGTAGGTTCACAGTCGCCTAGAAGACTTGATAACTGGCTTACAAACAACACAGGCAGCTGCAGAGGACCACCACCAGCAGCAGGTACGTGACTGGCATCTGTGAATGACTGTTTTAGTCTTTGAATCTTCTGGGAGCAGGTAATTGATGAAAAGACCAAGTGGGCTGTGTAGGTACAGTTCAGCTGACAAATACCCTTCTAGTTTTAGGGCAAGGCACCCTCAAGGGAAAAGGCTGTACATTTCCTCCTTCCTCTGCTGCTGTCTTTTGTATCTGTGTGGTGGCGTGCAAGATACTTGTCTTCATCAGCAGGATTCATGTGATGAATTCTCTCCCCCATCCCACCGGGAGGGAGTGTGCAAGCGGCTGTGTGGTGCTTAGCCGCCTACTCGAGTTAAACCATGGCAGATGATGGATAGGATGGATGCTGTGGGCAGGGGGGAGATCTGTGGTTGAAAGCTGAGAGAGGAGACTGGACTTGGGAGAGCCATGGTATCTTTGCAGCTTTGTCAGAGCTTGCCCTTGAGACCCTGTGAGCTTCTGCTGTAAGACCCAGTGTTTCACCTGCTCTGTAAGGACGCTTGAGAAAGTGTACACCCTGAGGATTTCTTATCTAAGCCTTTGTGCTAAGGTTTTCATGACTTTCTGTAGATCGGTAGGCATTTTTTTTTCTTACAGAATGCCACTAAAAGCATCTAGTCAACTTGCGTTCTTTATGCTTGCAACGGAATCAGCAAGTTCTGTTCCACTCAAATGCATCTGTTAGGCAAACCTTTGCCCCTTCGGGGAGAAGCATAAGTAGCACTGCCAATTTGAAAGCATTTCTGTGCTCTCAGGAGATGTACAGTTGTTACAGAAGCAGCAAGGGTAGGGTATTTTCTGTGGCGGGCGCTAGAGGAATTACTAGATTATAAAGCATGTAAAAACATGGAAAAATGGAAGTACAAAGTCAAAACAGCTGCCAGCTCTCCTCTGGTTTGGCTGAGAAAACACCAAGAGGAAGAACAACATGTGAATAAGTAAATCCCCACAAAGAAGAGATGGAGGTAATGGCAGGGGGGAAGAAAACATTGAAGAATTCCAAAGGATCAAATTCCTCAGCAAGCCCCTGCCTGCTGGTCACTGAAGATCCCACGAAAGCTTTAAATTGACCTACGCTCTCCTCTGATGTGTGTACCTACGTAATGCCTGCTATGAGCTCTCTGCTCCAAGAGCTGCACCAAGGCTGGCAGGGTCCGTGACAAGGTGGCAAGGTCCACAGGCGGTTTTAAATAAGTCTGAAGATTCTACTTTCTGTTAGAGACTCTTTCAAGTGTTTACTCTGCTAGTTTGCTCCACTACTTTTTTAAGAAAAGACAGAACATCATGTTTTATAGAATCATAGAATGCTTTGGGATGGAAGGGGCCTTTAAAGGTCATCTAATCCAATCCCCCTGCAATGGGCAGGGACATCTTCAACTCGGTCAGGTTGCTCAGAGCCCCGTCCAGCCTGCCCTTGAATGTTTCCAAGGATGGCGCATCTACCACCTCTCTGGGCAACCTATTCCAGTGTTTCACCACCCTCATCGTGAAAAGTTTTTTCCTTGTGTTCAGGATGTTAAATAGGTATAGGAAAGGTATGTTTCTGGAGGGGAGAAGAGGAGGATGGAGCTGTAGTTGACCATTGGGACCTATTGAGAGTCTGATATTTCCTGAAACTTCTTGAAAACAAACTGCAGCTTTGACCTAGAGAGAATACGTCTTCCTGCTGTAGAAGCTGTATTCTGAACCACTATTTACAAATCTTTCAGTGGAATGGGGAAAAACCAGTATCGGTTTCTTGTCTTGTCAGTTCTGTAATGAAGCTCTGACTGTGCTGACAGCATGTAGAAATTCCTCTAAAGCATGATACATGTTGGTTCGGATGAAACCAGAAGGTGGCTAGGTATGGGTGTGTTTGATTTCCCATGAGCATAGGAGCATCTCACGGAAGGATGGCCCTAGTGCTTTTCCACCTAGCCCTATGGGTGAAATGCTGCTAGTTTGCTCCCTCCTGGTCTGTGACCTACTGCAGAAGGACTGAGAAAGGATCCCTCAGGTTCCCATCCCATCAGAAATGATGTGAAAGCTGTTCTTGGTTTAAAAGAAGAGCCCGGTTTCACTTTGGTTGTAATGCTGAGTCAGCAGATGACAAATACAGTCTCGATGGCCAACCCCTTTACGGATTTTCACAGAATTGACTCGTTTCAGATCCCTCTCAGTTCCTTTTTTGTTTGTTTGTTTTTCTTCTGTCTACAGGTCGATGAACTTTCCCAGCAGCTGGAGGCAGAGTCTAACAAATGCATGCAGCTAGAAGCACAAAATCAGGATTTGCGAGAAGAGTTGTCCACCATGCGTGGCAACCGTGAAAAACTGGAGAAGAGCAGATGCCAGCTGAAAGAAGAGGTGGCTAACCTCAAACACCATCTGGAGACTAACGTCGTGGTGGTGTTTTTTTGTTTTGAAACCTCTGTTATTCTTTCCCTATACTTCTTCTCATGTTGGTGATTTTTTTTTTCCTGGCTGTATTTTGGAATTGATTGGCTTTTCTTGATGCTCCTTCTACTGTTACACTAGTAGACGACTATAACTAATACTGATGTAGTTATTGTTATGGGTAAGGATGAAAACGCTATATGCAAAGCAGTATCTGCAAGGGCACATCAAGGGCAAGCTGTCCTGTAGAGGAAGGACGAGCTGACAGTCGCAGCAAGACTGGCAGGGTCCGTGACAAGGTGGCAAGGTCCGTGTGCTCACGGGCCAGGGAGTAGTCCCACAGGCCCTCACCAAGAAGAGCACAACAGGTCCGGTGACAGTAAGTGGGGTCAGCCAAGAGTGCAGATCGCCAGGCCAGTCTGTAGCGACACGCAGGTCTGCATTCCTCCCAGTCACGTCCAGGGGTGAGGGTCAGGGCTGAGAGCAATGTGGCCCGGCACAGGCCTGGCTGCAGCTTGAGGCGGTGGCAGCATCTTCTAGGGCTGACAGATGAACTCCTTCTCTGGAAGAGAGGGGAGTAACTCATAACTTCACCGCCATAACTCAAACAACTATATGAAGTTGGCTTTGCCCAAGATCACCCCTTGAGCCCTGTCTTCAGCACAAGTGGAGCAGCAGGCAGTTCAGGTTTTGCTGTGTCGTTGCTTCCCAGGCCACGATGCGGTGAGGTGATGCAGAAAAAGTTCTGTAACTTGTTGCTCACTAGAAGTGGTTGCAGCCCATCTTTCCCTTGTCACAGGCACCCCGAAGTAGAGTTCCCAGAAGTGCTTTTGAGGTCGCTCTGCCTGTTCAGTAGCATGTAACCTTTTACCTGCTTCTCCGCTCGTTACTCAGATTTGTTGCTAAAGCAGCCACGTTTCAGAGCTCTGTTCATGTGTAGAAGGTACTGGAGAATAAGTCAGACAGAAGTTTTTCTTCTGTCTACAGGTCGATGAACTTTCCCAGCAGCTGGAGGCAGAGTCTAGCAAATGCATGCAGCTAGAAGCGCAAAATCAGGATTTGCGAGAAGAGTTGTCCACCATGCGTGGCAACCATGAAAAACTGGAGAAGAGCAGATGCCAGCTGAAAGAAGAGGTGGCTAACCTCAAACACCGTTTGGAGACTAACATGGTGGATCACAGCCAAATAGAACAATACAAGAGAGAGATGGAAGAACGAGCCGCACAAGAAATAAGACAAAAACTGCAAGAAGTCAATCTCTTTTTGCAGGTAAGTGAAGTTCTCACTTGTGTCTGTAGTCTCTATTATATACTTCACCAAAGTTGGGGGGCGGGGGGGGGGGGGAGGGGGGCAGGGCAGAATATGGGGCCGTGGAGGTGAGGGATCCTCCTAATTTCTTTGAGGAATCCTTTTCTATATGCCCTGTCCTACAGAGATAGTGTCCTTTCATTAGTAGCTCTGATGAATAATAGTGCTAAGAGCGAGCTTCTTTCTGAATGAAAAGAATGACTTAGCGTGGTATTTCCAGGGTTCTGCCTTCTTTGCTGATGGTAGTGAGGAGGCACAGTTGCCCCACTCAGTAAAGCTGGGCCCTTGAAATTGGGTACATGCAATTAACTGGCGGGGAGAGATCTCTTCTTCTTTGCGGTCGTTGAAGGTGCATTATCTGCTTCAGACGCAGGCAGCCTCCCAGGACAGATTAGAACAAACCCGAGCCAGTCACCATGCTTCACTGAGAAACCAGCTAAAAGACAGAATTAGAGATCTCGAATGTGAATTGGACAGGATAAAGAATACCCAGCAAGACAGTATGTTTCAAAAAGAATCCACACAGGCAGAAGTGGAAAGGTACAAAGAGCTGTATCAGGAGGAGGTCAAAATTAGAAGAGGCCTAGCGAATAAACTGGAAAGGTAAGCCTGTGCTTTTTTGGAGTGGTAATAAGATGCTGCTTCTTCCTCATGCATTTTCCTCCTAAAATCCCTCTTCTACATCTGGTCAGCATTCTGTACGTAAGCATAAAATGGCATACTTGTGAGGAAAGTACCTTAAGACCCTTCCCCTTCGTTAGAACTGTCTTCATTTCTCTGTAATATTCCAGCAGTAACACCACTGATCGTGGCATTCATAGTGTGTTTTTTAACTTGATTGTGTTTTAACAGGCAGCCTTTTTGCCAATCTCTAATAATCTCCTCCTCTTATTCTGTGTATGGCAGAAAAGATAAATTTCATGTCCTTTACTGCTTGGATAAGGATAGGCCCTTCAGAGGACAGAATTTGATTCTGTGAAGCAAAAAAAAAAAAAAAAAATCTTTTTTGGCTTCCATTTTAACAGCGTGTCTGAGGTTTGAGCTTTCCTTGGGAAAGGGAGGGTAGCCCAGAGTTCTTATGCAGGTGACGCTCCTTTCACAAGAAGCTATGTAAACACATGGCATTTGCAGATGGCTTTGAAGCCCTAATGCTGAGAAGTCCTCACTGTTGGTCACTCTTGCTGCTCCTTGCACGTAGTGTGACTTCTTCGAAAGAAGTTCTCCAAAAAACCTCAGATCAAATGATATTCCTGTTTTGGACGCTGTTAATCCCTTCCACTGTCAGGAGTCAAATAATAGTCAAGGACCTGGAGGGTAACTGTGAAAGCGTTACTACCAAAGATAACTCTTTGTATGCTTCTGAATGTTTCAGAGCTAATGAGAGACTAGCAGAAGCCAACGCTAAGCTCCTTCAGGAGCGCCATAGAAGCAAATCTTTAATCGCAAGCAGCACTGTCAGTGGAGGTCTGGATGCAAGTCCAGTTCTGTATTCAACTGAACCGGGACACCTTGGCGACAATTTGGCACTGAACAGAAGTCTGAGTCTAGGAGGAAGCTTCCTAAGCCCAAGCGGGAACGCGTTATCATCAAGAAACAGTGTTGAAGCCTATGTGGCTAAGGTAGGCATTTTGAAATACTGTTCTCAACTCCTGCTGAAGAGTATCCCTAAGCAAGGTTATGCTTTTTAGCCTAAAGTTAGAATCCATTTCGAGTTCCAAACCCTATGGTCTAATACGCCAAAACAACTGCTAATCATCAAAACGGTACGCAACTGTATGTGGTAAGGGTGAAGACTTTTGGTCGTCAGGGTCGCACAAATTTCCAAGAGTGCTCAAAGACCACAAAATACTGACAGCTAAATAACAAACTGTGTAACTACGTTCTTTGACAAGAGAAACTGTGACAAAGAATACTGTGGCATAGTAAGTTCCCAGCTAAGCTCTTTGTGAAATTTTAATGTGTAGTATGTATGACCTCTTTAAAACAGCTAACTTGATGACGAGGGCAAAATCCTATCAGGCAGCTTTGTCTGAGACACCTTTTTGTTCTTCACTGATCTTCGTTCTAGCAGTTGCTTTGCTGGAACTTGTTTTAGTACATTAATACCAACAAAGGGATGCTTGAAAAATAGGAGGATGTGAACAGGATCACATAACTTCTCACTTGATACTTCAGTGCGGGACGTATACTATGCGTAGGAGGCATTTGTTTTTGTAGTTCCTCCTATGTGTTAGTACATGAAAAGGTGAAGTTAACTGCTCCTCAGGAAGTCTTCACAGCTTTCTAATTTTGCAGCAATGCTGCGACCTCTGCAATACCCCTGGTCAAAGAATGCCCTGTAATTAGCAGTCAGCGTGCTAGCCCATCCCTCGCAGAATGGTGCACGTTTTATCATGAGATTTGGAAAGCAGGTCTCAATAGTGGTAATCAGTTTCCCACCTAGCACAGGACTGAGGCGTGGACAAGCTGCTCTATTCAGTCAGTGTTCTATCCCTCGCATATTCTGTGGTTGAATGAATGGGGGCAGTATTCCTTCACTTCTAAGTCCATCTCAGGTCAGTGGTCCCACCCACATTGCAAGAAAGGCTTTAAGTCAGGAAGTAACAAAAGGGAAAAACTGCCTGTATCCCTCTGCGTACAACAACGGGTGGTGAACCTCGCTCAGTTTCCAAATGCCAAATTATCAGAGCACAGTCTGTGCTGTCATTTCTGCAGGAGTCCTGTGTCATTCAGTAGACAAGTTGGAGCATGAGGAAAGAATTCAGAGATGACAGTTTTAGGCTATTTTGAAGTACTTTGCCGGTTGTGCTGCTTAGTCCTCTGCCTGTCCATCGGATTGTTTAAAGACAGAAGAGTTTCTATGACTCTCGGGCTTTTCTTCACTTCACCGTTTGCTTCAGTTATGCCTCAGAGTTTTTCCAGTAGCCTGGTTCCCTTCTACAGAATTTGTCTTGCCTTTAAATTCAAGCTGAGCAGTGCCGCCTTGGCTGGAGATTACAAGTGTTCCTGCCACCAAAGCTCATAAGGACAGGGAGTTAAGGCGCTTCAATTGCAGTGTGCCTCCGGCAGTCGTCTTGCACTTCTTCTTTGAGTCAAAGCGCTCTGTGCAGATTTCGTGTCAGTCCCTTCCTCAAGGGGAGAAAGGCTATTTGAAGAAGGAGGACATGCCATTCTGAAGAGGAGGATGTTTATGTGAATTTGGGTTGTGCAAAAGTTTTTAAATAGCTTCAGGGGCAAGGAGGTGGAAAGACTTCACCCTGCTATTACTCCAAATGCTGGTACTAATTCTTTGCCTATGCACCTGTTGGAAAAAACACTGGTAAACGGTGCTGATTACAAACAAGAGGAAGAAGTGCTCCTCTGGCGAGTGGACACGCTTACTCCCTTTAGGCATAACTAAGAAATGTGGTGGTTTTTTCTTTTGAAACCTCTATTATTCTTTCCCTATACTTCTTCTCATGTTGGTGATTTTTTTTTTCTTGGCTGTATTTTGGAATTGATTGGCTTTTCTTGATGCTCCTTCTACTGTTACACTAGTAGACGACTATAACTAATACTGATGTAGTTATTGTTATGGGTAAGGATGAAAACGCTATATGCAAAGCAGTATCTGCAAGGGCACATCAAGGGCAAGCTGTCCTGTAGAGGAAGGACGAGCTGACAGTCGCAGCAAGACTGGCAGGGTTCGTGACAAGGTGGCAAGGTCCGTGTGCTCACGGGCCAGGGAGCAGTCCCACGGGCCCTCACCAAGAAGAGCACAACAGGTCCGGTGACAGTAAGCAGGGTCAGCCAAGAGTGCAGATCGCCAGGCCAGTCCGTAGCGACACGCAGGTCTGCATTCCTCCCAGTCACGTCCAGGGGTGAGGGTCAGGGCTGAGAGCAATGTGGCCCGGCACAGGCCTGGCTGCAGCTTGAGGCGGTGGCAGCATCTTCTAGGGCTGACAGATGAACTCCTTCTCTGGAAGAGAGGGGAGTAACACCGCCATAACTCAAACAACTATATGAAGTTGGCTTTGCCCAGGATCACCCCTTGAGCCCTGTCTTCGGCACAAGTGGAGCAGCAGGCAGTTTATGTTTTGCTGTGTCGTTGCTTCCCAGGCCACGATGCGGTGAGGTGATGCAGAAAAAGTTCTGTAACTTGTTGCTCACTAGAAGTGGTCGCAGCCCATCTTTCCCTTGTCATGGGCACCCCGAAGTAAAGTTCCCAGAAGTGCTTTTGAGGTCGCCCTGCCTGTTCAGTAGCATGTAACCTTTTACCTGCTTCTCCGCTCGTTACTCAGATTTGTTGCTAAAGCAGCCACGTTTCAGAGCTCTGTTCATGTGTAGAAGGTACTGGAGAATGAGTCAGCTGCCTTTGCAGTGGCTCATGTTCAGTCCAAAAGTTAGTACTGTTTTTGTGGTTCTGGTGGAAGAATTATTTTGAATGACAGGGAAGGGCATTGAATCTAGGCAGTTTTAAGTAAGTCTAAAGTAAAACCACTATTTACAAATCTTTCAGTGGAATGGGAAAAAAACAGTATCTGTTTCTTGTCTTGTCAGTTCTGTAATGAAGCTCTGACTGTGCTGACAGCATGTAGAAATTCCTCTAAAGCATGATACATGTTGGTTCGGATGAAACCAGAAGGTGGCTAGGTATGGGTGTGTTTGATTTCCCATGAGCATAGGAGCATCTCACGGAAGGATGGCCCTAGTGCTTTTCCACCTAGCCCTATGGGTGAAATGCTGCTAGTTTGCTCCCTCCTGGTCTGTGACCTACTGCAGAAGGACTGAGAAAGGATCCCTCAGGTTCCCATCCCATCAGAAATGATGTGAAAGCTGTTCTTGGTTTGAAAGAAGGGCCCGGTTTCACTTTGGTTGTAATGCTGAGTCAGCAGATGACAAATACAGTCTCGATGGCCAACCCCTTTACGGATTTTCACAGAATTGACTCGTTTCAGATCCCTCTCAGTTCCTTTTTTGTTTGTTTGTTTTTCTTCTGTCTACAGGTCGATGAACTTTCCCAGCAGCTGGAGGCAGAGTCTAACAAATGCGTGCAGCTAGAAGCGCAAAATCAGGATTTGCGAGAAGAGTTGTCCACCATGCGTGGCAACCATGAAAAACTGGAGAAGAGCAGATGCCAGCTGAAAGAAGAGGTGGCTAACCTCAAACACCGTTTGGAGACTAACATGGTGGATCACAGCCAAATAGAACAATACAAGAGAGAGATGGAAGAACGAGCCGCACAAGAAATAAGACAAAAACTGCAAGAAGTCAATCTCTTTTTGCAGGTAAGTAAGTGAAGTTCTCACTTGTGTCTGTAGTCTCTATTATATACTTCACCAAAGTTGGGGGGCGGGGGGGGGGGGGGAGGGGGGCAGGGCAGAATATGGGGCCGTGGAGGTGAGGGATCCTCCTAATTTCTTTGAGGAATCCTTTTCTATATGCCCTGTCCTACAGAGATAGTGTTCTTTCATTAGTAGCTTTGATGAATAAGAGCCAATAAGTGCTAAGAGCGAGCTTCTTTCTGAATGAAAAGAATGACTTAGCGTGGTATTTCCAGGGTTCTGCCTTCTTTGCTGATGGTAGTGAGGAGGCACAGTTGCCCCACTCAGTAAAGCTGGGCCCTTGAAATTGGGTACATGCAATTAACTGGCGGGGAGAGATCTCTTCTTCTTTGCGGTCGTTGAAGGTGCATTATCTGCTTCAGACGCAGGCAGCCTCCCAGGACAGATTAGAACAAACCCGAGCCAGTCACCATGCTTCACTGAGAAACCAGCTAAAAGACAGAATTAGAGATCTCGAATGTGAATTGGACAGGATAAAGAATACCCAGCAAGACAGTATGTTTCAAAAAGAATCCACACAGGCAGAAGTGGAAAGGTACAAAGAGCTGTATCAGGAGGAGGTCAAAATTAGAAGAGGCCTAGCGAATAAACTGGAAAGGTAAGCCTGTGCTTTTTTGGAGTGGTAATAAGATGCTGCTTCTTCCTCATGCATTTTCCTCCTAAAATCCCTCTTCTACATCTGGTCTGCATTCTGTACGTAAGCATAAAATGGCATACTTGTGAGGAAAGTACCTTAAGACCCTTCCCCTTCGTTAGAACTGTCTTCATTTCTCTGTAATATTCCAGCAGTAACACCACTGATCGTGGCATTCATAGTGTGTTTTTTAACTTGATTGTGTTTTAACAGGCAGCCTTTTTGCCAATCTCTAATAATCTCCTCCTCTTATTCTGTGTATGGCAGAAAAGATAAATTTCATGTCCTTTACTGCTTGGATAAGGATAGGCCCTTCAGAGGACAGAATTTGATTCTGTGAAGCAAAAAAAAAAAAAAAAAAGTCTTTTTTGGCTTCCATTTTAGCAGCGTGTCTGAGGTTTGAGCTTTCCTTGGGAAAGGGAGGGTAGCCCAGAGTTCTTATGCAGGTGACGCTCCTTTCACAAGAAGCTATGTAAACACATGGCATTTGCAGATGGCTTTGAAGCCCTAATGCTGAGAAGTCCTCACTGTTGGTCACTCTTGCTGCTCCTTGCACGTAGTGTGACTTCTTCGAAAGAAGTTCTCCAAAAAACCTCAGATCAAATGATATTCCTGTTTTGGACGCTGTTAATCCCTTCCACTGTCAGGAGTCAAATAATAGTCAAGGACCTGGAGGGTAACTGTGAAAGCGTTACTACCAAAGATAACTCTTTGTATGCTTCTGAATGTTTCAGAGCTAATGAGAGACTAGCAGAAGCCAACGCTAAGCTCCTTCAGGAGCGCCATAGAAGCAAATCTTTAATCGCAAGCAGCACTGTCAGTGGAGGTCTGGATGCAAGTCCAGTTCTGTATTCAACTGAACCGGGACATCTTGGCGACAATTTGGCACTGAACAGAAGTCTGAGTCTAGGAGGAAGCTTCCTAAGCCCAAGCGGGAACGCGTTATCGTCAAGAAACAGTGTTGAAGCCTATGTGGCTAAGGTAGGCATTTTGAAATACTGTTCTCAACTCCTGCTGAAGAGTATCCCTAAGCAAGGTTATGCTTTTTAGCCTAAAGTTAGAATCCATTTCGAGTTCCAAACCCTATGGTCTAATACGCCAAAACAACTGCTAATCATCAAAACGGTACGCAACTGTATGTGGTAAGGGTGAAGACTTTTGGTCGTCAGGGTCGCACAAATTTCCAAGAGTGCTCAAAGACCACAAAATACTGACAGCTAAATAACAAACTGTGTAACTACGTTCTTTGACAAGAGAAACTGTGACAAAGAATACTGTGGCATAGTAAGTTCCCAGCTAAGCTCTTTGTGAAATTTTAATGTGTAGTATGTATGACCTCTTTAAAACAGCTAACTTGATGACGAGGGCAAAATCCTATCAGGCAGCTTTGTCTGAGACACCTTTTTGTTCTTCACTGATCTTCGTTCTAGCAGTTGCTTTGCTGGAACTTGTTTTAGTACATTAATACCAACAAAGGGATGCTTGAAAAATAGGAGGATGTGAACAGGATCACATAACTTCTCACTTGATACTTCAGTGCGGGACGTATACTATGCGTAGAAGCACTCTTGTACTGTAGCAGTCTTTGTACTGTTAGCTTTTTTACTTGCATCATTTACATGTAGGCCATGTTCTTATTTCGCACTGAAGCCCTTTGAACTGAAGGCTGTTTTTCTTTCTTCTTCAGCTCCTTAATAAAAAAACCTCTTCTCTCTTCTCTGCAGCCAGATACACAACAAGGTTTGTAGCCAGCATTGTTTAATGTTGGGTGGTATGTCATGCTGGAAATGTTTTGTCTATGCTGTTAGGTTTTGATTAGAACTTACTGATGCATTCCCATTTTCCTAACACTGCAAAGAGTTGGAACTTGTTAGTTTGTCCAAGTGAAAGAATGACTGCTGCAGAGTACTTTCATGCTTTATGTATTTGTCATGTTATGGATTCTGTGGCAGTCAACCAGCTGTGAGGCGACAGTGTCTGGATTTCATCTGTTACAACGGAACTTCTTTAAACTATAGGAGTAGGCTGGTTTACCCTCCTTGCTAGTTCGGATGTTCAAACAGTTCTTGGTAGTAACAGCGGTTGTGTCTGGAGTGCCGGTACTGTTCTGAAGTTGAGTTCCTCGACTCTGAGTATCAGCTCATGGAGTCTTACAAGATCCAACTTAGTCTGTGCTCAGTAAGCCCCTGTGGGTAAGCAGTAAGTCAATACCACTTTCTGAAGAAGAATTACTGAGAAGGTGACTGCTGCAAGGGAACCCAGTATCTTACTGCCTGAAGAGATGTGCGGTGAGATGAGAAGTACCTCAGTGTAGAACTTAGTGCAGAAGGGAGAGCAATCACTGTTCTGCTTTCCAGTCCTGTGGACTGTAGTTACAGACCCACTTCTTTGCCCCTTGGAGTTTCTGCCTGTTACTGCTCCTCTTGTGAGGGTTTGCAGAGTGCTTCCCTTACTGAGGCTTTTACTCTCTGTGGCCCGTTGAGTACCTTGTACAGTGTTTCTGTTCTTCTCTTTGTTGGTATGTTGCTAGGTGGGCCTGCTCATTTCATAAAAGAAATACTTATTCCCTCAGGGATTCGGTACTAAAATCAGAGCAGCACAGAATGGGTGAGGGTGGAAGGGGCCTCTGAAGATCACCTAGTCCAACCCCACCCCTGCTCAAAGCAGGGTCAGCCATAGCAGGTTGCTCAGGGTTATGTCCAGCCGGGTTTTTGTACATCTCCACAGACGGACACTCCACAACCTTTTCTGGGAAACTTGTTCCACTGTTGGACCACGCTAACAATTGAAAGGAAAAGAAAACAAAACTTCCTTATGTTGGAATGAAATTGCCTCTGTTTCAATTTGTGCCCCTTCCTCTTGTTCTTTTACTTGGCACCACTGAGAAGACTCTGGCTCCATCCTCTTTACTGCCCCCACCACGTAGTTATACACATAGATAAGGTTCCCCTGAGCTTTCTCTACTCCAGTAAAGAAAGTCACAGCTTTCTCAGCCTCTCCACATAGCTCACGTGGTCCAAGCCCTTCGGCATCTTCGTGGCCGCCATAGGCCTGGAAGCTGTGTGGTACCTATTTTGAAAATCACTTCTGGGTGTCACAGACTTGATCAAAAAAACACATCTATGAGTCACAAGTATCATCAAATGTAAACAACGGCATACAGCGCTTGGACTATGACTCTTCAAAAGATTTGGTTTCTTCTTAGGAAGACTTTGAAGTCAGAATCATAAGTGAGAATAAGTTAATTGGTAGCAATAACCACCACCTAGGGGAGAAAGGGGTAAGTGTTCCTTTCTAGTCATCCAAGCTGATTTTGGTTACATAATAAAACCCACAGCCCTTGCTGTGTAGAAGCTGTGGCTGTTGCCATCTTTTCTTAGTACAAAGTTTGCAAGAAAAAGTTGTGTGTGTTTGTATATTTTTATGTATGTGTGTCACGGTATTTGCAGTAACAGTAAAGAAAAGTCTTGGCATGATCTGGAGGAGCTCCTTCAAGCTTCCATCTTAAGGCGGAGAAAAGAATATTGGTGCATGCTTCTTTCTGGACAATGGACTATGTCAATCCTGCGGCAGCTGCTGTTGCACCTCGTCTCTTATGAAGTTGCAGAAGCCAGCCTCGACTGAATTTGTCCCCAGGGGTGGCATTTGTGCATATCTCAGCATTCAGCTGACGTTCTGCTTGTGTATTTGGTGATAGACTTTAGCCATACCTTCATTGCAATAACTCTACTGTGCTTTCTTCCGGTATATTTTTTAAATGCCCTCTTATAATCCGACTGGTGAGTTACAGACTGTTTGTGCTACAGTTAATGTTGCTCAGCCGTGAGATGCTACAGCCTGGCTGACCACGAGTTTCTCGTCATTAAAAATCAAACCCCAAACCAAGGTGTCTCTATTTGGGATGATAGTTTTCGTTTTTCTCCCGTGTTATGTACAGGTTTTAAGAGTGTTTTAGAAGTTTAATGTTACAAAATGTAACTTAAAATATTAACTGTATATTTCCTATATAATTCCAGGTACGGCGGGAACTGGATGAAAAAATCACTAAAGAACTTGAACAGGGTAATGTGTCATTATGTTAGGAGTGTTTTTACGGAAGAAGATGACTGTTCCTAGCTCTTGAAAAGAATGGCTTGAAAGTCGTCAAGTTCCTGTGCTAAGCACAGGTTTTTTTCCGCTAGCTTTCCGGTTTAGACTTGAATGTGAAAACTTCCTGCTTACCAAAACATTGTATAGAACGTTATGCAGTTGCATGAAAAAAAACAAGTGCAAAGCAAACGAACCCATTTCCCCCCCACAGATACACGTGGATTAAGCTGAAGTCACCTTTCACTACAGTTAATCCTCAAGCACAAACATCAAACATAAAAGAGGCCCCGAGATAAAATTTTTATAGACCTCAGCCATCACTACTTCTTCCATGGACATCAACTGCATTCAGCACTAAACCCTACCATACACGTTCTCTGCTGTTAGTTCTTGATTTTTGCTATGTCTCCTACTCTTTGCTTGTATTTGTAGCTTATATAGAATTATGTTGCAGTCTTTTTTGAATAAGCAAGAAGAATATAATCCATGACAAAGTGCATCCTTTCTTTAGGAAAAGATCATTCAGTAGTGTTTAGGCAAGCATACGATGAGTTGATTGCCTCGAATACATAGCATAAAACATGCTCCATAACCTGAGGCCAGGTGTCCAAAGAGGAATTCCACCCATTTCATGACAATCGTTCCTCCAGAGTGACTGCTTTGCAGTGACTGGTCCTATTTCAAAGCAGGTAGCCCCTCAAAGCATTGCCTTCTGTTCCTGAATGCTTTTAATCATATAGTGTTCAGCTGTTGCTTCATAGCTCTTTCTGTGTGTCTGAATGGACGCAAAGCCATTGCGTTGCATCCATGTGCATTTTGAATGGAATTGCGCATCCGCCAGGAGTCATAGAGTGTGTTTGGTTTGGGGACCTTGTCTGAAAAAGGTGGCCGGAGAAAGATGGCAAAGGTGGGTTTGCTTTCATGGAGTATGGGTTTTCATGGAGGAAAGAGGGTTGTGCCAGAGCGAGTTACAAAGACGCCCCTCAGAGAAGGTGCCAGCCTGGGAGACTTGGCCTGGCCTGACTGCAGTGCAAAGGTGTTTGCGTTTTCACAGGCAGATTCCTTTAACGTTTGTCACAGCGAATGCAGAAGCTGGTTTTTAGGAGTAGTGTTCCAGTAAATCACGGGTTTGAACATTTAAGGAAGACAGGCACTTGAGGTTGAAGAGGTCTGCAGGGGGCCAAATGTAGCACTGGTGTAAGCAGAAGTTGCTTGTGGACTCCCTGAAGAGGTTCAGTGTTCGTAGCCTCTGGAATGTCTTTCACTAGCTTTAGAAATACCGTTGACTGATAAGCCAATGTGGAAAAAAAGCTGTTTCTTCCTTTGTGCCTAGCCCTTTCATTATTAAGTTCCCTTGGAAGTTTTTAAATCTCTTTCTGGGTTGTAGTCTCTCCAGTTACCCGTAATGTTTTTGCAGTGACTTATATGGCCCTGTCTACTGTGAAAATAACACCAGGAATCTTGTCTCTTTTCTCCCTAGCCACTGCTGAACTTGAAACTGGATCTGCTGGAGCTTCTCCCATGGTGTCTACTGACGGTTCTTCAAAGAAGTTCCACGTTGACCAGGATCCCCTTTCCAGGGCAATACAGGAGTACCGTGATGTTTTAACCAAAAATTACCTGATTTGAATAAAATGCTAGGGAAAGGCTCTGGAAATCGTTTTGTTTACCTAGTGCATCTAGGGTTTCCCATTCCACGGTTCAGATGTGAAAACGTGTTTATTGCCGTCGGAATGTCAACTCTAAGTCTATTCAATGGATGTCAAGCACATTGCACTTCCCTGTTGGTTTATGGATGCGTAGTTGCTTTCTTTTGCACTCACAATAAGAACCGCATCTATTTTTTCTGACTAGCAGATTGACTGGTCTTGAGTCTTGAGCTTGACAGAACTATCAAAATGCTTCTTATTAAGGTAGATGCATTGTTTTGCTCCACTTCTGTTCTGCGTTTGAACAAAAGCATTCCTTCTGTTCTGTCTAATCCTTTCCCTCTATGTGTTTTGGATGTTTCCGGTGTTTCTTTTAATGCCTAGGACATTGCTTGATGTGCTTTGAGCCCGCTGCTTCAGTCCTGATGCAGCGAGTATTTCTGCTGGTGAAGTGGAAGTTTTACCGGTGTTCAGGCTGGAGAATAGGGCACTTTACACTGCTGTCCCTTCATGCGCCTCAGGTTTAAAAACACTCCGAGCGTATAGGAGGTGCCAAGACAGTTGTTACGTGGTCTTTTTGGTACGTTTGTCTTGTATCACAGAACCATGGAATGAGTGAGGTTGGAAGGGACCTCTGGAGGTCATCTGGTCCAACCCCCCTGCTCAAGGAGGATCACCTAGAGCCGGTTGCCCAGGACCATGTTGGCTTTTGAATATCTCCAAGGATGGAGACTCCACAGCCTCTGTGGGCAACCTGGGCTACTGCTCAGTCACCCCCACAGTAAAGAAGTGTTTCCTGATGTTCAGACAGAACCTGCTGTGTTTCTGTTTGAGCCCATTGTCTCTCATGGTATTCATGGTGATTTTATCCAAAACTGCCGCAGCTTTAGACATTTGCAGTTCCTATGTCAACACCTGTGGTGCACCTGAAACACTTCATATGGGGAAAAAAGGAATCTTCATCTATCGACCTTCAGTCTCCTCAGTGCTTTCCAAAACTTGTGTGATAGCATAGCCAATCTTTTTGTTGCTGCTAGCAGCTGATGACATGGTGGCTGCAGCCCAGACGTTGGCCAGTGTTGTGGGAAATTTGTGTCAATAAAACACGCAGTTTTACTTATTTCAGGGAGCTGCCTGCTGGCACTGAAGGTCTGCAGTTGTCATTTTGTGTCTGCAAAAGTCACTAGCGATCAGAAGATGATAGAGCAAAGTCCCAGTTCTGGAAAAGTAAGAATGGCTGTAGCGAGATGAATTAAGACTGGAAAAATTTGGGGGTTTTACCCACTAATTCAAGGACTTGAGTTAACAAGCAGTGAGGAAAGCAGTGAATGCTGCTGTGACACTCTGTTCCTTTTTATATTAAGACATTTTTTGTGAAGGTAAGACACTCTATTTCATTCTAGATATTCTGTTCCCACTTAATATTTAATAAACTTTGTAATCCAGTACATGTCTTTGTTTTATTGCTCCCCTTCCTGGCTTTGCTTTCCACCCCCTTCCCTGCCCATAGAGCTCTCCAGAGCTCGCCTCTGCTCACTTCGGCTCTGTTCACAGCTGCGTCTGCAGCTTGTCCTGGAGGCCAGGCACATGGCCAGCATGCGTCTGTGTCCTTTTCCTCTTGAAGCACAATTGTGTTGAGATCGTGGACTGGAGTTGAGGTATGGCAAAGAATCAGTTCCCAGACTCTTCCGCTGGTTTAGAGCAATCCTTCTTGTGCTCTGGGCAGAAGGTAGTGGGTGAGCTTCTGGTAGCCATGAAACGCTGGCAAATCCCACAGGTTTTGATCCCATGGGGAGTGGACCAATTTGTAGCCTGCAAAGGGAAAAGGTGTGAAGAAATTTCTTCAGCCCGCACCGGAGCGGTCAAAGAGAAGTTCAGCTTTTGGTACTTTCTAGAGTCTCTCCACAGAGAAAGCAGGTGCAGGACGTCTTGGCCTTCACTTTGTGTTGTCCTTGTGACAAACTCGGACATGACTGGTTTTCAAGTTTGTTCTTAACCTGCCCTGTGCTGCCAGTTGTCAGCGAGAGGGGAAAGTTCTTGGCTGGCGGTGCAGCAGAATGGAAATTCAGCGTTGGCATCTGGCGTAACGGGAGTTGACGGCAGTCACAATGGGGTGGGGGTGAAGGGGTGAAGAGAAGTCCAGTCAATTCCTTCACTTGCAAGTCCATCTCCCGTGTCACTGTGGGGCCACTCTTGATGACCTTGGAAAGGCCGTGGCAGTCGGGGGAGGCTCCTGAGGCCTGGAAGACACAGAATGTGCAGCACTGATGACGGGATCTTCACAGCATACTGCATTGTGCACGAGACCTGCCCACACACAGCACCTCTTGTAACAGCAGAGCTGTGTCTAACGTACCACCCTAAGACTGGCCAGACAAATTTGGATAAAGCCTATTGTTAGCAGCTTTTTGCTCTTACAGCCAAAATAAAACAGGGCAAATGTCTCCAGTGATCCTAAACTTTCAAGTTGCAGGCCTGATTTTATTCTGCTAGACCTCCTGCCCAATGTAATGAGCCTTTTGCCTGAGTCTGGCCTAATCTCAGCTTTAACTGTAGGCTTCATTTGACTACATGCAACAAACAAAAGAACTGCAGAATGTATTCAACATCTGCAAGCACAAAGGCACAAAGATGAGAACACCCTTCTTAGGCACAAAGTCATGCTGTGAGGCGTGACGCCACCACTGAAGAACGGCCATAGAGTTTGCCAAGGAAACCTTGATTTCTAAATCCAGGTCATGAGGAAAGTGCCTTTTGGAACTCTGCCACTTCCCCACCCATTTCTTCTTCATCTCATCTGTGTACCTTCTGAGCTGCTGAGATAGCGCCCCAGAAGCGCTGGTGGGTGAGCAACCGCTGGGTGGCAGCGACAAAGTATCTGTCCTCATGCTAATATCCTTGCCACCACCAGTTTATGACTTCTCTGCTGTGGACCAGTACAGGTGCCTGTGCTGCTACATGCCGAACCAGGATTGTGGAAATGCTCCAGCAGAAAGAAATTAGTATCTCTCAGCCAAATCAGTTTTCCACCATGCTTTTGTCAGGCCAATGCAGAAGGCAGCATGAGCGCAGCAGCAAGCAGCTAGGAGTGGCAATTTCTCAGACTACTGCCAAAAATCACGCCACAGCCTCGGAGTGAGTGCACCCCCGCGAACGCTGGTTGCTCACCAAGCGAAACCAGCTGCATTATAACCCTTGAGTGTCCATTACGTGGAGTTGTTCTATCCTGTCACAGTGTTTTCTGTTAACAGCTGCAGTGATCTGCTTTCAATTAGATTCATTCGGCTTGCCACAATCCGACGCGCAGCCACATTTTCATACTTTTTGGACTTCTGTTTTCTACAGTGCTATTTGATACCTGGAAGTAGAGAAGAGCCACCACTTTCCAGGTCTGGCTGGGAAGCAGCCAGCTATGGAAGTCCACCTAACCAGTCCTCATGTCCTCAAATGCAGGAAGACAGGCATTAAGACTTTGACAAATCACTCTGCACATGTACACCGAAGCACACTTGGCAAAAACACATGGAAATAATGTTCCACCTCCTCTCCAGGTGATCACCCTTCACAGTTATGCCTATTAGTGAATGTCTTGGGCTGGAAAACCAAAATGGCCCTTGGAAGATACGAAATTTCATGTCCAAAAAAGGGCAACGAAGCTGGTGAAGAGTCTAGAGCACAAGTCATATGAGGAGCGGCTGAGGGAACTGGGGTTGTTTAGTCTGGAGAAAAGGAGGCTGAGGGGAGACCTTATCGCTCTCTACAAGTACCTGAAAGGAGGCTGTAGCGAGGTGGGGGTCGGTCTCTTCTCCCAGGTAACAAGCGATAGGACAAGAGGAAACGGCCTCAAGCTGCGCCAGGGGAGGTTTAGACTGGATATTAGGAAAAATTTCTTCACTGAAAGGGTAGTCAGGCACTGGAACAGGCTGCCCAGGGAAGTGGTTGAGTCCCCATCCCTGCAGGCATTTGAAAGACGGGTAGATGTGGTAGATGCAATCAGTATGTGAGGCTCACAGAAAAACCATTTACCCACTGAAGCTTTCAGGGCACTTTACTGGGAACAATCATGGTTCTCCTCCTCAACACTAAGGGAAAACAATCTCTAAGCCCGTTCCAGACTCAAGTTTATCAACATCTGAAATACAGCTGGCACAAACTCTAAGCACAAACACTATGCATTTCAGCAACCAACAAAGCGAATAATAAATACATCATTAACCTTCTGCCTACTCTGTTTGCTATAGTGGTCCACTGCTGGAATGAATAAGGTCACCATACCTCTCCAGCAGAATCTTTCTCACAAGTTCTTCATACTCATGAACGCCTCCGGGCAGGGCTCTGATATGAGCACTGTAGACTCAGAATAACTGATATGTTACATCAAGTGTGTGGATGCACCAAACCCAACCATAGCTCTGACCCAACAAAGCATCGTAGCTCAAATAATTTCACTAACATCACTGGAATCACTGGTAGACTTTATATTGAACTGGTATGTAAAGTCTTCCTGTGACTGGATTCTGAGCATTCAGCATTTTTCAGGATGATCAATAGACTGGAACGAAAAATGAGTGAGACAGAGGCAACAAAACCATTCTTCTATTGCTTCTTGGTATGAGAACAGGAGAGGCCTCAAGGTAGTAAAGAGCTTTTTGTAATGAATTTAATTTGGGGAGGCTCAAGGCGAATCATTAGTCAGGGGGGAAGGGGGCAGTAAAGAAGAACAGCAGCCTTTTGGCACCCAGTGACAGGCTGAGAGGCAGGGGTCACAAACTGAAATCTGAAATACAGGAAATTCCATTTAAACATAAGAAAAAACAATTTTAGTAGCAGGTATACACTCATAGGACATGATTTTTAAAAAATGTTGAGAATAACCACATTAGCAGGAATGCTACTCTCTATTCCTTTGGGAATTGAAATAAATTCTCAACGCATTACAGTCCTACTTTTAGCAGACACTTCTCACTTTCTTATGGTTTAGAATCTGGAAGCAGTTTAATTAAAAGAAGGAAGACAAAAGTTTTATTGCACTTTGTTCTCAACTGAAACGTGCTCTGCTGGACCTCATACTCACTAACAACAAGGGGCTCGTTGAGGACGTGAAAATCAAAGGCAGCTTTGGCTGCAGTGACCATGAGATGGAGGACTTGAGGATCCTGAGGATACAGAGGAGAGTGAAAAGCAAGCTCACAACCCTGGGCTTCAGGAGAGCAGACTTTGGCCTGTTCAAAGATCTGCTTGGAGGAGTCCCATGGGACAAGGCCCTGGAAGGAAGAGGAGCCCAAGAAAGCTGGGTAATAGTCAAGGATCACTTCCACCAAGCTCAAGAGAGTTCCATCCCCACAAGCAGCAAGTCAGGCAAGAATGCCAGGAGGCCTGCATGGGCGGCTTGAACAAGGAGCTCCTTGTTTAGACACAAAAAGGAAGCATACAGAGGGGGGAAGCAAGGACGGGTAACCTGGAAGGAATACAGAAACTTTGTCCGAGCATCCAGGGATGAAGCTAGGAAAGCTAAAGCCCAAAGGGAATTGAATCAGGTCAGGGATGTCAAAGACAACAAGAAGGACTTCTTGAAGCATGTAGGCGACAAAACGAAGACCAAGGAAAATGGGGGCCCATTGCTCAACAAGACGGGGGATGTGGTTACACTGGACATGGAAAAGGCAGAAGTACTGAATGCCGCCTTTGCCTCCATCTTCACTAGCAAGGCCAGCCTTCAGGACGCCCAAGTCCCAGAGACCAGGGGAAAATCTGGAGCGTGGAAGATGTACTCTTGGTGGAAGAGGATCAGGTCAGGGAATACTTAAGCAAACTGGACACACAGAAGTCCATGGGCCCTGATGGGATGCACTCAGGAGTGCCGAGGGAGCTGGCTGATGTCATTGTGAAGCCGCTCTCAGTACTCTTTGATCGATCATGGCGACTGGCAGAAGTGCCCAAAGACTGCAGAAAAAAAAAAAAAGGTCACTCCTATCTTCAAGAAGGGCAAGAAGGAGGACCCAGGGAACTACAGGCCGTGATTCTGTGCAGCGGGTGAGCAGCAGCCACCAGCACAGCGAGACTGGGTCCTTGACTTTCACCACACTGCAGGAAGCTCAGGCCGCCTTTTGGTTGGAGGAAAGCACATCGTCCTGGAGCTGCAGCATGGCAGCCTTGGAGCAATCAGCAGGCACCTCTTGAGAGCTCCCGCGGCCCCTGGCTGCTGGAGCTGGGCTCTGACCCCACCTCAAGCCTCATTTCAGGGATGCGAGTCTTGAGGCACCCTCGCCATGCACTGAGGGAAAAAACAGGAGCTGGTGAGGCAAGAGCTGCTCCAGCATGTGACGCAGCCTTTGGCCAGGCGGGACCAGCCCGGGCCCTGTCGCGGCGGCAGAGACCCCTCTCCCCAGCGCCCCTGCCAGCCCTCACAAGCCCGGCGCCGCCCTCGCACCCGCCCGCCAGGCCTCTGCACGCAGCCACCCGCCCCCGCACGGCCCGCGCGGCGCCGGCGTCACCCCACCCTCTGTGACGCCTCCTTGTGACGCCCCCTTGTGACGCCCCCGAACGTGCGCGCCGCCCTTGTGCCGCGCCCTCTGCTGGCGCATGCAGCAGGCGCTCAGTGCTGTCGCCGCCGCTGCGGGAGCGGCAGCACGTCGCGGGCTGGGAGCGTCGGTGCGTCCCTGACCCCCGCCGCGGCGGCTCCAGGCCGCGGCCACTGCTCGCGGCGAGCTCATCTCCCTTGGGCCTCTCCTGGCCCTTGCCCTCGCCCTCGCCTTTGCCCTCACCCTTGTCCTTGCCCTTGCCCTTGTCCTTGTCCTTGCCCTTGCCCGGGGCCCAGCAGTCCCATGGATGCGTCCTGCTGCTGGTGGCTGCCAGTGGGGCCATTCCCATGCCGCAGCATGCGCCGCAGCATGCGCCGCAGCATGCAGAGGGTCATGGGGCTCTTCAGCAAGAAGCGGCAGCAGTCGCCCTCCGGCAGCGCTACTGGGCAGCCCCGCGCCGCCGCCACCACCACCACCACCAGTGCCTGCAAGCTCTGGGACGGGGACCTGGGCGGGCTGCACCGTGTGGCTGCCTGCGGCGACCAGGCCTCACTGAAGCAGTGGCGCTGGTGGCTGAAGAGAGTCGGCACCGACAGGCGAGACAAGGAGAAGCGGTGAGGGGCTGTGGGCCGCTGATGGACACCTTGGCTGCTTCTGGCAGGCGTTGCTGCGGGAGGTTCTCAGGAGCAGCCCTCTCTCGAGCACAAGCAGTCTGTTACGATGCAGAGCCTCCTGATCCAGTGGGAGCATCAGCATGGCGCGACCAACACCCCTGGCAGCTTTTGGATGCCATGTGGAAGCATCTGCCCTTAAGGCTTTGTGTGGGATCACATTCAAGCTAACTGCTTGAAAAGCCAGATTTGCCCTGTCGCCTGGGAAAGCGAACTCTAGAGCTACTCTGTAGCTGCCGGGCCGAGTGCTGTTGGAAGTGCGTGCCAACGACCCGCCGCTTAGCCGTGGTCTCCCTGCAGCGCTGGTTTGCAGCTGCTCAGGCACCACCAATTCTCGGCTGCCCTGTGGGTGATCAGTGCAGGACTGCAGCAGCAGCAAGGGGGAGGAGCAGAGTCTGGGCAGGCTCCCCAGGGCTGGGTGGTGACATAGCTTTGGATCTTTCCTTGTCGGTCTATGTTAAGCTCATCACGCTTCATTTTTAGGACACCTCTGCATCTCGCTTGTTCAAAGGGCCATGCAGATGTCGTTAGACTTCTAGTACAAGAGAACTGCCAGCTGAACCTCGCCGACAATTTCAAGAGATCGCCACTGATGAAGGTATGTGGAACATCATGCACTTGTAGGTGGGGCTCATCAACTGCGCATTACATGAGAGGTGTCTGGCAGGATTCTTTACACAGACCTGGGTAGAAACATGCATGTTGTAATCAGCGTGGAGTAGGCATATGTTAGCTCATCTTTGAAGATGCTCTTCTTTCCCCACATTCAGAAGCTGGGCCAGTTGTGAGAGAGTGAAACGCAAATGTTGGAAGTCTTGTCTTTTTTGTGTGTTGTTCGCAGGCAGTAGAGTGCCAGCAAGAAGAATGCGTGGCTATTCTGCTAGAGCATGGTGCTGACCCGAATCTGGCAGATGCTGATGGCAACACTGCCCTTCACCTGGCTGTGCTATCTCCTAATACAACTATAGCGGGGCTGTTACTTGAGCATAATGCCAATACTGATGCTCAGAACCAGGTAACCTTGGCATTTGGGTAAAGCTGCTCTTTTGAAAAGGTGCAGAACTTGTCTGTGATTTTCTAACTGGGATTATTTATCCTTTCAGGAGGGATATACCCCCCTTAATCTTGCTGTCTCCAAACACCATGAGGAGATGGTAGAGTTTCTTCAAAGCAAAGGGGCTGACAGGCATGCTCAAGATCGGCGTGAAAGGTGAGAGGTTTGTCAAAACGGCACATACATCTCCTTAGTCGGCTGCAAGTGTGATTGATGAGAGGCGTGGGGATGCGCTTTGAAAAAGAAGAAGCCACATGGAAGGAGTTCTCTGTGTGACTTGTAAAAGCAGGTCTGCACTTGGCTGCTCTCACACCTCGACTGCTCTCATACTTTCCATGCTGAGGACTATGAGAAAGCGTTGCCTGTGGTGCCCCCTCCCCACTAGACCCAGGCCCGGAGACAGGCCCAGGCCCAGACACAGGCCCGGGCCCAGACACAGGCCCAGACACAGGCCCAGCAGGAAACTCGTCACTAGCTCAGCAGCATCGCTGCTCTGCAAGAGAGCATCTTTTAAGTGCAGGCATAGTTGGTGCATAGGTGTTGTCAGCGGAAGCACTGGGAGAAAGAGAGGCAATGTTGTCCGAGGGACAAGGGGCATAAAGTGAGACGTGAGGGCTTCCAGCCACGTGTAAGGAGAAAACTTCTTGGTGTGAAGACGGTCAAGCAGTCGAACAGCTTGCCCTGGGAGTTTGTGCGATTTCCATCCATGGAGGCTTTGAAGAGCAGAGCAGAAGGAGCACTGAGCAGCGTGGCCTGACCTCGTAGCTGAGTCTGTTTTGGGGAGGCAGTTGGCCTGGAGACCTCCTGAGGTCCCTTCCAACCTGAATTCTCCAACGCTTCCTTGTATTTGGCTTTGCTTTCGCTGTGCTTGTGGGAAAGGCGGAAAGAATTGTTTGGGGAGCAAGCAGGGATTAAAATGATGGCAGTGCAGTGCCTGCAGAAACAGGGTATATTTCATATCACCTTTTACATGCTTTAGGACTGCTCTTACGGTTGCCACATTTGCAGGGGATATGAATGCAATCCAACTTCTTCTTTGGCGTGGTGCTGATACTCTTAGAAAGATAACTCTGGCTTCATGGCTGTGCCCGCATGGATTATGCTCGCGTGTCTACACATGTCGGGTAAATGGTTTACGTTATCATTAAAGGGGCTGAGTTGCCAGAGTGTCTGCACTGATTTATGAACCTTTTTGGTAACGGCACCAAGGTTTAACGATGTGTTGAGACCTTTGTTGAAGCTGGGCTCAATGGATGTCTTCTGATACATCTCCTTCCCATGTCAAGAGTGGATGTGGAAATTTCCACCCACAACACTCTCTTAGAATTCCCACAGGTGTTGCTAAGCTCTATGCAACCCTCCTGCCCAGGAACTACCTGCCTTTTGTTTCAGTGGGGATCTGCTTGTGCCTAGCTTTGCACCCATGGGCGTTCATTCTTGAAGGCGGTTATGTATGCTTAAAAGCTAGGCTGAAGAAAATAGCCCTTTTTCTTCATGGTGGTAGCCAGCTGAAAGCACTACATTATCCCTAGGAGCACGCCTTGTTGAACCTTATACAGCTGGCCTCGGCCCATCGATCCAGCCTGTCCAGATCCCTCCGTAGAGCCTTCCTACCCTCCAGCAGATCAAGATTCCTGGCCCACTTGGTGTCATCTGCAAACTTCCTGAGGGTGCACTCAATCCCCTCGTCCAGATCCTTGATAAAGATACTAAACAGAACTGGCCCCAGTACTGAGCCCTGGGGAACACCACTTGTGACCGGCTGCCAGCCGGATTTAACTCCGTTCACCACCACTCTTTGGGCCCAGCCATCCAGCCAGTTTTTTACCCAGTGAAGCATACGCCCGTCCAAGCCACGAGCAGCCAGTTTCTCCAGGAGAATGCTGTGGGAAATGGTGTCAAAGGCTTTACTGAAGTCCAAGTAGACAACATCCCCGGCCTTTCCCTCATCCACTAGGCGGGTCACCTTGTCATAGAAGGAGATCAGGTTAGTCAAGCGGGACCTGCCTTTCATAAACCCATGCTGACTAGGTCTGATCTCCTGGCTGTCCCGTACATGCCGTGTGATGGCACTCAGGATGATCTGCTCCGTAACCTTTCCTGGCACCGAGGTCAGGCTGACAGGCCTGTAGTTCCCTGGATCCTCCTTCCGGCCCTTCTTGTAGATGGGTGTCACATTGGCTAACCTCCAGTCAGCTGGGACCTCCCCCATTAGCCAGGACCGCTGATAGATGATGGAATGATGATCTTCGCTCCTTACTCCAGTGTTCTGGCACAGCATAAACGTTGTGCTAATGCATTGGTTTTCAAAGAAGCCTTGGTCTGAGCGAGTGCTTTTTTGTTGTTGCTGGGGCGAGTTTAAGCTTCAGTTAAAAAGCAATCCTGAAAGGGGTCTCTCTCAGGAGCCCCAATTTACTCTCTCCCAAGGTTGTCAGAACACCTATTCAACGTACTTAACACATGCAGCGCTCAGGATGCAACCGCCGCTTGATCACACTTAGGAGCTGTCTAAACTCTCAAGTCCTCAGACTAACCATAAAGGTTTCTGAAGTCCTTCCAAGTCAGGACTGCGTTTGAGGAGACCATAGGCTGGCTTGACGTGAATAGTCGCAGCATTAATGTAGCATCCTGCGGACGTAGCACCCTTGCAGTTAGATGTGAATCTGCCAGAGGGCTTCTTAATTTTTGTAGTGCTCCCTATGGAGGGGTTGTTTATCAGTTTAGATTGTAGCCAGCAGGGCTGTAGTGCTTCACAGATAACCAATATGCAATATACCAATATCTAGAGAATGAACATGCCTGCAGCGAATATTTCATCACGTACTCTTGCAGCAGTGCAAGAGTAAGGGGGGGTGGGGGGGTGGGGGGGTGGGGTGGTGGTGTTACCGTTTCTCAGCTGGCAATGAAAATGGAGAGGCTGGGTAAGGAATGGCTGTTGCTGTCCTAGTCAAGCATGTATGCAAAGATGTGGTTGTTTTTACTGACTACTTTCTCTCTTTCTGTTTATATTCTTAGTAAGCTGCTGGTGGAAAACGCGGACAGTGAAAACGTGGAAGAATCTTCTGCAGGCAGTGCAGCAGACAAGGCATTTCTCAGCAGCTCCTGCCCTGTGAGGACTGCTGACTTTACATGGGCTGCCCTTGCTCAGGACAGAGGAGGTAGGATCCATAACTGTGGAAGAGCCGATGAGGAAAATCGCTGTGGCCTGTAGTAGAACCGTTCCTTGTCTTTTGGATGCTGGGCTTGGATGATGAGAAAAAGCAGAGTGAGATAAACACTCACAGTGTGTTGCTTCTTACCTCCTTTGTAGGTGCCCTGCCAGTGGGAGGAGCAGAGCAAGAGGAAGATGCTGAATCTCCTGGGGATTCCGAGGTACTATCTGTGAGGGACGCAGTGGGGTCCCCCTAGGTTCGCTTGCTTTTGGGCTTGTTTCCCTCTGGGCTCGTTGACCTCTTCTGCGGCTCCTGCCACACAGTTGTAACTGGGGCCCCTGAAATAATACTTGTGCTCCAGGCCAGCTGTTCATTTAGGACTGGGACGAAGGCAGGTCAAGCGGATGACCTGGGTCTTGTAGCAACTGGCCTTTGAGTTTCGTTTCTAGTGTAGTATAAAAGGAGTGAAGTTTCCCCCTGCTTCCCCCTGGTAGCTTGGAGGTGCTGAGCTGAGAAAGATGGAGAGAGGCCATCGGTTTTGCAGGTGCCTGCTGGTGGCGAGCAACATTTCTTATCTTTGCATTCACTCTGAAGACTGACCCGATTACGTAACCTAAGAAGTAAAAGCACTCCTAATATTCTCATGTTCTTATCGCATTCTTCGTGCTCATGTAACAACATTTCTTTAGGACTGGGTCACGCAGCTGCAGCAGAAGCTTGCCGATGCTCTTAAAAAGCAAGCTACTGCCGAAGCTTCACTGGAAGTTACTACACGCTACCACAGTGACCTGGAGGAAGACAAGCTGCGCTTGCAACAGGAATTGGACAGGGTTGAAGCTGAGGTATGGAAAGTCTGTCGCTAGAGGAATAAACCTGTGGCTGGCTGTTCCTTCCTGTACATTGTGAAAAAGGACAAGACAGTATGCTGGGAGACAGTAGGAGAGAGAGCTACGGAAGTTTAAATGATCCCCTTCATTCGTGAAGCCAGTGAAACCTTCAGCCAGGTGGCCCCCTCTTCCTCTTCCAGAGTGCAAGACAGTGTTACTTGAATCATCAAAAAGCCAACTGGTCTCTGTTGCAAGTAAGAGACAATCTTGCTCGTCAACCCCACGGCACAAGCTCTTGTTCAGGCTCTGGGGTAGTGTTGCAGCAATAGCCTTTCTCTTCCCTTCTTCCTCCCCTACCCTGGTGATAAACGCACCTGGCCCTTTGGCGAGCTCCTCGCAAGCTGGAGGGGCAAGGCAGTGCATTAGGAGCAGCCTTCTGGTGGCCAGGTATGAAGAGAGCAGTTTGTTCTCTCTCAAAACTCACCTCTGCTCTGAGGCACTATTTCCCTGTGCAGGATATTGCACTCTTTCTTTATATTCTTCTGTTTGTATACAACAGATGTTCCTTATTTGTAGCTTGCTAAATAATTGTGAAGGTCCTTGTCTTTACACAGTGTGTAAAACAATGTGAACCTTCCTCATGCTTGAAGGACCTTTTGAAGAGTTGGTAGGGTTTGGGCTTTTTTTTATAGTACAGGTGTCAGAACCATGTAGATTGAACTAAGCAAGAAGCAGAGCTTGTTTGTAGGTGGGGTGTTTGCACTGTATATGCAAAGCAGCATCTCAGCATCTTCCCCCCGCCCCCCCCCCCCTTCTTTGGCCCTGCTGTAATTTGCCAGCCTTAAGCGGCTTTCTTGCAAGTGAATTGTAAGCTCCTTTCTGAGGCGGGGACCACCTTTTGCAGTGTTCTTACAAAAACTGAAGTATAGAGGCCTCGGAGTGCTGAAATAGAAATCACCTTAAATCTCCTTAGGAGGGAGTTTTGAAGTCACTTTAGGAGAAGGATGAACTTTTTCATTCAGATTTTCAATGGAGGAGCAAACAAGTGGCTACAAAGAGTGTCAGGAGTCACTGAAAGGGTGGGAGGGGCAGTGTCGGTGCTTAGAAGTGTGCTATAGGACATCAATGTAGGGATGGGAGAGGCCAGTCTAAAAGGTGATGAAGTAACACAGTTGGTGTTCATTTGCGAGTAGAAGTGAAGGTTTGAAGGGACTTGAAAGGATTACAGTTCTTTGGGTAGAGGGTATGTGCAGATATATGCAGTACTCAACTTCTTCGGCAGCAGTTGACTCCTCTGTGTAAAAGCTCACCTGACTACTGTGGATTCTTACTGTGATTTTACAGGTGCGGGAGTTGGAAGAAGAGCATCTTCAGTCTGAGCATTGTGTTCGTGACTTGAAGGCTGCCTTGGATCATAAGGAAAGAGAAGTAATAGCTTCTTCCCAGAAACTGCAGGACCTCCTGCTGGCATCTTCTGGGACTACTACTACTATAAAACAACTGGAAGAACACGTGCAACGGTAAGAAAAGAACACGGCGAAGCAAGTTGTCTGTCGCTTTCTGGGATTGCGTGCAAACAACGGGATAGCCTTGTTGCATGACAGCAAGTTAAAACACGATTTTGTAGGCCGCTTTTCTTTTAGATTGTGTTATTTCACGCTGTTCTTTCAGAATTGGTGCTCTGGTGGATTTCCGCAATAAGACCTGTATTTCTTTTTAAGCCTGGAAATTGAAAATGCCAGACTGGAAGCCACAGTCCAGCAACAAAGCAATAGGATTGAAGCCCTTCACAGAGACCTGCAAGCCTCTGCCTCAGTAAGCTGGTCATAGACTTCCCTTTTTGTGAGCTCCCGAGCCCAGTTACCTGTTTCTGTGGGGAAATTTTAAGATGAGGTTTTCCTCGAGAGCCATGGGGAACTCAGTTCCTGCATTCTACTGAATAAAGGCTGCTTGGAAAGCAGCCTGGTCCATTCCCCAGTCTTCTGGTTTTGAGAGTTTTCCCATGCCACTATAGCAAGTCCTACTTAACGCTGTAAAAGGTAAGGACTTGACACCAATACACTGGTGTGACTATTGTCTGCTTTAGACCCGTCATGACATCAGATGCTGCTTCAGACACTTGTGGCAACGCGTATCGTTAAAGGTATTCATCAAGTGAACTTGTGGAAATTCCACAGGGGGTATTGATGGCAAGGGCGTCGTGCCACAGGCCTGACTGGCATCATCAGACTGGAACAAAAATTATACTCCCCAGAGCTTCTGCTGGGCAGAAGTGCTTTTCTGCTTTGGCCACTCGGTGTGTGTTTGTTTCCATGAAACTGTGAAGAGGAATGACTGTGGTATCATTTGCAGAGCCTTGGAATTTACCAGTGCCCCTACGCAGCGGTTAATTTTAGCTCAGATAAGGTGCCTTCACCTGTGGCCTGTACGAAGCATATTATTTTTGTATGGTAACCAGTGAGCTAGGGCTCTTGTTGCTGCTGTAGTTATTAATTAGTGCTGAAGAGATTCTGAAAATAACTCCATGTGAAAGTTGAACTTTGTAATGTACTGGTACTGACAAGAGAAGAGGAAAGGCAGTCACAGTGCTGGTCCTTCCCCCTTGGTTAATAGGGCATGGTTTTCAAGTGTCCTGTGGATGAGGAAAGCTATTTCTCTCTGTCTTCATTGAAGAGTCTTTGTATCCCACGTGGTGGTCTCTCTCCCTGAAGCAAACGGCGGAGGCGGTAATTGCTAACAGTTTTACAGTGGCATCAAGCTAAGGCCATTTTGATCACTGGTGCTGCGTGTGAACACTATAGGAATGAAGAGGTCTCTGTAATATTTCTTTTTGGTAATGGGGTGTGAACGTCAGTCTGGCAAGTCACAGTGTGCCTTCTTGCTTCTTTTAATGCTTCTGTAGGTTCACAATCGCCTAGAAGACTTGATAACTGGCTTACAAACAACACAGGCAGCTGCAGAGGACCACCACCAGCAGCAGGTACGTGACTGGCATCTGTGAATGACTGTTTTAGTCTTTGAATCTTCTGGGAGCAGGTAATTGATGAAAAGACCAAGTGGGCTGTGTAGGTACAGTTCAGCTGACAAATACCCTTCTAGTTTTAGGGCAAGGCACCCTCAAGGGAAAAGGCTGTACATTTCCTCCTTCCCCTGCTGCTGTCTTTTGTATCTGTGTGGTGGCGTGCAAGATACTTGTCTTCATCAGCAGGATTCATGTGATGAATTCTCTCCCCCATCCCACCGGGAGGGAGTGCGCAAGCGGCTGTGTGGTGCTTAGCCGCCTACTCGAGTTAAACCATGGCAGATGATGGATAGGATGGATGCTGTGGGCAGGGGGGAGATCTGTGGTTGAAAGCTGAGAGAGGAGACTGGACTTGGGAGAGCCATGGTATCTTTGCAGCTTTGTCAGAGCTTGCCCTTGAGACCCTGTGAGCTTCTGCTGTAAGACCCAGTGTTTCACCTGCTCTGTAAGGACGCTTGAGAAAGTGTACACCCTGAGGATTTCTTATCTAAGCCTTTGTGCTAAGGTTTTCATGACTTTCTGTAGATCGGTAGGCATTTTTTTTTCTTACAGAATGCCACTAAAAGCATCTAGTCAACTTGCGTTCTTTATGCTTGCAACGGAATCAGCAAGTTCTGTTCCACTCAAATGCATCTGTTAGGCAAACCTTTGCCCCTTCGGGGAGAAGCATAAGTAGCACTGCCAATTTGAAAGCATTTCCGTGCTCTCAGGAGATGTACAGTTGTTACAGAAGCAGCAAGGGTATGGTATTTTCTGTGGCGGGCGCTAGAGGAATTACTAGATTATAAAGCATGTAAAAACATGGAAAAATGGAAGTACAAAGTCAAAACAGCTGCCAGCTCTCCTCTGGTTTGGCTGAGAAAACACCAAGAGGAAGAACAACATGAGAATAAGTAAATCCCCACAAAGAAGAGATGGAGGTAATGGCAGGGGGGAAGAAAACATTGAAGAATTCCAAAGGATCAAATTCCTCAGCAAGCCCCTGCCTGCTGGTCACTGAAGATCCCACGAAAGCTTTAAATTGACCTACGCTCTCCTCTGATGTGTGTACCTACGTAATGCCTGCTATGAGCTCTCTGCTCCAAGAGCTGCACCAAGGCTGGCAGGGTCCGTGACAAGGTGGCAAGGTCCACAGGCGGTTTTAAATAAGTCTGAAGATTCTACTTTCTGTTAGAGACTCTTTCAAGTGTTTACTCTGCTAGTTTGCTCCACTACTTTTTTAAGAAAAGACAGAACATCATGTTTTATAGAATCATAGAATGCTTTGGGATGGAAGGGGCCTTTAAAGGTCATCTAATCCAATCCCCCTGCAATGGGCAGGGACATCTTCAACTCGGTCAGGTTGCTCAGAGCCCCGTCCAGCCTGCCCTTGAATGTTTCCAAGGATGGCGCATCTACCACCTCTCTGGGCAACCTATTCCAGTGTTTCACCACCCTCATCGTGAAAAGTTTTTTCCTTGTGTTCAGGATGTTAAATAGGTATAGGAAAGGTATGTTTCTGGAGGGGAGAAGAGGAGGATGGAGCTGTAGTTGACCATTGGGACCTATTGAGAGTCTGATATTTCCTGAAACTTCTTGAAAACAAACTGCAGCTTTGACCTAGAGAGAATACGTCTTCCTGCTGTAGAAGCTGTATTCTGAACCACTATTTACAAATCTTTCAGTGGAATGGGGAAAAAACAGTATCGGTTTCTTGTCTTGTCAGTTCTGTAATGAAGCTCTGACTGTGCTGACAGCATGTAGAAATTCCTCTAAAGCATGATACATGTTGGTTCGGATGAAACCAGAAGGTGGCTAGGTATGGGTGTGTTTGATTTCCCATGAGCACAGGAGCATCTCACGGAAGGATGGCCCTAGTGCTTTTCCACCTAGCCCTATGGGTGAAATGCTGCTAGTTTGCTCCCTCCTGGTCTGTGACCTACTGCAGAAGGACTGAGAAAGGATCCCTCAGGTTCCCATCCCATCAGAAATGATGTGAAAGCTGTTCTTGGTTTAAAAGAAGAGCCCGGTTTCACTTTGGTTGTAATGCTGAGTCAGCAGATGACAAATACAGTCTCGATGGCCAACCCCTTTACGGATTTTCACAGAATTGACTCGTTTCAGATCCCTCTCAGTTCCTTTTTTGTTTGTTTGTTTTTCTTCTGTCTACAGGTCGATGAACTTTCCCAGCAGCTGGAGGCAGAGTCTAACAAATGCATGCAGCTAGAAGCACAAAATCAGGATTTGCGAGAAGAGTTGTCCACCATGCGTGGCAACCGTGAAAAACTGGAGAAGAGCAGATGCCAGCTGAAAGAAGAGGTGGCTAACCTCAAACACCATCTGGAGACTAACGTCGTGGTGGTGTTTTTTTGTTTTGAAACCTCTGTTATTCTTTCCCTATACTTCTTCTCATGTTGGTGATTTTTTTTTTCCTGGCTGTATTTTGGAATTGATTGGCTTTTCTTGATGCTCCTTCTACTGTTACACTAGTAGACGACTATAACTAATACTGATGTAGTTATTGTTATGGGTAAGGATGAAAACGCTATATGCAAAGCAGTATCTGCAAGGGCACATCAAGGGCAAGCTGTCCTGTAGAGGAAGGACGAGCTGACAGTCGCAGCAAGACTGGCAGGGTCCGTGACAAGGTGGCAAGGTCCGTGTGCTCACGGGCCAGGGAGCAGTCCCACAGGCCCTCACCAAGAAGAGCACAACAGGTCCGGTGACAGTAAGTGGGGTCAGCCAAGAGTGCAGATAGCCAGGCCAGTCTGTAGCGACACGCAGGTCTGCATTCCTCCCAGTCACGTCCAGGGGTGAGGGTCAGGGCTGAGAGCAATGTGGCCCGGCACAGGCCTGGCTGCAGCTTGAGGCGGTGGCAGCATCTTCTAGGGCTGACAGATGAACTCCTTCTCTGGAAGAGAGGGGAGTAACTCATAACTTCACCGCCATAACTCAAACAACTATATGAAGTTGGCTTTGCCCAAGATCACCCCTTGAGCCCTGTCTTCGGCACAAGTGGAGCAGCAGGCAGTTCAGGTTTTGCTGTGTCGTTGCTTCCCAGGCCACGATGCGGTGAGGTGATGCAGAAAAAGTTCTGTAACTTGTTGCTCACTAGAAGTGGTTGCAGCCCATCTTTCCCTTGTCACGGGCACCCCGAAGTAGAGTTCCCAGAAGTGCTTTTGAGGTCGCTCTGCCTGTTCAGTAGCATGTAACCTTTTACCTGCTTCTCCACTCGTTACTCAGATTTGTTGCTAAAGCAGCCACGTTTCAGAGCTCTGTTCATGTGTAGAAGGTACTGGAGAATAAGTCAGACAGAAGTTTTTCTTCTGTCTACAGGTCGATGAACTTTCCCAGCAGCTGGAGGCAGAGTCTAACAAATGCATGCAGCTAGAAGCGCAAAATCAGGATTTGCGAGAAGAGTTGTCCACCATGCGTGGCAACCATGAAAAACTGGAGAAGAGCAGATGCCAGCTGAAAGAAGAGGTGGCTAACCTCAAACACCGTTTGGAGACTAACATGGTGGATCACAGCCAAATAGAACAATACAAGAGAGAGATGGAAGAACGAGCCGCACAAGAAATAAGACAAAAACTGCAAGAAGTCAATCTCTTTTTGCAGGTAAGTGAAGTTCTCACTTGTGTCTGTAGTCTCTATTATATACTTCACCAAAGTTGGGGGGCGGGGGGGGGGGAGGGGGGCAGGGCAGAATATGGGGCCGTGGAGGTGAGGGATCCTCCTAATTTCTTTGAGGAATCCTTTTCTATATGCCCTGTCCTACAGAGATAGTGTCCTTTCATTAGTAGCTCTGATGAATAATAGTGCTAAGAGCGAGCTTCTTTCTGAATGAAAAGAATGACTTAGCGTGGTATTTCCAGGGTTCTGCCTTCTTTGCTGATGGTAGTGAGGAGGCACAGTTGCCCCACTCAGTAAAGCTGGGCCCTTGAAATTGGGTACATGCAATTAACTGGCGGGGAGAGATCTCTTCTTCTTTGCGGTCGTTGAAGGTGCATTATCTGCTTCAGACGCAGGCAGCCTCCCAGGACAGATTAGAACAAACCCGAGCCAGTCACCATGCTTCACTGAGAAACCAGCTAAAAGACAGAATTAGAGATCTCGAATGTGAATTGGACAGGATAAAGAATACCCAGCAAGACAGTATGTTTCAAAAAGAATCCACACAGGCAGAAGTGGAAAGGTACAAAGAGCTGTATCAGGAGGAGGTCAAAATTAGAAGAGGCCTAGCGAATAAACTGGAAAGGTAAGCCTGTGCTTTTTTGGAATGGTAATAAGATGCTGCTTCTTCCTCATGCATTTTCCTCCTAAAATCCCTCTTCTACATCTGGTCAGCATTCTGTACGTAAGCATAAAATGGCATACTTGTGAGGAAAGTACCTTAAGACCCTTCCCCTTCGTTAGAACTGTCTTCATTTCTCTGTAATATTCCAGCAGTAACACCACTGATCGTGGCATTCATAGTGTGTTTTTTAACTTGATTGTGTTTTAACAGGCAGCCTTTTTGCCAATCTCTAATAATCTCCTCCTCTTATTCTGTGTATGGCAGAAAAGATAAATTTCATGTCCTTTACTGCTTGGATAAGGATAGGCCCTTCAGAGGACAGAATTTGATTCTGTGAAGCAAAAAAAAAAAAAAAAAAATCTTTTTTGGCTTCCATTTTAACAGCGTGTCTGAGGTTTGAGCTTTCCTTGGGAAAGGGAGGGTAGCCCAGAGTTCTTATGCAGGTGACGCTCCTTTCACAAGAAGCTATGTAAACACATGGCATTTGCAGATGGCTTTGAAGCCCTAATGCTGAGAAGTCCTCACTGTTGGTCACTCTTGCTGCTCCTTGCACGTAGTGTGACTTCTTCGAAAGAAGTTCTCCAAAAAACCTCAGATCAAATGATATTCCTGTTTTGGACGCTGTTAATCCCTTCCACTGTCAGGAGTCAAATAATAGTCAAGGACCTGGAGGGTAACTGTGAAAGCGTTACTACCAAAGATAACTCTTTGTATGCTTCTGAATGTTTCAGAGCTAATGAGAGACTAGCAGAAGCCAACGCTAAGCTCCTTCAGGAGCGCCATAGAAGCAAATCTTTAATCGCAAGCAGCACTGTCAGTGGAGGTCTGGATGCAAGTCCAGTTCTGTATTCAACTGAACCGGGACATCTTGGCGACAATTTGGCACTGAACAGAAGTCTGAGTCTAGGAGGAAGCTTCCTAAGCCCAAGCGGGAACGCGTTATCGTCAAGAAACAGTGTTGAAGCCTATGTGGCTAAGGTAGGCATTTTGAAATACTGTTCTCAACTCCTGCTGAAGAGTATCCCTAAGCAAGGTTATGCTTTTTAGCCTAAAGTTAGAATCCATTTCGAGTTCCAAACCCTATGGTCTAATACGCCAAAACAACTGCTAATCATCAAAACGGTACGCAACTGTATGTGGTAAGGGTGAAGACTTTTGGTCGTCAGGGTCGCACAAATTTCCAAGAGTGCTCAAAGACCACAAAATACTGACAGCTAAATAACAAACTGTGTAACTACGTTCTTTGACAAGAGAAACTGTGAAAAAGAATACTGTGGCATAGTAAGTTCCCAGCTAAGCTCTTTGTGAAATTTTAATGTGTAGTATGTATGACCTCTTTAAAACAGCTAACTTGATGACGAGGGCAAAATCCTATCAGGCAGCTTTGTCTGAGACACCTTTTTGTTCTTCACTGATCTTCGTTCTAGCAGTTGCTTTGCTGGAACTTGTTTTAGTACATTAATACCAACAAAGGGATGCTTGAAAAATAGGAGGATATGAACAGGATCACATAACTTCTCACTTGATACTTCAGTGCGGGACGTATACTATGCGTAGGAGGCATTTGTTTTTGTAGTTCCTCCTATGTGTTAGTACATGAAAAGGTGAAGTTAACTGCTCCTCAGGAAGTCTTCACAGCTTTCTAATTTTGCAGCAATGCTGCGACCTCTGCAATACCCCTGGTCAAAGAATGCCCTGTAATTAGCAGTCAGCGTGCTAGCCCATCCCTCGCAGAATGGTGCACATTTTATCATGAGATTTGGAAAGCAGGTCTCAATAGTGGTAATCAGTTTCCCACCTAGCACAGGACTGAGGCGTGGACAAGCTGCTCTATTCAGTCAGTGTTCTATCCCTCGCATATTCTGTGGTTGAATGAATGGGGGCAGTATTCCTTCACTTCTAAGTCCATCTCAGGTCAGTGGTCCCACCCACATTGCAAGAAAGGCTTTAAGTCAGGAAGTAACAAAAGGGAAAAACTGCCTGTATCCCTCTGCGTACAACAACGGGTGGTGAACCTCGCTCAGTTTCCAAATGCCAAATTATCAGAGCACAGTCTGTGCTGTCATTTCTGCAGGAGTCCTGTGTCATTCAGTAGACAAGTTGGAGCATGAGGAAAGAATTCAGAGATGACAGTTTTAGGCTATTTTGAAGTACTTTGCCGGTTGTGCTGCTTAGTCCTCTGCCTGTCCATCGGATTGTTTAAAGACAGAAGAGTTTCTATGACTCTCGGGCTTTTCTTCACTTCACCGTTTGCTTCAGTTATGCCTCAGAGTTTTTCCAGTAGCCTGGTTCCCTTCTACAGAATTTGTCTTGCCTTTAAATTCAAGCTGAGCAGTGCCGCCTTGGCTGGAGATTACAAGTGTTCCTGCCACCAAAGCTCATAAGGACAGGGAGTTAAGGCGCTTCAATTGCAGTGTGCCTCCGGCAGTCGTCTTGCACTTCTTCTTTGAGTCAAAGCGCTCTGTGCAGATTTCGTGTCAGTCCCTTCCTCAAGGGGAGAAAGGCTATTTGAAGAAGGAGGACATGCCATTCTGAAGAGGAGGATGTTTATGTGAATTTGGGTTGTGCAAAAGTTTTTAAATAGCTTCAGGGGCAAGGAGGTGGAAAGACTTCACCCTGCTATTATTCCAAATGCTGGTACTAATTCTTTGTCCATGCACCTGTTGGAAAAAACACTGGTAAATGGTGCTGATTACAAACAAGAGGAAGAAGTGCTCCTCTGGCGAGTGGACACACTTACTCCCTTTAGGCATAACTAAGAAATGTGGTGGTTTTTTCTTTTGAAACCTCTGTTATTCTTTCCCTATACTTCTTCTCATGTTGGTGATTTTTTTTTTCTTGGCTGTATTTTGGAATTGATTGGCTTTTCTTGATGCTCCTTCTACTGTTACACTAGTAGACGACTATAACTAATACTGATGTAGTTATTGTTATGGGTAAGGATGAAAACGCTATATGCAAAGCAGTATCTGCAAGGGCACATCAAGGGCAAGCTGTCCTGTAGAGGAAGGACGAGCTGACAGTCGCAGCAAGACTGGCAGGGTTCGTGACAAGGTGGCAAGGTCCGTGTGCTCACGGGCCAGGGAGCAGTCCCACAGGCCCTCACCAAGAAGAGCACAACAGGTCCGGTGACAGTAAGCGGGGTCAGCCAAGAGTACAGATCGCCAGGCCAGTCCGTAGCGACACGCAGGTCTGCATTCCTACCAGTCACGTCCAGGGGTGAGGGTCAGGGCTGAGAGCAATGTGGCCCGGCACAGGCCTGGCTGCAGCTTGAGGCGGTGGCAGCATCTTCTAGGGCTGACAGATGAACTCCTTCTCTGGAAGAGAGGGGAGTAACACCGCCATAACTCAAACAACTATATGAAGTTGGCTTTGCCCAAGATCACCCCTTGAGCCCTGTCTTCGGCACAAGTGGAGCAGCAGGCAGTTCAGGTTTTGCTGTGTCGTTGCTTCCCAGGCCACGATGCGGTGAGGTGATGCAGAAAAAGTTCTGTAACTTGTTGCTCACTAGAAGTGGTCGCAGCCCATCTTTCCCTTGTCACGGGCACCCCGAAGTAAAGTTCCCAGAAGTGCTTTTGAGGTCGCTCTGCCTGTTCAGTAGCATGTAACCTTTTACCTGCTTCTCCACTCGTTACTCAGATTTGTTGCTAAAGCAGCCACGTTTCAGAGCTCTGTTCATGTGTAGAAGGTACTGGAGAATAAGTCAGCTGCCTTTGCAGTGGCTCATGTTCAGTCCAAAAGTTAGTACTGTTTTTGTGGTTCTGGTGGAAGAGTTATTTTGAATGACAGGGAAGGGCATTGAATCTAGGCAGTTTTAAGTAAGTCTAAAGTAAAACCACTATTTACAAATCTTTCAGTGGAATGGGAAAAAAACAGTATCGGTTTCTTGTCTTGTCAGTTCTGTAATGAAGCTCTGACTGTGCTGACAGCATGTAGAAATTCCTCTAAAGCATGATACATGTTGGTTCGGATGAAACCAGAAGGTGGCTAGGTATGGGTGTGTTTGATTTCCCATGAGCATAGGAGCATCTCACGGAAGAATGGCCCTAGTGCTTTTCCACCTAGCCCTATGGGTGAAATGCTGCTAGTTTGCTCCCTCCTGGTCTGTGACCTACTGCAGAAGGACTGAGAAAGGATCCCTCAGGTTCCCATCCCATCAGAAATGATGTGAAAGCTGTTCTTGGTTTGAAAGAAGGGCCCGGTTTCACTTTGGTTGTAATGCTGAGTCAGCAGATGACAAATACAGTCTCGATGGCCAACCCCTGTACGGATTTTCACAGAATTGACTCGTTTCAGATCCCTCTCAGTTCCTTTTTTGTTTGTTTGTTTTTCTTCTGTCTACAGGTCGATGAACTTTCCCAGCAGCTGGAGGCAGAGTCTAACAAATGCATGCAGCTAGAAGCGCAAAATCAGGATTTGCGAGAAGAGTTGTCCACCATGCGTGGCAACCATGAAAAACTGGAGAAGAGCAGATGCCAGCTGAAAGAAGAGGTGGCTAACCTCAAACACCGTTTGGAGACTAACATGGTGGATCACAGCCAAATAGAACAATACAAGAGAGAGATGGAAGAACGAGCCGCACAAGAAATAAGACAAAAACTGCAAGAAGTCAATCTCTTTTTGCAGGTAAGTAAGTGAAGTTCTCACTTGTGTCTGTAGTCTCTATTATATACTTCACCAAAGTTGGGGGGCGGGGGGGGAGGGCAGGGCAGAATATGGGGCCGTGGAGGTGAGGGATCCTCCTAATTTCTTTGAGGAATCCTTTTCTATATGCCCTGTCCTACAGAGATAGTGTTCTTTCATTAGTAGCTCTGATGAATAATAGTGCTAAGAGCGGGCTTCTTTCTGAATGAAAAGAATGACTTAGCGTGGTATTTCCAGGGTTCTGCCTTCTTTGCTGATGGTAGTGAGGAGGCACAGTTGCCCCACTCAGTAAAGCGGGGCCCTTGAAATTGGGTACATGCAATTAACTGGCGGGGAGAGATCTCTTCTTCTTTGCGGTCGTTGAAGGTGCGTTATCTGCTTCAGATGCAGGCAGCCTCCCAGGACAGATTAGAACAAACCCGAGCCAGTCACCATGCTTCACTGAGAAACCAGCTAAAAGACAGAATTAGAGATCTCGAATGTGAATTGGACAGGATAAAGAATACCCAGCAAGACAGTATGTTTCAAAAAGAATCCACACAGGCAGAAGTGGAAAGGTACAAAGAGCTGTATCAGGAGGAAGTCAAAATTAGAAGAGGCCTAGCGAATAAACTGGAAAGGTAAGCCTGTGCTTTTTTGGAGTGGTAATAAGATGCTGCTTCTTCCTCATGCATTTTCCTCCTAAAATCCCTCTTCTACATCTGGTCAGCATTCTGTACGTAAGCATAAAATGGCATACTTGTGAGGAAAGTACCTTAAGACCCTTCCCCTTCGTTAGAACTGTCTTCATTTCTCTGTAATATTCCAGCAGTAACACCACTGATCGTGGCATTCATAGTGTGTTTTTTAACTTGATTGTGTTTTAACAGGCAGCCTTTTTGCCAATCTCTAATAATCTCCTCCTCTTATTCTGTGTATGGCAGAAAAGATAAATTTCATGTCCTTTACTGCTTGGATAAGGATAGGCCCTTCAGAGGACAGAATTTGATTCTGTGAAGCAAAAAAAAAAAAAAAAAAATCTTTTTTGGCTTCCATTTTAACAGCGTGTCTGAGGTTTGAGCTTTCCTTGGGAAAGGGAGGGTAGCCCAGAGTTCTTATGCAGGTGACGCTCCTTTCACAAGAAGCTATGTAAACACATGGCATTTGCAGATGGCTTTGAAGCCCTAATGCTGAGAAGTCCTCACTGTTGGTCACTCTTGCTGCTCCTTGCACGTAGTGTGACTTCTTCGAAAGAAGTTCTCCAAAAAACCTCAGATCAAATGATATTCCTGTTTTGGACGCTGTTAATCCCTTCCACTGTCAGGAGTCAAATAATAGTCAAGGACCTGGAGGGTAACTGTGAAAGCGTTACTACCAAAGATAACTCTTTGTATGCTTCTGAATGTTTCAGAGCTAATGAGAGACTAGCAGAAGCCAACGCTAAGCTCCTTCAGGAGCGCCATAGAAGCAAATCTTTAATCGCAAGCAGCACTGTCAGTGGAGGTCTGGATGCAAGTCCAGTTCTGTATTCAACTGAACCGGGACATCTTGGCGACAATTTGGCACTGAACAGAAGTCTGAGTCTAGGAGGAAGCTTCCTAAGCCCAAGCGGGAACGCGTTATCGTCAAGAAACAGTGTTGAAGCCTATGTGGCTAAGGTAGGCATTTTGAAATACTGTTCTCAACTCCTGCTGAAGAGTATCCCTAAGCAAGGTTATGCTTTTTAGCCTAAAGTTAGAATCCATTTCGAGTTCCAAACCCTATGGTCTAATATGCCAAAACAACTGCTAATCATCAAAACGGTACGCAACTGTATGTGGTAAGGGTGAAGACTTTTGGTCGTCAGGGTCGCACAAATTTCCAAGAGTGCTCAAAGACCACAAAATACTGACAGCTAAATAACAAACTGTGTAACTACGTTCTTTGACAAGAGAAACTGTGACAAAGAATACTGTGGCATAGTAAGTTCCCAGCTAAGCTCTTTGTGAGATTTTAATGTGTAGTATGTATGACCTCTTTAAAAGAGCTAACTTGATGACGAGGGCAAAATCCTATCAGGCAGCTTTGTCTGAGACACCTTTTTGTTCTTCACTGATCTTCGTTCTAGCAGTTGCTTTGCTGGAACTTGTTTTAGTACATTAATACCAACAAAGGGATGCTTGAAAAATAGGAGGATGTGAACAGGATCACATAACTTCTCACTTGATACTTCAGTGCGGGACGTATACTATGCGTAGAAGCACTCTTGTACTGTAGCAGTCTTTGTACTGTTAGCTTTTTTACTTGCATCATTTACATGTAGGCCATGTTCTTATTTCGCACTGAAGCCCTTTGAACTGAAGGCTGTTTTTCTTTCTTCTTCAGCTCCTTAATAAAAAAACCTCTTCTCTCTTCTCTGCAGCCAGATACACAACAAGGTTTGTAGCCAGCATTGTTTAATGTTGGGTGGTATGTCATGCTGGAAATGTTTTGTCTATGCTGTTAGGTTTTGATTAAAACTTACTGATGCATTCCCATTTTCCTAACACTGCAAAGAGTTGGAACTTGTTAGTTTGTCCAAGTGAAAGAATGACTGCTGCAGAGTACTTTCATGCTTTATGTATTTGTCATGTTATGGATTCTGTGGCAGTCAACCAGCTGTGAGGCGACAGTGTCTGGATTTCATCTGTTACAACGGAACTTCTTTAAACTATAGGAGTAGGCTGGTTTACCCTCCTTGCTAGTTCGGACGTTCAAACAGTTCTTGGTAGTAACAGCAGTTGTGTCTGGAGTGCCGGTACTGTTCTGAAGTTGAGTTCCTCAACTCTGAGTATCAGCTCATGGAGTCTTACAGGATCCAACTTAGTCTGTGCTCAATAAGCCCCTGTGGGTAAGCAGTAAGTCAATACCACTTTCTGAAGAAGAATTACTGAGAAGGTGACTGCTGCAAGGGAACCCAGTATCTTACTGCCTGAAGAGATGTGCGGTGAGATGAGAAGTACCTCAGTGTAGAACTTAGTGCAGAAGGGAGAGCAATCACTGTTCTGCTTTCCAGTCCTGTGGACTGTAGTTACAGACCCACTTCTTTGCCCCTTGGAGTTTCTGCCTGTTACTGCTCCTCTTGTGAGGGTTTGCAGAGTGCTTCCCTTACTGAGGCTTTTACTCTCTGTGGCCCGTTGAGTACCTTGTACAGTGTTTCTGTTCTTCTCTTTGTTGGTATGTTGCTAGGTGGGCCTGCTCATTTCATAAAAGAAATACTTATTCCCTCAGGGATTCGGTACTAAAATCAGAGCAGCACAGAATGGGTGAGGGTGGAAGGGGCCTCTGAAGATCACCTAGTCCAACCCCACCCCTGCTCAAAGCAGGGTCAGCCATAGCAGGTTGCTCAGGGTTATGTCCAGCCGGGTTTTTGTACATCTCCACAGACGGACACTCCACAACCTTTTCTGGGAAACTTGTTCCACTGTTGGACCACGCTAACAATTGAAAGGAAAAGAAAACAAAACTTCCTTATGTTGGAATGAAATTGCCTCTGTTTCGATTTGTGCCCCTTCCTCTTGTTCTTTTACTTGGCACCACTGAGAAGACTCTGGCTCCATCCTCTTTACTGCCCCCACCACGTAGTTATACACATAGATAAGGTTCCCCTGAGCTTTCTCTACTCCAGTAAAGAAAGTCACAGCTTTCTCAGCCTCTCCACATAGCTCACGTGGTCCAAGCCCTTCGGCATCTTCGTGGCCGCCATAGGCCTGGAAGCTGTGTGGTACCTATTTTGAAAATCACTTCTGGGTGTCACAGACTTGATCAAAAAAACACATCTATGAGTCACAAGTATCATCAAATGTAAACAACGGCATACAGCGCTTGGACTATGACTCTTCAAAAGATTTGGTTTCTTCTTAGGAAGACTTTGAAGTCAGAATCATAAGTGAGAATAAGTTAATTGGTAGCAATAACCACCACCTAGGGGAGAAAGGGGTAAGTGTTCCTTTCTAGTCATCCAAGCTGATTTTGGTTACATAATAAAACCCACAGCCCTTGCTGTGTAGAAGCTGTGGCTGTTGCCATCTTTTCTTAGTACAAAGTTTGCAAGAAAAAGTTGTGTGTGTTTGTATATTTTTATGTATGTGTGTCACGGTATTTGCAGTAACAGTAAAGAAAAGTCTTGGCATGATCTGGAGGAGCTCCTTCAAGCTTCCATCTTAAGGCGGAGAAAAGAATATTGGTGCATGCTTCTTTCTGGACAATGGACTATGTCAATCCTGCGGCAGCTGCTGTTGCACCTCGTCTCTTATGAAGTTGCAGAAGCCAGCCTCGACTGAATTTGTCCCCAGGGGTGGCATTTGTGCATATCTCAGCATTCAGCTGACGTTCTGCTTGTGTATTTGGTGATAGACTTTAGCCATACCTTCATTGCAATAACTCTACTGTGCTTTCTTCCGGTATATTTTTTAAATGCCCTCTTATAATCCGACTGGTGAGTTACAGACTGTTTGTGCTACAGTTAATGTTGCTCAGCCGTGAGATGCTACAGCCTGGCTGACCACGAGTTTCTCGTCATTAAAAATCAAACCCCAAACCAAGGTGTCTCTATTTGGGATGATAGTTTTCGTTTTTCTCCCGTGTTATGTACAGGTTTTAAGAGTGTTTTAGAAGTTTAATGTTACAAAATGTAACTTAAAATATTAACTGTATATTTCCTATATAATTCCAGGTACGGCGGGAACTGGATGAAAAAATCACTAAAGAACTTGAACAGGGTAATGTGTCATTATGTTAGGAGTGTTTTTACGGAAGAAGATGACTGTTCCTAGCTCTTGAAAAGAATGGCTTGAAAGTCGTCAAGTTCCTGTGCTAAGCACAGGTTTTTTTCCGCTAGCTTTCCGGTTTAGACTTGAATGTGAAAACTTCCTGCTTACCAAAACATTGTATAGAACGTTATGCAGTTGCATGAAAAAAAACAAGTGCAAAGCAAACGAACCCATTTCCCCCCCACAGATACACGTGGATTAAGCTGAAGTCACCTTTCACTACAGTTAATCCTCAAGCACAAACATCAAACATAAAAGAGGCCCCGAGATAAAATTTTTATAGACCTCAGCCATCACTACTTCTTCCATGGACATCAACTGCATTCAGCACTAAACCCTACCATACACGTTCTCTGCTGTTAGTTCTTGATTTTTGCTATGTCTCCTACTCTTTGCTTGTATTTGTAGCTTATATAGAATTATCTTGCAGTCTTTTTTGAATAAGCAAGAAGAATATAATCCATGACAAAGTGCATCCTTTCTTTAGGAAAAGATCATTCAGTAGTGTTTAGGCAAGCATACGATGAGTTGATTGCCTCGAATACATAGCATAAAACATGCTCCATAACCTGAGGCCAGGTGTCCAAAGAGGAATTCCACCCATTTCATGACAATCGTTCCTCCAGAGTGACTGCTTTGCAGTGACTGGTCCTATTTCAAAGCAGGTAGCCCCTCAAAGCATTGCCTTCTGTTCCTGAATGCTTTTAATCATATAGTGTTCAGCTGTTGCTTCATAGCTCTTTCTGTGTGTCTGAATGGACGCAAAGCCATTGCGTTGCATCCATGTGCATTTTGAATGGAATTGCGCATCCGCCAGGAGTCATAGAGTGTGTTTGGTTTGGGGACCTTGTCTGAAAAAGGTGGCCGGAGAAAGATGGCAAAGGTGGGTTTGCTTTCATGGAGTATGGGTTTTCATGGAGGAAAGAGGGTTGTGCCAGAGCGAGTTACAAAGACGCCCCTCAGAGAAGGTGCCAGCCTGGGAGACTTGGCCTGGCCTGACTGCAGTGCAAAGGTGTTTGCGTTTTCACAGGCAGATTCCTTTAACGTTTGTCACAGCGAATGCAGAAGCTGGTTTTTAGGAGTAGTGTTCCAGTAAATCACGGGTTTGAACATTTAAGGAAGACAGGCACTTGAGGTTGAAGAGGTCTGCAGGGGGCCAAATGTAGCACTGGTGTAAGCAGAAGTTGCTTGTGGACTCCCTGAAGAGGTTCAGTGTTCGTAGCCTCTGGAATGTCTTTCACTAGCTTTAGAAATAAGCCAATGTGGAAAAAAAGCTGTTTCTTCCTTTGTGCCTAGCCCTTTCATTATTAAGTTCCCTTGGAAGTTTTTAAATCTCTTTCTGGGTTGTAGTCTCTCCAGTTACCCGTAATGTTTTTGCAGTGACTTATATGGCCCTGTCTACTGTGAAAATAACACCAGGAATCTTGTCTCTTTTCTCCCTAGCCACTGCTGAACTTGAAACTGGATCTGCTGGAGCTTCTCCCATGGTGTCTACTGACGGTTCTTCAAAGAAGTTCCACGTTGACCAGGATCCCCTTTCCAGGGCAATACAGGAGTACCGTGATGTTTTAACCAAAAATTACCTGATTTGAATAAAATGCTAGGGAAAGGCTCTGGAAATCGTTTTGTTTACCTAGTGCATCTAGGGTTTCCCATTCCACGGTTCAGATGTGAAAACGTGTTTATTGCCGTCGGAATGTCAACTCTAAGTCTATTCAATGGATGTCAAGCACATTGCACTTCCCTGTTGGTTTATGGATGCGTAGTTGCTTTCTTTTGCACTCACAATAAGAACCGCATCTATTTTTTCTGACTAGCAGATTGACTGGTCTTGAGTCTTGAGCTTGACAGAACTATCAAAATGCTTCTTATTAAGGTAGATGCATTGTTTTGCTCCACTTCTGTTCTGCGTTTGAACAAAAGCATTCCTTCTGTTCTGTCTAATCCTTTCCCTCTATGTGTTTTGGATGTTTCCGGTGTTTCTTTTAATGCCTAGGACATTGCTTGATGTGCTTTGAGCCCGCTGCTTCAGTCCTGATGCAGCGAGTATTTCTGCTGGTGAAGTGGAAGTTTTACCGGTGTTCAGGCTGGAGAATAGGGCACTTTACACTGCTGTCCCTTCATGCGCCTCAGGTTTAAAAACACTCCGAGCGTATAGGAGGTGCCAAGACAGTTGTTACGTGGTCTTTTTGGTACGTTTGTCTTGTATCACAGAACCATGGAATGAGTGAGGTTGGAAGGGACCTCTGGAGGTCATCTGGTCCAACCCCCCTGCTCAAGGAGGATCACCTAGAGCCGGTTGCCCAGGACCATGTTGGCTTTTGAATATCTCCAAGGATGGAGACTCCACAGCCTCTGTGGGCAACCTGGGCTACTGCTCAGTCACCCCCACAGTAAAGAAGTGTTTCCTGATGTTCAGACAGAACCTGCTGTGTTTCTGTTTGAGCCCATTGTCTCTCATGGTATTCATGGTGATTTTATCCAAAACTGCCGCAGCTTTAGACATTTGCAGTTCCTATGTCAACACCTGTGGTGCACCTGAAACACTTCATATGGGGAAAAAAGGAATCTTCATCTATCGACCTTCAGTCTCCTCAGTGCTTTCCAAAACTTGTGTGATAGCATAGCCAATCTTTTTGTTGCTGCTAGCAGCTGATGACATGGTGGCTGCAGCCCAGACGTTGGCCAGTGTTGTGGGAAATTTGTGTCAATAAAACACGCAGTTTTACTTATTTCAGGGAGCTGCCTGCTGGCACTGAAGGTCTGCAGTTGTCATTTTGTGTCTGCAAAAGTCACTAGCGATCAGAAGATGATAGAGCAAAGTCCCAGTTCTGGAAAAGTAAGAATGGCTGTAGCGAGATGAATTAAGACTGGAAAAATTTGGGGGTTTTACCCACTAATTCAAGGACTTGAGTTAACAAGCAGTGAGGAAAGCAGTGAATGCTGCTGTGACACTCTGTTCCTTTTTATATTAAGACATTTTTTGTGAAGGTAAGACACTCTATTTCATTCTAGATATTCTGTTCCCACTTAATATTTAATAAACTTTGTAATCCAGTACATGTCTTTGTTTTATTGCTCCCCTTCCTGGCTTTGCTTTCCACCCCCTTCCCTGCCCATAGAGCTCTCCAGAGCTCGCCTCTGCTCACTTCGGCTCTGTTCACAGCTGCGTCTTCAGCTTGTCCTGGAGGCCAGGCACATGGCCAGCATGCGTCTGTGTCCTTTTCCTCTTGAAGCACAATTGTGTTGAGATCGTGGACTGGAGTTGAGGTATGGCAAAGAATCAGTTCCCAGACTCTTCCGCTGGTTTAGAGCAATCCTTCTTGTGCTCTGGGCAGAAGGTAGTGGGTGAGCTTCTGGTAGCCATGAAACGCTGGCAAATCCCACAGGTTTTGATCCCATGGGGAGTGGACCAATTTGTAGCCTGCAAAGGGAAAAGGTGTGAAGAAATTTCTTCAGCCCGCACCGGAGCGGTCAAAGAGAAGTTCAGCTTTTGGTACTTTCTAGAGTCTCTCCACAGAGAAAGCAGGTGCAGGACGTCTTGGCCTTCACTTTGTGTTGTCCTTGTGACAAACTCGGACATGACTGGTTTTCAAGTTTGTTCTTAACCTGCCCTGTGCTGCCAGTTGTCAGCGAGAGGGGAAAGTTCTTGGCTGGCGGTGCAGCAGAATGGAAATTCAGCGTTGGCATCTGGCGTAACGGGAGTTGACGGCAGTCACAATGGGGTGGGGGTGAAGGGGTGAAGAGAAGTCCAGTCAATTCCTTCACTTGCAAGTCCATCTCCCGTGTCACTGTGGGGCCACTCTTGATGACCTTGGAAAGGCCGTGGCAGTCGGGGGAGGCTCCTGAGGCCTGGAAGACACAGAATGTGCAGCACTGATGACGGGATCTTCACAGCATACTGCATTGTGCACGAGACCTGCCCACACACAGCACCTCTTGTAACAGCAGAGCTGTGTCTAACGTACCACCCTAAGACTGGCCAGACAAATTTGGATAAAGCCTATTGTTAGCAGCTTTTTGCTCTTACAGCCAAAATAAAACAGGGCAAATGTCTCCAGTGATCCTAAACTTTCAAGTTGCAGGCCTGATTTTATTCTGCTAGACCTCCTGCCCAATGTAATGAGCCTTTTGCCTGAGTCTGGCCTAATCTCAGCTTTAACTGTAGGCTTCATTTGACTACATGCAACAAACAAAAGAACTGCAGAATGTATTCAACATCTGCAAGCACAAAGGCACAAAGATGAGAACACCCTTCTTAGGCACAAAGTCATGCTGTGAGGCGTGACGCCACCACTGAAGAATGGCCATAGAGTTTGCCAAGGAAACCTTGATTTCTAAATCCAGGTCATGAGGAAAGTGCCTTTTGGAACTCTGCCACTTCCCCACCCATTTCTTCTTCATCTCATCTGTGTACCTTCTGAGCTGCTGAGATAGCGCCCCAGAAGCGCTGGTGGGTGAGCAACCGCTGGGTGGCAGCGACAAAGTATCTGTCCTCATGCTAATATCCTTGCCACCACCAGTTTATGACTTCTCTGCTGTGGACCAGTACAGGTGCCTGTGCTGCTACATGCCGAACCAGGATTGTGGAAATGCTCCAGCAGAAAGAAATTAGTATCTCTCAGCCAAATCAGTTTTCCACCATGCTTTTGTCAGGCCAATGCAGAAGGCAGCATGAGCGCAGCAGCAAGCAGCTAGGAGTGGCAATTTCTCAGACTACTGCCAAAAATCACGCCACAGCCTCGGAGTGAGTGCACCCCCGTGGACACTGGTTGCTCACCAAGCGAAACCAGCTGCATTATAACCCTTGAGTGTCCATTACGTGGAGTTGTTCTATCCTGTCACAGTGTTTTCTGTTAACAGCTGCAGTGATCTGCTTTCAATTAGATTCATTCGGCTTGCCACAATCCGACGCGCAGCCACATTTTCATACTTTTTGGACTTCTGTTTTCTACAGTGCTATTTGATACCTGGAAGTAGAGAAGAGCCACCACTTTCCAGGTCTGGCTGGGAAGCAGCCAGCTATGGAAGTCCACCTAACCAGTCCTCATGTCCTCAAATGCAGGAAGACAGGCATTACGACTTCGACAAATCACCCTGCACATGTACACCGAAGCACACTTGGCAAAAACACATGGAAATAATGTTCCACCTCCTCTCCAGGTGATCACCCTTCACAGTTATGCCTATTAGTGAATGTCTTGGGCTGGAAAACCAAAATGGCCCTTGGAAGATACGAAATTTCATGTCCAAAAAAGGGCAACGAAGCTGGTGAAGAGTCTAGAGCACAAGTCATATGAGGAGCGGCTGAGGGAACTGGGGTTGTTTAGTCTGGAGAAAAGGAGGCTGAGGGGAGACCTTATCGCTCTCTACAAGTACCTGAAAGGAGGCTGTAGCGAGGTGGGGGTCGGTCTCTTCTCCCAGGTAACAAGCGACAGGACAAGAGGAAACGGCCTCAAGCTGCGCCAGGGGAGGTTTAGACTGGATATTAGGAAAAATTTCTTCACTGAAAGGGTAGTCAGGCACTGGAACAGGCTGCCCAGGGAAGTGGTTGAGTCCCCATCCCTGCAGGCATTTGAAAGACGGGTAGATGTGGTAGATGCAATCAGTATGTGAGGCTCACAGAAAAACCATTTACCCACTGAAGCTTTCAGGGCACTTTACTGGGAACAATCATGGTTCTCCTCCTCAACACTAAGGGAAAACAATCTCTAAGCCCGTTCCAGACTCAAGTTTATCAACATCTGAAATACAGCTGGCACAAACTCTAAGCACAAACACTATGCATTTCAGCAACCAACAAAGCGAATAATAAATACATCATTAACCTTCTGCCTACTCTGTTTGCTATAGTGGTCTACTGCTGGAATGAATAAGGTCACCATACCTCTCCAGCAGAATCTTTCTCACAAGTTCTTCATACTCATGAACGCCTCCGGGCAGGGCTCTGATATGAACACTGTAGACTCAGAATAACTGATATGTTACATCAAGTGTGTGGATGCACCAAACCCAACCATAGCTCTGACCCAACAAAGCATCGTAGCTCAAATAATTTCACTAACATCACTGGAATCACTGGTAGACTTTATATTGAACTGGTATGTAAAGTCTTCCTGTGACTGGATTCTGAGCATTCAGCATTTTTCAGGATGATCAATAGACTGGAACGAAAAATGAGTGAGACAGAGGCAACAAAACCATTCTTCTATTGCTTCTTGGTATGAGAACAGGAGAGGCCTCAAGGTAGTAAAGAGCTTTTTGTAATGAATTTAATTTGGGGAGGCTCAAGGCGAATCATTAGTCAGGGGGGAAGGGGGCAGTAAAGAAGAACAGCAGCCTTTTGGCACCCAGTGACAGGCTGAGAGGCAGGGGTCACAAACTGAAATCTGAAATACAGGAAATTCCATTTAAACATAAGAAAAAACAATTTTAGTAGCAGGTATACACTCATAGGACATGATTTTTAAAAAATGTTGAGAATAACCACATTAGCAGGAATGCTACTCTCTATTCCTTCGGGAATTGAAATAAATTCTCAATGCATTACAGTCCTACTTTTAGCAGACATTTCTCACTTTCTTATGGTTTAGAATCTGTAAGCAGTTTAATTAAAAGAAGGAAGACAAAAGTTTTACTGCGCTTTGTTCTCAACTAAAATGGAACGAAACCTAATAAATCCAATTATCATCTACCTGGCTCCGCAATAAGTCCATTTCAATAACTGTATATAGGTACAATATGCATGTGCTTGCCCAAAAAGTGTGAACCAGTGAATCTATGTGGTTCTGAATATGCTAGTAAGTCTCTTCTGTTACACATTAAGTCTTTTACAGTATTGAAAAGAAAAATAACATTTCTTTTCCATCACTTACAGGAAGCCAAAAGAAATCCATTCCACATTGTCAATAGAAAGCTAGCTGTTAACCCTACTGTGTGCACATGTGCGCATGGGATATGGTGTGAGTGTCAGACTGGACTGGGAACAAGTAAAACTGCCACTACTCAACTCAGCATACGCACTGACTGTACAGACCTCCAGAGGTAGCAAGCCAGAAGCACCACCACAGCTCCAGCTCTCCACCTAGACAGAGCAAAAGCAGTTACAGTCACTGCCTGCAGGATACCTGTAACAACCCAGTTCTCTTCAAAGCCTCAGGGCAAGCAATGCCAAGAAATGCAATCTTGCCAGGCAGCTTTTCTGAGTTGTACCAATCCTCCTACAAATGCAGTGATTGTAAAGCAGGTGTACTAAATTAGATGACTAGCAGCATATGGTTATGAGCCCAACAAGTCTTTACTGAAATTTTTCCTTCTTGGTAAACAAAATACACAGGGTGATTTAATAGGGGGAAAATACAGATTGGAAAAAGGGAATTTTAGACTGCCATTTTGTACCTCAGCAGTACAAAGACTGTGAGGTAAATTATCCAGCTACAGTGAATCACGTCAAAGGAAAGGTGTACCTAGCAGACTAACTCAAATACCAAGGCTTACGCAACACTTAAGCCGCACTTAAGCCGTATTTGGAAAGCTTCCTGTGGTACACGGGTCTTGTGCAGGGTATCAGAACAGGAATGAAGCATTTCATGTAGACAGGAATAGGAACGGTAGTTGCTAGATGGTACTGAGAGAAAGCTACAGGTAAGCTATATAGAATATATTGAAAGGACAAAGCAACACATTAGGAAATACCAACATCTTAAAAAAACAAGCAAACAAACAAACAAAAACAAATAAAAAAGGAAGTATTAAAAAATAAAAATAGGAACAGATTAAAACTAAAGCACAAAAAATTGGTATGTTCAACATCACGCATGAGCCAAAGAAATTAAAGAAATAGTATGAACAAAAGATCCAAAAGCTGGCAAAAATTAATACAAACAGCTGATAATTGATTTAGTGATAGATTCCAGCTATTCATTTTGCATCTTTTTTGGCTAATAATGCATGAACAGTTCCTGTTGTGCCCATATGACTGTATCCACAGGCCCCATCAGCCCCCCTTATTTTCAAAGCATTAAATTAAATTTCAGCCCAACCAGCTACCAAAGTCCCTACCAACTAAAGCTGACTCTCTAATCACAGGGTCTTTTACTGATACTATTCTGAAATGCTTCACATTTGACAGGGACTGTAGGGTCTCTTGGTCTTCGTTGGGGCGTGACCTGCAAAAAGCAAAAGTTTCTGTGGCTGATCATATGTCCACTTGAAAAAGAACTTGAGAAGAAATACTTTCTCCTGGAAAGAGGGTAGAGATGGATTGTGTTTATTCTATATTGCCATCTTGTAAATAAAATCCTGCCTTTCCTCTAAGATGTCTGGAAGAAAAGAAATCTACCCAATTAAAAAATGCATTTTGCTCTCCATTTCTCCTTTAAATGGTCAAATTATAGAGATACTCTCAAAATGGCTACTCATAGCCATTTCCCAATACTCATAGAACTTAGGTTTTGCAAACTGAATTTACTTAGCTGTGGTTTCAGCAAAAGGGTTTTTTTCTGTCATTTTAAAATTATTATTATTATTATTATTTTAGCTCTTTCTTCTAGAGATCAGGTCTGAAACAACAAAACACTTCTAATACACTGAGAATCAATTAAGAAAAGTGACTGTACATCAGCCACTTTGGTACAAGAGAACACTGCCAGAAGCAAACAGGCTTGATAAAGCTGTAAAGACTCATTCTGGAAAGAAAAAGGAAGGTTTTAATAGTTGTACCATTGTTAGTGATGAAGGAGAAGAAAATATTTCAAAGGGCTGAATCTCCTCCCTGAAAAGCGGCACTATATTCCTGTTCTGTTGCAATAAATATTTTCACTGCTAATCATAGTGAAATGTGTCCCTCTGTTTTAATTAGGTTTTGTTTGCAATCTCTTCATTGTTCACAAATTCACAAGCAAGAAGCAGTTCCTAAAGATAGGAAGAAGTGTTCTAGCAAGGCATTCCATTAGCCAAATAATCTAGGGCATACTGTACGATGACATTACCCCAAAATCATATGGTATCTTATAGAGAGGTTTCACCACTCTGAACTACCTAGCGGCATCACTGTAGCAGGACAATACTGAGAATGACTCCCAACTTATCTATACCAAAGGCACGACCTGTGTTTTGATTTCTGTACTACATTCTTGTACAGTGTGCGTGCATGTTTGTACTCTTTGATGGCGGTGCCAACTCAGCCACATTTACTGGAAAGTAACTTACTGATTCTGTCATGAGTAAGGCATCTAACTAGATGATATCTGAAGTCCCTCTCCATCACATTTCTCATTATATTAATCCTTACTGTTTGTGCCTTTGCCATCCATTCACCCAAGCCTGGTAACAGCACTGTAGCAGTACTGCTAAATAAACCAGGACGTGAATTTCATCAGAGAATTACTTCGTCCGTAACTCCGTTATGAGATTTCCTTGTTCTGCACTAAATGCGCTTTCTCAGTTTGCACGATTTGCTTTGAAAGCAAACTAGGCCGAGCCGCCCCATGCGCTCGCAGCACAGACCCCGCCGGGGGCCAGCGGGGAATTGCTGCGGCCAGGTCCATCGACACCCCCACGAGCTTCAGAGCAGCGGTCCCCGAGCGCTCCGTGGGGTGCCCGATCCCCCCGCCCCCGCCGCGCTCGGCAGAGCCGCAGCCAGGCGCCTCCTTCTCCGGACCCGTCGTCGCAGCCTGGCGCCTGAGGGGCAGAGAGGGGCGCCACTCACCGTTTAACGCACCTGGCAAACAACCCGCACGCGCAGACCAGGAACTGACCTTCAGCCAGGCAGGCCGCCACCCGCTTCGGGATTTAAGCGCCCCGCTACCACCCCCGGCCCTCCCGCGGCCGCGCATGCGCGGACCCGCGCGCGCCCCCCGCTCGGCGGGCGGAGCGGGCCTTTCTCCTCCCTTCTCCTCCCGCCGCGCCTGCGCGGGGCTCGCCGTCGTGGGGGAGGCGGGGGCCCGGGGGGCTGCGGCTGTCACCGCGGGGCTGCGCCCCGGTCCTCGGGCTCCGGCCCGCCGGCGGTTCGCTCCGCAGCAGCCGTACTGTGAGGAGTCCTCTGTTCGGGGCTCCGCTCCTCTGCCCCTGCCCGGGGCCCGACGCAGCCCGCCGGGTGCCTCCCGCTGTCGCTCCCTTGAGCGGGGACCGTGCCCGCGTCCCCGCCGCGGGATGAAGAGGATCTTCGCCTTCGGGAGGAAGAGGAAGGGGCAGCCGCCGTCTGGCAGCGCCTCCCTGCCCAGCTCCGCCGGTGCCTACGAGCTCCGGCAGAAGGACCTGGGCAAGCTGCACCGCGCGGCCGCCAGCGGCGACCTGGCCCAGGTGCGGCAGGGACTGAAGAAGTACGGCATCGACGGGCGGGACAAGGCGGAGCGGTAAGCGGGGAGCAGCGCCGGGCGGGCGCTGAGGCGCGGTGGGGGGTCCCCGCAGCGCCAGGGGCCTCGGGCCGCAGCCCCCGGCAGCTCAGGGGTGCTGGGGGCGAACGGCCGCGTCGCTGCGAGGAGCGGGAGGGCTCTGCTCCGCAGCCGAGCTCGGCCCTCGGGCTGGGTGTGGGAATCGGGGTTGCGCTGCCAGGAACCCTTGAAGTCGGCCTAGCATCCCGCTGCCGCCTCGCCCCTTTTGCCCCGGCCTCCTCAGTGCCCTCGTTCCCGGAGTCGTATTTCCTTGCCTGGGGGCGCAGGAGTTGGAGGGGAGCTGGCAGCAGCCTGGCAAAGGTGGGTTGCAGAAGGAGCCTCAGGGCTGTTCTCCAGCCATGCTTTGAAGTCAAAGTGCAGTCGCATGCATCTCTGTGCGTCTTTGGGGGCCCAGCATGCAGGTTTAGTAGTTGAGCTGAGAAAGCTGCACTGCCTTAACAGGGAGTAACTTAAGGAGAGGTAGGCACAGCAGTTAGGAAAGAGAGATGGCACAGAATAAATGTGTTGTATATTGATTCTGCATGCACAGTTGCCTGATGTGCCTTTTGTGACTGTGATGTGGCAGCCAAAGCAGCAGTCTGATATGAGGTGGCAGTTAGCTGGTTGTTTGCTCTGAGGCTTTGGTACAGCTAATCAGCACCTTGGATTGGAAGATCTCAGCAGCGCTTTTCAGGAGAAGCTGCTTCTTCTGGCAGGTGTTATTGTGTGGGTTTTTGAGTCAAGCACAGCAACTACTTGGCAATTATATCTTAAGGAGAAGCCCTGGACTGCAGCATAGCTCCTAGTGATCCATTGGATTTCCATAAGGAAATCAGCTGAAGTTTTTGGGTCTTGTATGTGTCAACCCTTTAATGCCTTTTCTGAAAAGACTCAGAATCAAAACCTTCATGATATTCTGAAGACATGCTCGTTTTATCAGAGTAGCTCAGCTTCCTAGGCTGTCTATCCTGAAGACTGGACTTTTGCCAGCCAGCTAGCTTATTGCCCTGAAAACACCTAAAACCACCTAGATTTGTAGGAGAAGCAAGGAAGAGCACAGTAAGCATGCACTTTAGTAATGGGGTTTGTGTGCCTGAGTGTTGCCAGTCAGTGTTTGTTTATGCAGCTGGAGATGAGGGATGCAGTTTAAGGTGGACGGAGTGCGTTTTGTGCATACTTCAGCTGCCTGAGTCAAGGTGCTCAATGACATTTAGGGAAATAGCTGCTGACTGTTTCTCTTTTTTTCTTCTTACTATGTTCTTTTTCACTGTCGCTGATTAAGTCAGTCATCAGGTCTTAGCAGACCCTGGTATGAAATTTGGCTAGTTTTTGCATTTTAAGTTCATCTCGTCTAGAAAGCTTTGCTTCCTCTGGAAGGGTTTCCTTCTGTGTGTCATGCTTTTATCAGTGTTACAACTGGGCAAATAAAGTAACACACTGTAAAAAAAACAAGGTGCTGTAAGTACGATAGAGCACTGTGATGGCTTTGGCGTGACAATGCCCAGTGCTGAAAAGCTGCTGAAAAGCTTACCTGAGAGGAATTCAGTGGACGGAGTCTGCCTGTGTGCTGCAGCCCCTGTACGCTATACCAGCCATGAGAGTTGCAGGCCCACCTATGCCCTCTTAGTGCTTGTGGGTGTGATATGTGTCATGAGTGACCACCAGATGCAATTGTGTTTCAGAGCTTCATCGTGTCCTCCAGGGACTGAAAGAGTTGACATCACTGGAAATCGATGTAAAGAATAGGAAATGTGGGTAGTAATGGCTAAAATGTGTGCATTGTTCATATGAATTTCTCGGTTCTGCTCCTCAGGATTTCCAAAAGCAAAATCCTGCATCAGGGATGTGGCAAGTATCACACCTACAGGCTCCTTCCATAAAGTGGGTCCTGTAGCCCACAGGAATTCCCAAAAAATGCTTTTGGAACAGCATTGCTGAAAGAGATGGGCAAAACAGCAGAGTTGGAAGCACTGTGGGCACGATGCTGGGTAATCATGAATCCTGGGTCAAAGCTAATCTCTGAGAGAGATTTACCCTGTCAGCTGTCTGTCAGAGTGAACCATAGAGCTTTTCATTGCTTAGGTTGTAGCTGCTGGGTCGTCAGCTCAAGTGCTGTTGGAAATACGTGCCACCAACCTGCTGTTTCCCTGTGGTCTCCCAGGGGGGTCGTTTTGCAGCTGCTCAGGTACCAGCAGTTCTCTTCTACCCCATGGGTGATCAGCGGAGGATTGCAGCAGCAGGAGAAGCAGAGCCTGGGCAGGGTCCCTAGGGCTGGGTGGCAGAACAGCTTTGGTGTTACTGGAGGCCTCTTGTGGGTCCAGGCAGCTGTGAACACTCCCGTGTTCTCTGCCAGCCTGTTCTGTGAAGTGGATCTTCTGCGGAGCTCAGCAGGCCTTGCTTCAAGCAGAGCCGTCTCCTTTGCTGTTGGCAGACTGAGAGGCTTGGTTGAGGAGAGCAGCAATGAGTCTGCAGGTTTCCCAAAGGCTTTTCTGTTTGCAAAGTTTATAGTGACGTCTTCAGGTTTGTCATGTTTCCTAGTGCTTGGTAGTAGCAGCTTTTTGATGATAGTGGACTCTTTCATAACCAGTTCTGGTTAGCTTTCAGGTAATCTCAGTCAGTCATTTCTTCAGAGGTGAGGGATCCTGCATACTTACATAGGAATTTCTCAAGTAAGTAGTGGTAGTAGCTCTTGAGGGACTCTTTTCTGTTGATGCTTCAGTCTGTTCCCTGTCTGTAGCAAGATGTACAAGTTCTTTGAAGTTTTGTGTGTTTTTCTTGTCCTCATCCTTGTTGCCATGGAGGAGGCTCATCAGCTGCCCTGTAACAAGTGTCTGCATTACAAACTGCTGTGTTTCTGCATCACATGCCACCGCATATGTGTACCTCTCCCTTTCCCTTCCCACTTAGCCAGTGAGCTGTTGTGCTCCTGTCTCTCATCAAGGTACCAGAACAATTGCAAGGTTAGTTGAGCTCTCCTAAATACAGAGAAGGACCTACCCACAGTGATGCGATTCAAAACTAGTGCTGGCATCCCCCTCAGTTCTTGAGGAACTGCAGGATTTTTATTGCATCACCTTCAACGGGGGAAGGTCCCGGCTGTTTTCTAGCTTGTCTCCTGCTCTGTTGGGACAGGTGTCCTGCAGAGCAGCAGGCACTTTGCCTTCTGCACAGAGCAAATCTTGAGCTGCTTTGTGCCTGTGATTTAGAGGGAAACACATGCAAGGACTTTCTGGATGATTGTGTCTTTGGGTACAAGTAGGCAGGTTAATTGACATCAGACCTAAGATGTTCTGTGGTTTGAAGGAGCCCTTTTCTTTCTGGCAAGGCTTTAACTTGAAGAAAAAAGCTTCATTTTCTTATGCTGGTCATGTATTGTGGAAACACAGTCTTCCCTCCTTGGAGAGGACTTCCTCTGTAGTAGGCTTTTTATGACTATGATAGTTATACGTGTCAGGAAGGTCCAATATTACTTTCCTGTAGCCAAGATTACAGTGTTCTGCTGTCTGATTTGCTACATGTCATCAGAGGTGCTTTGGTGCAAGTGTGTTCTTGTGTTGGCTGCAGTAGTAAGCAAGCTAGAGAAAAAGCAGAAATTCTCAAAGTGCAGGGAAACACGAATATTCTTGCTATAAAACCCATCTCCTACATCTCCGATATGCTTCTGACATGTGAGTGATCATAGAAGAACTTAGAGGTTTACTTGTCATAGTCCTAAGATTCCCAGGCTTTGGTCTGTGTTGCTGTGGCATGTGTGTAGTCCTGCTGGAGGAGGTGATCAATGCCTGGGCACAGGAATCTGTTTGTGCAGATTCAGTTCCACAGTGAAGGAAATGTCACCTTACTAAACAGATGCTGTGGAGGGTTTTTGCTAGCCAGCCTCAGGCATTTGGGGTGCAACTGCTGTTACTGGTAATGGAATGAGAAATCTTTTCTTAAGCTGGCTTTTTGCAAAGTGCAACTTGTGGCCATATCCATTTATCTCGGCCTGAAATGATTTCTTTAGTTGTCTGTCTGTGCTAATTTAATATATTTAATTTTTAGGACACCTCTGCATCTTGCTTGTGCAAACGGCCATGTGGATGTCGTTACATATCTCGTAGAAAACAAGTGTAAGCTAAATCTTTTTGACAATGATAACAGATCGCCACTGATGAAGGTATGTGGAACGTGTTATGTTCTTGCAAGTAGGGCTTATTGATTATGCACTAAATGATATGTATCTTGCAGGATTCTTTACACAGAACTGTGTAGAAACATGCATGTTGTACTTGGTGTGGAATAGGCATATGTTAGCTAATCTTTGAAGATGCTCTTATTTTCCAGCATTGGGAAGCTGAGAGAATTGTAACACAGTGAAATGTAAATGTTGGAAGTCTTGTCTTTTTTGTGTGTTGTTCCCAGGCAGTACAGTGCCAGCAAGAAAAATGTGTGGCTATTCTGCTAGAGCATGGTGCTGACCCAAATCTGGCAGATGCTGATGGCAACACTGCCCTTCACCTTGCTGTCATATCTCCTAATACAACTATAGCGGGGCTGTTACTTGAGCATAATGCCAATATTGATGCCCAGAATAAGGTAAATTTTTTTATTTGTTAAGCAAGTTCTTTCAAAAAGTTGCATTAATATTTCTCTTGAAGGGTTTTTTGACTTTGATTTTTAACTTGATTTATTTGTCTGTCCTTTCAGGAGGGATACACCCCGCTTATTCTTGCCGTCTCCGAACATCATGGAGAGATGGTAGAGTTTCTCCTTAAAAAAGGAGCTGATGTGCATGCTCGAGATCAGTGTGAAAGGTGAGGGATTTGTCAAAACTGTGCACAGGTGTCTCTAGTATTCTTTAGGTTGGATTGATGAGAGGCATGCTCTGAAAAAAACCAAGGAGCCACAGAGAAGGAGCGATTTCTGTGTGACTTGTGAAAGCAGGTCTGCACTTGGCTGCTGTCGTACCTCAGTGGATGCTTTTCGCATTGAGGATTGCAGGAAGGCATTGTCTGTGGTGGCCCTTCTGGCAGGAAACGTGCCATTTGCTCAGCAGCATTGCCTCAATTCAGAAACGCCCCTCCTGCATAGCAGCATAGTTTGTATGTAAGTGTTGTCCATGTGGAAGCTTTGTCTGAAGACTGAACATTTTATTGTTTTGACTCCCTGTCCAATTTTATTGTTGCTTTTAATACTTAATGAAAACTACTTTTTCTTTTGTTCATTTTAAAGTAATGGGGAAAATACTTTTTGGAGAGCAAATAGGAATAAAAATAATTACAGCGTCTGTGTAAAATGATCTATTTCGCTTCATATTTTGGATGTTTCAGAACCCCACTTATGACTGCTGCTTCTGGTGGGGAGCTTAATCTGATAAAAGTTCTTCTTCAGTATGGTGCTGATGTTTCCCATAAAGACACTAATGGATGGACAGCTGAGGATTATGCTGTTATTCATGGATACTCTAGGTAAATTTTTTAAGTGTATCGTTAGAGTAAGTTGTCAGTTATCAGTGTGCTTTTTGAACATTGTTGCTAACAGCACCAAGGTTTAATAGTGTGTTGAGACCATCTTGAAGCTGTGCTCAGTGATGTCTTCTGATACATATCATTCCTGTGTCTAGTGTTAATTTGGAAGTTGAAGAAAATTTCCACCCAGGATTCTCTGTTAGATTTCAAGTTTTGTTACTAAGCTCACATCTGCCCAGTATAAACTCTAAGAAGTGTCTGTAGTCTACAGTTTTCCAGAGGTAGAACTTGGCAAACTGAAATGCATGTAAACCCTCCCCTCAGACGAGCACCATTGTCCTTACTGACTCCCACTACAATGACCAGGAACTACCAGGCTTTTGCTTCAGAGGAGATCTAACTGATACACCTTTGGTTAAACTCTTAAGCAGTTTTACTCCTCTTACGCATAGCTTTGTACTTGTGGGTGTTCCTTCTCTAAGGTGGTTATGTGTGCTTTAAAAGCTAGGCTGAAAAAAATGTACCAAGTAGGAGTTAATAACTTCGTAGGTATGAATGTGCATCTATAGAATGAACATGACTGTAGTGAATATTGAAGCATGTAATAATCATGCAATAAGTGCTGTGTGTATTACCCTTAGCGAAAACATATGACTATATGAATTCATATGGCTATGAATATGTGTAGAATGGATAATAAGTGGCTGTTAACTATTCTATTAAATGGTATATGCAAGTATGTGGTTATTTTTTCCAAATATATTTCTTCTCTTTCTCTGTATAGTCTTAGTAAACAACTGGCAGAATACACAGACTGGGAAAACACAGGAGAAACTTCTGCAGGTGGTCCACAAGGCATCATGGTACTTAACACTCCTCACCGGTCAGGAGCTGCTGGCTTTACATTGGGTGCACCTGCTGTGGACAGAGGAGGTAGGATCCTTAACCATTGAGGAGCTCATGAGGAAAATCACTATGGCCTTTTCTCTAGGTGGTTTGTATTGTTAAAGCTTATTGTGTTCACCACTGACTTTAGCAGAGGCATCAGATGGAGTAGCACAAGAGTTTTGTGAGTGTGCTTATTTGTTGCTAGGTGGAGGTGCTTCTTGTCAGGCTGTGGAGGCAGTTGTGATTTGCATTCTACATGTCCGCTTATAGGGTTGTTGTCTTCTGCCTGTCAGATTGCCCATCTATATAGGTTTTCCTCTAGAGAGAGAGAAGGGGGACAGGGAAAGCACTGGAGCAGAGCAGTTTTGGTTTTCAGGTGTGTACTTTTACCTATAGATGGCCATTCAGAAAATCCAATTGCAATAGGAGTAGGTTCATCCTGAGTAGTTGTTCATCTTTCTGTAGTTGGGAAGCAACAGATGAGTTAGCAGGAAAATATATGTGTTGCTGATTTCCACTGAATTTGTGTGTCTTTGTTTCAATATTAGCTTCACCTGTGCTAAGCTTCTTTTTAGTGAGTCATCTTATTTCTCAGCATCAGGTACAATTGTTTCCATGTAGGTGCTATAGAGATGTATTTAGGAAAAATTGTCTTGGAGAAGTAACTTTGTTAGCAACAACAATGCCATGTCTGTGTATACCATATCTTCTTGGACATAGTTGGATTTGCAATAAAAATAATGCTTTTCTTCCACTTTCAGTAATTTTATAAAATAAACTTCAAAAAAATCCATAATACCTTGTGATCCAGAAAAACAATTAAATTGCCTTGTGATCAAAAAATTAACTCCTCCAGTGAGTTTATAAAATCCAGTCTATGCTTGTGAGCTCACACAGTCCTAGAGTAATCTTAGAAAATTAATATTTTCATATAAATGAAATTGACTTGTACTTTAGATCTCAGGCGCGACAGTGGGAGGTTTTATTCTTTCTGTTTTTTTAAGGATGTTATGTAGAACTATGTGACAAATGGGCAGCAGACAGTGTTCAAACACAGTTCATTACTCCTTTTTTAAATATGTCAAGAAATATGAGCAAAACGTGGGATATTTTTCCTCATTGACTTTTCCCAGATATGGGAATTTAATTCAGAGAATTTAGAGTCAAACTTTGTTCCTTTGACTTGGGAACAGTTGCTTTGATCTAGGCAGAGATTTGTAAAGTTTCTTGATAGATTGAAGGAAGATTTTGTTTGTTTGTTTGTTTTGGGGGGGAAAGGGCTTGGTACAGTTAGTTTAATCAGCAAAATATTGCTTTCACCCAAACAGCGCTCTCTGTTACTGCCTCCTGTGCACGTAGATAATTTCTGTGGTACCACATTGTAGTGGCTGACAGGCCTGGGTTATTTTAAAATATGTGGCTTGAAGAAGAATACTGTTGTGTGATTCCAAAACTGACATACCCTCAGGGAAATACGGGTTCTTGAATCAAATAATTTGCCCCATTCCTTGAAAATTATAATACTACTAATATAAGTCCCCAATATTATGGGAAATCTTTACTTATCTTCATTTGAAGAGGCATAGTAAGTGTGAGGAGAATGTTATGTGGATTAAGGACTTGTGAGGAGAAAAAGTATGCTCTGTTCTCAGTCTATTTCTAGTAGGGCTTGTTTTTTCTTCTGAGTAGTGTGAATACTTTTCTCCTGGTGCTCAGTCTCTTAAAAGATGACCTCAGCGTGCCGAGCAAAAGAGATTAGTAGCATATAGGGGACATTTATTGGCATTAATTGCATAGTCTTTGGCTTGCACCCACAAAGCACAGGTCCTGCATCATGAGAGTCCCTTTGATATGCTGCAGTAACAGGCTTTGAAGCCTCTGTTAAAGGAGAAGCTGAAATGATCTTGAGAGACCAGAGAAGCACCCACTTTGGAATTCTTTTCTTTTCTTTTGCTCTTCTGTAGTATTTTTCTGGGATCTTCAGTGTTGTCCTTATTCCTTTTGCTGCTTTTGCACTTGTTGAACATTCTTCAAAATATTCTCCTCTAATGAGCAAGTCAGCATACTTAAGAAGTTGGCTCATGCTTATTTGAATGTATACTTTTTGTCAGAACATGAACCTTTTTATTAATCACAGACGGGTTTGCAAAAACCTCTAGATGAATGGCTTCCAGCCCTAGCATATTGAATGACAGACTTCTTAGATGTGAAGTTGGAATTTCTTTAGCAAAAAATAATAATTATGAAGTTTTTCTAAAGGCAAGGATTCAGATTTCTAGTATGTCTGCAGTGGCAGCATTTTTTTTGGCTACTGTGCTGTATATTAGTGTATTGTTCCTTCAGTGTTTCCCTGAGCCCCTACAGAAACTGCTGGTTTTGAATCGTAGAGCTCTTGGAAAAGAAATGAGTGTTTCAGTGTGATTTACATCTGCTGAGGTGAGGAAAAGTTGTCCTGTATCACCTTTTAAGAAAACTGAGAAATGGAGAAGGGATAAGAAACCATCTTGAGATCCTTTCTTAACTTTTTAAGTGTATGTTTTTGATAGGAGTCCTTTTGCCACATCCATTCCATGAATTTGTGGTAAAATCAATATAAGCAGGACTCCCTTCTGCTCGGAGACAAATGTTATGGCCTTATCACAAAGAAATTTGGTGTCAGGTAGCTGCAATAACAGAACCACACCATTTGTTGACTTAAAATACAAAATTTTATTAAGTAGGATGGGCAGTGCAGGTGAATAGTGGTTTATAGTCTAAAACTTGTGTTCCACAACACACAAGACATGCATATGCACACAAGCACTCGTGCATGACACTCACACCAGTCAATGCGTGTGTTTTAGTCCAGTTGTGGCCTGCCCTACAGCACTGGAGGAACAGGGTATTCGTTCTCACTGGTTGTCATGTCTGCGTTCTGGCTGGTGGCATAGCTTCTATATGTGAACAGTTCAGCATGGTCAGATCAATATAAGCAGGACTCTCTTATCTTCAGACTGAGGTAGGAGAGGCCTATGTTTGCATCAGGCACCAACTGACACAACTTCTTAGGTGAGCTGGTTTAAGGCAACAAGTTTCTGGGTTACTTTTTTAGTGAGGGATAACAAACATGCTAAATCTGTAACTTGAGATGAGTGATTGTAAATAACCTAATGGCTAGAAGTTGTGTGGTGGTGGAGCCGAGATTTCCTTAAAAATTTCTGGATAGTGTATCTCCAAAGTTTAGTTGTTGGCAGCTAAGGATTTTTCAGATACTTAGAGGGAGGGATTTCAAGTGTGCTGTATGTATAAAGCACTCTACAAATATGAAGGAGTTGCCTTTGCAGTCTGTTCTAGATGAGGACTGGTCAAGTTGGGAGTAGAGTAAATTTCTGATATCTGTTGCAGTATTTCAAAATATTGGAATGTGGGTATTTTACTTGGAGCAAGTAAATTAAGTGACACTTTGACACTGTCACTTGAGAGTAGAGTTCCGTAGATTGTGATTGGTTTTGTTTCTAGCGCTTATAACTGTGGAGTAGGGTGATAGTCACAGTACATTCTCCCATTGCTATAGCTTTGTTGATGTGCTGCTTATGTTCTCCAAATTTCTGGGATTTCAGATTTATTCTGATGTCGTTGTTCCGTCTGTCCTTTCCATGCTTTCTCCTAAATGGATATAGGAATGCAACAATCTCCTAACCAGACATCGAGAACAGGAAAATCAAGGAAAGGTATTCTGTACAGTAGCATTTCAAATATGAAACATGTTGTATGATATACAAATACTAACACATCTGTGATGGTTTTTTATCCTGGAGGACCCTGTTTTGATGGGTTTGATGTTATAAATTAGATTTGACAGCAGGCTTTGGGCGCTTTTTATTTGTTTGCATGTTTTGCATGAGTCCTGTATTATTGAATTGAGTGTTTGCTTTGTGTCATTAGTGATAGTAAATAATTTTTTTAAAAAATATGTTCTTCTGTTGCTCCAAAATGGAAATGGACTTCAATTAAAGTGGAAACAAGCAATCCCCAAAGGCTGCTTTTCTAGATCCCATTTCTATGGTAGGGCATCAAGGTCTGTCTGAAAGCTAGCTCATGAACTTCCTCTGTTGCCTTCTAAAGGACAGTAGGACCTGGTTTTGATCATTGCTTAAAGTTTACATTTGAAAGCAAAAGTTCAGATAACTGATACATTGAAAGCTAAAGTTCAGATAACTTAGTTGGTTTGATTAATTAAAACTGCACTAATTGAAAATATAACTGAAGTCACCTGTCAAGAGTTTATAACTGAGTGCTCTACCCTATCCACCCAGTTCTGAGAGACAGGTTTTCATTCAGCTTGAGAGGTTAACAGGTAGATTAGACTGTGGGTACTGAGTGTGTTAACAGAAAACTATGGTATATAAAACTAATTACTATTTTTAAATATTTTGTGTTTGTAATAGGAAACATTAAAAATCAGAGACTGTGTTTGGTATTTTAACTGTTTTAGCTTGTCCTCGCACTGGAAGTTTCAGCCTCTAGGTTTTGTCGACACGACATGTCTGCACTGAACATGTATACTCTATTTCATTGTCTGAAAGCCCTGTTCAGGTCAAGAGATGTACTCATCAAAGTGCCCACATAAACCCTGTCTTTAGGACAGACAAAATTTCCATGCTCCTTTGTGGTTTACTGGTAGTAAAAGTGATGTCTTCAGGCATGGTATGCCTTTGTTTTCTTTTCCCTCTAATGATTTTATCCAAGACCTCGGTTTGGTTGTCGTCATGTGACTTTATGGAAGGTCATCTATCCCTGTTTATAAGCAACTTCATTTTGTTACGATAGTTAACAAGAATTAGTCATTGAGAGCTTGAGGAATGCTGAAATAGCTATTGTGTGGAGGTTATATCTGTTTGTTTTTTCCCTTCTGTCTGGGGAATTGAAGAGCCCTTTTATTTCATCTTAGTTGTTGATAGTTGAGAGGTTTTAGCGCTCTTCCAGCTGGGTTTGTAGAGTTCAGATTAGAGCAGCATAGCCAAGAGACTGAGGAAAGTGATTGTCCGCCCCTACTTGGCACTCACTGGATTGTGTCCAGCTGCCTGGGTATAATTTTGAGCCCCCAGTGCAAGAGAGATTAGTCTTTCAACAGTGAGCAAGTTCAGTGGAGGGCCATCAAACCTGGCAGGGGCAGGAGTACTTCCCCTTTGAGGAGAGGCTGAGGAAACTGGGCCTGTTCAGCCTGGAGAAGAGGTGACTTTGAAGGGGATCTAGCAGCAGCTTCCAGTACATGTGAGGAGAAGACACAGCCAGGTGCTTTCCAGTGGTGCATGACAGGAGGCAGAGATACCAGAGGAATAAATGCAAACAGAGTTTCTAAGTGGATGTGAGAAGCTTCACCACGATAAGGACAGTAAAACAGAGAGGTTGTACAGTCTCCCTCCTTGGAAGTGTTCAAGACCAGACTGGATGAAGCCCTAAGCAACCTTATCTGACCTCTTAGCTGAGCCTGCTTTGAGGCGGTTGGCTAAGAGGCTTCCTGAGGTCCCTTCGACCTGATTTATCCTATGATCCTATGGCCAAGTTGCCTTTATAACACTGATGAAAGCTTGGCGTATAGTATAGAATGCCCTGGTTATGCCCCTTTTGTCTGTTGAGTACCCTTTTTGGTGCAGTGAAGAACTTCTGGTGATTCTTCTACCTGAGGATAAGCTTTAGATCTTGATGATGCTTTTTGATTTTCTTTACCTTTTCAGGATAACCTGTAACTGGGTAGAGCAGCAGAGGGTGTAGTATATAGCATAATGTTATACATAATATTACATAAAATAGTAAAATCTCTGTATGTGATGTGTATTTGTGTGTAATATGAGTACTTCGGAGGTTCATTTACTTACTGTCTTGCTACACGACCACCATTTTGTTAGCTGTTTACTAAAATAGCATATTCATGCTATGCTTTTTTTTTTTTAGTTTAGAGATGTTTCTTAAACTTCTAGGTATGAGGGTCCAAAGGAGATACAACTCTGGTCTTTTTTGTTTTCTTTTTTTTTTCAGTTTGGCTTGGAAAAGCAGTTGTTTTTGAAATGCATTCATTCATGCTGTCTTGGCTAGTCAATTCAACACAAAGTTTCATTCTGTTAAGACCTGTAGAGTTGTCCATGTTAAATGTTTATATGTATTGGTTAATTTTTAGCATGCCAAATCTAATTTCAACATGTCAATTAATGTTTGAACAGCAATAGATGACTTCTCCCAAGGAGACTCAATAAGGTGAGACTTTAAAAATGCCTAACCCTTACCTGAGGAATGATTTGAGAGACACAGTACTCATTCTGCTTTGCTTTTTAAGAAGCTCTGAGAAAGAGGGGAGTGATGACAGTTGGCATACTTCCGAGGAAGAAGAACTCGATTTTGCCCCCAAGGTATGGTGCGTTTACAGGAAAAATATCCTGTGAAAATAAGTGACTTGAAGGCAAGTTTTCTCTGGGATTGAAAGAAACTGCAGTTCCAGCCAATATTGTTTTCTCCTTAGAAGCAGTCTCTGGCCTGCCAGCCTTTCTTCTGCTGTGAGTTTTTCCTAAAAGACCTGTAGCTGTGGCAGAGCATGCAGTAGATTTGTGGTTTGGGGCAAAAGAGCAATAGGGGATGAGATAAACCACCACATTGTTTTATTTGTTCTTGTTCATTTGAGTCAGATTTGCAGACTCTAAAAGCTTATAAGTTACTATTATAACCTATTCTATTCTTCTCCAAACATTGTTATTGTTTCCTGTAAATTCGGTGATCCTAACTGAATCCTAACTGATAAAGAAAAAGGGCATTTATTTATCAAGATCTACTGAAATCCTTCATCACCTAGTTCTCCTTTCCTCCTCGTCAGGTTCCTCAGGAGCACTCAGTGGATGAGTTACTCAAATGGGTCCTCTTTTTTTCTTCTATGAGATCTTGCATGTAATCTCACATTGCATGTTTTCCCTCTTTTTTGAACGCTCGGGTAGTATTCTTTTTGTCAGCTAGAAGCTCTCATGCATACTGTTTTTACTAATGTTCTGAAGGGTCATCAACTTCTTCAGTGGTGTCTGGAGCATCTATTCTGTTGCACTGGGATTCTGCAGTAATGAGGAACCTGAGTGTGGTAGTTAAACCCACTCTGTAATGCTGGAGATGCAAGCATGTTTAGTTTTAACATGATTTCATTTTCCTGCACTGATTTAAATAGAAATGATGCATTTTTCTGGCATGATTTTGAAATGTAGGAATATTTTGGTAAGTGTATTTGCAGGGACTAATTAATGCATTAAGTCTAAGGATCTTAACAGCTACTTGCGTTATGCACATTTGCAAGTAAGCATCCTGAAGCTGCAATCTTAAATACAGCTGAATTTTACTTAAGTATTACAAATATTAAAAACAGATTTTGAGAACTGTTATGCATGTCAGCATAGTTTTGGAAACAATTTGCAGAAGAGTGCCTGCATACTGTTTTGGGGTAAAATACTCACTGAATTGCATATGTGGGGAGTGTTTGTGTAGTTACAACTATAGGATGGAGCCATCACCTGAGCACTATCAAAAAGACAGCCTGATTATATTTACTGTTCAAGATTTGATGTGAACAAAGGATTTGTTGTTGTTACTGTTTAAAAAAAATGTTTTTGCTTAAATAAATCTTTATTTACAGAAGCTGCAGAAGCCAAACTTGACACTGTTAATGAATGCTTCCCAGCAGTTCAGGAAAAACAGTAAGCTATTTGGCAAAGATTGCATGATATACTGATATATAAAAGTAGACTTGCTAAGTTGTTTGTTTGTTTTGGTTTTTTGCTATTGTAAATGAGAAAAGTAGCATTTTGAAAACACAGCACTTAGTCATTCCAGAAAAAAAAAAAAGTCTTATCATTAAAATGAAGCCTTTGTCCCTGGTCAAGGCCTTCCTTCATCCTGCCTGTCCCTTACCTGACTGCTTTTTCAGACATTCCCAAATGAGTCCTCTCCTGTGCATTAATCTGGTAACATGTGTATTGCTATTTGCATAACTCCTTTTGTTCACATGCATTTTTCTTTTTCTTGTGCTTTAAGATGATGGTGATGGTTCTAGAATTGGGAGTCCTAAGTCACCAAAGAAAAGCCTCAAACAAAGAACCCCATCAGATGCAAACGTGAACAAAGGAGAACGTGGAGAATTGTTGAATCAAGATGTCTCAGATGCAAGCAACCTGGAGGAAGAAGAATTGGAGGAGGAGGAGGAAAATGATGATGAAAATGACAATGGAGATGATGATGAAGATTATGAGGAGGAAGAGGAAGAAGAGGAGGAGGATGAAGATCTTACTCAAGATGAAAAGGAGGAGGAAGATCTGGAAGATGAAGAAACTCAGTCTAATGACATACTGGAGGAGAAGCAGGGGGAGAAAACAGAACCTAAAGGGGAAATTAATCAGAAATTGGTGTATTTTAGTAACACTAAGTATGAAGGGGAAGCTCAGTGTGGAACTGGAGATGTCTGTGATGATGATCATAAAAGAAATAAAGAACTTGATGAAAACGTGGAGGAATCTGTTGATACTCCTGTGTCTTTTATAGCTGGGTGTTATGAAAGGTTGCAAGAAAATATAACTGCCATGTCGCCAAAGAGAATGAATAATGAAGTATCTTGCAAGTCGGTACCAAAACAAGCTGTCTTTCAAAATCTAAATAATTTGCAAGATACACAAGAAAGCTGGAACAGGAAAAGCATGATTCAGGAGAAGTTTCACAGAAATGCTGACTCCTGTTTTGCAGACTCTGAAATTAAAAAAGAGATACCTCAGCGTCTCTCAGATAGTTGTCTTAAGGAGAAAAAGTCAAGCTTCAGTGATGGCTTTGAAAGTAGTAATAATTCTTGGTCAGCAGCAAAAAACCCAAAGCTTGAAAGTCAAAGACCGAACTCTGTCGTTCTTGAACATGTGGATAATGAAGATACTGAAGAAGAGCAATATGAAGAAGTAGACGATAAAGTCTGTGAAGCACTGAAACAAGAAGGTGAAAACTTGTGCTTAAATAGGTGTGAAGAAAATTTAAGAGCAGCATTTCACTCAAGCACCAAAGTAAGTATATAGGAATGATTCAATCACAAGGGTATTTTCTAAGGGTATTATAGGTAAGAAACAAATGGTAAACTGGATTTCTGTTAATACTTATTCTTCACATATATCCATCTTTTGATCATCCTTTTTTCATATTAGAAAATATCTTACTCCTAGCCAAAGCAGTTTCTTAGGTGTAAGAATATCATCAGGCAGTATTTTCAATGATTTTTTTCTATTGATTACAGTGGTTTTACAGGAAAAAGAATAGGCAGTAGACTTTTTCTGGAATCAATTAGATTTTTTTCTCAGTTGTATGTACAGATTTTATCTGTGGAGTTTTAACTGCCATTTAATAAAATTCATGGTGTGATGGCTGAAAGTGAGGAAACAAAGAACTTTGAGTAAGAGTGAGAGCAGGAAGCTAGTGATTTTCCTTGGAGCAAAGTAGGGCAAAAGGAGGATGTACCTTAAATGCAGCTAGAGTTAGACTGGCATGAGGAAGTGCTTCTCAGGGGCTTTGCAGAACCAGGGGTGAGACTTATAACATTAGACATTGCTGTCTACTCATACAGATTCCTGTGGAAAAACTGAATGCCTTGTAAAACAAAGCTCAACAAAGTTTCCCTTTTGTCTTACACAAGAAAAGTAGTTTTCAAGTTGTTGATGGATTGTGAAGATGCTTGTTTCTGTTTTTTCCAGCTGTTTTGGTCAATCTCTTTTAGGAAGAATCACCTGAATGGGAAGAAGAGGAGGAAGAGCAGGAGAAGGAAGACATGGGTGAAGAGCTACAAACTGCAGTTGTTGAGGGTGTGAAAAATTCTATTTGTAATGATAGTCATCAAGTCCACAATGCTTCAAAAGACAATGCTGGTGAGAGAAATGAGTTCTGATCCCAGTTCTCCTCTATAAATATTAATGCACAGTACATGAACTAAAATGCTGATTGATTTCTGAGATAGCAAATTTTTCCCTTGCCTGTGAATCCTAGTGGGCATTGGCAGAGAAGGAAAGCAGCTTTTGTTCCTTTTCATTCATTCTTGAAGAACTGAAATTGTGGTGTTGGATTCCAAATGATGCTATATGAAGCAAGGGCCATTCTTGCTTTTATTGCTGTGTTCTCCCTGAAGCAGTCTGAACAAAATGCGCAGATGAAAAAGAGGAGGAGGACTAGAGTGTCTTGGGTGTGACAGTAGTGTTCCTGTTTCTGGGCTGTACTGTTGGATAGAAAAGCTGTGATTGCTCTTGGCTGAAGCCTGGGAAAGATTTGAGTCAAGCTGAGAGATAGCTGTTCTATTCCAGTGCCTTATTCCAGTCCAGTTTTAGAATGTAGAAGGTCTCTCCAGTGCCACACTTGTGTGTGGTTGAAAGCATTACCATCTTGGTCAGAGCTGAGCACTTTGATACTCACCTCAGGTCTTAGAGCAGGAGGAGAAGGCACTGTTTCCATTGTCTGTCTCCAGAGAGTAGCTTGGTGTGGTGGATGTTACCAGAGCATGTGTAGCTGCTGATCAAATGCTACACAGGGGGCCTGGCAGAACCTGCTGTGTTCAAGTGTTGTGCCTATACATGCTCTTCTGTCTCTATGCATTTTACTGTAAGCTTGAGTTTGGTATAGTGTAAGTAATCAGAACCCAGGCTGGAACCAGCAGTTGCCCTCTTCTGGGGTGGGTGCCCTCACTGCCCTCACTCCTCTCCAGTTCCTTCCCCCTTCTGTGTGTGTATGTCTCCACACGAGTGAATCCTGAATCAGTTTTACCTAATTAAAACAGAGAAATGAAGATAGTCTCGTCTGGCCAGAAACCCACTGAGACTGAGCCTTGTGTTTGTCTGGTAGAGAAGAGACTTGGATGTTAACCACCTGAGACAGAAATGGCTTTTGTGTGTTTGGGGTGAGTGTTTAAGCTTTGAGCCTCTACTCTGTTTTTAAAGGGCAATGCTTGGGTGTCTGGCTTCTGGGAAAGCGCAGGTTAACAACTCTCTGTCAAGGAGGATCTTTCCTGGTAGCACTACAAAAGGAGCATTGTTTCTTGGTGATTTTAGTGATGTTAGTGTGAGGATGTTTTGGATAGTGTTTCTATGGTACCTCCTGTACAGTGGAAAGTGGTAGTAAATGCCAAATTCAGGAGCTGTAGGCTGGAGGGCAGGTGACCTAAACTCTGTGTACCACAGGGCTGCAGCGTTCTGGAGTCTCTTCCTGAATGTTACCCAAACATGTGTTGAGTGTTGCTTGTAGCTGTGTTTGCTGTTGTGCGTAGCCATCTTCCACTGGAAAGGAGGCAAGAGGAGGTGGCAATGTAAAGGAAATACCATGATGTGGCTGGGTGTGAAGAAACCCTTGAATAACACTCACTTCTTAGTTTGTCCTCAGCAATAGAACCACTGCGCATCTTTTGGATGCAGGGCTTGACTGATGGGGAAAAGCAGAGTGAAATATAAACACTCAGCGTCTCACTTCTTACCTCGTTTGTAGGTGCCCTGCCAGCAGTGGGAGCAGAGGAAGAGGAAGATGCTGAATCTCCCTGGGATTCTGAGGTACTTTCTGTGAAGGACACGGAGGTTCCCACCAGAGTGTGGGGAGGGTAGGAGTAAGATCCAGAAGCACTTGAGAGCTTACTTTTGACTTGGGCCCTACTGTTGATGAGGCTTATTTCCTCTGCTTCTGCTGTATGTTTTTTAACTGGGGGCCCTTGAAATACTTCTGCTCTAGGCCAGCTGTTCAGTTAGGATTGGGATGAAGTTAGGTCAAGCTAGCAACTTGGGTCTCATAGCAACTGGCCTTTGAATTTGGTTTCTATTATAGTATTGAAGCAGTGAAGTTTCTTGCTGCTTAAAATACTCTGAGCTTTTCACAGGGGCTGGCAGGATTGTTGCTTTTTCATCATACAGCTCTATTCTGCTGAACTGGTCTGTAGCAGCTCTTAGGGTCTACAACCTAGACGGTTAGCTGCTTCTGAATAGATCCTCTCTACCTTTTGTAGGTATACTTCAGCCCTTTTTTGAAAGTCATGTTCAACAGAGATACCACACATGCTGTCTGTGTTTGCCCTTTTAGTTCTTTGTCTGTGGTAATGGGCTAGAAGAAAATGACTGGAGTCTGTAGCTAACCCCCTCTGGCTTTTCTTGTGAGGAAAAATGAACTCTTCCTCACCCCCTTCTTAAAAATACAAAACTAAATTTTTCTTGTTGTTGTTAGCCTTTGTTTCTGTAAGATATGCCTTGCTAGTCTTTGTTCAACCCAAATCACCCTTGCCGTTGGGAACAGTGATGCGTTCACTCACCACTGCAGGATACGCGCCTAGGGAACATAAACACAAACTTAAATGTCAGGTACAAGTTCAGTACAAATGTTGGATCACCACAGAACTGCAGTTATTGGTTCACAGCCCACATCTTGAGTTACCATGTTAATGCTCTTTTGTGGCTGTCCAGTCTGTCAAGGTTTATCAACCTGACAGGATAGTTTAGATGACTTGTGAGGTTTTTTGCCTAATATCTGAAAACATACCCAACTGCTGTGATTTTCCAATATACTGTGCCTCAATGTGTCCTTTCCAAGGGTCTTATCAAAGGTTTTGTATCTCTAATATACTTGATAAACGATGCTATGCAAGTTGGCTTAGCAGGAGCTTTTTACACAGAAATGAGTTGAAAATGCATTTGTACCAATTCTCGTGCATGTGTTTTAGATTATACAGACGGATTCTGAAAGTCTGAGAAAAGTATCATCCGGTGTGTTGCTCCCAGCTGCAGACAGACATGGAGCATGCTCACAGATTGTTTCAGGGGAATGCGACAATGGTAACTTCATGGTGGACTAAATGTTTGTCTGTAAGCATTTATAGGCTAAAGTGAACTTTTGTCAGTGTCTGTCTTAGGAATGCTGTTATGATGTGGGTGTGCGCTGTAGCAATGAAGTGCTTAGTATTTCTTAATTAACACAAGTTATCACAGCACTTGCTGGCCAGTTTGTAAAGGAAGTTGTCTTGTTTGCATTATGTGTGTTCTTTGGACGTGTTTGTATTTTTTTTTTTTTGATTCAGGTTCTTGTTGCATAGTGATGAAAGTGTATGTGGTTTAGGACTGACATGTCTGAAAATTCAAACATTCTTGGATGATAATGCAGCAGAAGAAAGCTGTGATCTGGCTAACCATTTTTTTTTCCTAGCTTAATTTTTGATAGCTTTCTGTTGTGCTTTGCCTAGGAGCTAAAATGTGGCTAAAAGTTCATGTTTTGTTGCTATGGGTTTCTGCCTGTAGTTTGTGACACTGTCTCTTAGCATCCTGAGCATAGGATGGTAGGGAAGTTTTGCTATTGGGATAGAATTCTTTTCTGAAGGATTTCTCCTCTAACAAATGGTTTGTCAGTCCTGCTTGCAGTATGCGTACAATAGAATAGCTGAAGAAGCTAATCCTGTTTTAGTTTAGTAAGCTGGAAGTAAAACCTGCATATTGAGTAGTTGTCATGAAAGTCTGCTTTGTATGATTCTACTAAGATAAGTTTAAAATTGGTGTGAAAAGGGGGTAAAAGGTGATTATAGTAATCTTTTTAAGGTATTTCCATACTGCTAGACCACCAAGTTTACTGAAATCAAATACTGTTTGGTTTTTAATGATTTTTTTTTAAATATAAAAATTCTGCTGGTGAGCCATTCTTAGTAACATTTCATATACTTCTTTCATGACGGGACTCAAACTGTAAGATGACTAAAGCAGAGGATTTGAGAAATATAGGTGGGCCAGTAGATTGTATGGGTTTGGAAATGATTTAATGCTGGACAAAAAAATTAAAAAAAAAAAAAAAAAAAAGTATTTGGAACTATGCTATAAATGGAGATTACAATCAAACAACATTTGTTTCTTTTGTTTCCTTGCAAGCTAAACCAGAACAATCTGTTGAGAACTAGCTTGATTTTTACCTCACTGAATGACACATGTATGAGGTTTCTGCGTCTGCACCCGTGCTTTCTCTGTTCCATCAATGGAAAGGAAAGTACTCCTCAACATTAAACGCTTGTAGGATAATCACAGTCATAGTGCTGTTGGACTGTATTATGATTATTCATTACAGCAGACCAGCTTTGGCTTTGAAACAATCCTTTTAGAAAGCAGAATTCAGCTCCTCAAAAGGACTAAATATTTTGATCTTGTTCTGTTAACGAGCATGACCTTATTGCTTCACATGAATTGTCCTAGTTCTGTGATTATTATTTTTTAAATCCAAGGTGCACAATGGTGCACATTGTCCATTTCTTGTATGGTGTATGATGAGGTAAATTGAATGTTAGGTATTGTGCTCTTGATGAAATAATGCTTGCAACTAATACTTAGTTGTAGAAACTACTGGTGTTGAATGGAGTAAAAGATACCTTCAATTAAATAACACTTCCCAAAACATTTTTCACCTCTAGGCTTTTTGGAGAAACCCAACAATTCCCAAGTAAGTATTGGTTCATGTCAGACTGACTACTTGTTCTGCTCATTAAATAATATGTGGTTATTTTTAATTTTTTTTTTTTAATCATTGGATTGTGTCTTTCATAGCTGAAGATTCCTGAATCCATTTTGAAAATGAATGAAACCTCTCCTAAAAGAAGGCAGCAGAAATCAGGTAGTGTTCACTTCACGTGGTTCTGGGTTTAGCTTCATAATCTTTCTGGATAGTAGTATTTAATAAAGCATATGACTTATTTGTTTTGCAGATCTGTTGGAGGAATTTGGTTTAGGAGATGGAGAGGATATTGAAGGTATTCATAACAGTCTTCTTGTAGTGTTCTTTTATGGACAGACACATTGTACTTGCAAATTTTTTCCTAATACTAGATTAATGGTTCTAGCAAGGTGTTCTGGGAGCAGAAGGTCTACTGAAATATGCCTCTATACATGTGTGTGCTCCCTCCTGTAGTCTGCCATTCAACACTGTAAATACCCTTCCATGATGTAGGCTTCCTCTACCATATCTGCTGTCATCTCCCCTTTTCAGGCATTCCTCAAGTTTGCTTTCCTTCCAGTTTCTCAAAAAAAACCCTTCCTGATATTCCTGGTTCTCTGAGCATGTGCTGTGGCTGACTCCAGGCTAGGGATCTGGAAGCTAAGCTGTCCAGGAGCTGCAGGTGAGACAGAAAGGGTAGTTCTTGGGCTCATGCTGTAGCTGCACTTAGCAGGAATTATTACTTGCCTGGCTTTTCTCTACCTGTCTGGCAGTTGTTTCGAAACATGTAGCAAATACATTTCTCTGTGGCCTCCCCCTCTTGTTTCATGGAAGCTGACCAGCAGGTTGAGAGGTAGGGGAAGGAAATGGGGAAGAGAGAGACAAGGTGGAAGAAATTACAGTGTCAGCATATTGTCAGGAATTCTCTTTTCTCTGGAAACAAGGCTATAAGTGAAGCAGCTAGCTAGTCCACCATGTATTGGAGAGAGGATATATGACTTTATTGGTTTTTTAGTTTCTTTCTTCTAACATTTATTCATTTGCATATTTGTTAATGAGATGAGAAACAATTTCCCATTCTGGTTTTAGAGTTTCTACAATCAGCTAGTGAAAATATAAACCAGAGAGAGGTGAACAGATATGTAGGCAAGAAAGTGGGTAATTGGAAATAATTTTTTAAATTATTGTAACTTCTAGGTATGGAATACAAATAGTTCCAAGTTCTTTGGCATCCTTGTATTAGGGGGGAAAAAAGTACCATTGTTCTTTTGACAATAATAGAGATTAAACCTCTCTCTAAGAAAAAATCTCTCTCTCCTCCTCCTCTCTCTCATGTATTCACAATGGGTAAGCAATAACAGGTCCTCTTTTGCCCTTTATTTTGCAGTGATAGTGTTTTTGTAAGATGCATAGAGGATTGTTAAAAGTTGTTCAGTTAAAACATGAGTTTTGGTTTTGTCTGTGTTACACGGTAATGTGAAATGTAGCCCCATAATGTACCAGTATGTCATAAAATTACAAATGCAGAACGTAAAGACTGCCTTTTCATAGCTTGTTTCATGTCAGCTATTTTTCCTATGTGTCTTTATTGATTTAGGTCATGTGTTTTTTTACCCATGTGTTATCTTGAAGATCAGGTGTTAAGAAGTACATGTGAAAATTTCTTTCAAACTTTTATGTTTCAATTTGGGTTTAAGCACTTTAGATTGCTTCAGCAAAGCATCATGATTCCTGTGGCACAAATATTTCTAACTTTAAAAGGGTTGAATGCCACCCTTCACAAGTTTATTTCATAAATCTGGAAAACAGGTATAGTATCTTGCACAATTAAATGTTGAATGAGAGATTAAATTTCCCATTCTATTTACTTCGTTACTGACTCATAGTAATAGCTTCTTAAAATCTATTTTGGGTTAAAATTAAGTAGTGGTGTTCTCATGTTTTCTGTATAGAAGAGTAGCTGCTTTGCACTATAATCTGCAAAAAGTCATTATGTAAGACAATTCATGAGCAGGGAAGTCTCAGAAGAGAGAGGAGAGGTAAAGGCTAATTGGAAAGAACACTAAAGTCATCTTTCAATGCTAGCTAGAGAACAGGCAGAGTAAAAGGTGGGGGATTTGCATCTTTTGTATGCACAGGGATTTCTGTGTATTTATGTGTTAGGCACGAAGCCAGATTCATCGAACCGGACTGCAGGTACCCATTAATAAAAACACATGCTAGTAATAAATGACTGGCAAAAATACTGGAATTTAATTTACTCTATGAATTTTTGATATACTTTTTTTTTTTAAATGACAGGCTCTTCAGAAGCTTCAGACTAGGGTTCTACCAGTGCTTTAACTAAAAATTTCTCCCTGTGCTAAAAATGAGAAAGTCTTGACAATGAGGAGTCATCCCTCTTTCACAGTGTTGACAGAAGCCAGTAATACAGAACACACTCATTAATTACTGCTCCAAGAAGAGAAGAAATTTTACTTGCAACAGCTAATGGGAGAATATGTTTCTGAATTATTTTTCCAGTGGCTTAGAGTTACTGACACTGTGAGAACTGGAATTTTACAGATGAAAGAACATTGTTGCCTTTCATCTTTTCCACCTTTTTCCTTGTTCTGTTCCCATCGTACAGAAATTTCAAGATTGATTAAACCCTATGGAAAAGAAATCTTATGGGCTCCACAGAGCCTAAAATCTTATCTAAAGACTGAGACTTCAGACTCAAATAGTTGTTGCTGAAAATTTTACTGTTGACCATGGTAGATAAGACTCAATAGGAGTTCGGATTGCTTTTGATTATAGCATTATGGCACCTAATTTTGAAGTGTCTGGACTCTGAAACAGAATCCAAAACATTAAGAAACCTACATACCCTGAATAGAGAATGTGAATTGCATATTTAGAAGGTCAGTACAAAACTCTGGGTGCTGTCAGGTCTGCTTTTATCCAGCTTTCAGGCAGATACAGTCAACCAGAAAAGCTTGTTCAGTCTGTGTTGTGCAGTATTCTTCAGAAAAGGTGTCAGAGCTCTCCTGCATTCACAAAAGACTTAGTCTATCTTTTAAGCAAAATTGTGGTGCCCATGTTACATGGTGGGAGTGATCACACATAGCAGGTTGTATGGTGGGAAGCTGCATGCATGTTGCAGTTTGTGACCTGAATGAACATTGATGAAGTGATGGAAGAAATCTTGTAAGCATACCTTTATGGAAACCGTGTAGGAGCAGCCCTATCTGTCTGAGAGACTGACCACCGCCTGCTGTGCTTGGGATGGAGAGGTTTCTAGGAGTAGCAGAAACTCCGAGCATACTGGTGTGTTTAGACTCTTCTTTCTAGGAGATACTGTTACCACCTAAGAGGCTTATGTGCAAATTACCAATGTACTGGGTGCCTGACTGTGCCCAGTTCTGCTCTCTTGAGTTATTTTGCTCCCATGAGTTATTTTCCTTTTGTTTTCTGAAAGGATGTTACAAATCAGTGTGACGTCTGTGCAGATACTTGTCTTGGATTTCATCAGGCTCCAGTGCTTCTGGCCACCCCTTCCAGTTGGCACTCCCAGAACTGTATGCTCAGTGAGGGAGGGACTTGCTGGTTCAAATTATCCAGCCCCATTACAATTCTAGTAAGAGGGACAAGGACCCATTACAAAAACTATGCATAACTATTGGAGGAAAGGAAGATGTTGATCTCCAAATTATGGAGGTTATTTGTATAGGAGCTAAGCATTTACTTATTCTAAGCGTCTTGGTATTGGTAATTTATGACACTGTCTACAGTACCTTCTATGGTGCTATCTACAAATGTTCCTTGACCACCAGCACATCTGTCCTCTATTTCTAATGCTGGTTGGAGCCTTCATCTGCACCAGCAAACAGCTTGGTATTGGGATATCTACAAGCATCAGTGAAGGCTAAATCTACTCTGTGATCTTGAAAAAGAAGTAAAAGCAAAAAATGCCTGTTTTCCTTATAGAACACTATCCTTAGATAATCAATTATTGTTGTTATTATTATGTTTAATACTCATCAGACTGTCTGAAATGCGTCATAGTCATCAACAGGTCATCATAAAACCCCTGTGAAATTAGTGCTGTCAACCCACTCATGACTAATGTGTGTTGGGAAATGCCTTGTGCTAAAATAGCCAAAAAACAAATTTACGAAAGATCTAGGAAATTGCACCCACCAGTGGTTGAGGTGGGAGGAGAAGGTTGTTATTTCACACCATGTAACATGAGGTTAGAATCGACCTCTGGAGACCTGTATGACTGACTGAAGAGCTTAGATTCTCAATTCAGACATGAGAGTTGTAACTCTAATCTTGTATCCAATGTAATCCCCTTCAAGAAATGAAAGCTTGCAAAAGGAGTCACCTAAAGCAGAAAATGCCAGAAGTGAGCTTGTCCATGTGACTTGTTAATACTGGACCTTTTGTATGTTTATGATGATACCTGTTTTCTCCTGTCTTGCTCACTTTTTCTTATAGGAAGAATAGAATATTGTGTTCCTCTTTAGCAGTGAAGCTTTGTGTATAGAAAGGCTATTGCATGGAAACCATAGAATTATGGAGCAGAAAAGGAGGTGCAGAGCGATTAAGGTGAAAAGCCTCCATCTCTGTTTTTGGATGCCACACTTGAGCTGCTGGAACTTGTTTCTTTCTGAATATTTGCTACTTCAAAGCGTTCAGTGTGCCTTTCACGCAAACAATGACAATGAGTTGCTGCTTCTGAGTTGTATGTGGGACTATTTGGAGTCCAGTTCTCAGGATGTAAGGAGATTCAAGGTAGGCACCCCATAATGGGGAGCCCAGACCGAGTGACTGCTTCTGAGGAGTTCGTGATCTGTCCAATATTACTTAGAAATTCTGAGAGAGGAAAGGGTGGAATCCAGTTTTCAACGGTACAAGCGAAACGTTTGGATCATGGGTTGTTTCTCAACATTTCACAAGCCTGTCTCTCATTCAGTGCTCCATCGGATTCTTCTGCAACAGATGAGGCAGCAGTTTGAAATACTCAGTCCAAATCCATGTCTAGAGACAGATTTGTTTCATGCATGGAGTAAAGCTGGGGCCTTAAAGATTTCAAGCCTGTGATTTTGTTGTTCGTGATTTTCTGTGCACGACACATAGGGAAATTAAAATTGCTGGAGGAATGTAGCTAGTTACTGCATGGCACACAGCATTTCATCTCTCTCTCCCTCTCTCCCTTCCCCCCACCTCCTCCCTTAAGAAACAGGAATGGTTTATTTGTGACCATTTATAGTGATTTTCAGCAAATTTCCCTTATACATTAAAAAGTAAAATGCTATGGAAGAAAGGAATTCACACAGATGCATCTTAAATCTGTATTATGATAATTTTCTCTCTAGGAGTTCACAAATTTGAGGTATGTATTATTTTGTGTTAAGATTTTTCTTACAAATACGATGATTCAAGATGCACTCTGGATGTAAATAAGTAGTATGAAGTCATGCTGGTTATAAAAATATGTGGTTTTCACTGTAGGTGAGTACTCAGGATCTACCTTTCATATGTCATCATCAGCTGAAAAAGAAGACATCAAGGATGCCATTGAAAACTATGGGATGCAGGTAATGTAAAACCAAATATTTTGAATTAGAGTCTGAATTGGTAAATTGTGTACAAACACTAAGGTAAAGAAGACTTAGCAGTCAGCGAGTAATGCTGAAAGGAGAGTCATGTAGGTAGAAGGTTGTGTTATAGTCTGAAGTAAAGGTGGATGCAATCTTCTTATGGTGGGTAAAGTCCTTGTCATTTGTTGGATACTTACTGTTATACTGATTTATGTCCAGCTGGCTTGCTTAAATTTTGACCAGTGCTTTTGCTTTTGTGCAGTGTTGAGAAACAGTGCAGTCAAATGCATTTTTTGCCCTATGCAAAATGCACATTCAGGTGAAGAGGGAGATTTGTCTGTAATCTTCTGATCTGTTTGATTAAACACACCCGGTCTTCCCCTTTGTAAGAGAAAGGTCAAACAAAAAAAAATTTCAATTTGGTGACCTTCCTGATGCTTTCCCTGCCTCTGCAAAATATACCCTTGTTTGGGCATGTTAGTAAGTGTTTGAAAAGGGTTTTTTCCAGAGGGCATTCTAGAGGGGAATAAGGTAGGCATCCTGTTTGTGTTGAGCATAAAGAACAGGGCTGGACAGAGGGATCTGGAGTCTTCTGTAACACCTCAAGGGACAGTGGGGCAAATTTCCACCCCACACCCAGGCACCATGAAAGAGGGACGTGCTTAATTTTAACAGGCGGAGCGCAGAACTTAAGCCTATTGAAAGATGGTAGTAGTTGAGCAATGAACTTGGGAATGGAGAGGCTGAGACAGATGGTGACTGCCTGAGGTGCTCTTTCTCTGTTCTGAAAGGAGGAAATTTGCAGAGGGAGAAAAGGGCCTGGCTAACGAGAAAAGACAGTGAGGAGTTGGATGGTCTTAGCCCATTGGGACACCAGTGCTGCAGGCCCTATTTAAAAAGGACCACGAACTAAGGAGGCATGAGGGGAGGGAGCATGTTGGGAGGAGTGTGACACATGACAGGAGCAGTCAGAACTGTTGAGGAGCAGAGCATGGGGTCAGGGACGTGAGGAGACTGGGTGGGTGGGGTTGAGGCATGGTACGGTTTTCATACAAGATTGGGTTCCTGATTTTTGGGATAAGGGAAGGAATGGACAGGTTTCCCTAATAAATGCTTTTCTTTGGAGCTTGGAATGGAATTTAATATTTCTCAGTCTTGGGTGAAGAAATAGTCCTAACTTAGCCAGTTCTCCTTGTGGGGGACAGTAAAAGCTTGTCATGTTCATTTACATTGTATTAGCTCAGCTGGCAGGGTAAAATACCAGACCAGAGAATGATGGAGGATGGAGAATGGGGAAAAAGTAGGCAGTTGTAATGAAAAATGGTATTAAAGCAACAAAATGTGAAAAAACACATTGCTTTGTGACAAATGCCACCAGGTACAGAAAGCAGGCAGGCTAAAAGGTAAAAGCAACCCTAATGTCCAGACAAATCTAATCCAAGAAAAACTGTTGTCTTCAAGTAAGTCCCTCTATTTTTAAGAAAATTATGATTCAGTGAACCTTTAATTTAGTATCCCTTGGTTTTTATTATAAACAGCTGCTTTCAAAATGTCTTATTTCTATTATTTCTGTTATATGATAGGATGAGTTTGCAACAGAAATTACCTAGATTAACTGTAACTTCCTTTTTCTTGGTAATCTTTCTGTCTGTACCTGTTTACTTAAGGATAAATATATTTTAGAAACTACCAACTTGATAGAAAAAACAGCACATGAAAATCAGACTGACAAAGCAGAAATTTCACATCAGGAAGCCCTAGCAGAAAATGAGGAATCGCACAGTGCTGCCAAGCAGTTAAGTCCAAAACCTTGGGAAGAAAGATATGAAAGAATGTGGGTTGAAAATGAGAAAAGGGAATTGAAAACAAATTTTAAAAACATTACAGCAGAGCTGAAGCAGCTGTTTGGTGAAATTAATGAAACTGGGAAAACTACTTCCCTTGTGGAAGAAATGTCAGAAGATGCCTTCAGTGAAGAATTGAAGAGTTCCCGTGTTGTTTCATCTCATGCAACAGAATCAAATAACAAGTTAGAAAGTAAAGGTGAATTTGGAGATATTAAACCTATGCTAGGTGGAAAAGAACCCAAAATGGAAATTGTAATTCCAAGTCTTGGTGTCCTTCGTGATCAAAATAACTTAAATGCAAACGTGGAAGATACCTGGAGTACAGATGAAGAAGACAGCACAAACGATACAGATAATACAAAGCTGCCTCTGGCAAAAGGAGCAGAAAAGAAAATGCCTACTATGGAAATGGAAGAGAATGAAAATGGAAGTAATAGAAATGTAGAGGGAAATCCTGAATACTCCCTGAGACGTAGCTTAAAAACAAGTATTTTGGATGACGTTTCTAATACTCTTCCTAAAATAAGACCTGTTTCTACAAGTGATGAAAATGCACTTTTTGTAACAGAAAGGAAACTTGGAAAAGACTCTGGATTTAATGATGATGTTCCCAGGGACTGCCTTATAGACAATAATAAAATAGGAGAAACAGAAATTGAGAGTCTTTTTGCAAATGCTCAGCAATCATGTGGCATGCTGAAAAGGAATCTTGATGAAGAACTAAAACAAGATATGGAAAGATTTAAGAGTAAGGTAGGAATGCTGCAACTAGTATTCCTGGCTTTGGAGAAAGAGAAGGTACAGCTGCAAAAAGAGGTAGAAGTTCACCTGCTACTCCTTATTCTTTAGTCTTTCTCCATATCAATGGTCCTGTTCACTTTAGCTATTCATCATTAAGGGAAGATGCTTTGTGCAAATTGGGTTTGTTTTAATGGAAGTACATTATTTATGAATAAAGAGAGCAGTGGAGAGTTGTCCTTTTCCCCATTATGTGATTAGAAGGTTTTTGGAAAACACAAAATGCATTATTGTTCCAGTTTAACAATAGGTGGCACTCAGTCCCAGTGTAAGTAGTTACCGCTTCATTGCCATAAAAAGACATGCACACAGTTACATCAGTTCTGATTCTGAATCAAAGAATGAAAATAGCTTCTGAACAGGGTCTTGACTAATCTGTTAATTTGCTGTGATTTCTGCATGATGTGTCTTCATTGCCCTTCACTAAAATTCATTTGCTGTGAAACCAATTCTGCTTGCGGGTTTGGGATCTCTTTCCCCCCCACACATCCCGTCCCCCACATTAAGGAAGCAGTAGCCCCACGCACTTCCATTTGATCCCCCTCCCCCCCCCCCCCCCGCTGTGTTTTTACAACTAACGTTGTGCAGTCCTTCTAACTCTTTGTCTATCAGTAATGCTTTCACTTTTTTGTTGTTCATGTTTTAAGATACCCTATTGTTTTCTTTATAAGGGCTATGTTTTTCTTATGTCCTTAATCATAGGTGAATTCAAAATACTTTCAATTACTTGATACACTTTGTAGTGTAGTTTTGTGAAAATGCTTCTCTATTTGAATTAAATTTTTTTTTTCATTTTACATGATTTCAGAGGTAAAGCCTGAATTATTTGATCTTGGATAAGGTGTTTCGCTCTTCTAGAAATACAGAGAAATATATGAAGCTTAACTTTCTTTTTGTAGGTTGAGAAGGAAAAAAGCAAACAAAGATGTTTCGAAATGCAGGCGGTGGCAGAACAGGAAGATCTTGATAAATTAAATACACCGGCAGGCAGCGTTACTAATCAGCAAATGAAACAAAAGCTTACTCTGAGGAAGAATGACTGTTTGAAAATGGAGAAGGAAAACACTATAGAAGAAAAAGACAAAAAGAATTTTGCATCTGAGAAGAGATCAAAATTGATTAAAATGCCAATGAAAGGGTAAACTAAGGAAATAATCTCTAATCCTTATTTGTAGTACTACTTCAGTATTTTTCAGGTTTTCTGATATTGTAGTAGTTGAAGTAGTTTCCTCAGTGCTAAATGGACTGAGTAGTCCACTGTTTCTCAAACGTTTAAGAAAAAAAAATATTTTTTTTTTTTTTTTTAAGAAAAAACTGAGCTCATAATGGAGGTTCAAATTTATTGTCCTCTTTAAAAAAAAAAAAAAAAGAGAGAAACCAAATTCCTGTGGATTTCCTTGTCAATACTGAGGCAAAACACATCTTCAAAACCAGAGTTGAAGACTGGAAAAAAGTTATTTTTGTAGGAAATGGCTATCCAGAAAAGAAAAGTGGGAACTTGCGTTTAACTTTGCTTTCTCCCTTTTCTAGGTGGTTTCAGTGATCTCCATGCAGTTAGTGTTTTCCTTTTCAAGTTCAGATGCTCTTTGTCAGGAAAAGGGAAAAGATGATATTACCAAACCAATCTCAAAAGTTTGAAGAAGGCACAGATGTTTTTATGTAACCCTAAGCAGGAGTTTTTTCCTGTCTGTCCTTCAAAGGAATCTCCACTCTAGATACTTCCTCTAATGAGGATATCAGATATGTTCCAGCTTACCTGAATCTAGCTCAGATTCCACATTCCTCCCTCGTTCCTAGGGGAAGGTTTTTTAAATACTTAGGTATCTTCCATGATCTTTGGAGTCAAGTCTGTGTTTTGTCATATATATTTTTCATCTCAGTTGTTTCTGGACATCATCTTAAGTATGTCTGTTTCACAGAAATATTTTATATAAAGCTACTCAATTGGTGATTTACTTTTTTTTTTCTGTTTAATGTAGTAAATTTGCCCTGAATGCCAAAGCTGCAAAGAAAAATAAAAGACAGACTTCAAAGCAGAAGGCTAATCAGCACATGAGCTCTTCCAGTGGGAATCATTTTCAAGTACTGGATGATAGCACTTTCAGTGAAACATCTCAAGATGAAGGAAGGTACTGAATATAAGGAATGTTATAATTAAAACTTACTTAATGGTACAAATTGACCTGAAAGCTAAAGGTAAGTTTTGTAAACCTGATGTGTACAATGATTCTTATTCTTTGTGGTAACACTACCTGATGGCCTTTTGTGTTCAAAACCACTTTCTTTTTGCTGAGAGTGCTTTCAACATACTAGCCAAGTTAATCATAAGGTCAGATGTGCACAAATTCTGAATTACCTGAGTGTGTGCATAAATATATGTGAGGAGAGACTTATAAAAGAGCAAAATTACTCTTTCATTGCAGGTATCTCAGTTTTTTCTGCCCTTTCCCTCCTGCCCCCTCCCTCCCCGCCCCAGCTGTGTCCCCTCCCAACTTCTTGCCCACCCCAAACTTACTTGTGTGGGAGGCAAAGTGAGAAACAGAAGGTGTTGACACTGTACAAGCACTGTTCAGCAACAGCTAAAACATTGGTGTGTTATCAACACTGTTTTAGTCAGAAATCTAACACACAGCACTATGTGAAGAAAATTAACTCCATCCCAGCCAGACCCAGTATACTAGAGAATCCAAAATTATGGTTCTTTGACCTGCAAGAGAAGGGTTCTCAATACTGAAGAGAGCTTAACCTCTAGCATTAAACAGGGAATGCACAAAACTGTATATTTGTATATCTACCTATCTGTAGCTATAAGATTCCTATCATTTTGAGTGAAGTGCAGAGAACATTTATTTCAACTATTTGCCTAATATCTTGTCAGAAAAATAGCCTTCCAATAGACGTAATAGTACACAATTTTTTTCAGTCTTCAACTACATCTAACAAAATTCTTATATTAAATTTTAGCTTAATTCACTTCTGAAATGAGGTTTTCAGAGCAACTTTAGATATTGTTCATAATGCAATATAAGCATTCCAGTACTGAAATATATTTCTGTTTTCCAGACCTGCAGCAAAAACAGGGAGTGAAAAGAACAAGGTACTGTAAAATTAGTTTCCTGATAAATAGTTTATATCAGCTTTTAATCACTTAGATGGAAACAGCGTTTATGTAGTGATCAACCAGATGCACAAAGTGCTGCTAGTATGCAACTTTATCATATTTGAGACAAATATATGGGCTGTGAATGACAGAATGAATCATTCATGCATTTGTAGTGATCTGTAATACTGTATAGTTGTATACAGAAAATACTGTATTGTTTGTAGGTGGGCATACAAATGGATGTAACTGATGACCTTGATTTAAGTCACTCATCTGACACAACTTCAGAGGATGTCGAATTACCAACTTCAACCTACAAAGAGGCTATGTTGCTTCTAGAACAGCTTAGTGTGGATCATACGGGTATGTTTTCAAGTCACTTTGTCTTCCACTGTTACAAGTTCCTCTTTTAAAACATGATTTCTTTATAGGCACTCCTAGCTATTTCAGTTTTATATTTTGATCTGGTATTTCTTTATGATTAGAGATCCCCCTCAAAAGACGTTACATTATCTCACCTAACCTTAGATGTCTGCCTGTATTGTCAGCAAACATGCCTTACTTTATCATTGGTTCTTTGTCTAGTCAGAGCTGGAGAAGCAGGTTCTTGCAAAGTACAGTTCAGCTCCTTCTAATGCAGTCATCAGAAGTTAGCAAGATCTCCTCTTTCCTCTTTATATCCACCCAATAGCTAACGACAAAGAGTGCAGCAAAATAACGGCTTTGAATATTATATGTGTATATATATAAAATCAAGTGTCATAAAATGCTTGCATATATACACATAGCATTATATAAACATAAGCGTCACTTACTACACCTATTAAACTATGCTAAAATTTTGTTAGGCAAGGGCTAACCTTGGCTAAAGGCCAAACTCCCACCCAGCTGCTCTCTCACTGCCCCTCCTCAACAGGATGAAGTAGGATGAAAAAGCTTGAGGATCAATATAAAGGCAGGGCTATCACTTACCAGTTACTGTAACAGACAAAACAGACTCCAGTAAACTTAACTTAATTCATTACCAATTAAAATAGGTTTGGATAATGAGAAACCAAGACAAAAAAATGTAAAGAACACCTCCCCCCTGCCCCCTCCTCAAGCTCAACTTCATTCCCTCAGTCCTGACTCCCCTACCCCTCCCCAAGCAGCACAGGGAGGCTAGGGTCTGCAGTCAGGACATAGCAGTTTCCCTCTGCTGCTCCTTCTTCACACTTTTCCCCTGCTCCAGTGTGAGTCCTTCCAGGGGCTGCAGTCCTTCAGGGAAAATCTGCTCCAGCCTGGGCTCTCCATGGGCCACAGGTCCTTTAGGAAATATCCACCTGCTCTGGCATGGGATCCTCCACAGTGCTGCATTGTGGATATCTGCTCCAGCACGGTCCTCTCGAGGGGCTGCAGGGAAATACCTCTTCCACCATGGTTTCTCCATGGGCTGCAGGGGAATCTCTGCTCCAGCACCTGGAGCACCTCCTCCCCTTCCTTCTTCACTGACCTGGGTGTTCACAGGGCTGTTTTTCACATTCTTTTCCCCTTCTCCTCTGCCTGCGTGGCGTTTTTGCCCTTCCCTAAATATATTTTCCCTGAGGTGCCACCAGAGTGGCAAAGAGGCTCAGCTATTCCCTGCAGTGGGTCCGTTGGAACTGGCTGTGTCCAGCACAGGGCAACCCCTGGCCTCTTCTCACAGAGACCTCCCCACTACCTGCAGTCTTCCCACTACCAAAACCTTGCCACCGACACCCAATACAGCAAAGCCTTAAATAATTTATACATGGGAAAGTATTTGTATGTATGTGCAGATTTGTGTCTTTTCTATCTCAAAATAGGTTCTGCTATTTTGTTGAAAATTCAAAACATACTTCTTGAATATGAACAGATCATAGAACGTGAAAAAAATCGGTATACAGCTGTCTGGAGAGAAGTAAGGAAATTGGAAAGTGAAAAGGAGGAGTCACAGTTAATAGCAGAAGAGACTCAGGATTTGAAATCCATATTGGCTCACCAAGAAGTGGAATGGAGAAGTGATATCCAAAGCCTTAAGTATGTAACCTTGCATTCTGATAATGTGTTATCCTGTCAGTGTTCATGTTGCAGAAGATGCTGATGGTACAGGCAATAGGATGAGAAGTTTCTAGTCTTTTGGGTTTGTTTTTTTTTAATCCCATGGGCAAGTTATGTTATAAAGGACATAATGTCAGGGGAGAAAAATGCCTGGATATTAGCTTCATGTAAAATCTTCTGGATGTTGTTTTAACTTTTTTTTAATAGCAAGAGAATATAACAAGAGAGTACATATGGGTAAAATGAGATTTGTTTTGGTTTGGTTTTTTATTTTGTCTTCGCAGCTTCTGTTGGTGTATAATATCAGGAGTTCTGGTAACTCCACGGAATGAAACTCAGAACAGCGTTTAGAGCATTTGTTTGCTTGCTTGTTTGTTTATTGGAAAAGTCAAATTTGGGATTGCTCCTTACCCCATACTCCTGAGCTAGACCTGGATGGTGTGAGGTTTCTAATCACTGTTCACATCACTTCAGACAGGAGTGGCCAGCAGGCACCATATGCAATTCAGCAAGGACAAATGCAAAGACCTGCAGTTGGGAAGAAAGATGCCCTTGTGATGATGTACCATAGGATGGCCTGGCTGGGGAGCCTACTGAGAAGGCTCTGGTGGTCTTGGCAGAGAGCAAGCTCAACATGAGCCAGCATGAGCTGGCAGCTGAGAAGGCCAATGGCATTTTAAGATTAATTAATTAATTAAAAAAATAAGAGCAGCAGAGCCAGGAGATTGAGGGGAGTGATTGTTTGCCCCTACTCAGCACTCACTGGACTGTGTCTAGAGCACTGGGTCCAATTTTTGGCCTCCCAGGACAAGAGAGATTTTAATCAATATGTGTGAGTTCAGCAGAGAGCTACCAAGCTGGTCAGGGAGCAGGAGCACCAGCCCTGTGAGGAGAGGCTGAGGGAACTGAGCTTCAAGGAGTTGTGCCTCCCAGTATGTGGAAGAGGATTATGAGGAAAACAAAGCCAGTCCCAACTTGGCCTGGATTTGACTCCCAACTGTTTTTCAAAATTCTCGAATATCTATTGATTACAAAGAATTAATTTTTTCATTCAAAATAAATTCTTAAAGCAATGTTACCTTTACACTTATAAAAGCTATACTTTTTGTGAAATTACACTACAAATTATATGTAAAGTTTTTTCCTTGCAATATATACCATTCAAATATAAATGTTACTGTCAATCTTTCGAATAATTTGTTAGTGGTTGCTGATACTTGTTTTGCAGAATTTCTAAAGCAGATTTTCAATTGGCAGCTCTTTCCTTATGTTAATACTTGATTTTTTTCTTGTTCACTGTTGCAAGGATATCAGAAAAAATATTCAAAATAATTATCAAACATAAAATTACTTTCTTGTTTGAGTACCATGGACACACCATGGACCATTTTTTACCGTGTTGGTGCTTATTGCTGATTATTTCAGATAGTAAAGAAGTTGACATTCCCTAAGGCTTTCATTATAAATTAGCTTCAAAATTAAATTGGCTGTTGTTTCTCCCAGATGTAGATCCATTGAGGTTTAAAGCTATTTTTAATCGTATTAAGTTTTAAACCCTATGCATTTCTAAATCTATTTTTGAACACTGACCTCACTCTTGAGTAAATAGAAACTGCTCACTCTTCCTGTCTTCATAGATAAGTGGTGTGCCGCTTCATCAGTATTACTTGCAGTCACTGAATCAGTAATATGTAGGCAATGCTCAGCATAAGAAGAAAATGTATGTTAATCATAATAGTTTATTGTGCTTTGATCTGATAAGACAACGAACTCATTTTGAATTAAGTGTCTGTAATATGAAGATTTTTTTTGAGAATTTACAGAAATGTGCATTCTACTGTATATTTACCTATGTAAACTTACTTACAAATAAATAATAAATCACTCAGTGGTCTATTTCTGTATCTTGTACAACTGATACCATGGATAATAGAATGAAGTTAGAACTCTTTAAATTACAGCAAAAATATTAAATCTGAAAAGATTTAACATCTTTATGGTTTAAGTTGTCTCTGCAAGTTCAGAATGTGGAATACCTACTTTTTATATCAGTGCTTTACTTTCTCAAATATTCTGTTAAATCCCAGATTTACTTTGAAACAAGAGGAGGAAAAGAGGCTCAAAGCAGAAACACTGTATGAGAAAACAAGAGAAAAACTCAGAAGGAAAGAAGATCAATATTGTAAAGAGATGGAGGAGAAACACCAACTTGAGTTACACTCAAGGAATTTAGAAATGGAGCTGATAACATTGAGAAAGCTCTTGAAACAGGTATATTAAATAATGAGTTAAACACTTGTCTTATTTTTTGCTTCTTTTTAATTGACATTGTATTCCAGTATGGCTAAAGAAGGAGGTGCTTTGTTCACAGAAGAGGCATTGGATAACTACTGCCAAATTTTGAGGACAGTTGTGAACAGTTGGTTAACAAGTGACTGTTCTTTTTTCTTTTTTTAATTTGCAAAGTCATGATTCCTTTTCTCCTCTTTCAAAATTCAGGTTTCACTTGTATTTCAGGCAAAGCCCCATTTTGAGTTATTTTTCTAAATTACTACAAAACATTCTGTATTTCTTCTTAATTTTTCAGAAGAAAATTAAAATTTATTATTTACAGATGAATTATCGTAACTGTGGGGAAGCAAAAATATTTGAAAGAATACAAAGGAGAGTGGGAAGGTATTGCTAGCTCTGATTTTTCTCAAGATGCAAGTAGTTTAATTCTATTACTATAGGTTGAAGAAGAGCGTGATGAAACACAGAGACAGCTCTCTCAGGAAAAAAGTGCCAGAGCCTTGCAAGAAGGAATTTTGAACAACCACCTTTGGAGACAGAAGGAACTAGAAGAAGAGACAAGAAGAACTATAGGAAAAAATTCAGAGGTAAGCAAGGTGTTTTTCTAATTAATTAAATTTCATCATGTTTGTTCTAAAGTCATAATAAATCTTATACAATTTTTTTCTGCTTCTTGATGGATTATTTACAGTTTACCAATGTAACTTAACTGTGTAAATACCCTTTCTGTTTTCCCTTATGTCTTTAAAAGTTCTAGAAAACATCATCAGTCCTGTGTGTACCTGAATTGTATGTGCAAGTAGGAAACTAATAGAAGACACTATTTACCCCATTTCTTAAGCTATCTGTTATTTTTCATTTCATAGACATTTTATCATCACTTTTTAAGGTTTCTGGCAGCAAAACACCTAGCTACCTACGTCAAGGTTGACCAGGAAGAAAGTTGTTTGATGCTCACTCTTTGTGTTCCCATTACTTGTTTTTGTTTGGTGGTTTTTGTTTTTTTTTTTTAATGACTTACTCCCTTACCAAACTTGCTTACTTCAAGTATGCCTTTCTTTTCCACCTCAACATACTAAAATTTTATGAAGGAGTATCAGCAATTAATTAAACTCTCTGCAGGAGTTAGAATAATTGGAGGAGAATAAGCAATCATAAACACTGTATAAAAAAAAAAAAATCTTGAAAAGAGATTACCGAATTTACTAGGAATGTGCAGTGCTTGGAAGAATTATTTGTTCTTTGCTGTGCTGCGCAATAAATGTAGGGTGAATATGTTTATGTGGAAAAAGGTTGTATATATAATAAACAGGAAATAACAAGACTATTGCATTCTGGGGATGGTTGACTTGTATAGCTAACTTTCAGTAATACAAAAGATAAATGTTAAGATGACATTTGACAACTGACACAAGATGAAAGGTAGCATTTATATTTGTTGCAATTTTGCTAAATGTCCCAGAAGGAAAATAGCCTAAAAAGGTGAAAGGGTAAAAAGCCTTGTTTTTACTGGATTTGTAACACAGCTAAATTAACCTTAAAGGGAATATTTTAAAGGCATGCACGTACAAGAAAGCACTGTCATTTTAGAAGCTTTATACCTGAGATATTTTAAATAATTTTATTATTTGGTTGCTGGTTTGGGGGGGGGGGGGGGGGGGGGAAGGCATTGTATACTTGGGATGTTCATTTAGGTTTTAAGGGTATGTTAGTCTGCACACACGCTGTACATGTGCATGGGTTCGTAGAGTAGCTTATGTATTACCTGAAACTTCACTCTCATCTTTTGAAGTCATGCTTCAGTATTAGGAATGTTAAAATGCAGTTTGATGTTGAAGTTGTTTTGTAGGTTCATTTCCCAACTGGCTATTTATTCGTGTTCCCTGTCATTCAGGAATCTGACACTGAGAGAGAAAAGGATCTGCTGTTCAAAAATCAGTTACTACAAGATGAGATTGCTATGCTAAGACTAGAACTTGATCAAGTAAGACTTAGGCACCAGGAGGAAGAAGGAAAATATTTAGAGGAAAATGAGACCTTGAAAGAAAAAAATGAAGATCTCAAAAAGGAACTTAAACTGAATGAGGAAGCCTTAACACAAACAGTTTTTCAGTACAATGGACAGCTGAACTTATTAAAGACAGAATCTGCAGTGCTAACTTCCAAACTTGAGCAAACAAAAGAAAGCAAAGACAGACTAGAGACAGAAATTGAATCATTTCGTTCCCGCCTGAACACTACTGTTCAAGAACTTGAACGTCATCAGTCATCAAAAAGTGATGTTGAACGAACATTTCAGAGAGAACGTGATGAATGGCTTCGCTTGCAAGACAAGCTCCATCATGACCTCTCTGATGTGCGAGAAACCAATAAGAACTTGTCTCAGCAGCTGAGTAAAGCTGAAAGCAAAGCTAATAGTCTAGAAAATGAGCTTCACCAGTCGAAACAAATACTCACAGAAAAAACATTGCTTTTAGAAATGACACAAAAAGAATTAAGTCAAGCCCAGTCTCAGGCAAAGGAATGCAATCATGCTCGACAACTTGAAAAAGATCAAGTAAGCAAATTTATAATAAAGCAGGAATCCATGCAGGAACGACTGGCCCAGCTCCAGAGTGAAAACCTTTTACTCCGCCAGCAACTGGAAGATATGCAGAACAAGGGGATCATCAAAGAAAAAGTAGTGAATGATGTGCAGGACCGGTTTAACGATATTTTCAACAAACTCAGAGCTGATACTGAAAAGCAAGTTTACCTAGTGGAAGAGAGAAACAAGGAATTAAATGCCAAGTGTACTGATTTAAGAGAACAAGTCTTTAAATATGAGACTGACAAAGTAGAGAGAGAGGTAAACTATGCACTTAGAAAGAACAATTTATGGTTTGTCAGTTCTTGAAATTATTTTATACTTCTAAAGTATACCAGTTAATATATGTTATATGCATGGGACCAAATAATGCTGATTTTTTCTGATTTGTTGTGTTTCTCTTGGAATTGTGGAAGGTTTTGGCAAACAGGATGTTAATGCTCAAATCTGAGCAGAGAACAGAAAAAAAAGTATCCAAGTCTAAGCTTTGATCAAGAATGGTGATTCTTCTCTAGAACTTTTTTCATCTCTTTTCCTTTGTCCATTTTATGTCCTATAGAATGGTTTTATGTATTTGATGGGGTTTATATATGTATTACACTGATGACATGAATAAGAGTGGTATCAAAGGAAGAACCATCCAATATGCAAGGGCTGAGAAATGAAGATGCAGACAAGTGAAGTGATGGGGGATGAATTTATATTAAGCTCCAACAGAGATAAAAAAAAGCTTCTCAAAAAAACTGAAGAGTATTAGTAGTGTCCAAGTGTTAATTTATATATGTGTTTTGGGAGTTCTAAGGGGCCTGCCTGTTCCTTGACAAGTTCATTTCAAACACTGACCTAAGCTTTCTCTTCTATATTTTACGATATGTAGCCATACTTGAATGTGTTCTTTCTTTGTGGCTCTGTGAAAGACTAATTAAGTGAACAGAAGACTAATTAGGAAATCAGTTAAACTGTCTTTCTGCAAATTGACACAGTACATGAGTATGAAACGTGCTCCTATGCAGAGCACTAGCATAATTTTATGTCACTCAAGTATGCATGAACCAAGTGTTGCTCCCATTTCTGCATGTAGAGGGTTTTTTTTCAAGAAAAAGGGCGGAAGAAAATAAAGGTGGGGATTGGAGTGAGGAATAGGTAGACAGTTGAAAAAGTTATAGGTAATGGGAGAATGCATTATTATATATCCTCCTAGTAGTAGGTAGGGTCTTCTCTATTGATAGAGTATTCTACCAATTCCAGGTAGAGCAATGATTTAAAAGTTGCCATAGCCATTTTGTTTAATCTTTCTTTACTTTCTTGAAAATAGAACTAATCACATTCAGTATGTAGACACTCTGGTGTAAGGTTTGTCTCCCTTAATGATTTAAATAGTGATTTAAAATTACATTTCTTCATAAAAAATCCAGACTTTTTGAGTGAGGTAAATACCTGCACGTCTCAGATAACCACCTTATTCTTCATTTGTCAGTTACTTTAAGGCGGGGCAGGGGGAAAGAACTCGAGCAGTGCTGTCGATGATTTTAATCAGTGAATTGCTTTGTATTCTTACTACCAAAATAACAGGTTCCTTTTGAAGATACTAGATATGTAGATAAACTGTCCAGATTTTTGTAAACCTAATCTGTCAGTATAAAGGCAATTGTTACTCTAAAATGAACTCGGTAAATAGACTGCAAGAGGATGTGATTCAACATACACTTAAAGTGTATTTCAAAAGAGCTTTCAGATGTATGTATTCATTTACTTATATTTGTATAGTGGAGGAATAGAACAAAGAATGATCTAGTACAAAGTCCTACCTTTGGTCATCAGAGTAATATCTGCAGTCAAACTATAGCTCTTACATTGCAACAGATTTCTTTGAGTTTTGTTAGCCAAAAATATGACTGCAGGGTGTGCTTGTATATTGTTCCAAGAAGAATAATACATGACCCTTTTTTATGTATTAGGAAACAGAAATGCTCATGAACAGCTGCTGATAGTTTGGAGGTGCTCAGCTGAGAAAGATGAAGAGAGGTCATAATCTGTGCAGATGCCTCCTGCTGGCAGGCAAAATTTCATACCTTTGAGTTCAATCTGAAGACAGGTCTAAGACAGTTCTAACTGTATAATCAAATAAGTTAAAGGCATATTTCACTGTCTTACAGTTTTCTGAAGGCTCATTTAACTATTTCATTAGGGCGTGGTAAGACAGCTGCAGCAGGAGCTTGCTGATGCTCTTAAAAGGCAATCTATGTCAGAAGCTTCACTTGAAGTTACTACACGGTACCGCAGTGACCTAGAGGAAGACAAATTGCGCTTGCAAAAGGAATTGGAAAAGGTGAAAAACAAGGTATGTAATGTCTGTAACTATATGAATAAATCTGAGGGTGGCTGTTGAAAGTAGGAGTGAATGTTGTCTTAAAACCTAGAAAAAACTTCAACAGGATAGATATGATGTGTGAATGAATTGCACTGTTTTATAACCTTGGTGTCCATGATTGGGAGGTCTTTGACATGAGAATACTATCTCCTTACTTGAACAAAGTTTTATATTTGCTAAGGTGCTTTGCAAAATCAACTGATGTGTCTATAGCTTATTGCATTTGGCTTGACCAAGCAGGTTATCTGATTTCTGAAAAACAGTAGAACTAGTGGACTGCATTTGGGCTTTTTTATGCTCTCTATGCTTTTCCCCACTCCCCCAGCACGAGATAACATGTTGTCAACTCTGAATGCTTTTGTAACTTATTCTGCATATTTTTTTTTTTCTTTCCTTCCCCTTCTTTGGCCCTGCTGTAATTTGCCAGCCTTAAGCAGCTTTCTTGCAAGTGAATTGTAAGCTCCTTTCTGAGGCGGGGACCACCTTTTGCAGTGTTCTTACAAAAACTGAAGTATAGAGGCCTCGGAGTGCTGAAATAGAAATCACCTTAAATCTCCTTAGGAGGCAGTTTTGAAGTCACTTTAGGAGAAGGATGAACTTTTTCATTCAGATTTTCAATGGAGGAGCAAACAAGTGGCTACAAAGAGTGTCAGGAGTCACTGAAAGGGTGGGAGGGGCAGTGTCGGTGCTTAGAAGTGTGCTATAGGACATCAATGTAGGGATGGGAGAGGCCAGTCTAAAAGGTGATGAAGTAACACAGTTGGTGTTCATTTGCGAGTAGAAGTGAAGGTTTGAAGGGACTTGAAAGGATTACAGTTCTTTGGGTAGAGGGTATGTGCAGATATATGCAGTACTCAACTTCTTCGGCAGCAGTTGACTCCTCTGTGTAAAAGCTCACCTGACTACTGTGGATTCTTACTGTGATTTTACAGGTGCGGGAGTTGGAAGAAGAGCATCTTCAGTCTGAGCATTGTGTTCGTGACTTGAAGGCTGCCTTGGATCATAAGGAAAGAGAAGTAATAGCTTCTTCCCAGAAACTGCAGGACCTCCTGCTGGCATCTTCTGGGACTACTACTACTATAAAACAACTGGAAGAACACGTGCAACGGTAAGAAAAGAACACGGCGAAGCAAGTTGTCTGTCGCTTTCTGGGATTGCGTGCAAACAACGGGATAGCCTTGTTGCATGACAGCAAGTTAAAACACGATTTTGTAGGCCGCTTTTCTTTTAGATTGTGTTATTTCACGCTGTTCTTTCAGAATTGGTGCTCTGGTGGATTTCCGCAATAAGACCTGTATTTCTTTTTAAGCCTGGAAATTGAAAATGCCAGACTGGAAGCCACAGTCCAGCAACAAAGCAATAGGATTGAAGCCCTTCACAGAGACCTGCAAGCCTCTGCCTCAGTAAGCTGGTCATAGACTTCCCTTTTTGTGAGCTCCCGAGCCCAGTTACCTGTTTCTGTGGGGAAATTTTAAGATGAGGTTTTCCTCGAGAGCCATGGGGAACTCAGTTCCTGCATTCTACTGAATAAAGGCTGCTTGGAAAGCAGCCTGGTCCATTCCCCAGTCTTCTGGTTTTGAGAGTTTTCCCATGCCACTATAGCAAGTCCTACTTAACGCTGTAAAAGGTAAGGACTTGACACCAATACACTGGTGTGACTATTGTCTGCTTTAGACCCGTCATGACATCAGATGCTGCTTCAGACACTTGTGGCAACGCGTATCGTTAAAGGTATTCATCAAGTGAACTTGTGGAAATTCCACAGGGGGTATTGATGGCAAGGGCGTCGTGCCACAGGCCTGACTGGCATCATCAGACTGGAACAAAAATTATACTCCCCAGAGCTTCTGCTGGGCAGAAGTGCTTTTCTGCTTTGGCCACTCGGTGTGTGTTTGTTTCCATGAAACTGTGAAGAGGAATGACTGTGGCATCATTTGCAGAGCCTTGGAATTTACCAGTGCCCCTACGCAGCGGTTAATTTTAGCTCAGATAAGGTGCCTTCACCTGTGGCCTGTACGAAGCATATTATTTTTGTATGGTAACCAGTGAGCTAGGGCTCTTGTTGCTGCTGTAGTTATTAATTAGTGCTGAAGAGATTCTGAAAATAACTCCATGTGAAAGTTGAACTTTGTAATGTACTGGTACTGACAAGAGAAGAGGAAAGGCAGTCACAGTGCTGGTCCTTCCCCCTTGGTTAATAGGGCATGGTTTTCAAGTGTCCTGTGGATGAGGAAAGCTATTTCTCTCTGTCTTCATTGAAGAGTCTTTGTATCCCACGTGGTGGTCTCTCTCCCTGAAGCAAACGGCGGAGGCGGTAATTGCTAACAGTTTTACAGTGGCATCAAGCTAAGGCCATTTTGATCACTGGTGCTGCGTGTGAACACTATAGGAATGAAGAGGTCTCTGTAATATTTCTTTTTGGTAATGGGGTGTGAACGTCAGTCTGGCAAGTCACAGTGTGCCTTCTTGCTTCTTTTAATGCTTCTGTAGGTTCACAATCGCCTAGAAGACTTGATAACTGGCTTACAAACAACACAGGCAGCTGCAGAGGACCACCACCAGCAGCAGGTACGTGACTGGCATCTGTGAATGACTGTTTTAGTCTTTGAATCTTCTGGGAGCAGGTAATTGATGAAAAGACCAAGTGGGCTGTGTAGGTACAGTTCAGCTGACAAATACCCTTCTAGTTTTAGGGCAAGGCACCCTCAAGGGAAAAGGCTGTACATTTCCTCCTTCCCCTGCTGCTGTCTTTTGTATCTGTGTGGTGGCGTGCAAGATACTTGTCTTCATCAGCAGGATTCATGTGATGAATTCTCTCCCCCATCCCACCGGGAGGGAGTGCGCAAGCGGCTGTGTGGTGCTTAGCCGCCTACTCGAGTTAAACCATGGCAGATGATGGATAGGATGGATGCTGTGGGCAGGGGGGAGATCTGTGGTTGAAAGCTGAGAGAGGAGACTGGACTTGGGAGAGCCATGGTATCTTTGCAGCTTTGTCAGAGCTTGCCCTTGAGACCCTGTGAGCTTCTGCTGTAAGACCCAGTGTTTCACCTGCTCTGTAAGGACGCTTGAGAAAGTGTACACCCTGAGGATTTCTTATCTAAGCCTTTGTGCTAAGGTTTTCATGACTTTCTGTAGATCGGTAGGCATTTTTTTTTCTTACAGAATGCCACTAAAAGCATCTAGTCAACTTGCGTTCTTTATGCTTGGAACGGAATCAGCAAGTTCTGTTCCACTCAAATGCATCTGTTAGGCAAACCTTTGCCCCTTCGGGGAGAAGCATAAGTAGCACTGCCAATTTGAAAGCATTTCCGTGCTCTCAGGAGATGTACAGTTGTTACAGAAGCAGCAAGGGTAGGGTATTTTCTGTGGCGGGCGCTAGAGGAATTATTAGATTATAAAGCATGTATCATTATGAACTCTGGAGGACCTTTGGAAGAAAGTTGTAGAGTGATTTTGTGCATGCCTCTGTGTATGTCTTTTCCCCCAAAGTTGCACCCTCATCTTGTTACTTGTAGAGTGTTCATTCTTTCCACCAGCTTCAATTGCTGTTCTTGGTTGTGTTTCCTGTTTTACGCTGTTGCTTTCACAGATGCAAAAGCAGAATGTGCTGACTCTGACATCAAAGGACTTGCACAGCATGTGGGAAGAGCAGTTGAAGTCAAGATCCCACCTTGAAGGGCGTGTTGCTCAGCTTGACAGGGAGAAGGCTGAACTCTTGGAACAGGTGAGCCCAGAAAATTCTTCAGACACCTAGTCCATACCTAGGAGAACTGTGTTCACCTTTTTGTTGAGTTCTGACATGCTCAGCTTTTTCTGTTATCCCTACCATACAGGCACTGAATATCTTGTGATTTGGGGATCATCCAGGAAGCGAATAAAAGCTAGCTGGGTATCTTTGTGTAAATTCTGGAGTGGCTCTATTAGAAAGAGTTCTCAGTGTGGTTTACTATCAGTTGAGCACATGGAGCAAGTCTGCAGTTCCCCAGTTCTTTCCTTGGATTCCTTCTGGTTATCTTCTGACCCTGTGGTTTCTGGGCAGGGTTAAAATGCTACATGTTTCCAGTGTAATGCCTGGAGGAGCTGCTGCATGTTTTCAGGGTAGCAGGAGCTTAAAAGCCTTGCAGAAAAGCATACTGAAGGAATTTTGGCCAAATGAACCTGGTGCTTAGGAAACAAGAAATGGCTGCCAGTTTCCAAGGGGCAGTCTTTCCCTTTTCTCCTTTTCCAAGAGGAAAAATGGAAGTACAAAGTCAAAACAGCTGCCAGCTCTCCTCTGGTTTGGCTGAGAAAACGCCAAGAGGAAGAACAACATGAGAATAAGTAAATCCCAACAAAGAGGAGATGGAGGTAATGGCAGAGGGGAATAAAACATTGAAGAATTCCCAAAGGTCAGATTCCTTGGCAAGTCCCTGCCTGCTGGTCACTGAAGATCCCACAAAAGTTCTAGACTGACCTATGCTCTCCCATGATGTGCATACCTACATAATCCCTGCAATGAGCAGAGGAACTGCTGGAAGTGTTCTTCAGCATCTTTTCCACCTTTTTGCCTTGAAGCATTAGAAGAGGGTGGCCTTTGCTTCCGTGGGGGCATCTGTTTCTGTTGTTAGGTATTGGCCTGTTTGATGTAAAACCTGAAGTGATTAAATGTTCTCAGGAGTTCTGTCCCTTGGCATTCTGTGGAGCTTGGCTAACAGATAGAGACATACTGCAGCTTCCCTGTGGAGAACGCGAGATGCACATACTGCATGTAGACACTGTTCCTATGCTCTGCGTGTCATGTATCTTTTCTATTTTGAAAGTGTGAGAGTGAAAGAAAGAAAGTGAAAAAGCTGGTAGAGTTGAAACGCCCAGTCGAACTGCGTCTGGACCAAGAAATGAAAAGAAACATTGAACTGCAGAAAGACTGTAAGAGGTATGGCTTTTTAGCATGGCAAAGAGGTATCCCCGAGTAGAAGTCAAGCTTTATTGAACTTTAACGTAAAAAATAGGTGTACGTAACTCTAGGGGAGCAAATTCAAGCCCCATGTTAGTTCTTGCAAGGCGCTTCTGTACATGAGCCTATAGTTTTCAATAGCTGTGAAAAGAACTGCAAATGCAGGCTGCCCTTCGGTTTTCCAGGGAGGGAACAAAGTCTCTTATTCCTCTTTTAAGGTGAAGTTTGGACACTGCAAGTGACTTGTAGTACGGGAATGCTGTTTTTTCTCAGTAATTCCTGGTGTGTCAAGCATGTTAAAGATGGAGCAAGCTATGTCTGCGCTCTTTGCATGAGAGTATGTGAAAAAGGACAGTTTGTTCATTGTTTTCTTTACTAATTTGCTGTGCAGGTTGAAGAGGCTTCTGAACAGAGCTATGAAGAAACAAAGGGTGTATGAGGAGAGAGAGAGAGAGTCCCACCTTAATTTGCAGGGAGAAATGAAGAACAGGTATTCTGAAATTGTCAATGAAGTTGGTAGATTAAGAACAAAGGTGAGCACTGGTTTCTTTGGGGTATTTTTGGTGGTGGTGTTTTTTTCTTTTGAAACCTCTGTTATTCTTTCCCTATACTTCTTCTCATGTTGGTGATTTTTTTTTTTTCTTGGCTATATTTTGGAATTGATTGACTTTTCTTGATGCTCCTTCTACTGTTACACTAGTAGACGACTATAACTAATACTGATGTAGTTATTGTTATGGGTAAGGATGAAAACTCTATATGCAAAGCAGTATCTGCAAGGGCACATCAAGGGCAAGCTGTCCTGTAGAGGAAGGACAAGCTGACAGTCGCAGCAAGACTGGCAGGGTTCGTGACAAGGTGGCAAGGTCCGTGTGCTCACGGGCCAGGGAGCAGTCCCACAGGCCCTCACCAAGAAGAGCACAACAGGTCCGGTGACAGTGAGCGGGGTCAGCCAAGAGTACAGATCGCCAGGCCAGTCCGTAGCGACACGCAGGTCTGCATTCCTCCCAGTCACGTCCAGGGGTGAGGGTCAGGGCTGAGAGCAATGTGGCCCGGCACAGGCCTGGCTGCAGCTTGAGGCGGTGGCAGCATCTTCTAGGGCTGACAGATGAACTCCTTCTCTGGAAGAGAGGGGAGTAACACCGCCATAACTCAAACAACTATATGAAGTTGGCTTTGCCCAAGATCACCCCTTGAGCCCTGTCTTCGGCACAAGTGGAGCAGCAGGCAGTTCAGGTTTTGCTGTGTCGTTGCTTCCCAGGCCACGATGCGGTGAGGTGATGCAGAAAAAGTTCTGTAACTTGTTGCTCACTAGAAGTGGTCGCAGCCCATCTTTCCCTTGTCACAGGCACCCCGAAGTAAAGTTCCCAGAAGTGCTTTTGAGGTCGCTCTGCCTGTTCAGTAGCATGTAACCTTTTACCTGCTTCTCCGCTCGTTACTCAGGTTTGTTGCTAAAGCAGCCACGTTTCAGAGCTCTGTTCATGTGTAGAAGGTACTGGAGAATAAGTCAGCTGCCTTTGCAGTGGCTCATGTTCAGTCCAAAAGTTAGTACTGTTTTTGTGGTTCAGGTGGAAGAGTTATTTTGAATGACAGGGAAGGGCATTGAATCTAGGCAGTTTTAAGTAAGTCTAAAGTAAAACCACTATTTACAAATCTTTCAGTGGAATGGGAAAAAAACAGTATCTGTTTCTTGTCTTGTCAGTTCTGTAATGAAGCTCTGACTGTGCTGACAGCATGTAGAAATTCCTCTAAAGCATGATACATGTTGGTTCGGATGAAACCAGAAGGTGGCTAGGTATGGGTGTGTTTGATTTCCCATGAGCATAGGAGCATCTCACGGAAGAATGGCCCTAGTGCTTTTCCACCTAGCCCTATGGGTGAAATGCTGCTAGTTTGCTCCCTCCTGGTCTGTGACCTACTGCAGAAGGACTGAGAAAGGATCCCTCAGGTTCCCATCCCATCAGAAATGATGTGAAAGCTGTTCTTGGTTTGAAAGAAGGGCCCGGTTTCACTTTGGTTGTAATGCTGAGTCAGCAGATGACAAATACAGTCTCGATGGCCAACCCCTGTACGGATTTTCACACAATTGACTCGTTTCAGATCCCTCTCAGTTCCTTTTTTTGTTTGTTTTTCTTCTGTCTACAGGTTGGTGAACTTTCCCAGCAGCTGGAGGCAGAGTCTAACAAATGCATGCAGCTAGAAGCGCAAAATCAGGATTTGCGAGAAGAGTTGTCCACCATGCGTGGCAACCATGAAAAACTGGAGAAGAGCAGATGCCAGCTGAAAGAAGAGGTGGCTAACCTCAAACACCGTTTGGAGACTAACATGGTGGATCACAGCCAAATAGAACAATATAAGAGAGAGATGGAAGAACGAGCCACACAAGAAATAAGACAAAAACTGCAAGAAGTCAATCTCTTTTTGCAGGTAAGTGAAGTTCTCACTTGTGTCTGTAGTCTCTATTATATACTTCACCAAAGTTGGGGGGCGGGGGGCAGGGCAGAATATGGGGCCGTGGAGGTGAGGGATCCTCCTAATTTCTTTGAGGAATCCTTTTCTATATGCCCTGTCCTACAGAGATAGTGTTCTTTCATTAGTAGCTCTGATGAATAATAGTGCTAAGAGCGGGCTTCTTTCTGAATTAAAAGAATGACTTAGCGTGGTATTTCCAGGGTTCTGCCTTCTTTGCTGATGGTAGTGAGGAGGCACAGTTGCCCCACTCAGTAAAGCTGGGCCCTTGAAATTGGGTACATGCAATTAACTGGCGGGGAGAGATCTCTTCTTCTTTGCGGTCGTTGAAGGTGCGTTATCTGCTTCAGATGCAGGCAGCCTCCCAGGACAGATTAGAACAAACCCGAGCCAGTCACCATGCTTCACTGAGAAACCAGCTAAAAGACAGAATTAGAGATCTCGAATGTGAATTGGACAGGATAAAGAATACCCAGCAAGACAGTATGTTTCAAAAAGAATCCACACAGGCAGAAGTGGAAAGGTACAAAGAGCTGTATCAGGAGGAAGTCAAAATTAGAAGAGGCCTAGCGAATAAACTGGAAAGGTAAGCCTGTGCTTTTTTGGAGTGGTAATAAGATGCTGCTTCTTCCTCATGCATTTTCCTCCTAAAATCCCTCTTCTACATCTGGTCAGCATTCTGTACGTAAGCATAAAATGGCATACTTGTGAGGAAAGTACCTTAAGACCCTTCCCCTTCGTTAGAACTGTCTTCATTTCTCTGTAATATTCCAGCAGTAACACCACTGATCGTGGCATTCATAGTGTGTTTTTTAACTTGATTGTGTTTTAACAGGCAGCCTTTTTGCCAATCTCTAATAATCTCCTCCTCTTACTCTGTGTATGGCAGAAAAGATAAATTTCATGTCCTTTACTGCTTGGATAAGGATAGGCCCTTCAGAGGACAGAATTTGATTCTGTGAAGCAAAAAAAAAAAAAAAAAGTCTTTTTTGGCTTCCATTTTAACAGCGTGTCTGAGGTTTGAGCTTTCCTTGGGAAAGGGAGGGTAGCCCAGAGTTCTTATGCAGGTGACGCTCCTTTCACAAGAAGCTATGTAAACACATGGCATTTGCAGATGGCTTTGAAGCCCTAATGCTGAGAAGTCCTCACTGTTGGTCACTCTTGCTGCTCCTTGCACGTAGTGTGACTTCTTCGAAAGAAGTTCTCCAAAAAACCTCAGATCAAATGATATTCCTGTTTTGGACGCTGTTAATCCCTTCCACTGTCAGGAGTCAAATAATAGTCAAGGACCTGGAGGGTAACTGTGAAAGCGTTACTACCAAAGATAACTCTTTGTATGCTTCTGAATGTTTCAGAGCTAATGAGAGACTAGCAGAAGCCAACGCTAAGCTCCTTCAGGAGCGCCATAGAAGCAAATCTTTAATCGCAAGCAGCACTGTCAGTGGAGGTCTGGATGCAAGTCCAGTTCTGTATTCAACTGAACCGGGACATCTTGGCGACAATTTGGCACTGAACAGAAGTCTGAGTCTAGGAGGAAGCTTCCTAAGCCCAAGCGGGAACGCGTTATCATCAAGAAACAGTGTTGAAGCCTATGTGGCTAAGGTAGGCATTTTGAAATACTGTTCTCAACTCCTGCTGAAGAGTATCCCTAAGCAAGGTTATGCTTTTTAGCCTAAAGTTAGAATCCATTTCGAGTTCCAAACCCTATGGTCTAATACGCCAAAACAACTGCTAATCATCAAAACGGTACGCAACTGTATGTGGTAAGGGTGAAGACTTTTGGTCGTCAGGGTCGCACAAATTTCCAAGAGTGCTCAAAGACCACAAAATACTGACAGCTAAATAACAAACTGTGTAACTACGTTCTTTGACAAGAGAAACTGTGAAAAAGAATACTGTGGCATAGTAAGTTCCCAGCTAAGCTCTTTGTGAAATTTTAATGTGTAGTATGTATGACCTCTTTAAAACAGCTAACTTGATGACGAGGGCAAAATCCTATCAGGCAGCTTTGTCTGAGACACCTTTTTGTTCTTCACTGATCTTCGTTCTAGCAGTTGCTTTGCTGGAACTTGTTTTAGTACATTAATACCAACAAAGGGATGCTTGAAAAATAGGAGGATGTGAACAGGATCACATAACTTCTCACTTGATACTTCAGTGCGGGACGTATACTATGCGTAGAAGCACTCTTGTACTGTAGCAGTCTTTGTACTGTTAGCTTTTTTACTTGCATCATTTACATGTAGGCCATGTTCTTATTTCGCACTGAAGCCCTTTGAACTGAAGGCTGTTTTTCTTTCTTCTTCAGCTCCTTAATAAAAAAACCTCTTCTCTCTTCTCTGCAGCCAGATACACAACAAGGTTTGTAGCCAGCATTGTTTAATGTTGGGTGGTATGTCATGCTGGAAATGTTTTGTCTATGCTGTTAGGTTTTGATTAAAACTTACTGATGCATTCCCATTTTCCTAACACTGCAAAGAGTTGGAACTTGTTAGTTTGTCCAAGTGAAAGAATGACTGCTGCAGAGTACTTTCATGCTTTATGTATTTGTCATGTTATGGATTCTGTGGCAGTCAACCAGCTGTGAGGCGACAGTGTCTGGATTTCATCTGTTACAACGGAACTTCTTTAAACTATAGGAGTAGGCTGGTTTACCCTCCTTGCTAGTTCGGACGTTCAAACAGTTCTTGGTAGTAACAGCGGTTGTGTCTGGAGTGCCGGTACTGTTCTGAAGTTGAGTTCCTCGACTCTGAGTATCAGCTCATGGAGTCTTACAAGATCCAACTTAGTCTGTGCTCAGTAAGCCCCTGTGGGTAAGCAGTAAGTCAATACCACTTTCTGAAGAAGAATTACTGAGAAGGTGACTGCTGCAAGGGAACCCAGTATCTTACTGCCTGAAGAGATGTGCGGTGAGATGAGAAGTACCTCAGTGTAGAACTTAGTGCAGAAGGGAGAGCAATCACTGTTCTGCTTTCCAGTCCTGTGGACTGTAGTTACAGACCCACTTCTTTGCCCCTTGGAGTTTCTGCCTGTTACTGCTCCTCTTGTGAGGGTTTGCAGAGTGCTTCCCTTACTGAGGCTTTTACTCTCTGTGGCCCGTTGAGTACCTTGTACAGTGTTTCTGTTCTTCTCTTTGTTGGTATGTTGCTAGGTGGGCCTGCTCATTTCATAAAAGAAATACTTATTCCCTCAGGGATTCGGTACTAAAATCAGAGCAGCACAGAATGGGTGAGGGTGGAAGGGGCCTCTGAAGATCACCTAGTCCAACCCCACCCCTGCTCAAAGCAGGGTCAGCCATAGCAGGTTGCTCAGGGTTATGTCCAGCCGGGTTTTTGTACATCTCCACAGACGGACACTCCACAACCTTTTCTGGGAAACTTGTTCCACTGTTGGACCACGCTAACAATTGAAAGGAAAAGAAAACAAAACTTCCTTATGTTGGAATGAAATTGCCTCTGTTTCGATTTGTGCCCCTTCCTCTTGTTCTTTTACTTGGCACCACTGAGAAGACTCTGGCTCCATCCTCTTTACTGCCCCCACCACGTAGTTATACACATAGATAAGGTTCCCCTGAGCTTTCTCTACTCCAGTAAAGAAAGTCACAGCTTTCTCAGCCTCTCCACATAGCTCACGTGGTCCAAGCCCTTCGGCATCTTCGTGGCCGCCATAGGCCTGGAAGCTGTGTGGTACCTATTTTGAAAATCACTTCTGGGTGTCACAGACTTGATCAAAAAAACACATCTATGAGTCACAAGTATCATCAAATGTAAACAACGGCATACAGCGCTTGGACTATGACTCTTCAAAAGATTTGGTTTCTTCTTAGGAAGACTTTGAAGTCAGAATCATAAGTGAGAATAAGTTAATTGGTAGCAATAACCACCACCTAGGGGAGAAAGGGGTAAGTGTTCCTTTCTAGTCATCCAAGCTGATTTTGGTTACATAATAAAACCCACAGCCCTTGCTGTGTAGAAGCTGTGGCTGTTGCCATCTTTTCTTAGTACAAAGTTTGCAAGAAAAAGTTGTGTGTGTTTGTATATTTTTATGTATGTGTGTCACGGTATTTGCAGTAACAGTAAAGAAAAGTCTTGGCATGATCTGGAGGAGCTCCTTCAAGCTTCCATCTTAAGGCGGAGAAAAGAATATTGGTGCATGCTTCTTTCTGGACAATGGACTATGTCAATCCTGCGGCAGCTGCTGTTGCACCTCGTCTCTTATGAAGTTGCAGAAGCCAGCCTCGACTGAATTTGTCCCCAGGGGTGGCATTTGTGCATATCTCAGCATTCAGCTGACGTTCTGCTTGTGTATTTGGTGATAGACTTTAGCCATACCTTCATTGCAATAACTCTACTGTGCTTTCTTCCGGTATATTTTTTAAATGCCCTCTTATAATCCGACTGGTGAGTTACAGACTGTTTGTGCTACAGTTAATGTTGCTCAGCCGTGAGATGCTACAGCCTGGCTGACCACGAGTTTCTCGTCATTAAAAATCAAACCCCAAACCAAGGTGTCTCTATTTGGGATGATAGTTTTCGTTTTTCTCCCGTGTTATGTACAGGTTTTAAGAGTGTTTTAGAAGTTTAATGTTACAAAATGTAACTTAAAATATTAACTGTATATTTCCTATATAATTCCAGGTACGGCGGGAACTGGATGAAAAAATCACTAAAGAACTTGAACAGGGTAATGTGTCATTATGTTAGGAGTGTTTTTACGGAAGAAGATGACTGTTCCTAGCTCTTGAAAAGAATGGCTTGAAAGTCGTCAAGTTCCTGTGCTAAGCACAGGTTTTTTTCCGCTAGCTTTCCGGTTTAGACTTGAATGTGAAAACTTCCTGCTTACCAAAACATTGTATAGAACGTTATGCAGTTGCATGAAAAAAAACAAGTGCAAAGCAAACGAACCCATTTCCCCCCCACAGATACACGTGGATTAAGCTGAAGTCACCTTTCACTACAGTTAATCCTCAAGCACAAACATCAAACATAAAAGAGGCCCCGAGATAAAATTTTTATAGACCTCAGCCATCACTACTTCTTCCATGGACATCAACTGCATTCAGCACTAAACCCTACCATACACGTTCTCTGCTGTTAGTTCTTGATTTTTGCTATGTCTCCTACTCTTTGCTTGTATTTGTAGCTTATATAGAATTATGTTGCAGTCTTTTTTGAATAAGCAAGAAGAATATAATCCATGACAAAGTGCATCCTTTCTTTAGGAAAAGATCATTCAGTAGTGTTTAGGCAAGCATACGATGAGTTGATTGCCTCGAATACATAGCATAAAACATGCTCCATAACCTGAGGCCAGGTGTCCAAAGAGGAATTCCACCCATTTCATGACAATCGTTCCTCCAGAGTGACTGCTTTGCAGTGACTGGTCCTATTTCAAAGCAGGTAGCCCCTCAAAGCATTGCCTTCTGTTCCTGAATGCTTTTAATCATATAGTGTTCAGCTGTTGCTTCATAGCTCTTTCTGTGTGTCTGAATGGACGCAAAGCCATTGCGTTGCATCCATGTGCATTTTGAATGGAATTGCGCATCCGCCAGGAGTCATAGAGTGTGTTTGGTTTGGGGACCTTGTCTGAAAAAGGTGGCCGGAGAAAGATGGCAAAGGTGGGTTTGCTTTCATGGAGTATGGGTTTTCATGGAGGAAAGAGGGTTGTGCCAGAGCGAGTTACAAAGACGCCCCTCAGAGAAGGTGCCAGCCTGGGAGACTTGGCCTGGCCTGACTGCAGTGCAAAGGTGTTTGCGTTTTCACAGGCAGATTCCTTTAACGTTTGTCACAGCGAATGCAGAAGCTGGTTTTTAGGAGTAGTGTTCCAATAAATCACGGGTTTGAACATTTAAGGAAGACAGGCACTTGAGGTTGAAGAGGTCTGCAGGGGGCCAAATGTAGCACTGGTGTAAGCAGAAGTTGCTTGTGGACTCCCTGAAGAGGTTCAGTGTTCGTAGCCTCTGGAATGTCTTTCACTAGCTTTAGAAATACCGTTGACTGATAAGCCAATGTGGAAAAAAAGCTGTTTCTTCCTTTGTGCCTAGCCCTTTCATTATTAAGTTCCCTTGGAAGTTTTTAAATCTCTTTCTGGGTTGTAGTCTCTCCAGTTACCCGTAATGTTTTTGCAGTGACTTATATGGCCCTGTCTACTGTGAAAATAACACCAGGAATCTTGTCTCTTTTCTCCCTAGCCACTGCTGAACTTGAAACTGGATCTGCTGGAGCTTCTCCCATGGTGTCTACTGACGGTTCTTCAAAGAAGTTCCACGTTGACCAGGATCCCCTTTCCAGGGCAATACAGGAGTACCGTGATGTTTTAACCAAAAATTACCTGATTTGAATAAAATGCTAGGGAAAGGCTCTGGAAATCGTTTTGTTTACCTAGTGCATCTAGGGTTTCCCATTCCACGGTTCAGATGTGAAAACGTGTTTATTGCCGTCGGAATGTCAACTCTAAGTCTATTCAATGGATGTCAAGCACATTGCACTTCCCTGTTGGTTTATGGATGCGTAGTTGCTTTCTTTTGCACTCACAATAAGAACCGCATCTATTTTTTCTGACTAGCAGATTGACTGGTCTTGAGTCTTGAGCTTGACAGAACTATCAAAATGCTTCTTATTAAGGTAGATGCATTGTTTTGCTCCACTTCTGTTCTGCGTTTGAACAAAAGCATTCCTTCTGTTCTGTCTAATCCTTTCCCTCTATGTGTTTTGGATGTTTCCGGTGTTTCTTTTAATGCCTAGGACATTGCTTGATGTGCTTTGAGCCCGCTGCTTCAGTCCTGATGCAGCGAGTATTTCTGCTGGTGAAGCGGAAGTTTTACCGGTGTTCAGGCTGGAGAATAGGGCACTTTACACTGCTGTCCCTTCATGCGCCTCAGGTTTAAAAACACTCCGAGCGTATAGGAGGTGCCAAGACAGTTGTTACGTGGTCTTTTTGGTACGTTTGTCTTGTATCACAGAACCATGGAATGAGTGAGGTTGGAAGGGACCTCTGGAGGTCATCTGGTCCAACCTCCCTGCTCAAGGAGGATCACCTAGAGCCGGTTGCCCAGGACCATGTTGGCTTTTGAATATCTCCAAGGATGGAGACTCCACAGCCTCTGTGGGCAACCTGGGCTACTGCTCAGTCACCCCCACAGTAAAGAAGTGTTTCCTGATGTTCAGACAGAACCTGCTGTGTTTCTGTTTGAGCCCATTGTCTCTCATGGTATTCATGGTGATTTTATCCAAAACTGCCGCAGCTTTAGACATTTGCAGTTCCTATGTCAACACCTGTGGTGCACCTGAAACACTTCATATGGGGAAAAAAGGAATCTTCATCTATCGACCTTCAGTCTCCTCAGTGCTTTCCAAAACTTGTGTGATAGCATAGCCAATCTTTTTGTTGCTGCTAGCAGCTGATGACATGGTGGCTGTAGCCCAGACGTTGGCCAGTGTTGTGGGAAATTTGTGTCAATAAAACACGCAGTTTTACTTATTTCAGGGAGCTGCCTGCTGGCACTGAAGGTCTGCAGTTGTCATTTTGTGTCTGCAAAAGTCACTAGCGATCAGAAGATGATAGAGCAAAGTCCCAGTTCTGGAAAAGTAAGAATGGCTGTAGCGAGATGAATTAAGACTGGAAAAATTTGGGGGTTTTACCCACTAATTCAAGGACTTGAGTTAACAAGCAGTGAGGAAGGCAATGAATGCTGCTGTGACACTCTGTTCCTTTTTATATTAAGACATTTTTTGTGAAGGTAAGACACTCTATTTCATTCTAGATATTCTGTTCCCACTTAATATTTAATAAACTTTGTAATCCAGTACATGTCTTTGTTTTATTGCTCCCCTTCCTGGCTTTGCTTTCCACCCCCTTCCCTGCCCATAGAGCTCTCCAGAGCTCGCCTCTGCTCACTTCAGCTCTGTTCACAGCTGCGTCTGCAGCTTGTCCTGGAGGCCAGGCACATGGCCAGCATGCGTCTGTGTCCTTTTCCTCTTGAAGCACAATTGTGTTGAGATCGTGGACTGGAGTTGAGGTATGGCAAAGAATCAGTTCCCAGACTCTTCCGCTGGTTTAGAGCAATCCTTGTGCTCTGGGCAGAAGGTAGTGGGTGAGCTTCTGGTAGCCATGAAACGCTGGCAAATCCCACAGGTTTTGATCCCATGGGGAGTGGACCAATTTGTAGCCTGCAAAGGGAAAAGGTGTGAAGAAATTTCTTCAGCCCGCACCGGAGCGGTCAAAGAGAAGTTCAGCTTTTAGTACTTTCTAGAGTCTCTCCACAGAGAAAGCAGGTGCAGGACATCTTGGCCTTCACTTTGTGTTGTCCTTGTGATAAACTCGGACATGACTGGTTTTCAAGTTTGTTCTTAACCTGCCCTGTGCTGCCAGTTGTCAGGTCATGGAGCACATCCTCCTGGAAGCCATTTCCAAAGATGTTAGGGAGAAGAAGGTGATAAGGAGGAGTCAGCATGAGTTTGCAAAGGGGGAAATCATGCCGTGCCAATCTGGTAGCCTTCTACGATGTTGTGAGTAATTCAGTGGACAGAGGAATAGCAGTGCATGTTGCTTATCTTGACTTTAGCAAGGTTTTCTCTGGCTTGCACCGTAACAGTCAAGTTCAGCTTTTGGAAATTCCTGATCTCTTTCCAAATAGAAAGCAAGTGTGTTTCTTAATTTCTTTGCTAAGGTATGCTAGAAACACTTTCGGGCCAGTAGCTATAAGAGGATTGCTAGATATTTAAAATCAGTTGCACAGAATATACAATTCTGTTTCAGAAAATATCATTATGCCACTTGTTTTTTCCTCAAGAGCAGTGTAAGAAGTTGTCCAGGTTTTGCTCTTTTCAAAATGTTGCGTTGAATTGTGGCCACAAAACATGAGTTTTTCATTGTTAGTCATTGGCAGAGTGGTGGCTTGAAAGATCGATTAAAGGCTGTTTGAGTAGTGCTGCCATAGCACTAATGTGTCCACCACCATAGTGGTGGTGTGTCCATCTTGACTTATGAGATATTCCGGCATCTGCTTATAATTCGTTGCTGACCTCTGCTGCTCCAACTGCTTCACTGGTGCTTTGCAGAGGGAATCTAAATCTGGTCTCCTATAAGCATACTGACCAACTTGGTCCTGTTTTCACCTTCCCTTTTACCTTGGAGGCATCTCTCAGCACCCTTACCCAGGATATAGAGATAAACCACCTGTTACTAGAAACAAACTACAAGTTCTATTTCCCTATAAAAGCCAATGGTAAATGCTTCTTTACTGCTGGCTCTTAGTGAGAAGTGAAGGTTATTGGCTGCTGGACAAACTGAACTGAAAGCCAGTGTTAACATCTAGCATAACAGTTGTTCGTAACTGTTACCATGAGGGTAGCGGGTAAAGGAAAGTATACTCAATTAATTAACTCCAAAGTTGATGTGTTTGCTTTCTTGTTCGCTAATGAAAAACCTATTTGCAAAAGTGGGTACCTGGTTCTTGCTGCTTGTTGGAAGCAGCCCCAGCTGCCCTGAGAGTGGTGCTGCTACCACATTACATGACAATACACAAGGTTGCTATTTATCCTGAAACAGAGCTGTATCTTGTTCTATAAAACAGGGAATCAATCTTCTCTGCAGCTGTCTTTCATAATTTCTGTCTAAGCCTCTGGTCCAGTTCCCTGGTGTCTTAGTGCTTGATCACGTACTACTGGCACATAGCGGGTGCATGTTGAGGGTTTTTTTTTTTGTTGGTTTGTACAATGCAAGCAATATAGGCAAATTGAATGTGAACAAAGGAATTTCAGCTTGTTCCTCCACCCCGCTGCTGCTGTTTTTTCCACTCCAGAACAAAGGGGTTTTGGCTCTGCATCAGACAAAGAATGCCTTTCTTAAGCAAGACTGAACTGTATGAGACTTTGAACAAGAAAATGCAGCATGTGAAGAAATGTTTCTCACTACCAAACTGCATCTCTTCAACTGTGCCTATTTAGGGACCTCTTTCTCTAACGTAAGCTTTCTCTTCTTCCATATCCATCGCGCCTTCAGCTCCAGAGCATAGTGTCAGGCAGTCCTCTTCCAGGCAAGGTGCAGCCTTGTTTTCCGTACTTTGGGAAATAACATCCAGCTACTTGTTTATGGTATGCCAGTCTACCTGTGCATTGGCAGTGTCTTTTCCTTTGCAATGCAACACGCAGTCTCCAGTCTCTTCTCTCCAACCCTTGCAGCTCCAGCCATTGTCTGCTTCTCAGCATATTATACAATTTTATTCATATTATAGTTCCTGTGTTCCCATCCTTTCAAACTAAGCAATTTTTTTTACATGCCTGATGTCTTACATGGTAGTAGTAAGAAGAAAGATGAACAGTCTTGATTCAGTCCTGAAAGGTCAAATTAGATTGTTGGAGAAATCGGAGTCTGAGGCCATTCCAGATACACAGGGCAAAAAACCTTGCCTTTCCCAGTCTGCCATCACCAAAGAAAGCTTCAGTGCTGGACAGTTATGGCTTATATACTGGAATTGCAGCATGAGGTTCCATGACAGGAGGGAATCCTGGTTCTGTAATTTATACCACTCCAGCTGCTCTGGAGCATCACAGCTATGAAAAAGGGAAACACCATATGAGATGTGCCTTCTGTAAAGCCTTGAATGCACCAGTACATGGCTATGTGTAGCCTTTGGTGCCTTCCAATGACATTAAAACTTAGAGATCTTGTTTCAGGAACAGATAATATGGTTTCATTTTTTATAGCAAGCTATTTTTCATGCCATGTTCTTCAGTTTCTACAGAGGCCGAACGATATTTTCATGTCTTGCAGCCAGCCACTGGTACATCTCAACAGCTTTGGTGTCCGTGATGCTTGAAACCAGGGTGGAGAGGTGTGATGTTAATGGGCACACTGAACTGCTCGCTGGTCTTCAGTGGTGATATACTATCAAGAGGAAGCCAAGGGCAAGGTCTCCATTGAAAACCTAGCCACGCATGAGGATCTTTGGGGGCCAAAACAGAGGTCTGGATATCTGTCTTGGCATAGATGCCAATTCTTTTGAACAGGCAGTTGTGCACCTGGTGTCAATCTTGCGAAGCAGAAGAAACCCTCCTGAGACCATGGCTTTAGCTCCTGAGGCCCGGAAGAGGCTGTACCTGACAGCGGCTGCTGGGACTGGGACCACCCAGGTCTGGCCTGGAGGTACCTCCCAGCACTGAGCTGCAGCTCCAGCTGTGAGCAGTGATGGAGCTGTGGGAGCAGGGGTATTGTCAGCCGGAGCCCAGTCCCACCACTCTGGAGCAAGGCAAGCAGGGTGGACCTGAAGATTGTGGCCAGGTCCAACCAGGAGTGCAGATTACCAGGCAAGTTCCGGGTAACAAGTCGGCTGGGAAGTCTGTCCCCAGGGCAGGGTCAGCTTCAGGATGAGGCCTTGTGAGGGTGACTGGGGTCAGACACAGCCCCAGGATGGCTGGGCAGGGCCAGGCTGCAGCATCAGCCCACAGGTCTTCAGTGTTCATGAGGCACAGGCTTGATACGATGCTGAACCAACAGTGAATCAATCAGCTTTTCTCCTCAGCAGCACCAACTCATCCGGTTACCCAGGACTCCTGTCAGAAAGCTCATTTCTTATTGCCTTGAACTCTCTGATTTAGGTATGCTGTCCTACAAGAGGATCAAGCACGTCCTCAGCCCTGTTAGGGGCTCTTCTTTTGTCTGGAAGATCATTTACTTGTTTACAGTTCATCCTAACAGGGCAGTCCAGCTACCCAGTGCTTACTGTGAGCAAGCTGCCAAACCCAGTAGCCTGATGGGGATGGTACAAAGATATGTATAGCTATAGATACAAAGATATGTATATGCATATAGATAGGTCTCTACACATAGATATCTAGATGTAGGTACATACAGTGTGGATCCCTCCAGCAGCAGAGCACAGACAGTCAGTCTGCCCTGTAGCTGAGCTGGTGTCTCATCTTGATGGTTTCACACCTGGATCATGGGGCTGAGGCTCTCCTGGGAGCAGCCCAGACAGCAAGTACCTTCCTTTGAGTCCCTAATTTGGGCTCCCGCCCACCCTTGGGCTTCTCTGCTCCCCTGGGCTGGTGTAGATGGGCCTGGGTGCAGCTGGAGCAGGGTTTTATTCCAGTGTCCCTTCCTCCCCACCATCACCATCCTCAAGCAGAGGAGGTTTTATCACATAACCCAACACTTAACTCCGCAGTGCCTCAATGCCTTCCAGCCTGCACAGGGGTCAGGTTTCTCACGGCTGTGTCACTTGTACCCATTATTTACCCATAAAACCCAAAATAATTGGCAAGACGACCTTTGGCCGATGTCAGTTTACAGTCTTTGTGGCTGTCCCAATCTTTTGTAATCCCAGTGTCTGTTAACCTAATGTTGCTGTTTGCTCACCGATTTAATTTCTGAAACAGATAAACAATGCAGAATGCTTAAAGAAATAGCAGTGTGAAAGACTCCTTCTTAATCTGCTTATAATTATAATGTCTTTGCATGCCTTTTCCCAGCACAGCTCGTTTGAGAAGATTATGAAAATCATCATTGCAATAGACCTCTTCTAAATGACAGCCAGAAGCCCACCAGCACAACCTGCAGGTACTGGGAGGTATCGCGTGATACCTGGAAAAGGCCCCTAGGACAAGGGGTTGACAACAACCTGCTAGTCAGCCTTTACCGTACCGTCAGTTTGGCTTATGCCTCCTCTCGCCCTTTGGTTACATGTTGCCCGTAGCAGATGGTGTTCACTGTTTGCACTTGCAAATCAAGCTGATAACTATAGTTCTTGACACTGTCCCTTGAATGTGCAAATTGCTTTTCATTGATAGCACCACCTTTCCCTAAACTTAAGCACTACTTTAGCTGATGTTACTATAATAGCTGACCATTCTACTACCTATTAACTACGATTAATTATTAATCATTAACTATTGCTATTAATTTAATCACTGCTACAAGCACAACAAGGACAGTGACTGTTACACAGGCAAGCAGCACGGTCCATCTTTTATTCAGGATAATTTGGACCACATACTAGTCAGGCCTTATGAGCACAGCTGTGTATCACAAATGACAATTTTCACTTTTTATCTTCTCTTGCCATTTCTGTTTTAAACATAGAAATGGAGTACAAATTTGGCTCCCACTTCATAGGCCCATCCCCAGGCGTCTATAGCAATGCCTTTATGTAGAACAGAGCTTTAGGCATCTTTGTAAACAAACAGAAAAATGCCTCCTTCACATTTATAGACACTCGTGCCATCTACAGGGACACTACTGCCAGTCACTTTCTTGCTGATGAACTGCCGATTGCCATAGCCTTAGCAAAAAGTCACTTTATTCTCCAGTTATATTGTCAAAATCCTGTGCATACAACTGCATTCCCTGTTGCAAGAATGCATAGACAAATCCAACTCAAATGCTCCTCTTCAATGGCTTTTCATGAAACAGGATCATGCTTACATATTCCTAGAGCACTGAGGGAAAAATAACGCAGTACAAAGCTAACAGTCCTTTCACAGCAGCAAGGTAGCCCCAACAGAGATTATTTACCAAGGAATCCTGAATCACACAGGCCCATTCCAGCTCCCTTTTCCATACAATTCTTCAGACCAACCTGATCATCAATGTGTCTTTGTATTTACTGTTAATAAACTTGAATTGTTTTATGCTGTCCTCTAATTTTCAAGAGTTGCAGGGCTGTATCCTGGAAACGCACCAATATTTCAGAGAAGCTGGGCTTTAAAACCTCATTTATTTCTTGGCATCCACAATGGAGCTGAGCCTTCTTCAATCAAGAAAAGGACATATTTGGGATTTTTGTTTTACCCATCTATTTTGGGGCAAGGAAGAAGTTACTTTGACATGGGCTGAATTTAATCCCCTCTCTATAAACGATTGGCGGTATTACTTTTCAGCTTTATTCCTGAAGCAAAATCCTGCACCTGCATTTTGCCATCTGTCACATGAGGGGCCCACGCCACTGTGAGAAAAATCAGCTTTCATTTTGGACACGGAAGACAAGATGTGTAGGTGTTCTGGGCACACAGACAGGATCAAACAGAGAAAAATATGTACCAGAAATGCAAGAAAAAATGAATGGATCACTGGTGTTTGCAACTTATCTATACTTCTTTATGTCTGGATTATCTTCACTGATTAAGCCTTTATTGGTGCTGTAGTAGAACTTTTGTCATCTTAGAAGTTTCTAAGGCTCAGGTGGCTCATGGCAGAGTACATGGAAACTTCAGTCGTTTCATAAATAATGCTCTGCTGCTTAAAGGCCCAAGATGATGAAGGGCCAGCCAGGAAGGGCTGAGGCTCTAAACATTGCTCTGGGTACATCTGTGTGTTGAAGTGTGGCATTAGGAGTAGGGTAGCCTGGCAATTAAGGGCAATTCTGCTGGCATCTCTGCTTTGCTGTTGATACTCAGAAAAAGCGTAATTAGAATGAAACCCAAACTACTGACATCCACAATGTGGTTGTAGAGCATCATACATGTCTTATCCACAATAAAATGGTACGACTCCCAGACTGAAGTTTGTCTTTCTTATTGCTTTCTGCACTGGCTGGACTTCTGAAAAATGGTAGAATGAGAAGTTAGAGCATAAAACTCAAAATTACTTGACGGATGTTATAAACTATGCAAGATGTTAAACTAGTCTCTAGATAAAACAGGAAGCTGTCCCCTTCACCCACATAACAATCATCACTTAAATTACAAAAATAGCTAACTCTACCAAGTATTAGAATTTGGTTCCATTTGTCATCAGAGACTGTTTCCACTCGGATCCTGACAATTTTAATTGAATGTGAACTGATGACTTTTCAGGGAAGCAGTCTTGAAAATCAGAAGTGCAATTCCAGAGGGCAATCCCACACCATTATAGTTACACAAAAGAATCTTAAGCCTGCCTTTTCAAAGACCTTGCGCATTTGCACTTCCTAGATTTAAGCTGCACTTACGCCTGACTCTTGTATCCAGGATGAGTTACGACAAGCAGTAGACGAAACATGGCAAAAAGCAAGAAGGCTGTTTCCGTTTGGCGTTGATGAGCACGCGCTTTCACGCATTTTGCACTTGCAGTTTAATCATGGAAATCATTCTGCACGCTCCTACTGCTGATGATCTGATTGTTAGGAGAAAGGCGGGCCCCAGTCCTATTGACTGTTTACATCTTAATGTGCCCTGTTTTTGAAATCTATTTCCAAACTAACCGAGGTTCTATTGTGTGATATTTCCTCCGCAGCATCACACATTTTCAATCAGCATCAGCTCCTTAGCCATAATCACTTCCTGCCTTGGCTTCTGCTCAGCACTGCAACTTGCTGCAAAACAGAACTCCCATAAATCCCGTCTGTGGAGATGAAATGGTGTAGGTGCAGTGGTACCTAGGTGGCAGTTGGCAAGAACTGGTTTTATTCATTGGAAATGCTGTAAACTGAGTTTGAAATGGTTGTAAAGAGCTAGGGTTTTCAATGCTGCATGTTTTTTCCTAGTCTTTTGCACGCATGTTGCCTTGAATACAATTTTAGCAATCTGTCCCCTGTATCTGAGGACACTATGTCACCTGCATGTCCCATCAGTGCAAAATACTCCAGATCCTTGCCATGTATCACCAGCAACTCTGGTCGGACAGTTTGCAGAAACATCATAGTGTTCATCTGCATACAGGTGTCCATCTGCATCATAAGCAGAGTTGAAGTCTGAAATTATACAAGTGAGAATTCCCAAAGATTGAAGCACAAAAATCCAAAGCAAGATGCATAATTAAAAAATAACATTTTAGGATAGGAAGCTTCCATATGAAATTACAGTGCCTTAAAATATTTCTGAGTAGAGAATGTTTTCTCACAGTTTCTCAGTATTACAATATGAATGACATGCACAATAATTGTATCTGTGTTAAAGAGAACTTGGCTATAATGAGCAGTGCTGTAAAACCTAACTTTGTCCATGTTCAACAGGTTTCTATCCTGCTTACTTCTATTTTTTATGAATTTCACTACTTCAAATCCAGCTTCTTCGATGTCTCCACCTGTATAAATTCCAAACCAGTTTCTATGCAGAGCACCGTAATCATCACTGCTGGAAAAATCAACACTGAATCAAAGATAAGATAAATCTAGAGTACAGAACAAAAAGAAGATGGTAGGACAACCATTAAAGATGTTTTAGTGGACAAAACCAGTAGATGCACGTGCCCTTGCGCTCCCTCCAGTAACGAACACCTTTTAGATAAAAGTGCAAGTAGCAGGCAAGAAGTTCAGGTGGAGTGAAATTTCTTGGCAATCAGTGGCACCGTTACTGATGTAAGGCTGAACGGCAGCAGCACGTTGTTCAACGCAAGTTCCAGAGTTCCTGGAACGTGCTGCAAGGCTCCAGGAAGGAAGATATTACCGCCTAGATAAGGTCAGGCTTTTAGTGCTAGCAAGTAGTTCTTGGCAAAAGTCTGAATGCTATTTTGTTTTCAGCTTTGATTTCTACCTTTGTAAGTGGAGCTTTTCTTCAGGCAAAGTGCTACTACTGGAAGAAATGTCAGCATTTCTATAAAAATTACTGTAAAAAAAAAGGCCTCTGAAAAGGACCCTGAGATACAATATAGCACACTGGAAGAGGCTATCAGGAACAGGATTTCCAGGACAAATGCCTGGCTCTTTACTATCTTCTGTCATATGTTTTTAACCTAAGCCTGGTACCAGTTTTCCCTCCCTCACCTCAAGGCTTGGTCTGTAGAGATACCACCTTCTGGCACATCTGGGTTTTGTGGGTTTTTTTTTGTCTGTGAATACCTGATACACCTTCGGCTGGGGCTGCACGGCTAGAAGGCGCGTCCCCTGGGTGGTGGATAGGGGATCCCTCTCTGGAGGGTGCACCGGATAAAATTGAAGAAGGTGCCGCGAACCAACGCAGCCTAAGGGAAGGCCACCCTGACAGAAAAACCACTGGCCCTCCAAGTCATGGGGGTTGGGCAGGAGGCCAACTACCTCCTCCCGGAAAAAAAAAAATAAAAAGTTGCAGAAACGATGAGCATCAGCTCGGAGATGGAGAAAATCAGTAATGAAGTGAGGAGGAGGAGATGGAGCTGGATCGGTCATGTCTTGAGGAAAAAACCAACAGAAGACTGCGCTGTGGCCCTTGGGACTCCAGAGCACGCAGCCGCAGACCGATCGAAGTGGAAGAATGATGTTCGCGCCTTGTGTGCCTCCTGGCACTGAGAGAATTCAGATCAGATACCTGATACATGAAGTATATCTTACTATTTAAGCAACAGGGAAGCTGAGACTGATTGATATGACACAGCTTTTCTGGATCTTTACTCTGACTGAGGAACTCTCTTCCACTTAAAAAAAAAAAGTCCACAGGCTTATTTTCATGGTTCTAATCACTAACTGCAGTTTCCCCAACTGGAAAGCAGAAACAAGAACACAATTAGTAAAAATTAGCAGAGTTGCATACACAGGTGACAAAAATTGAGATAGAGTTAGTATTGTCTGTCTCCTTGCCTTGTGCTTTCTTCGGTTGGCATCATGACTCCTTACACCTGCAGCTTGAAGATGCAAAAGAGGCAGACTTTTTCAGAAGTACTATAGACTACATATAACCAGCAAGCACAAACCATCTTGATGCTTCACTGACGTGATCACATTTGTAGTTTCTGAGTCTCTCCAAGTGGGGCTTCTGCATTCTTGAGAAGCACCTTCATGGTCATTGTCATTTAATTCCTAAAGGAACAACAGCCCACAGCTTGGTATTTGTCATGTTAACTGTGGAATAAACTAAATCATCTCTTACCATTGCACTGAGAACACAACCCTGGTATTTAGGGTCACTTCTGTAGGAATCTGCAGAATAAAATTCTCAGTGGAGTGCAGCTTCACGCAGCAGCAGCGAAGAGGTGGAATTATGTTCCCACAGGTACAAAGCATCTACTCAAGCATACACATCTGGTACATTTGCTATGAAAGTAGTATGGCGATGGTCATGACATAAATCTGTCAAACAAACCACCCATGTTCTATCCTCGGCTCTAGCACAGTGTGTTTGATACGTCTCTCTATCGCTTTACTTATAAAATGAGTTGGAGGATAACACTAACGCCAGGGACTAAGGATAACAGGCTGTAGTTGATAGTGAAGGTTGAGTCATACAGAAATTCTCCACTGTCGGAACACGTCCTCAAAACAGAATCCGTGTTCTTTCAATCCAGTAACCTGCCTGTAGGCCATGTAATATTTAAAGAACTTTGATTGCAAATATGTGAAGTGGACAGGGAGGCACTTCACATGGATTGCAATTAGGGAAGTTGCCCTTGGACCACCTTCTGCATTACTTCATGCACACCAAATGAATTTAATTAATCTCTTCATAAGCCAGCTCAGTCATTTCACTGGAGGCGTACTTTTCCAGCACTAGTCAAGGCTTGTCCTTTCACTCCAAGATCTCTATTAAACAAACAAAAGAAGGAAGTGACCAACCTAGGGCAATGCAGGAAACTTAATGGAATATGACGATTACCTCCAATTCAGCCTTACTTCCTTTTGTCCTTAGCATCACCTTTCTCTGCCGTGGTCATTTTTGTAAAATGGGTTTATTACTCTACAAGGACACACTGGATTTTACTGAACATCACCTGTTATTTATTGGATCTTTAATCTAGGCTCTTTGCAGGAAAAGACCGTTTCCAAGGACACTATGGACTATGACCCCTTTTTCCTATCTCAGCAGGGCTCTTCATGTACCCAGGATCCAGCTGACAGCCATGGCCACAGTGGTCAGGATTCACTGCGAGTGCCTTCAAGTCTGAAAAGGGAGTTACTCTCTTTTTCTTGAAAGTACTTTTCCCTCCAGCAAGACTAAAGCAAAGGCTTTTTGCAGACGATGTTACTCCTCGTCTCCTAGGAGACATTTGCTTTGCTGCATCTGTATGATTAGCGGGAAACAGCAAGGAGAACTTGCACCCCAGCCGGCTGGCACACACCGACTGGCATACCGCTGCTCAACACAACAGTGATCCGTGGTGCTTTTTCCGTTCCAGTCTTCTTTCATACCTCCTCAGCACCTGAGGAGATAACTTTTCCTCTCAAAAATTCAGCCCTACTGCTTCACTTGCTCTACGTTTTACCTCTTTACTACTTTCAACACTTTTGCTACACTAGCTGCAGTGTGGGTTCACCTAGTCAAGGCACTTACACAGCCTTCACACTTGCTGAGCTTCCCCCCCAGACAACTCCTCCTCCTCCTCTGGGGACTAATATTCTCTAGCTTTCTTTTTTTAGAATGACTAATATAAGGCCATCACTCTACATCCACTTTCTAGTTTCAGTCACATTTTTTTTCCTACTTTGATTCATTTTATGAAAGTAAATTAATGATATAAAAAAATTAACTTTTATTGGTGACCTATTTTTTAGCTGGACTGCGTAACAGGTTTGATTCAATAAAAATACTGTTTCTGACTTGTTATAATTCAATTTCCTGCATCAAATACTGTTTTCCTGAGTGCTTTGTCTCCACCATATACTTACAGGGACCTAGTTATCCACTACAGATTAGAGGTCCTAGAAGTTTACAAGGCTGCAATTTCATCTTATAAATTTTAAAAGCATATTGGGCCCTAGATTCGATTTCAAGAGACCCCTTCTGACCGTGTCTCCTGCCTTTGATCCCTTCACCAGTACATCCAGAAGAGGTTTTGGTCAAATCCAGACCAAAACCAATGGCATCAAATTGAAGCAAAATTTGGTGCAGAAATTGAAACAAAATTTGAGCGTAAGTCAAAAAATCACAACTCTGAAAAGCTTTACATTGCTGCTGTCTAAGCATGAACGTAAGCAAACTCCACAGCTGCCAGTTTTAAGGTTTCAGACAGAGCTCTGCTTCTGAGCAGGCTCTGTCTTGGCAGGGCTGAGTTACTGCCCACAATCCCAGTCCGAGCTGCGAGCTGGCCAGCCTTTGCCTATCTCATTGCAGAAGAATCAATTTGACAATGCACTGCATATCAACCCATTTGGGCTATGTGCAGCCAGTTTTTGTTACGATCCTTTTCTGAAAGGAAGTTTAAACTTATCTTTCTCAATCCCCTGGAGAATGCCCTAAGTTTAGGCCAGCCTGTGAGTGATAACACATTTTAACTTCTTTGAGCTGTACCCCCCCCCCCCTACCCTGCACACACAATTTCACAGGTCCAGAAAAAATGAATGCAAGACCTGAGGTCACTCAGCTGCAGGGAAGAAGACAGGGTTTGCAATCTGGGTTTTAAACATCTGTGTGAAACTATTATTTTCCAGATCATGTTTTTCCTGCTTCAGTAACTCCTGAGCTACTTGGAATTCTCATCTGGTCACTCCCTGGATTTTACTGATCAGCTTCACCGCCTTGGTTCCACAGCCTTGCATCTGAAATCATCACTTCAAGGACAGAGAAAATAGTTTCAACTAACATCAGCAGCTCATCATATTTTAAGTCCTTAACCAAACACAGGACCAAGGAGTTGCATTGCAAATGGTGTGCTCCAGGCAGATGGTCCCCATATGCATTAACATTCCATAACCCAGCTTGCAACTAATTCCTCAGCTGTAAAGCAACAGATTTCCTTAGTCATTCCAGTGCTCCTACAAGTATTCAACCTACGTTCTTCAACTATAACTCTCCTAATACATCCAAGGCTAAGTAGTGCATTTAAAACCAGCTCATCCCGGTTCTACTGTTTGCCTCTGCATTTTTTCTGCTGAGCCCTAAAGTAGCTAATTTACATAATCATCTGCTTTATTTGTCCTTTATCAATACAATTCACTTTCTATACTTTCTTTTCTCTTGTGCTGATATCAGTGTTTCAGTAGCAAAAGTGCTTTTCATTATACATGATTTTTGTTCACTGTTTAATGAAACTGGTCGATTCTTTTGACATAATGGATTATAGCCAGACTTTACGGACTTTCAGTAATCACAGAAAAACCCTGACTTGCCTTATTCATTGTCTGCTCAGCAATTCCCTGCACAAATGGGGACAGAAAACGACAAGACATTACTTTCCTAGGTCACAAGATGGATAGAGGAGAAAAAGGTTTGCTGGGCTTCACATGCTCCACCAAGAACAATCTCAGAAAACAAGCTGGAAGCTACAAGAATTGAGAGCCAGATTTCATGGAGAAAAATATATTCAGTTCAATGTATTTCGTTTCCAAACAGTGAACTTGCAAGGACAAGTACCAAATATAATATTAAAATCAATATAAAAAACCAAATACGCACATAAAAATAACTTTTTTTTTTTTGACAGCACATTTATATAGCAGGGGAAAAATACTGGACCTGTTGGCACACTAGAGGACAAGGAAAACGACTTTGTCCAATAGTACCAACTTCCTCTTGCTGCCACCATACCAGTATTTTGCTGGGTAATGAATAGGATGTGGCCTAAAACACAATATACTGCACAGACCTTGTCCCACTTAGCTGCTGCTGATGTGTAAGAGGAGGACTATTATGGTTATATGTGATCCTTATATTCAATATGGCAAATTTCATTCAAAAGAAATAATTTCTCTATCTAAAGTACTCCTGTGTCTTCTAAACTACACTCTAGCAAGACAATAGTTACACATTTGCAAGCACACAATTTTTTCTATAGATCCTACCCAAGTTTTGAGCAACATGACAGCTGCTGAGAGGAGAAGATAGAGAATGAGTTGGTCTGGAATTTAATGGGCTTCAAATAAAGGTATATATTTGGTTTCGGTTCTGTGCTCCTGCTCGGAAGCCTTTCTTTCTCCAATTTAATTTCTCTGCAAGCTTTAAGGCACTAAGAACTCCTGCACCCCTAGTATAGTTTGGGGACTAGAGAACAATGTTTGATAAACAACCAAAAAAACCCTATTAGATGCATAAGTCATTGCTTTGACTGTGAAATCCTTTAACATTCTTGCTGTCTACATTACACCCCACCCCACCCCACCCACCCCCCCCCCCAAAAAAAAAGCTAGTTTTCTACTTACAGCTGGAACTACATTTAGAGATGGTTAAATTGACTGTCACACAATCTACCCCCAAATAATCCTGAGTTAACAGAAAAAGCCTTGATTTACCTTTAGGAATGAGATCTTATTTTAAGAACGAGGTATATATACACATTATCAGGACTATCACTGATATTGCTTGCATTTCCCAGTATCTATTTTACAGCAAAATTATGCAGCATGTAACCGCAAAGGAAATACAATGAAAGCGTCTTTAGTAAAACGTAGAAACTTTAATTTACATGCAAAACTACAACATATTCATAATAAAAAACTGGTGACTAAACAAATTAAACACAATTTGTAAAAATATTCCATGTTGTTAAATAGGTCTGTACAACCAAACATTTACAAAGTCCCTGTGCATTTTCATCTTTTCAATGCACAACTGAGTTTAAAGGTTCTGCTCGAATATTCCCCAAGTCAAGAGCTGAGTCTGTCTCTTCATCAATTTCACCAATGACAGCACTGCAATAAAAAACAGGTTATCGTTTGTTGAAATCCCATAATGTAAATCTGTAAAGCCAAAAAATTGCTAGTGAAGACATCCTGTTGTTGTTTTTTTTTTTTTTTTTTTTTTTAATAGTAGAGTTCTATCCTTTGAACTTCAAATTTTGATGGCTGTAAGTAGAGTCTAAAGGCAGTTTTTTTGGTTTTAAGATATAGGTTATAAGAACCAAACACTACTGGTCTGTTTTAGGCAGTAAGTTAGCCTCTGAAACAAAAACTGGAAACCTTTTAGAGAGAGAATAGCTTTTCAAGAGTAATGTCTAACTGTAGCAATTTATAAGCGCATATGGCATCAGATAAGCAAGACATTTCCTTCAACACAGCCCAGTGAAATGTTATTAATTTATCCAAGGGAGAATATATAGTATTTCACCTATGCTACGTTAAGACTTACCTGGACTAAAATACTAGCGGACTCAGTAAAACTGCCTTAAAGAGAAAAGAAGTTGAAGGTAATAGAAGTCTTTCTAGTTCAGGACAAGAACTAACCCAGAAGGAACATAAGAAGAAAGAGTCTAATCTTTCTGGCATATCTTTCTATTCACCACTTCAGAGACTTACGAGCTAGTGGCTGTATCCACAAAATGACTTAACAGCCACCAGAAACTATGTTATATTAATCCATCCAATAGTTTTCTGAACAAATTTATACTTTTGGTCTTTGCTACATCCTGCAGCAATGAGTTCCACAATTAAAGTTTTGCAGCGTGCAGTGAAATACCTTTATACATAACTTGTTGTCAGATTAAAGAGTATTAAACAATTATTTGGCTTTTTATACACATTTGTACTATTTGAATGAAAAGTTACTGTTAGAGCAGCATGCTTAGACCTACCTTCGTATGTCTATCAATTTATTTATTTTTGCTGAAAAGCTTAAGTCAAGTGATAAAAGCCTTCCAAAATGATCTGCTTTCTCAATGATGTCAGATAAACACACCTAGATATAAATCTAAGTGTTGACATTTCTTTGTACAGAAATATCTATTAGAATTAGAAGATTAAAATTCCTATCCAGGCTCATACGTTGGTCACTGTGACGTGTTCTTTTTCTGGTTGTGATTAAAAATAATCTCATTTTTTGCCATCAGTTTCACAATGCTGCTACAAAAATCATCTTCCCAGCAGGCCCACTTACCAGGCCTTCTTCCCGCTTCTCTTGTAACCCTCCCATCTGTTTGGCACATCAGCTACTTTTCTCTGCATTTAATGAGCTTTTACTATCATTTTGTCATGGCATTTTACATCAAATATCAACTCATACCTTTGACCTGTCACTACGTTGGCTTCGACTGTCCAGTTGTTACACTGTCAAGCCAGAACCTTCATGCATTCTCCAGATTATAAAGTGTTCTCTATGAAAATCTCATGTAAAAAAATCCTGTTAAAAGTTAACTTTGTATACCAGATTGCTGACTTGGTGCACACAAGTTCTACTTCATCTTTTGTTCATTTTTCTATCTTTTCCTTTGTTGATGGATCCTGTCATTCACGGGCTGGAATAAAGAACATCTACACAATGCCTAGACTCAAGAAAGGAAAATGCTGAGCTTTATACTGACCCTTCCTAGATTGCTATCAGTACATGAGCTGGTTAATTTACAGCTCAGTAAATCTAGACCAACAAGATCTTAACATCACAATGCAATCAATTCTGTAAGAGAAGCATAGATATTTGCTATTTAATATGCCTCAGATTTGACAGTACAATCCGTGCTGCCCACTGATACAAATACATAAGGTGCCCGGGGCTATCAAGATGTATAGAGATATATGAGATATATATATATACACACACACACTAAATTTTTATTAATTGGTTTACACAAGCATATGCTGTACTTACACATTATCACCTCTTACGATGTATAATCCCAGCACTACTTGCTCAACTCCTTGTGAAGAACTGAACACTCGCTCATGGCTTTCATCTAAAATCAAGTTAATGGTCTGATCAAAACCTTTGAGGGTTCCCTGGAAAAAAAACAATAAAAGCACTCCACTTACCTTTTACATTTATCATCTTTGCTCTCAAGGATATCTTAAACAAGGTGGCAATACTAAGGTACTAGAGAACAGATGCTCTACTTATGTTTTATTGTTAGGCTTAAACAGAAACAGCTGGAGAATGAAACTTTAAAAGCAATTAATTGATTTTTAAAAAGTATCTCTATTTACTACCGAGTGTTCATGCTAACAGCTACCATAACCTTTAGCATTAAAAGTAGTAAAGTTTCCCTTGTACCAATGACGGCCCTCTAGACAACTAATTTTACTATTTCTACACTATTTTAGTCTTCCTTGTATGGAAGTTTCCAGAAATCCAATAATTAAGTCAAAGAACAGAAAAATTAGATTCTTTTGGTAAACAGTATTGAAACCATTCTTAACATCTGATTTTAAGTGGTATCTCTTTGAAGGAGATTAACTTGGTTCCACAAAATTACTCAAAAGCACCTCCAAAACACACAAAAGGAAGAATTTTTGTGATACGTCAATATGCATTTGGAAAAATAACATAATTGATTTGTATAATTTACCATCAATAATTGATTAAGAAATTTAAATTCATGTAAGACACCATTATTCAAACAGTAATAACACCCATTTATACCATCTAGCCATGTAACAATGAGTCACGTATACCAATTCTAGTCAAATCTTCTTGGTAGAAAGTATCTCGTATCACAACACAAGGTCTACCAGACTGACTCCAACCAGACAGATTTGGTGAAGCTGGTATTTTTCTGCTAAAAGTACCGTTTTCTCTTTCCAGAGGCCACACAGAGCTAAGTACAGGCAGATAAGAACATATAATCCTCATGCAAAGATCTTACTATTAAGTTGAACTCAAAACACAAGAGAATAAAAGATAGAGGGGAAAAAAAGAAAAAGGAATACAAGAAAAAAAGTAACACCAGAAGCAATAAACCCAAAACATTAAACAGTCTAATATATAGTAGTTTGCCAGTCCTCAGCTTTTCAGGCTTAAACAGAATCCCATAAAAATTTAGATGGAAATCAAATTACTGAACAGAGAAAGAAGTGCATTTTCTTATGCATTCCTATAGAAAAGGCCACTTGTCAAGAAGTCAAAGCATTTGCACACACAAGTTTATCAAAGGACAAAGCTGACAAGCAACAACCAGTAACTGTTTAAATCATACAATGTAAAATAATGGCCATAAAGCTTAAAAAAAAAGCTTAATATCCTAGCATGGTTTCTTTATTGCCATGACGGAAATTCTTTATGGAGGCAAAATAAGATGTGAAAAAATACAAGTCTCACCACAATCATTCTTCCATCAGAAGTAATTACTGCAACAGTACCTAACAGTTCATTAAGGAAATGTTTAGAGATATCTGAAATAGAACTATTAGCATTTACTGAAACATTCATATGTAATGTAAGTTTCAAGAGCCATTAAGAGCCTATCGGCATTTCAATTTAAAAAAAAAAAACAGCATGGTAGATAGTAGCATTTGACAACACAGTATATTTTTATGACAATCTGTTTCAAAGTTTCACTTTACCCAGCCATGGGGAGTCATACACAAACATGAACACCATTAAAAGCAGATTAAAGACTTGAGTTCACTTCTCTTCCCATTACTAACTGCACTACCCCAAAATTGAAACAACAATTTTAGAAACACTTCAAGTTAAGTCCTTAAAAACAGCTTAGCAGTGGGGATCCCAAGTCTGGCATTGTACATCCACTCACTCTGAAGGTCTGACACTATCAATTTGATGATCACATATGCATCATCCTGAATGATTTTGGGCTAGTACCTTACTGTTTGTGAATAAAACTGAAAATGCCTATAGGTTAACAGGAGTACAAAAATTAGTAAGAAAAGGGTTCCAAGAACACCAACTCACAGCTTTTGAGCAAATGATGTAAAGCTGATAACTAAACACATGTTAAGAGCCCCTTAAGGGACCATTGTGAATCTCGTTCCTCACCACAGATCAGGTTTGCAGCAGTAGAGACTATAGGGGACGCTATTCTCTGGGTCTCCTATAACCTCCATTCTACCTGCCAAGCCAGTCTCACCTAAAGAGCCAACCAGGAAGGGCCAAACCAAAGCAACGGCCCGCGGGAGCGGGATGCAGGAGGCCAGAGGCCCCGGCCGCTATGCTTTTCACAGGCCCTTCAGCAGCCTGCCTGGGGCTGGGGATCACCTCGCAGCCCACTCCTGGCCGGGCCCGGAGGTACCCGGTGCCCGCAGTAGCTCTGGCACCCAACCCCGCGCCATGCTGCAGCCACCAGCCCCCTGGGGCCGAGGGCCGCCCGGCGCTCCGAGCCGCTGGGCCCCCCGCACCCAGCCTCCCCTCACCCCCGCGGGCGCGAAGGAGAGAGAAGGCCCGTTCCCGTTCCCGCCGCCCCTAGGGCTGCCCCGGGACATTTCCGCCCGCCGGAAGGATACGGTTGATGTAATTCTCCAAGGCAGAGGTCATGGCGGCGGCTCCCGCGCTTCGCCTCCCACCGGCACCGGCAACCACCTCCCGCGAGACGGCGGCAACGACGGCGACGAGACTCCTGACGTCACCTCCGGCGCGCACCGCTGACGCGCAGCCCGGCGCGCAGGCGCACAGCCCCGCGGGGAGGCGGGGAAGCACCGCCCAAACCGCTGCGCACGCGCGGCACGGCGCCGCGGCGGGGCCGCGTTTCAAACGGCGCGAGAGCGGGAGCGCGCAGACGGGCCCTCGCGGGTGCGCATGCGCGGGGAGGCAGGGGGCGGCAAGGTGCGGGTGGGCTGTACCAAGTGGCGATCGGCGGGGGCCGCGCGGGGGGGGTTACAGTGCCCCCTCCGCGGCAGATGGCACCACCCGCAGGGACGCCCGTTGGGTGGGCGGGGGCGCGCCGAGAGCAGCCGAGGGCTCGCCCTGCGGCCCCGCCGCTGCCGCCATCGCTGTGGAGGGGCTCGGCTGCGGCGGGAGCGTGTGGCGGGGAGCGGGAGGGCTGTTTCCCTGCCCAGCCTAAGGGCTGACCTTCAGGGCCTCGCTGCCTGGGTGTAGCGTTTCCCTTGGTTTCCTGCCGGGGTGAGGTGGGCAGGAAGGCGGTGGGCTGCTGCCGCGCCGCGCTGACTGGGAGAGCCTCGCAGCAGGGCTGTGGGATGGGTGCCCGGGGCCAGCCTTGCAGTGCTGTTTATTGAAGTCCCATGCAGAGGCGCTTTCTGTAGGAAATGGTGGCTGCCTGGGTGCGGGGAAGACGAGGCTTGGGGAAGGTGGTTTTGGTGTGTCCCGGTCCCGTGCTGTGATGGTGCATGGCACCAAGCCACCTGCTTGGTCCCAGGCTGCGGTCTCCAAGTGGAGAGTTGTGCCGCTGTTTTAAAGAGAAATGCAGTGGTTAAGCTGTGCAATCCGAGTAAAACTATGCATCTTTTTAAAAATATGTGCTGTGCTAAGTAAGTGGTGATTCTTACACGTAAGTTTGTTTTTTATGCTTGCGGGAATCTCCTTTCGCCATAGTCTGTAAGTGTGGGAATGGCAGATAAGGATGTCCTGAAGGACTCTTGCTTTTTCATTTTTGTATAACTTCACCTGTCACTAGCATTCTTCCCTTTCCTTCTGGTGGCCCATTATTTCTTCTGATGCGTCCCTGACTATTACTGCCTTCCATTCTTTATGGTCAGTCTACGTGATGCACGCGGTGTTTCCTCAGTATCCTTGAGAGTCGTGTGAGATAGAGGAATATATGAAATCTGCTGGATTCAGTGGTGGCACTGCCAGACAGTTCTCAGGAGTGTAGGAAGCTGGACTGGTGCTTCACACAAGAAGAAATATCTCAGGGAAATTAAGTTCAGACATTCAGTAACAGAACCAAGTTAAGCTACAAAACTAATCTTGGTGCTTTAGCCGTCTTTGTGGGAGATAATGTAATTGTTCATTTGCAACAGGCTTTCAGAAACATACTGCAATATTTTGTACATACAGGCATCCTCTGCATTGCAATATATTCAGTCATGAATGCGTCCCTCTAATGGTGTTTAATAATGCAGCAGCTGTGTTGGTGATAGCTTAAGTCTTACACACGTTATGACCTCTTATAATAGTCTATCATCTGTCACGTTTCTCAAAGCGTGAGGCCAATGCTGTTGTTTCAGCACCACTGCTCAAATAGTCTACATGGAGTCACATTAAAATAAATTTTCTTCCACCTGTTTTTTTGACAGTATTGGCTATTTATTGCACTGGATGCCAGCCTTTTCAGATGTAACACTGTGTGGGAATGTCGTGGTTTAACCCCAGCCAGCAACTAAGCACCACACAGCCGCTCGCTCACTCCCCCCCGGTGGGATGGGGGAGAGAATCGGAAGAGTAAAAGTGAGAAAACTCATGGGTTGAGATAAAGACAGTTTAATAGGTAAAGCAAAAGCCGCACGCACAAGCAGAGCAAAGCAAGGAATTCATTCACTACTTCCCAGCGGCAGGCAGGTGTTCGGCCATCCCCAGGAAAGCAGGGCTCCGTCATGCGTAACGGTTACTTGGGAAGACAAACGCCATCACTCCGAACGTCCCCCCCTTCCTTCTTCTTCCCCCAGTTTATATACTGAGCATGATGTCACATGGTATGGCATAGCCCTTTGGCCAGTCTGGGTCAGCTGTCCTAGCTATGCTCCCTCCCAGCTTCTTATGCACCTGGCAGAGCACAAGAAGCTAAAAAGTCCTTGACTGGTGTAAACTCTACTCAGCAAGAACCAAAACATCAGTGTCTTATCAACATTATTCTCATCCTAAATCCAAAACACAGCACTCTACCAGCTACTAAGAAGAAAATCAACTCTATCCCAGCTGAAACCAGAACAGGGAAATACCCTTTCAAAGTATAAAAACAAACAGTGGGACATTTGCAGTCCAGCATATTGTGAAATGAAATGTTACATAAATTCTGGATTAAAAAAATATTGTAAGTTCATGAGCTTCAGTAGACAGAAAATCAGCTTGGGACCTAGAATATGGAATTCCCGTTTTTGTCAGTTTTTGGATGACACTGAGAAAAATTAATCTCTGTAAAGTTTTCCGATCTGTCAGTGAAGATAGTGATTGTGATGGGCTTCATAAAATGGTCTAAAATAACATTAGATCTGTGTATAATCAGGAGATTACATTTGCTGAAGCCCTGAGTAGGCGTTCACAGGAGAAAGCTTTCACAAACAATACTTTGAAAAAACTGGGAGGAAGTTAACTTTCAGAATTTTTTTTTTTATTTTTATCTTGATATTCTGGGCTTTCACCTGTAAATTTCATAAATCTTCATATATTGAAATACTGAGAATGCATTTTTTTAATAGCTGGAAGGTACAATCAGGTGTTTAAGACAAAATTCGAAATTGTCTAATCCCCGTTTTGTAGAAGAAACACTGAATAACTTGACACAAATGAGGTACCAGCCTTTGTTCTCTTTAACTGATGGAATCCTATAAAAAGAAGTCTCAGATCTTGTAGCAAAAGATGCAGACACAAATGAGGCGAAACTGATGTTGCTTAAAACGTCTCAGTTGTGCATTCCCTGACTTCCGTGTGTCTGCCTTTCAACTGTAAAAAATATTTTATGGTCTTTTTTTTTTTTTTTTTTTTTTACTGTGTAGATGCTACTTCGAGTTTAGATCGGCCCTGTCATTACTAGTCCAACTTCCTTTTATTTCAGTAGAGACTCCAGGGACAAACTGGCAAGGGGTGCAAACTGGAACTCGGTGTCCAGCCCGTGGTTTAATTCCTGTGGGGAATACCATTTCTGGACAGCAGAATGCTATTGTTTCATCCTTTTCTAGTGTGCTAATTGTTTCCTTTCACATTGTAGCCATCACAACTACAGAGAAAGCAAAATGAAGTTTTTTTAAGGCAAATTAGACAGGAAAAAAGAATAGACGTTTCCTGGCACCTCTGAAGGTAACTACACCAAAGTAGTCTCTCAGGAATTTGTCTAATGGCTCAGCCTTTATCAAAAACATGACAAGAGATGTGAGAGAACAGAAAATACTTTTGGAATTGGGCATTGAATAATGCCCATCCTCTTAAGCTCTTATTTTAAAAAGCTTAGCAACTGCCACTAATCCTTTTACCAGGATTGGAAGTAATTATTGTATATTCCATGTAAAAGACTGAAGATTTTTTTGTGTGTGTGCTTAGACATTTTCCTTTTCATGCTCGTCCTTCTCCCTATAAAGACAGACATTTTCAAAGGGCAAGAATATGAGATCATTAGGATACAAAGATGTAGGATAAGATCTTAAAATACCTGCACCGTGACATTACCTCAATATCTGATCCTCTGAGGATCTCTGATCTATCTGTTTATTTTAATGGTGTCCCTGAAAAGCAGAGAAGGACTTTTTCCTTATTTTATAAAGGAGGACTAAAACCCAAAGAGTAAGGCTTAGGTCTGGGCTCCTGAGGTCAGGTGCCCAGGCTTTGCCAAACTAGGTGGTTAACAGCAGTTAGCGCTCTCAGTATAAAGGGACTCTGAAAAGAGAATTCCTGGCTTCATCTACTTAGGCTGTCCCTGCCTTTTCCTGAAGGCAAGCAGCTGTGCCCTTCTTCTCACAGTCCTAAGTGAGGTTCAGTCTCCTGTTTGAAGCCACTGCTTATTCTCCTCTTACGTAATAAACCCCACATAGGAAGTGGAAAACTCGACTCTAATCCCCACATCTTTTTTTTTTTTTTTTTTTTGGGGGGGGGAGGGTATTGCCTGCCTCTCTCCCTCAGTAGCAAGGTTTGGTAAACTAAGTTACAACCTAGGGCCATAATTTGCCCTTTCGTTGAAGCTGTGCCACATGCAGAGAAAACATGGATTCATTAGGCTAGAGTCTACAACTGTCGTTAAACTACTTGTCCAGTAGAGGGAAATCTTAGCTTCTGGTTGCTATTACAAGGTCTCTTTCAGTACAGAAATCCAGTGGCATTTTAGATTAAATGAATAAGCAGTCTTCAGCATTGGTTCTCTGTACCTGGTCAAGATTACTGGAGTCCTAACTTTAGATGTAGAAATTCAGTATCTTAAACCTGAGCATGTCACCCTAGTCTTCTTTACAGAAAAGAAAAATTATTTTTTTTACCATAGGATGAGATGCATATCCCACTAAAAATGTCTGTGTTTCTCTAATACATACAAAGTGAGCCTAGGGTGACTAACTCAGACACAGACATTTCACAGGTTCACACTTACATTAGGCCAGACAAATTTTATTCCTGGTGACCATAGTTGCCAATATAACATTGGTTTTAGGATCAGAAACCTGCAGCTAGCGACCCTTTGCCTGTTTCTTCCCTTCAGTTGCTGCAGAGCTGCCCATGAGGACACACTAAATAATTGAATATAAGCATACACTAAATAACTGAACATGAGCATAATGCACACTAAGCTCTCAATTAACTGAAGGAACAAAACACCTTTGTAAAAAGGCTTTCCCTTTCTCTTATATTGTCCAGATATAGCTTACTTGCTAATTACATTTATTCGTGTAATTAAAATCAGTTTATTTCTGCAATTGATTATCCATATATTAAGGTTGCTGTGGCAAGTGATTGCTGTATGTTATGCTTTCCGCAGAATATATAACCAACTAATCATGCCCTGGAGTGTCTCTGCAAACTTTCCTGCTTCCTTATAGTCTGCCAGGGCAGGAAGGAAACCCTGCAATGGTAGTTGTAGCGTGTGTGTGCAAGCACTTATTGTGTGTAAACTTGTTACCTAGCCTAGGGCTGGTGGAATGGGTGAGTCAGTGTTTTGTTGCTGCTGTCACTGTATATTGCTTATCAGTTTTACGCCTCCCAAATCACGCTAGCTTCTGATGGCTTTGCTTTCTTTGGTTCTGAAGAAGTAGCCAGGTTTTATAGACCCAGCCATGCTGAAGGGTGAAATGGCTTTGTGGAGTTCTTGCGAGAAGAGAGGCCCGACTAGTACGGCTGTGCTGTGGCATGTCAAGCCATGTCCCTGTCAGATCAGATGGAGAAAGGTGCAAGGCCTACTCCTCAGGCTTCTTTGAAAGCTTAAACTCTAATATAATCACCTGACTGTTGGAACAGGAGCTTTAAGAAATTTCTTGTAACAAAATGCCCAAAATTGGTAACGTCTGTCAGCCTGCTCAACAAGAATTGCATCCCCTGGTTGCTGCTCAAGAAAAAATAGCACGTGAGGTAGGGAATAATGGAGTGGTACGTACCTAAGAAGAAGAATCAGACAGTACATACTCCAGAAGAGAACTAAGCACCCCCAAATCCTACACATTTCATTTACTTAATCCTTCTAACAGCCTTTCTCATACTCTGGGACTCAAAGATTTCAATCTCTCTGATTTTCACCTACATTCCCAGAATGTCACTCCATAAAAAGAACCTAGCCCTTTAGCTCGTCTTTAGTTTATACACACCCAAGCTGGCTAAACATGACTGGTTTCTCTTTATGTGTTCAGGAAAAGCAGAAACATCCCTTCACCTCTGCTTTGTTCCTCTGAGTCTGGAGAGACTCTAGGGTCCATTACCAGCAACGCAAGGACACAGATTTTATCTGGTAGCTGGAGAAAAGTAGAAAGATCTTGCTCACCTCATGCGTGACTAGCTGTAATCTAAGTTGAGAGTGTTTCATGTATATTAGTATATCAAATGACAGGGGTTTGCAATGAAACAACTGGAAAATATTATAAAAGGTTGAGAGTCTGAAAATTGCTGGTAGACTCTGAATATAAGTTACAATGCATTAGAAACAAATCCGTAGCATAAGTAGTCCCAAAGTGCTTTTTATTTATCTTTAGAAACTCAATGTTAACAAACACCTGATCTAGATTTTGTTTGTTATGATAGCAACTGCTGCTATCATGGGAAACATTACAAAAAACCTAATTTTACTCAAAGAGCTCCTTTATATGAGAAAGTGTATATTTTTTCCAGCAATTTTTGCTAAAATATGCAAAATATGATAGCAATCTTAATGACTATATCCCTACTTAATGTGTTAGCATAAAAAATAACTTTGCGTATTTCTGTTTGCAGGAAAACAAATGGTTTTCCATTTTCCTCTTTCTTTTAACAGAAGAAACTGAAAACAGGTGTAGAAGTTCAGTACCATTATCCTTTTAGATAATAATTTTGGGGGGTGTTATGAACTATTTGTAGGAAAAATGTCGTTGCTAATGGGTCATGTAGCTACAACTGCAGAATTACAAAGCAAATGGATTCTTGTTTTCAGCTGCTCTAAGCAGAGTATTAAGACAATTCTGGTGTACATAAAATGAATAATAAGCTTCAAGTAACTGACATTTACTAGCATGTCAGGTTCATAATTTTTTACAGTCATAGCTGAAATTGCATTTGCTAAATTGCTCTTACGAAGCAGGCTTTTCGTTCTGATAGATTCGCTCCTTCTCAAAGTATAATTCATCTTCCTGTAAAAGCACTGATCCTAATCTTTAGCCTGTGTTAAGATGACTAGATCTTCCAGTTTTAAATATAAGGTCCTTTATCTTAATACTCTGCAGGGATGCCGATTTGACCCCATTCCACTTCTTGTTTCATTTGCTCTGCAGCACATGATCACCATGTAAAAGCAATAGCACATGGTCAAAGGGCTCTGTTCAGAGGTGACTTACACACACTGCCAGCTGCCAGATATAATGTAGATTGCACTAAAAAAAATCAATATAATTCTGCTTTGTAACTTATGTGGCATCATTATTTTGTGAAGTAGGTTATTCATTGTACCACAGAGCAGTCTTTTGGCACCAGGACCTTTAGATCGATTGTGGAAGTGGAGAAAGAATATACTGTGGATTTGGTCCTGTCCAGAAGAGGTGCCGAAATCCTTCTTGTTAGAAACATGTCAATGAAAAATGATCAACAGGAGAGGAAATAAATAGGAGAACCTGCCTTTCCTTTAACAGGCATTGAACTGTGTTTTGTCTAATAAAAGGCATAAGAACAAAGGGCAGGGAGGAGGCTATTTTTTTTATCAGTAGGCTATGCTGTGAAAGGCAAAACTTGAAACAAAAGCAAACAGAATTGCACCAACAGCAATGAAGAGAGGTGGCACATGAGGATGGCAGATGCTATGCTTTCTTCACAGCCTTGAAGAAGGCTGTCGGTTTTGTCATTATTTCTAGGATGTTGCAAGCTACTGCTCCAACTGGATATTTTCTCTTACAACCCCCAGAATCTCCTTGGTAATCACAACTGGCATCCTTGTTCACTGCCAGAGTACGTGCTAGCTCTTTCACTTGGTACTTCCAGGTACTCTCTTCACATCCTCTGGTTAGTGTTTCTGCTAGCAGTTGAGATTCCTTCTCATGATGAGTCTTTTTAGCTGTTAGTGTTCAGATACTGAGGTCAGTTAACTTATGGGGAGAAGAAATAGCTTCAGGGGGCTTGCTTGTCCCAGCTGTGGTAGCTCATGATTCACTCAGGCAGGCAGCTGGCACCAATGCTGGGCTCAGTGTTGAGGCCTTTGATGTGAAAAAGATAACTGTATATGCTGCACCCTGGAATCTGGGCTGCAGCCAACAGAAGGGTATCTGGAGGGAAAGAAGGGATCACGATAACAAAGATTAATAGGGGCAAGAACGATTGGCAGCAGAAGAAAGTCTTTCTGTTGACTTACTGTTTGCACTGTTGGTCTAAATTGGGGAACACCTTTGTAAACAAAAAACCCCAGGGCTTTGGGTCATGACAAGACGTATTCCTTGTTTGAAAAGGCATCCCCATGGGTAAAGCTTTCTGTTTGAGGCTGATCTACTTCACAGCAAGAAGTTGCACTGTGCTCAGTTTTCTTTTTTCCTTTTAATCTCAGACAAAATTTGTTCTTCTCGGATTAACATGATAGCATCCAAGGCCTAATTGCCACTCTGGAGTGATGAATGGCACAGATAAACTCATGCCCTGAAATTTCTGGGCTGTTTGGATGGGTACATCTAATGCCTGAAAGTGCAAGTTAGTTTTGCAACTCTATAGTGCTCTAGTAGTGGGAGGGAAATGATAGAAGGCCTTGAGAAATGTCCTTCTATTGGAGTGCATGCTTAGCTGGCTATGGTGTAGAAGGGTTACCATCACTCCACAATATCTTACGTGAGAGAAGAGCAGTGTCTCAGAGAGCGCAGTGCTAACCGTTAGTAACTGCTGCCTTTTCATTATCAACCACTGTGCTATTGCATTATTGATTAATGCTGTTGAAAGCCATTCCTGCTGGTCCCTTATGTTCTTACTAAAAACCACTTAACATAGCAGTCACATCTAATTGAATAGCAAGAGGAATGAGTGAAATGTCATTCATAAGCACTCCCTCCCTTTATAGTCATTGGCAAAAGTATGTACGTCACTGAATATTGAAACCATCCTGGAGGCATCAAATTTCCAAATATAATGCTTTTTTTTTATATTTTACTCAACATGTGCTAGATATGCTGCTGCTACTAATGTTCTGGAGACTCACATGCTTCACTTATTATAGGGACTGAAAGTGTTTTGTACAGCTTAGTTAAGCATTACCATATTTCAGAATGATTTGTAAATATTGTTCTAATTATTTACTAAATCTGTAAGTTGGATTGCATAGACATTCACTGAAATAGCAGAATTTATTTTGAAGTCAGTGGTGGAACTGTAAATAGAAGTTAGCTAATTTTTAAATATTGGTATTACAATGACACCAGAAGGCATCAGTCAATATTAGGGCCTCATTATGCTAAACTCTCTGCATAAACGTGTGAAGAGAGACAAAAAGTCTTGGCTACAAGGAATTTGCATGGTGAATAGCCAAGAGAAAGTGAAGAAGGAAGAAGGTATTAATGTCTCCATTTTAATGCCCTTAATAACATGGTTTAACTTTTGGTCAGCCCTGAAGTGGTCAGGCAGTTGGACTAGATGATCATTGTAGGTCCCTTCCAACTGAAAATATTCTATTTTATTCTGTTCTATTTTACAGACAGAATGCAAAGAAAAGTGATTTGCCTAAGGCTGCTGTGTACCACCAGTAGAAACCAAATTTGCATTTCTGAACTATATTCTAGGCAATTTCTCATAGTTTATTTTACAATGCCCTTTTGGTCTTTGCAGGTTCCCCTGCTTCCCCCTCAGCATGTAATTTGATACAGACCATGTATGAGCATTCCCCATGTAGCCCCTTCTCTTCCCCTTTCCAGAGACTCCAGTACTTTGCTAATCACCTTCATTCTCTTTCAGCCTCAGGAGAAGTTCCAGAGTGGGATATGGACCACAGTATGCCAGACGTGAGGTAAAGCACTATTATCATCTGCCTCACCTGCTTGTCTGTCTTTTAATTAAAAAAAAAAAAAAAAAAAAGAGAGAGAGAAAAATAGAGAATTAAATACATCTGAAAGAAGATCATTAGAATGCAAATAATATTCATTGCCGTTCCTGATGACACTGATGTGACATATTAGGGTGTTTATGTATCTTTCAAAAAATGGTCTGTCTTCTTTTATGTCAGGTAAGTGATGAGGCAGGTGCGTCTCCTAGGCAAAACAGGACACTGCAAATTGAAGCACAATATCAAGATAAGACTCTCATTGTGCAAGTCTCTGCTGCCCTGAAGCTAATGTGCACAATCTGTTTTCGCAAGTGCTTTCATATTTTTGTTCTTTATTATGAACGTATACAGCACATAAGTGTTTTTAGTATTGGCTGACTCTGGTATTTTGTAGTCACGATTGTGGTATTTAAACAGGAGGTGATCTGTTCTGCACATGGAAAAGGGGCTGTGTTATAGAGGAAATAATTGAAAAAAGTGTTGCTATTTTTTGGCAAGAGGGTGTTATGATAATTTTTCAAAGAAAAATAATTCATTATGTTCATGTACAAACCCATGGTGATTTGAATCTGGTTTCTAGTCTGTACCTAGGGAGCATTATCATTGTGTTAGAAATGCAAGTATGATATTAAATTGAAAGCTCTTACATATATGGTCTCATCTATTTCTTTTTTAGCTTCTGTATAACATTGCTTCCCAATTTCAGCCTAAGAGCTGTGATTACTTAAATTAAATGAGCAATGTCACTTGAATAGCAACTGTTGTAAATAATGGAGATCTTTTTATAAAACTTCATCATATTGTTAATATCCAAAATGCATTTGGTATGATACAGCAGCACATTGCCCTTGGTTAAGAAAATTCCTTTCAAAGAGTTTGCTTGGCAGTGATTTTTAAAACGCATTTCAAGACTCTCTGAAAATCTTGAAATACAACCGTGACATGATTGTATTATGAAAATGTGTTTGGTGAGGGACACAATTATCTTCAGTTTCCAGATGAAGCAGAGCTGGTAACTTCTCTCCAGTCACTGCTAGCAAATTTGTTTAGACACTTATTGAATGCAGGCTTTTTTTTTTTTTTTTTGCTGCACCACTCTTGTACAGAGAGAAGTTATTTTTACAGGAGGCATTGTGTCCAGGATATACGTATCTAGCTGAAAGTTGTCCCAAGGTAGGAAAAACTCCTGAAACATGCATCCCTCACATCTCAGGGATACAGTCTCTCCAGGAAAATGCTCAGCTTTAGAAACTGTATGTCACGGCACCATGTGCGCATATATTGGAACACACAATGCCAAGTATAATGCCAGGTTTTCTGAAGCAGGTCTATTTTTTAGTTTAAAGCATTGTTGTGCTGAATTGGTGATTAATCAGTAATGTTCCAGCTGAACAAAGCCTTAGTTCAGAAGGGTACAATTGCTGCTCTGGGTTTAGACATTGTCCAGCAAGGGGCCTGTATGCAGTGCGAGGTTTCCAAAGGCAAATGTTTGAGCATAGAAATAAAAAGAGCATGGAGGAAGCTGCCAACAAGGTTATGCCAGCTAATGCTCTTACAAACAGATTTTGAACAATGCTAGTACATTGAATTTAGGGGATGGGTGAGTTACAACCCTGGTGTATTGTTTCATATTGGGTATTTTTTTTTCTCATGCAGGTCTTTACCTTTTTTCCCTCCACGTGGTTTCAAGAAATGCAAAGCAAGCTATCACTATGTGTCAGATGCAAGCAAGATCTAAGAGCTCTCGATCAGCTGAGAACATAGATACAGCATCTTGGGTGTCAGGATGACGCTGTACTGGCAGAGGAATCTGTAAGGGGCAGAGGCTTCCATTTCCCGCTGAGTTTTGTCAGAATCCAGGTCTGCTGTGTTATACAGAGAGAAAGTGTTGTCTGCAAGATGGGAGTGTGTCTCTGTAGCACCCCACAGACTGAGGGGGGTCCCTGCCTGGGAGTACAGGACACATTATGGGTTGCAGGGGAAGAGCATTTTGGGATTGCACAAAACTTATCATAGGATGTTTAAGGGAGGAACTACAAGCAGAGAAAGGGAGGGATAGAGGTGGCTTGGGGAGGAAAAGTCTTGGGAAAACAGACAGATAAGGGGCTAAAAGGGGGCAGTCACATGTAAACAGGTGGCTAGTCAGTAGGCTTGTCTGGCCATGCCCTGCACTTGATCAGCACAGTCTGTCCTGTCTTCTCATTAAACCCTATTTTTATTTTCCTGGGTGCAGGGCTCTCTTCTGTGTGTATGGAGGTCTGAGAGGCCAGCAACTGGGGTGGACCACAGGATCACAGGGGCCCCTGTCTGTGGTGTTAGCAACTGGAGTGGGTGAGGGTATGTAAGTCAGTGTGGGATTGCTCCTGAACGTCAGCCTGGGGTTGCAAAGTATTTGAAGTGACCTGGGAGCCAGGTGTGCACAGGTGTCTCTGACAGTGAGACAACTGGAGGAGCTGGCAGCAGGAGGGAATGGTGGTCCCAGTCATGTGGCAGAGAGAGTGTAAGGTCTGGGGTTGACTGAGAGATCAGACGTGTGTGTCTGTGTGGGTGTGTGTCTGTCTCTCTCTCTCTATGCATGAGGCAACTGAGGACCCAGGGCCAGCTACTGGAGGGACTGAGTGTCTAAGCCCAGCTACTAGAGGCAGCTAAAGCCAATTCTTCACATTTTTCTTGGCAATTTACATCTATGCAGGGTAGGTCTCATTCTGATCCTATAAAATCAGAGTGTTTCAATTTACCCCTTCTTTCTCCTCAGCCTCCGTAGAGACATGTTTCTGTGCTTTATATTTGTAGTGACAGTGTAGAGAGCAAGATGCAGAGATTGCACATGATGTGCAAGTAGATAGAGAATTTGGGTCTTCTTGCCTTTTGCAGGTGTTTTTTTCTCACTCTACGCAGGTACAGAGTAGTAGAAAACCAGACCCTTTGTGTCTGGAATGTTTAGCACCCCTTTTCTATATCTTTTCTATAAAATAGACGTGTTCTGCATCCAGTTCACTTGCTGTAGTTGTTTACCCAGAAAATCTCTGGAGTGAGAGTGTCTGTAATGCACTGGGTTTGGCAGACAGGCGTGTGAACTGTAACTAAGCAGTCTGGATGAGGAGAGGAAGTACTGACTGGTTTCTTCCCTGTGCTCCTTAGGAAAACCCCATACATAAAGAGTTGTATGAAGTATGCGCTACCTATTGACATGTCTCACAGATAAGTCTGTCACAGTGTTCCTCAAAGATTGCTTCAGGATTCTGTCACACCAAACCTCACCACTTCCGCATGATTAATTACTGCCAAGTCCAGTCTCAAGCAAGAGCCAGTAATGCATGGATATATTTGTGTAAGGTGTGGCAAAGCATATAGGCAGATGTATATGCTTGTACATAATACAAGTTTCCATATATGGTAAGGCTTCATGATGAGATTTGACCCGTCCCTTACCAAGTAAGAGAGAACATTTTGCCTTAGTGTGAGCTAATGATTTTTTTAACATTTAGTGAAGTCTGGGGAGTGGCCTTCATTAACAGGTCCTGCTTGCAGGAAGGAGAGGGATGCCTGCTCCTGGCCTCCACAGGCGTGCCGGCTGTTTGAGGAGGTGAAAGCAGTGAAGATTTAGGGGGAGTGAGCATTAATGTTATCTCCTGAATAAATTAAGAATCAATAAGTCTCCTGATGGGGAGGAGGAGTCAGGGTGGAGGTGAGAAGGACAAAGCAAAAGAGGCTGTAGAGGTGAGAATTAATCCAAACAGATGCTAACAGAGGGAGGAAGCACGCGTTCCCTGGCTGAGGTCTTCTTTAGGTTTGTTTCCACAGGATATGATGGATTTGCATAAGGACCGCATTCTGAGCTCCACGGTCATGGCACTGGTTTGTCATAATAGAGTATAGGAAGCTCTCTGCATGTGATCTAAAGATAGATAAATACAAACATAGTCATCTTTTATTTCTGTTCAGCATTTTGCTAACTTCTGTTTCTATTCAGGAACTTTAAGTGAGAAATATAGTGCCCTAGGCACCATTTCCTACCAGCAGATGGGTCCTACCAGGGGGTGGTATGGATCTTAGGAGCTGTGAAAAATTAGGTGAGATGATTGGACCCTGAAGGAACACTCCCTCTCACTCCCCCCTCCCCACCAAGTCCAATAAATCAGTGCACAAAAGGTGTTTGGAAAACAACCAGTTCAAAACAAAATTTCATTTGTGTTGTTGTAATTATATAAATGCTAAGCAACACCTACAAAGTAGCAAACTGTGTGGTGGTGGAGCAGTTGTGTCCTTTCAGAAACGTTTAATGGAGTTCCATTTAAAAAAGAGCAAAAAAAGTCTTTGATAACAAGTCTAGTCTAGAAACTTTCCACAGCAGCTTTCTGTGATGGTTTCAGAGTCATTTATGATGAAAAATTCTTCATTAGCACCAGAAACTGTTCCTGCCATAGGTATAAAGTTACTCAGTGTTATATCATGGTGAAAAACCACACAGGAATCTCTGTTAACACTCATATGAGTAGGTGAGCAGAACCAAAAAAACACTGAACTTCAAAGACATGATTCTGTCATAGGTATTAACCCATTTACTCTGAGATGATGGCATAGAATTGTGTAGTGTCTTTTGATTTAATATGTGTTTGACAGTTTATGCTTTCTGAAGCTGTGTGCCAACCAGAATATCACCATCTTTCAGTTCATTTAAGCAGGAGATGGGTAAGATCCATCACCCTTCCCATGTATTCTGGCCCAAGCCTGTCCTGGAGAAGACAGTGAAATGTGCGCACGTTGGTTAGCATGTGACCCCAGCAGGCGCAGCTCCAGTGCTAGACTGTAATCCTTATCACGTGTGCATCGGTAATTCCTTTCTCTCCAGTGGAGTTTCACTGCTGCTGTGAGGAACATTGGCTACAATTCCTATGTGTTGGAAAGCAACCAGAAATTTGATTTCTGTAGATGAAACAATACTCTAAACCAGCCGTGGTCTATCTCAGATTCACTAAGTCTTTGAATATCAACAGGAAGCTTGATATATAAGCCTAAGTTTTATTGCTTTAATCTTTATAACTTTAATATAGCCTTATTTATAAAATGGATTTAATTCATGTAACCACTGTGTAGGAATGTTTTACAGGCACCATTAATTCCTTATCCAGGATTACAAATATGCCAAGAATAAAATGGAAGTAGATGTTATGGTATTAATTTATGCATTTTTGGAAAACATCAAAGTCACATAACCTTATGTCTAATGATTGCATTTAATCATACAGTTCTACATTTTCGTCTTCAAAGAAATCTGCAAACAATGACTAATTAATCCTTGCAGCAGCCCTTTGAAATAGGTAGATAGACATAATTAATCCCATCTAATTGATTCCTCACCCAAGGCAATACATTGAATCAATATTTAAGCCAAGAGTAGAGCTCAGTCTTACTCTGTGGTCATTTCACAAAACTAGCAGTTCCCAATTTTCCGTAGATTGGGCTCGCTCCTACCTTGCTGTGATAGTTTAGACAGACATAGGCCTTGACCCGCACCAGGCCTTCATTCTCTGTCTTCCACCTCTCTGCCAAAATGCTTCCTCTCCCTCTTCCCCTCAAAAATTACGTCTACTCCAGTCAATCCAGGTGTGAAAGGTCTAACTTTTACCCTCCAAAATCCTGTGCCTGGCTTTCACTTGCTTATGCCTGTCACTGCCTGACTGACTCTTTGCACCCGCAGTCCTCCTCCCACAAGTTCCCTGTCCTCCATTGCCCCCTCTGCAGAGCCCTGCTTCCGTGCTTGGCGTGGGCATTGGCATCCCCCAGGGAATCGCCTCTCTCTTCCCCTGCTCCTGGCTCCCCCCAGCAGCCAGGAGGAAGCTCTGCTGCTGGGGCTGGTGCAAGCTGCTTTGTATCTTCTAGTTGGCTCACTCTTGTACAGTGAGCAAGGAGAAAATTGAAGGTAAGCTTTGCACCATTAAATAGCAGACACTGTTCTCACAGACCGTGGCCCACATCAAGGTGCAGCCTACAGTCCGCGTGTCTGTTATTGTAGGTGGGGAGTCATGAAAGGTTTTGCAGCACATTGTGAGTTACAAAAGCGCTTTATACGATCAAAGGCAGGTGTTGTTCAGGTAATATTGAAGGCTAAGGAAGTTCATGAGTGTGGAACTAAAGAGAAGCTGATATAACAAAGAATATTACTTACCTTGAAAATGGTCTACTGATAATATAGTCTGGAGTGAGGCAGTTCTGAACACCATAGTGAACAGCAGGGATTGCAAAGCGACAACAGTTGTCTGTGGCAGACTGTGATAAAGTCCTGATTTGATAGAAGAAACTAATTCTGCATAGCATGTAGTGATGGATGTGGTACAAGAAAAGAGAGAAAAAAACAATGGAAAAGGAGATTCCCACCTCATGTCATCAAAGAACGGCACCAGAACCTGAGAAATAGTGCCAGAACCTGGACTTCCCACCATGGCAGAGGTTAAGATCTGGTCAAATCTTACTTGGCTATAGCTTTTCTTAGCTGGTAGGAAATGGAGTTAATGCGATGTATCCTGTAGTTGTTGATAACAAAGGCACATTTGTATTTCTGCTTTGATGTAATATGTCAAATCAGAAAAGGTATTCACCCTAACTATAGGGATTCTGCTCCCCAGCAAATCAGTGAATGAACCAGAAATATTCCTGCAGGCCGCTGATCTGACTGCCCTCAGTTGACGTGCCGCACTTTCCTTGTACTCATCATTTCCTTTACTTTATAGAAAATGTTATGTCTTCATGTGACTGCAGGAGAAAGAAGAGGATACAGAGAGGACCTGAAATTCTCCAGCAACGTTGCACAGTATCTAAGGATATACTCCAAACCTGGTGCACCGCTGCAAAAACACTGATTTATCTTAGCATTCCCAAAGGTGTCATTTTCTATGGGTGAGATTACATAGCTATGTCTGCTGCTTGATTCCATTTTCTTTAGAAAAATGTTTGATGCTCTGCCCCATACTTTCAGACTCTCTGCAGCTGACTAAAGCGGTGGATATCTTCCTAAAATAGATAGCCTGCTTCAGTCACAAATTGATCAGGCTTTGACTAGATAGAATTATATGTGGTGCAGAAGGTCAGATGGATGATCGTAATTGTCCTGCTTGGCTTTAGATCATTGGATTTACCTGGGTATTAAGTCTCTCCATTCAGCATGATTCAGGAGAGTAAAATCCAGAGCTCCATAAAATAGGAATTGTACATTCAACTAAATGGAGAATGGCCCAGTATAGACATATGGCAGATTCATTTTTTCAGGCTGTTGATAATCTCAAAGAACATGTAGTAACAGAACAAATCGGCATGTTGGTGGAGGTTCCCCCGCCACCCACAGCGAATGGTATTTTGGGGCATATAAATAGGAGTCAATTACAATAACACATCCCTTTCAATCTGAGTAATTTCTACTGAAATCCAAGATGACTACTGTCAAAAGGAGATGTACAAAGGCATAGTGTTCTTTCTGCTTTAAAATAATTATATACTGCAAATACATGCAAGAGAAGGCAAATCACTTAAGGACTCTCTTGGAAGAAGTAACTTAGTGGAAATATGAATGTCTGTCAGTTTCCTGACAGAGTTTAAATGTTAAATGACAGATAACCTAGGATCACCCAAACTAGGTGGCAAAGCTTTATTTTATGATACTGTCTGACAATGAAATCCTGCATCTTGACAATTGAATTAAAACATTTCTTTCACAGCCACATTGAAGGTCTCTGTTCTGGTATTTTCTCTTGCACTTACATGACTCTAGAAATGTTTAGCTTATGTAGAGCCAATGCAGCAGTGAAGACTTGCTGCACAAAATCTTGAAGGAAATTTTCTTTTAGTCCAGGAATATATTTTTTTTATCTCTGGAATTAAGACTCCGAGGGCAGCTGATGAGCACAAGGCAAAAGCCCCACTGAAGTGTTACCAGGTACTTCCCCTGTAGTGAACAGAATCCTCTTAAGATGATGACTGCTGAGATACATTCAGTGGTCTTTGTCTCTCTCAAAAAGAGAGCGAAACATGAAATGCCCTCATTCCACTGTGCTAATTTTGCAGGCAGTTTACTGCGTTTAATGAACTGTTATAGCATATGCAGATGAACACTTCCCACCCGCTCTCCAGAGATCTGGCAAACGGTAATCTCTTGTCCTATATTTCTGTGCTATGTAGTGGCTTCCTCTGCTCATAGAAACACAGCCCACAAAGTTGAAACAAAGGTCCCTAAAGGCTTCAGTTTGCCAAAGGTTAAATCTGTATCCTCCTCTCAGGCCAGGGCATGAGAGACTGACTGGTGGTGTCTTCTCAGCTTTAAACAAAGCCAAAGGCTAGGTGGCAAGCAAGAAAGTGCTGCCTTTTCTGTCCTACAGCTCAGACCAAGCAAGACCATTGCTTCCTTTTTGTGTAGGCTTCACCTTTAGAGCCACTGAACTCACCATGGAGCTTTGAGCTCCATCTGACCACAGCGACTTTGCCAGGGTCATGCTGGAATTGAGGTAGTCCTACAGAACCAGTGCAGGTAAAAGGAAACATGTTAAGCGCTTTCAGTGAAATTCAGCTCATTGCAGAGCCTTTAGGCTTACCATCAGTAAGGTGTCTCTTGAGGTCAATTATGCATAACCACAGCCTTTTGCAGATCTCCCTTTTGCCTCTCCTACGTTAGGCATAGCACTCCCATTCCTTTCTTTTCTGTCTTTGTTAATATAAGATTATGTCCGCACTTGTTTGTCCAAGAATATTTATTATCCAGAGCCTGTGGATAACTGCATGATAGCTTCCTGTCTCTTAGCATAATTAGTACTAGTGGTGCATAGGTTATATTGGAGTCTGAGCAAGAAATGTTGTGATCAAGTCAATGGTTGGAGTGCTAGGGGTCGGATGCTTGTGCTGGGGACTATTTTTCTCCATTTATACTACTAGTCCCAACTTCACTGCAGGACTGATATTTGGACAGGTCTTTGAAAATGTTCTGGCTGTCCTACCATTACTTGGAAATGAAAGGTGGACCTGAACTTTCTCACAATTCATTTGTCTTGCACCTGGAGAAATTGTTCATTTATATATAAAAAAGACCATATATAATATGTACATATATACCTTATATATAAAAATAAGTATATTTACACATATATAAACTGCATACACAGGCATTGCCTCCAACAGAAATGTACTACAATTGCGGTCCAGACAAAATTTAAAAAAGATTTTAAGGAGTGGTTCATGATTTAAGTTGCCAGCCTTGAGACATGTTATGCATGCATGCTTAGTACAGTGTAAAGATCAGACTGTTTAACTATCTTGAGTGCAGTCTGTAAAAATGGAAATATCCCAGATCAGTGAACACTTTTGCAAGTTTTGGTCTGAAAGCGTAAGCTATTTAAATTTGTATTTGGAAGTGAACATCTGTTAAGTTAGGTAGGGCATAGAAAGTTCATTGGAAATTTTAAGAATATTATCTGTTTGATCAAATATTATATCAAAGCTTTTATTTCCTGAGCCAGGGACAGAAATACAGTGGTTAAGTTTCACATTCAATAAATCATCTACCAGTTTAGTAGCTTGACTGATTCCCATCTTCTGGAGTAAACTGCTTTTTAACTAACCAAATAACGGATTTCTCACTTAAAGGAAAGTTTTTCTCTCCAGTTTGCACTGCATGTAAATGTCCAGCATCCGTGGGAATTTTTTTAGTAGGGTCAGGGCAGAACAGGTGTTCCAATACCAGAATGCATCTCTCTAGATTCATACACTATCTTTATAATCACAATAAAGATTCAGGCTGAAAATGCAGTCACTGTTTTATTTCACCTGGCTTCTAAAAAAAATTAGGGAAGTTAAAGTAATGACCAAAGCATTGTAGGTTTCTGTATTCAGTATCTCTACCTTTAGAGCTACTGTTTGGTAAAAAGATCATCTGATTAAGGTGCTTTATGAGAAGTCTTACGTCTCTGAGCTCCACCTATAGCCTATAAAGCAATAGACTTTCCCAAAGGTTGAGTCCAGGTGAGAGTCAAAGGTATTTGATCCAAGAAACCCTCAGAATAAATAACCAATATCAATGGACTATAAAGGGAAATAAAAATGAGCTGTTCAATCTAGGTGCTTAAAGTTTGAACATTTTGAATGTTTCTCTGAAAACTTGCATTTAGAATTTATTTTATAGAAAAAGAAAATAACAGCCTGCTTTCAGAAAAAGAGCATATGAATTTTAGTATGCAAGACACTGCTGACATCAGCGATGGAGTCACTGAGAAGGAAGTAGAGAGTCAACTGAGGTAAATTATGATCTCACAGTGAAGAACTGGAGGGGAGCCTGAACCCAGACCTCTGTGTATAGATCAGTACACTTTAAAGTTGCTTTGTGTTTCTTCAGGTTATGAACTCTTAGCCAGACCATCTTCACAGCAGAATGAGCCAAAATATGTATTTAAAATCAATTTTACTTACAGATCAAGATTTTGTGGCTCACAATCATCTCTAGTCAAGTTTTTTGCTTTGCTTTGAATGATCAAAGAAAGCATGGCACAGCAAAATTCCTACTGAAGTGATAAATGTCCTTACTGGTATGAAACTTTGCACTTGTACCCTCTGGTGCTTGCCAGAGTCAAGAGTGATTAAGTACCAACTAAGGACTTCAGCATTAGGCCCAGAGGAAAATGTAGAAAAATATTTATCATTATCTGGTAACTTCTCCAGAGTAAAATAGAAACTCTTTTGCAACAATATAAAGGAAAGCCTTCTTGAAAAGGTACTTCTTTTTATTGCTTTTAGAACTGTTTGCAAACAGGCTTTTCCAGTGGCCATGATCCTTAAGATGAGAGGCAATGTAACTTCCTCCCACGGTGTAATAGTGATAGCATGAATTGTCTTTATGAATTTTGCTAAGTATGAATATTGCAGTCCTGATTGTGCTTTTTAGAAGTAAAAAGCTTTGGGACAAATGTAGCCCCAAGTCTGGTATCTTTTACTTTGCCAGGGAAGCAGCATCTGTTCCCCATCATACGGTTTCAGTGAGATACCTCTGACAGACTCTTCTTCCATGTACTACTTAAAAATGCTGAAACATAAAAGCCAGAGCCTCAGATTTCCTCTCCTGTGGAAAACTGGTGGAGGTTACATCTTGAATTGTCTCCTGAATAGAATTGTCCAAAAATGATTCCATGGAGAAAGCTGGTTTTGACTCTGAGAGATTAGGCAATTCTTCTCCATGAATCTCTAGGACACATAAAAGGCTTGAATGACCCACACAGAGGTCCTGTACAGCAATGCTCTTGTGCCTCCTTGTTTCTGCCCCAAATCTCTGCCAGATTTCTCAGTCAGCACCTTTGCAGATGAACCTGATCGAAGTCCAGGTTTCCTGGGAAACTCTTCCCTCACCTGATCCAGTCTTAGGATTTACCTGGTGAACTGGGTAGGAGAGCTAATCTAGCTGAAAAGAAATCACCTCCTCTTGTGCTGGGTTGGGTTTCAGCTAGATCAGCTCCCCAAACTTCTGCCTGGTGGTGCTAGTCCAGTGTAAAATGAGGTACAAACATGTGACAAGGCTTAAGAAAGGATTTAAGTCCTAGGTTGCTATAGGGTTTTACCCTTAGTTTTCAGTGTCTTCTCTGCCTAAGAAGAACAACTTGTCTTTCCCTTCACGTGCCCCCAGCTTCTTTTGTTTTTACCCACAGAACAGTGCAAGTAAATACCAAAATATTTTGCAAGATAAGAAACATGTATCATACTGCGGAAGCATCATATGAAATAGATGAGATCAGTGCAGCATCCCTTTAGTCTGCTATGAATCAGCTTCAGCACAGCCTGCCTAGAAGTGCTTTGACAGTATCTGGCCTTCTTTCCCCTATGAGCACGAGAAGACCTCTGTCTTCTTCACTCTACTGGAGGTTTTGAATCTCAGCACTGTTTCTCTGCATCCTATAAACAAGCCAGAAAGACACCTGCAGAAAATCACAGGCAGCAGTTCCTGCAGTCATGATGGTTTATTAACCTCTGCTCCCAGTCCTTGCAAAACTGGGTGATAGTTAGTGATCCAACAAGTCTGACATCATAGCCCCTGTACGGGAAATAAAATGTCAAAACGTATTAGTATATTCTTATCATGGATGAAGGACATTGAAATGCTGGAGAAGAAGTTGAAAAAAAAATGAGGGTATTGTTTACCAACAAAATAAATCAAGCTACCTGAGTTGCCTGACCTTCAATTGCAAATCTTCCTGTGAAGTTTTCAGAGCTTTTGTAATAGCCTTATCTTGCCTGCTGTGCTAGGGGAAATTAGAATAATTAGGCATTTTTTATACCTATTTGCTTCTCCAGCTGCAACATAAGTCAATTTATGTTTTTCATAAATTTAAAATACTCGTAGGCCATCTGTTTTTTATTCAGTTGTGGCTTTCAAGAAATACCACTAGAGGGCAAGATGACAGCTGTGAGCCATTTGAATTTTGGGACTTCAATCCTGCAGATGTTGAGGTTGATTATTGACTCCTGTGGTGCTGAAACAAGCCTTAAAAATCCATTCTCTCCCATAAATACTTAAAAATTGCCCTGAAATCCTTAAATATGAAAAAGAAGCTATTTAATTTAATCTAACATGCTATGAATAACTGTTAAATGTAATTAGCAAAAATTATATATATTGTTAATCAGTTTTATAAAACAAGAAGATACAAGTATCATATCACATGTCCTTCTGAAATTGTCTGTTTTTCCCCAATATAAAGAGCAGATCTTACCAATTCTGTGATCGTTGTATTCAACACATATTATACACACACATAGGTCCATGCCTACACATACACACAAATTTACCTCTACATTAACAATATAGATGGAGTGCTGAGCAAATGTGGAAGAGCTGAATATGATTCCTAATCCTGTTATAGTGTTCCCTAGACCTTCAAAAAATGCTTCAAAAAATACCTAATGCAGTCCTACAGCCAGAGGCTTTGAGCTTGTCAAATGCCATAAACAAAGCCACAGTGGTCCTGGTCAGTGCTTGAATGAGAGGCCTCAGAGGCAAGAAAGGAGTCTGTGGGATGCATGTATTTTCTGCTTTTAGTCCTGCTGCTATTTCAGTCTCCCACAGAAGTTCTTGTATTTCAGTTTGTTCTCCTTGTGAAACCTTTGTTTCCTTTTTTCCTTATATTTTAAAAAGAAAATTGTATACAAACAGTGGGAAAAATCCTAAATTACCAGCTCATTTTTTATTCTAAACATTACTTGCATAAGGCTTCAAAGGACATAATAAACAGTGTTTGAAATAAGGTCTTTAGCATTTGGCTCATTGTTTAAAGGATGCTGAGGGTAACATTTCAATTACCAAGTTACTGTGGCTGCAACCTGGAACCGTTTCCCTTCAATTTTGTCCCACAAGTGCACATAGCTGTGATAGCGCTTTTTGTTACATTTATACAGTATTCTTTGCTTTACAAGTCCCTAAACACACTTCATCAGGCATACAGCATGTTGATACATTCAAGGGGTTTCCTTTTGCAAGAAGTGGGCATTAAGCCTTGGAAAAATAAGACTCTGTTAACAGAGTGAAAGGGAAAGGCCCCAGTATGTTGGCTGTTGAAATCAATCTGAAGTTCTCCAGCCTGTTGAGAGTCCAAATTTGCCATGTCTTCATGTGATTGTGCCTCAGGGTCAACTCGGGAACCAGGATGAGGGTGAGCCAACTCTTGGGCTTGGAGGAAAATCTCAGCTCAACTTGCACCTCAGAGCAAGTTCAAGCATGTACTTTCCAAGAGTGACTACGTCCTGGTGTACTCTCCTGGATCAGATCAATCTTACACGTTACTAAAGATGTCCATGGAGAGGAAATCTGATTTTCAACAGAAGTTTTGGAAGCTTCACCCTGATGGATCATCCTAAAGCTTTGAGCTCTTCTTGCATGGCAGGGCAGGCCTGTAAGTCATGCCTGTCCCTACACCAACACCCTTTAAATCCCCAGCCTGCTGTGTCAGGCCCAAAAGCCATAGACTTTGTGTCTGATAGGTCCTTGGGGGCAGATCCTGTTGGCTGCAAACCCAGCTGAGAGGGCTGTCCTTCCTCTGCACAACTCAGGTCTCAGAGGAGCTCCAGGACCGAGCCTTCAGGGCCAGCCAGCTCCCATACAGCACAGACGTAGCAACACCACCTCCCAGGGAGGTTGTGTGAGACCCCATTTGTCTCAAAGTGACATCCCTGGGGCTTGGGAAAACGTAATGATAGGCTGTTTAAGTGGGGTGAAAAGTCAGACACTTTCTTTTAGGACAAGGTGGGCTGTGGAGATGTTATTTGTCCCCTTTGTCTTTTGCTGTCAGTCCCTGAGCTAATCCGGCTGCTGGTAACAGTGGAGCCATCAGAGGCATGGGCAAGGGGTGCAGAGGGGAGCATCATGCTTGTGATCCAAGAGGGGGAAGGGGGATCCCACTCGAGACTCCTGTTTGTGAAATCCTGAGGGACCCTCAGTTACTGATGAAATCCTGCACATGGCGATTGCAGTGCCCCATGGGGTAATACTGGCATTCGAGACCAGACAGCTTGTATAAGCTAGCAAAACCGCAGATGAACCCATTGTTTCTGGTAGGCTTCTGCAGGACTGAGTCATTTATCTGATGGATAGCTGCACAGCTAATATTTTTCTAAGGAGCTGGATCTGTAATGGGCAGGGTATGGCACAGTTGTATGGCTTGACTCTGTAGCAGGTGAAATTTCCCAAGTGATTTGGGGAAAAGTGTTTCTCTAGTTTCTGTGATTTTGAAGTATTATGTATAAAAGTTTCCGTCACCACTGTTAATCATGCATATTTTAATAGCTATGTGCCCAGTGCTTTAGGTGGCTACGTAGGATAGTAGTAACTAATGATGATCATTACAGATAGTTGCGTAAAGTATAGTTAGTTGCATTTTTCAGAAAAGTTGAAGACCCATACCTATACACAGACACACGCACACATATATTCTGTGAAAGTATTTCAGTGAGTATTTTATTATCTTATTTTGCAAATAATAGTTAATTCTCCTTTTGGTCCAGCTTCTCCATTTATCCTGTATCTGATGATCTACCTGTTGCTAAATAGGAACATCACTGGAGTTCCTGACAACAGTGCACGAGGGCAGATGTGCTCAGGAGAGCAACCCAAGAAGATGATGGAGACGGGGAGATAATGAAACTCACAGGACACCTGCTTGCATTTCCAAACATAAAATTTTGAGATTCAGAGAAAATGTTTTGTCTTTTAGGTTTTCATATTCCATAGAAAAATCAAAAGGAGCATGAAAAGCAGACCTTGGAAAATTAACCAAAGCCCTAATTCTCTACAAAAAGACTGCTTCAGTAGGAATATTTTCATGTTAAAAGCATAAAACCCCCTGCTGATTGAATGTAGTGCTCTGCTCTGAATTGTAAAAACGAGTATGGATTCTTAGACATTTGCATATATACTAAAGATACAAGTCAGGTTCCAGCAGAAGTTTGTCTTTATGCAAGATGTCAGTCCCTTGAACTCTACTGAAAGCTCTTCCTCCGAGGCAATGCCTGGGAGATCTGCTTCCAGCTCTTCATTTTCCTTTTGGCTAATCTCTCTGTTAGTTAATAAGAAGCTATTTACACTTCATTACCAAGATACTACTGTCAATATTAAAATATAATTGATCCTCAAATTCACCATTTAGATCTGCTACAAAGTAAAGTGTACATTATCTTTTTGTAACACTTGCTTCAATTGAGAAGTGTGTTGCATGATACTCTTTACATTTTCTTATGCTAATGATATTCTTGCAATTCCCCTCATAATATAAAATAGTTAATTATCAATCATGACAATCCTGTTATAGGTTTGGATGGAGTATTTCATGCCTCCATTTATTATCCCTGTTGTCAAACAGCGAACAAAAACCATGACTGGTTTCTCTTAGCTACTGTTGCTTTGGAAACTAGTTACATGTCTTGATTTCTAAATGACTGTTCTTTCAAAAAAGAGAGTTAAAAGAATCTGGTCCTTCCTTCCTTCCTTCCTTCCTTCCTTCCTTCCTTCCTTCCTTCCTTCCTTCCTTCCTTCCTTCCTTCCTTCCTTCCTTCCTTCCTTCCTTCCTTCCTTCCTTCCTTCCTTCCTTCCTTCCTTCCTTCCTTCCTTCCTTCCTTCCTTCCTTCCTTCCTTCCTTCCTCTATTACGATTAATATGCTATGTCTAAGAAAGAGCTCTATTTCAAATTGGTGGGCTATGGCTTCTGAGCCTTCTGAGTCAGCCTTCTGAAAGCTAATTAACTCATAATTCAATTTAGAGTAAGCATTTATCAGCAGAAACTCATAATCAGAGAGGAAGGATGGTGTAACGACTAATGAAGTCTTGTTCCAAGGTCTTTACCAGCCTTCCTCAGTGACCTTAGCAAATCTCTGTGTAAATACTGTTATTTTCTTTTCCTGTGTCTGGTTTATCTAGAGGAGAAGTATTTTGAGCAAGTACTATCACTGTACATGAGAATGACTTCAAAGTGCTGCTGTCCTGACAGTATTCTTCAAAGATTCTTCTTGTTGCCTTTGAGTCAGTAACGGGTCTCTGGAGTTTTCCCTAACATAACCAAGGTGGAAGGGTCCACTGTTACTGAAGCTCTTGAAAGTAAGAAGGTAGAAAGCATGGAAAAATCTTTCAGATTCCGTGATAATACAGTCCCCAGTATAAAATCTTAATGCAATATATTTGTGATTATTTATTTGTAGATTTTAAATGGTGTTTTTGTTTGTTTGCTTTAAGATGTATCTGTCTAATTCATGAGGGTGAGAAGGAACTCACATGGATGTCAATTAAGTCCAAGTAATTTTAAAAAATAGTTGTTGTGAAACAGGAAATGTAGAACAGGTACACATCCATCCCATGACTTATCCTTTAAATACACTGTTAGAAACACATCTCTCTAGCATCCACTAATTGTCTCATTAACTCTAAAAAACTGTTAGGGTGCTTTGTCTTCTGTAGTGTACTCAGAAGTACATTGGAAGGCAGCAGGGAGTCTGGTTTTAGTACTACCTGTGCACCACGGTGCAAGATTTCTGGCATTAACCCAAAGAATGCTGTTTTATTGGAATTTTTGCCAGGGATTGAAATGCTTTTGAAAGTTACCAAGCTGACAGCTCTGGAGACTGTCATCCTGTATTTATCTGTTGGATGGGTACAGCACTGGCAGTGACTGCTCAAGCTGCCCTGTATTGTTCCTTTGCCATCTACTCCAGGCAGATGTAGAAGGTCCACCCTTAAAAAGAAGAGAGGCAGCCTTCATGGCTTCATGCTGAAAAGCAGTAACAATTCTGCAGTGCTTCTAAATGCTAAAATCTTCTATTGGAATGACACTCAAATCACCATGTTTATTTTAACATAAGTCTTGACTGGTACCAGTTGAGCTGGTACCTCTCTCTGCTAAAATAAGGGATTTTTCACCCTGCTCTTTGTATAGTCAATAGACAGAGGTCAGTTCTGCTGGAGGAAAATTCAGAGCAGGAGCCTAAAGTTAGGTGCTTCAAATCTCTAATGTCACTCCCCACTCCCCATCAAATTGCCAAAGGTTGAGTATCCCTACAACAGACTTGCAGCTCATCCCACCAGTCTCCCTGCAAGCCCTGGAAGTGCATTACTTTTTTGCATTCTCCTAAGCTACCTGAAAGGAGGTTGTAGCAAGGTGGGGTATTGGTCTCTTTTCCCAAGTAACAAGTGATAGGATGAGAGGAAACAGCTTCAAGTTGCACCAGGGGAGGTTTAGACTGGATATTAGGAAAAATTTCTTCACTGGAAGGGTTATCAAGCATTGCAACAGGCTGCCCAGGGAAGTGGTTGAGTCCCCATCCACGGAGGTATTTATAAGACGAGTAGATGTGGCATTTAGGAACATGGTTTAGTGGTGGACTTGGCAGTGTTACATTAACGGTTGGACTCGATGATCTTAAAAGTCTTTTCCAACCTAAACAATTCTATGATTCTATGATTCTAAACCCACAAGGCTCCAGTCCTTTCCCCAGGAAACATCTGTATGAGAGAAAAGTTATATGGATAATGCTGGTCTTGAGAATACCCTTTTCCATTTCCAGCTCCCAAAACACCTCAGCAGAGGAAGGCCTTGGTACTTTTTTAATATTCAGGCACAAAGTATTTGCACTTCTCTGAATGTTGCCCAGGACACTGATAGTAATGAGTAGTACATCCTTATTGTATTGGTGTATTTTAATTTTATCAAGCTATTCTCAATCTGTAATACAAGAGATACTAAATTTAAAGCAAACAAAAGTACTAATTTAAAAAATGCCCAACAAACGCTATTGTAAATATCTAATAACAGCCTGCCAACAAAAGTTAAATAAAACCATCAGATGATCCTAAGCATATATCTGAAAGTCATTTAGCTAATAAGCCATAAACACTAACAGTTAGTTAGTCCGTATGATCAGGGATGCTGAATTTGCACACAATATCTGCAAACAGGTTGCATTCATGGGAGATGGGATGTTAATGATGGACTGGGGAAGAGTGAATGCATTTCTATTTAATCCCTTCCTTGAGGTCCCCCATAAGGGAGCAGGAAGGGACTGGGACTGGGGTTTCCACTGAGATTTCTACCTCCTTTGTGACTACTGATCCCAAATTTATTCAAAATGGAGGCTGATCCTCATAGATTGCTTTCACTTGTATGGAAATGTTAATGCCCCTTTTACAGTTATCTCCTCTCTCAGTGGTAAACATGGCTTGTTTATCACGGCTTGTCTAAACTACTAGCAAATCTTTACTGTAGTGAGAGGTAAAATGCTCTTTCTACCCTGGCAATTTCTAGAATTCATCCTGAAGCCTTTCTATACAGGGCACCTTATATTTACTGCAAACGTGTACAAACATGGGATTAGAGCTGCAGCTCATTACTAGCTCTCTCTTGGGACTAGAGGGTTTGATAATCAGTTTGGGATGGCTAATTCCCAAACCTTGTCCTGAAATGGTACAATGATACTGCTACATTTGCATACACATGCTCATTCCCTCCCCAGCAAAGAGCCCATTCACTGCCCGCCACACGTCTTTGATAATTAGCCTCAACTTCCTTAAGAACCCCTTTCAATTTACCACTACAAGATACATGCAACCAAGATTATGAATCAAGCTTTCAGAAGTCTGGTTATTAGATTGCCGCATGTGACATATAAGCATCAAACACTGAAGACAACAGCTTAAAGTTGTAAAAATCCTAATTACTGTTCCTTTCTCAAATAACAATTCTTAATTTCTCCTTAGGATCTATATACCCATATATTTCACAGGAAATATTTTGTTAGTCTTTGAACTGCAAACTCCTCAGGTCTCCAGAGGAACATACATTAAAGGATGAAACTAGATGTTCTTGTGAAAGTTGAAATCTGCAATATTTTAAAGATCTCCTGTCCTAAAAATATGCCTCGATCTATTGTGAAACAGATCCCTCAGTCTATCCACTCCCCACTTACTGCACTAATAAAAAATAAAAATTAAAAAAAAAAAAAATCCAAATGTATTAGGGAATTCTTCAACAGCACAACAGAGTAGACAGTATTAAGTTATTCTTTTATAAGCATTAGCTGCAGAAACTTTGAAATTAAGGAAAAAAGTGACCTTCAGCTTAATATTCCCAGCAAAGGTAATGAACAGCATCCTAGGGATAAGAATATATTGACCTTATCCACATTTAAGGCCCCTTTTCACCTCAATCAGCTTGGCAGAATAGTCAAAGTTTTTTGTATAAATTATCTCTTTTTGTTCCTCTTCCAAGGACTAGCACTTACTGTTCTGGGCCTAAATTCTGACTTCCTCAGAAGAAAGGTAATTATACAGTGTTTGGAAAGTATTTAGCACATTATGCTTGTTGCTACAAATGAAAAACATGCCTGGATACATGTAAGCAGGTGAAACATGCTGTTATACACAAAACAGTTCTGCATGCTGATGTTGAGGGAGCTGTAACATGTTGAATGTCAGACAAAAGAAAAAAAAACAGAAGTGTTGCTCCACAATAGTTTTCATCAAATGATGGCAAACAAAGTATGTGTCTCAGATTTTCTCTTTTGGCCTGTGTTTGACCAGAAGTCACTGGGTAGCAAAAGATGCTGAGTGACACAGAATCTTAAGGGAAAAGCCCAAATGCTGAGAAGAGGAAGCAGAGAAGCCTTCACTTCCAGCATGTTCTGGAGCTCGTAAAAAATGCAATCAGAGCCTTTTTTGCTGTGGATAAAAAGATCTTTGAGAAATGTCTACTCTGGTTATATTTTGCCTCTTAACGATGCACCAGGACTACTTAATTGCGCCATCTGCCTAAAAACATTCTGCCTCCCCAGCAGAACATAAATATCAGTGCTCTCCCTAAAACAAAAGGCCTAACAGTTTTAGAAAACATTAACTTTTCACATTCTTTTGATTGTTTCTAGCTAGAGGTGAAAAAAATGTAAAGCCACATCTGTGGAAAGATCTGTGATCTCTATTAAGATTCCTATCAAGGAGTTGTGTACTTATTTAATGCCTAAAGTCAATTGCTATCTCACAAGGTCATTGTCAGACCCATAGAAAAGACATCATATATCACTTTCTTGGAAAGCCTTCTGAAACAGCACCATACTTTTCAAATTCTAAATAAAGATGTAAAAAAACAATGTGCAAATAAATAAAAAAGATTATTAATTTACCTATCTGATGGAACATATTTTTTCGTTTCCAAGTAGTAGGTAGTGAGGTTCAAATCCCAGTGAGTGGAGACCAAGACAGCACAAAGGACTGAGACCAGAACCTTAAGAAATACACAGAGTTTCTCACGCTAGGGTTTTTTAATGACAACAATATACTTTCCTGACATGTAATGGCTTGATTTTGAAACTGTGACTCCTACTTCCAGCTTTACCTCCTGGAACATATTTTGTGTCTACTAGGTTGCAACAATATTGCTTCAAATTAAAAGGTGCTGCTTTAACCTAAAATCTGTTTTAACAGAGTTTTGTTTGTGGTGATTTATTTTCCTCAGGTTTAATTGTACCACATTTAGTTTGGTGTTTTGAAATATGATTCATGTCACCTTTGTACAGTTAGTCTAAGACAGTTTGATAGTTCATCAGCAATTAGAAAACAGAAGGCCATAGGCCTATATTAAACAAGTGAGTGATGCAAGTATGAAGCAATGTCACCATAGCAACTCGGCTTGCACACAGGATGCTGTATTTAACCTTGGGGAGCTCTTAAAAGTCTTCATTCCTGAAATAGCTAAACACTATGTGGTAATGGGGATGTGCCTTCAGTGCTACAGCAGTTGATTTATCTTAGAAATGTGAAAACGCTTTGGCCCAATATAACTTCTAACTAAGAAACCAATAGTGTAGGAGCATTCAAACTGATGTGCCTCATGGAAATCATGACTTGCTGTTATAAATGTGCAAGATTGCTTGCTCTTTTTGGAAGTGCGAGGGAGCTATCTGTAGAGCTTATCGCAATAAGACAGAAGCATCTTAGCAGGAAAATATTTCCAGGAATTACTGTTAGGGTTTTATTCCATTTTCCTCTTGCTAGTCCACACACACCCTTCTATCTGCACTGTTACTGTGAGCTTTGTCAGAAAAGGAGGAAAAACACATATGCTTTTGTGTTTGTCTTGCAGGTTTGAATTTTCCAGCTCCTAGTAAACTAGTCATGTGGATGATATTCATTAGAAATGAGAATCTATATGCCCTCCAGTCAGATAGAAGTCATGTGAATTAGCCTCACTAGAGGGTCATGCTGCTAGTAAAAAAAGCTCTAGGCAGCCAATTTTTGCTAAAACCAACATTTCAATAACCTTTGGTAAGGAAGCATAGGAGTTTCAGAGGTGTAAGAGCAGAAGATCAAAATTAATACTTCGAACAAACAACGGTAGGTTTGAATACTGTGTGGTTGCTACCTCCCCTCAGCGGTCAGGCTAATGCTTCACCATTTCCCCATTTAGCTTAAGATTGACTAGTATGATAAAATACCTAGGACAAGAGGCCAGATTCACTGGAGGACTTGTTCCCTAACTACTTTTCAGGGTGCCTAAATCACATATCATTAAGGGTTTCACAAAACCCTGCTGAGCTACTTTAGGTGTCTACAACCCCTTGGCACCTCAGTTTCCAGTGGTAATGTGCCCCAGGTTCTTGCTTTTCTGCAGAAGGAAGTGATACTGAACCAACCATGCCCACCTCATACCTACACTCTGGCAAGACTTGCAAACAAGGCCTTCCCATCTGCATCTCACCTGTAGGCTAGAAGTGCTGATGTCTTTATATAAAATGATCTTCTGGGGAGAATTACTCATTTGGGACAAGAAAATGTCTGTCAACAGAAGAGACACATTTACGGATACCTAAATTCCAAGGGAAGATTTAACAGAAAAGCCCTATTTAGCCTTGTAAGGAAATTATTAGGTAGGTTTACCAATAGGTGAGAAAATAATGGTTTTCATAATATACAAGAGAAAAAGAAGAGGCACTATTACAGAATTATATCATAGCTGACATAGGGTGGATTTCAACTCTATAACTAAGAGAAATGTATAGAGGGAGTTGTGTTAAACGCTGTTTTTTCCACACCCTGCTACTGCACTGCTGCTCAGGAACGTGTGCTTGTATTACATTTCAGTAACCTGTCTGAACAGATAATTTAAAATGTTCCATTGTCGTTAAGTGGGTTTTACAGAATTTCACAACCAGAAACTCTGGCATGAAAGCGGAAAAATGCTGAAAAACAGTCTGGTAAATAACAGAGCAAAAAGAAGCATGAATACTTTTAAAATTTCTGCCAAGTATCAAAATCAGGTTACAAGACTAGCCGAAAGTGTTTTGGCCAGTCCATCAGTTTCCAAGTCAGTAATCTGTAAAAGCTGTGGGTTCATTTAAGAGTCAGGTCCTGGGCCTAGTCAAGTCAGAAGCCAGAGGTTCCCCACTGACTTCAGCAGGGAAGAAAGGTAAACCTCTTTTAGGAGGGATAAATGCTGAAAATTTCCAGCTTTAAGACAAATACATTTTGGCCCAGCTCTTCAGTAAGGTACAATCCTGTTATTTGCTGTGCTGCTCCAGTGACAAACTTCTCAGTGGATGGCTGTGATTAAAGACTCTCTTGTAATGGGGCCAGAGACGCCCATCTGCCAGTCTGACTGCCCTGCTGGGACATGGGCTTCTTGACTAATCCAAAAACCTTAGGCACAGTGGAAAGACTGTTGAGGCATATCCAGTCCCTGACTGTGACTCATGCTATTCATGTTACTCATCCATGTGGGCACTAATGAAGTGACTGTGAGGTTCTGGGAACAGAGGGGACGGAGTCCAGGTCACAAGTGATGCTTGCCAATACTCCCATTTGACTGCAGAGGCCTACCCTGGGTCATATGAGTCATGAATTTGAATGCAGATCTTTACTAATAGTGTTGGCATTGGGCTTCAGCTTCCTTAAAAATAACATGCTGCTTTTTAAAGGTGGAAGAGGGAGGCTGTAACAGGGAAACTGTCCGATACCGGTGCTCAAACATCGGGAGAAAGACTTTGATCTAGGGTTAAAAAGATGTGCACTCAGTCTCCAGCAGAGTCAATTACAGAGTTTCAAATGCTGTTTGAAACGTTATGTGTCATTCGCAGTATGGCAGAGACTGGCAAAATGTCTAATCTAATTCGCAGACTGACCTTCAGGTTTTGTCAATAGAATGACTGCAGATCAGACCATGACCTCAAGCTATTTAAAATCATTATTCTAAAAAGTTAAAACTGCTTGCAAAACACTGTCTGAATTCAAGCAAGGATGTATAAAATAAATAACATCATTGTCTCATAAATTCATAGAGTCACAGAATGGTTGAGGCTGGAAGAGACCTTAGGAGGTCTCTAGTCCAAGCCCCCTGCTCAAGCAGGATCAGCTACAGAAGGTTGCTCGGGCCCATGTCCATTCAGGTTTTGAGTGTCACCAAGATGGAGACTCTTGGGAAACTTGTTATAGTGTTTGGCCACCCTCACAGGAAAAAAAACAAGGAAGTTTTCTCTTGTGTTTAAATGTGATTTCCTATATTTCATCTTGTGACCATTGCCTCTCAGCCTGTCACTGGATACCACTCAGAAGAGTCTGACTCCATCTTCTTTACTCCCCTCCATTGCATAACTTTTCTGGAAATGTGGATGTTGGGAAAAGGGGTCATAGACTATAATGCTAAGAAAAATCTCATTTCCCTGGGTAAGAGTTAGGCACTACCACAGCCACTGGGGCAGTTTACCCACACCCAAGTAAAGTAAGTGCTGAACCCCCTCCTCTGCATGTCATTGTTATTGAGTGACTGCCAAGAATAATTTTCAGTGATTCACATTAAGCTGGCGGGGCACCTCACATGGAGTCCCATTTCTTCTAAGTATTTTTATTAATGATTGAACGATGAAATTCAGTTAATACATTTAGAAAATCTACAGACAATATGAAGGGAGAAGTTGCTTCTACTTTGGTGACAGGATCAGAACTGGAAATGAAATGAGTCTGAAAAATCAGACATCACCTGAAATTAAAAGCAGATGAAATTCAACAAAGGCAAATGCAAACAGACAAATGTAACAGGAGTGACTTTACACAGAAAAGGATCTGGGGGTTGTAGTGAATCACAAACTGGCTATGAGTAACAACACAATATTTTTACAAAAAAAAAAAAATCTTGGTCAAAGATACATTCGCAGGAATATTGTACGCAACCCTTGGGAAGTGATTATTCTGCTCTACTTGGGAGCCAACTGGATCTCAGGCCACTGTGTCCACTTTTAGACACCACATTTCAAAAAAGTTGATGATTTGGAGAAAATCCAAAGGAGGGTGCAAAGAATGCTAAAGGGTTTAGAAAACAGAATCCATAAAGAAAGGTAACTCCATTCCTTTAGGCTACAAAAGGGAAGATTTAAAGGGGACAGGATAAGTCTTCTAGTACGTAAAAAAGATCATTATAAAAAGAATAATGATCAGTTGTTTTTTAAGACCAGCGAGGAAGGACAAGAAGAAATTATTGCAACTAAATATTGTCTGCTCTAAATTGCACTATTAGTGCAATCTTTTAAGAAGGAATATTTTGACTGTCGAAGTACTGCAGTAGCTCTCAAGAATACATCCAAATGTCTTTTACTGTGTGTGTTTAAGGACAGTTCATACCAACACCTGTTGGGGACAGTGCAGGGGAGGCACAGGGCAGCCTCCCGCTGTCCTTCCCAGATCTGTGTCTCTGTGGCTTTAGGACAATGAGTCTCAAAGCGAATTAAATGCATCCTTTTTCATAGCGTAGACAAATGTAAATTCTGGTTCCTATACAGAACACATGGGTGTCCTTGGAGAGAGAAAAGTTCACGTTTACCAGTCTCTAGATGGGATAAGGATCTATAAGCAGGAACAAAAGAAATATTTCCTAGCGTGTAATCGCGGTTTATAAAATCTACTAATGCTGTGCTGAAGGCAGTCCTAGAGGGCTCCTAAGGTAGACTAGACTTCTGCCAGCAAACCAAAAGCTTGGGATAATCTCCCTCCTCTGATGTAATCCTCTCTCTCTGCCTCTTCTTAAATAATTCTTGCTAGAGATGTTTTCTCCCTGGGCACTCAAAAATCCTTCTTTTGGAATATGAGAGCATGCCAAGCCCCAGATATTTTTTCTCAAGTGTCCTGAAAAAATATAACCTAAATTCTTCCTACACAGTCCCCAGATCATCAGCTAGCATAAATTAGCACATCGCCATTGGCTAGGCAGTGCATTTTGTGGAAGATGAATGGCATAAAAGTTCTGTAGGTAAGTTAAAGGTCTCAAAACAGTAATCTGAATCTAGCAACATTTCTTAGAGACAGAAACCGAACTCTAATTTATCATATCAGTCTGCAAATAAAGAAGAGGTTATTAACCTAGTGCATCCAGTCTTTATTAGTAAAACTTAATTATACAGCAAAGCTCATGTGAAGGCAGTGGCTGTGCTGCTCTTCCACATAAAATGAAGTTGCAGTGCCAAACCAGCTACATACAAGCAAACAGAAGCAAACCTGCTGGGTTTTGGCAGCCAGAAGATCTGAAATGGACTTTGACTGAACTGAAAAGGCACAGGCACCCCTGCTGTTCCTTAGTTAAAACTTTGCTCTCTTTCCAATCGAATGGGCCGCACTCAGAGCAGGCCAATCCTTCTCCTTAGTGGAGCTGTTGCTGGTCTCAGTCGGTGTGAACTGGCCACTCATTCTTGTGGATGCTGTGTGATTCCCCACTAGAACTAAAAATCATCTAGGAATAGAATGTTTTCTTTATTTTTTAAAACATAATTCCAAATGGTCTAATAGATAATGCATACAGATCCCATAAAGTGGGGTTTTTTGCTAAATCTTAAAACAGTGTTGTTCCCTCTTGTTAAATTCTGTAGATTTTGTCCATAAAAGAAGCCATGCCCAATACCCTTCTCCACAGCAAGGTCATTTCAGGGCAATATACAGAAATTTATTTCTTTACCTGTACTTGTACAGGTACCTTACATGTACTTTACCTGTACTTTACTTGTAATTTCTAACTAACTAACTAACTAGCTTTGTCAACATCTCTCTAAATAATTTCACAATAAACTTTGTGGGACAAATTAATTCCTGAGGAAAGCCAGCAGAAGTCAGTATAAACAGACTTAAATGAACGTCTTTTCACCAGAGATGAATTTATCACCCACTTCACAACTGAAAAGTTTGATCCAATAGTAAGGCATCAGAGAATGAAAATCGAAAGTTACAATAAGACAAAAGATACTGTCACTGCCTGATAAAACCTATGTTAAAAATGCTAGTGTTCCTTCAAACCCAATTCATTCCAATAATTACACAGTCATTAAAGCAACAGTCTAAAGGGAAAAATACCTTCATGGAAGAGTTCATGTGAACAGTTATTTAATCTGCTTTTTAGTGTATCTAGATGAAGGGCTTTTTGCTGAATTTAGGACAATCTATTATCAGACCTTTGCAGTCATTCTACTTAATTACTTTTCTGACAGGATCATTTTTACTCCTGGATCTATATATAAGGGTAGTCTAGAGGGAAAAATTTTATTCTTGCAGCTGTAGGAGAGTCATTCTCATCATTCAAGTGAGCGGTTTCACACTATTTTCCTCACATTATCCAGCACTAAATAGACAACTATTGATTTCCAGGTAGCCTCTTCAGGTCTGTGTCTCAGAGCTGTTGCCACAACCACGTTTAAGCATTCAAATTCTGTCTTATTGCCAGTGTGAGCACCTCAGTCCCAAACACAGATCATCAACACCCTTGCTCTGCTACTGCTTAGCCATGTATGCTCTCATATTCCAAAAGAATATGTTCCTCTCACCCACCCTCCCTGCTGAGCACCCTAACAACCTGGTTATAGACACATTTTTGCACTTTCATTCTCTCAGGAGTCCAATGAATATTCATTCCATGCAAAGTGGAACAGTTTGAACAGAAATAATGGGATGCCTCACCCTTGTGCCTTAAAATAGCTGACCTTTTGTGATCAGCATATTCACCTCAAGGTGGGAGATGTCAGGTCAGATTCCCTCAGGCAGAAAAAGGAATTTAACCCAAGCTTCCCACAGCCTTGCTGGGATAGGTAGGTTTTATGATATGAACTTGTTCTTTGCTGTATCTTTCCAGTTACCTTAGCTTGTATCTACATGTAACTGTTGATCCCTTAAATAATATTGGTCATTTATGAAAAATTAGTATGATTGCCTCTGTGATGCTCAGCTGGGCTTCCTTTCATGGGAAACCAGGGTGCACAGCGCTGAGACCCCAGCCTTGCCTGAGTAGGATACAGATACGTACTCAGACCAAGAAACGTGAAAGCCATCCCTCCTTGCATGGTCTGGATAACGGCGTTAGGTAACCCAACGTGCTGGATACTCTGGGAAATGCCTCTCTTTCCTCATGTTGTGTGGAAGGCAGAGCTTCACAAGCTTTCTAAACTGCAGAAACACCTAACTTTTTGGAAAGAATTCTGTCTTGCAGTGTTGCCACAACTGTTTTTATTTACAAATACCTACAAGTAGTTTGTTTATTCCTCTTGCTTTTCTCAGCTCTCCTTGTTTGCTTGTTTGTGTGTATAACACTGTGTATACATGTGGCGGGAGAAGGGGTTCAGTTTTTGCACTGGTTTTATGCAAAACCTTCTGATGTCTTGCACACTACTAATTCAGAATTGTGGATCCTATACTATGATAGGGCACCTGAAAGGTATCTATACCACTGCCAAAATCTCTGCAGATTTGATGATTCACAAATGTTAGTGAACTTGTCTTCACTGCATTTTGGTAGAAATGGTTTGTGCTAATATGCCATTGTCAGAAACGTCCGCAGCTTTTAGATAGCCAGCTTGGAATTCATGTTTCAGAGCATTTAACCTTTTTACAAAGCTTTATGCAGTGGGAACCAGCTCCAGACAGAGTTGTGAGTACTCACTATGCCTGCAAATTCATCCCCAGCTGTTTCATATTAAATACGCAGAAAATGAGGAATGCATAACTTGTGGCCACTTTTTTGAAAACTGTGGTTTGGGTGACCTTCTCAGCATCATGCAGGACTTGAGGAGAGATGCAGGGACACAATCCCAGCTATCCACGGCAGCAGTCAGGTTTGGAATAAAAGAGGCAGGTGTTTGGGGGGCAATATTTTCCTCTGGTGTGCAACCTTCATTTGACATAGGACCGCATTCACCGAATGTGTCAGAATTCCCGTGGAATAAATGGTACTTGATCATCGAAATAAAGACTCCATTGTAACATCTTTTTATAAAATCAAAATACTCTTTAAAAGCAGTAGTAGTCCAGGAGCAGCCCATCTTATTCCTTCTGAGTGCTGGAGTTTCTGGTCAGAGTGGGTGAAAGGAGCTGCAGTCACACAACCAAATGTCGACTTTCAGCAGGTCTGGTAATCTAGTTTGGTTTATAGCAGTTCAGGGGATGCGAGAGATGAGCCTGGCCTGAGGCTAGTTTATGTAGCCTAAACCTTAGAAAGTGAAGCAATTCTATAATGAATTAATTTGAAGTTGTTTTTCTTTACTGCGATGTGTTACAGGTTAACTTGCTGGAGATTTTAATAGAAAAATAATGCCAAGACTCACTCTAAAGCTGACTTCAGGCTCAACAAAAGAGCAAGTAGATGTTGTTAGACAGTAGGGACAGATAAGAACTGTGACTGTTACCACCTGCAGTAGTGGTCTCATGGTAACCTGGGGCTAAACTTAATGGTACCAGGGTGGTTTGTCCAGGAGCAGGCTCTGTGCGTGCATACACATGCATACATGTGCATGTGTGTTGAAGGCAATGTCTGGAAAGTACCCATAAACATGACCCAGAGAAGCAAAGCCTGAGACTTCCTGAGGCACAGAGGCAGGAAAACTTCCACATTTGTTCATTCTGTGTCTAGCAAAGCAAAATTCCTTTTTTTTCTTTTGTCTTCTTTTTTTCTTTTGTTAAAAAAAAATTCAAAGAAAACTTCCTTTTTTTTTTTTTTTCTCCTTTTTTTCTTCTGTTAAATGAGATGATTGACTTATATTTGAATGCTGTATAGTTACTGTGACCAAAGAAGCAGCAATGGCAAAACAGACTTCAGGCCTAGGACAGTACTGTGAAGAATAACTCCTTGGAAAGATGTCACGCTGGAGCAGTAGGGGAAGCAGAGGTCACATCAGATAAGCCTCTGAATTAAGGTCATACTTTTTTTCTGTGATTCTGATTGTTTCTGTTCATTTTTGTTTCAATTTATGCTCTTTTTTCTCCTCTCTTTTAGGAAGTGCACAACAGCATTAATCTAAATTTGTTATCAAAATATACAGATTTGATTTGGTTTGATTTTACATTCTTCTTCACCTTCATGACTTTTAAGAGGTGGTGTAAAGTTCGTAAATTTAAATAAAGTAGTGCAGTTGATAGAAGATTTAGAAGAGAATCAATTTATTGGAGCTGTTGAGATTATTAGATATGCCTAGACTTAATAAAACCTGATTTTAGGTCTTTGTTTGTGAGAAAATACGGTTTAACTGGCAACTTGACTAAGTCAAACCTTGACCAAGGAAAACCAATGTTGGGGAAAAACACCCTTACAGATACTACATGATAAATAGAGGAATCCCGTGGTGATTTTATATATCACAGGCTGGTCCTCAGTTGACGAGAATAGAAGTGGCAGAAAATAGTTTCAGTGGAGGTGCTGAAAACAACTTTTGAGACTTGGTTCTGCTGGATGTTTTACTTCAGTGACATCCCTTGAAAACAGCGATCCCTGCAACACAAACTGAAGTCCAGAGAAGCTTCATGTCCTTGTTTCTAGTGCAAGTAACCCAGCAATACAGAGTAAGAAGATGCTGCTGGTACAGCAGCTAAATGAAAATGCACAGATATTGTTCCAAAAGTGATGACATCTGATGACTATGCTAGATCACGCAGAGAGAAGTCATGATACAATGTTGTATGCATAAAAACAGTAACTGATTTGCTGCTTCCATGTCTTTTTATAGAAAAGAAGGGCACAGCAAACATGATTAGAAAGAGTGTTTCTTATAATTTGTGGCCTACAAAAATGCTGTCATAATTTATTGTGGATGTTTGTATAGCATTCATAAATAATTGTGTGTTGCTTCTCTTGACATACAGATGAACGGGATACCTCATGTTTGAGGACTACCTAGTTGGCACCTTTCACAATACAACTTTAAAGAAGGGAGGCTAGGCTTCTGCTGCAGCAACATCAGCTACCAATGGGGCCCAGCAAAGAATGGGGGTCAAATCTCTTTAGAAGAGGCAGCTTGTTCTTCATACCTGATTCAACTCACCTCAGCCAAATAAAACAAGAAAGATAGATAGTTAAACCTATAATAATAAAACAATAGCAAAAATCAGACATGCAATACTTGATGTTATTACAGACTGGCTAAAACACAGCCAGTACACTACACTGCAACCAGCACATTTCTTGAGAATTCCTACTCAAAGCTTGATCTTTAATGGTATTAAGATGAAGGCTTGAGAAATCAGGAAGTAAGAATTATTGTTGGGAAATCTGAAAAAAAAAAAAAAAAAAAAAAAGAGCAAATATCTCATTTATGCAAACAATGAAAAGGTCACTCGTGCAAATAATTATAAAGATAGGACTGTAAAACATGAAAACGGGATGTGGTGTTCACCATCAGACCACATGCATTGCCTTGTTTTGCCATAGGACATTACATACAGACTAAAAAGAAACAGGGCAGCAGTTTCAGTAGCAAAATATTTCCTTTAGATCCTGTAAATAGCACAGAGAACATCCTTGCTCTGACAAAACTAGTAAAAGGTACATAAGATGACTTGTGATCCTTCTTTCAGAGTAGCTTTTATTTACTCACACAGAAGAGATTACTTGCTTCTATTTTTTTCAGTGTTGATTTCTATTGGTGAAGAAGAAGCGGACAATGAATCTGCTACAAAAGCTAAAATGAGCAGGAGAAGGTCTAGGATACTTTTTTTGTTGTTTGCTCCATATAGAAACAGACTTGCATGGAGCTCCATAGAAGATGGGGGACAAGTATTTGATTAAAAGAAAGATGTCTAATGCTAAGTTAGCACAAATATTAATCGGGTAGAAGATAAATCTTATTTTTACTTTGCCTTTTATGTAGTAAATAAATTATTTTCTTAAATTATTTTCCATGGATAATCCCCAGCAGACACTGGTGAAGTGATCTGAAGAAAAACAGAGCAGGACTGAGCTTTCATCTTCCTTCTGGGAGTTCCCAAGCAGTACTCATGAGAGATATGGACAATCTGGCAGGGCAAGAGATACTGGGAAACCTAAGCATAAAAGGATATGAAAGGTATGGCAGGAGAGAGAGAATTTTTAAGTGGAATGCAAAATTATGCAGAAATCATGTGGGTTAAATTCTCTCAAAGCTGAAAATTACTCATCCCTTTCAAATGCAAATGATGTAAAGATGTCTTGTATCTAAAAAGGTAAGAGTGCTCACTTACTAATGACACATAATATCAAACATATTTTAATTTAGGCTATCTGGAGTGTGCTAGTCAGGAAATTGATCTAGGCAGCAGCAAAAGTCATTAGAGATATTTACAGAGATTTCAGAAATAGGCTATACATTTTTTACCAGAAGTCTGTATCTGAGAAGGTGGTAGCTAGAATTAACTTCAATTTCCTTGGTGACAGTAATGGCTGAATGAAAGTTTTCCTGTAGTGTGGTGAAGCTGGTGCTGTGGACTCATCCCTCCAAAAAGTTATTCCTTTTAACCCAGTCCTCAAGAGACCTTAAATTTTGAATGAAGCAAAGTTCCAGTATGAGGCATTGCAATTTCTTATGCTGAAATGTTAAGTGAGGGGGTTGGGGTTTTTTTTGCATATAAAATGATTGACTTATACGTGAAGAGGAGAGGGGCAATTGGGGTAACAGTCTAATTAACAGATCATTTATAAAAAGTGAAAGTTTAAAAATTAAAAGTGGCTGACTTGTTTTGGCACATTCTCCAGTGAATCACAAGTTTAATTCTCTCTGGCTAGAAAATTAATAAACCCCTCAAGTTCCTGTTGGGATACATTCAGCAGGGTGTTTAAATAACTAGTCTACAGAATTGTTTGCAATTGTCAGAATGTTCAAGTGAGCTATAAATAGCCAGAAATAAAGTAAAACAGCTTGCTTCCTCCACAAAGTTGTATTATTTTTCCCTACGGTACTTCATGCATATCAGGAGATTCTTTTATTATAATAGGGTCTCTGCTCCTCAGCAGTCAAAAATAACTGAGAAGAATTGAGTTTGAAGACTACCCTGTGCAAACGTGTCCCTGCCATGTGATGGCTGCACTGCTTCCACCGAGCTGGTCCACCACCTCCACCCGCTGCTGTCATCTGCGGCATAAATGTCCTCAACTTTGGTGGAACTCATGTTGGCAGACAGACACGTGTATATCAGGTTTTTTCATGGTCTCTCTTCTCAAAGATTTCATTCATGCATGCCAATATTGCTCCAAGTTGACAAAATTTCACTGACTTAAAAAAACTGTTGTAAGAGATCAGTGCTAAGACCGCAAATGTGTGGATCTTGTCCTCTCTAATGGATCTGACCACTTAAAATTGTCTTCTAAATTTGTTAGGTTATGAACATTCATAACAGATCTTGGTAATAACACAAAGGTACCTGCTGCTGCATCCATTTTCCGAGGGACCACTGGCTGGAGGGACACTCTCAGGAGCAGCGATGTGCTGCCCAGCACTATTCCCCTCTCTCTGCCTGGACCCCGTTGGCCACAAATCCTCCAGCTCAGCAATTTCAAAGTCTGATCCAAAGCCTGCTGAGGTCAGAGGTAGTCCTTTCACTTTGAGAGGCTGAGCAATATATTTTAGCATACCGATAATATTTCTGTATGCTTAAAATTATCACGTATTTTGCTAAATTGAGGCCACACAGAGGTTTCAGAGGCAGGTCATCAGCTTTTGAATCTATAACCAAGATGACTTCATTGTTAATAACACTATGATAAGTGTATTGCCTTTTATGCTTTTTGGGGGGTTCCTAATATTTATGTACTATGCAGCAAGTCAATGTCATTCAGTGCAAGTGTGTAGGATTTTAATACTGAGAGGATTCAGACTGTTTGCCTCCCTCAGTGAGACTGAGTCATGGAAGGAAAGGTTCCCTACAGATCTTGCAATATCATTCATTATTTAACTCAATTCCATATTTCGTTTTGTAACAAAAAGATCTTTAAAAGCTTTAAGTAAAGGTAATCTCTGTGTATGGAAAGGTGTGGAAAACCGCTTGGCAGACTGTGACTAATGCCAAGAGAAGATGTTTTTGTTATTGTGTTTAAAGAGGATTATACAGTACAATTCTTTGATTTTAGCAATCAGGAAATTTTAAAAGAAGCCGTCTGGTCATGGCAGCTCTGTGTCTCTCTGGAGTTATGATATTCGACAGTAAGACAGGCGTTGCTATGGTAATTAAGCATTTTTCAAGGTTTCGGGTTTTTTCAGATTTCTTCAGTTATTAATAATTTTCCTAAAACAGTTTGGAAAAATACTGGTACATTAAAATATCACTTGTTCCTCATAAATGAGCTATTTAGAGTCTAACCCTTGTCTTTTAAAAGTCTGTGGCAAATCTCCCACTGACTTTTATGGAAACATGACTCGGCCTTAAATATTTGGCAATTTCTGTATTATTTCCTCCAAGTATATTTTTTTTAATCAGAAATATTGAAAATGCCACAGTTTCTGACACACTAATTCCACCAGGGCTTTCACAGGCATGTTGTTTCTGGCAGCACAGTTCAGCTAACTCCAGAAACCCCAAGGCTCATTTCACATCTCCTGCTGGTGCAGAATTGTCCTTTGTGGTACCGCAGCAGCCGGGCACGGTCATTCTCTGCACACCGTCTCTGAGAGGCTGTGAAACCACAAGTTCTTGCAGTGATCATAAGAAGGAAAAAAGAAGAGATTATAGGCAAAAAGATGCCGTAGTCTGACAGCTTTCACCAGCAGTGTTCTCCCCCAAGCCACCTCTGCCCCAGGGTGCCATCCTCCAGTAACTCACTGGCAGGATGCAATGGAGTGGTCCCTCTACAAGGAGATCCTGAAGGCAGCTCCCAGACTGGAGCTGAAGGCTATGTCACCCATTGCTGCAGCACCCAAAGCAAAGGCTGCCTGCTCCTGGGGGGAGCCCAGACACCCCAGAGCCTGTCTGGGCACTGCCAGGCACCTCAGAACAAGAATCACAGTAGCCAGGCACTGGGTGAGGGGATGGTTGCCTGTGCTAGGTCAGACTGCCCTTTCAGATACACTGAGTGGCTCAATCCTTCAAAAAGACAAACCAGGCTTTCTTCTATCTCTTTGATAATAGTTGAGCGGTTAAAAGCAGGCTGGGAGGTGGAAACTGTGGAGCTGTGTCTTCAGCCTCCTCTTTACTTGGCAACTGTCCTAATAGCTAAGGTATTGTATAAATAGTGATCAGTTACTGCTGCCACTGCCATTAATGGCTGTTACTGCTGCCATTTCATTAAATTCAGTGTGTGTGCAATATGTGCAGATCAGGCCTCCAGATGGGTCTCCTAAGAGGCATGCCTATTTTGTGAGTACCAAGGAATCTTCGATGGGAGATGGGGTCATATCAGATGTTCAGGTCAAGCAAGAAAGTAATATCTCCATCCATTTGTGACAGCACAGCATTTGGCACCCAAATAAATTTTCTGGATAAGGCTTAGGTGCAGACTCACAGGCATCAGGGCAGTGGGACAAGATTTTTTCTTTTCTAATCACTGTCTTCGACCTTCACATCTTCTGCTTGAGCGGTGCTTTAGACTGCTAAATGGGTTTTTTGGAACTTATCCTTAAGGAATTGTGAGACAAATTGTCATCTCAGTTTTGCCAGATAGATAGTGTCTATGTCTTGTGTACAGTACTGGAATCTTTGTGAAACTTCTGCAACAAGGTGAGACAAATATAGACAAAGTTTTCAGTCTTATTTTTACTAATTGAAAGTTCCACCTCTTAATAAAGAGATCAAAGAAAGAAAACAGACGGCTTGGTGCAAGATCATTCCTCAAGTTGAAAGAAACCCCTTCTCTTCTTCTGTGATAGAGTCACAAGATCTGGAACGCATCATCCTTGAAGAGACTTCAGCTCAACATGATCTTTCCAGGCTGTCTTATATAACCAAGGACAAAAATGATTCCTTGTCACAATATTCGTTCTAGTCTTGCATTTTCAGCTCCTTGATTTTTAACACAGGGTTCCTGCAGTATTTCCCTCATTTTTGCTGAGATAACCTTATAGGTAAGGTGGGTAAGTACCAGCATATGTCTTCTCGTCTTCTCCTCTCTTCTCCCAGACTAGTAGTTTACATTACTCTGATGCAGTGTGCCTTACAGTGTATCTCCTCATTAACTTACTCAAGAGTTAAGGATCTACATCTTTAATTGCCTACAACTTGAAGGTAATTAATTATAGCCTTCAAGATTCAGTCTCCCAAATGATCATTCTTAGTTCAGCTTATAATGGGAAAAGCATAAAAGTTTTTCACTGAAGTGCTGCAGGAAAAGCTGGCTTCAGAACTCAAACAAGGAGCTAGCCTCAATATATCGCTGGATTTGTCCTCAGCATTTTGGATTGTCCCCTCAGCTGATTGATGAAAAGCATGGTAACCCAAAGTTTCTATGGAGAATATGGTAAGTTGGCAGAAAACAATATCAGAGGCAAGAGCAACTCATTGACCAGTCCATGAGTACATGCCAGTGATGCAGACTGACTGGCTCAGAGGTCAGGAAGTTCTTGCATTTTTCTTTTTTGGTCTCAATGGTTTCCTTCCTTTTCTTGGAAAGTGTGGCTGTTGAAAGTGCAGTCTGTAACGGTCTTATTAGAGCTGTTGTTCACAGGCGCCAGTACTTTAGGTAGGCTGAAACCATTACAAGAAATGTAGCACAGTTTGCCAACAATGCCAGGTCAATGGTCCTTGTCTTGTTTGTCTTCCACTGCATTTTCAGGGAAGTCACTGGTCTCTGGTTAGACGGAGCTCCACAAGACTTGCTTAAAATAAACCAAACAATCAGAAAAAAATCAAAAAGGTTAGTGTGCATTCTTGTGGGTTATCTTATCCTGAAAATGTTCCATGTGGTTGATAAGTGTTCACAAAAGTTCACTTGTGGTCTTCTGAGATAGCCACACTTGAAAAGTGGCCAGACACTAGTGATAACATTGATCAATTCAGTTAAAATAAGTCAGTTCCCGCCAAGGGCATTCACTAAAGGTCTTCATTGCAAGCAGTTAAGGTTTGCAAGAATGGAGCAATGGATATAGTATGTGATGGTGAAAAAAAGATCTAGGACAAAAGGTCTGGTTACTTGCCAGCTTAGACTTGATGGTAGCCTCTGGAGATTTTTAAAAAGTAAATTGTAATTCCCATAGTAGCTTCCTGAATCATACAAAGGACGTGATATGATAGTTTCTGAATGAGAAGGATTTGCCAAAACCCTGAACTGGCAGGAATATTTTTTCAAGATTTCAGTTTCTTGGCCAGGTATGGCTCGGAGTTTTGACAAATCCTTCTCCTTCAGGAATCGTGCAAAGGGTACACACTCACATTCGGAGTTCCTGAGTCCTGAAAGGACTCAGCTGATATTAGATGTATATTTCTGCAGGAAGGCCTTGCCACAGTGTCCATGGATTAGCACCACTTGGCACGTTGTAACAAAGTCATTTTTGATAGTATTCCTGAAAGCAAACAGAACTCAGTGAGCAGAAGGAACCCATTGACCCCTGAGCATGTAGGCTCAGTTTTCCCAGCCCAATAAACATCTTGGGAATTCTTGGACTCATTTGACCCCTGCAGCTTGAGATTTGACCTTGGTCAGCTTCTGATCAAGGACTAATTTTTCATTTACACAATAGTTCAGCAACTTTCACTCAAGGTCTTTGACCTTTAGAGATACTGTCTCATTTTGTACTGCAGCTGTTCACCATTCATGTGGTGTTCAGGGACCCCTTCTCAGACAAATAATTTCTGATCAATGTGCAAAGCTTGAGATGAGCCAAAACAGGCTTGTAGGAATTTCCTGAGGATGAATGACAGCAACCCTAATGCCACTGTTAAACAGAACTAAGTGTCCAATGACCCGCTTAAGCATCAGTTGCAAGTACGTGTACTGGAAGAGGTGTGACATAAAGGCCAGACTAAACCCCACACAACGTATGTGTTCACAGGAACCTTTTTTTTTAATGAAAACTGTTGCATGTGAGATTCATCACATGGATAGCTGCAGATATCTCCATGTTAGATGCATGGAGCAGATTGCTGAGGACAAACTGGTCATTTTTAGGAGGTTCATTGCGGTCTCGTGACAATGGCTATTATTTAATGTCTACATCAGATAATAACATGATCATTGTTGTCATTGGGTTTAGCGGGACTCTGCTGAATCTCTTGCTACTCTGGGTGCTGCTAACTTTCCAGCCTGCTGTAACCGTGTTCATAGATATCAGACTTACCATTTAGGAGTAGTATTTAAGGAGAAGATAAAATATTTATCAAACTTCCTAACAAAGTATTATATCATTTCTTTACTTCTTCAGATATTTTGTTAAGGACCGTATAATATTTTGGGCTTCTGGGCTGATGGCAGAGAGCCAGTCAGTTCCTTTTCTGGTTTATTTTTTCAGTTCTGATGCTTACCCAAAACCCTCAAATTTGATTTCCCGCTTGCTTCAGGTAGAAGCAGCATTAAAAATAAATGGTTCTGGGGTTGTTACCTTATAAGCAGGAACAATGGAGCCTGAGGCCCTGCTTTTTACTCAGCTGTTTCATGGATAATGTAAAACTTACTTACTGTTATCAGAGCTTCCACTATTGCCTCATGCTAACACCATGTAACATGTTTATTGTATTAAATAAAGATGCCTTCTATAGAGCTGCTCGATGTAGTGTGTCTTTATTCAGGGGCTGCTTCTTGGAAGAGGGAAGGATGGTTGCAAACAGGGGATGGGAGGGTCTGTAATTTATTTTTCTATTTCAAAAGAAAACAAGATGTTTCCACATAACCATACCACAGAAGGAAGACTCCACTTAATAAATTAACTAACTCTATTTACACTTCATTCAAATAAGATATACTGAACATGCTGGTGCTGTTGCATAATGTTTAGCTTGGATAGTCTGAACTTTGTGTAGACCTTGTGCAGGGCTCTGGCATTTCCTTTCTTATGATTTTTAATAGCTTCTAGTTCATGCAAGCTGGAGCATTTAAAAACTCCTGCACCTCATATTATTATTCTTTATTTCACTCCAGGGTCAGTCACCCTCTACAAGAGCTTTCAGCAATATTCAAAGGACAAGTTGCATAATGACCCTCTTCAGCATATGGGTGTATCTTTAATAGTGTGCTGTCGTGGATGCTCAGGGATGCTCAGCAATTCCTCTTCCCTGGAACTCCTGCTAAGTGCAGCTGGGTGATACTCAGGACAAGAATTAGGAAAGGCTCTGGGGGCAGCTGCCCACTGCCACAGGACTGACCAAGAGGGAGCAACCAGAAATCACTGCCTGAGGCAGCTCAGGCCCTGAGCCACGGGGAAATGCAGCAGCAGCAGGCAGACTTCGGGCTGCCAAGTCTCCCAGACACTTTCCTGACCAGAAATACTCGGACAAATTAAGATTATTATTAATAATTAATAATAATGTGTCAGTTATAGAACCTGCTCTTTTCTCAATGGAAGGCCTCAAATGTGCTAGAGCAACAGCCCCCCGGTGCTCACAAATTTAGGCTGTTTAAAACTCGGTCTTTCTGAAAAATTATTACAGTCAATGCACCAGATATCCTTTTTGCTGTTGCTAATTTTCCTTGCTAGCTGCATTATTTTGTGAAAAATCAGCTGCATAATGCATTGCCTCTGAAGTGTAGGAACATCAGACTGTAGAAAAAAATGAGAATAGCTTCTCCATAGCCAAAAACTCAGGTTAAAATCATGTCACACAGTGTAATGACAGGTAAAAATGTTGCTGTATCAGAATTATTGATCTTCATGGCTGGCGGTATTTTATATCCACTACTTGACTTCTGGAAGGAATAATTGCAAGAAAACATAGACTCACACTTAATCTTGTTCCTAACCCAAGTTTGAGACCTGAATTGAAAATTATAGATAGGCATGAGTGTTTTTCTCTTTAAAAATCTCTAAATATTTTTGTTCTTTTTTAACAGAAGCACTCTGAATTTCATCTCACAAATGAAGAACTCTGATCCTGAGTTGTATCTACACTTGAGCTGACTATGAGTTATTATAATTCCTGAAAGGCTAAGGCCTAAAGGCATGATTTATTTCTAATGGTGACATTATGACCATATATCGCATCAATACTCATACACAGACATGAAGAATTAGTAAATGATGGACCAAAGTAAATGTACAACAATTCTGTATTATGAGAGAAAGAGCTCCCTGGGTTTGCGACTGGTAAGGAAGGGTCAGAAAACCCCAGTTGTGTTTCAGGCAACAAGACTGCTTGTGAGTAGGTCTAAGAAGCAATAACATATTGGACTATTTCGCTCAACTGTCAGCTAAATTAGAGAAACAGAGATAGCTAGAAGATGGCTAAAATAAAATAGGTCAAGCGAAATTCATGTGGAGGAAGATAGTCTAGTTCTATGGATGTTCTGCAGGATGGGAGCAGAAGTAAGGGAAACAGGCAGCAGAGTTAGAAGGGAAGGCCTTATGATGAGAGAGAAGGACAAATGAATCAAGGCTGAAGACCGAAGCTTAATCACTGATACATCAGCACACCAGTAGGAGAGAGGGTCAGAAGGTGAGAGAGGAAAACAGATGAGAAATCATCAAAAATAATGTCTGAGAAATTATGGAGAGATTAAGTGATGAGACATAGAGGGAGGAAGAGGAAATCTGAAGCTGAATTAGAGAAAGGAGTAAGAGAACAGTGGCCGGTGCAGGCCAAGTTTGTGAACAAGAGCATTGAACTGGGGCTACTTTTTTTCAGGGTAGCTTCTCTTAACTATCCAGAGTTGCTTTGTGAAGAGTTTCCTCTCTTATGGAAGGGAACATCCAGTGCTTAGCCTGTCACACTCTCTTTTTTCTCCTTCTATCACTTTCAGACGTACTGTGTTTATCCTCTGGAAATCATCCTTCTCCTGTAAGATATTATGCAGCACACTTTTCTTAGTGCCTGATAAAGAGCTGAAACAAGCTGTTTCAGACTAAGGTATTTTTAGTGCCCCAACAGTCGCTGCTGTAATAGGCTTTTATGGCTCAGCATGAATTCCCTGCAGGTAGATACTGAAAGCCTAATCCAAAATTGCAAAAAGACAACTAAAAGAAGTAACATAATATTTGCAAGCAGATCTACAATTCCTTTGTCCTGCAGGAATGCGATCAGAGGCCTAAGCTAAAAATACCTTTGTTGAGTATGCTTTGCTTAGCCCTTCGAGAGGAAAAAGAAAGAAACAAAAGCATTAAAATAGATATAAAAGAGATAAAACAAGAAATAAGGAGGATTAGAGCTCTTGTTGCCTAGTATAAATTATAGCAGAAGGATGTCAGGTGCTGCTAAATGTATCCTCATTGCTAGATAGTTTATAAATGGCCATTTCTTTTCAGGCAGCAAATCTAATGATTCTGAAGTTCCAGTCTTAATTTTTATCTTGGGCCACATTTGGGCAGTTAATAGCATCAGGAAAAAATGCACCTTAAATCTTGAAATGTCCAAGTGCAGCTAATCTAGTTTAAACAGGAACTAGATGACTAGCCACACAGTCATCTCCTTTTTATTCAGCAAACACTTTTTTTATTGAAACACTCAGAGGCTGCTACCAGCTGTGTGGTAACTCTTCCAGAACATATTAGGTTCCTAATGGACAAAACTGGTCAACCCAGCTTTTTAACTCATCAAACCATGGCACCTCCACTGGCAAGAGAGCACAGGCAGTTGTGGATCCCTGCTCCAGACTCGTTACACACCTCACTGCCTGCGTTTGCTTTCAGTGGTAGATTCTTGGCCACCAGGCAGCTGCTAGGGTCTGGCACAGTGATGGTCCCTGCAAGTAATCAAAGCTCGTTTTTCCCTTAAATGTACACATGCTAAGTCTACCACTCAACCTTAGTGTATATGTTAGGGGGGGGGGGTGATCAGGATCTTCCTTATGAAACAAATTTCCATTGAGAAATGCCAGTTTGTTGGAAAAGAGTTTCTCAAGCCAGCTCTTTTGCCAGTTCGACCTTTCCTTTTGTTGTCTTTGATGCCTTCTCTATCTGTTTGTTTCTGGTGGGCTGGGTTTTCCGAGCTGGTGGCCGCAGGGGATACCTGGTATCTGAGCAGTACGTAACACAAGTCACTCCCAGAGCCAGGGCTCGTGGCTCCCAGGTGGCTGCCTCCGCAGATCTCATCTCAAATGCCGGCTTTCCTGATGGCAGCAGCCTCTTGGTCACCCAGAGAGTAACTTGCTAGTTAGCTGGGTATCTGCTGCCCAGGGTCTCCATACCAGCCCAGGGAAGGAGAGAGCTGCAGTCCCTCGGTTGGTCTCTCTTCCTGGTAGTCAGCAGGCTCCAGGGTTTCTCCCTCATGCTCTCTAGCTGTCTCTTTCTGCGGAGCAGGCTTTCAGCTCTGTGGGAGCCCGCCTACGTAGCAGGCAGCCAGAGGAGCTGGGCAGCCCAGGAAACAAGCTGAAAAAATGTCTGCATCCTTCCAAAGCGGAATTTTTTCAGGCTTTTCCCTCCCACAAAAATGTTCTGATTGTTAGCCTTTGTGTCCCAGCTCAGCACAGCTTTGCTTTTCTTTCAAAAATAAAGCAAGTTGAAATAAAACACAGTCATCTGGATAGCCCTGGTTATTTTATTCCCCTTTTCAGGCCATACCTTGGTACACATCAGGATACCCTGACCTGGGAGCCAGAAACATTAGGCTCTCTTGGAAACTAAGGCTGAGATTTTCATCTGTGGATGAAAAACCAACCCACAGAGAATTAAAATGACCTCTCTGGATCACAACGAAAGCTTGGGCTAGTGGCTCCACAGCTCTACATGAAAGGAGAAGCTTAAGCCAGGCAGTATTTGAGGGGTGGTGTAAAGCTGTTTTGGTCACGCTCCTCTTTAGCTGATCTAATGATGTTTGGAACAGATAATTACTTCAGCTATTGTCATGACCATAGGTACTGCAATCCATGCTCATAACCTCAGAGACGGAGGGAGGGAATGAGAAAACTGTGAGCCATTAAAATAGCAGAGCTGTAATTGATGGTTGTTAATATACAGGCAGAAACTATGTTAGTGGAGCTCACTGATAATATTCAGCAACAGCAGCAATCCAGGCTGCGTCTAACAAGCTTCAGATCCATGTAAAATTAATGCTGACACTGTAGAGTTTGGGTTTTTTTTCTTTTTTTCTGTTTTTGTTTGTTTGTTTGTTTGTTTTGTTTTGCATATATTATTTAACTTGGGGGGCTTATTACGTGATGTATGTCATAAGGAGATGCTTAAGTGTTAAATGTTTGAGATGATTGCTCTTTTTAGATTTGCCATGGCAGGAAGAATTACATGTATGTGGCTATGTATTAACAAGATTAACTAGAAAATGCTACATGCCACACTGTATTGCTTTTACTGATCATTATGATTTTTTTAACCTGACAACCTTAAAATTATGCTGAGAACATTCCTTATAATTTATTTGTCATCATAAGTGTTTTTCATAAACATAGCATTAAAATATTTGTAATAGCTCTTCAAAGACCAGACTTCAAAAATGGGAAGGAAGTTTGGAGACTGATAAGTGTTTTGATGAATCCGTTCGCTGCATTTGACCAAGTGAGGAAGAAACTGAATATTGTAAAAAATAATGCATAGAGCAATGTATTTGTATGCTTGCTATTGAAATTTAATAAATATACCCAGCAAACAATCTTCAGGGAGCTTTGTCAAATATTTAATGTGTTGACACCTTAAATATAGATGCCACTATGGCAAAACATGTATAGAAGTAAACAGTAGCCCATTATATTGAAAAATAATTGTCAAGCACCTTCCACCCACTTTCTAGATGGTTCACAAAATCAGCAATCTCTCCCTCATTTCAGTAGAAGATCACACTGGACATCTTTTAAAGGGCTGGGAAGCTTTTCTATTGAGATGTCATTGCTTATAAAATATACCATAACTGTATTTTGGTGCTTGATTAGCAACTCCATAGTATCTGAAACAACATTAAACAAAAGCTATCATTAAATGAAAATAAGTATGTTTTGAGAAGCATTAATTTCTGCTGTTCATTGGTTTCATGCTCACGAATTTGAAAAACTTAGCAACTTCCAGTGAGTCACCCAGATTTTAGTATAAAATAGGCAAGGTTCAACTGTGCTTGAAGAATTAATTACTTTTGTACTGGAATAAACTGAAAGAAGAGAACAAAATACCAGTCTGCATGTAATTCTCTTAGTACTAATTCAGACTTTGCTGTTGTCTAAAAGCTTTGATTTTTCACAGTCAGGTCTTTCTACTTGACCCTGAAGTGAAAAGTGTAATCTTGTGTTTCTTGTAGAACATAGCAGGGTAGAAATGAATGCCGCTAATTCATCTCAAGATTGGGTAGGAGGAGAAGTGGGCTTGCGCCTCAGCCATCTTATTTATATAAATAATAGTGCTGCCTCCCTTTTCTCATGTTTGTTTTTTTCTCTCTCGATCTGAAATATTTGGCAAGAAGCTGAGCAATCTATACCTTGCAGTCAAGAAGAGTTACAAAGAGAAAAACTGGGTTCTGTGCATCCCCCTACCCATGCTCTGAAGTAGCCCATGCCATATGCCAAGCTCTCCCTCGCTGCTCCTTGGCTGGCTCCTGTCCCCACTCTGCCATCCCCAGCTCCGCCGGTGTGCTCCTGGCAGCAGTGCATCGCCTTCTCCCCTGCACCGCACATCACCTCCTTATCCCCTGCTTACATTCATGACAAGAATGGCTCAGGAAATGTCTGTGCCGAAGCACTACATGTACAGATAAGGGACAAACCAGCTGCCTTCCCCAAGCCCATAAATCCACAAGTCTGATAGAATCAGACCTGACTTTTTCTCAGCTTAGAAACTTGCTCCCGTCTCTAATTATACATAATAATTCAGTGCAGTCATTGGCATAATTGGCCATCTGTGTTCTTTCATACGTGTGAAATGAATACTGGGAAAGGTTACACAGGCTGGTGCTGCTAATGCTCATGTAGAAGTGATGGAGACTAATCTTAAGCGCTGGATTTGAGCTGAAATCCATTTTGGAAATGAAATGTGATTTTTCTTGTTGGCTTTGAGAGTTATTAAAGGACCAGACAGCATGACAACAGAGCCTGATGACAGGTGGAGAAGCAAGGGTGGGACCAGAAGGCTTGCAATTTGTTTCTGGAGAAAAAACAATTGTGTTTGTCATACTTGTTGCTCAAGTTTTGATTTACTCCTGGACAGCTTACACTATTTATGAAATAAAGGACAGTGTTTCAAAAAGGCATCTTCCAAGCTGCCTCTCTGAGAAACCCCAATAACAGGCTTTACTACCTATTATATCTTTTTAGAAACTTTCCTAAAAATGTAAAAATAGGATGGGAAGGGTGAACAGGGTGGCAACAATCTTTATCCTTATTTCAAAAGACTTCGCTGTAATAAGAAAACACTGCACAAGGCTGCCAGGCTTGGAAAGGTTGTAATGGAAGAGTGATACTTTTCTTATGAGTTAATACTTGATCCACAAATAGTGGACAATAATGTCAGAGCCACATCTCCATCCACAAAACAAGGCATAAACTCCCTTTTAAAAAGCAAGCCTTCCCTCAGCAAAAATGTCTTGCAGAAGAGTCTGGTTTCTCTCAACACATGGAGGAATAATGGTCGGGTGTAAGGGTAAGGGAGCACGGCCAGTTGAGATGGCTTTTGTAGTTCTGCAGCAGGACAAAGAGAAATTTTTGACGAGCTGCTTCTTGGCATCCTCTGCTTGCAGTTTGCTCATGTGCAGTCCCAGGAGCCCAATTCAACCTTGCCAAAGGTTCAGAGGGTTTTCCTTCCAGCAAGGAAGCTTTCCAAACTGTTATTAAATGCCACAGAAAACAGGGTGGCCAGGAGAAAATTGCTGATACAAACCAGCACGCACACTGGCACAATGCACTCCTGCACCAACCAGAGGTGTCTGCTTTATGATCCTGCTTTTACTGTGATTTCTCAAAGCTTATGTATGCATTATATATATTCAGATCTCTATATACATTTAATATACACTTCCTCTTCTTTGAACTCTGAAGTCAGAAAGGCATTTTGATAGCGAATTCCAGCCACTGAGGAGGCTGAGCACATGCTCCCGGTAGGTGTGCACATGCACACACACACACACACGGCCAGCCTCACAGATAGAACCAGTGCCTTACCAGCACCCACGTAAACACACAGCACTCATAAAGAGCACAGGCTGCCCAATGCTGTTTCTCCTCTCCAGCTGATTAGGATTGAAGTCCACTAGTGGAAAATATGTGTGTGTGTGTATTTTATATATATATATGTGTATATATATATGTTTTATATATATATGTGTATATATATAAAAACACAGTATGGATCATTCCAGTAGCAGGTCCCAGATTCCCTGGTCTCGCCGGGCGCTGCCACCCAGATGCACTAGGTGTGGGGGTTCACAATCCTGCTCTTGTTGCTGGTACACCCACCTCTTATCCTACTTGCCTACAAGTCCAGCTTGAAGCTCACTAGCATTCACACATTCCTACTGAGAACAGAAGATGGTAATAAATAGGATTTAACCAGAATATTGGTTAGACTGTGGTGATGAAGTACAGGGCTCAGTCAGACAAGTGCACTGACTGTCAACCTGTTTACACATAACCAGTCCCTTTCATCCCCTTTTACCTCTATTTTTGCATGCTTCTTCCTCCCCAATCCACCTTGATGCCTCCCTTTCCTCACCTTTGTTCCATCCCCTAAATATCCCATGTCTCACACATTCCCACAATTTCCTTAAAACTTGACACGGTATGCTTCATACAATCCCCAAATGCCCTTCCCAGCATCCCATAGTGAGTCCTGTGCCCCTGTAGGCAATAGCCCCTGGCAGTCTGCAAGGTGTTCTGCGGAGATAGTTTGTTTGGTTAACTCATCTTGGTGGGTTTCACACCAGACATGATGGGCGAATACTTCACCTTGGGTAGTCTTCAGAGCAGCAAATTCAGTGTGCACCATTTTCCCGGTTATTGGGTTGCAAGGGCTCCTCTGCTCTGTTGTTCATCTGTTCCTCACCAGGCCTCTGTGGTTTTGGTGATTAGCCTTTAATCACATAACCTAACAACCCTCTTCTCTGTATCTGTCTGTGCCAGAAAAGCCAGGAGCATCTGATTATGAACTGGACGTAAAGATGATAGCAGTCCCATGGCGCTGCAGGAGGATGTGCTGCAGAACCCGAGAGTGCTGGTCTTCTTTTTAAATTGGTTTTGATATTATGCCCAAGTACAGTACTGGGGAATATTATACTCCCAGATTATTTTCTGTAGCCTGCAACGTGAAGTGAAGATGACACGTTGGATACAATGTGACAATAACATCATTGTTCTGCCAGGTCCCAGGACATACTTTGGTTAGAGGAGATACCCTACCCAAATTCCAAACTGGATTATATTATGCCAATGAAATACCTTCTATTGTCTCATTGGTAAAACCAATTAGCTCCCCTTTTCCAAGAGCTAGCATAGGAATTTATTAAACAGCTCTCACATTTTCCACGTGCTGACGGGACAGCCTGGAGGTGGAGCCAGGGTCTCCGTCTCCTTCCTGAGGGGCAGGCCAGGAGCCCAAGCAGGCAGACAAGGTTGAGGGTGCACGGACGGGACTGTGCTGGCTAGAGGCCACCTCCTGTAGCTTAAAGCTACCCCACAGAAGGCTGTGATATGCCCAGCACAATGTTGAGTCCCGAACTACCCTCAGAAAACCACAGGGATAATGAAAGAAAAGCACGGGAAAGCACCACTATCTTTCTTGAGGCAGAAGCAGCTATACGCATTCTTGAATAAATCCCTTCTACCTGGGTATCACCACTATATTTATCTCTATACTAAGCTGCAGCAAAAACTTTTGCAAATGGAAAAATACCAAACAGAAGCTATGTTTTTTTCCACGCTATTGTGGAATACTGGGATATGAAAGCAAGTTATTAGTAAGAATTTGTGGGACAGAAGTGACAGTGCTCCTCTCAGGTAATGATAAGCAAAAGATGGATTTTCAAAACATCTTTTGGAAATCATTTCAAAACTGAGTCCTTTAGTGACTCACTAGAAGTCACATTAGTGACACTGAGAAAAACAATTGTTAAAACACTAAACAACTTGGCTGGGGGAGAGTTTTCTTAAGAAGCACTATGGAATTTAATATTTTGAGATTATTGGTTTGCCATAAACTCTTTTTATCTATGTTGGCATTTTTTTGCTATATGATTGTATTTATTACAGTATTTATTTCATCTGTTTTTAACATAATTTTAAATAATGTAGGCTCTACCTCTTTAATATAAATGTGAGCCATTCAAAGTATTTTTTCTTAAAAAAAAACACATCTTGACCACTACAAGGGACATAATAAAAGTATATGGTCTGTTTCAGTGTTTGTGGATCTCTGAGTGTCCTTTGGCTATGGAGGAAATGGCTTTTGACTACATGCAGAGCAGTTTGTGCTAAGGCTGTGCTTTGCCTAGCTCCTGGTAATCCTGGGACACTGCAGGTGCATCAGAATCACCCTGCTGGACTGCAAGCACATGCTTGCACACACAAAAGTAGGAAATGGCAATTCAGGGCTGTCACCGGAGAGGTGAACTGGGGCCTGGTCTCCTCTCCTGCCAGTACTTAGCATAGGGCACTCTGTGAGAGGGGTTCAGCAGCTTGCACTGAAACACCACGTCTGTCCATGCCAGTCACTCCCATTCTCTTGCTTGTGTCTTGCCCAGATTCAGGAACAGAATGCCTGAGAGGCTCTTTATTCTGCATTATGCCAAGGTTTTGTGCACAGTCAGCTCCGCTCCAGACCACTCATTACTTTTTCCTTTAATGCCACCTTTTAATTTTAGAATGTTACTTTACATCGTGCCAGCTGGAGGTCTAAATATTTCTCCAGAAACTGGATCAAGAAACCAATGCACCTTGTGATGAATACATTAAGGCTACAGAGCTGCCACTTTGCCACATGCATTGTCACCTAACTGAATGATTGTACAGATATACCACCAGAGCTAAGTGAACAATCTAAACACATGCCTATAAGCAACTATGTGAATCCTAAAGTAAGTTCTGAGTTCATGACACTCTCACATTCACATCTAAGTGAAGACAGGCTATTAAGTTGCACACTCTGTCTAGAGGGATGTTTCAGCTGGCAGTAAATTTCAAGCGGTATATTTTATGATGACAATGAGAGTTTGCCATTTGCCTTCCACTGTGTTCTCTAACCCTGAGGCAAACCCAGAAAGGCATGACTTATTCAACCAACAAAGCCCAGATAACCAGTGCTTTGTAACAAAATGCTCACAGGCTCTGCACTTGGGAAACATTCTGCAAACCAAATTGAAAATCATTTTGACTAATGAGCATATCTGAGGATGTCGCAATCTGCCTGCACACATTTCTCAAACAGAGGAAGAGGTGAAAGGCGACCATGTATACATGATGGATTAAACAAGGAAAGTGTCAGGATTTAACTTGCTTGGTGATTTGTAGCTCTGTAAACCCTTAGGTATGTCTCCACTGCTGACTTTGTGCCCTGACAGGCTTGTGATGGTGGATTAAATTTGGGCAACTGAAGTTTTTCCTGTCCTTAAGGCAGGCATGTGTAATCTGCTTTCTGAATCAGCTCTTGGGCTGATAAAGCTTCCAGTACAGTGCATGAGAAAAAACAAAATGAGAACTTGTTTACCTTCACTGCTGAAAATGGCAGTGGGTAAGAAGCTCCTGCCTGGGGAGCAACCATGACCATGAGAGAGAGAGGTAGGTGAGGGTAAAGCATTTTGAGTTGACCGTCCTACCTTGAGTGCAGTTGGAACCCTTTTCTTTCTCAGCTCTTGCTCCTACTCTTCCATTCACCCACCCATGAGGTGCTTTCACTAGGTGGCACAAATGTATGTATAAGCTTGAAGCCAAGAACTGCTTTTCTTTGGACTGGTGATTCACCCACCTTGCAGTGACGTTGTGGGCTAAGTCACATAGGTGCCGATAACCTCCTGCCTGCCTTCCCACAACTCGTTTTGTACCCAGAAGGACAAGCAAGTTCACTGGGAAAGTGGTATGGAGCAAAAACTCTCTTTATGGCTGTAGAAAGAAGAGCAGACCAGTCCAAGTGCTACCAAGCACTGCCTTATTGGAGAGGGCACAGGGAGTGAGATGTGGAAATGATCCCATTGACACTGGTCTAACCCAGGAGCTCGGAACTGGATGGCCTCTTGACCCTGCAGTGAAGATCCCCATGGACACAGGCATTATCTTCTTGAAGACCCTGCCTCTCTGTGCAGAACGGCCTGCGGTACGTGCCTTTGGTGACTGCACTTTCTGAGCAGGGGAGCCCATCTGACTCCTGACACCTAGCCAAGGTGCCTGGGTGAGAAGTGTCATCCTCTCCTCTCCTGGTCTCCTTCTGAGGCCAGTGGCTGATGTGTAGACAGTTCCAGGTGGTGACTCATGTCTCAGGGGTCCCAAATGGTCTCCTGGTGACATCTTCAGCTCCTCACTGACACAGGAACACTGCAGATGAGCACATATCTTAGGCACCTCAGTTAGGTGTCTAAACTTAGGTGACATTGATCTCCCACTGCTCTGTCCCTTCTAATCCCCAGCTGCCATTTGTCACGTCTTTATATATATAGCGGTCTTCTAAAGAAAACAGCGAGATATAAACTCAGAGAAAAAAAATCAGGCTGAAAACCCTTTCACAACTAACACTCCCACAGAGAGGTAAGAACAAAAGAAGAAAGGCCAAGACAAAATATCTGCAAGTGGTGCCGGGGAGATGGAGGAGGGAGTCACATGCCTACATTTCTATTGCCAAGCAACCAGGAAAAAACCCATACGATATATCACCAGTATAAGGGATCTGGGTTTTTTGGGTTTTTTTGTTTTGCTTTGAATCTAAAGCTTGCAAAGTAGCAATACATTTGCAGGAAACTTGAAAGCTGTGGCATAGACCTACAGAAGGAATAGCTAGTTTAGAAAGATTTTTTTAAAAAATCTTGGTGCAAAAAGTATAAGAAAAATATCTATTGGGCAAAAGAAAAGACATGAATGTACAAAGAATGGAAATCATCCAGGAACAGACAGACAATCCTTTGAGTTAATCATCTACAAAATCATCTACTAATATAATCCAGATTTCTCACCCATCAAACACTGTTGGCAAGTGACATTCCACCCCGTACAGCTCAGAAAAATCTCAGATTGCAATCACTGTAAGAGGAAGAGCTGCCTCATACCAAGATTTTGTTTGACCTCCTCTACTTCTTTCACTCTGTTTTTCATGAATAAATTGTGTCTGACAAGAGAACAAATCATCTGCATATACTCAATAGTAGATGTTTTCTTTGCATAGTCTTGTGTCAGTGCAAAATTTGTACAGCATAACATGCTTTATTTATTACTCCTGCAAACCAGGCCCAGAGTATATATCAATAGGTTTCTTTTGCGTATCTGCACCACATAAGATTAAATATATTTATTTAGGACATATCTCTTGTCTGAACTATTCTTCAACCTTTCCAATGACAGAGACTCCTCAGAGAGTATTTACCAGACAGTATTTTCCAGGCTGCACAGCCCCTCAGATCTCTTTTTTGCCCCAAAGTGTAACTTGAGTCATCAGTTGCAGCTTTGTCATTTCTGCCACAGATACAGGACAGTTTACATCTCCATCTTTGCAATTGTTATTATGTACTTCACCAGCTGGACTTCATTTTCCTCCTTTTTTTTTCCCTCACAGGTCAAATTTTCTATCCAACTGGTTATTCTCATTGCTTGCCTTGAGTGAAATGATTTCTTTCTTGAAGAGTGGGACCTGTTGCAAGACACAGCTGAGTTGCCCAACTAAGGACGTTTCAAAGCGGAGGAAATAGATTACTCCTTGCTTTTTGCAGCTTATGTGCCTGTTTCACATTCTCAATATGCTGTTTGCCCACTTCTCAACACTGACATTTTTTTCTGTTATACATCTGTTGTCCATGACCAGCTATTAAATTATATCTTAAAACTGCAGAATATAAAGGAAGGGCTGACTGCTATGAAGAGTAACCCTCACAGCTTACTCGGAGAACTTGGCACGGTAAGCATGAAGACTTGCAGAGTACATTGTGATCCTGAATGTCACATGTGTGGTAGGAGAGAAAGGCAACCAAACAAACCTATGTTCAGCTTTGTTCTGCCTTGGATTATGGTACTTTGAGCTTCTAAGGCTACTTTTAACGAAAATATTGAAATAAGGTGAGGTAGGTTCAAACATAAATCTATGTTTCTTATTTCAATGGGTACTTAGAGGGATATAAAGGCAGACAAAATCAATGGCAATAGAGGTGGCTTTTCCAGAACTCTTTGAATACGAATCCACTAAATGAGTGGCTCTGATTTCTGTAAAACCTGAGAAGTGCTCGCTACTTCTGTCTCACACTCTTCCTTATACTTCCATTTATTTTGCCTTCCGCTCTGTTCCAAAGCAGCTCCCCAGTTACTCTTGCCTTCACAATGCCATTACGCTCCGACCTTGCTGCTGTGAAGATCCCTTTCCCGTAAACACCTTAGTTGCTTTTGTGCTCTCTCTCCTGCCCCTACATTGCTTCTCCAGCCAAGCTTTTTCATCTCCTCCAAGCCAGCCATACTACTGACTTTATAGCTGTTCAAGATCTCCCCCAACTTGCTATCACACAGCTGCGAGTTCCTCTGCCCAACTTCCAGTGCCTTTGAGGCCACCATATAATTTGCCACACTACCTGCCAGGTCTGACATCTGGATTTCCTCCCTCTGCTCCTGGGCTGGAAGAGAGATTCTTGTGAAATCACTGTATCCATGCACTTTTCCTTGCCACGTATTCATTCTCCTTCAAAACAGCAACACTGGGTAGCAACAAGATAAATACGATGCAAATTTGGTGACAAGACCTTTTTCTACAATATATATAACACTAAGATCCTGGGGTGGAAAATATAGGAGAGGGATGCTTACCTCTAGCTGTGGCATCATTCTTCTTAGAAGCCTGAACACTGGAGCAAAGAAACTGGTTTCCTGTCTACACTTCTCTGGCTCAGTGTCTCTGTGAAAATTATTCCATATAGTAGTGCTTGCCTACAAGTTATACCCCTGCAAGCAGACCAACTGCTGCTAAGTGTCAGTAACCTCACATGTGAGGACCTGAAACTAAGAACAGAACTGGCCAGCACACACTATAAATAATGTCTCTGGAAAATAAGAAAAAGGCTCAAGGACAAACAGCTCAGAAAACTGACTTTTAAGCACTCCTGGAAAGTCCGAAGCTGAAAAAGTAAAAAGCTGACAACTAAGCTAGTAAGAAGGATTCAATAATTTGGATACAGTGCTTACAGTCATTCCCACCTCAGAGGCTATTTGCACATACACATTCCCTAAGAGGGCACAGAGGCAGCTTGCCACAGAGTTAGTTGCCACTCAACAGCTGTGCCTTTCCTGACATAGATTAAGTGATTTGGAACAGGAGAGAGTCTGATTCACAAAAAGTATGATTAATTTGAATTTTATAAAGCAGGGACTGTTAAAAACTCCTTCATGACAAAATATCATTATCAATCTCTGTTATGATGGTAGTGACAGGGTTAAAAAGAGATTGTGCGGTCTAGAAGTATAACAAGACCCTACTGAAGAAGAAAGAAGCAGTGAAAAAGATTCAGGGCATGACTACAGGGGCATGACTACAGGACATACAAATTATGAAATGTGCACCATAAACTGTGTACTTTCCTGACATAGGTTTCAGGCAGGGCATATTCAATAAACCCCGATCAGCACCTAGATGACAAAACTGAAAACATATTGTCTTGAGACCATAATTGTTGCTTTGCACATCTGAGGCCCAAAATGGCAAACGGACAGTGTGGGGACTTGGATGAGAGCATGTATAACAAAAGCTTGCAATACAGCTGCTTTTGCACTACAAGTCTTCATCGAAATAACTACCTGATCAACAGTACACAATACTTCCACTGTATTCCAATAATTTAGTGGTGTGTATTCTTAAGACCTTTTGGGAAGAGCAAAAAAATTATTCTTAACCAGGTCATGTCTCATTTTTCTGTTGTTGGAAGCAAAGCAAAAACCGTATGCTTAAAATTTAGGAAATGACTAATGTGGTTACTGCAAATTTTTGGCATTAGTGATTTTCTTATGATCAATGACTTTACTGTTTCCCCACCTATAGTATCACAAATTAATATCACAAACCGAAAACATCATTAAAAAAAAAATCCCTAAAGGAGAATTAACAAGTAAACTAAAGCAGCATACTATTAACATACCCAAACCAGTTTTGCACAGGGCATCTCAAATCTGGCCAGGATTATTAGCTAAAATGTAGTACCACACAAATGTGGCTCTATTGTGACTGTTCCCATGCATTCATGTAGCACTTTGAGCAAATGAGTCCTCCTTGAATCAGGAGCACAGAGCAGGGATAGCTCATCGGGGCAGCGGTACTCTGTAAATTACCCCACTGAACACTAATGTGGAGGAGAATTTACCTAAGTTTATTTCTGTTATTTTGCTGCCATCAGCAAATTATCAGTCTATATTTGAGGCACATATGATAATACTTACTTTTATTTAGTTCATTTCTTCTGTCTAGCCTCGGCACTGGCTTGATTCTTTCTTCATGTACACAAAAAGACACTATTTTCTTCCATTTCTTGTCTTTTTGAACTGCTGCATTCTGCTGTTGGGAATAAAACAACAACTTTTTGGCTATGTTAGGCCCTCTACATTCTCTCTTTAATCAGCTTGCTCTTGAAGTTTCATCATTCTTGCCAGTCAGAGTCTAGATGCTTTGAGCAGTATCATTGGCATGCAGCCATCTTTCAACTGCTTCACAAACATTTTCATTCATTTTTTGGTCTTTCCTCCATTTTCTGCAATGCTTCCTATTCCACAGCTTCATTTTAATGCCAAGACTTCAAATAATGAAAAGGCAAACAAGGCATGGCTGTTACAGCAATTAAACACAAAAATGACCGATTTGCTCACTCTCCCTTTGCAAATGCATTTCAGAGACTGCTTTAATCTCTCCACAGGCAAGGAAGGCACTTGCAGTTCTAGGTATTTCTATTTTTACCTTAAGGTGGGGTTTTTTTGTTCAAAGAAAATGTATTTGGTATTTTACAACTGTGAAAAATTGAGTTCACTCCAATAAAATGACAGTGCCTTTCACAAAATCAGGTAACACATTTGAGCTGAAAACTTCAAAGAACAGAAAGCACCTCTGCAGCCACAGGTATAATACAGATGCAAGTGTTTGGAAGTAGAAAGTGTTTCTTGTTCCCTACAGTCAGAGTGCGCACATATGAAGAAAATTACTTTATCGGGCACCGTGCAACAACAGACAAAGGTATTAATAAGCAGTCTTTCTGCACAGCCCCACTGGTCTTAATTTTTAATACAATTAGTGTGTTTTCATCAGAGGGCTCCCATGCTGGCATATGTAAGACAGCTAGGATTTGCATTTCAGTTCACAACTACACTGGTGAAAGCAAGGGGTTTTGCATCTTCTTGCATTAGCTCACCTGGGATGTCATCTGCGCTCTGTAGGTTGATGGGTATCGTTTCCCAAGACACAAATTTGTCAGTTGGGAACTTCTTCAGCACCCAGAGGATGTTTCCCCATTAACATTTCTTTTTGGAAGTATGAATAGTTGCTATAATATTAGCTGAAATCTGCCTTTTCACTTTTCTGAGAAGCTGTAATCCCTCAGAAAGTATATCAAGGGTGCAGTTTGTAAATTTAAGTATCTCTTATAGACTGCCTAACAACGCTGCCCAGCTTCAGCTAATGTTAGCCAAAAGGACACCTTTATTTCTGACTGACTTACACAATCTGGCACTACAACTCTTCATCACCTCTTGAACTATTTTTTTAATGTGTTCTAGTTTTTCTTTTTATCCTACTTTTGGCTAAATGTAAAAGCATCTCCTTATTTCTTTGCCCATAGCAGGCTCTTTGCGGTGTAGTTTTGGTCTGTTGACAATTTTGTGTAACAGCATAGGAGTACAGAGAAGCAATCCCATGAAAACTGTATATTACTTAGTCAGTGAAAAGAAGTTTTTAGACTATAAGACTTTCCTTTATGAATTTGTAGTCCTGCCCTATCTGGAGATTATGCGGGGGGGCGGGAACCAGGGAAGCACTATACAAGCTGTCAAGAGCCAACCTCCGAGTAAAGAGGGAGGAGGCAATTTATCACACATACTGGAGGTCCCACCAGCAAGCTGGTAGGCCTGGGAGTGAAAACTTCAGAGAATCACTCTGCAGTTAATAACCAGTAATAATACAAAAAAGGAGAGGCTGGGGTTTGCTGGATTAGGGAGAGAAGCACAGAGAGGCTATATAAGAGTGCTTTGAGGCCATCCTGAGCGACAATTGAGATAGGAGAGTATATATAGCCTATTTCGAGACCTGTTTTCTCAAGAAATAATACTTAGAGACAGTTGGCTGGTTTTGATTGCTCTTGTAATTACACCTGGAGGGAACAGAATTGCAAGCACTGAAAATAATTCAGCCCTGCCAAGGCAATCACTGTTAGTGCTGCTCTGTGGGTTAGTTAATCAGGTGACTCTGCTCAGAGGTATGTGATGGTGAGAGGGGTAAGCTCTGATGAGAGCTGGGCTCAGAGGCTTGTCTGTAATACCCACAGGGTAGACTGGACCACAGTGCTGTCCTGTGCATCCCTATCACAGCAGCATGGACACTTGCAATTTGGTGGCCAGAATACCGAGATACTACTCCTAAATTGTGTTTACATGCCAGGACTGAGGCATAATGAAAAGTCCGGCATGCTTTCTGACCTGTCTCAGCTTGTCAGAAGGACTTTTGCACCTTGGGCACTCTAGACATCTCATCCACCATGGCAGTAGGTGACATCAGTATCCATCCAGGTGACAGCATCACAGAGCAGGGTAGGAAATGTTGAGGTTGCTACCAGCCTGTCTGACTCTAGATAGGCACTAGGTGTGCGCTGTGGTTTGATTATATGATATTTGCCTGAGTTTTCTCATTTAGGATTCTCAAAAGTCACCTCTAGCCTGCGTCCAGCCACACACTTGCATCGCCGTAATGTTGCATCACCACAAGGTAGTTTCTCCTTATTACTCAGAACGGAAAGGAGACATCTCCATAGTGTGCTGAGACAGACCTTCCTAGGAAAGGCTGTGAGTGACTCCCCTGTGCGTTATCAGCCATGTGAAACTTCAGGGAGGCAGTACTGGGCATGTGCCGCAACCAAGGTCATCTGTGGTATCTCCACACACCACCACTGTGGGGAGTGATGCAGCTAAATCCGTGCTAACAATTATGGAAACAAATCCCTCCTTCTCCTCCTTCCCCAGTGTCGTGGAGCTCATCTTGGAAAAAAGCTGGTGTCCAGATGGGCTAGAGATTTGTTAGAACTGAGGCTAAGTAAGGATTGGCCTGTTTTTGAAAAAGTTAGAGGAATAAGAATTATGACTGACCTGATAATTGTGACAGACACTTTGTTACAGGGCTTCTTCCACAGACATTTAGTAGCATTTTGACTAAAACTAATAGGCTATGCAACTACAGTTTTGCTCTGTTTTCCATTTTGTTGGTAGGTGCTGTGGTGCATTTGTACAGCAAGCCACAGTAAAATAAAAGATGGGTACATGTGTATAAGTTGCCTGTCTCAGTACCTGAGAGCAGAGGGTTCACACTAGAGTGGAACTCCAACTGAATTGCTTCCTCTTGCGGAATTCAGCTCCGTCAGAGACAAACATGTTCTGAAAGAGTCAGTTTTGAAGGAAAAATTTCCAGGACTATTTCACAGAACAAAGCATTCCAATTCAAAATTTTTAAATGACCTTTTAGATAATTTCAAAAATATACTCATATTAGCACATTGTTCCTGCAGAGTGTTATATCTGCTTACCAAAATACGAGTTTTAAGAAGCTGAAATTGAAGCAGAAAACTGTTCCACTGAAATGATGAATGCTTTTTGCATAAATTTCCTCTAGGGAAGATTTCAAACTTTTTGAAGGGAGGAAGTGTTTCTAATTCAGAAATAAGGTAAAATTTCAGGATTTCAAATTTCTCCATGGGTCAGGCTTCCCAGTCTTGCAATCACATGTATCTCAGATGGTGAAGCACAAAAGTGCACTTCATCTTAAATGGAATAGGAACCACAAGATAGTCCATTTCTGATGTAGCTACTTGATACTGTACAAGAAAGATAGTTGACATGACTCTGCTTTACTAGTTATCTAGAGGTTCAATCTTCTCAGTAATTCCCCATTGAGCCACATCTGACAAAGCAGATCTGCAATGCAACCTGTCACAGCTGTTGGTGCAAAAATAATCTTGAGGAAGAAGAATGACATAAATGAGAGCATCTTGGTCCATAAAGTGCAGCAGCCTGATGCGGCGTGCGTATCTTGCATTGCAGACTAGAAATGACCCCAGATGCCCCTAAGAATCACAAAGATAAAGGTATATTTGATTCCTTAGTGTCAAGACTGAATAGTAAAGCACAACATCCAAGCCAATATTTTTTAAGCCAAAGACAACAATGTTGTGTTAACAAGGAAAAATGTACCTGCCTGAGCTATCAAATGACACTGCAGAGTGTTGAAGTATAAGCCTGATGAAGCTTTTCACTGAGAAGTTTTGCACTTACAGCCACTCTATAAAAAAGAATTCAGAAAGGTGTTTTCAGAAAATAAACAGGCTGGGTGGTCCTCATTAGCCCTCTGTCTAGATGCTATACACACAGTGACATTGTCTATGTAATGATTACCAAGCATGATCTACAGCTCTGCAAGTCTTCATCCGAAAATCAGGTTGGACTAAAAGCATTCCCTTCAGCAACATTTTATTTATTTTACATTCAGATATTGTTTTAGCAGGAGGCTGCAATTAATGACTCATTAATAGGCTTAGCACATAACTAGGTACGTGTACTTTCCTCTCCATTTGCTGAGCATCTGGTAGCAAAATTAACTGACCTTCTGTGATTCCTATGCATTGTCAGCGAACACAGTACCAGTCTGTCACTTCCCTTATTGCCTTCCAAAAGCCAGACAGACCTAATTATTTGTAGTCATTAGTTTGTGTTTAGAAGGCAAAAGTTAACACTAAGATGACGTTACAATCATTTAATACTTGATTACCAGATTTCTGCAAACTTCAGTTTAGGTTTAAAGTATAAAAGATTATCAAGGTTTTAATGAATTATCAAAGAATTTAATGGATGTCAAGAGTACTTTTTTATCTTGCAGATGCTTCGTTCAGGCAGAAATATGGCATGAGAAGGCATTATTCTTTAGTGAGAATCTGAGATTATTTCTCAAACAACAACAACAGAGTAAAGTAGACAGTGGTTCTGTAGCCATTCTTAAAATGATGTCCTCATCCAAAATTTTAACCAAAACAACAAATATTGCATAGAACTTTCTCTGCAAGTCACTTCGAAGAGTGAGGTCCTGGCTCCATTGAACTTTCCTGTGGGAAATCATCAGATAGGTTTTCTTATGCTTCTTATTTACTAATATGTATGTGTATCAATCAGGTAAGCAAATGATCCCAAGTCACTCTAGCTATATAAAACTATGGAGTAACTGGAGAACTAATTTTTCTCTAGAGCTGATAGAAAGCATTGCTGTGAAAAAGAACAATAAAATATACCTGGATTTCAGTAACCGGATTAAAATACATCACCGATGCATTTATAGGTCAGGTAGCATCCACAGGCTTGTTCCTGGGAGCACTAGACAAACTCAGAGTTTCAGTCTCCAGCCCAAGACACAGAAGAAGCTGGTATTAGTGGGAAATGCTTATCTGAGCACAGACAACAGCCAAAAAAGAGTTCCAAGTGAAGATTAAACTTTCAAAGTTTAAATATGTTTGCCATGTGCAATCACTTCACATTGTAGCTGTCAAAAAGAATCTGTTTCTGTGTTATTTCTGGAAGTCAAGCAAATCTCTGGACTGTTAACTTTTGTGGTCAGCTGGCCTGGAGACATCAATTTTTCATTGGTCCCAAACATTGTTTATTTGTTTATATTCTTTCCTGGAAGAAAAGAGATATACACCCATCACTTTCACCAAAATGCAGGCCCTCAATTTGGCTCTCATTCTCCTTCCGGTGATGCTAGCACAGATCAAGTTTTCCTCAGCTCCCCTGGATGCAACTTGTTTGCCTCAGTATAGAACTGGTAAAACTGAGAAAAGAGCGAAACCTCTGTCCAGGTGAGAGTTTTCTGGATCAGAAGTATTCCTTCACCCCTGTTGCTAAAATCAGAATGTAACATCTTCCAAAATTTGGATTAAATAATGACCAATTTTTAAGGAACCCTTTTTGCATACCTCTAGATTTTTGAATGTTTAGGTTCCATCTATTTCATAGTTTCAAAGTTCGCTGATTTGCTGGAAGGGAACATTTAGGCCTAGCTTTCTTTTTGTGGTGTTGAGGTTTTTTTTCCTTTCCTGTTTTTCTTCTTTTTGTTTCTTCTTGTCTTTCCTTCTTCCTTCTCAAATAGGAAAGGTATGAGTCTCATACAGTTTCTTAGTTTAAGCCTCTGTTATTTTTAGAAAGATATCTACAGCTGTGAAACTCTTAAGAAAATAGTAGCAGGCAGCCCTACTATTAGTGACAGTAATGAAGGCATGAATGCCAAGCCAACATCAGAAGCAAAACTGGGGGCAGAGGAAATTGGGAAGGGCAAATTGTAGGAGGGAGTTGCAGGATCAGATCCCAGTGCCAGTAACAGAGGCTGCAATTATTTTAAAGAATAAAACTGGTCGTTCCTTTCTATTCATTACTGAGAGTACTGTGTCCAGTTTTAGTCCCTCATATACAGGAGAGATGTTCACGAGCTGAAGCAAGTTCAGTGGCTGGAGCACATGTGTGGGGAGAGGTTGAGGGATGTGGGCTTGCTTGACCTGGAGAGGAGGTTAAGGAGAAGGTTAAGGAAGGATCTTACTGCTGTTTTCAACTAAAAGGAGGTTATAGAGAAGACAAGCCAAGCTCTCCTCAGAGATGCACAGCAAAGGAAGAGAAGCCCCAGTTGCATGTTGGAGGATGGGCTATTCTGACTATCTGTATGGAAAAACATCTTCACACTGAGAATGGGTAAGCACTGGGTCATGTTGCTTCAAGAGCTAATGGAATTTCCACCCTCGGAGATTTTCAACACACAGGTAGGGAAGACCCTAAGCAACTGCTGTAACTTGAGGTTGGCCCTGCTCTGAGGAGCGGTTCAGACTAGGTGACCTCTGAGGTCCCTTCTAACCTAAATTATTCTGTGACTCTAAGCACAACCTGCTCACCAGGTCTCCTGTCTCCCAACAACCTAACCAGTCTGCAGATATCAAGATCTTGATCACTTTTCGGAGCTGTGCCACCATTCCCCTTGCCTGTGCACACCAGCCTTTCTCACAGCACTAACACTACCCACTCCTGCACACTAGACAGCATGTTTCCAAATCAGAGACCCACGTTCAGCAGAAAGCAATCTATCTTCTCTGCCTTCAAATCCAGGGCGCAGGCTGAAGCTGTGGTTGTGGGCTCTGTGGTCACTGGGACAGCTTCAGGGCCACATGAAGCTGCAGCACAGGCTTGATAGCAGGCTGCTCCATCTGTGCCAGCGCCTGGAGGGGACCGGGTGTGCTCCCCTGCTTGCGGGGATCTCACAGAAGTTAATTTAAAGTATTCAACGGAGGTGCCTCGGCTGGGAGGCTTGCCTCCCTGTCTTTCTTGTATGTGCAGTGAAGGACGGCAGGCACCTCTGTGACAGCTAGAAGAAACATGGGGCGATGATGTTCCTACCTTGGGCATCTTGGCTATGTGCTTGGGGTGTCAGGGGATGATTCAAGGCCTGGCGTGTCCCAGCTGGCAGCTGGAGAGCGGCACTGTGATCTCACCCTTCCCTTCAAGATAGCTTACTCTGCAAGGACAAACCTCAAATGCTTGTGTACATGGTGGCTTTTGGTGTGCCAGCAAGCAGTTCCTGAGCGCTGCTTGAAGACATTTCAGAGGGCAAGCAGCAGCAGAAGATGCCTTGCCTGCAACTGCAGCTGCTTTCAAAATTCCCAACACAGACTAAGCATGTCAGAGTGTGAAGGTTATCTTAAGAGGTGAAGAAACAGATGTTATCAGCAGTGATGAGATTTTTTAGCAAATTTTTGTTAATTAGTGTTTGCCTCAGACCTCAAATGCTAGAACAGAAGAAATAAGTAAAGGGTAAAAGCAGAAAAATCACAGGTTAATAGGCAAATCAAAGAAACAAATAGATAAAAGACTGGGATGGGGGGCAGGAGGAGACAAAAAATATGCTGTTACCCATACCAGCTCCTTCAAGCAGGATCTTGCACTCCATTAATCCCTGTAGGCTTTTATCAGCCAGGCTTTGAACTCCCCCAGTGATAATGATAAGCCACCTCACGTGGCAGTGTGTTACGCTGCCTCGCTGTTCTCTCAGATCAGCCACAAGAAGTGGTAGCGAAACCAAAAATCCAGGGCTCCTGGTGCAGCATGTGCTTAGGGTGGCTGTTTTTGGAAGGGTGAATGCCAGCACGGGTGACAGCACTGCCCAGCCTTGCACCCGAGCAGGCAACGCAGCTCTGCAGGGGCCGCGTGTGCATCCACGTGCTGCCTGTGCTTCTCCCCACGCCGCTGCCGCTGCCGGAGACAAACACCACCCTCAGCTGCTTCCCGAAAGCGCTGGTGCGGCTGCACATGTGCCACATAGCTCAAGGCAGGGGTAGGTGCCAGCAGCTCCTGTGTTGTCCCTGGGAAAGGCAGAGGCAGAAAAACCACTGGTCATCGTCAGAACAACCCCGCTGCCCTCCCCTAGCCCTGTGGGAGCTGCGCTGTGGTGCCCCAGGGACATTTTCTGATGCTTTTAAGGAGGTGGTTTCTACTCTTTAATTCGTATCAGTCTTGCGTATTGCAGTCTCCTCCTCTGAGTTAGCAATCATTCACCTTTTCGAGGAGCAGTCAGATCCTCAGGGAGCAGCATGTTGTTGCGCTGTCAGTTATTGTTATTATTACTTAGTATTTTAATTGCTAGCGTGATGCTTTAAGCTGATGAAAGTGGGATTTCCAAATAAAACCTGCAAACAGTGAATATATTGAAAAGTACGTTGCATAAAAATGAATCCCACTTCAAAGGCCTTACTCCAGATTAGTACTGCTAGAGCTGAGAGCAGAATTTAGTCCCATGTTATTATCTCTGAAGGAAGATTAAGGCTCAAGATGCAATTAGTTTCAGTTTAGCGAAAAGGGCAGGATGGAACAAGTATGCATCCAGTAGAGTATTTTCCATAGGACTAAGGAACCAAAGACCTTTTCTGTTGCTGTCTGAATTATACACGTATCAAAGTTTTGTCTTAACCTTTAACAAACCAGTCATTAGACAAACAATGCCTTTGCATTTCAGATTTTTTTTTATATACTAAAATAATTATCTCTGTAAAATTCCTGGTTTAAACACAGGAATATTGGTATGAAAGTGTTTTTAGGAATAAAGTCTATTCCCTTCCTGTTTCAGAATATGCTCTGTTTATATAAGCACAGTGATACTGGGTATAAACTTTTTTCCCCAGATAGAGCTAATGCAATTCAAATCTTTACGTGCAATAGAGCCTAGTCATTTTCCTAGTCCTGTGTGTCCCCTCAGTCAGCATGAGGAGGAGGAAGTATATGAGTCACTAGAAATGTGTTTTTCACTCTCCAAAAAAGTTAGATTTAGGAGGCCTAAAAAGTGTGCTAGTTTCAATACAGTGCCATATTCTGGCCTGGCACTTTACTCAATGAAATTCTTTAAACTCCAGCAGTTTTCTAATGCCTTAAAGCTGGAATGAATCAGGTCTATTCTTTGGTAGTCACTTCCCCTCTCTCCTTTGTGTCAAATCAAAATTAGAGAAAATGTTGAAATGTAAGGAAAATATCAATGATTTTGCTAATATGGACTGTACACAGCTTTGGGCAGGGACCGGTTCACACTACAGGGTTGCTAAATTTTTCAGCACTGAGGAATGACATATTTAGTTGGGATCTCTATGCATTACTGTAATCTACATGTTATGCAATCAATGTTCGATTCACAAGTCATTCTGGAGGATATTTCTTTTTCCTTTTTGAGAACTGAACTTAATAGAATAGCCTAAGGAGAAAGCAGGAATGCTGAAAAGAAAAAAGAAGGGACATTTTGAGAAAGTTTCAGTTTAGTCGTAGTAAATATAATAAAGTAAACTTAATTGCATATAGCAAATGATGCTTAAACATAACTTCCCTGAGAACAGACTTCAGGCTTGCTAACACGATAACCGGTTGAGAGTAGCAAAAGCAATAAGAAGTCTTTATCAGAAGAGTGTTCATGGTTTTAACTTCAGGCCCTAGCCGCTTTAAAGACCAGAGCTTCCCTTAGAGACCTGAGTGTCTCTAAGGCCCCTACTTTATGAAAGATAAAATGTATTCCCACTGGTCTACAGAGAGCATGCAGACTGCTTTCTGGAGGAAACACCTAAGAAAAATCTTTCTTTTCTCTCATAATCACCCCCTTTCTTATGGTAGGGGTGAGAAGAGTGAGAGTTCAACATGACCCGTTTCACCGTAGCCTTGCTGATGCTGCAGTTACCTGTGCATCTGCAGGCTGTCTGGGCGCAGAGCTCAGTTTGTGTGCTGCAGGGGGTTAAGGTGCTCTGCAACTCTTTCCTTGGTGAATTATGAAGAAAATTGCCCGTCTTTCTGGGTATGTGGGCTAAGAAAAGAAAGACTCTGGAAAGTTATTAGCACTTGCATGATTTAGTTTGCATCTCTGTTTCGAAGCATGCAGTCAGCACCGGTTGAAAATGGCAGCCAGTTCCCAGCCTGTCCCTGGACACTGGAAGACCAGCCTGGTTTGAGATCAGCGTCAAGCTCAAGTTCTTTGATTTTCGGCATGTGTGATGGAGGTTTCAGTATGTCAGTACAAACCTGATATATATCCAGCAAAGACATAAGATTTTGAGAACGCCTTATTAACTACAGTCTTTTCCTCTATCAGCATAATTTTTTTTATTCCATGGCCCATAATTTTTCCCTGCATTAAAAAAAAGGGTAAATAATACTTCTGACTGTTTTCAAAAATTAGAATCACTTTTCCATATCCTAAATGACCAGGCATACCCTTTGCTATGTGGGATTCAAATTATGTGAGGGCATTAGTTCTCAAGTATCAGTTGCCAGCTCTTCTCAAACAGAGTGATGCTTTCTATTTAGCTCTATTTAAAAAAATAATCTTTTGCATAATGTAGTAGGAAATAGGATAAAACAACCACAAAGTAATCATTCAAACCTCTTGAGAACTTTGCAAACCATCATTTGTCATCATCATGCATGTAATTCACTTGAGAGTCTAAAATGTAGAAGTATTTATAACATTAGAGCGGTTCGAGGCCAGAACAAGTAGTTGTACTAGATATCCAAAGATGGAGCTTGGAAAACCAGGAGCTGCGGTCAGCCAAAGGCTTTCACAGAGCTGAGAACATTTCTAGAACAACATATGTATAGTCTGATAACCACTCATGGAATATTTTCATACAAAATCTAGAGCCTTAGCTGTTCACAGTCCTTCGCAAATACTATTATATATTTATTAGTTATGTTTGGTGCAGCTGTACCTAAGGACTGACTTGCGAGCCCATTTGTATGCAGAACAGTTGGATGTGATAAGGATCAGAAATAATGAAAGCATGTTGGTTAAAACATAACCCTAAGGAAAATACGAACCTGTATAGCCTATATGCATTTGTGTCAGCCCAGCAATCTGAAAAATGCCCGTGTCAAGTGCTATTTTTTGAAAGGTAGAATAGTATACGAAAATCCAGATTGAAATTCAAACATGGCCCTAGGTTCATACCTGTAACACTCATTTATGATGAACCTGGGAGAATATTGTATTAACAAATGCAGCTTATACACTACTGGAATAAATGATGTGCCACAGATGGAGAGATCATGGCAGGATCAGCTTGAGATGCACATATTTTTCCAATACGTTAAGCCAAGAAACTAACTACAGGGCAGTTTCTCATGCTGAGGTATTTTTGACATATTTTTCCTTAAGTTTGCTTGTAAAGGCAAAATAAATTGTTCTTGACATTCATAAACATATTTCTTCTGTCAGTCCATGCCCCTTCCCTCTCTATGCGATACCCCGTGGAAGCAGTGCATGGGGGAAGCCGTGCTTGGTATTCTGCAGTGTCGAGCACGTGAGAGCTCTGAAACGGGAAGCTCTCCCCTCCAACAAATTACTGCAGGGAAAAATAGACCTTGCTTGCTTGCTTTCAGCCTACAAATATTTGCCTTTGTGAAGTGTAATGCAGTTTGGGAAAACAATGCTGATGGCATTTTCATATGAATCTGGATTTCTTATATTATTGAGTAGTGAAGAAAGATGACGAGCTGAACCATCCAGATTATTCTAGGTAATAACATATTCCTTGGACAATATTTGTCCATATATGTGATGTATGTGATGTTCTTTGTACATGTGTGCAATCATGCATGTGTACATTATATAGCTTGCTACCACCAAGAGGCAAAGTTCCTCCTCCAGCATCTAATGATGCTATCTGTAGTCTAGCCTTCCTCCTTTTCCCACACTCACTTTACTTAAAGAGCTCATTTGAAATAGGTTGTGTATAGGCCTGATGCTGGTCCTTTGCAAATGTAAATCCGTTTCAAAAATTTGTCGATGTTAATCTGTCACACAGGTCTTTCCTGTGAAATTGCCTGTCAAAGTCTCCTTTGCGATCCTGCTTAACAAGAACTTAAATATTTAGGCTGATGGTGCTCTAAGAGCCCTGCCTGTCATGCTGACAAATACGGTTGCGGTGTTTCTTAGGATTTCTCTGCCTGTCTGGATTAGTCTATTGTCTCTAGTCTTCCACTTCTATCGCATGCTTTTTTTGTTTTGCTTTGCTTGGTGATTTATACAGCTCTTCAGACAAAGGAATGTTGGTCCTCATGCATTAAGATAATTCAAATAAATAATAATAAATGAAAAGTGAACTCACTAATAACGCACTCAAACAGGACGAGAAATGAACAGCAAAGCCTGAAGGAATTAAACTAAATTAAATCAGACAGACAAAAGAGAAAGAAACTCAGGAAAGATACCCTGCTTTTTTTCGAAGATAAAGAATGTAATCTGTTGTCTATTTGAAGAGTAACAGGATTTTCACAAGGTCCTTGTTGGCTAACTTAGACACACTAAGGTACCAGAATTCGATTAGTTTTCTCTTCTTTCAAAGTAACCAGTATGGCAACAAATAGGAGATTCCTAAGCAGCTGCCTACAGTGATGGTTTCACGTATTCAGGCTCTTTGCACCTGGAGAAACTTTGGAATTCAGATGAGATTAGAGCACTTGCAAAATATAAGCTGCATCAAACGCAGAGTACAGGCATTCTTTGTTCACAAAAACTATTGTGCTGAAATGCCACATACATAGCTGCGCTGGTCTGTGCTCTGTGGTCCAGCTTGCAATGCCAAATTGCAGCTAAAAAGGTTGAAACACTACCCTGCCTTTGCGCCCTCCCTCTCCCTGTTACCCCAGCCAGTGCAGCAGCAGTACACAAAGGGCAGCATGCAGTTCATCATCCCTTAATTTCAAACCCACTAAAAATAAATTCATTGATAAAAAGGCAAGCAGAAGCTGGCAGCTGGCGCTCTGCAGGAAGCATGGGTGGGGCAGAGCCTGCGGAAAGCGCAGAGGCGTGAGTCGGTGGGAGTGCTTCTCACGGGGGGTACCAAGTCCTCAAAGGAAGACGACTGTCATAACGTGGAGATTGGCACTGCATATTTGCAGTACGTAATCAGTTTAGATTGTGTGGAAAGTGGGACCCAAACTCTGCTCCACTTCACCCAAAACACTGCATGTAAGATGCCTTTGCAAGCTCCGTTTCCATGGAAATGAATGTTAGCATTAGCTTCCCTCAGTATAGTGAATCTATTAAACCAAGTTCAGTAAAACAGGTATTTTATCCCATTTCACTCAGGGAGAAGATAAGGATTAGTTTGAAATCTGCACGTGGCATTATAGGAGCGTGATTTGATTATTCCTTTGGGGCTTTATAAGATTGGGATCTACTCGGCTGTATTACGTGGGTAGAACAATACCCATTTATGCTGAGGCTGACTCAGATGCATAACTCTGCCAAAGCCTTATAAATCTTATACCAAAAGGAGGATAAAATACATTTGAATGTATCTGCCCTCAAATTGGACTTTATTACTGACATGATCTTCCAAAAATAGAATGATTCTGATTTCAAGAAGCAGAGGAGGTGTTTCAGTTGCCCTACTGATTTTTTTAAGGATTGGATCTATTTCCTATGAATAAACCCTCTTCCTTGCCACAACATTACATTATTAAATCATCTAAGTCAAGTGAAGAGCAGACCTTTTCTGTAATGATATTAAATAATAAGTTAAACTCTATCTCAAACGTGGAGGAAAGGCAGAATATATATGGATTTGTTCTCAATATACATTACCAGAAATACTGCCTGATGGGTCTCTCTCCAAGCTGTCAAAGAAATGGCAAATCTCCAAGGAATACTCTGGAAAGGAAAAGTTTTTAAATAAACTAAAAGAGGTTTCAAGCTATGTTCAAAGCATGGTGGATCACTGAAGTTTGACAGAATGAGTACAGTGTTTACTCAGTTTAAATGTGGTAATCTTATTTAAAGTGGTCAGTAAAATGGCTAATGCAAAATGGAACAATTTTTCTCAGTACACCCATTCTCTGTTCATACCTGTAAGCACTGGCGAACCAGAATATCTGTGGGACAAAGAGGGTCACGTCCTGGCCCATGGATCATTAATATGATTGGTAATTAGAAACTCAGCTGCAGAATCATTAGTTTCCTTCTTTCTGCGAGACAAACCAAATCAGACTTCAGATCCCAGGTTGGATTTATGGAACTTGGTTCACAGTTAAAGAAAAAAAAAATTTAGTAAAACCAAAGATAATTTGGCCCCTGAGACAGAAAAACAATTAAACTTGTATCTAATTTTAAGTGTCTTCTCGGTTCTTTTGAGGTAAGATCCTGACATAAAATAAGAGAAGGCTGTGCATGGCCTATTATGCTGATATATGTCAGTTTGACTCCTGAAGTTTAGGATATGTTTTTGTAGAAAATAAAGTAAGCAGAAGCAAGGTTGCCTCTCCTGAAGTGCAGGAGTGCTCCAGTGAAGTCAGGAACACCCTCCCCTCCCACCAAATCCTTCAGGGCAGAGGGTGCTCATCATCCCATCTGCATTATCAGCATCTTACAGAACTGGGCCTCTGACAAGTCATGCCATCCTAGCAGGGGATTGCAACAGATATTAGTAACATTATAGAGAATTAATGTCTTTTTCTTCTTAAAGCTGAGGAATTTTTCCCACTAACGCCAAAGTTCTCAGAGGCCTTCTGTGTAACACTCGTATCTGTAAAGTTTTCAGGTAAATCTACACAGTCTTTCTCTATGTGATTATCCTTCCCTTGCAAACCTCAAAATATATAATAAACCTAAGATCCTTAAAAATGCATCCTTCTGTCAGTCTAAAGCAAATACATAGAAAAAACAACCATTTAAAAATTCCACACAAGAAACAAAATTCTTTCAAACACAAATGAGGTTATGAGAGTGTCTTAGTCTAACACAGCTATTCTATTGGGGCATAACCTGATCTTCTACCCTGCAACAATATACTGTTTATAACCTGCTCTTTTAAATCAGTTCCTGATCAAATCCATCCCCAGTTCATTAAAAGTTATTCTACAAGAGTGGCTAATAATAGAACTAATTGGGACACAGGCCAACATCTCCCATCTTCTTGATAGAGTTCTGACATTTTAGTACTTTTAATTAAGTGTATGTGCTGGTGTTACAGTGTGCAATAAATTGTTCAGTAAAGACATGGAATACATTTCAAAACTCTTTTTGGGGAGGGGACAGACTTTTATTTTGGTTTTGAAACAGATGGACAAGGCCTTCTTACAGTTCTGTTCTTGAACAAATACACCAAATTTTGGAAGCTTCTCTCATCCTCTTGGTCTCATAATCCTGCAAAATCTTTTGATTCTCAAGTTTTCTACATTTCATTGCCTGTAACAGAAGCATAAAGCTATTTTTATTTCTTGGTTAGTTTTATTTCATTAGTGACACTTTGAGCAAAGATCTGAAAATGAAAATGCATTCTACAAATACATTGAATTTATGTTTTGTTTCCAAGATTGCTTCATATTTTCATTTCTCTTCTCTTTCAGCAGCCTGCCTTTTTGGGATGCAGAGCTACTTCTTCTTATGGCACTTGCTGAAATTTTTGTTCCCATTGCCATCTAGGTCAATAGAAGTTCTGCAGCTGACCTCTGCGCAAGCAGATGCAGCCTGGACCACAGATACGTGCAGGCAATCGAACAGATCATGTACAGAAAATAAGAGGGGCCTAAAATCAGTAAGGACATCGCAATATGGGTAGGGATCTTGCTCATGCCCTTTCTATCCATAGACAAAACCTTCTTGCTTGACCTTCCAGTGACCCTTCCAACTGACACAGCTGGAGGTTGGGCTAAGACTTGGACTGGGAATTCACCTGGACTAGTTAACCAACCACTTCATAGCAAGGACAGACATGCACAATGCCACATACAATCTGACAGGCAGCTCATGCCTTCCCACTCTTCACTTCATAAGCCAGAAGAAGAAAGAAGGCTTTCTGTAACTCATCAGGAATGAAGCACCAAACAGCTCAGGTCAAAGCAACACGAAGACTTGTACAACATGCTGCAAGGAGTCCTAGCTGCACAGAAAGTCTGTAGTGTGGCTCTGCATATCCAGGTGTGATCCAAAGAGTAGGTTGCTCACTCTAGCTAATTTTCAGTACAGTTATAGTCTGAAGGCCATTGTCATGTAATAGATATTTCCTGAATTCAAACAACTAAGCGATTTCAATACATTTCCATTTCAATCCATTTCCATTTCAATCCATTTATTTTGATCATAAAGCCATTATAGGTGTTTCCTTTTGTTTGACTTTCTCAGCTGAGAAGCCAGTGACTGGGTAGATAATAAGCAACTCCCATTTCACCCTTATGGACTGGGGCTCAGCCTGCGTCCTTGCCTCCATAGTGTATGCTTGTAGTCTAGAATAAGTTGGAGGAACAATGTGGAAAGTTGGTTCTGTGTCTGCATATATCTTTTCTATATTGCTAAAAAAATGTTATTCACATCCAGCATTGCCTGCAGGATACTATTTATAGGCATATAAGTCAACAAAAGGAAGTTCAGTGACATTTAAAACAGAGCTTGATACTTCATATATCAAAGTTTTAACCATTTTAAGTGTTTGTATTCTGAATAAGGATAATCGACTGTAATTATTATGTCACAACTTGTAATGAAACAATTAAAGGAAGAAACAAAAATTATGGATTTGAGATACATTTCTCTGTCCACTGTTATCTGTGTCCACTACCATGCTAAAAATCCTAGACAACAGCAATAAAATTTAGGTTAAGGAAGATGATAAAGAGATTAGCATCTGATCAGGCATCTATAAACAAGTAAAGTAAAAAAAGCTTTTTGCACATAAAGCCTAATTACTTTGGGAGAAAATCCTTCTTTGCACACAGAAGGACAGATCATGTGCTAGCTCTAATTTATGCTGATCCTTATATATTGTACAGTAGGGATCTGCCTTATCCCTTGGCTGTCCCTACGTGACATGCAATTTTTCACAGTACTTCCTGGTGATTTTCAGAATCCAGGAGCAATTCAGCATGGAGAACAATGGCAAACAAGACACGGTGAGTTGTGTCTGCCCATGGCAATGCAGTTATGTTATCTTCCAGCAATATGAAAAGAGATTGCATGTTATCTTGACTACCACTTGCTCTTATAACAGCTGTAAAGCGGAAAAGAATTTCTACCTTGTCTTTCACAATTTAGCCATATCTCCCTTCTAAAGTAATTTCCATCTTTTCTCTCTCTTCCCTTATTTCTTCTGTATCAACATCTTAATTCATTAAGGAGATGAAGCCATGTAACTCCATGTACGACAGCTAACAGACTTCTATCAAATACGAAATGTTTCTTCATTATAACTTTTATGTTTATGATCTCTCTGAAAGCACTGCAAAATCCTTGCGTGATATTACTGGTACAGTAAGCACAGCTATTTTAGGTATATGTTCATATTTCAAGATTAGCAGGGGAATTTTTTTTAATATGGCAGTTACTATAGTGACAGTGACAGTTTCAGAGAGGAAAGATGGTATTGTGATAAAGATATTGTACTGAGATTCAGCTCAAATTGTCAGGAACTCTTCAGAGAGGGTCACTTACATCTTTTTATTTTCCAGTATTTTTTATTGTCGTGGCAGTGCTCTGGCAAACAAGTTGTTGACTTGAATTACAGAAGTAGAGCTGGCTAAGAGTTGTTCTTTCATTATCCAGAGCTTTTCCACATTCAAAAAATGTTCTTATTCTGTATCAAAACAAACCCAAATCTCTTGAAAGCTGTTTTGTGTAAATAAAATAAACCATCCCAGCAAAGTCTAATGATGAAGACCCATACTTTGGGCAGAAGGGGTCTTGATCCTAGGCTGCTAACCTGTCCCAAAAAGGCTAATGCTGCTACAGTATTGAGGAAGTTCTGCGTTTTTCCTCATTTTGAAAAGGAATTTCATTCTGGATTTGAAAAAAAAAACAAAAAAACAACAAAACACCCAAGCTTTTTCTGGCAAGAATTTTGTCATAAGTGGTATGTTCCTATGACAAGTTGAGTTTCTAATGAATCGGCATTTTTGCAAAGACTTTTTTTTTTTTCTCCTTAAAAAGCAGCTGTAGCCTGCATAGCTATGCTGGTCAGTTTACAGATACCTAAATGAAAGACGAGAGAGAATCGATCTGTATTGATTTCATGAAGTCTATATGTGTGTGTAATTCTGCAACTTATGAGGCTGAGCTCTCATTCAGGCTTGGTCAGAACATGCCTGTTTACATACCAGCTTTTCATCCATAGCTAGCAAACTACAGAAAGCCTGTCCTCATAGTCACAGACAAATATTCTCCTCATGCTTGCCCAAGATGCAAAGATGGAGCTCTGTAGTCCAAACCTCTCCAACACACATCACATAAGGGAGCTGCCGTCTCACAATGAATTGTCAGTGCCCATGATAGTTGTCAGAGTAGCCATGGTATTATCAGCGATGGCCCAGGTGGTCCATTCTTGCCTCTAATGCCAGTAATATACTTGTTTTAGAGTGTGACAGAGCCTCTGACGCCCTAAATTTACTGTACATATGGAATCATTTATGGCTGTTGGCAGCTGAAATGTTCATGGCTAAAGTCCCAGTGACAGCTGAAACAAGGTTCAGGCTGCTGATCTTTACACCGTTTCAGTAGCTGATTGCCAACTTAGAGCTGGTAATTAGCTGTGTGAAGCATTGCTGTCTATGGCCTGCAAGTGTAAGCTATCAGTGGAGAACAGCCTAGCAGAGGAGCGCAGGATGCTGGTCACCAGCCTCAGCTAGGCAGCATCAGAAGTCACTGATTTTTTAGTTGCCTCCTAAACAAGACCAGCATCCAACTGAGTGAGCTGGCAGTGAAGTTTTAAGACCAGAATTTTTCCCAGTTATAGCTGAGAAACCAGTTTCTTATCTCTTCACATCTTAGCTACCTGTGAATACTCCAGGGAAAAGTCTACCAGCTCTGCTTACACCACCATGGTGTCCATTGAACTGTTTAACATTGCCCTGGAGGCACTGGAAGTGTCAAAATAATCAATTACTGCATCTCAGGAAGAAATCGCAGAGAAGCTTTCTAGATTATCTGTGTACTGAGGTCTTCAGGATAAAGCCTCTGTCCATTCCCTGTGCACCCACCCAGCAAGAACAGTAGGTTCCAGAGTGTAGTAATGGTAATCTTCTGGTAATACCACTGTATTCAGAAATATCAGAATCTCCTATGACAGGGGTGTTGGTCTTTGGCAACAAGAAAAACTTATTTCCCATTTTTGTTTTTTCACTTTGTGGCTTTGGTAACTCTGCTTCTAACAGGAGAATGATGATAGACCCTCTTCCAATGCAGGATAAAGAAACCTGGTTTCCTTATTGCTGCATAGTGTTATTGGAGTGGTGTGATGACAATACTGTTATGTCTTATTTGGAGGTAATTTGGCTCATGTGGACAGCATTGGCATTATTGCCATTTGGCATGGAGCTGAAAGGCCTAAAAAGCTGATTATGCTGAAGTGTTTGATGAAGGGATTCAGGACACAGCCCTGAGAGCATTATAATTCTGCTCAAGCACAATGTGACTTAAAAGCCCACTGTTCCATTTCAGTTGTTTCCTCCCTGTGCCTGGAAACCTTCTCTAGCCTTCAGATCAAAGTGTACTTCTTATTTTGAATAAGGTGATATGAGGTCTGAAAGAAATATTGTTGTCACCTGAGCTTACTCCACAAATTAGCTTTTCAGAGGGCTACAGAATCAGAGCAAGTCTCTGTTGGTTCCACTGGCAAGGAGTAAAATGAGTAGTATTTAGGTCTTGAGAATATAATTCCATCTGAGCTGGTTCTTCGGCCGGATCTGTAATGTTCAGTAAGATGAGTTCAAATGGGTCATGTTACCTTGGGTGAGCTGGTTCACACTGAGGCCCTTTTCTGGGTACAACCTCTGCCATCCATCAACAGAGGCAGATGAATGCTTGAAATGGTCAGCTATTTTATAACAGACTTTGATCTGTTATAATGGGGAGGTGAGGGTCACAGTGGGAAGAAAGTGGTAAAGATGATTTATGATGCAGTAGTTTTTAGAGACCTATATCATCTTTAAGGCCCTAGAGGAATGGGTGTGATAAAGCACACATTCAGACACCATCTTGCCCTGTAGACCTTGTCTGCTTTAAAAGTCCCTTAATGTAAAGTTAAGGGCATAAGACAAACACCCTAAAGCACAAGCTTCACGGTGTGTCACTGAAAGCACCATCTTACTGTCATTACTGCTCCGCAGTGCTCTCTTGGGGAATCTGGTGAAGAAGCTTAGGGTTGCTCCTTGAACTGCCACCTCCTCTCATTGCTAAATAGGGGTTGTGGGAGATGTTCAAAGGCACCAGTGGGCTCTAAGCTTCAGTTGTTGATTTTCTGGGGACTCTGTTTTCATTCCATTGCCTTTTGTTATATTAGTATCTTTTGGATCATTGTACTGATCTGACAGGCTGCCAGGTATAATGGTGTGCTTCTGGGTTGAGTTATTTCTTTTCTGAAAGGTTGCAGGACATTGTTTCAAGCAAAATCCTTTCCTGGTTCCTCTGTTACCCTAAAGAGTCTTTTTGAAAATTTCTGCTTTGCCATGCATACAGGGCCATGGCTCAGGATGAGGAGACCATCAGGGCTCTCACATCAGCAGCACTATTGCCTCTCTGAGGAAACAGATGTTACAGCACTTGTGCCCTTCTAGGGCCAGGCTTGGAGGAAAGATGGGATGAAAAGAGGTGGAGTGAGAGAAGACTCACGCAAATGCATCTGGGAAAGATTTACTACCCAGTAGTCTGGGTGCTTCCCAGATTACTGAAGGGATTTGTATGCCAAAAACATACATGTCTAACAGGGTCAGGAAGCACCTGATATCCCTGTTTCACAAACTTGTCATTATTAGAGCTCTTGTCAGCCCAGCTACTGGACCCAAAGTGAGTCCTTAATGCAAAAGAATGATAAGAAAAAGAATATTTATATCAATTCTATTTGAATTTTACCAGGTCTGTGATACTTGTCATAGAATTGTTCTTTTTGATACCTCCCAGCTGTGTAAAGAAGGTCTGAGAGGGCTTTTGTTTTATTTCTGATCTTAGACACCAGGACTACCAGTTCTGACCCAAGCTCCCAGTTCTGTGCCTGTATTTCTCCCAGTGACTTAAATAGAAAATGCATGAGGACTCCTGGGAGCAGGGATGGGAACTGGGTCTTAACCAACAGGATGGAGACTTAAGCATGGTTAAGTCAGTGCTCCTCTTATTTAGGCTCTTTTTACCCCTTCACATCTTACATTCCTATCTGCACAGTGGCCCAGCTTAAAAATGGAGCTGGAAAATAACCCCACCACAATTGTACCATTAGAGCCACCACCCACAGTCAGGAGGTGGATTGGAAACTATTTAGGTTGAGGAATGCTTAGAATAGAGCTCTCTCCAGACCAAATATTTATCCTACCAGGCTGAGTGATTGCTGCCTCCTATCCTCTAATTTATTCCTAGTTTGGCACCTATTTCCCCAAGAGATCAGAGAAGAGCCTCTTCAGACACAGCCTGTGCCTGGGGTTCCCTGTGGGATAGTCCTTGGCATCTTCCTGCACAAGATTCAGGATCACTCCATCATGCAAGTTCCTCAGCACCCTACAGAGTCAGGAGAAGGAGCTAAAGATGCCATCTGAGGTAGCTCTCTGTTTGTTGCACTGAAGTGTTTGTCTTTTAATCATTTCAACATCTGAATTGGAAGGCGAGGGTTGGATCCATCTCACCCACGTTAGACCATCTGGAAGATAGATGCTTGGTCCTGACTAATCATTTCAGCTCTCTCTGTGTGCAGTGATGGCATATAGTACCTCCAGGGATCAGTTCTCATCTATCTGATACCTGTTTTAGTGTGATCTGAATCTGCCTCTGCAACTGCCTGTCTCTCTGCAGTGATTTCTTAGGGAGATTGCATCATTAATTCAGAGTGGATCTCCACTTTTAGGTGGGTTAACGTGGGTGGGATATCATTCATTTCTACAGTACATCAGAATATGGTCCACTGTAGTCCATACATGATCCACAGTGGACAGTACTCAGTGCCTACCACCTACCAGATTGACAGTGTACATAGAACAAGTATACAAAACAGCTGCTAATTTTTCTGAGGAGCTCACTGTTAAAAAACTACCAGAACTGATTACATATAGATATTGGATAATAAAGTACTGAGCCCTGCCAACATGTTCATATTCACATTAGATGGGAGTTGAAAGGAAACGGAGAAAATGGTGGTCCAAGATCTACACATTAGCACACATGGCACAACGGGCAGACTCCTGAAGGAAGAATGATGTGGTTGTAGCTTTTGCAGTGTTTGACGTTTAAAAGAGGGTATTTTACAACACTCTCCAGACATAACTATGCATCTATACGTATGTAGGGCACTGAAAGAATGTAATGATTTACTCAAGGGCAAAATGATATCCTGCTTGCATAAGCTGTTCACCCCTTAGGCACTGTGAGATTATGCTGTCTTTTCCACTAAAGCCTTACTTGTGGCATTTAACCAGATCTAATACACTTGCTATTAGACAAACACTGGGAGGTACAGTACCATAAAGATGCAAAGAAGGCTGCTTAAAGCGGAGGGATCTTACCATATTAGGAAAAGTTACATTTACTGCAGTATAGCTCTTTGGATAGTATATAATATTATTAACAGATAGTTTTCTGCAGCTTTAAAGGATACGCAAAGGTACTTAAACATAACATGTTTATGTGGGAAAGGAGGTCATGCACACAGTTTGTGTAAGAACTGTTGTTTTCAAATGTCTGTTTAATTATAAAACAGTGTTTTTAAGAATTCTTATGTTTGAGACTGGGAAGTTTATCTATTAACCAGACTAATTATCTCAGAATAGGAGCTAATGGCCCAAATCTTCTTCTGGTACCTGAAGGGCAAAAGTATAATTCAGGAACAGTTTGCAGTGGTGGCTGTAAGCCATGTCAGTGCTGCTTGGTCCTAGACCAGCTGTGTGGTGATCTACTTTCCAGTTTCAACACAGTAGCCTCAGGGCTGCTCTTGCTTGTACCAGTTTCCCAAATCCCCAGCATTGCTGCTGTGATTGCCGAGAGCACAGGGAGACACGTGGGATGCATGGCAGGGAAGGTGCCCTCACCAGAAGAGCCCACATTCTGGAGCGTTCCTCCAAGACCTGTGCAAAGCAGCAAAGTCACCTATTGAATTACACTGGCAAAAGTTGCTTAGATTTTACAGGTTTTTCATTTTGCCTCTAGAGGCTTTTTTTATGAATTTTTCATAACACTATTGTGCTTTGTATGTTTTTGCGTGCAGTGGGGTTGTACTAATTAATATTGATCACTGTGTTTTCATATAGCGTTCCATTGTGATGGGAAGCTGGGATATAAACAGTTTTCAATCATTATTTGGATATCTTATATATGAGATACTTTTAAAATATTGCTGTGTTGTAATTTAAAAAAAAATCACAGAAATGAAAGTTTTATTTTCCTTCTCCGAACCCCTCCTTTCTTCTCTGACAATCATCAATTAAAAATGACTGTTCTGTCTTCAAAGAGGATGGGCACTGCAAAATCTTAATGCTCCTGGGCAAGTATCACTGATGTTAGTGCAGGTCTTGGAAAAGGGCATGTGTGTAAGTTAAGGGTGGATGGGAGATGTTTAACGCAGTGTAGAGCAATTTCTTTATTGCTTTTGGTAGAGTCTATGAAGCAAATTTGTATTAGAACTGGATGGGACACTTCTGAATAAATGACTATTTATCAAATGCAAATGTTTCGCAAAGATGTACCAATGCAATTTTAAACAGAAGAGAGAGAAAGAGAAAGATTTTAGTAGTATGGTCACTAAATACTGGCCCTAGGAAGTGGGTGGCGCCCAGCCAAGGCCTTTTAATTGCTTCAAGATTATCTGTGTTAAAGATCTTTTGCTCACTGCATGTAGATGTAGATTTGAAGCTTTGTCTCATATCCTGGGCCATGTCCTAACCATTTAGACATCCATCTTGCTGGAATTGTCAATATTTTCACTCAATTATGCTTTAATGAATCTCTTTGAAAGGTTTTAGTTTCATTCTACTGTGCAGTGGAACTAAGTTGTAAAACCGCAGTAGGTGCCACAAAACAAATTCACCTTCGAGTTTGTTCTGTTTAGAGTGGATGTAGGTGGGTCTACATATGGGAATAATTTTAAGAGTCTTTCAGGGTGTCATTCCACAGATGCATACCTGTAAATGTAAATCATATCTGCTTACATTGCAGCCTTAGTAAATATGAGAATCAAACACATAGCCACACATATTTTAGTTTGTTTCTGGTATTAGCTAACTCTTTCCAGAGCAAACACTTTTCCCTACAAACACACATAAAAAAGATACTCAGCAAACTTCATAATCTTAGTAGCAGATTTTCTGTACATAAAATTATAACAGTTTTTCCATGAATAAAGTGTAATATCCTATGATATTACAGGTCCAGAAATAGAAGTTTTATCCTTTTGAGTACAAGAAATCTGAAGCCTACCAATGGAACTCATAGCTAGTTGTCTGCCTAGGTCTCAAGATAATGCACTTGGAAGGCATAAGATAGGTTGTTTTCAGATGTTTTATGCAGTACTGTTACAGATAAATCATCTCAATTTATAAGGAGAAGGATACGAAAAGTAGCATTTCTAAAAATCTCCTCAAATATTGTGCTTTTTTCCCCTCCTGTAATGTATGTGACATCTCCCAACATCATATGTTCTGCAGGGGGTGTGAGAATTTTGCAGACATACGTTTTGTATGCATTACATAACTGATTCATGGTTTGCCACCTACATGTAGACAACTGTCCAAAATCCTGCTGATATTACTTCTATGTGTCATCAGATAATTTTATATTGAACTACAGATAGTTATATATTGAACCACAAAGTCCTTAATAACTTCTTTGAAAAAATAACTATGATGTATAAATATATACGCATGTGTTTCCTCCCTTGTTTTAGGCTTCAATTTTGTTCAGGAATGTGCCTTGATAGTCACTGCATCAACATCTATCAGTAAAAAGTTCTGCTCCAGATCACACAGAACACAATGTGGGAAACTTCTGCAATGGAATTGAGCAATTTCTATGAAGATTAATACTCACGTCTAAATCTTGACAGTAGCCTTTTAATCACATTTGGAAGAAAACCATCCACAAGATGAGAAAAAGGGTTAATGACACATCTTCCCTGGAAATAGTTTGGACAAACATGGTTCACTATATAATTTCATTTTTAAAAAGCAGATTTATAGATTACATCTCACTGAATCAATTATTCCTGTAAATATAGAGAAAATAACTATCTTTCCAACAAGGAGCAGCTGTGTTTTTCCAATACTATTAAAATGTGAATTAATACTAAATGGAACAAAAAATGAAGGGAGTAAGTGGATTATAGGCATTACTTGTTCCAAATGACATAATTCCACCACAGGCTCCGCACTAAGTATTTATGGTAAAATGATACTTCAGCTTTAAACTATTATTGCTGAGCTCTTATTCGTATTTACTGTAAACTCTCCTCTATGGAATTGGTAATCACTCTCATGAACAAAAGAAAGAAGCAAAACTCAACATGAATAAAAAGATTTTGGTTTAAAAATGTGATTAATTAAATCTCAGCTCTGCTCTTCACAGATTCATGGAGGTGATGGCCAGTAGGGACCAGTATAATCAGTTGATCTGACCTTCTCTGGCTCAGAAGCTGGATTAAAGCACATTTTATAGGAAGACACATAATCATTTCTTGAAGACCTAAGGTTGTGATGAACTTACAGCCTCCTGATAAGCTGATCCAATGTTTAACTACCTTCACAACTAGGAAATTACATCTCATTTTAGGGTTCAAGGTTGGATTTTTTCTCCCTTTATCTTCAGTTCCAGCTATCGGATGTTCCAATGCCTTTGCCTGCAAGACTGGAAAACTCACCACTATGTGAACAAAAGCTTTGTTCATGGATCAGATCTTTAAAAAATCCAGTACTACTCCTCAGTCTCCACATTGTACATTGTGTCTTTTGTGACCTGAATTATTTGTGGGCCCCTTTGTACGCTCTGCAGTTCCTACATTGTTACTCAAATGGGACTGTCAAGAGTCAGAAACAGGGTTCTAGTAATGGTCCTAGCAATGCTGTGTTCAGAGGCAGCGCCTTCCCAGCTTTTTCTGGTATTGCCCTTGGTGCAGATGCAAACATCTTATTAAATGCCACGGCATTTAATCACAACATTGAAACAGGTCAGTGAAGAGGCACTTGTGTTTTTCTAGTGACTACTTCGATGAGTCTCTCGCCCTGTAAGCACAGCTGGTGTTCTTTGTACCCAAATACACTACACAGCACTTGCCTGTATTAGAGTACATTTTGCTGGACTGTGATCAATAACTTGTCCCCAATCTCATTATTTACTGCCTCACCCATCTTGGTGGCATCTTTATTCTACGGATATGAACCATATGTTCTATGATTCATTGATAAAAACATCAAATAACATTGGAACAAACTCTTCTAGAAGGTTTTGGGAGACACTGTGGGTGCTGGATCTAGGACTAAATATGAGGTGAAACTATTTCCTTAATAACTTAATATGCAGTCCTGAATGGAGATCAGCTTTTTACCTCTCCATCGGCTCCCACTGCACTTTCAGAAGTCTTTGCTCCTGTCAGCATTTGTAGAAGTTTTTGAAACAAATTTTGGCTTCCTCTTGACTTAGCTGCATAAAGGTGACAGATGAGTTGAATCTTTGGACCTACCTTAATACGTAGCTTAGATATTTTCAGGTAATGATATATACTACGGAAGGCTTAATTGTTTAAATCCTTACTTGAATGCAAGTTTCAGCAGTATAGCTATTGCACCTGGAGGAAAATATGTGAGCAAAAGTCCAGGGAAGGGCACCATATCCCAACTGCCTTTATATCAGTCAAATAATCTCCAAATACTATCGGAGACACAACTGAACATTTTCACAGTGTATTTACATATTTACAATGATTTTTTGAAAGTCTGTTAGGACCTTATATACTGTGAGGACTGTAGAAGAGTTAAGTGACACCTGTGAGCTTTGTTGTACACTCTTGGGGGAGGGCAGTTGTACCAGGATGATTTAAGAAAATGGGTTTAGGACAAAAGAAAAAAATATCAGTGAAGATGAAACGCAGAAGGAAGAACAATAAAAGAGGGACCCTTTAAAAGCAGTAGTAGCTAAACTTCTCTAGAACATGAAAGAGCCAGTAAGTGGTCAAACACTGTGATCAAAATGCAGGTGGGTTTAGCTTGTCTGTGGTACCATAAAGAAGCATAAGAATCAGGCAAGGCACTTTCACAAGCCGTCATGTACAAGGGTGGAGGAAGAGGATGAAACTATAAGAACAGCTGAAAACTCAGGCTCGTGAAGGACAGAGAATACAGTTTGTTGGGAAGAGTTTTGTAAAAGTCTGCAGGAAAAGATGGAGTACTGATTGGTGAGTGGAGTAAGGACAGTCACTGAATACAAACAGCAGCACCAACTTTTGTGAGGGTGAGCAGAGCATGGGGAGAGCGCCCAATAAGCACAGTAGTTATCCCACAATGCTGTGGGAAAGTCCAAGAGATACGAGGAGCACTGCAATTTATCGTACATGGAGTACACTACTGTTGAACTTCAGACCCTTGGTAAGTCAAAATACGTGTTTTACAAATAGATGCGCACTGTCCTGAAACGATCGATCAGATTCAGAATCATTATGTTTTCTCTAGCATGTCAGTTCTCCATGTTGCAGGTCTTTCCAGTAATCAGGCAAAATCTCTCATGAGGTGAAGACTGCAGAGTACGGCTGCAAGAAAGTGACTTATCAAACAGCCAAAGGAAATAGGTGCATGATGGGTGGTGAGAAAGAAAAGGTGAGCAAGGATCTCACTTAATTTGAATGCTTGCTGAAGCACCTCTCCAGTCTGTTTTAGTAATGTGCGGTCTAGGCTATTCTTCACATGCACTACATAGGCTAAAACCTACCCCTCTTTCTAATACTTTGTGCTACATAGATTGACCAAAGGGCAGGATTTAGACATGATGTTGTCCTTGAGGAAGTGATTTTGCAGCCAGAAATGCAGGAATTAGCTTCTCCCCTTTAATACAGATTTACCACCAACACAGAAGCCTGTGAGGCATTTTCATCCTCTACCTCTAATGACACAGATGCCTAAAGTTCTTAGCCTGAAACCCTGAATTTACCTCTGTTTCTCTCTCTATGTAGGATGAATGATTCATTTTGTTCTCTGATGCTGTTTCCAACTGCAAAACTGTTACATAAAGGCATTCAGGCCTTCTGCTTTCTATTCAGCTTTGAGAATTTCCCGTGCTCACCACCAAGACCTAGATAGAGCGAATTTCAGGATGATTTTGAGTCAAGTGTCAGCAATGCACACAGAGTATATCTTTTATATTTGCGCTATTTTTCCTTCATAGTGCACCTTCTGATATTTAACAGAGAGCCATCCTACTTCAAAATTCAATATGTTTAAGCTAAATACTGCTTCATCTTGTCCATGAAAGATCTCATTTCATATTGACATGACATTTACTCAGTCCCAGTTCAAGAAGACTGTCCTGTTCAGGAGAGAACTCAGGCATCTGTTTAAATCACAAGACCATCAATGGGAAGAATGTAAAAATGTTTAACTAATTAATAGGAATGGACCTCACTGGGAGTAGGTTACTCCCCAAAATAATTATTCTTCTTGTTGTTGTCTATTTTTAAAAACAAAAGCGTATATATTTCTTTTAATTGTGAAGTTCTTTGTCTTAATTATCTTCCTGCTTCTCATCAATATCTTTTATTTCTCCTCGTGAGTTTTATACTTGTCTACGGATTCAAAGGTACTTAAATATGTATCCTCTGACTAGGCAGGCTCCACACACAGACGGCATCTGTTCAACACAGTGAGTCTTCACAGAGCTGAGGGCTGACCTGTGTAGAGACAGGCAACGGGCAACTGAGGTCTTCTTTTGCTTCCTGACCCAGGTTTCCTTTCTTTGTAATACCTTAGGGTGCTGCTTTGCTCCTACCACAATGACGAACCATTCCTGACAAGGTGATTTCCAGCAGGTGAAACTTTCCATTTTATTAACATTATTTTGACTTTGGAAAACTGATAATCAGGATATGCTGAGACGGTGTACCTGACGCTTTCTACTATTGCCTCTAATGTAGGAGAAAAAAAAAGCCAGGAGTAATGGAACACTATTAAATTTAGTTCAGGAAGTGTTATTAATATGCTTTATATAAAATCAAACAGGTATTTCAGTGCACTGTAAGCTGTTATTGAAACAGATTAAAGGCACTCATCACAGCATTCTAGATATCATACTATTCTCTGTCAACGTGTTATTAAATAGCATTGTATATATGACAAATGTGTTCTCTAAGCATTGAAATGCTTTGTTTTGTTTGGGGAGGAGGGGATATGCAGCAAAACAGCACTATTGGGCCATATTTTTAGCTGCTGCAAATTAACATAGCTCCACTGGGAGTAGTGCCAGGAATTTAAAATGAATGTTGAACTTACAGTAGAATCAGCTACTGTGGTACTTCAATGATATGGAGGGCTGGGGTGTAGGAAACATTTGAAAGAAAGCATAATAGATTATCTGGGGATAAGGTTTGCTTCAGTGCCAGGTGAACTGAATAAAATATCTCAAGCTGCGAAATATTGAATGCCTGTAATATGTTTCAGTACTGGCATTATAAATGCCCTATAGAGGAAAAGCTGGTGCATACAAAAACCATACCTTTCTCATACAGTAGAATTCCCTGTGTGCAGGCTTTGAAGTAACAGCTAAAAACCCTGTTGTTTATAATCAGCATGGGGATTCACATATTTTCTAATGAAATCCCTGTTAAATAAGCCATATTGTCATTACACTATGGTTTGAAGCAAGAAGTAAAGTATTATCCTGAATCAGAAATCAGATAAGAAGCATAAGATGAAAGAGTTAACAAATTTCCTTTTTCAGATAGCAAAAAGAGAGCAAAAATTGTGTTTTAAAATTAGGTAATATTAGAAAAAAACAGTTTGGAGCCATAATACCTTTAAAAAGCTAAGAAGTTACATGTAATGTACATTGAAAGAAAGGTACTTAACTATTCATACAGTGTGGCTGAATATTAAATGAATTGTATCAGCACAGAAAAAAGCGTTTGGTGCCGTGGAGGACAGGTCAGTGGAGTCACTGCTATCCAATGTGAGGTCCTAAAAGCAGACAAAGTTAGAATATTGAAGGAACAGAGTAGAAAATACAACTGAAAATAATCTAATATTGTGTAAATCAATCTTTCCTGGAATGCTGTGCTCAGTTCTGCTCGGCTTGCCTCAGCAGAGATATAAACAGGAAGAACAAGGGTTCAAAACTGGGTCAGTGACACCACAAACACAAGTGGAACTCATCACCGCCAGTCGTCATTAAAATCAAGCCTAAAAAAAAACAAGAAAAGAATTGATCTTATGGTAAATGAATGATGAAAACGTCAACAGTTACAGCAAACAAGGCACTGTCACAACTCTGACAGGGCTTTGCAGGGGAAAACCATGTACGGAATTATCACGGCCAACAAGCATTCTTTTCAAAGGTCGTAAGCAATTTGCCCCAGCTGCTTTCAGTTCACTGGATGCCCCACCAGCTGGCTGGACAAGCCCCATCTCTGGAAACCAGGCACAGGAATCGAGTCCTTGGTAACCCAGCTCGGGCTGTAAATCTCCAAATGCTGGAAGAAAATTGTTACCAAAAGGAAGACTGAGGCGGTGAAGTAATACCTTGATTTGTAAAGGAGAGGTTTCTTGGCAAAAAAACATATGGAGGGCATGATACCCATCAAATAGCCTAGAATAAAACAAAAGCAAAACAAAATTGTAATCCTGAAAGAAGAAACAAAGCCTACAGCCCACTAGCTGGTTCAACTGCTGCTGGGTTGGTGCGCAAAATCCACTCCTACGTGAACTCATCTCAGGCATTGCTGGGAGCAGGATCCCAGTAACGAAATGCGAAGGGTTTTTTGTTCATTTCCCTCCCCCCCCCCCCCCCTCAAATTATGTCCACACCTTAGGGTTCTGGTTTTAGCTATTTAGAGAATAGAAGTGAAATGAGGCATTTCACTCATTTAAGAAGTAACATTAATGTGCAGCCTTTGCTGGTTTCTTTTAACACGCAATTATTTCTTCCTTGATAAGATTCAATTAATTGGTGAGATAATGAAGTAGCTATTCCCCAGGAATTATTATGTAACTTACATTATCTTGTCTTAATACAATGGGAGGTATTAAAGTCAGAAACCTTTTCTTTCTTTGCTGTTTTCAGCTCGTTTGCACGTTTATTTTACATACTAAATGTTCAGTATTATAAAAAACTTCTCTTAAACCTCAGGCACGTGGTGTTTTAACAGCACATCACTGATTTGCTCAGTGAATGTTTGTTTTGTTCTTATTAATTACAAATATGCATGTAATGATACACTGGTTTGATTTAATTATGTTAGAAAGGCTTTCTAAAGCCATTGCCTAAGGAGCATAATACAATCTGCTGAGCCCCGGGCAGAGTGATTTACAGACTGCTCTACATTAACCTGTAGTTCACGCATCACTGAGTGTTTTTCTCCCCTAATTAGAGACTAGCCAATTGCACTATTTATAATTACTTAATATGATGAGGATGTATGGAGAGAGAGAGTAAATAAAGAGAGATTTAACAAAAACACAGAGCACAGACTAAACATTTAATTAGTAGAGCAATAAGTTTCAGGATACTAGGATCTTCAAAATGTGCTTTCTATTAGTTTGTTCTTTTGTTGTTTGAGACTGCTTTCTCCAGGTGGAAAACACATTGGCCTAGTCACAAAAAACCCTCATAGAAAACACTGACAGAAAAACTTCTTGATTTGAATAAATGCGTTGATGAAGATAACAGTATTTCAAGCTCTACCTCGTAAGATAACAGGAGTAATTGTTCCATATTCAAAGCTGTCACTAAATTCTGTTACAATACAGGATTATTGGGGGGGGGATGGGAACATAACTCCCCTTCAGATTTCTTTACATCAGTTTCTGTGAAGGTAATTTGATTATTTAGTCATACTGAAATTAAACAAACAAACAAACAAAAAAAATGTAAAAAGCGGGTTCAGCATTATGAGATCAGATGTGCTCTTGCTACTTTCCTGTGGAGGAAAACGATTTCTAACCTAGTCCAGATCAGAGCTGAGCACTTCAACTTTCTCAGCTTTTTTATCTTCTCCTTGCCTCCAACAGATTTCCTATTGCAGGGGGTAGAGCAACTCACCTTGGCTCAATAAACCCAGTTGCTCAAATGATTCCTTCTACAGAAAGCTTGGATTAAACAGTTAATGATATGAGTATGCAAGGAGTTGCTCCCTTGCTCTCTGATGCAGCCTGTCTGTCTGGATGATCCAGGTTAAAAAAAAAAAAAAGTGCTTAAATGTGGTGTTTCCCCTAGCCCAAGCCATACTGACAGAACCAGGTTAGGGTGCAACTGTCTGTGACGTTATGCCAACAGATCAGAGCTGAGCATCTGTGAATGTGTGAGGGGAGAGATGATACCCTGATCAACTGCAGTCAGATCAACACAGCTTACCAAAGAAAAGGTCCTAGCAAAGGAAAATATTTCTGTTCTGTCTTCAAAATATTTCTAACTTTTCTGGGCTAATCATATCTGCAAAGTAAATCAGAGGATAAAAGCTGTTTTGCATAAAAACTGATCTGGAAGTATCTTGGGAGGGACAGAATAAGATTTACATTCAATGGCAGAAATACAATATATAAACAAAGCTACGAAATTTTAAATCCTAGCAAAAGTAAGACGAAGAGGGAAAGTGTTTTGGAAGAACCGAGATAACAAACAGAAAACAATATTACATTTCCAAAACAAGAAACAAGAAGCTCTGGACATTTTCAAAATAGCTAAGCAATAAAGAGCATAGCTCATCATTTGCCAGCACCTTTTTGGAGTGCTTTCAAACACTCCTCTTTAACATTGCTCAACCCCTAACATTTACACAAATACAAATGGATAAAAATGTACCACCATGAAACTAGGGGCTGAAATTTCTCATATCATGGCTAATCCGTGCTGCAGCTTTCCAGAGATGAGAGAGACACGGGGCCCTGAGCAAGTGCCTCCAGATGAAGGAGCATAGGGGCTCCTTGTGGCCTCCCTCTTTATGCTGATTCTGTACAGTCCCATTTGCTCCCCAAGAGACTACTGTTCAGGCACTACTGAGGCACCAACGTATGTTACAAGTGAGCAGTGGCTACATATCAACTGTCCAGCATAAAGGCGTGTCAGAGGAGAAAACCTGTATTCAGCAAAGGCACGGATAATGTAGAAGTACAAATTAAGCTATAGAAGCATACGTAGTGTATTTACCTTTGAAAAATGTGTATATAGGTCTCTGAAGACGTGAGATGAAGCTTTAAGCAGTAGTGGGCAGACTGGCTGTGTGTGGGCAGCATGTACCCTTCAGTTTTGTCAAAAAGAGGAAGGTGTGGCATTGTCCCTTTTCTGGAGGAGAGAAAGAGGATGACTGAGAAAAGGCGCAAGGCATTCAATTAGCAACTGCGTCATCTGCCCACAAGTAATTGAGAACTGGATATATGTATGTTGGTTGTCGCATGATGTTTTTAAAAAGATAAGGCTTTATGTTTAACTTCAAAGACAAAGTTACACTGCCATCTAATCAGCGTATTTCCTGATACTATCCAGCGCAATCTCTGTTGAGTATTTCTAGTCTACCAATGCATACCCCTGTGAAAAACACTCATACACTCTAGCCTAATTCAATATACTGGAACAGTGGACTTCTTTCAAACTCTCTAATGCACATTCAGTTAAGAAAATACACAAAATCAGCAGTGACTTGCTACCAACACAGTTCTGTTGCAAAGCAAAATGAGGGGACAAAGCCAGAGACAGTTGGTTTATGTCAGTCCTGCGGACTGATGGGGGGTGTTGGAAGGACACACAGCAGGGAGGAAGCGAGGGAGTCTCACGCTCAGGCTGCTGACTTCCAGATGTCTCAAAAGCTGGGCTCTCAAATGGTATGGCTGACCTGAAAGGAAGGTCCAGCACTGGCTGGGACAGGTAGCACTGCTGGAGTTCACTGAAGTATGCTTTCAAAATAAAGACTTCTATTTGTAAGATTTAGAGCAATGTTGTAGTGACAAAAGATTAAGGGAAGAAACAAAAGCTCTGAGCTCTGCTGTATGCTACCCTTCTCCTTAATAAGGTGGGTTCTTATGAATTCTTTAACTTGTTTTTGCTGTTCTCTCCCTCTCTCTCCACAAAATGAGGCTAAATAATTCAACTATTGTACAGATGACATGAAGGACTGAAAAAAATTGCTATATAAAGGAAAACTACTAATTTCATAAACTGTTGTACAAGGTATGCCAAAGACTTTGGGCTAATCACTGCTCCTATTTTTATGTCATACTTCTGAAGTCTGTAATGTTTCACAAGGGTAACCAAGATCAATGTATAGTTTCTTTGCTTCATGCTGTGTGAAATGCTTATGCTAGAAAGCTAACGGTTTATTTCATATATTACAAATATCACAGTGATCACATGAATACTGCCTTTGACACAAAGGATTTTTCTTAATAAAAGATGATGTGTTCAGTGTGTTAGTTTTGTCACCCAAATTGGTCTCTTGTAAAACATCATGTACCTTCCTAAATGTGCTGAGAAAGTTTGTGCCAGATACTCCATGGCTATTATTCTTGAAAGCAAGTCTCCCTTCTGAAAAGAGCATTTCTTTTTTAGAAGATAAGCAATGGGAGGGCAAAGTTATCCTAAATGTAAAGTAAGGTCAAAGCTGTTCAGAGCCATCACATAATTTATCCTGGAAAAAGAACACTGGTATGCTGAGCTAATCAAAGAGTTTGGTTGACTGAACATTGGCTAACACACTATAGCACCCATTGACTTTCCAGAACTTGTCGATCCCTTCAGCATCCCCTGCATTACTGTAACCGTGACAGAATGACGCGCATCAGGAGCTCTGCTACAGTTCTAACTGCAAACAAGGCAAATATTTCTGAAATGCTGCCCAGTGCCCTTTAAACCTTAGCACTTCCTCAAGCTGACAAAAATCTTTCTAAGACTAGTAAACTACTTAGAAAAAAGTCTCTTTTCTTTCCCAAAGAAGCTCTGGAAAGCCATGTGGTCTTGACGTGCCTGTGAAATAACATCTGTTGTAAAAAATCCTCTTCTTTTTTTTTTTTTCTTTCTCTTAATCCTGGCAGTTGTGCAGTCTTGGTTACATGCTTGCACAAAAGGGAGCATTTGTAATTTAGGTTATATGCGATCTATACAGATATGTTTTTCCAAAAAGGGAGTGCCTATTATCAGCAATCATTATTGCTATACTCTATCGCTCCCCTGATGGTTTACAATCAAGAATTTCAATCTCAGCTTGTGTTTCACCTTTACTTCCAAAGACCTTCCTTTGCTAGCAGTCCCTGGCTGCCACAAATCTTTGTCCTGTTCTGCTGAATGAAGATCTTGTGGTTTTGCTTCTTTCTCTTCACATGAGCTGTAATCAGTTCAGCCTTTTACATAGCCTCTTCAATTTAATGAAGTAACATCCAGTCAAGTGCGGTACAGCTCATGAAGTAATTAAAATTTGTAAGAAAGGGATCATTGTAGTCAATGGCAGGAACGGGGAAAGAAATAACTAACCTTATTCAATTAGAGCCAGAAAGAACTCCCTAAAAAGCTCCTGCGCTCTCAGAGAAACCAGATGGTTCAGGACTTACATGGTGTGTATAGCTGTCCTGCTATGCTGAAAACTAGAGAAATTATAGAGCTGCTGGGCCAAATCCTGCACTCACCAGAAATAAATCTACAATAATTCCATTAGCCTTTGTGGATTTATGTCACTGCAAGGGAAAGCAGAATCTGACTCTTTGTTTTTCCTGCTTTATGGGATGAATAATGTGCTCATCATAAATACAGTGTCAGGAAAACCCAAGTGTTGCATCACAGGGATTAGAATAGATGTCCTTTAAAGTGGCTGGGCAGCAATTAAGACAAATAGATGTTCCTGATGAATACACACCCTAATGTCTAGCTCCTGCTCTTAACAAATTAGAATGTGGCACTTTTTTCAAACTTGACTTTAATCAGAACAAAAAGAAACCCTGGTCATTTGCCATTCTGCTTTTCCTAAAGGGTTTTTTGGGGCAGTTTTGAAATGACAGCTTAGAGAGTACGGAGAGAAATAAACAATCTAAGATGACATTTTTAATTTCCTTTAGCTAGATTTCAGAATTTTATGGGACTAAAATGTTGTAACCTGAGGATCAAACTTCAGGTGTTTTAAGTTTAAACAAAGGCAAAGACATAATAAAAAGTGGGACATTATATTGACCCTTGTTCATCCTTGTCACAATTCTGGATATTACGTGATTTTTTTTAAGGTAAAGAAACTAAGTATTTTATATGTGTGAACTCTGGATGCCCTCTGGTACTAAATACAAATTATCTATGTACTGGACGGTCCTTACAGGGGAAGGCCAGGGTTAATCACCTGCAGTTTGGCCATTTGAAGGCTGAACTCTGGTATGAAGATCACTTTGGGTGTCTCCAAGGAGGGAGCAGCTTGATGCAGCCAAGTTTGGAAGAGCAGCCATGAGAGGATTCAGCAATAGTGGTGGTGGATGCATCAGGCCTGAGTTCGTGTCTGGACTACCTAGACTCACAGGTCTCTAGTTTCTGAACAATCCTGTCCTGGGAGCAAAGCAGGTCATCCTGAGACTGTATGTGCTGAAAACAATACTTTGGTTCACAGTCTGAAGCGGGGCACAGACAGTGATATTCAGTGCTCCGTCTTGCTGTGCTGTTTCTGGAGCTCTGTGAGCTGGTTCAGGGAGGAGCAGGGAAGTAAGGAGGGATGCACCTACTGCATTTTTTTTTAAATTAAATTAGAACATCACAAAACATGTAAGGGTTGTCGTTACCACCAGATTAGTCTGATCTCTGGCTTTGTGTCTGAATGTGCAGGAGCTATGAATCATTAGAAATCAGTTCATAAGCTGCTGTAACTTCTTGTTTACCTAACAGGCAATTATTCCTATTAATCACTTCTGATAAACACTTTTAGGGCTAATGACATATTTCCATAAATAGTATTCCTAGCAGCCATTATGAGGCCAGCAACTAGTCATGATAATAGGCATCCTAAAATATTGTGGATAATATCTACTATCAGCCAGGCATGGATTTACTGAGAAAATGCAGATTTATAGCCCTGTATTAGCACAGCATGATACACCACGTACTCTGTTACACACTGTGGAAGAGGCAGTGCCAGGCTTGCCATCCATTTTAGAAAACTCAGGAACTGAAAAGGAGATGCACTGCAGGTTGTAACGGTTTACTAAAAGATGAGAAGTTGTGGCATATAGTGTTTTAAAAGCCAGACTTCTGCCATAGCAAAGCTGGGGATGGCAATGTCACAGCATCTAAAGGAGGAAAAAATGTCTTCAGGTCTCACACTGTGTTGACCTCGTGAGAAAGGGGATGGAGGTTCCCATTCCCTGCCAGGCCAGTCTGCAGGTTCTTGCCACAGATGACAGGCTCTAAGGGAATTCTTTGGGGTTTCTAATCTAAAGCATATTTCTAAAAGCATGTGGCTCATTGCTGTTACAGTCAACCCTTTCTGTTGATGTCAAGTTGGGCACTAGAGTCAAAGGTTCAGATCACTGTTCTATGCTTTTCTGCACTGTAGTATTAAGTGACTGAGACCGCCTTTATATTCCGTATCATGGCTGAAGCAAAACTAGGGTAGTGCTGTTGGTAGCATGCATAAGTTTCCATTTTTTCACAATAAGAGAGCTGCACCTTTCTTTATGAAATAAAAAACGCCTCATATTTTTATGGAATTCATTAAACATGAGAAAGAAAGCAGTTAGAATCTAGATGGTGCAAAATCCATACCTTGATGAAGTTCAAAAGTGCCATGGACTTCTAGCTTTTACTAAACATATCTGTCTACTTAATGTGCTGATTTATGTTTGAGCTCATCTGCAGCTCCAATGACATAACAGCAAATATGTATTTCGAAGTGTCTGATGTTAATTATTCTAATCCTCTGTCAAAAGACTTTTAAAAATATAACACCTTTACCCAATTGCCAGGAGTTTGTATGGGCACTAGCTGCAGAAAACAGACACAATGACTGGTGTCCCAGCCAGAGACTGCACGGGGTTGATATTAGCAGAAATCTCTGTTTATCTGAAACAAAAGTTATGTCTTTGTTTAGCTGAATTTACTTGAAATATTTCCAGACTTGACAGAAATTCAGAATAAGATTGTGAATGAAAAATAGACATGTTTATGAAGCAAAAACATAACAGAAAGGTCTTATTTTCAGATTGATTCTAGCTGTTACCTTATGTATTCAAAATTAGGGTGTTTGCATATCAAAAAGTCCACATGTACTAAATATCTTTTGAGCAGCTATGTTGCCATTTCTGTTGTACTGAATTTCCAAGGGGGAAATCTTCCTTAAGGTGAAGAAACACAGTACAAAGCTGGAAGCATATGCACAGGAGGATTACAAACCAGATGATAAACTTTTTTTGAACAGGACAAAGATCTCACATTTCACTTACTGATTTTTTTTTTTTCCTTAGCAAGTTATAGAAGTCCATTCTATTTGCTAGATGTATCTTACACAATTCAGAAAACAAACTTTAAAAGAATTGCCTGGATTAAATGTAAGGTCTCAACAAACCTGAACATGCCTTCAAACATTTCTTTCTTAACTGCTTGGATGTCTCATGTCCATTTATTTAGAGAACTGTCCTTCAGTCACTCTAAGTAATAAGCTGATGATAGTAAGGTGATCAGCTTGGCTGTTGGAGTTACATCCTCAAGCCTTGAAAAACTGATTGCCATTTTGAATCTATGTATGGAGAGCCTGAATTCTCTTCTGCCGCACACTTTTGCAATAAATGGATCTAAAGTGAATTGTGATGATGGCGCTGCAAGCGGGATTCAACTTCTTTAGGAACATCAGTCTGAAATGGCAACGTAGGTCAACACATTCATTTCCCTGTGCTAGCAGGCCGCTGAGTCCTGAATGGGCTAAAAAAAATCTACTTCCTGCTATAATACTGCCCAAGTTTTTCTTGGGAGCAAACAATATCTACAGGAAAAAAAATAGGTCTATAATGACCTACAGAAAGGAAGCAGGATAAATAAAAGATATTGCTAATATTGTAGGTTCGAGCATAGCAGGATTTTTTTTTTTTTACATATTCATGGGGCATCTAGGACAAGGCCTGTGTCCCTCAATGTAGAGGAACGCAAGAAAACAAGCAAAAAAAACCCCTAACCATTCCACTCAGATTAGGGGAAAAATTCTTCCTGATCCTAAATCTGGCTACCAGTTTAACTATAAGCTTACTTCGAGTGGCACCAGGAGCAGTGCAGCACTGTGCTTTTACATCCTGTCTAGACACGTGGCCTGTTTCCAGTTGGCTGGTCATTAGAGGAGCAGAACAAAAGTCAAACCAAAAAAACTAGGAGCCAGTTTATACATCAAGAGAGAAAAGAATAAAAATAATCCTTCTTGGCCAGTGAATGCCCTGAAGCACGGGATTAATACAATATGATATATGTCGCGAGCAAGTAGTGATCCAATTTCCTTTCAAAACTGCTTGGAGACTTGGACCCAAAGATTCATGTCTGTCCAAGGCTGTGTTGGGTACTGGAAGGCATAGCTTTCAAAACAGTTGTCTGCAAGTATAACTTCTTTCTCTGGAAAGAAGAGAAGCTTTTATCCTGCAGAACTAAATACTGATCTAAAGAGACATTTCAAATCTGAAGTCAGCAAAATAAGTACCCTGTGCCCAGAACCTTCTGGTAGCTGGTCATCTGGGAAATAGAGTTGGAAAGCAGAGGTGCAAGCAAAGGAACTGGGAGCAAAGGCTTCACAGCAGTGTGCACAGTGCTCTGTAAAAGCCCTCTACAAAAGGCCCGTGTCCTTCTGTCTCCATATCACATATTAAGATTCATCACTTTGACATGCTATTACTCAGAAGACCAGGACACAAGAAGATGTATGAGTAAGATGGGGCACTTGGCTGGCTTTCTGGGAAGTCTCATTTCATGTTCTAGGCACCGGATTTAAATTCTGTGATGAGAGGCATTTTACATCAGCAGAAAGGGATAAAATTGTGCTGATGGGGATCATAGCAAAATGTGGTCTACATGTATTTGGGGATATGAGAGTTTTGTTTTATTTTATTTCTGTAGCATCCTGAGCACTTTTTTCGGATGTGTTTACTTTGCTTTTATGGCTTATTAAGGTATCCTTTCCTATCTGATTACATAGGTGAATCAAATACAGGACCTCTTGAAGATGAAGGTATTACCCTCATCTAGACTAATGTATTTGTGTATGTGTGTTTATCTGTGTGTGCGCGTTTGTGGGCAGAAAAAAGAAAAAAAGAATGAATTGTTTCTATTTCTTCTGACTTGGGAAGAAAATATCAATTATTTTTATTGGAGTTAATATTTGTTTCAAAGAATATTGTTTGTGTTGCAGCAATGCCTACAATTCCAGTTGGAGATGAGGGCCCCTGCTTGGCATGCACTGTACACATCTATAACAAAAAACATGCCCTATCCCAAAACCTTACCATCTGCACAGTTAATGGGAGATAACAGTGGGTACAATAGGCCGGAGCAGAATGAAGAAATGGAGATGCAGTTTAATCAGCATAATAGGCATCAACCTGAAACGAGCCAAAGACTGATCTTGTAGTGCTTACTCAATGCGAAGGGTTGCGTTATCTTCATACACCCTTGTTTTGCACTGCGTAGAAGGAAGTCTCTTCAGAAATGTCATTTCTCTTTCTGGATGTCATTTGTTGTCAGTGATGTCAATGACAAAAAGAGGAACTATTACTACTTTAGTATGTACATATTACAAAGAGAAGAGAAGGGTTCACCCCGATCCATATGATCATTATAATTATTTTTTTTTAAATGGAGTCTTCCTGTATAAATAGTATTTTATATTTCAGAAGATGGTAATGCGCAAATGGCAGTAGAAAAGCAAAGGTATTCCAAAGGAAAGGGGATGTACAGTCAGATTTGCTAGAAAATTAATACATGTACATTTCCACTAGATAGGACTAGATAGTTGAGGAAAAAGGTAATTTTCTTTATACATATTTAATACTGTCAACTTGAATACAGCTTAGATTGGTTATAGCTAAAAGTCTCATTCAGTGCATGAGATGTGTGAGAAATGTTGACTTTATGGTACGGTTTTATTCACTTTCTTCTGATGGCAGATATTGTTGCCTCAAACCAATTTCTAGCAGATGATTTTCACACTACCAAAATCACAATGACTGAGCAGAAGTAGTCCCTTAGGTTGTCTTTTCAGGCAGTTTGGCAGTTGCCAGCCTGTTGGAAGTTGCATAAATGAATATATTTTGTGGTAAAAATTCCTTCTAGACAGGAAAAAACAATTTGCCATAATTCACAAGCTAACACACACCTTTAATTTTGAATGTGTTGCATTCTTGAAAAAATTAAAAAAATAAACTTTTAACTTCTCAAAAAACAGACAACTTTTTTCAATTTTATAAATCAAAAATATCTTTCTCCAAATATATACCAATAAAAGACATTTTCCCTGTGCATTTAATACATAGCTAGTGACTCATGAATTATAGCTCTTAAGTACTGTCTTGGATAGGCAACATCCCAAAATAGAGAGGCAAGCCACAGAGTGAGAAAATGCCTTCCATCTCCTTCTGGACAACCTTTTCCAAGGGCTTCCTTCTAAATGAGAAGAAAAAGGTTTCAGAAAACATGTTTTTTCCCAGGGGTTAGGGGGTAGAGTTTAATTGAATTAACAATTTCCTGATTTCGCATGCCATAATGAACCGCAGATTTCTCTAGCAGTAGTCACAGGAGCTGAGGTTGGGTACTTCATGCTCCCCTTGTCCTCTTTAGGCTATCCTGCTGCTCAGCCTGCTTCTCCTGAGGGTCCTCACTCATGGAGTCTCATCAGGAATGGATCTCATGGAAATATACTTGGAGCAATGGTGACGATATAGAAGAATGAACATGCTGTCAAACTCAATATTTCTTTTATTGCATGGAATGTAGGAAAATATAGCTACATATTGCAGCTATATAGTACAATAATATATCATCCAGTTCTCAGCTTATATATATGTATGTAGCAAATTCAAAACATCACGTAATCAGTAATCCAATACTTGGAGTGCGTAATACCACAGTATGATGCAGGGGCTAATCTAGGTCCAAACGTGGGCGAGGTTTGTCTGAGGACATACACGTGACTGCAGAAAGACACTGCTTTCTGTCTATTTTTTGAAGTTGAAAACAATCCTTTCCAAAATATATAGTTTTGCATATGTATTGAGGAAAGGAAGACATGTGCCATTCATTTGATAAAAAGATGGACTAATTATCAGGCAGCCAGATGGCAAAATACAGACTGTAATTCACAGGCGAGCATTCAGCACAGATCAACACCTCCCGTATGGCTCCCACACCCCAACAGCAGTAAAAACACAGAGCTGCAGACATGAAATGCTGCAAGGGTCTCGAGAAACTGTCTAGACCATCTTCTTGCATTGAGCAAGGAAATTTTGGGTCAGTGCAATAAAATTTTATTCCACAGAAAGACTGTATGGGCAAAAGGTTTCAATAATTAAGAATTCCTTCATATGCAGAATGAGCAACGAAACAAAACAAAACAAAAAAAAGCAGAGCAAAACCTTGAGAAATTCACTGAAACCCAAACCACAAAAACCTCAGAAGAGAGAATAACCACAACACACATCCTGACTGCTGCAGACACATGTGGCTTTTTAATGTGGTTACAAGTAGAGCGTGCAACGAGAATCTTTTATTGCACATGGGATCATTCACACACATACTGAGCAAACCAAAAAATACATTTCCATAACACGTGCAAAAAACCCAGCATCTGACACAGACTGTAAAATAAGCTTCGTTGTAATGGGCTCGCAGAAAGCAATGTGATGGACAAGTTATGCGAACCTGAACAGAATATGAACAACATTCGCCACAAATCAGTGCCAAGAAAAGGCAACTGATGAATCTGCACAGGCAGGAATGCAGCTGCCATGGGCTGGGTGTATGTGGGGTGATGCAGGTGCTCCTGCCCTGCCACAGCACACAGACCACGAGCTGCCCTGGGCACTGGCAGCAAGGAAGGGGTCCCAAACCCTGCGAACACTTGTAAATCTGATCCTCATAGAAATTGATCTGAAACTCCTCTAAAGGACTGTAACGCCTATGCTTGTTCTGGACTCAGACACAAGGGTCTTCCTTGTGTAACTCTTGATTTGCACAGGCACACCTGAGAAACATTGCTGGGGAGCAGTTTTGGGTTTGTCCGCCTTCGCACCGCAGTGCTGAGTATACGACGCACCACCTTCTGACTGCTGAGGACAAATGGGAGAGGACGGCAGCTAACTGGGCTGTGTGTTTTTTAATTAATTCCATATTACTGCACTAGGTTCTATGAGACAGAATAGGGTATGGTGGAAGCCTTCTTATGCATTCGTAATTGCCAGCAGAGAATATATTTGGGGTTGTCTGCTCTGTGTTCAGAAAAGAAAATAAGGAGTCAGAATGTATGTACTTAATCCGTGCCATTTCTGAACAAAATTCCTAATTAACATACATGATAATCTGACTTAAAAAACTGCTTTTTCTGTTTCTTACATTTGCTGTTTTTTGTTTGTTTTTTTTTTTTTTTTTTTTACTTTCCTGAATAAGAGAAAGCAGGACAGGAATCTTGAGTTTCTTTCCCTTGAAAATGTTACTGGTGAACACTGACCAGAGTCTTTCAAAGAGCACTGGCCTCTTCAGCAGCTCCCTGAGGATGCCCACCAAGAACAGCGCCATTTGCATTCTTAAGGGCTTTGCCCGTGCAGCTTTTTGGTGCCCTCCCATGTGAACCGTGGGTGACGAAGTCTGCTCTGAAGTTGCTGAAAGCTTGACATCCACAGGGGATGTGAAGCCAGAATGAGAACGGTGAGCACTGAGATTGCAGACATTGGCTGCCTGGTTCTGCAAGCTGGTTGGTTTTGCCTGTCACCTTCAGACCCAGTGCAGTTACCTGGTCAAATGCCTGCAAAGGGTACACTAGCAGCACATTGCAACTAGATCTTTACCTAGGACAGTTTATAAGGGAAAGGAAAGCTTTTTACCTTTGAAATTTAGCCTTCATGCATTTGCACAACTCCTGTGGCTATCAGGGGGTGTTAAGGACTTTTCTCCTGGCTAGTGCTTTGAAATTTAACTTTCTATATGAACTGGAAATGTAATAGGTACGTACCTTTTCTTTACATTTATGTTTACAAACTGACATGTTTGGAACACTTTGTGACGTAATTATATAATGAAAAAGCAAAGTATATCAATGAACAGAACACATAAAATGTGGGAAATATGTTTGTGCATGCATATATAGTGGGAACAGCAATGTTTTAACTACATTTCCTACAAGAATTACTGAACTGCTGGTAGCAGATTTATTTAAATTAACCTGCCTACATGAGACTTAACATTGGGAAGCAATAAGGATGGAAATGTCATTTTCTCAGCTGATATATAGCTATCTTTCATATTCAGATTCTGCTGGACTGTTAACTGGAAATTTGAATTTCAGGCCCTTGTTTATAGACTAGACTCTGAGAGGCACCTCCATAACAACACTTTCCCTCCCCATCAGTTCCTTCAGTTGGAGGTGATCTCTGCCTAAGTTCTGCTCTTTCTGCAATACTTCAGATGCACCTGGATGGCCCAGAGAAAGGTTGCAGTAAGTCAAGAACCCAGAGGAACGAAAGTGGCTTTGTTGTATAACGTGAAAACACTTAGGAAGCCTGTGAAGTGGGTGCTGTGCACTTACTTTCCCCGGAGTTTCATTTTCACAAGATTACAGAACAGTATATTTCAAACGATAGACCAGACGGGTTGTGTTTCAGTGACTGCACAGATTCCCTGCTCAGATGTTCCCAATGGCTCTACTTTCTAAATGGGAAGGATTTTACTGCACCATGAACTGTCACTGCCTACCTCTATACATGCAAAATCTTTTTGAGGATTCATATTTTTTGTCGCAATATTTACATAGTGTTTGACATCTGCAAACTATTTTCATAATCTTAAGAAATGTATTCAGACAACCGTGTATTTCTAGGCACTTTCTTCTGCAAGAAGTCCTGTATAAATCAAAGGGGTTTTTTTTTTCAGAATGAAGTGCCACCCAATGTAGTAACAGCATCAGAACCACGTAGTGCAAATGACCTAAATATTCCAGGACGAGGGTGGTTGTTCCTGGCATTCGATACTTACCCCAGAAGTCCTTGATTTACATCTGAGGACAACACTACATTTGGAGCACAAATTAAAGATTTTTGCAGTCTTTGTAAATTATTATTGCAGCTATTGCAACTACAGAAGATATATTAAAATATTGAAACAAGAGGCTACTCCTCCTTCTGAGCAAGGTTCTGTCCTTACTGGAACTGTAAGCCAGACGACGAAGGGTAATATACCCCTTGCAGCTGACCACTTTGCTGAGAATAAGGTAGAAAATGTATACCATAGTAATGTCTTAATGGCACTCAGGGCCTGGTACTAATCTCAGACACAGGCATAATTACTGTAAAATCATCTCCTCTGTAGGGGCATAAGCAAGAACTGATTTTGTAAAATCTTTTCTATGTATTTACCCAGGTTTAAACCTGATCCTCACTGTGAAACTGTCTTGATAAAGCAAAGGATCCTGAAAGGTTAAGACAAACATGATTTGGAGACAGGATATTTTTTGTCCAGAACACCCATATCCACATGAACTGTCAGCTACAAGGACGTACAATGTGTGTTACAATCAGAGTCATGACCACAGTGGGGCAAGAGAGGCACCAGATGGTGACAGATGTGAGGGCCACCACCTCGGGGTGCTCTGCAGGTCCAGGGCAGACTCTGGAAGAAGCATCTGGCAGCCGAGAGGAGCACAGAGGGCAGCGAGACCAGGGGGGAGAGAGCTCCAGAGAAAAGAGCATTGGGGGGAATAAAACAAATGTGTCTGGTGTACCAAAATGTCCTGCCCCTGTCTGAATACAACAAACAGCTTTGTGCATGGACCTGCAAACCCTACGTATAATCAGTGCTTGGTTAGTTTATCTTATTACAATAATTTTGTCTGGGGAGAGAGGAAAATCCATGAGCTTTTATTGCATCTGAAATTCACTTGCATGAACAAAACCTCTAGTATTACTTTACATGTGATTTCACCTACGTCTGTTTTATACTATTGTAATCCCAGTTATTTCAGCAGACATTTTACACTGTAACATCTGAGGCCAGAGTGGGTCCCTTACAACAGACTTTAAGTATTGGGATCTTTCATCTTGTGGGATAAAAATTTTTACTGGGAATAATCAGACCATAGTTTTTGTACACATTTTAAATGTTGTGTATAAGGGGCCATAAACACCCTCTGTGGAAATGAAAGTTTGAAATCACTATGCTGAAAGTTTCAAATATTTGTGAGATTCAGCATTCAGAGATTCATTAGCTGTACAAATCCACTGGCAAAAAGGATTGTTCTCTGCAGATTACCTAGTTTTCCTATTTATGCATACCCCCTGTCACAAAGCATAAATTACATTTAGTCTTCTGTCTAATGTGTACGTCAGTAATCTATAGTTTTGAGATTTGCCTTTTTAATTTCGCAGTCTACAGTATTTGACATTTGACCGAGATTAGTTTTTGCATAATGCAGTGTGGGTGATGATTTTATCAGAATCTTAATTAAGGGGCTCCAAGATGAAATTTTAACCTCTGTCATGCTCAGCTTGTAGCATTCGTGGACAAACACAGTGTATACTGTGCACCTTTATAAGGGAACTTTTTGCATTACCAACACGGTCCCCTGTTAAAACAAAAAGTCTGCACAGAAAAAGTGAATTGTGTAACTCCACGAGCATCATCTCTCCCTCAATCAATACTGCAGCCTGCTGCTTTTCATTCCACATCCTTAACTGTGTGCTGCAGGGTAGTGGTCATTCTTCTGCTAAGAAATGTCCTCTGTAATGCTCAAATGCTGTTAAAATGTGAGGAACATGTCTAAAACCACTGCAGCCAGCTGTAATGAAGTCCATTACGAACATTTCTCTTACACTACACTCCTCACTGTAGCACGTACATTTATGAGACCCCCCCCAGGCACTGCATGACATTGTGAGGACACAGTGACTGAAATAATGAGTAGCCACTGTGCAGTAACATGTCATTTTACAGCAGGGAACCTGTGTATGGTAGGCATGGTGCCACACAAAGATTGATTAGAACCAGATGGTAAAAAATGCATTGCAACTGGCGCCCTGATGAGCTTGCTGGAGTGATTATTAAAATGGTAGACTGGTCCTCCTGCAGCATACACACATTCCCTAAGGCACTTTCTGGTGTGGTCCAAGTTCCAGATGTCGGTATTGGGATGGAAATTGTAGTTGACCACACTACTGTATAAATGTAATTATATTGGTGTCGTACGATATAGTACAGAAGTCACATGCCTACCAAACTCCAATCAAGACAAGCATTCCTAAGGTCCCTTTTCTGGTCCAGAATTCAGAAAACCTGCATTCAGTTCCTGTCTCTATAATACATTTCTGGGTACACTTAATTGTGGGTAAAGGCCTAATCCAGTTGTTGTCACTGGCAAAATTCCACTGACCTGCACAGACGGAGATTTTTAGTTCTTAATCTTCATGTTCCTCATCTAGTAAATAAAGAAGATATTTCATTTCTCCTAGTACATCTGTCTATTGTTTCTTTATTTAGACTATAATCCCTTTGGACAAAGACTCTTGCTAATTTTGGCTCTTTTGTAAAATCAATGTCAATAATAACCTGTGTCATCCCCAAGTCAAGTAACATCAGCATGTGACAGCCCAAACATCAGTACCGTAGGTTTCTAAAAATCAACTGTGCTCACCAATGGGTAGAAAAATACAGCTAATAATTTGTCAGAGACTTACACGATCGTGCTGTGGCATGCAAGTGGTCCTGTCCTATGGTTAGCCCTCCAGGGCTTTTCCCACACCTTCACAGTCAGCCCTACACCGGGTGCCCAGAAAGAATAAAGATGTTTTCCTGCAGTTCTCTGGGAACTTAGAGCAGCTCAGCTGCCCCAAGCATGTAGAACAATTAGATCATTCTCTATAAACCACTCTCACAGAAGTCTGATCATTGCAGCACAGCTGATACTTTGTAAAGTCGCCATTCTCAATTGAGCTAGATTAATGCGGTTAAGAATATTAAACCTACTCTTAGATAAGATCTAGTACAAAGGCCCTCAGTCTCAGCTGAGATCTCTCTGGGTTATAGTGATATAAATAATACTTAAATAATTACTGTGGGAATTAACTGATATTTAGCAATTTCAGTTTTATTACAGCACTTGCCCTTTGAAAGCCGAAGATGAAGTGATAGATTCTATAGGAACATTCGATTCTTGTGGAATCACAACTGTAATTAATGATAACAGCAAGATCTATTGAGACAAAAATGCAATGAAATCTCATAGAAAGTTTACAATTAAAAAAGAAAAGATCTGCAACATTAGCACATTTTAAAAGCATTTGTTTTGTTCGTTCTACATGTTCAGCAAAAGTTTTAAATATGTAAGTACTGAAAGCATTCTTTTTTTGTCCAGAACTGCTGAATTTTAAATTATATTTGTAGTCCTCCCTTTGGTGAGACCATGTATTTCTACAGTCTAGTAATATCTTCTTCCAGTGTGATAGATTTTGTCTTACACTACAGTACAGAGTGAATAATTTTCCATTATAAGTAGGACTGTTTTCTCACTTCAGCAGAAAAAAAGTGCTTAATTTTCATCCCACCAACATTTAATTCACTTTGGGTCTATTTTTCATTCTAGCTAGTTGTGTAATTCATGCCCATCTGTTTCTCTGCAAGTCAAGTGATCATTTTTATTTTTGAAATGTGGTCTTCTTTTTGTATATTGCAATAAATCTTAGAATAATATTTTGCTGACCAATTGATTATTTCCATTTGTTACAGAAGACATTTAAAAAAGGACCACTAAAGAGTTTCTTTAACACTCATGAGGCTCACACTAAGTGCAAAAATTTTCTTTGGTCACGGCAAAAATGAAAGCAATTATTGTCAGGAGTGCTAGGTTTATGCTATGCGTGCACAGTCAAAGGCAAGCTCTAGTTTCTAAATGCAAATGATTTAATACAGTCTCTCAGCTCTAGAAGAATATAGAAGAACAAGGAATGAAAAATCATAGCTAAAATCCACATGGCAGCATTCTGCTCAGATCATGAATAGACAGCAGGAAGCAAAATACACAAAGAAGGAAAAGCAAAACAAAAGGAAAAAGGAGATGCAGTTATTCAGCAGTAAAAATAGTGAAATTATTTTCGGGGGTCACTTATAATGGAAAATTAGATTCTTTAGTGTCAGATGAAAATATGACTGTAACTTGAGATGTTGTAGAACATCTTTATTATCACATATTACACTGTTTTGACCCATCTTGTCCTGGCTCTTGTCCACACCGATGGGAAAAGACTTCTTTCTGACCTTAGAAGCACTTCCTAGCTTGGGCTCCAGCTGCTGCACAAGAGTAAGATCTCCTTACTTCATTCCCTTCCCACGTGGGAGAGACCAGAGCAGCTACTAGATACAGATGTTCGCAATAATTTTCTCTGTCCCATATTCAAGGGAAAGAAGGTGAGCACGGTGTGTCAGAGACATACCGCCTCCAAGGGCTGCTCCTGGAAGGAGTAGGTTACCCAGCACACTTTGCCCAGAGATACCACTGAAGGCACTGCCTAGTCTTTGGCTTTTTGGCTCCCGTGGCAGTTAGGCTTTCTGTTTTCAAACTTACAGAAAATATCAGTTGCTTTAACAAGACACTTCAAATAATATCACACACTGGTGAATGGCTCTCTTGGCAGCAGGCTACCACTTCACTGTCCTTCCAGAAATACAAAAGATACAGAGGGAGTCTGCTCTCAGCCCTCTCTTTCATTTGGGATTAAGCTATTGGCTCCCTAGATTTGTGTTTTCTACCGCAGGGCTCCTGGAGCATAGGCAAAGAATCATTCCTAAGCAACTCTGAACATACAGTAGACTTAGTTTTGTCTGTTTTGAGTCATCCTCGCTTTTTTTTCTAGCCTATCTTTCCAAGGACATGAAGTTTACAAAATTACACCCTTTGTGTCTTCTTTTAGCTGGCTAGCAGGTAGTTCCCCCCCTCCCCTTCTCCTCATTATTTTTGGTACTCCTTGACCAATTTCAGCCCCGTATAGCAGATGCTTAGAGATCTCAAATACAACAAACATCTGCACTGAAATCTAGATGCTGATTAAAGAAGACCCTACTGGTGCTTTCTCTGAAGTAAAGGCAGAGAGAATTCAATGCGATCTCTTTAGCAGCATCCAGTTGGTCAATCAGCAGGCATGCCCTGGCTGGCCAGTTAGCACGCACATTTTACCAGGCTACACAGCTAAAAGCCGAAAAACAGCTTGGACTCGTAAGAAGTGTTGGTGAGGGGAGAGCTAAGTTAACACCAGCAGACTGGAGGACTACTGCGGTGTGAAGAGAGGGTATGGGGCTTTGGGAGGAGGCTGCGTGTACTGCAGGGGAAGCTAGGAGGACAAGAGGTATCATGGCAGCAAGGCAAAGGAACATAAGGGTGACCTGAGTGTATTGTGGTGAGAGTATTTTAAAGGATAAGATGCGTAAGAAACCCAGCTTCACCAGGTCACCTGGCTGTGGATTAACTGCTTTGGCATAGTTACCTCAACAGGACTTCAGAGGTGAAAAAGAGTCCGTGGTTGGGAGATCCGGACAGAACCCAGGCAATTGAGTTTGCTGTATGGGCCTTCCTGCTGTTAAGAAGGCAGGACTGAGAAAGCCCACTAAACTTCAGGAGCAGCCCCAACCATTCTGATTCAAAGGGAACCCAGAAACCTCAAATAAAACAATCACTTTTTATTTTCCCTGTTCAGACAGGTCAATCTGGGACTAGATTGTGTACCCTTTATGTTGTGTGACTAAATTTTACCTGGCTCATTGCTTTTCCCTTTCAATTTCATGGCTTGATTCTCTGCTATCTTAATTTGTGTAACTACATTGCTTCTTAATTTCCATGGATCTGAATTGAGAAGACAGAATAGCAGAACAGGAAATGACTTCCCAGTTTTGCAGGATCCTCAGCCTTCCCCCGCACCTTATCTGACCAAAATTGAAGTTTTTCAAAAACATCAGAGGAAACAAGACAAAACCTATACCTTCATGCTGGAATAGCCCCGTGATGGGGGCATTCACACAGGATCTGCATCACCACCTGAACATCCAGAGCAGTTAATTTAGAGGGTTTCAGATCCAAGCTTATAACACTTTATGAATGCTTGATCTTTAATATATAGTGTGTACATATAAATATACAAAATGCACACATATCTATAGATCACTAATCTGTATGATGTGTAATACAGAAAAATCTGCAAAAACTGTCTTCCCAGCCCTGCCATCAAAAGCAAGCTGTTTAAATTTTCAGATTTTTTTATGTATACATTACATGCATGTTTGTGCATGTGTCTGTACACATATAAATAGGGATATGTGCATATACAAAAATCTGAAAGCATTGTTATGCTTGCAAGTGTGATTACGGAACAGCTAAGTCAAAATGAGTGCTTTTGCATGCAGCTGCCAGTGCAGTGAGGTTGGACACCTCTTCACCCTCAGCCATCGGGGAAGTCACAGGACTGGGATAAGTCTAGCCCCATTCAGTTAAGGTGCTTTATTGTTCATGAACTATTTTATTTTGCCAGTGAAGGTAATCTGTCAGGGTAGCTGAATCACAGGATGAGATGACGATTGCCTCTCTGAGCAGGTCCAGTATCCTAGCAGGCTGTAACAGCCCTTGGTTGGATTCTTCAGCCGAAAGGGAAAGCAGCACAGAACAATTAGAGAGAGTTATATTCCTGCAGAGTTGTACTGATGGGCAGATAAGCTGCTGCATCATACACATGTCCTCTAATAGATTAAATAATTAAGCAATAGGTGGACATCTCTTCCTTAGAGTTTAAGATCATTAAGCAAAATTACTTGGAAGCATTCCTAGACTTGCAATTACTCTTATTAGATTTAATAGTATCACAGGATGATGCGGGCAGTCAGCATCTTTCCTGATGCAGTGCAAGCGATGGGCTTCACGCTGTGTAATTTGAAGTCAAGTCATATTACTACTTGTCATTATTTTTTCTCCACGTCATTGAAATATTTTGCTCTCAGCACTGTGCATACATGATATCTTAGTGCTGGGGAGCATTTGTACTATCTGCCTTTCAACAAGCACTCCTTACTCACCAAGAATTCACTTGAAATTAAATAGATCAATAAAGCGGCAAAAGAGTTGATCAGAAAAGTGGCCCTTGCACACTTCCTATTCCTTGGTAACGGTCATCAGGCAATATAGGTATGACTTTTCTACACAGGAATAAAAAGAAAGTTAATGTACAGACTACCTATATTAAAGACTACCCTGTCTCCCTTGGAAGAGAACTCAGGCTATAATGAAATAATCACACTTTCTCTGCAAAATGACAATATTCTATGCAGTGCCTTAGCAATTTCGTAATATTGTTGTTACATCCAATTAGATGATATAAAGGGATTCTTTTTTCTCTACCAGTACTCACTTCACATTTAGCCGGAACTTGGCTGAGATCCACCTTTATTGCAAGGTGAAGGAAGAGCAGAGCAGTTTAATCTCCTATCGTCTGCTCAAACCTCTATGAAGCTCTGCTGGCCATCTAGAAAACTCCAGCCACATATGAATGCTATAGGTGCATGTCCCTTTCAAAAGGCCTAACTCTCATTAAATTTGGAACCCAGATGAGCATAGGAAGGGAGGGAAGAATAAGATGAAAGCAGAAGTATGGTTCTATCTCATATACCAGTCTATGTACTAACAAGGCTGTTTGCATAGCAACGGATGATGGTCCCTTCACTGTCTCTGATGCATCTAACCAAGAAGGGGTCTTTGCTGAAGGAGGCTCTTTTACTTTATATTTGAATATGTAATTTTACCAGTTATTGAAAGTTGTTATTATTAGAAGGTGGTGAAGATTAAAGTCTCTCAACATATCGGAAGATTTCATTTCAATGGAAATGAATGATGAGTTTCTAGCATTAATTATTAATTTTCTAGCATTCCATTACTTAAGAAGTCAAGGTGCTTACAATGGAAATTTAAGTGGAAAATATCTAGGTCATCTCTGAGCAAGTATGGTCCAGCACAGTACCTTTCTTTAGCCTCTCTGAAGCAATTCCTTTATGTCTGCTAAACCTTCTTATAAAGACATTGTAGTCCACATGCCCTAGGACTCCAAAGCTATTGGTGGCTACCACTGATTACCCAGTTGCTTTCCTTTTCTAAAAGTTTCTTCTGTCAGGACCCTGGTTTATAATTAAGCTTCACTTGGCACTTACAATAAAACAACAAAATACTAGGATGTATTTCTGTTCCTCAGTTTCTTCCTCAGAGTAAGCACTGCCTAAGCTTAGATCAGATTCCTTTTCTGTTTCTAATATATGGCTTCACCGCTAGTCAGTTCATCCACTTCCTTCTATGTTGTCCTGATTAAGCTTCCTCTGAAGCAATCTATTGAAAATCTACCTTGTATATTTGCTAAACCTCTATTTCAGGTGATTTTATGATCAGCCAGATGAAATGATCAAGGTTCTCAGGAAAAAATCCATTGTTCTCTTCAGATTTGAAAAATCTGTCTTGAGTAGCAACCATTTCTTTCACTCAGGGATATCCCATTGGAATGGATCATCACAGAAGTTCAGAGACCACATCTTTTCATTGCCAAACAGGAAATAGGTTTTTTCCCACTACCTCATGTGACAGGGAAGCACAGGAGGCCGAGAAGTTCCATGTTCAAAGTGGAACCTATGGTTTAACACAGATGTACACAGAGGAACCACACAAACTTCTCCAGATGTTTGCATGAGGTTTACAATACCTGCTTTGTGGCAGTAGAGCTGGAACAAATATAGAAGGGTAAGTGACTGCAATTCCAACATGAAAAGTTTTATCTCCTTTGGTTCCACCCATACGGAGCAACGGGAACCACAAACATTGCTATGGCATTTTAAGTGGCAGGATTCCTTACTGCCTTATCAGTAGGGGCATTGGTAGCTGTTTTGCTTCCCCTCTGTTGCACTCAGACTTCGTGCCTCTCTTCTTGATTAGCATTTTGAATTTTGCCACAAGATCATTCTGTTTCTATAGTGATCTTGGCACCACTGGTGTAGGCTCATTTCCTATCAGTCACGGTTTACTTACGTCAATGAGCGCATTATTTTCAACTGCGTTTCTTTCATTCCTGCATCATGTAGGTCATTATATTTATATGCGGCCAATGAGACCAACAAGTTTCTAAAATTGCCAGAATATTTAGAACAGTCTGAAAAACTGTACTGTGTTCCTGCCTATTAATGTGCCATTATGTTGGAAAAACAGAGCATAAGTAAACACTAATTAGGAAAATAGGTAGAAAAAATAGACAATTTCAGTACAGGACTCAGAAAAAAAAAATCTAAAAGATATGGAAGTTAAAAAGTCAGAGCATGCTAGTTTTACAGAGACAGAAGTATTGAGTCCTAAAAGCTACACCAGGGGCTTAGCAAGAACAAAGAAAGAAGGCTAAGAAAGTCTTCAGAAAATCCATTATTGTTGTTTCTGCTTAGTTGAGGTTCTGCCTATTATTTACCGTAACATGCATATAGCGCAGGGCAGATCTCATGTTCTGATCTACCTTTTAAGAAGGCAGCTGTAAATCAGATAAATGAGCTTTTCTGATTCTATGTACTGAAAACACTTCACAATTGTCTGCTCCAATCTGTCTTTTTAGCCCTCAGTAGCCACTATAATGATTTTTTGTTCTCTTGGATTATGAGTGTGTATGATGAAGGAGGCCTCTGTTTCCAAACAAGGAGGGAATTCAAGACAAATTTGTCACTGAATGGGACAGCTAGTAGATAAAGAGAAAACTTTCCCTCGAAATGATCTGTTGTTCTTCTAGCACAAGTAACACAAAATGTACTGATGTAGCTTAGCTATGACTGAGTAAGAAAACAAGGATGTTGTTCAGACAGTTTATTTAAGTATGTATGATTTTCTCTGATTTTAAATCAGGTTTTCAATAAAAGTATTGGAATTCTAAAAATACTGTACTGGACTTAAGCAAATTGCAGGTTGGGGTCAGGTCTGCAGCTGATGTGCATTGGTATTGTTTTGTTCTTTTGGCTGTTGATTTCGTACAACAGCCAAGAATCTGGTCTCCAATACATAAGAAATTTCATTACACTAGCTCTGACAAAGTTCAAGGATACAAAAGAAGGTGAAATTGCTCTACACCTAGAACGACAGCTCGTGTTCAGAGTCTCTAAACTCCGTATCCACAAAGTGGGACTGAGGCTTTAGAATCTTAAAAAGCCTTGAAAAAAAACCCTGCCACTGCCTCCTCTCTTCCAACTTAACCAAGTTCACAAGTGTAAATCCCTAACCCGAGGTGATTTTGCTGTTGGATCCAGGCAGCTCCAAAGCTAGCTTCTAGCTTGCTGGGCAATGAGACCCAGGTCTCTTTGTGGATCTGGGCCTGAGAGAAAACATTGCTGAAGACAACTGGATTAAGCATACCAATATCACAGACTGACACTGAAATGGAATGAGATAAAGGTTTTAAGCAGAGTCTGTAATTAAATATAATACCTGATTCAGGAAAGCTTCTGATCAAAGAACCATAAAACAAATCTGAGCTATTTCTAACGAGAAAAATGAAGGAAGTAAAGAAGATACACAATAGTAAATAAATAAATCTTGATGTGAGACCCAGGGTTCACTATGTCAAATGACTAGCCGTGCTGTACAGTAATGCAAAGTAATATAGCTACACCCCAAAATGTAAGAAAAATAGAGAACATCAATACACAGTTCGTTTCCATTTCTAATTTCATCGAATGTTTTCAAACCAGACAAGTGAGAGAAAAGACAAACATGTTGATCAAACAAATATTAGGAAAAGAGGAAGAGTTTTTTTATGAAGATTCATAAGATTGCAGCAGGTGGACAAAAATCAGTATTAAAATAAGGCAGGATGTGAGTCACACTTATTTATAGGTTGTTGTGTGAGTTCTGTCACATAAACAAATTGTATCGGTCAGGTTCTAGTACAGACACACATCCTGAGCCAGCCTGAAATTTGTGGTTGCCATCATGCAGTACATCCTGGCTCCTCAGAACTCGTCAGTGACAGCACATCCACCTGCTTTGGAAACGCTACCAAAGGAAAGTCTCTGCTAGCTGATAGAAAGACATTCCATATGACAAATGTTTGAGCAATATGATGTTATCAACATATGCATTCACATTCATTATGAAGTTACAGTATGTTAGTTTTCTTTTTCAAGAAGGCTAATTTAATTTCCACATTTTTCTGCCTGTAGCATGTCTTTGTGGAACAATCTTTTCATTTTTTTTAAGTAACTGATTTCCCTAACATACCACTTCATTAAAAATTGTACACACTATTGGTAAGATGCTATGCTTGAAAAAAGAGTGTCCAAAATCATGTTCTTCTAGCTTGCACGGAAGACCGTTTGTCACTGTGAATAGCCAAAATAAATTATCTTTGTGCCATTTCTGTGTCCATCAAAACGGTGAATGAAAAGGCTGCTCCTCGTACCTTTCCAGTTGGAAGCAGTGAAAAGAAAAATAGCCAGCGGCCTCAACAACTGGGCAGTCATGTTTTGGAGCTGAGAACTGCTATGGAGACAGCTGTGAAATTTTCATTCCTTCTGCCCCTATTTGATCGAAACTGAATGTCCAGACTCTTCACTGCCTATTGAAAGAGGACAGGTTCAGACTTTTTCTGATTTTATCATTTTTGTTGCCCACCTGATAATTTTGCTCAGTAGCATTCTCTATGGGCATTTGAAGCAGCAGAGTACCAGTCTCACTAGTGTTCCAATTTCTGAAGCATCCCGAGGCAAATTATCAGACATCAATATTCATGACAGTTTTCTGCCACATATCCATCTAAAGAGACATGACTCGGGAAACAGAATGAGAGCTTTACCCTCTGTCATGTGCCTCATCTACAGGCGGGACAAACCAAAGTGCTTCCTATTCCCCTTTGCTGCATTTCATTCTCCCTCTGCACAAATATTAGTGTATTCAAGACGTGGGAGAAGGCATCCTTGTTTGTACAAAGATTTTCAGCCACAGAACCTCTTATTAGTGTCTCCTTGAGCCTCTCCCATCCACAGCCTCAACTTCTTTTTTCAACCGGAAAATAATTAGCACTATTTCTCTTGCGGTAATTGATAAAAGTCTGATCATTTATTTCTCTAATTTTCTTATTACTCAGTTCATGTGCTGAGACAGTAATTTATTTGCTTTGGTGTTGGTTACATTTTGTCACTGTCACTTCAGAGGGGTTTCCGATATGCTGCTGGTTATGTTTTCACCTTCGGTAATGACTTGCTTTAGCATGAATTCCATTTTATTTTGCACTAACTGGAGTCTCTTCTTGGCTGCCCCAATTCATTCCAGGGGGTATAACTGGTCTCATACAATGGATAAACATCTCCTTAAAAGTGGAATGCACAATGTATACATCCCGTTATGCTAGTGACGATTAGCCAGATAGGCAATGCTAGAGAAGGAAGAGCAGCTCTCCTTTCTCATAAATACAAGCCAGTGTCATGAATGATATGAAGAAACTTATCTCAAGGACAACACTACCAGACTAAACCTTGCATCTTTCACAAGATTTAATTTGTTGAGTTGTTTGTTTCTACTTCTGTGTTGCAACATGAAGCTGCTATTAAATACTTCATAGCATTCATATTCATATTCTAAGGTTTCCTTTGTTTTGCTCAACTACTGACCTGAACTACTCCAAATAAAGTGCTGGTAACGATCAGCTTAAGGCTAGGCACTTTAATCAGGGAAACAAATGAAGCAACATTATATTCTAGTTCAGAACCTTTGAACAGCTTACTGTAACCATATTGTTTCTCATATCCCCTTGCTGCAATTACAAAAAAACAGCACAACAAAAAGAAAATATTAGGCTTGGCACAGTCAGTCACCTTTGAACAATTTGTCAAATTCTGAATTTTCTGCAGATTAATAATGCTTGTCCATCAGAATGCAAAATGACTTATCCTGTGACGTGTCTAATTGCATATTTTCAGGATCTTCCATGGAAAAGGCCCATGACAATAATTAATACCTAATGCTACAAACACCATTGCTTTGGGCGTTGCCTAGCAACCAGCATCCCGTAGGCTTCCTAAGGGGCCTCAAATAAAGGCAGGAGAAGGAGCCTTTCCTACCGCCATGGGTGAGAAGCAGCTTTGTTCTAGGCTGCTGCTCTGTTCTGGTTGTTTCTAGAGTGATCTCTGCAAAACAAATCTCCCTTAAGAGGCTGAATGTCTGAAAAGCCTTTTCAAAGGCTACACAGAAGCCAAATGCTGCACGTTCTCATATTTTTATACTTTGGGGTGCCTTTTATGATCAGAAATACAACCACTATCCTCTTGTTATCCTCCAATAACAGAGCCTTGTTTCCAAAGAAGGTGTTTCTGTGGGTTCATTTCTACTTCTAATTGGAATAGTTTCCCCTCCATGACAGGGCTGATTTTTTTGCAATCATCTGGGGTTTTGGACAAATCATGTATTAAATTTAAAAGAGGACTTGGGCTGTGAAGTGTTTTTATATAAATACTGTTGTATCTCAGTAGCATATAGTGCAGAGTAGAACAAACTTCACTGAAATGCAGTCTTTCCCAGCTGTGAAAGCATTCCTGTTTGATAGTGCCATTTTTTTTAAGTACCAGTTCATTTCCAGTGCAATCTCTTTATCTTGGCACAGGGACATCTAAATCTCATTTCACTAAATGTATAAATTTACTCAGATGGTCACTTCAATAACAGCAAGAGGCTGGAAACCAGTATTCCAGGGTTTCCTTTCTCAGTTACAGTTTCTGAACTGTTCTGTGGTCCTTAGCAAGTCACTGAGCCTTCCTTTGTCTTTGTTTTTACATTGAAATAACTGCTCAAATATCTGCAGACTCAGAAAGATATTGCAGTGCTTAATTAGTAGCTACTATGTTATTTGATACCCCTTAAGGAAAAGTCACAGTATCAGGACATATTTAATTTTGTCATAAATAATGCAGAATTGATATAGTTTTAAGCTAACACATTCAGCACTATTTGAATGGAAAAGATGCAGCAGAAATTCTGATTTTAAAAAGTAATCATTTTATTGACAGGACTGTGTAATATGTTTACTAGGATCTGGAAGAGGTTAGACTAACTGATTGGCAATCCAATCCTGTGTTTCTACGAATCATATTTTGTAGTTGTTAAAATAACAAAGATCAAATATTACGTAAATATTCCTCATTCCAAATCCACTGACTTTCCTTTTTTTTCTGCCTTTGTCCTGCAGCAAGATTATTCAGTCTTTTGAGATATTTTGTAAAGTCATTATATTCATACAGATTTCTGGCTGCAGCAGATCCTCTGTAGAGTTTTGGTTTTATATTCATGCCCAGTCTTGAAATCTCAGAGGAAATTGTCAAGGCAGAGAAGGCAGGAGAGTCCCCAGCATCCACTGAAAGCTGATGAAACCCGGGAGCCTAAACGCTCTTTTTCGGTTTTGCACCACAGCTAGTTCATACTCCTTTTTTTAATTGCATTCCCAGTTAATTCCCAGTAAGGTAGGCAAATGACCCATTGGGGACCAAAGTCCCATACAGTCTAAGTGACGGTGTAAAACACCTCAATCTTGAGGGACGTGCTAAGCAAAATTCTAATGAAAGATAATCTTATGGATATCCAGAATTTAAATGGTACAGCAAAGGCAGAATCCCTAATCCCAAATATTTCAGTGCAGTTGTGCATTGAAAGATGCTTGTGCTTGACAGGAAAGACTAGACAGGGTTATCTCTCTCCTGCTCATTGCTTTTCCTCTGTCTGCCTCATTTACATGTAAATAAGTGAATTTTGCACACATACTGAATGCCACATGAATTATAATTTCACCTTTTTACCTGTGATCTCACAATGAAAGACTATCTTACTGAATTTTTTTTCTGATTAAAACATTCATCAGAACTTGTGTTACCCATAAACTTGAACGGCAGACTTACACATGAGTTGCCTATCTTTATTTCAGGTCGCTATGAGTCTTGGCAATAGGATCACATTAGTTCAGTTTATGGAACACACACACTCTCAGATCTCTTGTCTTTTCACAGAATTATTTTTCACCTTTGAGAGTATAAATAAAGTTACATTGCAAAAGTTGAATTGCATCAGTGAGTAAGTGCATCACTTTCCTACAGGCAAGGAAATGTCTTCCTTTATTCTAGCAAATGCTTGTTTTCCAGGAGGGAGTTAACTCCTCAGCACAATGATTTCTGTTCGATGTCAGCAGCACAGGAGCTAATACTCCGGGGCTGTGGTTCTACAGTGTCAGTGGTGGAGCTAACAACCTACCGAAGCAGTTTTGTTTCATTAGCAAGGGAATTTCTCCCTAGTGGAGTATTTCAATACAAACAACATTTCATGACCAAGTCCCCATATAGAAGTTCAATCCAAGTGCTAGAGTAGTTACCACCTTACCAAGACTGATCCTTCTTAGCAATGAATTGATTAACCTCCCTTGAGATTTTATTTCTACAATTACAGAGTAAAGGTCCTCGTGAAGCTGTTTTCATGTGCTGAATGCCCGCATACAGCGCTGCACTTGCACAGTGAGCTCTCAGAGCAATAGTTGAGCTTTGGCAGAGAGGACAGCCTCCACTGCGTGCGCTATCATTTCAATTCCAGCCGAGTTTCTTCTAAGATACAGCGGTCCATTTTGGCAGCAGTACAGCTATTCCCTACAGGGGGGCATTTAGCGATCCAATTTTGTTCATAGGATGTCAGCGGCATAAGAAAATTTCAAAATTAACCTTTTGCATAATGAAGAGGGAGAAATGCCGAAACAGTAGGGATAGCAACCAATGGATTCTTTCTCAAAAAAAAAGGGAAAAAAAAAAGAAAAAAAAAGAAGAGATTCTGCAATAAAGTGATTTAACAATCACTGAAAAAATTAATTTCACGGTGTGGTGATTTGTGGGCTAAGAGTTAAATTCCAAAATGAGGTAGTGTACTTCCCAGCACTGCAGATCACTGCATAACTCCTGCCAGTGAAGGAACAAACTCTTCCACGTCTGGCAGTTGCAGCATGAATTCCCCTGCCTCCTGCCACTACAGCCAATATGATCACGGCAGCATGCATTTCTCTCATGTCCAGAAAAAAATGTGGTTTTTTGCTTGGAAGTGCTGATGCTTGTAAAAGTACATTAGTCATCATGCCTGCTCAGGGAAACTGGTTCTAAGAATTCTTGATTCCTGCACCTTTATTGCTTCAGTTAGCAATCTCTTGTGGATCTACTTCACATTCCTTACTGGTACCCATGAGAAGATGAGTGAAAGAGAGAAATAAGATAGGGATTTTAGCTTTTCTGAATATTTTCATACATTTTCAGTCTGATAATTTTAACTGTCCTGTCCCTTTCTGATATTTAAAAAGCTGTACATTCTTTTTTGCCTTACCAGCAAATGAGCTATCATTTCCTTCCTCATAGGGAAACACATGCAAAACAAACAAATATCCATCTTTTTCAGACATTACAGCATAGACTTGAAATATATTGATACTCTAGTGCAAGCTTATGGATTTCAACTCCAGGGAGATCAGTGTGTGATCTTTTCTTTTTGCATAACACAGACTGCAAGACTTCTCTGAAATAAACATTTCAAATTCATAGGCTGTACCCATTTTTAGTTTCTGGTTTCCTTTCTGGGCTCAGATTTCTAAAAGTTAGGCACAGCAAACACTCAAATTTTAGATTCCAGTTGGAGCTAGCTTTCCCTCTTCATGTGCTAAAATGAGGTCTCATTTAGAATCCCCCTGCTCAAGGTTAGCTTTTTGAATTGTCACCTGTAATTTTTAGACATTTCCAGGATGTTACAGTATTGGCAGAATGATGCCATTCAAGGTGAAGCCTCAGTGATAGCAGTTCTCTCTTTCTATGTAAAAGATACTTAAGGATCTTGTCATTTTGTTCTTTAGTATGTGAGGTCTGTGGTAGGCACTATCTAATGCTTCATTTTATGTTTTAAACATTAAAACACAATTCATAACATTCAGATAACCTTTCCTGAGACGTCAGCAATGCTGATACACAGAACACTTTATTTTGATAGTGCTTTCCCTTCTTTTTGTCCACTTGTGCCTTTCTAAGCAGATTATAGCCAGTTTTCAACATTCCAGCCATGTGAATCACATCACTAGCTTATAGTAATATGCAGCACTGTTGAATTTATGCACATAAATGAACAATTCCAACCCCTTTTATTTATTAGCTATGCTCCTTGTGCATAGTCAATTAAAGCGTCTCTTCTGTTGATGCCTACTGGAGATTCCATTTTGTTCTCAATGCTTTGATTTTTATCTCCTTTTCACCTTTCTTTTTGATGTTAGTTTAGCATCCTCAGAAACAGCCAACATGCCTTCTAGGATATTTATTCTTTTTCTGTTGAATTTCACCCAGACCATGGTGTGCCATCATCCAGAGAAAGCAACCCCTTCTTCACAAAACCCAAGCTAAAGGTTCAGTTATCAGAGTGCTCTGTACTGCTTATAGGTCTCCAAGAGCAAAGCTTCCTGAAGAGGTAATCAGTGCAGTATTTGAATCATGTTGTTTGACTTGGCTTGATGAGTCCTAGACGACGGTGGTGGCAGAAATGCCTTAAGTTAGCACTGGGGTGACCTTTGCAAAGATTGCGATGATATAATGATTAATTACTTTTTCTCAGATATCCAATATTCTGTAAAAATTTATCATCTTGGGACTTCAGCATCTCCTGATTGCTTTAAATTCAGACACAGGCCTATTTTTTTTAGAAAAGGATGAATAAAATACCATTTTACATTTTTTTGTTTGATGCAAATGGTTAGTAGCAAGGCGGTAAAGCCTCAATACACTGTATGATTTAGATACACAGCAGTTTGCTTCCCTGCCAAAGTAAAGCCAAGGCATGCATTTTCTATCGCAGTAGTTGTGTGCTAATGGAGGGAATGAGCACCGTTCAGTCCAGCAGCTGCATCCTGTAAGGTGTGGACATTCCAGCACTGCATGCCAGCTCTCTAATCATAGGAAAGAAATACATATAAAGCTCGGTTGTAAGGTCTGCTCCTAGGCTTGGCCTTTCCTTTATGTCACTCAAGCCAAATAAAACTGGAAGAGCAGAAAAAGAGTTAATTGCATTCAGTTTGCCAGCTACGTGCTAGTAGTAAAACAGCGAGCACCTTTCTCTGAGAAAAGCAACTCCTTTGCCTTACCGTAGTGATAAAATTATCTGTAAAAGCACAGGCAATTTCTTCTCCTAGAAAACCTCTGGCTTAGCCATGCGTTAAAGAGGTGTTTTACCCTGTATAATACAGGCATAGCAACGACAATGCACTATGGGAGCAGTCATGAAGTCATGCTGTCCCCCTCTCTGAACTCATTTATTAGGTGTGTAGATGTTACATTACTGAGGGTTTAAAGCCAGTTCTGAGAGAGGATGTCAGTAGCATAAACAGAGTAACCAGAGAATAAGTAAGACCTTGTCCAGTGATGCAGTACTAACAGTCAAGGAAAAAACATTTCCTACTTTGAAGATGATCCCAAGTCCAAAGGTGTTCTTCACGCAGCAAAACCTCAAAGACCTCAAAGACATTTGGGCCCTACCACCAACACTGATGATGCAGCAACGATTGCTATGCAGCGTGAGAATCCATTCCCAGTCGTGACTGGTAATATCTAACATGGATCTTAGTGCTCCCATGCCAACAGTAAGCCTTGTTGCTTTCACTAGGGGAAAACGTCGAGAAACACAAACACGCAGTATGGGTTCATGCAATTACAAAAATCAATAATATTTTCAAAATGTTGTGACAATTCATTTCACGACATAAAGAAGAAATATAGATCATTCCTCCTTCAAAAGCATGCCTGTCATCTTTTTGACCACAACAACAGGTCAAACTGCTTCCAATGCTTGGATGATGTACTGGATATTGGTTGTCTGGGGGTGGGCTTTTAACTGAAGTGTTGCTGGTCCATCTATCCTATTAATTTTTTGCTGGCTGAGATCTGAGCACCCCCATCTCTCTCAGAAATCATTCTAAATTTAACTTCAGATAAGGAATGAGACATCAGTTCTCAAGTCTGAGACGAAAAGCTATGACTAATCTAATATTCCTTATTATTTTGATAAATGTACTCTTGATAATTGATAAAATATCAGCTAAACCAGAGTTTATTATCTCAGCAGAGCAAGAAATAAATGCGGTGGCCTTTGCTACATCATTGCTGGGATGTGGATGGAGTTAAAAAAATAGTACTTACACAGTATGTTGTGTGCATGCTTTGTACCAGCTGAGTTAGAAAGACACATAAGTAACTGTGATGGCCAGCAGATGATTCTAATGCAACAGGGAAGTACTGGCAATGATAATGGTAGACAGGAATCAAGAAGAGAAAAGATATTCTCAAACCAGTTTTAAAAACTTCAGTGTTTAAAACCATTTTGGAGAGAAGTATGACAAGGTCTATAGGAAATTACTTTTCATTTAGTTTCTTGATGGCAAAGCACCACATACTCTTCAAAATTTATATAAAAAATGAGTAATATATGGTAGTTTGCTGTCAATAAAGTAAGCAAGCAACAATATATCCTAAAACCAATTAAATGGTATTAGAGTTCTGGGAACTGAGAAAAACAAGTTGTTTTAGGCTCTGTGTCATCAATGGAGTTTCTCAGCTTCGGCGGTGGAAAGGATGGGAGCACTCACTGTAGTTATAAAAAGTGTAAAGCTTGAGTAGGAGGGGAGGTAGATGATTTTTAAGGAAAAACAAACCCTAAACCCAGAAAGCATCTGTTCGACTGGATTCTATGTGCCCTGTAACAGATCCTATACACTGCCTTCTGCTCACTCTGTTCAGGGTACATTTATGTTACAGTTAGAGTTTATTCTACTAATTGCTCATCGGTTCCCCTTCCAGTAATGTAGAGGGGAAAAAGTTCATGCATGTTTTTACTTACATCCTTAGGTATAGCATGCTTAGAAGATTTGCTGTCTTTGATCAAGGGAAGGCTTTGGCCCATTTCTGTCTGGTTGCGGTGCCAAGGGAGTTCAGCGTGAACTTAGACCTGAAGCAGCCCTATGAACGGAGGAGACTGGCAAGGCTCAGAGCAGCCTGCTGCTGTGGAAGTTGTATGTGGCTGCAGAGTAAACTGTGTTGCAAATTCAGCTTATTACGGCTGTAAAGTGGTTCCAGAGGAGGGTACATTTGGATTTGGTTTCGGTGTATAGCTCACCAGGCAGGCTCCCGTTGCGGTGGGAAAGCAGCGGGGCAAGACCTTCAGAGGCATCCCTGGGAGGCAGGCAGTGCGGCACAGACAGAGGGGCGCTCCTGTGGGGGAACGTTTAGCCTGCGTGGTAGCGGGTTCAGGTCCGCAGCCCGAACCTTCCTCTGGAGGAGTCAGGACAGGCTTTGGCTTTGGGAACGGCAAAGGGCGGTCCCAGGCCAGGCTGGGCTCCAGGGCTGGGGCTGAGAGGCACTGAAGCGTTGGGCCTGGTGCGTTGGGCCTGGATGAAGGCCCACCCTCCCACAGGCTCGGAAGCCACTTTGCCCTGAAAATAAGCCAGTAAGCAAGGGGTGGTGGCAGAAATGTCCTCCCCCAGCCCCTTCAACGGGGGACGGGGAGGGAGAGGTGGCTCCCTCTGTCAGCACCCCCAGAAGGAAAGAGGCAAAGAGATACCCTTCCCTCAAAGGTTTCAGCTGGTTTAAGGACCTCACCGATCAGGTGAGCCAAGCCCACTGTAAAAACCCTTGTTTTCCCACCACGTCCCTAGCCTTTCCTTTCACCCTCCTGCTCCCAAGCCACGGGGGAGGGAAGGGAGGAGAGCGGTGCCTGCGTGGGGCCCGGGCAGCGCGGTGGCGGGGGCGCTCCCCTCAGCCACCATTGCGCGCCGGCAGCCCGCGGCGGGGTCCCGCTCCCCCTCCTCCGCCTGGCTCCGGGCCGCCTTATGGCGGACGGGGAGGGGGTGGGTGGGGAAAGCCGAGCGCCCGCCGGCGGGAGTCGCTCGCCTCGGCCGGCGAAGGGGGCGGCTCGGCTTCGGCAGCCCCGCCTGCGCGGCGCCGGAGGGGTTAAGCGCCCCCTCTCCCGGTGGGCTCGCTGCCGGCGGGGAGGGGGTTAAGCGCCTAGCGGCGGCGGCTGCCGCCACTCGGCTCCGCGCCGCTTTCCGCGCCGGAGCCGTTACAGCGGGAAGATGGCGACGGAGGGCGCGAGCGGCGAGCCGGGCTCTGGCGGACGGGAGGACTCGGCGGCCACGGCAGCGGTAACCGGCTTGGCGGGAGAGGGGGGTTCGACCCGGCCGGGGCGAGGAGGGCTCCCTGCGGGGATGGGACGAAGCGGCGCTTGGAGACCTGCCTCCCCCGCTCCGTCCCTCCGCCCTCCTTCTCCCCCGGGGCGGGACGGGGCTCGGCTGCGGGACCCGTCGCAGCCGAGCCCCGTCCCGCCCCGGGGGAGAGGAGAGAGGGGCGCGGGGTCTCCCTCCCTGCCGGCCTTCCTCTTCCCCTCGACGGGGGCGGCGGGTTCTCTCCCCATTGTTCCTTCCCGCTGCCCCGGCGCGGGGTGGGCGTGCGGCGCCCGTGAGGGGGCACGGACGGGGGGGTCGGCTCCCCGGTCTCGCCTCTCTCACACCCACCCCCCTTTTCCCGCCGCTTGCCACGGCTGCGCCCCGTCTCTTCGGGCGGGCTGAGGTGGTGACAGCGGCCGGGGCGGTGGGACCTGTCAGGCCAGGGCGCGGGGAAATGTTGATCTTTAACCCTTTGCCGGGCCCGCAAGGAGCTTGCTTTCTCCCTCCTTCCCTTCTTCCTTCCTTCTCTCTTTCCTTCCTTCCTCCCTCCCTCCCGTGTGGCGTTTTCGGCACCGGGGCAGCGTCCCTTCCCCTCCGCCCCGGGCGCCGGTGAGTGGAGACGTCTCCACTGCCCGGACCTGCGCCCCAGGGGCGGCATCTGGCTCCCCGCTTAAAATATCCCCAAAAGCCGAGCCGAACCCCCCCTCCCGGCGCGGCTTCTCTGCGGGTGGGTGAGGCGCCCGGGGAGGTGGAGGGACGCGGTGCGGTGCCAGCCGGTTATAACGGCGTCGGGCGGAGGCTGCGCTCCCCTCGGCGAGCGGTGGGCGCCTCTCCCCCGCTGAGCGGCCCGAGCCCCTGGCCGGGGAGCAGGGGTTCACCCCCGCCGGCGGCCTGCTCCTTTGGTGGGCCCCCGGCTCCTCCGCCGCGCAGCGGCAGACCCCGCTCCGCCCGCCAGCTCTCCCTCGCCCGGCGCATCCCAGCCCTGCCGTGGTCAAACCTGCCTGGGGAGCGACCGGGGCTCGTCAGCCCGTGTTCACCGCCTGGTTGACTGACAGCCTTCGTGAGAGCGGGGTGGCCAAGTCCAAAATCGGGCCGTAAGTGCTCGGCCTCCTGGGGACGTGCAAAGTTGAGGGCAGTAAAACCGCTGTGGTGCTCGTTTTGCTTGGGATCGTTTCGGAAGGTGATGGCCCCCGAAGGGAGGGGACGCTAGCTTCTGTGAAATTCAGGTTGTTGCTGGCATTTTTTTTATTATTTTGTTTTCTTTCAAACAGGCACTAATTCTTATCTGAAACCCTGTTCCAACTGTGCGTTTAATCTTCCTTGCGTGTTTTAACTTCTGCAGTGTTGTGGAAATTGAGTTTTACTTAAAAAAAGTAAACCTTACACAGTGAATATTTTTAACATCACTGTCTTTTAAAACAATGACGTAACCATGACATAAATGAATATTAAGGTAAGAATTCATAAAAGCAGACTGTTAAATACTTTAAAGCCCTAGATTTGAATAAAAATATTTATACTAAATTCTTTAGTATACTCATATTATTACTGCCTCAAGTTTCAGTTTTAAAAACTCAAATGAGTAGCTCGCAATCAAGTAGCACTCTACTATTGTCCTGTTAGGCAGTGCAGTGTAAGCCACTCATGCAATTTGGTGTTCTCGTGAAAGGTAGGAGCGATAGCTCTGCATTGCTTTTAAAATATTTCTTTTTTTTTTTAAACTGAAGAGATGCTAAGAAATAACTTGTGTGTGTTGCTCCCTAACAAAAGTAATAGCTATACTTAAGCAATAACAAAATATTTTTTTAAATTATTACTTTTATTTTTAATTTGCCTTCAGTCATTAAATATTTAATATTCCTTTTCACCTTTTTTTTCTTTGCCAATATAAACATTGTATTGTTGATTTCATTTTATATGTCATACAGGAAAGTAAAAAGAACTCCTCTGTGCAATGAAAAGATTTTTTTTTTTTAAATATTTATACAATACCAATACTCCAAAATTCCTTTTGAAGGGTTAATATGAATAGCTTATTTTCTGTCTTTAAACTCAAGATACAGAATTATGAGTTGGATCATCTTGCTTACTTTTAGGATGACAGTAAGCATCCAGGTGACTATCTTGTAAGTCACGCTAAACTTCAAGTCATAATGAAATATTGTTTTCAGTACAGTTTTAGATTTTTTCCTTTTTTTTTTTAGTTCTCGAAATCCTGATTGCACAAATGGTGCAGTAAAAAACTGTAAGAACAGTATTTGTAATAATAATATGTTAATGTGTAAATTTTATGGTGTAAGCAGGAGATGTATAACACAGGATGGTACAGTAGGGTTTCTTCATATGAAATGCTGTTATTGCATCTTGGTACACTATCAGTAACATCACTGGAAAAAAAGACTTTTTTTCTGCTTTTAGAAGCACTGTAGAAAAGGATTAAAAGTGCTCTCCTTCCAGTTTTTACATTCACCAGGGAATTTGACTGAAAAAGCCTAGACTGTTCTGTACTGTGTTACATTTAGGAGCAAAGCCGGTAATCTTGTCATTCTGAGGTTCCTTGGATGGAGCAAAGACCACCACTTCTTTCCCACAAAATATTGGTATTTTTATAGTGGTAAGGATGACAAGGAAAAATGGCAGGGGAGTGGTTCTGGTCCTTTTTCCTACCTGCACAGCTTGATTGCATGAAGCCAGTGAAATTGTGTTGGTGCAATTTGGACTAGAATTGAGAGGAAACATATGTGTGTATTTTAAAACATCTTTGAATGACTTCCATCTGCATAATGTCTACCAATAATGATTATATAATAGCAAGAAATAATCCAATTTGACAGTCTTTTTGTTGAAACATTGAACATCAGCCTGCTGCGCATAGAGGGCTGGCTTGTCACACGTTACAGCTTCAGTGTGGCTTTAACAAAGCCTGTGAAAAGCCTGTTATATCAAACACGAAGTTTGTTAAGATTATTCAGTAAAATTTCTGGGTTTGATTTTGCTTGGCCAGTAATCAAAAGCATAAACATTATTTTTGTCTGAAAGATAGTACATTCCGCTGTCTGTAAAGCTGTATATATAGAGGATATTGGTAGAGTGGAATCTTGACTCCTCTAAAGTGAGTGGGGATTTTGCTGCTGTCTTCATCGGTCAAAATTCCATCGCGAATGACGTGTGCATACCCAAAAGGATCAGTCTGGGTTGCTGTGGGTCACATAACAGTACAAAAAAGTTGCGCTACAGAAAAAACTGTCAATATTAAAAAAAATTGATAAATGGAGAGAAATTCCGTGACACGTTGTGGTGATGTTGTGTAGGATTTTATGGTTAGCTTAGTATCTATTGATCTGCAAGAGCGCTTGTAGTAGAACTGCCATTCTGGTCAATATAGTGAAATGCTAAATAATGGTTTGATCAGATCAATTATACAGGCTGATTTAGATCAGCTGGAAAGATTCTTATCTGAAAAATATTGCAAGTAGCAGAAAAAGAGACCATAACCCTTGAAAAGCAAAGGCTATACCTCTTATTAGGGACTACATCCTGGAAAATGGTCACTTGCAAAAGGACTTTGATTAACTATCACTGTCCTCATCTGAATACAAGTTCTCAGTGTAGCATTATTTTTCAGAGAAGTTATTTTCATCTAGTCAGATGCACAATGCTGTTGTGGTGTTCGAACACGTAGGTGAGATGCAGAGACAGCACAGTTCTGTCTTAGTCCTGCTGCTCCTCTGTGATGAGATATTGGTCTCGATCCATCTTGCAGTGATGTAATTCAAACCTCCTTTCTGCCTCTCCTCCCCCTACCCCAAACTACAGCATTGCCTTTTCTGTGCCTTCTACTCCACAACCTGCAGCACAGCCTCTCTTCCCTTGTGAATGTCCTGGGGGATAAGAAAAGAAAGCTGTTGAATGCAGTCCACTTCGTAAATGTTCCTTGCTCTGCCAAATGTGGACTTGTCACACTGTCTGTCATTAAAGGTGAAGTGCAGAGGGGCAATGCTGTGAGCTGGATGTGTGACAGTGGCATGGAGGTGCAAATCTGTAGGATGCAGTATGTCCTGTTGTTTTCCCAACTGCTTTGACTTCACGTGAATAAGTGTTGCTTTGGCCTCAGAGGTGATACAGCAAGATAGGAATAGAGATGGAAATTGGGACAGGAAGGAAAGAGCTCAGGAAGACAACAGTTTGAGGTTTGCCTCCACACCCACTCCTACCCAAGAAAGGGATCAGTTGATTTACAATACCTATGTAATCCTTGAATATGTAAACAGGAAGGTGTCAGGTAGGCTTAGGGAAGAGGTATTGCCTCTACAGTATGTGAATTAAAGCTTTCTTGGGCATTGATTTTTTGGTTCTATTGTAGCACAGGGTGAGGTGTAAAATTCTGGAAGACTTAAAGATGGCTTCTGGAAAGCTTCTAAAGATTGCTTCAACAATGTGTACCGCTATCTGGATCTAATCATATACTAATTGCCTTAGAAGTGACTTATCTGAAAGCAACTTTCTGAATAGAAATTACCTGTTAAATTTAAGTAAGTGTTTAAACATGGTTATTGAAGAGTTATGGGGCTAGAGCCATAAAAAAAAGACTTAGATACATAACCTGCGCTGAAATAAAAAGTGACTAAGTACCTTTGTGCCTGTTAATAGATTGCAAACATGTTTTAACAGCTATGACAATATCTGTGTGTGTGTAAAGGTCAGTGTCTTACTAATTTTGGAGGGGTCGGGGGCTGTTTATTTTGTTTCCAAAATAAATTTCCCAGTTTCGAGGTATATTTATCGTTAATGTTGAAGCTGTTAAAAGTTTTGCAGTTAGCTCAAGCCAAAAAAACCCACAGCAACTAAAGAAAACTTCCCCCATACCTTTTAAAGAAAACCTTTGAAAAACCCAGAAAGCAAGGGAGCTGTGCTTGGGGAAGAGGAAAGCAGAATAAGCAGGTAACTTCATGTGGCGAACAACCCAATAAAAGTCAGTAAGATAATGGATGGGCGTAATTAAATGCATGTACGGTCCCCTCATGATCCCTCAGATATGACTGTGTGAAATTTTATGTAAGTCCTGGATGTTAACATCAGATGATATTCTCTTCAGCAAGAAACTTGGTCTTAGTTGAGGAGCAAGTTCCACAGCATTGCTTTTCCTTGAAAGATATTTCTCTGCCTTTATATTTGTTTCTGTTGCCAAGAACATTCCTACAGGTCACATCTTACTTCTTAAGTTCATCTTGGATGGGGTGGGAAATGGACATGTATTTTTGCATCAGATAATTTCTGGAGAAGCATGGGGTCACAGACTCTTATCTTCATTTCAGACTAAAGAACAAGCCAAAGCAATAAATTGTGGTTTTCCCCGAAGTATTCCTGAATACTGTATGGATATTATAACCACTTAATTTAATACCCTCTCTGTTTGCAGAGTTTTCCTTATTAGAAAAGGGTTAGGATTCATTTGACCACATACCCATGTTTATGTTGAGCTAGGTCCTGAAACTTCCTTTTATAGTTGGTGGAGTGAAGTAAGTGGTTAGAAGGAATAACTTGTCTTAGAAGCATGTTTGTGAGCTTCTCTGTTTTTGAGTGAAGTGACTTAGGCAGCTGACTCTTAGAGGTATGGATGGGGTTCAAGACCCTTAAATTTAGGTGTCTACGTGTATGCATAGTGTTTAATCTCCTATTACAGTCAGTGGAAATCTGACCAATACAGTCAGCAGAGCCATGAGTTCTGGTGGCTGGTTAGCTGAATAGCTTTCTTGGCTGTTTTGACTAGGCTGATCAGTCCTCCATTGAAAATAAAGGGACATTAGGTACCTAGCTTACATAGCTCACACCTACCTTTAGGTGCCTTAGTCCTATCTTGAGGGCTTCCTTTCGTGGTCCATATGTGATACTGTGGGGTATCCCAGCTGGCCGCCCACTACCAGTCCAGATGGCATCAATGATTCTCCTAAGTCCTGTATCATATCTACCTGTCCCAGAAAGGTATCTCTGATCCCCCAGAGATTTCAAATTGCACTAGATACTTCTGTGTAGACAACTAAATAGGATTAGTCAAAACAGATCTTTATACTTGGTCAGATGACTTGTACCTGGGGGACATACTTGATGTTGTAAAATGTATGAATCAGGGTTGTGTTTCCCTGGTGTAGTTGTTTCATGGGTCTGACAGATGTGAGGCCATCATGATATTAAAGGTTTACTTTGTACAGTCTAATAAGTAATAGCAAACCTTTTTTATTTTTAGAACCTCATCTGGGAAGTCTGCTTTGTGAATCCTGAAGAGGATTCTTGTGTATATTTAATGGAACTCAATATAAAGTATGTAACAAATGCAGATATGTACCTTTCCATTCCCTTCTGAAAGGACTCTTTTTTTTTTTCTTTTTTTTTGACAGCTTTTCCCTATGTTTTCCCTATGTGCTTTCCTGTACACCATTTTTATACTTCTCCCCCCCAGTCTTTCCACTTCAGCCCTCAATTATGCCCCACAGGTTTCTTTCCCAAGTCCTGAGTTACTACCCAGCTCCATCTTTTAAAAGGGTATGTAGCTGCTTTCTGAGCAGGAAGGAGCTTGTTTTCCATGGTCATTTGTGATTAATCCTCAGCTAACTTCTTTTTTTGCCTCTGTTCTGCTTAAGGAAAGTACAAAGCTTTGGCTTTTATACTTTACCTATTCAGACCTCTGCTGAAGGCAGCAGAGTGTGCAGCAGCTGCTGTGGTAGTACAATGAACAGCACTCTTAGCTCCTGAAGTTGCCAGTACTATCAACTGGGCTAGGTCACCAAAACCAAACTATTGGCACTGCCAATCCCTCACAAGGATTTTTTTTTTTTTTTTTTTTTTTTTTGGAGGGAGGGTGGTGGGATAAATTTAACCCTAAAGACTTTTACCATCTCTGCTCTAAATAGCTATGCATGTGGGAAAGAGTCCTTCTGTTTCCGTGCCTCTTGGTGACCTTCCAATTTCATTCTCTTTCTGTCTTTTCCAAAGGTGATGGAGGTGGGAAAATGACTGTCCTAAGTCACCCTTCTCTTGTTCAGAAGAGATGCTTTTGTCTTCTTTTGGTTCATGGTAGAGTTTCTTTTAATCTTTAGCAATGCAGGTTATCATTTTGCCTGTACTCTTTTTGTGATGCATACACAGGTAGTTGAACGAGTTTTAGCTAATTAGCTGTTTACTCTATTGTCAGTGCACTTGCTGCCAGGCAACACACACCCCTTACAAAACTGATCTGAAAAATAACGTGGAGTTTTAGAGACATACAGGATGGAAGTTGTAGTCTCTTTCAGGTACTTTATTCTTATAAATCAAATAAACCAGACATTTTAAAATCCAAAAGAGGTAGAGAAAAAAATTCTCTTGTGTTTTGGTTGCGTATGCCAAATGTCACCCTGGGGCAACATATTCATGTATCTCTGTTATAAAACCAATATAATGGATGGCTTGGTTGCACAGTTGTTAAATTGTTGGTTAAATTGTTACAGCTTGGCACTTTACCAGAGGTATTGTAGCTAAACCCCAGATGACGCATAAGCCATGAGCTACTAATGCAGTCTTTATTTTCTGGAGATCTAAGACTTATTGCTCCACTGGAAGATGTTAGGAAGATTGCTTTTCTAGATCTAAACAACAGTTTTCTCTATGATTTAGGCAAACAGTGCTCCATCTGAACAAAAACTTCAGGCAAGCTTGCCGTGACTGACATGTTGATCCCCAGAAGATGGCAGGGAGTTAGAGGAAGGATAGTTTTATTTCATCATATGCTTTATCTACTCAAATCTTAAAAATATTTTTACAACTATGCTTGAGAATGTATTAAATCTCATACATATTAAACTATATATTTTGGTCCAGCTAGGGTAAGCTACGTTACAGCTCCATAAGTGCTGATTCAGAGATGTGCATGGGGAGAAGGTGTGCTAACTTCTTCAGCAACTGCCATGCACACTCTTACCCTGTGTGAGGGGATTCAAGGTTGCTTATCCATAGTGAACAAATCTAAGATGTCCTTAAAGTACTGGAAAAAAGTGGTCATTCCAGTTTTGGAATTTGTCAGATAAAGCTATGATGAGAAAGCCTCAGTGGACATAGAATTATTCATAAACAAGACTTGAAAAATGATGGGCTTTTCTTTCATCCTAAAAAGCTCTTAAATTCTTTATTTCGCTTTTTCTGTTTGTGTGCCTCTTCTGGTTGATTTTGGACATCAGTTTTGGGAAATTTTGTTTGTTCTTTTTATGTGTGTGAAGAATTGTCTGATAGAGTGTGGGTAATAATAGATTATGTTTTCTGTGCTTAATAAGTCAGAAGGCATCAAACAAAAGTAGCTGATGGCAGACTGACAGCAAAGGTGGTGGTTCTTCATAAAATGTGTAGTTGTGCTGTGGAATGTTGTGGATGTTAAAATTACATAGAGATTCAAGAAGCAATGGGGCAAATTCACAACAGGTGTGTCAGCCAAGGGCTACTACATGCAAAATCATAATTTCTGGCTCAGAAGGTGCATAAGCTGAAAATTGCTGGAGGCTGGGAGAGTATTTCTGGGAAGTATCATTATGTGCTTGTCCTGCTCTGGTACTGATTTCAAGGCATCCATTATTGGCTGCTGCTGGAGACAGGATGCTCGGCTAAGTGGGTTTTTAGTCTGATATGCTAGAATTGTTCATATATGAAGTGGTTTTGCTAGTTCTTGTTTCAAGTTTTTAAAATGAAAAATATAAAAACTAAGTTGCGTATCTTGTTGGTATGTCTTTCTATTAACATTTTTTAATGTTTATTTATATCTAACTATAAATTAGAAGAGAGCACTTTTAATTGCTTGTTATTACTGTCTTTTCATATGTTCTAGTTCCGGGTGCATGCTTGAGCAAAACTTACTTTAATTGCTTGATCAGATGCTTAGTTAAAAAAGCTCATAATTGAATCACGTATGTTGAAGAATGCCTCCAGTTTGTTAAGAATGTAAGAGTGTTTTCATTTATGTCTTGTGGAAGACTGCAGAAAAGAAGTTTCACCTGTGATGTACAACGAGTCTTTTGACAAAGAGCTGCCCTGTGTTATACCTCCTGACAAGCTGAATTTACTGACTTGGAGAAAAGAGTAGGATCATGTAATTATATGAGGAACTGTATACGTTTAGTAACTTTTCACTTTATACATGTCTATAGATTGGTGGGTGCTGTATAGAATTGTGAGCCACTGTGAGAGGCTGGTGCAGTGTACGTTAGGAAAAAGCCTTCAGAGAAACCAGTTGCTTTTCTTGATCCGTTGACCTGGAGGGTAAGAGGTGTCTTTTGGATTAGAGGAATAGCTGACCCAGGCAGCAAAAATAGAGGATAACTATTGTTCCGTCTAGAAATTTTGGTTAGAGTGGATGGCCCTGTCTCTGAAACAGTTATGCTTAATAGAAATCATTGCTCGTCTTGTTGATCCATGTTTTTCACATAAATGAAGAAGTTCAATCCAATGTACATTGAATGCAAATAGCTAAAGTTCTGGCATACAGTTCTCACTAGCCATTTGTGCACTTCTCAGTGTTTTAACTACAAAGTAAAAATGGAAGACAGAGTAAATCTAATACAGTTATAGCTTTTGGGTAGTTTTGATCTATGGCCTTCTAGCCTGAGGGAAGAACAACTGTTTTGCCCTTCTCTTGCCTTGAGAAAGCAGAAATGGTACTTGCTTTAATTTTTACTGGATTTTCCTGCAATGAAGTTAAGCTCCTGGGTAGCCGAACTCTCAGATTTTATGTCCTTCAGGGAAAACAGACAGTATATCCAGATACACAGTTCAGCTAATTTGGCAACTGATTACTTCATACTGAAGATAGCTGAGTGTCTGCATCTCAGGGCTTTGCTAGGAGACACATCTACATCATAGCAAGGACTCTAGTATTTCCCTTGCAGTGAATAGAGTATTGGAAATCAAACTGCTCAGCTGAATCTAGCACATGGAATAAATATTGTTTTCTCTCCCTTAAATAATCCCCTTCTAATTTCACTAAGCGTCTACTTGTGTTAGCATTGTGGATATTGGTGACCAAGAGATTTGTAATAATCGTATCTGCTACCTTTGTGATTTTGTAAATATTAATAACATTCCCCGTACCCCGCCTCCAAAATCAAGACTTCCAGCCTTGTAGTCTTTCCTCATGTAGTAGTTACTCCTTCTCTCTTCATCCTGTTAGTTAGGCAATTCTATACCTTTAGATGAGGGCTTTATGCAGTACTTGAGATGTGGGTTTACCAGGGTTTTATATAGCGGCAAAATGAGGATGTTAACCTTGTAAGCGAGGAATTATGTGCTAACTCCCACATGAGGTAGATGTCCCTGTCACTTCCCTGTCTTTTTTCCAGGTTATTGATAAAGAAGATGAATACAGCTGGTCCCAGAGGTGCCCCGCTGCTTACCTGTCTCCATCTTGAAAAGCTGTTGTTACCCATAGTGTTTGCTTCCTATCCATGAAGTGTCTTTTCAGCCAATACTGTTGGATGGGAGTTTCTGTAATAATATTTGATATAAAACCTTGTCCAAAACTTCTTGAAAATACAAATATATTAGTGTCCAGTGGATCCCCTTTTCCCATGTGTCTATTGACATTGTTACAGAACTGTAGCAGTTCCTGAGGTGGATTTGGTTTTACAGAAACCATACTGATATTCGCAGCATACAGTGTTTGTGCATGTGCTCAGGGATCTTATTCATCAGTATGAACTTGTTCTCCTGTCTTGCTAGGGGTGGAAGTGAGACTTACGCTGATCTTGGTAACTGTGGACTGAGAAGATATTGTTGCTATGAACTGTTGTTTGTCAGTGCCTCTTAAACCTGAACTGTACCCTCCAGCCACACAAATGTCACTGCAAATAAAGCATACAGATAAGATGTCATGTATTTTCACAAGTTGTGCTTCAGAAATTCACATTCAGCCCAGTATACTGTGATGACTTGGTTGTTGTTTGCAAGTGAGGCACAGGTTACACTGGATTAGGTGCGCTGTGGTTTAGGTTCTTTCACCCTCTCTTGCCTTCATCCCCGATGTGCTATTTCAGGTCTGCTGAATTGTTTCAGTTTCTGTGAGGTTGCATATGGGAAACTAACAAAGTTAGTTTCTTTACCATTTCACCCTTAGCATTCACGAGACTTTGCAGTATTGATTCCTTGCAACAGTATAGGATTTGAAACAATGTCATGCTTTTAATTTCTTCACTTTAAATAAAAAGGATCAGACGATTTGCTATTAATTTCGACTTTATATACTACAAATAAAACCATCTCAACTTCTGGCAGTTAGATATTTGAGGAACCCATAATTAGTTAGTGTGTTCATCAGTGTTTTGTTTCTTACAGAAAAGAGAGTTTGATGTGGATAACTTGAGCAAGCCAGAATTGCGAATGCTTTTGAGTATAATGGAAGGAGAACTAGAAGCACGAGACCTTGTAATTGAAGCCTTGCGGGTAAGTTACTGGGTTGTTGTGGTTTGCCTTTTTTTTTTTTTTTTTTTTTTTAATTCTCTTTTGCCACTTCCTTTATACTGTGCATAGAATATTATTAGTGGAAGAATAAATTGTGATTTTTAAAGCTTTAGGTTGACTAAATCTCAGTAATCACAAAATATGTTCTTGTTTAATTGTTGCCATTCAGTAATTCTATGTAATTTTGATATAAAATACTAACAAAATTTCAGAGAGGTAAGTGCGAAACTGCAAAATGACTTCCCCTTCAAATTCTTTCATATTGTAGAGTCTGTTATTTGTGAAAGGAAGTAATAACTTCAAAGGAAAATTCAGTCCATTCGTTATTTGTTCTAATGGTCTATGTGCATCTAGTCTATTCAATGCATTCATTTTCTGTGAGATGGAAGGAGGAACAAAATTGGACAGTCATATCCACTTAGGGAGACGTTTTTGTGGTGGTTTTTTGTTTTGCCTTTTTTTTAAATAAAAGGTGAAATACAGGATATATACTCTTAACAGCACTCACAAGTACTTGGTTAGATTTTTACTGTGCTGGGCACATGTGAAGGTTGGTTTTTTGCTTCAGAAGGTTGCAATCTGAAAGGCAACTTAGAAAGTTGACTGGAAATGTACAAACAAAACTTTTAATCAAAAGATGATAAATTTTTATGACTGTAATGACTTTAAAATTGATCTGGAACAGAATAAAATTTAACAGCTGCCAAACAGACTGTAGGTTTAGTGGGGAAAACAGCCTTACACGGTTTGAAAATATTTATAGCTTCATAGTTGGATAGAGGGAAATTATGCCCTTTAAGGTCTCTTAAAGCAACACCTCATTGTAATAAAATATATCTAACACTAGTTTTTAGTAGTATGTGTAATGATTATCAAGTAGTGTGGGAACATTTTCCACTTGTAATGTCACAGTAACAATTGTAAATGCATTTTTATTCAATTTTAATTTGTTTTGTGATGGCTTCATGTCACTTGATGCAAATGGAGCTTTAAAGTAGCTGTCATTGATGTACCTGCATTAATAACTAAGGACTTTATAGGTATAAACCTCTCTTATAAAATACAATTTTCACTTTGTAATGACAATAAGACACTGGAAGCAATATGTTTCTGAAGGATTAGTGCACTTTGAAGTTATTTGGTGTTTGGCCTTCAGGTATATGCATATGTTGAAATATACTGCCTTTTCATCTAGCTGTTTTACATTTTCACATCTCATTTACCTGGACTAGGACTTGTTATTTTCCCTGGCTGCTAGTTAAGGTTTTGTAAAAGGAGAAACAATGTGCACACAACATCCGGAATCTCTTTTTTTTGACTCTTCTAACTCTGGAGGAATGCAAATATAATACTCAGACAATTTTCTCTCATACATACTCATAAACAAGCTACTATACTACATACCAAATAATGGATGTATTGAAATTGAATTAAAAAGTAAAAAAAAAAAAAAAAAAAAGAAGAATGCAGTACACATTTAATGATAGTAAACATTGAAACATTAAACATTCAGGATAGTGCAGTCCCAGGAGAGAAAAAATCTACATCAGATTTCCATGCACCTGCTGAAATGGGTAGTATGTACACAGAGCTTTTTGATGACTAATATAGATCAATATAAAAAATAGCTCAATTTCATATAAGGAATATAAGTGTTGAAAATTGTTTTGTTTTGGTTTTTGTTTTTTTTCTTCTCCTGCATCTCAATTTCAAGTTCCTGTATTTTGTAGTAAAATCCTCTAAACAAAATCCATGTGGAACTCTCGTCTTCCAGGCAGCTTGCCTGGTTAGCTGTACTAGTACTGGAAAACTTGAAAGTTATACCTGCTGAAGAACTGTAGCCTGGTATCTTGGAATAGGATACTTTCAGATCTTATGGCTTTTTACTTGGGAAGCCACAAGTCAACAGTGTTAGCAGCTGGAGTCTCCAAGCAGTGAACAAAATAAGCTACTAGATAGCCAAATATAGGTCTTCTATAAAAGTGAGTAACAAGAGAATTCCATTGGAATTGTGTCAAATTTGGTACTTTGATTTGTTTCAACAAATAGGTGTACATACTTTGTGTATCCTTAAAGCAAGAAGGAAATTATTTTCATGTAAGGGAAAAGACTTCTCATGGTATTATTTCAAAAGCTGATCAAGGTCTGTTTCAATGGATGACTGGAAGCTAGCAAACGTGACACCCCTCTACAAGAAGGTCGGAAGGAGGATTCGGGGAACTACAGGCCTGTCAGCCTGACCTCGGTGCTGGGCAAGGTCATGGAGCAGATCATCTTGAGTGCCATTATGCAGCATGTGTGGGACAACCGAGGGATCAGGCCCAGCCAGCATGGGTTTGTGAAAGGGAGATCCTGTTTCAGTAACCTGGTCTCCTTCTATGACAAGGTGACCCACTTAGTGGATGAGGGGAAGGCTGTGGATGTTCTCTACTTGGACTTTAGTAAGGCTTTTGACACTGTCTCCCACAGCATTCTCCTGGAGAAGCTGGCTGCACACAGCTTGGATGGGTGCACTCTGCGCTGGGTTAAAAACTGGCTGGACGGCCGAGCCCAGAGAGTGGTGGTGAATGGAGTCAAATTCAGTTGGCGGCCGGTCACGATTGGTGTTCCCCAGGGCTCAGTGTTGGGACTGGTCCTGTTCAACATCTTCACTGATGATCTGGATGAGGGGATTGAGTGCACCCTCAGTAAGTTTGCAGATGACACCAAGTTGGGTGGAAGTGTCGATCTGCTGGAGGGTAGGAAGGCCCTGCAGAGGGACCTGGACAGGCTGGATCGATGGGCCAGCTGTATGAGATTCAACAAGGCTGAGTGCCAAGTCCTGCACTTGGGTCACAACAACCCCATGCAACGCTACAGGCTGGGGGAGGAGTGGCTGGAGAGCTGCCTGGCAGAAAAGGACCTGGGGGTGTTGGCTGACAGCCAGCTGAACATGAGCCAGCAGTGTGCCCAGGGAGCCAAGAAGGCCAATGGCATCCTGGCTTGTATCAAGAACAGTGTGGCCAGCAGGACCAGGGAGGTGATGGTGCCCCTGTACTCAGCATTGGTGAGGCCGCACCTCGAGTACTGGGTTCAGTTTTGGGCTCCTCACTCCAAGAAGGACATCGAGGTGCTGGAGCGTGTCCAAAGAAGGGCAACGAAGCTGGTGAAGGGTCTAGAGCACAAGTCTTATGAGGAGCGGCTGAGGGAGCTGGGGTTGTTTAGTCTGGAGAAGAGGAGGCTGAGGGGAGACCTTCTTGCTGTCTACAACTACCTGAAAGGAGGTTGTAGCGAGGTGGGGTTCGGCCTCTTCTCCCTAGTGACAAGCGATAGGATGAGAGGGAACGGCCTCAAGCTGCGCCAGGGGAGGTTTAGGTTGGATATTAGGAAAAACTTCTTCACTGAAAGGGTGGTCAAGCATTGGACCAGGCTGCCCAGGGAAGTGGTTGAGTCTCCATCCCTGGAGGTATTTAAAGAACGGATAGATGTGGTGCTCGAGGGCATGGTATAGATGGACTTGGCAGTGATAGGTTAACGGTTGGACTCGATGATCTTAAGGGTCTTTTCCAACCTTGACGATTCTATGATTCTATGATTCAAAATTAGGAAAGTTTGTGAGTGTGTCTGGGGAGTTGTTTGTGGTTTGTTTGGTTTTTTTGTTTTTGTTTTTTTTGTTTGTTTGTTTGTTTTGTTTTTTGTTTTTTTTTTTTTTTAATCCTACTAGTACTGCAGGGCTGATTCAAAGCCTAATTTCCCTGATAGGTCAAAGCCTTATAATTTCCAGCCCTATATTAGATGATATGTGTGTTGCCTTTTCTTCTTAAGTGATCTTCCTGTCAGTTTTCAGCACTGTGTTATATACATTTATTAAGCAGTTTTGTATGTTCTTGGTCTTTTTGTAAGACTATAGGATTGGATCTTTTAGTCTTCTCTTAGAAAGTAACTGTTCATTCTTGTGGTTGTCATCTCAGATTTTTCTCTATAATTACTTAACTTTAACTACATCATTCCTAAATATGTGTGCCCTTATCTGTACTCATTTTGCAGGGTTTCACTGAGCGTTTGTAAAATTTGTGCAATAAATAGTACTTATGTATTTATTGGAAATACCTCTCCTGGAAAGTTCTGGCATTACAGTGAATCAGTCTTGACTGATCACAAAAGAACTGATAATACTGAATATAATTAAAGACTGACTCACATGGTACTACTCTTAATCTGCACCTAGCATGAAGTTTCTCATTTTAACAAGACCTGTTTGATGCATCTGTTAGTCTGTCCTTTTCCAATTGTATAAATTCTTACACTGATCTCTCTTGTTTCCCACTTCACTAATTTCGTGTGAAGCCACATCATGTGCTTTACTGAAGATCTGAGACAGATCTGATTGGTTTTTCTCTGTCTATAAAGCCAGTTATGTAAAAAACCCCACATCTACCTTCAATATCCATAGGCAGGATTTCTTTTCACGCCGACTCTTACAGGAGCATGGTTCTCACAGTGCCAAATGTTTTTTCTCTTGGTATACATGTCATATCATCACAATCCATACCTTATCCACAGTATTCCCTTGTGGAATGGAACAGAGATTTCTGACAGAGAGTTCAGGGGTAAGAACCAGGGAGCAGGAACAGTATTTTTGGATAAGATATGGAGTTGGAACTTGTGCCTTACTGGTTTTTTGTTTGTTTTTGTTTTGTGTTTTTTTTTTTTTTTCTATGTCATGTTTATAGTGTATGTATATGTATTATGGAGTTCTCACTTAAATCACTTTTAAAATCTTGTTTTAAATTAATTCTTTTCACTTATTTTAGAAATTTGTTTTTCAGGATTACAATTTAATGCTTCTTGATATACTGTAAAAGTGTTGTTTTTCCTGTGTGGGTTCTGATGGATTAAGCAGAAAATACTTATGATGTCTTTGTTTTTGTGGACTGAGCCTCGGTCCTATATATGGAGCAAACTCTACTACTTAATAGCTCATAGAAACGTAAATAATAATCTTCTGAATGTGTTGTGGTTTTGTGGCTTCTGTTTTGTTTGTTTTTTTTTTTTTTTTGTTCTCATATTTAAAAAATAGCTGTAAAACTGTGCATAGTTTGAGGTGTCAGTGAAAGAAATTAAACTCCAAAATGATATGCTGTATCAGTTAGTACTGCTGTAATATTGCTTTTCTGACAAAGAGACAGTGCCCTTAGATTTCAGACTTGTATTGTCTTCAGATGCTTCTCTTCCAGCTGTTCATTTAAAAGGTATTCATTGTATCATAAAATGAATTTATATTTTATGACTTTCAGTTTAATTCCTCTTGGTGCGAGTAGCCATCAGAGAACATGGCTACTAACTCCTCATTTAGCACTTTTAAGATGTTGCATAACTTTTTCTCCTTATTTAAAGCTTAGTTTCAAAATGGCGCAGTCCAATGAGAATAAAGAAGAAAGGCTTCAGAGTTTGTTACTCTGCTTTGAAAAGATTGAACTAGGGAATTTTAACTCTGTCCACCGGGTATTGTTCCAGTGCAGAGTGTCCATCCTGACTATTCTGTGTAAATAAAAAAATAAAAGTTAAAATTGAGAAAGGCCAGTAGTTTGGGATTATGGGAAGAAATCTTGTTCAATTAACTAGTCATCCTGGGGGGCGGGGGCGAAGGGGGGAAGATAAGTTTAGTTAGTAAAGTGAATAGTGTTGATGTAATAGATTTTTATTAAGGCACTTGAATTTGTGCCACATGATAAAATAGAACCAAACCCAAGGTGTCACATATAACAATTAACTTTTTATTGCATCTTTGTGCATAATGTGTTGTAGAATTTCCATTGTATTTTATATAAAGTTTTGATACCTTGAAGTCTGCTTTTGAAACAAGAACAAAACTTCAAATCCGAACTGCATTCATAAGAAATATGCAGATGACATCTGTATACTTCTGCATTTTCACAATATGTTGTTGCTCCTTTATAATATGCACAACTGCAGATACATAAGGACACATAGCATTCCTATTTCTAAAAAAGGGCTGTTGCTTCCTGCTTCAGCAACTGAAACTTTATCTAACTGGGTCAACGTCTTCTACTGTTGCTATAAAAGCGTTTTGGTGCTTTGATACAAACAGAGAAAACTGAGGGGTTTTTTTGCCCTTAGCATGTATAAATTTGTTATAGTATACTCTCATTTGTACAATACGGAACTCACGGTATTTCACTGAATTAATCTCTATCTGAACACTTTCTTTTTGGGGGAACATTGTCTGTCTGGAATTTGGAAGTCACAGAAATTCAGATTTGAAAAAGTTACAGTAATTATCAACTAGAGCAATTTAAGTTGCTGGACAAGTTCAGGCCTGTGAGGACCAACAGCCTTGGAAGAGCAGACCTTTGTCATGCTTAGGGTCAAATTTTCAAATTTATTCTCCAAGTGAACAGTTAATTTGCTGTGGAGAGCAGCATCAGTATTCACCTCAAAGGAGGTGATCTTTGTGTAAGTCTTTCTCATTAGCACTCTGATTTTGTATAACTGCTACACCAAATGACTTAAGACAGTTCTTCTTAAAACTGTAATTTCTTTATTTTAGTAGCTTCATGATCAGGGTTGCACTGCAATTAAAATTAAATTCAGATTAAAATTTAAATCATTAAAGTTATTTTGTTAATGAGAAATAACATGCTGTTTAATTGCTATTGGGAATGCATATAGTTAAAAAAGGAGGGAGACTTAACTATAGCTGCTGCCTCCATCTGTCTCAATTATCCAAATAAACTGTCTGCCTGTAATAAGGGGATAATATATTCCTAATGTGGACGTAATGTGGCCACATAATCAAAGCACAGGTCTGGCCTCCCACAAGTGTGATCTCAAATAGAGCATTCATTTGTTGTTTTTTTTTTTCTCCAGCCATAAAGTGGTTGCTCTATCTGCCTGCTTTCTAGAGGGTATTTTAAAGTGCATTGACCCTCATATGATGAATTGAAGTGCCAGTGTTAGCTGTCAAGCATGGAATTACAAATACTAAATGCTGGTTTTAGTGGTGATTCTCTCATAAAGTTAAATCATTACTAGGTTATTTTTCTTCTAAAATTTTTAAGCCTGGTTTAGTTGGGATTTTTGTTTATTTTTTAATGATTTTATTTGCCTATGTAAATTTCATTAGGTGGTGAATGGTAAAATGAAAATTTATATTATACTTGCTTCTATGGTATGCATTAATTAATGTGAACAAAAAAAATGCAAATTCTTATCATACTAATCCTTTAATATACCACACTGCATAGATTTAGAACAACTTCTTTGGATTGTTGGGAAAAATCACCAATGAAATAAAAAAATGGCTAAAAGAATTGCCAGTACTAACAATGGATATATTTTCATTTAATTAAAATTGACTACAATATCAATGACACAGCTGTGGAGCAATGTCTTTTCTCTGAGCTTAAGTGAGCTCCAGATCAACAAATTCTGCATATGTGATGGCTGGGTCAGGAGGACAGGATGAGAATGGCAAGGTGAATTTGGTTGTAGGTGTTTCTTCAGTGTTGTAAAGCCCTACTGTGTTTAATTTTTACCATAACTTCCTAAGGCAGGAAAGCTTATCTTCTATGTATGTGTTTGTACCAATGTCTGTTGAATCTTTTAGCCAGTTTCTGCAAAATCTGACAAAATGCTAAGTATTTCAGAAATAGGTAGTGTCATAAAACCAAGCAGCTGGGTAAGAAAAGTCATACTGTTGTTAAGGCCTTAGTTGAAGGATTTGCGGTGTTTGTTACTGACCACTGTATATAGACTGTAGAATACAGAGTTAGGGAAAATCAGACTTCGTTAATTTAGCTCTCAGAGATATTAAATTAGACTATCTAAGTTTATAGAAAGATGAGAAGAAAAAGATCTCTGCGGGAGTTAGTTCTGCCTGAATTGTAAGTACAGTCTGTCTCCCTGAATCTAAGCATTTTGACAGGCCTGCAGGCTAATCAATAGACCTGGAAATGAATCATACTTTCTGTATTATGTCTGAGTAGAAAATCCATATAAGAATTTCTGACTTCCCCTAGCAAGGCGTGTGAGTTCTTCAAGAGCAGTGGTTGAATTTTGTAATGAAGGTGTGGATATTAATGTAATGAAATAGGTAGGTCAAAAGACAGAAATGAATGCATCGTGTAATAATACCTCATAACCACATTTAAGTTTAATAACCCATATTAATTATATTATTAGTTATTATTAATTAGCTTTACCTTAAAAAGCTTCCAGTCTAAAAAAGCAAGATTTTGAAATAAGGATAAACAGCTTTTAGAAATTATAGTGATTACTGTGTAGATTACACAATGTTTCTTTAAAATAGATAATGCACAGTATGTTGAATGCCAGTTTTCAGGTTCCAACTCTCCTGTTAATCATTTTAGAACTACTAGGATATCAGTATTCAATTCCATGAGAAATTCAGTAGTTTAAAGCAAGTCTTTAAGAAAAAAAAAAGTTTTAATACTTTCTAGGAGGATCATTTATTTTGAAATTATCAGATTGTTTCAGAAATTTCTTAAATAACTAGTTGCAATGAAAAGACACTCCATTTCCAAGGCTATAATGGTAAAATCCAACATTACTTCAAAACTCTGCTCCGTTTTTTCTAAAAGTATATGTAGTCAAATTGAACGTTGTTTTGCAAAGTATTGCATTTTAGAACAGCAACAAAAATGTTTCTTTGTACTAACACTCTCTTAAAAAATTCTGGTGATATGGGTAGCTTATAACATGTTGGGGTTCATTATGATAAAGGCCATTTTTTACATATCTATATAATATGTGTGTGTGAATGAACTACTTGAGTGAACCTACCTTAGCATTTAGACCAAGAGCGCACTTTTGAAGAAACTCTCCCCATTGTCCCTACCTAACTTTGCTCTGATTTGCCTCACAGACCACTCTCGGACTGTGTAAACTGAACTGAGAGCAGCGCTAGTCCTAAGTAACACCTCCTTCCAAATGGCAGGACCATAGGCACATTCCCAGTACCGACTGTGTTGCTCTACAAACTTGTTTCTGTTTTGCTGCACTGCCTGCTAATGTTGACATAGTCACTGTATACCTATAAGTGGTCTTTTTCCAGGGTTTTTTGTATAAATATAGTAGGAAATAGGAGTTGATTTGGTCTAGATTTAAAAAAAAAATTAACCTTATATCCCCACATTCCCTTTCTAAAACCAGAAATTCCCCAATGCTTTCTACCGTTATGATCATTCTTGAATTTAAGACAGATGGACCTTGCTTGTGAAATTGCCAGATAGGTCATTGTAAAATGCTCTTCTGGAGTCTCTTTCCTCCCAAAGGGCAGAATGCATTTTCTGCCCAAGCTAGTTTGATTTCTAGTCCTGAGCCATGCATTGTGGAAGGCTATTATTAGTAAACTTGTCTTTCAATTTCAGCCAACAATGATTAAGCACTGAACAATATAGTTTTACTTTAATCTCACGGAAAACATGAACTATTTTGATGATAACTGTCACATGTACATATTTCTGTACCACTTTTGCAATTCTTTAAGTGTATGTGAAGATCAAAAAATATTTAAAAACCAAAACAACACCTGAGTGTATCATAGCTTGTCATGACAGTATACTACGTAACGTTAGGTTTTCGGTGGGTAACCGAGAATCATACTGGACTAACTATGCAAATATGGAGCCTTTCACGCCTGGCTCTGCATTTTCAGTAATGATTTATCTGTTCCTTGGACAAAAAAAATTCAGGTAAATATTAATTAAAATATTTGGAAGGAGAGCTGTAGATGCTTGCAGGCTATAGTTGCCTAATTTGACCTCTCTGCTTCCCAGTGAGTTCTGTCTAGCAAAAGAGCTTCCTTCACTTGGCCAAGGCAGACTTTTGCCTACTGCAGGTTGAGATTTTAGTTAAGAAAACTTGATTAATCTGTTAGAATTTTCATGTCCTTTTTATGTTATTTATTGTCTTCTGCATCTTGTGATGGGGTGATACTTGGTTTTGCGAGTACTCTGTAAGTTACACGTTAAAATAGAATTATTACCAACACCATAATTGTCAGTTGTGTACGGATAAAGTTTTTATCCTGAACTACTGCACAAAGTCAACAAGAATTGTACTATAAGACTTAGTACTCCTAAAATGAACTTTGGGGTTAGAGGGGAAGAAACCTAGGAGCTATCAGGAAAAAGGGAATGCATCCATATAGTTTAGTTGTTCTCAAATTGAGTGATAGGTAGAAAAATTACATGTCTATTAAGTGTAATCTGTCAAAGGAAGCTACACCACCTATAAATTATGAGGACCCTTACCTGCAGTAATTGTGCTAAGTTGTTGTGAATTTAAAATGCAATCTGAACTTCTCCTATACATATGAATCCCATGGCTCTCTTGTACCAAAGAATGGAGCTAAGAGCACACAGAAGGCAGCTTTAGAGGTTTCTGGCAGCCAGTAAGACTGCCTGTTTTGTAGCAGGTGTCTTTGAAAAATGGTGATTAGGTAGAAGGAGGAGCAGAAGATGCTAAACTGTATGTAACAGAAGGTTATTGTTGTAGGCAGTATGATGGCAGTTGTTGGCCTTGGTGGCAGAAGTGAACCATGAAATAGAAGTCAGATAATGCCTTGTCTGCATTGTTATTTTTGCATGTTGCAATTTCTTTGTGAAAATTTAATTTTTACTAAATTTTTGGGAGGTAATGATCTGCAATTTGTGTCCTTGCTCATCTGACCACTGCTTTTGATTTAATGACTTTAATTATGGTTGCACATGCATTTTCTCTGCTCTTAAGTATAGTTTGTCTTTACCTGTCCAATGATTCTGGTTATGATTAAAGATTTTACTTTCTTAATATTAGTTTATTGTAATTTTCTGACCATGGCTGTCAAAAAGTATTATTTCACTATGGCAAGCTATTTAAAATTGATTGCAAGGAAACTATGAAGTATGAATAAACCTCAGACAGGTTAGTAGATGAAATGATTTTTCAGTGCTTAGTTTGGAATGATTTCTTTATCTGTGGTTTATTTAAATTTTTAAAGTAATGCAGCATGTACTTTGTTCACCTAATTGAAAAAGTGTTGTTAGACACAACCTTAAAGAATGTTCAAATTTTCATTCCCCCCCCCCCCCCCCCCATCATGGTTTATGTATTGGTGGGGGTTTTGTAAGTTTATATTATGTCAGCTAAATTTATTTTTATAAAATTACTTGGCATGTTTTGATACACTGCTTTATTGCCAAACAATTGAAGAAACTAACACTATTCCAGTAAGTATCTGTGTGGACCTCCATTTTTGAGAATTGCATGACTGATTACAACATAAGAGAACAGCTTTTGTTGCATGACAACAAAATGACCAAGCCTGTTTAAGACAGCAAAACCTAACACTGTACTTCAGGAAATGTTGTGAAATTAAAGGACAGTCTTATACCTTATCCTTGATACTGCCAGAGTCCATCTTGTAATAATTTGGAAATACTGTTTATAGTATTGGTGGGTTGGCTTTATATATAGTATCTTATTTAAAAGATCATTTCAGATGACTATGAAAGTATTTACTTTTCTTATATTCAGTGCATTTTTGTAGTAATAGTTCTGTAAGCATGGGTAACTAACAATAAATACTTTTCTTTGCATGATGAAAGGTATCAAGTGACCTGTATCTGGATTTTCCTTCAATTAACACCTTTATTTCTTGCACTTCATTATGAATGGAACCAAGTCTCACCTTTTCCAATAGATGTTGGGGATGTAGCAGCAGCAGTGCCTGGACTGATTAGCTTTGTTGATCTGAGGTATCCTGGTATTTTGACACATATAAAGGCCTCTTCTAGAAGCTACTGACAAAATAAGTTTTCAGTAGTGTTACATCACTTCTTGTGGTAGTTATTTGCTATTTGCCAAAGGGAGATATTAAGCACTGAGCAAAGCAAACCTTTTGGTAAACCATATTAAAACAGTCCTGTATATGTGTTGTTTTACTAAGCTCAAGCTTCACTACTCAGGTAAATACTCTGATTCCAGGCTCTCCTAAAATTGGAGACTACAAGTATGAAACTATGAGACTAGTTTTCTAGTATGAAAACTCTATGGTCTTGCATTGCAAACATCCTTTTCACTTTGTCCTTTCCAGCAGTGACTGTTAAACTGCTAATAGTGTTTTGGTTTTTCACATGAGATCTGAATATCTTTATTGTTGCCAGGCATGTAACTACTAATTTAGCTGAAAGTATTCTGCTGGTTTCTTATTTGGATAATTACTTTACCTTTCCCACTTGATTCCTCCTACTCTCGTTTGATCTTTCTGTGTAATCCAGCATACATTAGTGAGTAGAGGTACACACACTATTTGTAAAAATAATAATAAAAAGTTCCAACATCATGTTGATGTAACTGTTTCTTGATTTCTGTGATCTTTATGAATAATACAGCTGTGACTTCATTGTTAGAGTGACTTATTTAAAATGTTTTCTCTGTTTGCCATCATTACTCACATTGCTGACAATGAGAAATGTAACTGGGTCATCCTATCTGTGTTGTTATGTTAACTGAAGTTTTCCGTTTTCAGTTAAGGGAACATACAGAGGGTATTTCCTCTATACCAATAAACAGTACAGTTAATTTTGTTGATGGTAATACTAAAGTGAAACTGATAACACTTCTTTTGTGTGTCTCTTCATGTTACTGTTGCTGAAGAAAAAATGTATAAGGTTTGTTCTTGGTTCTTCCAAATAAATTATGATGGTAATTTTTAAAAAATAATTATGAATAAGAGAAGAGATTTGATTGGGGTCCTTTTCAAATTCAACACTTGGGAAAATACTCACATAGCAGCAATTACTTTTGTTATGCTTGGGTGTATGTATTCCCATGCTTTTCTCCATCCCACTCTGTTTTGATACTGTTCTGACTGGTGGATAGGTCTTTCCACCTCCAGTTCTCCCAGAGAGAGGCATCTGTCTTAGAAGCTCTAGCAGTGTACTAGAAATACTTAGCGCTAAGTCTCTTATAAAAGCCAGCATTCCATTTGTACAAATAGATGGAAAATTTGAGAAAACAGAGCACCAGTGGTTGTAGTGTGTTCTCTCTGAAATAACAGAGCAAAATTTTAGGTAGATATTGTGGAAATAAAAGCTGTTATATGACAATTTTAAAATTGGTAACTTTTAAGGAATGGTATCTGTAAAGAGAGTACTAGCTGAAAAATTGCTTTAAAGTTTTAATAAAGGGCATAAAATCCAAAATATACAATGTGGATGAGTATTCTGATTACTTTAAAATGTTCCATTCTAGAAATCAAATGTAGTTAAGTCCATTCATTCAGCTTCTTCAGTAGGGGTAGTAGCAAGAATAAAATTATTCTTGGAGGTAATACATAATACTCTTACAATTTACCATCCAGTGAATACTGGAAATCACTTGAAAACATTGAATTCTCTTACTATGCTTCAAATAAATCTATGTTTTCAATAGAATAGACTAGGCTATTTCAGTTGGAAGGGACCTACAACAATCACCTAGTCCAACTGCTTGACCAGTTCAGGGCTGACCAAGCTAAAACATATTTTTAAGGGCGTTGTCCAAATGCCTCTGAAACACTGACAGACTTGGGGCATCAACCACCTCCCTAGGAAGCCTGTTCCAGTGTTTGACCACCCTCTCGGTAAAGAAACGCTTCCTACTGTCCAGTCTAAACCTCCCCTGGCACAGCTTTGAACCGTTCCCACACCTCCTGTCACTGGATACCAGGGAGAAGAGCTCAGCACCTCCCTCTCCCCTTCCCCTCCTCAGGAAGCTGTAGAGAGCCATGAGGTCGCCCCTCAGCTTCCTTTTCTCCAAACTAGACAAGCCCAAAGTCCTCAGCCGCTCCTCACAGGAGATGCCTTCCAGCCCTTTCACCAGCTTTGTTGCCCTCCTCTGGATGCATTCCAGGACCTTCACATCCTCCTTAAATTGTGGGGCCCAGACCTGCACACGGTATTCAAGGTGAGGCCGCAGCAATGCTGAATACAGCAGGGTAATCACCTCCTTTGCCCGGCTGGTTATGCTGTGTTTGATGCACCCCAGCATGGGGTTTGCCCTCTTGGCTGCCGGGGCACACTGCTGACTCCTGTTGAGCCTGCTGTCGACCAGCACCGCCAGATCCCTTTCCTCAGGGCTGCTCTCCAGCCACTCCTCTCCCAATTTATACTTGTGCCCGGCATTACTCTGTCCTAGGTGCAGAATCCAGCATTTGGACTTGTTAAATTTCATCCCATTAATCATTGCCCAATGCTCCAGTCTGTCTAGATCCTTCTGCAAGGCCTCTTCTTCCCCAAGAGAGTCAACAGCACTTCCCAATCTGTTCTCATCAGCAAACTTGCTAATGGTGCATTCAGCTCCTTCATCCAGATCGTTGATGAATGCATTGAACAGAACCGGCCCTAGAATTGAACCCTAGGAAACACTGCTGGTGACCGGCCACAGCTGGACAACTTGTCCAGTAGGATGCTGTGAGGGCCTTACTAAAATCCAGAAAAACTGCATCACTGGCTTCCCTTCATCCACCAGGTGGGTGACCTTATCATAGGATATCAAATTGGTAAACAGGACTTTCTCTTTGTGAACCCATGTTGACTGTGCCTGATGATTGTATTGTAAACTTGTAATTTGCATACCTTTCCATTAAAATAATTAAAGTTTGGTGATCATGTAATTGCCATGTAGTAATATGGGATGATATTTTAACTGAGGTTTTGAGAGCTTGAAAATCTAAATGCTGTAAATGAAAAACAGATTGATTTAGTTAAAGTTTTTCTGTTATGTCTTTGATATGTTTTGTCTGTTACTGAGCTGAAGAAACTTTTTAACTGCTGCTAAGCATGAAGGTTAAAGCGCTCTTTTTTGGTTAGAGGTGAAGTCAGATTTCCTTCAGTACTTCACAAGAATGCCTGACAGATTTCCATGCAAAGAATTATGAGCTGATTTGCATGAATTTGAACTATAAATTTGAACATGCAAAAAAGTCTAGATGACAAATGGTTATTTAAAGTAACTAGAAAGCTTAAGTCTCTTCTATCCACTGAGACTCATTATCAGTATGAAAATCTGTATTATTTTCAGAAATAAATGTCTGGGTGGTTAGATAATCAGAGCATTGAACAGTGATACTTCCTTACAAAATATTGCCCTATAATTTTCAAATGTTTAAGCATCAGACAACAAAGCTGTCATAAAATAGGTCTAATGTCATCTTTATATGGAACATCTGGATGGCTCTTCTCAATTAAAAACACATGTTGTTTCACAACTCAGGCTTTTTCTCCTTCCTCATTTAGAAACCTAGTGCAAGGCCTGAGTTTCACCTTTTACATCTGTAAGAAGCAAAGAATATTTTATATTGACTGTATTGGTTTTTCTTGTTGGTACTAATCTGTTAGTAACAGATCTTAGCTTTGTAATATGGCCTCTTCATTTTTAAAACTGCAATCTCAAAATAGTGGATTTTCATTACTCTAAGGGAGAAAATTAGTAATGACGAATTGGAAGCATATGTCTGTCTGTCCTGTCTGTACCTCTCTTTTTCATGGAGGTTTTTGTCAGGTAACAGGGAGAAAGAGAAGGAGGTTGTGCTACTTAGCAATATTGGGGTAAGATTAAACTGGTGCTATTGGGTGATATTCTCTTTTTATGGAGTCAGACCCCTAAGGAAATTCAGGCTTGCTCATTAACTTGGTTGTATAATTCTTCTTCAGTGCTTTCAGTTATAGTGTAAGTCGGGATTATTTAAGTATTAATTAAATGTTTGTTCTCTTATACACTGAGAGATTTGAATTAATTGTTAGGGATGTGGTACTTTTGTTAAGTCTGCTTTTTAGTGCAGAGAAGAGGAAATTGTACAGCTTTTTGCAGACCACTTTAGTGTTTGGCTACTTGGCATGAAAGAGAGAAAATCTGGTTTGCTGTTGTTTTCATCAACTGCTAGGTAAGATCTGACCTTTTATGCCTTACAATGATGGGTTTGTGTATCTTCTTAAATGGAGGTTACTGAGGATAGCCTTGTAAAACAACATACAGTGTTATATTCAGGGCTTTCTTTTTGCCTTGAAAAATGCTTTTTAAAAGTTTGGATTTAAAGCTATGTGATTCTGAGAGAAAGGGGCACTTTGCAAATTACAAATTTTTGGAAAAGTTCTACGGGTTGTTGTGAATGAGAGAATAATGCAACTTTTTGTTGTTACTCTTATTTTAATGGTTCATGCTTGGGATAACTTTTCTAGAAAAACTGGTTATATCTCCACTTTCATGCAGCATACTTCACTGTAACGACTTTCATTGATATATTTGCATGGCTTATGACTGTTATAAGACACTGCTCCAAGAGAGATTTGAATGCTTTTTAGGAGTATGTGTGCCTTACATTAAAAATTATGAAACTAGTGTATTTTCTTTTATTGGTACCTCTACCAAAAGACTTGAATTCTTTCATGATCCTGATCAGTCATCTGTAAAGAGCATTTTTTAATAGTATGAAACAATTATATACGTCTATCAGAACATAATCAACCTTTATGTTGATTTTATTTAACTTGCTGATTGCATCCTCCTATTTCTCAATTCTTTCTACTGTTTTCACTCTTTTTGAACTAGCAGCCTGTTACAATCATCAGTCTTCTTCAGAGAATTTCCATTTTTTTCATCCTTAACGTGTACACACAAGTTTTTGTCTTATGATACTTGACACTTAACATGCAAACAGACAGTTTGAATATGTTGGTCAAATATTTTTTCGTGTAATATCAAGTTCATTAAAATCTAACTCACTTGTAGACTTTGCATAGGTATGCACTGTCACAGTACTGAAGAAAGGAATTTAGGCTGTAGTTAAGATTGTAAGGAGAAATTGAGCATCACATGTTCATTGACAGGAATCATGCTGCAGGGTACTACTTATTCAGCAGTCATTGATGTTTACATTTCTATTTTTAGTTTGTTCTGTAAAACTTTAGATGGAAGTAACATCTCATATGATACTTTGAAAACATTCATTTATATCTGCATTACAAAAAACCCAACCAAAAAAAGCCAACAAAGCCCCCAAACCATATTGTGTAAAAAAATTGCTAGCATTCTTTAAAGAGTCATTCTCAATTAATCATAGTAAGAGATCATATCCCCCACCCCAGTATTTTGCAGGTATCTCTGAAAGTACGGCTTTTATTATGAGTATATATTCATGGATAATTCTCTTTTGCTTAAATAAATAGCTCCAGCAAATCATTTCAAGACACTGTATAATGCCACTGAAGAAGATTTATAAATATGTTCTCTTTCAGCCACCTTCCTCTTAATAGACTAAAAAATCTATTACCCTTTTCATTTTATTTAGAATGAAGGGCTCACCCTTGTCTTTAACATAACACATAAAATAAGCTTTTACTGCTTCCTCTTCTGTGCTGGTTAATTTTAGAAAACTTTTTACCACTCCCTAATACATATGTCAAGAGAAAATATTAGTATGAACCTATCAACATCTGTTGGAACAATTTTAGTATATGTGGAAAAGGAAATTAATCAGAGGAACAAACGCTCTTGAAAGGAAGGAAATTTTGTTTAAGGGTTCTGGGGCAGCTTTAATTCAGTTCCATTGTTCCACAGCAGTGTAGGACACGCAGTCCTATTTTTGATGTTTATCATCAATTGCTGCATGGAAGACTTGGACTCGCTGAACTCTTAACTTGGCAGGTAAACGAAGAGGAAACTCTGAGATACATTGGGGGAAAAATGCAGTATTAACCTTAAAAATACTGTTGCTTATATATTCTGTTACTGATTATGTAAGATGATTATGAAAACTCATTTTGGCAAATGTGTGCAGCTAATATCAACGTAGATTATTACCAAAAGAAAACTAAAAATATAACTTATGTTATTAATTTTTCGGGGTTTGTTATTGAGCTTATCTCTTACTTATATATTAATTGGTCCTATTTGTTTTTCCTTGCTTTTTTGTGCTTTTAGCTTTAAGTCCACAGTAAGATGGATATTATTTGAAGGCCTCCCTGCCCCCTTATTTTCTTGTTTCAATAACAGGGGGGGAAAATTCTAATTAGACTTCATAATTCTCAGTTGGGTCACTGAAAATAGATTTCTTTTTTTCTTCTTCTGAAGTGGTACATAAGAAACAAGTGACTGCAGGCCAGTTCTTATACTGGATTTGCAGCTTTTCCCATAGCCTATCATGCAGATTCCTCCACTCCTTTTGTTCCTCTCCCTGCACACCCCGCTGCCAGTCTTCATCTGCCGGTAGATAAAAGGGGTCAGTGACTGCAAAGGGTCAGCTTGAGAGATGGAAGTTTCCAGGAGGGAGCTGGCAGATAGATGCATAGAGGTGACTTGAATAGTGTGAAAAAAGTTGGTGTAGGGGTGCATAAGGTGTCTTGCTGTGTGTGGTAGGAGATGGGATCCCCGAGGGAGTCATAAAAGAAGCAGTTTATCTTACAGCCTGATCCTCCAGATTCTTGTTGGCTGCAGACCTAGGAGAGAAAAGTTGAGAGTAAACCTTCCCCTTGTGTCGTACAGCTGTGTAATCCCTAGGATTGTTCAGTACTGATTTTTTATTTTTGAAAATATTACAGACTAAAAGTTCTGTTTTCTATGTCATAGAAAGTATTTTCATGATCCAAAGCAAGACATAAGACTTGTTCCACCAATAAGTATTTGGTTGGTTTTCCTTCCTCTGAGAGCTCATTTCTGTCATTTGTTACTTGAGAAGATTGCTAGCACCTACAAGATAAAAAAAAAAAAAAAAAAACAGTCCTAGAAGAAATCACTAATCATAGAGTAACTTAGGTTGGAAGGCACCTCGAGAGATTGTTCAGTCCAATCTTCTGCTTAAAGCAGGACTAACGTCAAACATGGATTGGGTTGCTGATGGCCTTATCCAATCTAGGTTTGGAAATCTCCCAATGACAGATGTTATATGTTTTCCCTGGGCAACATGTTCCAGTGCTTATCTGCTCTCAGTGAGAAGAATTTGTGTCCCACTCAAATTTCCCTCATTAGATCATGGGATGATTGCTACTTGTCCTGTCAGTGTGCAGACCTCTAGCAAGTTTCTCCCTGGTTGTCTCTGTTTCACACCTAAAAGTCCCATTTTTACTTAGCTCTTCCTTGAAGAGAAGCCATGTTGTACCTTTTGATCATCTTTCACTCCTCTCTGAAGATGTTTTCCAGTTCTACTGTATTTTTTTTTTAGTATAAACATGTAGTCCATCCTTGATCTAACATGCTATAGACCAGCCTGTCCGTAAAGAAACTTCGGGTTTTCGTTCTTTTTAAGTAGTAATTGCACTCTTATTTTAGTCTCCTTGTTTAATGTTTCAGACCCTGTGTAAGGATTTAAAAGCTCTATATAAATGTGATGTTCTTATTGGACTGAATTAAAAAGCTGTTGTAAATAAGTTTAAGCTTTTACTCTATTGCAGAAGTAAATTTCATGAATTAGCTATTTAAAGGGGTTTTTTTCTTTGTTTTTAGATATTTTCTCTTGATTTGTGTGGGCTTTCTGTCAGTTTTCATTAGCAGTTACCCGTTGGAGGATTTAGCTTAAATCTTAAGTCATAATTTTGTGTACTACTGGCACAGGCTGCAAAAAGTATCACTTCCCATGGACATCTTTTTATACCTTTAAATACTTTCAATCACGGTTCTTCCATTAAAAGGCTAGTTGCTGTGCAAATGGGTATGTGCAGAAAAATAAAGCTGATGGTTTATAAATTCATACAGCATCTTTCACAATGCAGCAGGCCTGATTGCCTCCCATAGTGGGTGCGTATTCTGTCTGGTTTTGAAAATTTTCAGTTTGAAAAGGCATTCAGTTAATTATTCACAAATCAACATTTAAAATGTTGTTTTCTGTATATATTGCTGTGCAACTGCAGTTAATATATGCAGCACTGCCAATGCTGTTTTATTTAGCCCAGCCACCAAATTATGCAGAGACTATTCTAAAGGATTAATTACCCGTATGACATTAGACTGTACATTCCCCAGATAAAGAGTGCCATAAAAAACAGATATCTTGATATTGCTACTAGTTCTTATGACTTGAAATTCAGTGCTGAAAGACTGAAAATTTCCAGATTCTAGTATTTCTATTTCTCTCATCTGATGTGCTTTAGTGAAGTGCAAAGGGACAGAAGTATTATTTAGGGCTGGAGGGATCATGTTAAAAAAACAAAGCCTAGCTTGTCTTTCTGCCACTTTGTGCCTCAGTTTTAGGGAACTACTCATTGTTTCCTTTCTACCAAGCTTCTGCTTTATCTTTTATTCTGGTATCGTCATTTGAAAACATGCATCCTCATCCCATCATTTTATTTTATATTTGTAGTACTTGTATAGAAACATGGAAACATTTGTTCTAATATTTTGCATGTAGCTCCCTTTTGAGTTGGAAGCATCCTGAGATGACTTTGGTGTTTATGGTTTGGGAGTTGCCAGTCTGTTTTACCCTGTGCTTGAGGGTATACAGTTACGGCTTCAGCCCTACAGGGTCTGTCATCCCAAACCATGTGCCGTTCGAGACATATTGTTTTTTTCACTGTCTTTAGCTTTCAGATTTTCCTGTAGCCACTTTAATTCTTAATGTCAGCAGATTCTTTTGATTTTCATTCAGGCGGAGCTCATCCCTTCTATATGGTTTCATCTTTTCCTTAGTTAATGAATCCGAACACCCAGTCCCGTTACTATTTTGGCAGGTGCACACTGAGCCTTTGCCTTGCTTGCTCTATTATTTGCTATGCATGTTAGAGCACATTTCAAACAGTACATTCATATTGCATACATACAGCATGTGCCAAGCGGACAGCCTAGTCATGGGTCATAGAAAAAACTGGAAACTACACATTATTTCACTGGTTGTCTACCTGTGTTTTCTTAAAGGCATGAGTGGTTGCCTTTGCCCCTGAGATCAGTTAATCTACTTGGCTGCTCTTTTTGCTGTTGGTCTCTGGATTTAAGGAGGGAGGCTCTGGTGGTCTTTTTTTTTATTATTTACAGCTGAGCTGCTACATCGGTGTTTTTTCCTTTACTTTGGTGGCTTGCTTCCTTTAGATAAATTAAGTGGCTTTTACACTGCTGTTAATTTATATATGGATTGTGCCTCCATCTCCATTTAGATTCTTAACCTGCTTGGGTTTGTCATCTTGCTTATCTGTTTAATCCATTTAGGGTCAGGTTTTTGGTTTTCGATTGTTTCCTTTACAAGAACATTGAATTCCTAAGCTGCATACTGTCCTGTGACTTCAGTATATAGAACCAGGAGCTACAAATATAGCTCCTCCCCACCTGACTTTGTAATATTACCTTTGGAACTGGCTATATTATTTTATTTTATGTTAAAGTCTAAGTTAAAAATAAAGGGATTAAAATATTAGACTAATTAGGGGTTATTTGCAAGGCAATTTATAAAAAATAACTAGGTTCTATCAGCTTATTTTTGTCTCTTCAACCAATCACTACCTGACTTTGTAAGCCTAGCTAGACTCTGAAGCTTGAACTCTGTAAGCTTTTTCTGAAGTTATGCCCCAAAGGCCTGTTTTTTAAATAAATATTTTCAAGTTCTATTTATACTGTCAAATTGAAAAATAAACTAAAAGTATTTCAAGCATCAGAATATGTAGGCACACTTATTTCTGTTGCAGTCAAATTCTCTTTTACTTTTTAATTTCCCACAACATTTCAATTTTGTAGACAATATATAGGAAAAAGTTGGGCATTCACTAAGGTATGTTATTTGTAGTTAGTCTCTGGAGAGTTTTTTTAACATAGTTCTTATGTTCTTTGGTTTCTCATGCCCTGAAATGTGTTTTACCTTTCATGGCCTTTTCATATGTTACAATTTTAACTTCAAGCTTTCAAATGATCTACTAACCCGTTTGGTAACCATTAGGTCTGTTCCTCCTCTTTTGTATCTCAGAATTGGCTTGTTCTTCCTCTTTTTTGCTTATTCATCAAAACTGAATTTGAACCAAATCACAGATAAATGTTTTATCCATTTTTGGAGGGATTTGTCTTTCTGATGGTGTTTCTCTGCACTGTGGGGTTTTTTTTCTGATTTTTTGAGACATACTTCTTTAAAGAGCTGCTCTAGTGACTTAATTTTTAAGGTAACAAGCCTTCACTTTCTTCCAAAATTTGTGCTATAATGGTTTGGCTTTCTTCCTTCTGCTTTCTCTTATATGTGCAAGCACAAAACCACCACCACAAGATTTTAGAAATCATTGGATTCTTCTGGTGGGTTTTTTTTGGTGTTTTTTTTTCTGTTTGGTTTGGGTTTGGTTGGTTTGGGGGGGCTTTTTCGCTTGGTTTGGTTTTCTTCCGCCCCTCCCCCCCAAATTAGATGGGTCTTAAGCCTGAGATTTTGGAACAATATTTTCTATGAAGACTGTTAGAAGTCAGTACTTATCTGTGGCCTTCCTGTGTACTGTGTATTAAATGTATAAAAATACCTTCTCTGAAACTGATCTTGTTTTCATGTTGGGCTGAAGAACCAAAAATTTGTCAAGCAAAATTACCTCTGATCTTTATTGTGTAATATTTTTTGTTATGACAATAAAGTGTTGTACCGTAGTCTGGAAATATAATTATGTTTTAAAATAATGGTATGGAGAAACATATGATCATGAAGTTCTTCCTGAACAGAGATATGAAAAATGTCTTAATTTCAGAAAAGCGTTGGTGGTATTTTTGCTCTCTGCTTGTCTGCTATTACTTATGAAAATATCTGTATATGTAAACATACCGTCAGTTTTTTTATTTGAAAAATACTTATTTTGGTACTGCAGTAAACACACAAAGCATGTTTTCATATCTTTTACTGGCATCATTTTAATACACAGAAATAGAAAACTTTGTTTTAGAATAGTTTTTCTTCCCTTTCCTTTCTGTGTATCAGCCAATTTACAAGATGTTATTTTTATGATACTTCTGAAACTGCTCCAAATTGATGTTTCTGTATTGAATTGAGAAGGTGAAGGGTTTTTTTATGTAGTGAATTGTATTGACTATAATGAAATCTGTGTGCAATGTATCTGACTATTTCTTTTAGAGATCGTAAACGAATACCTAAAGAAAATATTTTAAAAACATTAATAAGTTACATAACTTTTGCTGTGGTTTAGTTCTCTTCTATGTGTGGATGTACTCCAAAGAATGCATTTAGTTTTATTTCTTTTTCTGTTTGGTTTTTTTGTTAGGCTCGGCGCAAAGACGTTTTTATCCAGGAGCGATATGGAAGATTTAATCTGAGTGACCCATTTCTGGCTCTTCAGAGAGACTTTGAGGCAGGTGCTGGTGATAAAGAAAAGAAGCCAATATGCATGAACCCTCTGTCCATTTTAGAAGCTGTTATGGCTCACTGCAGGAAAATGCAAGAAAGAATGTCAGCTCAGTTGGCTGCTGCTGAAAACAGACAAAAGAAGGTATCCTGCTACCAACTTTTTTTTCCTTTCCCTCTCCTGATTTGTTCTTTCATGCCACTTTTTTAATTTGTATCTTTGTGTAACTTGGTTATCATTACAAGTGTTAAAATGTTATCACTTAATTGTCGTATACAGTGAGGTGCTGATTTTCTGGTGATATTTTGTGTGCACACCTCATTTGTTCCATGAATTTAGCTCTGCTTATGGAATGAATGAAATATAACTGGTACGAGTCAATGCAGTATGTAAATGGATAGCTCAGAGTGAGCTGAGAAAGCATCATCAAAATATATTTTTAAACCAACACCATTGAAGCCTAGAGAAGCTACTGTTATTTTTGTTCTAACCTAAATAGCATAAAATAAATAATTTATTTGCATTTTATATTAGGTGGCTCTGTTTCACAAATCAGTAAAAATAAATTACAACTCTAAAATATACTTTTTTGCATATTTAGAACATTTGCTGTAAAAAGAAAATTATTTTGGAACAAGTATGTTGCACAAAAAGTCTCATATTGAAGATGAAACAATGTCATTTTGAAAGTGAATCGTTGGTTGGTTTCACATATTTCACAAGTGTGTAAGCCATACATTCCTAAAGCATAGCTAAATATGAATATGTTGGGGAGGGGTTTCTAAGAGAAAGAGGGGAACAGTAATGTAGTAGACTAATCTAAACCAGTTTTTTTTGAATAATTAGAAAAGAAATGCTTGCTACGCATTGAATCATCTTCGCTGGGTATAAGATTGATTGAATGTCTTCAGCAGCTGTGAAATAGCTTTTTGGTGACAGTTTTATATTGATGTTTAGAAAAAGAAAACAGACAATGCTAAGACAATTGACATAAAACTGATTTTAGTAGTAATTGCTCTTTGGGAAATAATATGAACACAAAAGTACTAGAAGTATGCTGGAAATACATGCTTAAATTAAATTAGCAAACCTTTTCTTGTTATCTTACCTCTGCTGTTTAGTTTAGTTTAAGCAACCCCACTCTGTCAAGACTTCAGAAAAACACATACCGCATTCAAAAAAATGAATAATACTAGACTGTATGTATGATATGTAAGTCTTAAAACAGTGTAATGGGCTATGTAGTGAACTGTTACTTGTACTTGCCTAGCACTTCTTTTTGAGGACTCTTAAATGTTTTCTTTTTCATATGCTTTGTAAGTAAGTTGGCATTTTGGGGAAGGGATTGTCTCAGCATTGAAAAGAGCGAGTAAGCTTCCTTATTCTGACTGAAGAATGATATTGGGAGAGACCCTGGCACATCTGTCTGGCCAATTGGATCAGTTTCTTGTTTCAGTGCATGGCCACAAGTCTCTTCTTGTACCTAAATTCTTCATCTATCTCTGGCTTTTAGTATATGGACAGATACATGCATGTAAGATGGGCTTACATATTTACTGAGGGAGCTGGGGGAGGAGCTTGCCAAGCTTGCCAAGCCATCAGCAGTCCTGGTCAACCGGGGAGGTCCCAGATGACTGGAAGCTAGCAAATGTGACACCCCTCTACAAGAAAGATCGGAGTTGGATCTGGGGAACTACAGGCCTGTCAGCCTGACCTCAGTGCCAGGGAAGGTCATGGAGCAGATCATCTTGAGTGCCATTATGCAGCATGTGTGGGACAACCGAGGGATCAGGCCCAGCCAGCATGGGTTTGTGAAAGGGAGATCCTGTTTCAGTAACCTGGTCTCCTTCTATGACAAGGTGACCCACTTAGTGGATGAGGGGAAGGCTGTGGATGTTCTCTACTTGGACTTTAGTAAGGCTTTTGACACTGTCTCCCACAGCATTCTCCTGGAGAAGCTGGCTGCACACAGCTTGGATGGGTGCACTCTGCGCTGGGTTAAAAACTGGCTGGACGGCCGAGCCCAGAGAGTGGTGGTGAATGGAGTCAAATTCAGTTGGCGGCCGGTCACGATTGGTGTTCCCCAGGGCTCAGTGTTGGGACTGGTCCTGTTCAACATCTTCACTGATGATCTGGATGAGGGGATCGAGTGCACCCTCAGTAAGTTTGCAGATGACACCAAGTTGGGTGGAAGTGTTGATCTGCTGGAGGGTAGGAAGGCCCTGCAGAGGGACCTGGACAGGCTGGATCAAGGGGCCAGCTGTATGAGGTTCAACAAGGCTGAGTGCCAAGTCCTGCACTTGGGTCACAACAACCCCATGCAACGCTACAGGCTGGGGGAGGAGTGGCTGGAGAGCTGCCTGGCAGAAAAGGACCTGGGGGTGTTGGCTGACAGCCAGCTGAACATGAGCCAGCAGTGTGCCCAGGTGGCCAAGAGGGCCAATGGCATCCTGGCCTGTATCAAGAACAGTGTGGCCAGCAGGACCAGGGAGGTGATGGTGCCCCTGTACTCAGCATTGGTGAGGCCGCACCTTGAGTACTGTGTTCAGTTTTGGGCCCCTCACTCCAAGAAGGACATCGAGGTGCTGGAGCGTGTCCAAAGAAGGGCAGCAAAGTTGGTGAAGGGTCTAGGGCACAAGTCTTATGAGGAGCGGCTGAGGGAGCTGGGGTTGTTTAGCCTGGAGAAGAGGAGGCTGAGGGGAGACCTTAGTGCTCTCTACAACTACCTGAAAGGAGGTTGTAGTGAGGTGGGGGTCGGTCTCTTCTCCCTAGTGACAAGGGATAGGACGAGAGGAAACGGCCTCAAGCTGCACCAGGGGAGGTTTAGGTTGGATATTAGGAAAAACTTCTTCACCGAAAGGGCAGTCAGGCATTCGACCAGGCTGCCCAGGGAAGTGGTTGAGTCCCCATCCCTGGAGGTATTTAAAAGATGGATAGACGTGGTGCTTGAGGACATGGTTTAGTGGTGGACTTGGCAGTGCTGGGTAAATGGTTGGACTCGATGATCTTAAGGGTCTTTTCCAACCTTAACGATTCTATGATTCTATGATTCTATATTGAGAATATGTCTCAAAGTCAGGGTATTGATATGTAAATTCCATTTTTGTCCTTTTTTTTTGGCCCAGGTTTATTACCAAAGTCCATATGTCTAAGTCTGCATCTAGAGGAAAGGATGCTCTTGTCTTTTGTTTCCTAGAAGAATACATGAGTTTTTTTTCCTTTAAATCTTAATTTTAAGTAGTTTGATCTTAATTTATTTTGCAGTTTGATTCTTACCTTGAGAAATACCTAAACCTCTAGTACACTCAATTCTGAAGTCTGTAACTTTCAAGCTAAACTTTAAAGCACTACACTTGAAAAAACATGCCTTGCTTTGAAAGCCTGTCATTACCATTCTACTGTTTTTACTCCTTGTAACAAATAGGAAATGTAAATAACACAGGATTTGAAAACAAACTGCATGGTGTTGAGCAGCTATGTGCATGACTCTCTACGGAACTTGCATCTTCCTCTTTTAAAAACAATTAGAAATGCTATTTGGACAGGGCACTCTTAAACTTCTTGGGTTTGTGGCAAGAGATGGCATCTCTCTCAACCATCTCCATTCATTCACAAACCATTCATTCAGTGTTTTACCTTTCCTTAGTTACATATTTTTCTATCTGTTCTCTATCTCTTGAATCCCTCCATGGGAGAGGGTAATGAAGGTATTTTGAGGAATTTCTAGAAATGTTTGACAAAGTAGGGTGACCCAGTGTAAGAAAAGAAAGTAAATTAAGCCCAGACAAATGTGACCTAAATAGAGAGCCAGCTGCACCTCCTCCCCCCAAGAGTGTTTCCTCCTTCTCTAAATGTGTGATTCCTCTGTCTTCGTGTTTGGTATTGCCTTGCTGTCTCACTCGTACACTAAGTAGTGAGGTCTGTGTGCAGCTGTGTTTATTTTCTCTGGATATTACTGGACTTTAAACAGGCTCAGACTGAACCTTTACTACTGGTGACTTACTATCTGTGAATACCGTAACCTTAAAATTATTCTTGGAATAAAATCTTTATTTGATCATAAAAAGCGAGTCGTAACAATGTGCCAGAATGTAGAAAAATGAGAGAGATGCACAAATGCCTGTCAGTCATAGGCTTACCCTATACCAAACACCTTATCCCCAAATGTCATCTGCTTTGTGTTAAGTCTCCATCCTATTCCATCTCTTGAATGCTTTTCCTGGAGCTGCTATCAAAATTAATTCCGAGGTTTTCTGGGAACTCAAAACCAGATAATCAAAATGACAGTTCTTGATCTGTCAAATGTTTGCAGAGAAGTTAGCATTGGGATGCATGCTCAAAGAAAGACAGACACATTGGTTGGAAGAGGCCTGTTGATGTCACTTAGTCTAACCTTGTGCTTAAAGCAGATTGTCACCAGCAGCACACCAGGTCATCTGTGAATTTGTCTAGCTGAGTCCTGAAAACCCCTAGGAATGGCAATACTGCAGCCATTCTGCAGTACTATCCTTGTGAAGAACTTTTTTCCAAGACTGAGCCTCTTAAAGGGCAATTTTTCATGTTAACCTTTTGTTATGGGACCCCACCTGCCACTACCAAGAAGAATTTGACTCTGTCATCATTGTAAGAACCCTTCAAAAGGAGTGGTATGTTGCTATTAGATCGTCCCTCAGCCTTTTTTTCACTAGACTAAGCAAGCCAAGCTCCCTCTACCTTTTCTCACAAGGCATGCACTCTGTCTCTCACCTTTGAAGGGCCTTTGCTGGTTTGTTCTTTGTGGGACACTGTTATTTTTCTCAGTATCCTTTTCCACCGCTTTTCAAATCCTTCTTGGACACATTTCCAGGCATGATTTAGTGTATGCATATAGTACACTTCGCAAAAATCAGGTTGTAGTTAGTTCATAAACTCATAAATAATTACAGCTAGTTCCAAATCTGTCATCTAAAGGAAAAAAATGGGTGTAAATATTCAGAGGTTTTTCCTGTTCAAGATGATGCAGCCAAAACAAGGGTGAGGGGGAGAGAGAGACATAGGAGACAAAGTAAAATGAGAAACTAATGCTGCTCTTGTCAATTTAAAATCAAGTAGAGGACTTACATATATAAGAGATTCTTTATTTATATGCAATGTTTACAAATAAGATACTATAATAGTGTGGTAAGATGATTTCATCCCAGTCATATGTTAAAATCTGCTTGTAATTATTTGAAAGTAATATAATTTCACAACAGTTAATTTATAGAACCAGCCCCTTGTCTGAATGCAAAATGGAGGAATAATAAAGTATAGAAAATGTTGATAAAAACATTTTCACTATAATCTTAGTGCATTTCCAAGCTTTAAAACTTGCATACATTTCTCATTATTTCTGTATCTGTTTTAATAAAAAAGAAACTGTTGGATGCTCCACTTGCTTTGAAATGCTTGTGAAGCATCCAATGCTGTCGGATGCTTTGAAAAAAACAATTAAATGCTTGAGAAAAAAATACTGAATTTTTTGCATGTGAAGAACTCTGAATGGGACCATTCCTAAAGGCAGTGTCATCATCATAGCTTGTTAATTTAATTTGCAGCTGTACTGTCATTAACATAACTGAAGAGGTGTTGTTGCTGATATTGTTTGCTTAGCAATGACCGATAATGCCATACCTTATTTTTATGTATTTAATACTGTTTTTAAGAAAGGGTGGACTTCATTTTGTGAAATGCATTGTACAGAGTGTATTGGTTAACCTGGGTTGAAGCTCTAAAACCCCAGTAGAACCCCTCCACTGCTAAACACATTTTGAGGTATTTGAAGCCAAGATGACGTTTATAATGTAGGTATAATTTCCCATAGTGATTTCTTCCTCTTAGTTCACTGTTTCTTATGACAATGGCATGATTTCAGGAAGAAATTTTACTATTACTATAATATACATCACATCAATATTGCCATCACTTCTTCATGCTTTTTCCCATTCTTCTGAAGAAAATGGAAGAGAAATCTACAGTCAGGTAACATGATTAGAAATGTTGTGGGACTGAGATACACGTTCTTCTATAAGTGTAAATTAATTCAGGATTTATTGTTTGTTCTCTCTGTCATTTCACTTACTTTCCTTTTTAAGCGTTTTCTTGTGTTTGAATTCTACTTACTGTGTGGGAAAAAATTATCCTGGGGACAATGAGCTATAGCAGGTGGGATTTATTTCTGTTACAACTGCAGAGTCTCTCCCTCTTGTACTCATCTCTTGGTGGCATGGGTTTCAACTCTACTCTGTGGTATAACTGGAGAGTAACAAGCTGTTATTTAAAAATGGTATTTATATTAGCTTTTGTTTAAATGCAGTTTAGTTTAAAATGAATTGTAGACACATGTACAGTGATGTGGAAAAAGCTTCCAGAGCTAAGAAATTTCATCTCCTATTGGAGAGGACAGGGAATAGTGTGCTGTAGCAACAGGCTTCTGAAAACCTGTTATATTGTAATGCCTGGGTTTTTTTTTTTTGCCTGTGCGGCTGTTTGTTTGTTTTCATCTAGCAATCAAGACAATCTTTTAAGCATTGACTGAGAGAGGAGATATTCCATAGCTATTACCAATCCCCTGGGCCATCTTGTTTCCCACATTACAGTTTACAGTAAATATATTCACGATACTGTATTGTCTTAAACTCTGAAATTAGTATCATTTTACCATTACACTGTAATCTGAATCTATAATCTATGATTCTTCTTTCATCTATTGAAGTGAAACATTTATTCCAAGTAAGATCTTAAATGTACTGCTATTTGCCACAGCTTTTCTTAGATTATTTTTTGAGCATTATGAAATGTTCTCCTATTGTAGAAGCATGAAGCAGTTTCCTGTTGCAGTCAAAATTAACCATTCATGTTTGTGAGCACTTGATTTTTTTTTTTTTCATAAGTACATGAAAGTATTTTTCCAGAAAAAATGCCTGCTTAGAAAACGCACTTTATTGGTACAGTTCTGAATTGTTATTTCTGTATCAATCTGTACGTAAATATGAAGCAGAACTGGCAAGGCTAAACCAATAAAAACAGTACAGGAGAAGGAATGTTCAGCAGTTTTTTGGGGTTTTGTTTGTTTGGGTTTTTTTATCAGTCATTCAGATAAGCCATATAGGAAGCTACTGCATCAGTATGTGAAGGGAGGAGCAAGAAGAAAGAAATCAATTTTCCTTTTGTTGTTTGACTTATGGAAAAGTTTGCTTGGGAAAACATGAAGCAATTTGGTTTGCATTATTACTAGTAGGTATTTTATAAAACGGTGCATTAACATATTTTTCCAGTGCTTTTCTAGAACAGGGTCTTTGAATAAAAGCATAATCAGCAGGCAAGATGAATTAGAGGCGATGACTATATGAATGAGGGGAAAAATTATTCTTATCCATTATCTGCACGTAGTAGGCAGTTTTTTGATTCTAGCTTATGACATAGTTTATACATCACCAATGTCAGTGAGACGTTCCGCTATTAGTAAGTACAGGAAGATATTTGTGCCTGTGCCAAAAAGTTGGTCTCAGAAATGAATGTCTTATTTATAAATGTTAAAACAACATATAAGACACCTATTATGGATGTGATGGACTGTGTATTTCAACCCTAATCTCCTTCAGTCTGAGGAAAACCTAAAACCCAAACTTTTTATTTCTGGGCTCAAAGTTTTTTTGCAAAGCTCATCTCTTGTTTGTGTCTGGTTCCTTTACTGAGCAGAAGACTTTCTGTGATATCTTATGTTTAATTTCTGGAGAATGGGTAGCTCCTCACTCAGGAATCACAAGCATTTAATCACTTTGGGGAGTCTCTGTGTTGTCAATGGAGGAAAGTAGATGGGCTTACTTAGTTTCTCAATTGCTCTTCAGAGATGCCTGTCTCTTTCTTTTGCTTGTATAAGATTATAGGCACTTGTGTTAGATATCACAAATCACTTTCCTGGGGCGGACAGGTTCCATTTAGGCATACTCTCAAAGGTTAAAATATCAATGTCAGGTAAATACTACGTTATGTTGAAGGTCTTCATCTTGGTAATGAGAATTTTTATCCATGCTTTCTTACAGTTGGAAATGGAAAAATCTCAGTTACAGAATCTTGAGCTGGAGCACAAAAAGCTATCTGCTCGTCTTGAAGAAGAACGTGGAAAGAATAAGCATGTAGTATTGATGCTAGTGAAAGAGTGTAAGCAGTTGTCTGGCCGAATTGTAGAGGAAGCCCAGAAACTGGAAGAAGTGATGTTAAAATTTGAAGAGGAAAAGAAAAAGGCTACTGAATTGGAGGAGTCTCTTGCAGCTGAGAAACAAAGGAGTACACAAATGGAAGCTCAAATGGAAAAGCAGCTGTCTGAGTTTGACACAGAGAGAGAGCAGTTGCGTGCCAAACTTCATAAAGAGGAAGCGCACACCAGTGACCTCAGAGAAGAGAGAGATAAAATGATCAAAATGATTGAGCAATTAAAAAAGGAGAATGAAAGTAAAGCTAATCTTTCTCTTAAAAATAAAGATAAAAATAAAGATAGGAGTCTTGTTTCTGTTTCTGTTGAAACAGAAGAGCCAAGCTCAAGAACTGTTGCCTGCCAAACAGATACCGTAGTGATGGACAGTAGCACAGAAAATGTTAAGAAGTTGCCTTTGACTGTATCTGTAAAGCCTTCTACAGTGAACCCACTAGCGTCTGGCAATACAAAAATGAATGTGTGCACCAATGCAGCATTTGTGAAGCCTGTCATTGATAGGCAATCTTCATCTAGCGAACTTGTCCCTCCTGCAACTCCTGTTCTTACACAGAATCAAAACAAAATTGAGGAAAATGGACCAAGTACAGGCTCATCACCTGATTTACCAAGTAGCACTTCCCCATTTTCAAATAGTACTTCCCTTTGCACCCCTGCAGCACCAACTGCCGCAGCTCAGAATTCCTCACTCACTTCGTCTATGCACAGTTTGCATTCACCCTCTGCCAACACTACTGGGCATCCAGGCCTAAATCCACGAATCCAAGCAGCTAGATTTAGATTTCAAGCGAATGCGAATGATCAAGACCAAAATGGAAACACAACCCAAAGCCCTCCCTCAAGGGATGTATCCCCTACTAGTCGTGACAACCTAGTGGCCAAACAGGTAGCTCGGAATACCGTTACCCAAGTCCTTTCGAGATTTACAAGCCCTCAGAGCAGCGCTCCATCGCGGCCGGGGACGTCACATTCAATGGAAGTTGGCACTTACCCCCCAGTCGGTAGAATGAGTTTAAAGACTCCCAGTGTATCAAGAATTGACAGAGGAAATCCTCCACCTATTCCTCCTAAAAAACCAGGGCTTTCACAAACTCCTTCTCCACCACACCCACAGCTTAAAGTTTTAATGGATAGTAGTCGATCCCCAAATACAAGTGCAAAAACTGACAGCAAAACCGTGACCTCACCTCTTTCAAGTTCACCACAAGGAATCAGGGTAATAAATGAAGAAATTATTTCTAAGTCCTCACCTCAGCTGCCACCAAAACCTGCTATAGATTTATCTGTGGCACCTGCAGGCTGTGCCATACCAGCCATAGCCTCATCTCAGGTGGGTGCCTGGCCTTCCCACTTCCCTGGACTGAACCAACCTGCATGTTCAGAAAATTCCTTTGTCATTCCCACCACCATTGCCTGTAGCTCCTCCATAAACCCTGTTAGTGCTTCATCCTGTAGACCATGTGATTCAGACAGCCTCCTGGTAACAGCATCAGGTAAAGGGATTGATATGCTACAAACTGTCTCCCTCTAAAATAATGTTTTGGTTTTCCTATATGTCTCTCATTTGCTTTATTTATCTTTTTATACCTTTCTCTTTTTTACTTTCTAAAAGCTGAAATTTTCATTTATATTTTTTCCACATTCCAGGGGTATGGAAATGCTTTTGCTGATTTAGTAATGTTATAAATTAGTTTGCTTCCTCAAGGAGGTGTCCAAATTGAAGGCTTTTTTTTAAACATAAAGAGGACTAATGTTTAAAGTAAATGGGCTGCAGATTAGCGTATATTAAAGAAACTCCTTTTTTTGTTTGTTTTTTGGGGGTGGGTTTTTTTGGTGAATGCTATTATTTTGGACTTCAAAATACTTTCTCAGTCTGAAATAATGTTTTGAAAATTACCTCTGTTGGTGATCTTCCATGGAATATGTATTTCAGTGCTTTATGAATCTTTTAGAAAATAGGGCATAGCTGGGGCTACTGTATTCTCCTATGGCATTAGATGGTTGCACATTAAGGTATACAATTGCCTGGATAACAGTGCAGTTTTGAATATATTACTTCATACCTATAGAATATGTTTCATTTTTATTTCCATTTTTCTATAGTTCTTCTGGTTTTATTTGTAGGCTTTGTTAATACTTGTGTGTGGCATCTCACAGGTTTACTGCAACAGATATCAGCAAAGGTTTGCTGTTGGAGAGTTAAAATCTAAGTGTTATGTTGACAGTCTAAGTCTGGAGTCAATGTGTGTAACTGCTATTCATTTTGCACTGTGGTGGGGAATTATTTGTGTGCCTAATGTGCTGCCAACTTCAGGGTATCTTCTTGATGGCAGTTAAATGAACAAAGGCGGCCCTGATCTACCTTTAGGTTAACTGTAGATCTCCTACAAATCTTTTTGTCAGCGTATTTCCCTGCTGGGATCAATAGCACTAGAACATTAGGTAGAAGCCCCTCTTTAGCCTGACTTGCACTGCAGTGAGGAAGACACACAGTTATGGAACACTTTAGACCTTCATCAGCAGTGAAGAATGTTTGAACGGTCTCAAACTTTCAACAGTTATTCTCAGTTCAGTTACGGTACTTTGGTCCCTCATAACTTTAGTCCCTGTATCATCATCTGTAGGGGATAAAACCCCTGCGCAGCTGGTCTGCTTCCATCACGCAATCAAGCACTTTCTGGTGGTAGCTGCACCACTGTCTGATAAGGCAGTTGAACTCACTTGCCAGTCTTGGGGAAGCTGTTCCAAAAGCAGCGTGTGACAAACTTGTATCTGTATATGTAGGAGATTCCAGGGTTCACATTACTAAGGGATTTTTATTCCCATTCCACTTCATTGAAGACTTTGTGCACGTTTCTGGAGTAACCTAGTCATGTTTTTAACATTTGGCTGTAGCACCATACTGTCAGAATCCTCTCTCCTTTCTGAACAGTGCCACAAAAGTACGAGCTCAGAAATCTTACTTTCCATTTGTCTACTACTTCTCAGAGTTAACAACTATGGGATTTGATGGCTGACTCTTAGTTTGCTGTTTTTCATATGGATGTCCTGAATTTTCATCTTAAATTCTTATTCCTAGCTGAGTCTGATCGCCATATCAGATAGATCATTAGCCTCCCAGTATTCCAGATGTTCTCCAAACCTCATTTGCCTTCAGGTGCTATTAGGCTCCATAATGGAATTAAAATTTCATTTAAAACAAGAAATCTAAGATTTTATTAACATACAACAAATTATTGGCAAAATCAGCTTCAAAGTGAATAATTTTTATAGGCCAGAGGCTGGCCTCCACAAATTGTATCAACATGAATTAGGCTATATATTTCAGTTAGTCTTACATTAACTGGATTATTAACTGGATTAACTGGTAATCATTTATACCATTTTTGATTATTCTTTAAAAAAAAAAATCTTCTATGTTAAAAATTAAATTACTACCACTTGAATCATAAGTCCATGTATTGTTATTGCTTTAGTTTGTGCTTCGAAGTATAAACTTTTTACTTAGGAGAACAATCAGCCTTTTAAATAGGACTCCACCAAATAGTCAGTTTGTGTTTCTTATTAAATTTGTGACAGTTCTCAGAGGCAATCCGCAAAGATAGGATTTTCGTCGAAAACTGTTAGTTTTTTTTAAATTGTACTGGTTTATGTGTTCAGATGGTCTTTTTCACTGACACTCCGTTCCCTTGTTTTTGGAAGGGATGGAAACATTTGGGTTCATTTAATTCTCTTATAATGCTTGCTCTGAACATTTGACGCTGTTAATATTTTGTAAGCGGCACTGCTTTTTGTGGATTTTTGCAACTGCAAATGGGAAACATGCCCCATAATCTGAACTCTGCAAAGAAAGATTGCTTAAACTCTAGTTAGTGGTCTGCTGTTTTATTTTATTAGTACAGAGATGTTATTTCAATATCCCTCCTTTACTGACTACAAACAGGCTCAAAGAACTTTAATAACTTTATCTGAAATATTTGGGTAAATATTCAGGAGCTCCTTTGTCTTTCACCCAAACTAGTGATCATATATTTTATTGCACTTATTCTCCAATCCCATTTTATTTATGTTTTTTAAGGGAACTTAATCTATTTTGGCCAAGTGCTCTGGCAAACTGCAGAACTAAAAAAACTTCGAACAACAGATGTTATGCAAGAATGGAAAGATATTTCTTTCAAAATTTTATGCTGAGAAAATGAAAAAAAAATAGATTTTATAAATATATATATATGGAAATAGACTGTCTTAGAGAAGAAAAGATAAACCAAATTTAATAACACTGTTTTCATTAAAATAATGTGGTCAGTAATGCCTGAATTCATGTCACTTATTCACTTTCTTTTTTCAGTTTCTTTTTTAAGTATGACTTTTCTTGAGGTGAACAACATCTAACAAACTACAAATACTACTGGAACCTCCTTCCCATATCTGCATTTTCATGCCCTCTAGGCACAGATTCAGTTAGTTTTATTAATGTTCTGCTTGATTTTAATCTGTTTTATTTACTTTTTTCAGAAAATGTTTAGAATTTCAATTTTACTTGCAGTTAAAGCAGAGCATGGTGAAATCTTACTCATATTTTATTGTAGAGTAAGTAGTGAGCCTCAGTCAGGATTTGTTAATATTTTTAAACAACAGTGCAAAACAAATTTATCATATTAAAAAAGAAATTGAAAGAATCCTCCATTTTAATGTTTTTGTTTGTCAATAAATTCATGGTTTTTTCTTCTTACTATGGGGTCAGAAGAATTGATAATAGCCTAATCACTAAAATATTCTATTTATTAATTTTAAAACAGCTTCCTAGTTAGCTCAGATTGCTTTAAGAAGATATGAAGAGCCTGATTTTCAGTAAGGGAGTGTCGTGTCTTGGTTCTAGAAACAACAACTATTAAGAGCAAACTTAAAATCAGAGCACCGATTGTTTCAGTTACACATTCTGCTAAATTAATGTGACGATACCTTCTTTTAGATGTGGGGCATTGTACTGCATGTTGCTCTTTTCATCCCTGGTAGGAAAAGACACCAGCTTTTGTCATTAATGTTGAACAGACTGCGTACAGAGAAATTACAATGAACATTTATGGCCTGATTCAAAATCTGCGACAGTGTTTTCATTAACTTCAGCAGCCTTTGAACTGGTGCCAAAATGCTTCTGCTCTGTTTGGATTTCTACATTTCAATGGCTGTAAGACTTCAAAATGGAAACGAATGTAGGCAGTTGGATTTTCATACCCCTGGGATTTCTGCTTTCACTTTCTTCCTGGTTTTGCGCTTTTTATGTCACTCTTCAATGAAGTATGGTTTTTATTTTGCTCATTTCTGTAATGATTGATTTATTCTGTCAATACAATTGGCTTCGAAGATAAAAGTGGGGGGGTGAGGGACTGATCTGGGCTCTGAAATTAACCATCTCACATTCTGAAGCTGATGCCAGAAGCTGTTTTTGTCTGTCCCTCTGCCCTTCATCACTGCATGCCCTACAAGCTTTCACAGATGCTTCACGTTTCCTAACTTTTTGCGTCTGTAATGGTGTACCTTAATTATTGGTATTTTCTAATGTTGGTGTATTTTGTTGGAAGAATTCAGCTTTACTGTATTGCTTTACATTGATAATAGAAGCTAAAGTTATGTTTATGTTATTACCTGTTTTTTATATCTTTTTCAGTAGAAGGTTTTCATCTAATGATAACCTAGTATAATGAATTTCATCACTGAATTGTAACAACATATTTTTCATTTCAAGGAGTTGAAATGAAAGTTAAGATAGCACTATGGCACCAAAAAAAATCCTTTTATTTTGGCATTTCTGTTAATGATGCTTTCAAAAAAAAACCAACAAAAGACGCACTATTTTGAATAAGGAAGGGAACCCAGAAATACTATTCATATCACAAAACTGCTTGGCAAAGTGAACTTCATGCTTGAAGCTTAGTGTCAGGCTCCCCAGATTCCCCCAAATAATTCCAATATAAATTGGACAAAGAACGTTAGCATCTGGAGTGCCACCCAAGCAACGTCCACTATCAGTTAACTACCATGGCAAGACAGTAAAAACTACACAAGTAACATATTAAAAACATTGATGTATATAGCAACAGCTGCAGCACCATTAGTTTCAAAGAATAACAAAAGGTTGGAAAAATAAAAACACTTTTAAAATGGAAAGGAAGAAGAAAAGTTATTCTTCAGACCTTTGGGGATTTTGTAAGAGTTAATTGTTCTCAAGTGTTGGAAGTGGAAATACATATATTTTTTTTTTACCATTTAAAGGATGCAGTTTGCTTTGTATATTGCCTTTTTTTTTTTTTTTTAACAAACTTCAGAAAACCCTCAAAATCCTCTGATTAAAAATATTAAAGAAACAAATATTAGTAAGAGTATTAATAGTCAGAAGGTAGCTTCAGAATGAATGAATGAAGATGGATGGAGTTAACTTTACAGTTTACTGTCGGTTTAAAGTTGGATTTATAAGGTAACTTCATAGCTGTAGTGATGACTTCTTACAGTCAATATCAAATATTTAACTTATTTAAGCTGAATAATAAGTTAACATTGTGAAAATACTGCAAATACGTTTCCTTGACATACTAAACCAGTAAACTTAATTTGAAATGACAAATTTAGCTTACTTTAGAAACAAATATGAAAATACTCCAAGCATTTATTTTTTTGTTGTTTTGAGCTGGGATCAAACTATGTGTTCTTTATTGGGGCTGCTCAGATGATGGATTCTTGTGTAAGTCTGGACCTTAATTAAAATTTGCCCAGCTCTTGCAATATAATATTAGCCTCATGTAATAGTTTATGTGCGGCCACAGAACACAAAGTTATTTATTCAAGGAGAAATATAATGTGGATTTTCTAAAGGTAATAGTGAAAATAAGAAAAAAAAAATCTTTCTCCTGTTTTCTCTTGCAGTCCTTGATCAAGGAAGAATGCACAAAATTTTCTATGCCTTATGCAGCAAACTTCATATTCTTAACAAACTCCCTACTAAAGCTGATAAGTAATGAACAGAACATTTAACCAAGATAACTCCTAAGCTTTCAAAGCTTTGAATTGAATATTATTTTTTAATGGGGTGACTTGAAAACTTTCACTTGTAAATTTTATACAACCTGTTATTCATTCACACTGGAGCATTTTATAATATATTGTTTAAGTATTGCTGAGTAAAAAGAACATTACTTTAAGGTACAGTTCAATAATAAATATATTTATTTCTGTATTATTTGTGTAAATGATTTCTACATTTCTTTGAAAACTTATTGAAAGATGCTTAAAGTTATTAAGGGCTCTCTGTGTGATTTGTCTGTATAAATGCAGGTGAGATATAAATACCGAAGTTTTCACTAAGACTGTAAAGGAGGATGAAATTTCATATGAAAATAAGTATTTTATTTTGGAAACCTTTCTTTAGATACTTTAAAAAACCTTCCCAGCATATTAGCAATTAAATTAAAACTTGTATAAAACTTTCGGTAGTTTCTGAATTTTAACAGTATAAACGTTTTTGAGACATCCAGCTGCTACTACAGTTCATTACAAGTTTCACATTAACCTTTTGTAATGAAATCCTGTTCATTTGCATTAACAACTGTCACCCCTCTACACAGTTTTTATTCTTCAGAATACCTTCTGATGTAGAGACAAAGCATCATCACAAAACTTGTGCTAAACTAACGAATCCTGTCATTTTGAATATCCTTTTTAATTTTTAAAAGAACACAGAAAATGCAGAGCTTTATGTGTCTTCCATCTAACTTCTGGTGCTTTAACTCACAGGCTGGTCTTCCTCCCTAACCCCTTTGTTAACAAGTGGTGGTCCTGTCCCCCTGGGTGGCAGGCCCACCCTTCTTCACCAAGCTGCTGCCCAGGGAAATGTCACTTTATTATCAATGCTGCTTAATGAAGAAGGACTGGACATTAATTACTCTTGTGAAGATGGCTATTCTGCCTTGTATTCTGCTGCTATGAATGGACATACAGGTAAGTGACTCTAAGTTTTCTTACGACATTCAAGTGAAACAGTGAAAGCTTATTTCATAAGTTTTAAATATTAAATTAAGTCAAATGCATGTTTTTTACAAATGTGAAATTGAAACTGAGATATATAGATTATATGACAAAAGTCATAGTATAGCGTGTATATAAGCAACACTTCCGGAGGCAGAATTTTGGAACACAGAAAGCATTCTTGCTTGTGGTAACATTCTGCAGGAACATCCATTCTAATTCTCCACTCCCTTCCTATAAAAAGCCACCAGATATCATCACCCCATGTTCTGTGACAAACTAAAGATCTTTTGTAGCAAAGGCAACTTGAAAGAAAGAACTTTCCTCTACAGGGAGTAAGCAGGAAAGAATAGGTCATCACTGGTGTTTTGATCTTCTGCAGCAGTGGTGAAAATGATGGAAGATGGTTTCAGAGTAGTGTGTTACTTGGGAAATAAAATGAACTGTCTTTATTTTTTAACTAGATGAAATAGCCTTAGTTTGTTCTCTAGGCTCTACTGAGATAGTTAATATTTTTCTTTTTCTTTTCGCCACTATCCCAACCCTCAGTCTCAAGGAGGTAGCATCTCTGAACCTTTCAACTGTCAGTCTTCATATTTTATGCATATATTTATAAAATGGGGCAAATATGTTAGCAACGGATGCAAATTTTATCATTATGTTGTTTTGGACACTAAAGATGAAATCCACCAATACCAATGACAAAAATTCCATTAATTTTTAGTAAAGTCAAGATTTTATTTCACAGTAAAAGGTTGGACATAGTGCCTTTCAAGCTACTGCTTTCAAGAGTGCTTTGTGGTTTTATTTAACAATGTATTTTTTAGTGACACAATTGGAAAACTCCGATCCAGTGTTCAAAATAGTATTTAGAGAGACTATTCCATTATTTTTCTTGAGTATTTTAAAAAATCAAAGTAAATTTAGGATCCAAAATCCATAGCTAAGCAGATAGTGTACACTTTTCTGACATGTTCAGGGTTAATTTTGCTACCAGGCATAGGGATAGAAGGAATTTTCCCTTTGTTCAGAATGGTATATTTTGCCTTTGCTTGCTAGGTGCTATGGTTTACTTTGTAGGAACATCTGGGCCTTTTCATCTGACAGATTCTTTGCTATTGCCAAGACCCTTAAAATATTGGAAAAGTCCTTTATTTTCTTTTCTTCCTTTGGCACTTATCTTTTTTTTTTTCTTCCAACTTTTAAGCTTCAGTATTAAGAGTCCAATTTTATTATATTGTGTGGTTTTATTTTTCTTCCCTCACTGAATGAACGTCCTGTAGATTCTTCTAGGCTTACATCCATTTATCATTGCTGGTGTTTGTGGAAGACTGTAATTGACCCAATTCTTCTTTACTCATCTTGTATTCCTAAAATGTTTTGAAGCAAATGCCCTGACTTTCAGTTACAGTTACTAAGCAGTTCTTACTGACAGCAGAGACAATTTGGTTTCTTGTTTTATTGTCAAAATTTCAAGTAAGAGGGGCACTTGACAGAAGTATGAAAACACAATAATAAAAACAAACACATGCATATGCATCCTGTAATTGTTTAGTATTTTTACTTTATAAGACAAAAAATATATTACAAAGGTTTTAGTGTTGCACTTCTATTTATAATTGACAGGATGTGAAAAACACTTCGTTGTACAAATCTGTGCATTTTAGCGACTAAATGGATTGTATGAATTCTGAATGAGAGAATCACACACCAGCAGAACTGATGTCTCCTTAATACATTATATGAAAATTGAGAGTAGTAGATTTATAATATTTTTGGAGAAAGGTTTTTGTGCTTAACTTCAACCTATAATCCTTTCTTTGTTACTTGCCATTTGTTCCCAAGTGCATGGATAAATGCAGCTCTTCAAAGTGGAGACTTTTAAAAACAGATTTATGTAAAAATATATAGGCTTAAGAAAGGAAGTATAGGAATAAATCTCTTATTTTAAGAAGTCCTTTTTAATAGCTTTTTTTAACTAACCAGGTGGAAAGAAATGACACTGATGTAATTTTAAGAAGGATAAAATAATTTATTGTACAAATTTTTTCATTGCGTTGAGTAGGATTGTCAATGGTAAGTTACTGTCTTTTGGCTGTTTTTATTTCCTTAGAATCACAGAATCATTTAGGTTGGAAAAGACCCTTAAGATCATCGAGTCCAGCTGTGAGACTTAACACATAAGCTTACCCTAGTGGGTGATCACACCATGATTTAATTTATTGAGAATACTTTCAACCTGGAGTTAGTAACTAAATAAATTCAGAGATTTCCAGGACCCCTTGTTTCTTCTAAGTCAACTAACCAGATTTTCCAATTTCTCCTGGGAAACAGTTGGCCAGAAGAAAAGAGGAGCTATAGACTTGTTAAGAGCCAGCATAGTGAGTACCTCCCTTCAGAAACAAACACCATGTTGCAAAGATTCTGGGAAGAGTGGAAAGTGAATGATCTCCACACATTTTCAGTGAAGAAATACAGTATTTGAGACGTAGATAACTAGAGAAAGGTAGGACACATTGTAACTAGCATGGTGGCAGCAGCTGTTATGTGCTGTCAGCCCGGTCTGTAGAGAAAATTGAGTTACACCAGAAAAGAGAGCATTCAAATATTTCTTCCTAATCTGTCCTATTTGCAAAATGTGTAGCCTTCCTGTTCATAAACAGTTGCCTTTTGAGAGCTGCAGCTGAAGGTTTTTCCAGCACACGAAGCTCATAGCAGCTGCTTTGTTTCCTGCACACACTGTCTCCAATTCTGTAGGTCTGAAAGAGAGAACTTCACCCTAAAAATATACACTAAATACTTTCATTGTGTTTGAATGGACATGAGGAAACTGTTGATTTTATTATTTAACCACTAGGTTGGGATAGCTGAACGGATTGTTTTGTCAGGATGTCTTGGTTTGATCCATTAACAAAGCAGGAGCCGCTTCAGTCTATTATGCACTTGATAACATGTACAGTAGTTCACTCAGCTAATATATCTGCATATCTGTATCGTGTTGCCAATCCTGACTGTTCTCTGCCACACGTGAGGTGGTTGAGAAAGAATGAAATAACAAGAATTCCTGAAACTGAGAGATGTGAAGAGAGAAGACTCAGCTATGTGCTAATCATATGCATTTATGGTATAATCGATTCTCTTCTGTCCTGAGTATTTGGAGGCTGTGGCACCCTGATTGATAGGAAAATCTGGAATGATGTGGGAAGTAGGAAGGAGTGAGGTGCAGAGACATACAGCTACATGGAGTCAGCTCTGCCGAGCCACTGGATGTATCTGCATGGTGTTTGCCAGCACTCTGGAAGAACTAACTACCCAGCTGTGGTGGAGAGCAGTAAAGTCTCCAGGTGTTTGTGCTAATAAGCTTCCATGTTTTGCTTTTGCTTTGACCAAAATCTTTAACTGAGTGATGACAACATCAGTGTCTGTCTTGTGCCTGCCCTTCCACCCAGTCCCCTCCAATGCTGATTACTTCTGTGGCAGACAGCAGTGAACTGCAGTTAATGAGCCTGGATTGACCCAAATTACCCTTCTCCAAATCCCAATTAAAAGTCCACCCAGAAGACCCAGGCTTCTTGGAGATTTTTGCTATTTTGCTAGATATGCCACCAGAACAGGTCATGTAGACCTTACTAGCTCACATGGTATGTCTTAGGAAAGTAGCTGTATTTCCTCATGTTTGCACCTATCCCTGAGAATAACCAGCTCTTTTCAGTCGTCTTCATCAGAAACAGTATTTTCACATAGATAAGCTACCACCTGAATGATCTGCCAATCAATAATTGTGAGTTAACCATACCTTTCGAGAAAGCTGGACTTGTTCTGTGCGTTCTTCATGACTTTTGCATGGCTAACGTATGCTTTACAAAGACACCAAAGAGTGTTCTAGCCAAATACTTGAAACTGCTAGGAGAAAATTTTTTCAACATCCTTCATAAACTTTAGAAGTATTTTGGGATGTCAAGCAGGAATCTGTATTTTCAAGTTAATTATTTAATATAAGTCTGGGCCTGACAATGGAAAGAGGAAAAAAAAATGTTGTTGTTAGCAGAGTATTTTTTCTGTTACAATGTGATTGAAAATATAGTTTGATTTTTATTGGTATTATCTTACAAGTGGAAATACTAGGAAGGTTAGTTAACTGAGAGCTTCTTTCTGACTTAAAAAAAATATTACAGATGAAGTCCTGGTAGCTTATCCTGACAACCAACTTTAAAAAGAAAAGTTATTTCAGATCAGATTACTTATTTAAGAATTTAAGAATCTTAATTTACAACATAATAGTTTGCAGTGTTTTAAAATGTTATTTCTTCATGTTAAATTATTTATTCAATCAATTCCATAACAGTTGTATTAATATTTGAAAGAATTTAACAGGAGTAAATAGGTTCAGGAATGTTTTAGATTAGTCAGATTTCTAAGTAACTCTAAATATATGTTTCTGATATCTAGAGATAAACTTGACTAGCAAAGCTTGGCTCCGAGATCTTACCCAGTGCTGGAACAGAGTGCATTAAGCTTGCTCAGAAATCAGGTCAGGAGTTTATAATTGGTGCTCTAGCTGAGCTTATTTTCAAAGTAGTAGTTTGAACTACAAAAGACTTGTTTTATTTTGGTCTAGAACCAATTTCAAGAATATAGAGCAGATTAAGTATTTTCTTCAAACATAATTGCATCAAATGATATTCCAATTTGTGGATGAAAAGCAGTCTAATTACTATGTAATTAATTATCTTAATTTAGCTGTAGGGTGGTGGAAGCAGGCTGGTACTATTTCTAGCATGTCATTTTGGAAATACATGAATGGGAATGGTTTTGGGAGGTTTGAGGTTGTCAGCTTATCTTATTTGTCATTGCAATCCCGCGTCAGTGTCTGAAAACAAGACTGGCCAGCCTGTTGTTTGAGTCACGTGTAGCTTGTGAGCATCTTTCCTGGGGCTGTCGTATTTGGGATGTGTCACATGACTGCCAGTGGGACTGTGCTGCCTTTGGGGGCTGCTGGATAATTCAAATTCCCCACTTTGGAGGTACCTAAATTAGCTCACACTGTGAGAGCTGCCAGCAGTGGGCACAATTTTGGATCCCAGTAGAACCCAACCCAGGCCCTTTTTGCAGTAGAGTGGTGGTGCCCCCAGGGAGCCATTCCACCTCTCTCCTGCAAAGTACTTCCTGAGCGTCTGCTTCGGTTCGCTGAGGTGTATGGTGTATAGTCAAAAAGCCTGGCTGCTGTTGACCCAGGTTTTAACTTCTGGTAACTTCTGGTTTTGTTGCATCAGTCTATGTTTTTGCTCAATTTATAGATTGTGTGAGATTGCTGCTGACTGCAGAAGCACAAGTTGATGCTGCTGATAAAAATGGCTTTACACCCTTGTGTTCAGCAGTTGCTCAGGGACATGTCAAGTAAGTGAAGTCTTAAGATTTTGCCTGTCAGCTATTACTCAATTTTATATTCTCCTTATGAAATATTATATACTTTTCTCATTACATTACTGTTGCATTCTTAGGTATAAATGCATTTAACTATCATTTGTTGAAAGCATCTACTGAAACTCATATTCATATGCCATTCTGGTTTTAATATTTTCCATTTGTTTTGTTTACAATTGCAGCTCTTAAGGTTGTTGAACGTGTAATCTTAGTAACCACAATATGATACTGGTCTACATGGGTGTTATACCTTTGAATTTCTTAATTTTCTTTGAGTTATCGGCCATAATACAGGATTAACAGAAGAAGGAGGAAAGAAATTGTTTTTGCACTGAGTTTTTGAATCATAGCGAACTATGAATATCATATTCAGAGACAAAAGAGCATTTATCTGAGTATTCTCCTGAGAGATACACAATCAAATATTTTAAACAACAAAACAGTTTTTTTAAGGTTTAAGGTTTTTTGTATCAGTAACTTTGAAAAACAGAAAATAATGTGTGAGTCAAAGAATATTTCTAAGAGCATTCTTCAAATGTAGTTGCAATAATTTCCTTTTATTTTTTGAAGCTCCTGATTTTATAAAGATTGGTGGTTTATGACAGCATGATTGGAAAATTCTGTCGTCTTTTTATACTGAGAACGAGTACACAACAATTCATCCAGATGATTGGTGTTTTCCTCCCTTTTCCTCCCTTCTTCAGAGGAGCTGAAGACTGATGTTGTGTTTCCACTCTGCAGCTTTACTGTGTATCATAGAATCATAGGAAATAGAACTGAAAGTTGGAAGCAACTACTGGATAACCTCTTCCGGAGCATCCTTATCCAGATAAAACTATTTTACAAACGCAAAAAGTCTTAAACGGCATGACTAGGAATTCTTTATTACAGACTTTACCTTTGGCTTATGTATCTTTGGGTTTGCTTGTCTTTCAGCTTTTGATTCTTTTAATGTTGCATTTTACTATTTTTAAGAATTTTACTCTGATATAGTAACATATAGGGGTCAGAGTCTTTGAGTGTTATTGTACTGTGATAGGCCCTGACCCCCCAATGAGGAAGAGTGGGATCCCTGTCCTTCTTATGGTCTATGATTCTTCCACGAGTATATAAGGATCATTAGAGATCCTTGACACTTCTTGGTGGACTTCAAGCTTATCAACTAATGGGCATCTTTTACTGGAAGTCTTAATCCAGAGATAGCAGATTCTCACTGGGTGTTTTGAGCACAGAAATACATATCTAGTTAAATGTTTCAGTGTCTTACATAAATCTGTAAAAATTACATGTGACTTGACAAGTCAAACCAAAAATACACTCTTCATATTCTCTCACTAAAATAAATATCTTAGACTTTGTTTAAATGGGAAGTTATTTATTTCTCTGACTTACCCTCACAACACTTTGCTATTTATCATCTGCTGTTTTATGATATTGCAGACTTTATATTCTTTCTCCCTTAGAGCTACTTATGTAGTATGATATCCCTAAACACTTTTCTCGCTTTCACTTTTTTTAGATACTAAACATGAACCGAATTGTAAAAGTGACCATGGAATAATAACGGGGCCAGCCAAAAATATCAGAGAGATTATGAATGCTTCAGGCTGTTTGATTTGTTGATCACTTCAAACTTCTGGCTCAGAAAAATTCTGTAATAGGCAGAATTTGGGGCAATAGTATAGTCTGTCCCCTTTCAAGTGTTATGTTTCATAGTTTGTATTACTTGTACGATGGCACTAAGAGTCTGGGGTTAACGACAGCACTAAACTGCTATCAATTACACAGCACTCATCTGTGACAGATTTGCTAGCCAGTCCCCTGTGACATGTCAGTTAACCTTATTCCTGAACTGGCACAATACTCTTGTCCCAGCCCCAGTTATGGAGTCAGAAAGAAATTATAGTTGTTTAGGGCTGTTCAGTAACATCACCAATTCAGAAAATGCTTTTAGGAGGAACTTTCAAAATCATTTCCCATGTGGTCCAGGCCAGGCTGACCTTAACTGACCTTGAGGTGGAAAGTCAGTGTAGCATTTCCAGAATCATTGAATACAATGCAAAATAACAAACCAGGTATTTTTAACATAGCAGATTTATAACTCAATGTGCAGTTGCTTTATGGAGGTGTCCTCTTATGAGCCCATCTTAAGATGCCTTTTGTGGCTGTATGGTTAGGATACACATTCAACATTTGATAAGATAGAGCACTATTTTTATCTGTATTTTTTCTGTTTGAGCATTTTCAGAAAGTGAAGTAATTCATATGAATGTTACCTTTTTTACTCTTTTCTAAAATTGGTCATTTTATCTTGAACTTGATTGGTTTTCTGACTAAATAAGAACTCACTAAAAGGAGATTTTTTTTTTTTATATAATACTTGTGGGTTTTTATCTGTTATTTGTTATAAGCTTATATTCTTATATATATCTTACATTGCTTTAAATATTTTGTCATCCTGTTGCTATAGTATGGTCTCCTAACCAGCAGTTATATGGTATTGCATTAGTTGCTTCGAGGCTTTATTGTTGATGTCTTTCTTTTTTTATGGACTAATAAATATTGAGCCAGAGAGATGGGGAGTTATCTTTGTTTAAAGCCCTTTATTTGAACTGCAGAGGGAATATACTGGAATTAAGATCTTTCTAAAGTCTTGAGAGTTGCGGAAAAGCTGGGTTTGGGAAGGCGAAGAGAGCCAACCCTGGCACAAGAACTGGGAAGAAAACTGGACCTACTGCTACAGGGTTGTGAGGAAGTACAGGATCTTGGATCCAAATGCCTGGTCCCTAGTGAGTCACTCTTCGGTCCTCCACCTAATCTTCTATGCTCCCTAATCCAGTAGCTGCTACCAACACACCCCAAGCCATCCTTCTGGAGTAGCCTCCATTCAGGGATCTGAATGGTAGTAGGGCCATAGCTGTTTTGCTGTCCCAACCACTTTGCTTCCCTAAGCCAGTGTCCCTTTTGCTGGTGTCTAAAGCTAGTCCTAGTCCTTTCTTTTTTTTTTTTTTTTTTTTTTCATTTTAAAACTATTTTTAATATCAGTAGTCAGCAAAGAAATGTTACTTTTTTGCTCAGCTGCAGGTTTTTCTTAAGCAGCTGTCATCAAGTTTTTATTAGCCTTGTGAAATTCAATGTTTTATATTCATGGTTTTTAAATGCTTCTACAGTTGTTTAAGATTTATGGGTTTAAAGTAACCTGATTTTCTGTCTATGTGAATGTATAAAATTATACCTTATAGCTGTGTGTATGTGATGGATAAAATCACAGGCAGATGTCTGTCTATAAAATCAGTACTTTGTAAAAAAAATACTTACATGTTGTAAGGTATAAAGTGTTTTTAGATGTCGAATACAAGATAATTTTACTACCTTTTTTTTTTTCTGTAGGTGTGCAGAATTACTAATTATGTATCAGGCTGATATTAACCATGCTGCTGAAAGAGGACAGACACCTTTGTACCTGGCCTGTAAAAATGGAAATAACGATTGTATTAAGCTATTGTTGGAAGGTGGAGCAGATCGAACAGTAAAAACCAGTGTAAGTTAACACAGTTTGTAAAGTTAAAGTACCTTGTATAGTACTGAATAACTGCAAACAGCTAGGGAATATTTATTTAAAGTTTTTTTTAAAGCTGGAATAAGCCATGTAATTTGAAATCAGTATTTTGTTCTTTTCATCATACTTTCTGCGGGGTTTTTTTAAGCTGTGTATTGTCTCTAAAATCTCCTAAATTATGCGACTTCTGTATTATTTTACATATTTCAGATTCTGCCTGCAGTTTGCTGCAGATTTTTCTTCAGCAAAACCGAACTCTTCTGTTTTGACTTATTTTTAATGCGGAGAAGTGGAGATAGGCGTTATGCTTCCACCTTTTATGTTAGGGTGCTTTATTGTTGTCCTTAAGGGGACCCCCACCCCCCAATGTGCCAGCCAGTATTGTAAAGTCTCATATATCACAAATGGGAGAATATGGCAAAAAAAATGGATATGCAGGAGAAAGGGAAGAGGACTGTCGCAAAATCAACATCTAGGTATTGCCCTTTTCAGGTGCTTTCCTGAAGTTTTTCTTAAGACTTTGACGTAAGCATGACAATAAATGTGGGATGTGGGATGCAGGCTGTCCAGAAACAACAGCACAAAGAGTATTAGCTTCACAGTACATTCCGCTCCTCTGTTACACTGAATTTTTTTGATTCATTTATTTTCGATTTGGAAAGTAAATATATTTGACTTGAAATGAGAGGAAGTTATGATGTCAAAACCATGAAAATAGCTGACTAATAAATTGATTAATGCAACATGAAACAAATTATTGATTATTAGAATCGTGTTAGTTTGATATATGATAAGGAAACAGTCTATTAACCGCAGGTAAGTCCTATATCACTTAGACTCTTCTAGAAAAGTTTTGAAGTTTCTGTCTGTTGGACTGTCCTTGGAGAAAGCTGTTAAATTTTCTTTCTGCTACATTTTATTCCCTTTCTATCACCCCAAACATATACAAGCAACTCTGTTTTCCCAAAAGATTATGATGTTACTCTTGCTTACCTTTATAATTTCCAAACAGAGCCTTCTATTCAGATTCATTGCTGATATAAGTTCTGCAACCATTTTTCTATGTGTTTGGTGGGAGTGTGCTTTTCGCTTTTGTTTTTTTTAGGATGGCTGGTCACCAATTCATGCAGCAGTGGATTCTGGTAATGTTGACAGTCTCAAACTCCTTATGTACTATGGAGAGCCAAACAATGGGAACTCTTTGACCGATGCGGAGCCTAATTTAGACTACTTTGATTTGGACAAGAGAGAAGATAACTATAGCAGTAGAGTAAAGCCTGTTATTTCTGCAGATCTCATCAACCATGCCGACAAAGAGGGTTGGACTGCTGCCCACATAGCGGCATCAAAAGGCTTTAAGGTCAGTCTATGTGAACAAGTTACAGTAACCTGATAGAATTTAGGCAAGATAAATCCTTCTTTTTTATCTTTGAAGAACTAAAACTTAAATATTAAATCTAAGTTTGTAATGTAGTTTATTGTCACACTTGATTTAACAGAGACAGAGAGAGAATTCCAGTGGATAATTTACCCCAGAGCTAGGTGTGAAATGGAGTGAATTGTCATATTTACATACCTGTCTCTTTTGGGACAACAACAAAAAGAGAAAACATGATTACTTGAGATTCAGATTTTCAAAGTTAAAGTGAGGTGAATCTCACCCTAAATGCCAATTCATTGGGTGTCATGTACTTAATATAGGTATTAGACGGACATAGTTTCCAGTTACAGTTAGGGATGATTTAACAAGGAACAATTTTTCCTGTGGGAGGAAGAGGAGGACAAGAAATCTGAGAATCAGATTTGTGCAGTAATTCATTGTTTAATTTGTTATTTCGGGCAGCCTTTTTAGTGGGCAATGAATAAGTTTTTGGGGGATTGGGGTAACTGATGACATGGAGAATGACCTTACAGGTCTTACAGATGATAAACAGGAAGATTTCTGGAAATTGAATATTACTTGAAAGATTTGACATCAGAAGCTTTACACTTCTAACACTGACTGTTTAAAGGATTTTTTTTTTTATGACAGCTGTCAGTCAGATCTTACTGTGAAACTTTTTACCCAGGGAGAAAATAGAGGATACTAAACACAGAAGAGAGTAAATTTTAAGAAAATATACTCCAAGACTTCGAAAATCAGCTTGTGATTACATGCGTAATTCAATATCTATCATTATGTTTGCTTTTTTCCCTTATAAATTTACTATGATAAATTCAAAGTAGGCACAGATTTAAGATTCAGTTTATTAAATTATGGGTTTTTTTAGGGACCAGCCACTGCTTACTCAGCATTTTGCATTACAAACAGTCAGTGTTCCATTATCAGTGTTTGTTAGGCAGGTACAGACTCTTATTTCAGGTTCCACTCATCTCAATTTAGATGGAGTTTAAGGCATTTGTTATAGTCTGCAAATACTTAAATAGTGTGCAATATGTTGCATCTTTCTGCAATAATATAATCCTCAGGACCTTTGAACTATATACTGTCTAAAAGAGGCTTTGGCTAGGTGTTTCCTCTGAAGGCTCTGACACTGGAAGTCTTCACATATACCTTTCATGAATAACTCGTGGTTTTGAGTTTCTGAGCACATTCCAAGTCAACTGTTTAATAAGATCTTCATTGAGGGCTGAGGGTATTTTCTTAGGTGATGAAGGCATCATATAGCTGTCAGTCTGATTCCTGGTTTTGATGTTGCCAAGACTTTATATAATTGTATTTGATTAAATGCATTTATTGACTCGAGAGATGTTTGGGATATTAAGAAGCTAAAGAAAGCTTAATAGTCATCGTCAAGTACTGTTAACACTTCGACTTCATTCTCTAATCCCTTATCTGCACTGCATGTCATTCATGACACTACATGATAGTTGCTGGCACTTGCACCCTTTTCTTTCGAGGTGCCATTCTTTACAGATTAATTATGCTAGGGCATCTTAGCTGCTATTTCATAGGCAACAGAGCCAACAAAACTTCTCATTTTGCTAAGGAAATAAGCCTCATTTCTTTGTTCTCTCCCACTTCTTTCTTCCCTCTTTACTTCCCACCTTCAGCCTCACGGTTCAGTCCTCTGCCTTCTGCTTCCTTTGCCATTCATTGCACCCATTTGAGAGACAGAGTTAACGTACTAACCTGGCAAGAAAATACGCTTTTTTTTTCTCGTTCATTTTCTTCTGGCGAAGTTAGTGAGCTAATTGATTTCTTAAAAGTTCTTACAAGTGCTGGAACCACAATCTGGTAAAATTTCGTCTCACGGAGAAATATAGCTTGAATGACTGTTATGTTTATGAAAGACAAAAGTCTTTCTCTTAGAACAGCTACAAAACAGGTAACAGTTGCCAAACCTGCAACAAACAGGGGGTTTTTTAATTTTAAAAGGACATCATGTTGTTGGCATCCACAGAATGTTTGTGCTCTGGCTTTAATAGAAATGCATTTTTATTTCACTGCATTGTTACTATGCTTACAGAAATTCAGGTTTACCTGCCAAAGAAGAGGATTGCAAAGTAATTTTAAAATGATTGGTTTTGTTTTGCTGTGTCTCACTCACATGGCGTGAGGCATGATGGAAATTCCTACTTGGTGAACTGCAAAGTGAAAACTGGTTTTATGGCTTGCCATCTGAATAGATTCATTAATTAGTCTGTATTAAGTGTTAGAATTGCTTTTTTAGTGTTGCTTGAATATTGAGGCCAAGATATTCAAAACAGGATGCATGGCTGGGCTTCTTATGTGAATACCTAAACTAGTGACCAATGTTAAGAATTTCTCGATTCAACTGATCAGCAATTGATGCTTGGAGACTGTAGCAGCCTGGCTGCGTATGTTCTGCCTTTTCAAAATCTTGATTTGAGACTTTCAAGTCTGCTATAAAATATTTTTACTCCTGGTTTTGAACTCTGTGAGGAACACCATTTGGACGCTGGTATATAGGAACTCCGTAGCTGACTCTCTTTGGAAATGCATGTGTAAGAATTTCAGTTAGGAGTTTAACTGCATATTGGTAGAACTCTTTAATGCAGCAAATGGACAAGTAAATAATACAGTTCTTACCTTTGCAGAACTGTCTAGAAATCCTTTGTAGCCATGGTGGACTAGAGGCTGAGAGAAAAGATAAGTGTAATCGAACATTGCATGATGTTGCTACTGATGATTGCAAACATCTCCTAGAAAACTTAAGTAAGTAAACGCTATCAGCACTATATAAAAATGTTTTAGTAAAGAGCTTGTGGGACAAAAATGAGAAATGGTAAAAGGGTAGTTGTCACTTTTTTGGCACCACAAAATTAAGTTTTCTTAACCTAGCAAGTTTCTGTTCTCCAAATTTTGCAAAAGCGTATGACAAAATTCGGTTGAAGGTTCTTAAATGACTTATGTCTTTGTTTTTAAGCCATTTGAAAAGATGGTATATATTATACATGTGCAAACATCCATATTCTCTTAAAATTTCTGAATTTAATATTAGTAATTACTTTTTCCAAAGCTATTATCCTCTTCTTTTCTTTTCTTCAAATTCTTGCAGGAAAATCACTTAGTGGTGGATAGCTGTCAAATTTCCTCAGGCTATGACAATCATCTAGTCATATCTGAATCTCTTTTTAGAGCATAGTTTAATTTGTTATTTTTTTATTCTTGAGGGGATTGTTTGTTTTATTCTTCAAAAAAACGTCTTAGAGACAACATCAAACAACTTCTTTTTTCCAACATCACTAACTTCTGTCAGAAGATTGTTCTTCTGTTGGAACCTGTTGTCTTCTTCCTTCTCTGTAAGTTTTCTCAAAATTCCGTAGAGCAGGCTGACCTGTGTATTTCTTGAGTTAGAACTTAGTCCATCCACTCACAAGTTCTGTGTTTTCTATTTCTCTGTATAATCAGAACTATTGTCTTTGTAGATTTGTATGCTCTGAATTTATTCACTTTTTTGTGTTTGTGTTGTGGGATGTAGGGCTGTGGGTAGTCAGGTTCACTGATTATCAACAAATTAGGGAAGCTTTCTGTGTGCTGCTTCTGATTTTCCTCTTCAGCTATTACAGTATCTCAGTTTTTTACTCTAGGTGCGGAGGGGAACACAACTCACTTTCTATTATAAACTCCTCTGTGGTCTGCTTCCTTATCAGACTGAAGCCAATTTCTGATGACTGAATCTGTAGCCTGTTAAATTGATGCTTGTATTATTTTCATCAGTCCTAGTACCCTGTTTCTCTGGTCAAGCTTATCATGAATCCAGCTGCTTTTATCAGGTCAGAACCTTTGTACTCCATTTCTCTTCTCTTTCATTTGTTAAGCCTGTAGTTAACATGAGTGCAATCATAATTACCTTTTTTGCCTCCACAATATCTGATCTGTGGAAGCTTGGAAACACCACTCTCATCTGGGTATATGCCTCAACAGGCCAAGACTGCATTTTGGGTAAGCTGTGTATGTACCATCCTCTACCTTCCTCACAGTCCGATAAGGTTTCCACTGCAAGGAATTACATGCATGTAGGACAGGAGAATGTGCTTCGACAGATCTGAAAGACTGGGGGCCAGGATTGCCAGCTATGCTGTAGAGGACACATGCACTGAAATTTAGGCATACACTGTACCTCTGTCCTAGGGGCCTGTTTCCTTGTAGAGAACCCTCTGTATTTCTTACAGTCTTTGCTGATTTCCCTGAGGTCCAGCCATCAGAAGGGCAAGCCTTTGATACATTTCTCACAGTCCCACATCTGAAGGATGCCTTTGAGTAATCTTTTCCCTATGGTAGGCTAGTGGGTTTAAATCAGAGCTTTTCTGACATCAGAAAAGCTTCATTGGTTTGTATCAGCTGAAGATTTGGCTTCTGAATGCAAAAGCAAAACCAAGATCATGTTGCAAGATGTCATAGCAAGCTAATATCTTTTTTTTTTGTGGTGCACTTATTTTTAATTTCAGGGATAATTTCTGAAAGGTATTGTTTTGGCATTAAACTGAGAAGATAGTTTCATTTTCACTTTTAGTCATCTAAATGATCCATATAGACTGCTGCTGCTTCTGTTGAGTTGTATTCCATTTTTCAAAGAGCAAGATTTAAAATAACGTCATTAAATTAATTTTGTTTCTAGAATGTGCATGTAAATTTCCTGCTTTTTTTTTAATATTTTGTCAACTTATTCTATAGCAAATCAAATATACACTTCCAAGTCAATTTTCTGTCTTAGCTCTCAGCTTTTTATTTAAAGATATTTGGCTCAGCTAACTGTTTTTTCCACTTGTGCACTAGTGCCAGAAAATTCCTTTCTGCATCGATAATAAAAATGTGCACAACCACAATAAACTGAAACATTAAGACACTATCTACCATCTGTCATAATATATAAGAAATAAGTCTGTAAAGAGGAAATAAAAGATTAAGTTTTCTCTTGCTTCCTGTTATTTGAGCATAATAATACTGTTTTTTTGTAATGTGGAAAAAGATAGATACCTTGATATTTGTTTTTCATCACTGCTCTGATTTTGTGGTGGTGATCTGTGCTGCTCTTTAACAGTTGCTTTTCTGTAGCAGGAGTTATTTTGTAGCTTTCCTTTGCAATATTAGATGTTATTGGTCTTTAATAATAGGACTTTTTTAATTGAGTTTTACAGTTTTTATCATTTTTGGTTTTCTGTTTTTCAACAGATGCTGTTAATGTACCTGTAAGGATTTCAGTCAGTGGCATTGAACCAGCCCACTGTGGTACAGAGGAATTTGATACAGAAAACACAATATGCGCTTTAAATATCCGCAAACAGACATCATGGGATGATTTTTCAAAAGCAGTGAGTCAGGCAGTGACAAACCATTTCCAAGCAATCGCTTCTGATGGATGGAGGAGCCTAGAAGACCTGTCATTTAATAGTGCTGCAGAATCCAACATTGGCCTCAGTGCAAGCAGTATATTATCTGTCAAACTAGGTACCAATATGGGTGTAATAAGAAAAGGAAAAATTGGGGGGGTTCTTGAATTTGTGAAATCTTGTGAGTAAGATAAAATATCTTTAGATTTCTGGATATTTTAAAGCTTAGACTAAGAAAGACCACTACTAGCTATGAAACTTTGAACAGTGCTGGCATGAAAGCGTTCTTTACTTTTAGCTATGTGTATGGTACAATTCATTAAGCACTTTAATATCATCTCAGGGACCATGCGGCCCTATGTTAATTAGTCCTTTACTCAATTTTGTACTCCAGAGAAGAGATCTGTATTACAGGTGAAATGAAAAAATTCAAAGCAAAGCCCATGCTACGTCTTTACAGTACATCCAGAATGTACAGTAAATCCAGACTGTAAATTGTCAGCATAGGTAGAACAGAACTATTCCTGTTTTACGTAACTTTACTTATCAAGGTAAAACAGAAAAATCTTTAAAATGGTGAGAAATTGGCCAAAATGTGGTGGTAGTAGTAACAGTTGCATAGGATTCTGAAAATTCACGTGCTTCATCTTAAATCCCCTTCCCCCCTTCACCTGTCCGCCATCCCAAAAAAACCTTATTCACATTAGACTGGGCAAATTATCTTATTTTACTTTATTTTACATGTAAAGATGTAAAGACAGGCTAGCTATTAAATTTGTGTCTCAGTTGGCACAAAACATTAGTATCCTCAGTCATGTATCAAATAATAATATGATTTAGTACATGGGACTGGTTGGTTTGTCAAATTTGTCAGTGTATGCACACAGTCTTTGTAAGCAAGTGAATACGTTTGAGCATAGGACACTTCATATAGACACAAGGAATATCTCTCTCTCTTATTTTTTCTTTTTAACAGGAAACATTTCATGGTCAACAGGTCAGATTTTTTCCCAGCCACCATGGGACTTTTTGAAGAACAACAGAGCTGAGCATATCACAGTGTTTTTGTTTGGTAATTTTCAATTTATAATTTTCAGTTTTGAGTGTTAAGACACTCCATATGAAATACATAATTTGAGAATCATTTGCTACTGGTTTTGTTCTTCAGTGTTGCTTGATCCTCAGAAATATCATATCCAATTAATTGTTTAACTAGATTTGAACGGGTCTACAACATTTAGAAAATATGCTGGCACATAAATGCCGTACCGCCTTTTTCAGTTACATAGTAGTATCCATTTTACTTATGTCATGGATACCTGTGCATCTATGCTGCTAGGTAAATGGCTTTCATTTCTTCACCATTTTAATTTGCATAGCCTGTAATTTTAGGAGATTGCTGTAGAATATTGCATGAAAAGCATATGTATCCATCATACATGCTTATAAACATGAGAGATTTGGAAAAGTTATTTGTGTATCTTTTTTTAAAGGACCTCAAGAAGGCTGCCTAAATAGTGTGACTTACGCATCTATGATCCATCTTCAGACACTTCAGAATTACCTCCGCCTGGTGAGTACTAAGCTAGCTTCTCTGTGCATGCTATTTATATGTGAAAATACTTCTGTAATGGTGTTGACTAAAAAAATTGATCTTCTACTCCATGAAAGAATGTCAGGATTTCTAAAAAATGAAATGGGATGAAAGCTGTTATTTTAAAATAAAGTTCTCCCTAAATCTTACCCCAATAACTTCAGTCACATGAGGGCTTTAATTTTCTTCTTCAAATAGCTGCCATCTGATTAAGTGAACTGCTTAAGAAAATATATTCAAAGCTCTGTGATATCTTATTTCTTTCCAAAGTTATTTCATTCCACTTTTTGAGGGGAAAGTAAATTAGAATAACATTCATGTAAGCAATTATTTGAGACTGGAATTTTATTATTAGCTTTTATATATATATATATATATATATTTCCTGTAACCGTTACAATTTCTTTAATACCTCAAAGTGTAAGGATAATTGGATAATATGAGTTAACTTTCATAGATCGTTTGTTTTAACATTGCTAATCAAATTAGAATTAGTTTAAAATCTGCATAATTTCTGCTTGGATGGTATTTTATGTTGTTAGAAGAACAGTTACATGCCATAGGTTTCTGCTGTATTCAACAATACTGCACAATGGTATGAGGGTATTCCTTTACTGACTTTTTAGAGATAAAGTAATTTTACAGTTGAGATAGATGAAATCATTTTTATTCTACTGTATTTATAACATGATCCCATTCGATTGGAAATAAAGTCCTTAGTCTAAGTCCTTAAGTTAGCAGTGACTTAAACTACTCTGATGATTTTAACATCATTCTGGTTTATCTATTTTAACTCAAAATCAAGGAAATATTTGTGACTCCTAAACTCATCCTCCCTACATGAAGTTTTCAAGTTTTAATGATTGTTATAATGACAAAATACCTTTTCATGTAGTTTTATAAATTAGGATTTAAATTTATCAATATATTTCCAAGATGCTGTGTGCAAATATTGCCTATTTTGAAACTAATATAGTAAGGATTATCAACTCCAATAGGGCAAACTTTCAAGAATAATTTATTGTCTGTCTGTAGGTTGAGCAATACCATAATGTCATTTTCCATGGTCCAGAAGGAAGTTTGCAAGACTATATAGCATATCAGATAGCGGCCTGCATGAAGGTATTAACAAAAACATGTAAAGTAAATTAGTTCATAAATTAGAGTTTGCACTATTTCACCAAATCTATACATTTTCAACACAGCAAAAGCAAGTGGCTGCAGGATCCACATGTGAAATTGTTAAAGTTGAAGTGGATGCTGGTTTCTCCAAGGAGCAGCTTGCAGAACTGTTCATCAATAGTGGTAAGGTTATTTCAGCAGGACTGATTTTGGTAATTTGCAGGAAAATTTTTAATGGTACAAAGTAAAGAAATACATTAAAACATTCTGCATAGTGGGTGGCATGTTTTAACAGAACCCATAGTTTTCCAGGTGCGTGGGGAAGAATGTTGAAACTTCCTGGTGTAACTTCAGTCTATGTCAGTTTTTTCTCCCAGGAAATCTTGATCACGCTTTGGAGGATAGCTTGTGCCAGTGATTATTCCCACATGTCATTTTGAGTGCCATCACATTGCTGGGAGAGAAGAGACCAGTTAGTCAGAAGTCAGCTAGGCTTTGGTGTTTGGCCTGGAGGCGAGAAAATCAGTCATAGTCTGGTTTGTTTACTAGCCACTGGCTCTTAGAAAATCTTCTTCTCTTGGATGCTTTACTCTGTGTCAGCAACACACTCTTCTTAATAGTCTGTGCTTGCATTTCAACACTGTGCTGCTAGTTGAGTCTCTCATTTTTCTGCCTGCTTCTTGCCCCGTTGTTCTGCCACATCTCCTCTCCTAGGAGAGCACTCTCCTTCTCTCTAAATGGTTCCATCAGACCCAGAGGAGGTACCTGTCCTCCCTGCTATCCATCTATATCTTAGTAAAACAGGGCAGTAATATTCAGGAAACTACAAATAAATAGCAATCAGCAGCTACAGTCAGTTGCTGTAAGTTTCGCCCTATTACTCATCATTTTCCTTAATGACCATCTTTAGTACTGCCTTCAAGAAGTTCTGAAACAATGCAAGGCACAATATACTCAAGTGTTTTGTTTAATATTTGTGTTATAGAAGCATTCACCTGGGATTTAGTGTTACAGGAACACTTGCAAAGGCTGTATATTTTTTAGGCAATAATGTTAAAATCAGGAAAAATAAAGGAAAATATCTGAAATGTGAAAAAAGGAGATGGAGAGAGAGAGAGAGAGAGAGAATGAAAATTTTAATGCCTGTTAGGTTCAGGTGCTACTGTTTGTGCCTCAAGCTAGCTCTGCTTATTTGGGGGATTCTTAAGATATTGAAGGAAGTTTTGAAGAGAGAACAGTAGCAAACAAAGAGGCTATGTCATAGAATGATTAAGTTTCTTATAAACATGGAATATTCTGAATCCTTTTATCACTACACAGTATAAAGAGTACATGGTAAAAGTTTAAGATGTGTTACAGCAAATGAAAGAAATGTTTTCAGAGGTATTTGCTATGTTTTCTGTAGTATTTATTTTCAGTGTGCTGAAATCCTTCCTATCTATGAAGATCCCATTATAGCCATTTGAGGAATTTATTTTAATAATAGCTTTCAATTTTTTTTCTTGTTACTGTACAGTATGATATTCTTTCCATTGTTTGATTTTATGCTTCCAGTTTTGAACATATTATACAGTCTGTTTGCTTCTGTGAACGAGTTAAAAGGCAAAAAAAATCCTTTGTTGCATTAGTAGCAGTAAAAGCTGTATACATAAATAAAATTCAATTTTCATAAGTAGACATTAATGGGATTTTTATATTTCAGCTTGTCTGGTCCCAGTTAAACAGCCTCCTATAAGCAAGACAACCATTGTGATTTTAGAAAATCTGGAGAGAGCTTCTTTATCTGAATTACTAGGAGATTTTTTGGCACCTCTTGAGAATCGGAGTTCAGAAAATCCTTGCACTATTCAAAGAGGTATCTAAAGAATTTGGGATGGCGAAATGTTTTTACTACAGTACAGTTGTATTATAATACATGACAAACAGGGAACAGGAGAAAAATGTAATTAATTCAGTTTTTATATTTTATTGCAAACAGTTGTTCTTAACCAAATACAGCATGTTTTAAGGCTAATTTATGGTGGGGTTTTTTTCTTTTTAATTATGTCACTGCTTCTTGCTTTTATATGAAATCACGTCAAAGCTTTAAGTATTTCAGTAAAATGTTTTGTGGTTCATTTTTAGCAAATGGAGTTTCTGGTGCCTTTTACTTTCATGAGAACTGCTTTTTACTGGGGACAATTGCAAAGTGTCATCTTCATGGCTCTGATCTGCTGGTTCAGCAGCATTTCCGTTGGGTTCAACTTAGGTGGGATGGGGAGCCAATGCGTGGCTTGCTTCAAAGGTTTTTAAGAAGAAAAGTTATAAACAAGGTAAGAACTTGAATCGGCTTCAGCAACTTTGTTCATCACCAGGTCTGTGAAATACGTACAATGGTAATGTCAAAAGCTGAGCAGATAACTAAGTTGTTTCAGGAAAAAAGCATTCATTTCTGGGAAGATACAGGCTGTGTATCTGTAAATGTTGTGCTTGGCCTCATTTAGGAAGGTGTGTGGCCATGGCTGATTAGCATAAACACACAGGTTGGCTGCAAATAATGATACTGTGGATACTTGCTTATCCACTGTACGTAAACATCCTTCAGTAATTTTTTCATCTTCTGTGTGAGCATGACAGTAAGAATCTGTTCAGCAAATGTAAAATCCCTTTCTCAGGAATTTATTCTATATATCTAAGATAAGATAGTTATATGTCATAGAATCATAGAATGCTTTGGGATGGAAATGTGTGCATTGTCTAAGTTTTAAGCAGCAAAAAGAGTTTTCATGATTTTCAAATCAAAGAGGAAAGAGAGGTGAAAATATATCAGTAGGGAAGTTGTTTTGAGCCAATAGGCCTTCTGAATCTGGAACAAAAGTCCAAAAGAGAATAAAGATGTACGTCTCTTTTAACATTAACAAATAAACGGAGGATGAGAAACGAAAAGAAAGATGTGGGCAAAAGCAGAATTGTGGAATTTTGAAAGTTATTTGGAAGAAAACCATTCCAGTGTGATAGCAGCTATTGCAGACAGTCAGGCAATGTTAGACATTGGGAGGGGGAGTTTAATTGAAACAGCTGCAAAGGAAAATAACCTTGGCAGCAGAATTTTGAACAGGCTTGAAAAGGGAGATTGTTCTAGGAATAGAAAAAACTGTCAGTAGTAAACAGTCCTGGTCTGGGACAACAGAGCTACTGTCGGTTCTGCGTGTTCAGCTGTATGTATCTTGGTTATCTTTGGGGATGTCATCTCCTGTACTCTGTGCCACAGTTCTCATCTATAATAGCTTACTGATTCAAAGAGATCCTAAAGAGGAAATGTGTGGTAACCGAACATTTCAGTTATGATAATGAGGAAATTTAGGAACATTCCTAGGTATTCTTTAATAGCAAGAACAGGAACACAGAATATGAAAAAGAATCATGTGAAATGTATCAATGAAACTCTTAATAGATTACTTTTCTTAGATTACTTTTTTCAGGTGCATAGTTATTTATAAGTTACCTTTTTCTGCATTTCCTTTTTTCCCCACGTGCTTTAAATCTTTGAGTCCCTACAGACATAGTAATCTGGAACCATTATGAGTGGTTGTCTGGTTGAGGGTATGAATGGTGTCCAGAATCCTTGCAAAGGATGGGGAGGGTAGCAATTGTCTGTAGGCAAGAAGGTAGGTTGGTTGAAGCTGGTATCTTGCAGATACGCTATAGTGCTGGAATGAGGTATAGGCCAGGGGACAACGCAGTAAAGTACATAGCAGAATTCTCCTCCATCCTCTTGAGGAGAAAGATTGTATTCTCAAGCCTACACTGGAGAACATCTAGTGATCTAAGCTCCTTTCTAAAAGGACAGAAACATTTTAATCGTAGATCATTCAGGATCAAAAAAGACTGTCTTCAGCTGAGCACAAGGCCAAGAAATACAGCAATGCAGACAATTGCAGAAGCAGTGGTGTTCTGACTTGTTCACAGACAAAGGCTGGATCAAACTTATTCTGCCAAACTGCTTTGGCTACCAGAAATTGCAGCATCGTGTAACAGATGTCATTTTCAGGCTCTTTTGTTTAGGCTGAAAAGCAATCCTCGGTCTCATAGGTTAGGGTTTAACAATGTAATAGGTTCCTACCTCCGACTGAAGTTGAACAGAATTTGGGTAGTAATCTCATTGAGTTTATTTTCTCTAAAGCATATATGCAGATGGTGGCTATTTGGAGAAAAAAAGACATGTGTCTTCCTGTATCTTCCCTAATTAAATAATGAATAAAAATGCCCAGTGTGCTAGTACTTTTTTTTTTTTTTTTTTTAATACATACATGTGCCATATGCAAACTCAAATGCCAGTTGGTGTGGGGCTTAAAATAGTGGATTCCAAAGTTAAAAATAGAAGAAAGATTAATGTGTTACAAAAATCTAAGGGAAAGTAAAAGCACATTTATTGTTTGAACAAGAGACTATCTCAAAGGTCCTTGCTCTGTATTCTGATACCTTGTTTGTGCCTTACTATTCATGTTTTCAGATGAAAAGCTCTTTTCCCCTTATTTTGGACTATTAGGGTATATGGGAACAGTTTAAATGTTTTTTGACTCTGTTAAGAAGCTCTGGCTTCAGTGCTGGCAAATGCTATCCCTAGTGCATCTTTTAGTGCTTCCTTTAATCCAAACTGTTCCAGAGGATAATCCTATGCTTAGGATGATGAAGACTGTAATTTGGAGTCAGATGAAATAGAAGTTTCTTCTGGCACCAAATAATTTGCCTTTAACAAGGCATAATAAAAAATATAAGTCTTAGAGGAAGGCATCTTTTCTTCATTGCTACTAAATCTAAAATCAATACGGAAATCCACTGAGAACATGCCTGGATCAGACATTACTGTTCAGTGTGATTGTATGTTCTTTTATATGCCTTATTTATATCATTGCATCGGATGTGGTAGGTCTCTCTTGTAATTCTAATCTTAAACACCGTAGAAAAAGCACTGCTGCCAAATTTGTGTCTCAGTTTCCCACAAGAAAGTAAAGGCATGTCAACTTATTGATAAGGAGATACCTTTTAAACTGTAATTGGGGAAATAAGTTTTAATACAACAAGATTTCAATATACTCCATAAAAAAGATTGACCAGTTTTTGACTGTTCTTGATTTTTGTAATAGCAACATACCAGGAAAAAAAACAAAAACCAAAACCAAGCCTTTGGGGGGTTTCAACAAAAGTGTTTGCAGCAGAGGTCTTATGTCATGTCAAACATCTTTTCTCTCTGCAGTTCAGAGGCAAAGTACCTCCTCCATGTGATCCTGTGTGCAAGATCATAGACTGGATTCTTGCTGTTTGGCACCAGCTGAACTCTTGTTTATCACGTCTAGGAGTGCCTGAAGCACTTATGGGGCCAAAACATTTCTTCTCTTGTCCCGTGGTGCCAGGGCATGGCCAAGCAACGGTGAAGTAAGATTTCTATTTCCTGTTTGACACTGTTCAGTGCCGACTAGATACTTATAACAAACGTAGCAGTTACGTTTCTCCCCAAACCCATCTGACTCAGCAACCTTGAAAATATGTTAGTGGAAGTTACTGAAAGTTTTAAACTTTTGTTTGATATTTAATTACTAGAAGAGCAATTCTGAAGGACACAAGTGGGAACTGGGTGCCTAACACTGCTTAAAAGTCAGTCTTGTTGTGATCTTTCAGTTATTTTCTGACACAGAGGTTGCAAAATATTACTTGAACTGGAATGGCTAATACTGCTCAACTCTTGAAAGGTTTGGTTCTTCATTTCAAGACAGCACTGTAAAGAAAACTGTTCATTAGTGAACAGACCAAAATAAGATTCAAGAATTCTGAGCTTGAAAAGTTGGTAAAGTCTCCTTTTGAAGTTTTGGAGAATGATTTCTCACTCTTTTCAATATCTGGTATAATTTTTAAACATACATACAATTTCACAGATGTATTAGCTTAGTAAATAAGGCAGATATATACTTTTTAGCTATACACATGGTTAGATGTCCAGTAACATAAAAGAAGAATGATGAAAATTTTGTTTTTTCTTGCCTACAATTGCATGAACATCTGCTTACATTCCAGCTTCTCTGCAAACACTAGCAAGTGATACAAGAAATAGTTACAGAATTCTAAAATATATTAATTTCATGCTAAGATGTTGTTTGGCTATATTAGAAAGGTAATGAGCCCCTAATTAAGTTTCAAACTTATTCAGAATTCAAATAACAACGTTGGTTTCTGGAGATGTGACATTACTTTTCTCGCTCTGCTTCATAGCATTCTCCTGAATTGCCACTTCTGTTCCCTCTCTGACTTTTCTCTCTTGTACTAGTTTCTGCTGACCCTTCTTCCAGGGTCCTTTGCTTAGCACGTGCAGTGGCTTTTTCATCTTTTGTTCTGTCCGCAGATCTTGATACATTTTGCTTGTCCATTTTCCTTTTTTTTCTAAAAGGACGGATTATCTAATATCCAGAGTAATTATCAAAGTCTAAATGTGGATGTAGCGTTGACTTGAAATTTTATGGGTGCTGTGAAATAAAAAGAGAATAACATATACCATGCTTTGTCTCCTGTCTCACTCTTGAATCATGTCCTCTGAAATGTCTTAATCATTTATTTATTGCAATGGCATTAGTAAAGGGCAGAAAAACTATTCTTTAGATACTTTAATTATACATTTCTGAGTTTGGGTTTCTCCTAAGTGTAGCTTTGACGGGATTCACAATGCTTCATTTTGAGCACAACCACAAAATGTCTTTTACAGTAGCGATATGCCATCTAACTCCTCATTTTAATGTAGTTTTTGTCCACTAATAAACAATTAAAAAGCACAGTGAGCACTTACTGGATGCTTTTAGTTTAGCAGCATGATGGCTAACAGTGTGGTCATATAACTAGCACTAAATAGGTTTAATTAGCAGCTCACTGGTTGCTGTTATTTCAGTCTAATTAACCACTCCTGTCCTCGTGCCCCTCCTCTCCACTGTGCTATTCTGCTGCTTTTTGCATTTGTTAAAGCTTCACTGGGTCAGTTCAATTCATGGAGACAGTAGGCAGCTATCTACAAACTGGGGTTGTCTGGGCTAAGCGTTAGCACGAGGCAAGTGGCAGCAGCAGGCAGCTGGGAAGGGAGAGAGAAGGCGTGAGAGGAAATTGTTTCCCGCTGCGTGCTGTTTCATGTAGCTTCACTTGTTTTGGAGAGTGGAGTGAATAAATGAAAATTTTAGCTACCTTTTTTTCTTGGTTATGATCTGGGGAATAAAGATGATGTTGCAGCAGTAAAGAGTTGCTTTACAGCTCTTTTTCAGGGGTGGGGGAGCGCTATACCTTTCCAAAGTATCAGATATAGCAAAGAACTGGGGACTTGATCAAGATGAGCACAAATGAAAAGCAAATGTAGGACTGAATTTAAACACCAGGTTGGAATTTTATTAAGAGAGGATGGCATTGTACAGCCCGTTGATTGTTAACTGTTAGATTAGAATGGGCTTAACTAATTTTATCTTTGCAGTGTTCATTTCTGACCATTTATACTAGCAATATTGCAAAATGTCAAAAGCTTACATAGGTAGAAATCAAGAGACAGAGTTCTTTATTACTAAAATGAAAGCAATTGTTTATTTTGGCAGCTTAACTCAGCGAGCAGAAGCAGACTGTGTCTATATGGAATGGTATCTACAACACCGTGCTAAGGAAGCTTCAAGGAACATTTCCAATATGCATTTTACATCTTATTTTAACAACTGTACTAATTATTTTTCGAAGTAATGTAACTTTTATCGAGCTTATACCAGGACTTTGTAGCATGGTTATATATCATAAAAACTCAATCTTATGCTTCATAACTAACCAAAAATACATCTACTAAATGATTCATGCATTGTAACTTTAAAAAAAAAAAAAAAAAAGTCTGCATTTTCTTTTTAACCAATCAAAAAAATCATCATAATCTTTGGGTAATAAGATGGCTTCTGTGTATCAGCGTCTCCAACAAAATGCTTCGTTTAAGTCAAACAAACATTTTAGCTTTCACTTTTTCTGAATGGATTTCTGGAAAGCTGAAACACAACATTATAGGCTATCATTTCCTGAAGACCTTTAATATAAACCCTCTGGCTCCAAATGTTACCATCTTCCTCCTATAAGAGGGTATAAGGAAAAAAAAAAAGAGTTGGATTTGATCTAAAAAAGATTGTCTATGTCATATAGATGTGAGCTGAGCATTAAGCCTGAAACTCCTAGCCTTTTTCCCTTGAGAACTATAAGCTGTAACAAATAGCATTTATTTATTTCCTAATACAAATTTTTCACTTCTGTGCTAAAACAACATAATATTTCTCTCTTAGAAAAGCAAAAGTCCCACAAGAACCATGTCCCTTTGAATAAATTTTTTGTAATCAGACCCAGTCCCTAAACCAGACAATCTGGAATATCCACATCATCCTGGAAACACAGTTCACCATAGATCAAATAAACAAAAGGAGAGTGAGAGCAAGGCAGCTGTACGAATAGAAAGGTCTTGTAAGCTGGACAAGTTTGGAAATGGAAGAATACTGGAAAGGGTGCAATCATAACTGAATACCTCCTTTTTCCCACCCTGGCAGCAAATAGGCTATGAATGAACACTTGCAAGCATGGAAACTTCTCCATGCACTGACAAAGGTGAAAGGGGATTTTTTTGTATATACATGAACACATATCTTTCTGGGACATTCTTTCTTTAAGCCTTAAAATGAAAAGGATGTTTTATAGTCCTTATCTGAAGGAGGAAAAGCATCAGATGATAAATGATTTGCCAAAGCAATCTGAAGAAAGTTAGGTCAAATAATTTATTATAAAACAAACAAATAAACCCTACCTTAAATAAAATCAGTTCCTCTCTGAAATGGGGTACAATAGGAAGTCCAAAATATATGTGTTCCTGAAAAAGAAAAATCTGATACGTTACCTAAAGTATAAAATCTTGGGGTTTGATAATAGTCTCTGAAGTTAAGGGACTCTCTGTGTGCCTACAGGTGGATGTCCAAGTTATGGAATGCTGTGATAGCTCCCAGAGTTCAAGAAGCAATACTCTCCAGAGCCTCTGTGAAAAGACCATCTGCACCAGGACAAACAATAGCCAAAAAAAATCCTAGCCAAGGTCAACAGGCTGTTGTTAAAGCTGCTCTCAGTATCTTGCTAAATAAAGCTGTTTTGCATGGCTGTCCGCTACCCAGAACAGGTAACAGTGAACAGCCTGAAAGGCTTGTTGTACATTGCCAAAGTGGGGCTTTTAACTGTTTAATTCCTTTTTTCAAACTTTCACAAAACATAACTGTAGTTATGATGGGAGGTGAGTGGGTAAAAGCATTTATAGCCACTAAACTAAGTAGCTGTATAAGGTAGTCAAATTGCAACTGTCAATTCTTAACATTGTTCTACTTTTGTTTCAGAACTAGATAATTATATAGCAGACTTTAAGGGAGGAAATTTTCCTTTATCTGTGGTTTCGAGCTACAAAAATTGTAGCAAGAAAAGAAGTGAGAATGCTTCTTGGAGAAAAGTGAGCACAAGTCCTCGCAAAAAGTCAGGCCATTTATCCTCCCAGTCATGGAATAAGCAGGAGACAAATACTGAAGGTAAAGCTTTCTATTTTCAATTCTGAAAGAAGGTGTGGGGCTTTAAGCCACATAGATGTGAATCTAACTTTTCTTCTACGTCATGAATTAAAAATTCTCAATTAAATGACACTCGTGTTTATGTTTACCAGTAAAAAATTGTTTACTTTTTTCCCCACCAATTTATTTCTTTGTGACTGTGAGGCATCCTAATTATAATTTTTGTTTGTTTGTTTGTTCTAATGCCCTTCCTGTTGTCTGATAATGAGGGAGCTTTGGCTCAAGTGGTGGAAGACTGAGCAGTGGTTCCACCTCATATTGCATGGAATGATGCTCTATCATTCTCTTCCTCAATGCCAGATGAGAGAAAGCTTCATTACTTGATTGGTACTCCTTAGTTCTGCACCTAATTTACAGTAGACCTACTTTTGGGGGTTTTTTTACATTACTTTATAGCTTCACCACAATAATTTCTGTTATCTGAATCCAAGCAAAAATAAATGAATACATGCATCCTCAGATCGTGCATCCCTTGTTCAATCTTATTAGATAAACTGAGTAGAATAATCTAGGAGGCCTGTAGTTGAAGGAAGAGATCTTTGGGTTTAAATTGAAGATTTTTATTTGATTTTCACTTTAATTGCAAAAAATAAATGTAAAAAATCTGGCGTAGTCACAGACACCATAAAGTTTTCAAGAAGTTTCCACACCATTCTCAGTATGCTGCTCGATAAAGAAGGCTTTATATGACTGGGTCTATGCATGTGTATAAATGTGAAAGTTATTTTAGTAGCTGACACTTTTGAAATGTCTTTTCACCTCAAGATCATAAGCCATCTAACAAGCAGTTTACTACACAAGGATAACATCTGGATATGTGCAGAAGCAACATATCCTTCTTCTAAAAGTACACATCTATCTAGAAGGAAAACTTGGGAATACCATAACCAAATACAATATCAAACAGGAAAACTTCTAGAGGACAAAATTAAATTGCTTATCTTTGCTTTCAGAAAATGAAGGTAACTCCTTCAGAGAGAAGAGTTAGGAAGGGATTTAGAGAGAAAGAGGCTTCCCCACACATACACTTTAGAAACAGTAAGATTCTAGCCTCAATTACCTCACATATAAAAGACTGAAATACTTGATGTCTGGTACTTTGTAATGTTAAATTGAGCTATTCATTTCCTCAGCTCTTGTTCAGAAAGAAGTCTGCTTTTGCTGACCTGCAACTCTAATGTCCTGATTTTGCTTGCTAGTTCTTGAATTGTGAATTTACCTAATCCCACTAAGAAGATTTAAGAAATCAAACGAACATAACGTGGAGTAGGATGGTTGATACTGTATCTTGTACCCAAGAATGTTCTTGGAGTTCAGTTAATATCTGTGAATATAAGTAAAAAACAGAATGGTGAATTTAATTTTAGTAGCCTTCCATTTCTGACTATCAGAATCAAATGTTGTTCCTGATTCCAAGTAAGGGTAAGTTGTTTGATTTTACTTAAATGAAGCAAATGTAAATCGTTTCCTGCTGACAAGTGATTTCTCTTTGAGAGAACTAGTAATGGTGGTTCAAGTGCCTCGCACAGAAACCTCATGTTCTGTCTTCTACAAAGGCTTGGGCAACTCATGCCTCTTTTGCCATTTTAGGTGTTCCATGTGGCCCTAATGCTACTCTGAGCAGTTTCAAGGGATGTATTCTGATCTTTAACACACTCTATTGATATAATTAGCCAGTAAATGGGAACACATTTTCCCTGTTTATCAGATTTTAGAATGAAGAAATCAACGCACATGATATCACACTAATAAGTCAGTCTCTCTTTTGTGCAGGTATAAAATCTAAGACTATGTTGCAACCAAACTGTAAGAAAAGAGCTTCTCTCACCGCAAAGTAAGTTTTAATTTCTGGTATTTGTAACACTTAGTAAACAATAAAGATGATAAAATTGTGTTGTAAACCAGCACATTACGATGAATAGATAAAGAGTTTGTATTTGGTAATGTTTTGGTTCTACATCTGAAGAAAGGAATCCTTTTTCATTTCTGAGAGAAAATAAAATTTATGTACTTCAATATAATTTTAGAATCCATTTCTGTAATTCAAACCTTGCAGCACTACGTGTCTTTTTATGTAACAGTAGTCTATGGCTTAAGAATATTATGTAACACTTACTCTGCCATGAAAAACCAACCATATGCTTTTTTCACCTGGCATTATATTTTAAAAACTTCTCTATCTCTTTTAGCTTACTGAATGGCAATTCAAAATGGTATAGTACATGCACTTTAGTCTAAATGATACAGCCTTTCTCTAAGAAAGCGTATGAATTAGCCCAAGGGAACTGCATTTGAGACTGTACTTCAATCTGAAAGCTTGGTCCTACCATATTCACAGGCCCAGAGAGCATAGAATGCTTATGCTTCCAGTGTGCCAGGGGTTTTTTAAGAGTTTGGAATTAAGTCCAAGAAGAAGAGTGGAATAAAATTGATTGCTCCGTCTTAAAAAGAGGAGAATCTTTGGAGACAGTGGGCAGAAGAATCCTGTGTTAGAATTTCAGAATGGAGAGAATAATTTGAATAGAAAGAAGATCTATTATGATAAAACAACTATTGCTGCCACTTAATTAGATGTTATTTTCTTTCTTTGTGTGGTAGTAGAGGTCATTTGGAAAGAAATTACTATTTTCCAGATGTGTATAATATTTACTTTTAAATTCTGTATCATAGCTTAATTTTAATTGCTGTCTTGGTTTTTTTTTTTGTTTGGTTGGTTGGTTGGTTTTTTTTAACCAGACCTTCAGAGAAGGATCAATTGAGAACGTTAAATCTGGAGCAAAGGCTGTCCCTTGGTTCGGATGATGAAGTAGATCTTGTGCAGGAACTTCAAAGTATGTGTTCCAGCAAATCTGAGCCTGATATAAGCAAGGTAAACACAAGATTTTTAAATAATTTATGTCATTACCATATGCAGTTGTTTGCTACGTGTTTAAAATAAATTTTTAATTTACAAGCACCACTTGAACTGAAGAAAATTATTAAATTATTTGGGAATAAGCCAAAGTCAACTAATAAATTATACATTTGAGGGTAAGTGTTCTGGTTTAATATACATTATTTTAAATTATACCTTCACTATTTTTTCTTGTAGAGGTTTTTGCAGTGGAGGCTGAAATTTATAAGTTCATAAATGCTAGAGACAATAGCCTTCTCTGCATTATTGTTCCCCATGTTGGCTTTCATGCTATCATTGCTTCCACTGGGAAACTGTTTTGTAGTCTTAAAGACATAGAAAGTTTTTCCTAATATGCATTGCACATTCGGTTTTTTTAATGTAATCCCATTAGCCATCGCAGAACTGGCTCAAAGCTCCTCTGCTGCGTAGGCAAAATTCAGTTTTGCTGCCCCAAGCAAGAAAGAATGGATTGGCCTAATTCTTTTTCTTTAACAGTGGCAGAAGAGGGTGAAGGAGGCTTGCCAGACTCATAGGTTTGGGGCTAAGTTCTATGCTGGAATGGGTTTGGGGTGGTTATGGGAGGCCTGTTGGAGCAGAGGGTAGAGCCGTGGATCTCTCTAATTTTTCATTCTACATCAAAAGCATCCAGCTCTCCCTGTAGCTGTAGCTGTTTATTCTTTTCCTTCTTTCCTCCTAGCACAGCTGAAGTAGATGGCTGCGACAGCAGGCTGTGTTCACCCCGGAGCAGCTGATCAATATCTTTTGAAACGCAGATAGAGTCAGTCTTAGACTATTGTCCACTTAGGCTGTGCATTACATCCTCTAGGATCTCCCTGAACAGCCGTTCCATTAGTTTTGCTTTTTTAATTATTCTGTTTAGTCTCAGAAGTCCACCAAGTTTTATTAAAAAAAGAAATACTGTGTTTGGGAAGATTTTTCAACCTATTTAATGAAACGCTTTATTATGGTGTTTTGGTTTGTTGTTTTGTGTTGTTTGGGTTTTTTGGTTTTTTTTAAAAAAGTACTTACAGTACTTGCATGAGTCACATGCACCAAGCTGGCAAGCTAATCACTAGTCAGTTAGCAGGGATTTACCATATCTATCCTTGAAAGAATAGGATGTGCTTAAAGAAATGGTAACCAACTTAAAATTGTGTTTAATAACATGTAAAATGTAATTGCTCGTTGTTGACAATTCAAGGAAATACGGGTTAGATAAGGAAGGAGATAGATGTCACTGTCTTTTGTTCAGTTTCCTCACCATGGGTGGAACCATCAATGGCTGGAATTTCTGTTGTTAATTCCCTAGCTGCCTAGTAGAGCCTTACTTCTGTAAGGGTGCTGTTGCCTGTTTTCTTTGGGTGATGTAATTTCAGGCTGCCATCAAAATAAGTACTTCTACTCTCTAATTTGCCCTTTCACTCGAATATGTTCCTGCTGCCTCTGTTATGTTGGGATTGAGTACTTTTGCAGTTGTAGAGTTGGATCGGATCAGCTTTCCCCAGGATAAAATACCTAGTTTTCAGTGAGGACAGAAGGCTGATCAGACTCTATTTGCTATTGCATGGTCACAAGGACATGGAAAACAGTAGGGAAGAAACATGGCAGGAGGAAGAGAAAAGGATCATTCCTTTCTGTGATGCTCCTGGGGCTGGATAAAATTTAATGGGAAACTGCCCGTATGCTCTGCTGAATAGTATTGCTCTGGAAACGTATGTTTAATCTTCCTCTGATAACAGTCGATGTGAAATCTCTCTCTTTATCTCCCGTCTCCTACAAATACACTCAAGAGTAAAGGAAAGATATTTTAATCATTCTTTGCGTATTTATGCATTGCATTGCACAGAAACCACATGAAAATAAAATCAAGACTCCACAATTCAGCAAATTAAAACATAATCTCTGCAGTGAATAATTAAAAAAAAGTCACCATTTTCTTACTTTTTTTAGATTGCAGATTCTAAGGAAGAGCTATTGATGTTCAATAACACTCAGAACAGTCCTGTATTTTCAGCAAGTGGTACTAACCCAAGTAAAACAACAGCACAAAAGGTAGGTGAAATGAGTTTTGTAGTAGGGTAGGAAAGGTGTCTTGAGTTGCTCCAAAATCTGAATTCCTGATTGGAACCAAAGAATTAGTGTTCCAGTGCCCTGTTTATTACAAGAATAAACTGTCATGATTCTTAGGAAACTTGCTAGACATACCATGCCAAGTTTCTTCCATGTGTCTTAATGGAAACTAAAGATTTATTAAACAATGGATGTTATTTGCTTCAGTTTTCATGTTTATATAAAGCCATCTCCCTAGGCCAAGTAGTGTTAACATTACTTTGACATTGTAAGTTATTTGCATCACAGTTTGAGAGAAATAAAAGCCCTCAGTTCATTTTTTCCCCCAATTAATATTCTGTAAGTTTGCAAGAGCGCAAAACTCTTAAATTCTTGATGTAAAATTGCTGGCTCATGGTTGATTTTTGTACCGCATTTCTTTTTTTTTGTGATTACCCAAATATATATGTTTTCAAACCACTGTTTTCCTAAGTGTTATTATCTAAGTAGAATTGAGCTGCTCTGGTGTCAAAGTTCTCAGTGGCAGAAATTTTGAGGAGACATGATGTTACCAGAGTTTGTGAAGAATAGCATTTTCTTTTTTTTTTAAGAAGGGATTCGGTTTCTTTTTTCTACCTAGCTGTTTGTTGTAATATACCATTGTCTTGCCATATTATTTATGAGAAATCAAAAGAAACCCTATAAGTTTGGTGATTCTGGGAAAAGATAGTCTAAATGTAAACAAACTTTAGTAACTTCAGAACAGTTTCAGAGTGGGAAGATAAGCTGAATACTACTGAAAGATATAATAGGTCCGCTATCTTTTCTTCTTCTTTTCAGAAATTGAAATCACTGTTTGTGGGTCCTAACTTCCCTACTAAATATGAAGATAAAATTATATCCTGCTTACTTTTCATTCTTTGGATAAAAAAGTAAAAATTATGCTTTCTCTATTGTTACACTTTTTTGCCCTTTTCTTTCTTGCTCTTTGTGATTTTGAACAAGAGAGCTTCAGAGCACACGGCTCAATTAACCTTAGCCAGGGCAGAATCTGTTGTCTGTGTTCCCTCACTAGGCCTTCTATGTTCTCTCAGTAAGGGCCCTCTAGAGTCCAATCCAGACACTTTTATCTGACTACAGTAAATTGTTTTCTAGAGACATTCTGTCTATTTTCTGTAGCTGCAGTGAAGTAGCCCTGAAAATAGCTTAACTTGCACACCTAAGCATTAAAAAAGCTAAGCTGGGTGAGACGACTTGCCACCCTTGCCATCATATTTTTTCATATCCAAATATTCAAAATGTTAGAATATTTTCTGTAATTTTACTTAAAATCTAGAGAACAGTCTCTGCTGAACAGAAACAATTTTAACATTGCAGATTCACATTTAGATATACTGCTTTTGAATATTTCTCGACATATATTAATTTCAGAGATTCCGAATCAGAGCTTCACATGGCAGTGATGCCTGGATAATTTGGTAAGTCAGCTGACTTACCCGTTCCTACTCTAAATTTTTCCTAGTGAATTTTTTTTCCTTTTAAAATTCCTTCTAATAATGTAAGGCATAAGTATATTGACTTTGGAGGTAGACAACCTTAGCTACCTTTGAGTTTTTTGAAGAACTTAGTCAAAAGATTTCATATGGAATAAAAAAAATTGATTTCCCATATCTTCATGGGGAAATGTTGGCCAAAATGAAGGAAACACAACCCAACCTTTTGCTAGAGGGGAAAAAGGTCTAATTGAATGACAAGCTTCTGTTTCTAGATTGAATCGTTGCTACAACAAATTTATCAAAAATCTAGAAGAGCACAGTCTCAGTTCAGAAGCAGAAGTCAAACTTTCAGAGGCAATTGTAACGACGATAAACTTGTGCCGTTGCAATAACAGGTGTCTGAAAAAGAGTTTGAGATTAGAAAAGCATCCTTTTCTGAACATAAATAGAATTCTCTAGGTAACAAAAGCAATACTGCATGAGCAGAGATCTTATAAACAGTAATGAGACAAATTACTTAAAAGGGCAACATACCCATAATTAATTTTTTTTAATTGGCTGAAAGAAAAAGTGCTTTCAAGTATGTGAAGGAGAAAGAGAAAACTGATAAGAGATGCAAAATCTTTGATCCAGGACACAAACAAATTGATGGAATCAAGGCTTAATAAGGAATAGACAGTGATGAATAGTCTGTTTTCATGCCACCAACCTTTACGTGAAGAGCAGTAGATGATGGCGAAAATGAACTTTTTAATATTGCTTCCCAGAGCGGGATCTGGATTCAACTCATGCTAACAGTTAAGGTCCTAATTCTCCTTTCCTGGCAGTGGAAAGACAGGCATCTCTCATGAAAGATGTATGTTAGTGACCATCATAAAATGGCTTAACTAACCTCTTTCTGCTTGGCTATAAAGGATCAAAAAATGACACCATACCTTCCTTTGGCACTTCAGGTATCTAAATTTGGAGAGGGTGAATATTGTCCAGTTTTTAAGAATGTAGCTTCTTAGCACAAATAATTTGAGATGCTAAAATCTTATTTATAAGAAAACAATCTACAAGATTATGGATTAAAATGTAACTAGCATTTCAACTTCCGTTCTTGAAGTATTATTTTTGTCATGGTTATTTTGTTATTCTTTGTAGCCTTGATGGTACGAAATAGTAAATCTCTTTAGTCAAGCTGTAAAGTTGAATTTTCTGGTCATAACTACCTAAATTTCCATTTTTTCCCTTTTAGCTGTGGCTGCAGCTGTCATTTTCCCACAGTAATGAAAGAAAGAACATGTATTTTTTTTACTTGGGTACTTATGAAATTGAGACCTCTGAGAAGCAAATTTAAGTTTTTTTGCAATGGCAATACAAAAACCCTGCTGCCTTATTTTGGTATTCTAAGACGTTGACGATATTTCCTTTCAGTCAAAGAAGCAAGAAAGAGCCATCGTTTGTTCACCAAGTAGTAAGAAGCTGTCATATTCGACTGCAAAAGATTGTAAATAACAAGGGTTCCATGGGGCTGAGTAGGGTTGGTTGGTTGTTTTTCAGGTCAAGCGGCAATAATTATTTATACAGAAAATGCTTTTTTTTTTTTTTTTATTCGCAGGATGGAATGCGTCCTCTCAGCAGCAGTCGAACTGTGGAAAGCAGCAACAGTAAATCAAAGACAGAGTTGGGTGTTTCAAGAGTTAAATCTTTGCTTCCTGTTCCTAGAAGTAAAGTCACCCAGCCTTCTCAGAATACTAAAAAAAGCAGCAGCAGTAATACAAGGCAAATAGAGGCAGATAATAACACAAAAAGAGAGATTTGGAATTTGCACAAAAAAGAACAAATAGAAAAATCTAATAAATAAACCTGCCTACCATACAATTTTCTGTGTTCATATAATCTCTATTGCGAAGAACCAAGTACTCAAATATGTAAATATTTTTTTAAAATAAACTGTTTCCCTGTAATGTAAAGTTTGTACAGGACCACAGTTTTATTTCTTTGTAAATCAGCTGGAAATTATATTGATTTAAACTTCAGAAATGGGCAGTTTTGCCACCTTCATAGATGTTTTTTTTTTCTTCTTTTATTAGGAAAATTACTCATTTGAATGATAATATTCAGGGGTATTACCACAGGATTCTCTTTGTGTATATACTGTACATAAATATATTCTATTAAGTTCATGTGTTAAACTGCATTCAGATGAGTTGCACAATATGTACAGCAATGGCTCAAAGCTATTGTACATGCATTTTAAAGACATGTTTTTATCTTCACTTAATGAAAAATTAATGGAATGTGGCAATAACTAAAATGATTGGAAATGCAGATCAATTACTTTCAGCTACAAGCCATATTAAATACTTTGATTTCCCCATCATCTGCCTGCTGAATTGTGATTTTGTTTCTCCCGAGCTTCTCTTCATCTAAAATGTCATGAATTTCCGTTATAACTTTTGTCTTTTAAAAAAGGAAAGAGATTGAGAAATTAAAATGCAATAAAAGTTATTTTTCTCAGACTCTTATTCTTTGATAGAATTGAAGAAAATGTGATCATTTATTAACCTAGTTTTTCTTGTATACTGTAAAAACTTTTATATGCTTCATTAGTGTTTTAAAAGTATCCAAGAAATAATAGCGTTTTACAGAAACAGATTTTACCGAAAAGGAATTTGAGCACAAGCTTAACTACAGTATTATCAGAGATAATGTAGTAGCGATAACACGAGTTACTATGTAATTATCAATTTCTATCGTGGATTTAAGATGTAATTGCTGTGAAATGATACCTGAGCTGCAGTTAAAATTAAGTCTTTTACATTCCCCCCGCCCCGCTACAGAGGTAGATCGTGTTCCCACGAGGGAGAGTTCCTACAAAGGGAATATTTCCCCTGTCTCTCCTTACGGTAGCTACAGTTACAGGCGTGTGAACTGTAACAACGGGGAAACGCTCGCTGTCCCGCTGCCTCGTCTGGTAGGCGAAGTGCAGACGTTTCTCGAGATCAGCCTTGGATGCCTTCTGGTGGGCTGTCGGGCGGTGGCTTGAGGGCTGTGGACAGCAACGTGGGCAGGCCTGTCGCTTCCACAGCAGCGCTTTTTCTCAAATTAAGCCTGGAAGAGGAAAGGATTACCTAACTGTTTCCTAACGCTTCACCTTTGTATGTAAAACACTCATCCCAAACTCATGTCAATAAAATTTTTGTACTGCGTATTGTCTTTCTGTCTCTTAGTTTGTACGTGTGTGTTATCTCTGTCGATACAGAATATTAGAAGCTTAGTTCTGTAATCATTTCCCGCACAATATATTTAGAAAGTACCACGTATTTTGGTAATCACTGGTTTATTAAAACTTCGATTTCTTGTGTGATAGTAACATATAACTGAATACTGATGATTTCTCTCGAGGTGAATTTTTCTTTTTTTGGCAGTAATTTTGGCACTGAAAAATGGGGTGCTGCTTTTGCAGCCGGCTCTTAGCAGAACGAGTCAGCTGCGAAGCGCTGTAGGGCAGAGCAAGGGGGCTCGGCAGCCGGGGCCCCTGCTGCGCTGCAGCAGCGCCAGCGGCGGTGGGGTAGCTCGGGTGAGAAGCTCAGGCGCGGGTTTCGTGGTCAGGAGGAACACAAAATGGAAAACGTTTTTTGTAGCGATCACATGAGTTGCAACATCAGGATCTGTAATATCAATAAATTTTTTTTTTTTTTTAAAAGAGCTGTAAGAAAAGAAGAAAAATCCTGACGTGCTTCTAAGCCAGGTTTGTTCTACATTGAAAAATACACCTTGGAAATGTCAGCCCTCCTTTAGATCAAGCGCTAGCAGCATGCTCCTGTGTGGGAAGATCTTAGGCACAGTGTCCTAAAGCGTGTTTTGAGATCTATTCTAAGACTGTGTATTGTCTGTGAGAATCAAAAGTCTTCTGTGCTGTACTTGGAGTGAAAATCTGCAGAAGACAGAGTAACTTTGATCATCTGTTCATGGTTTGAAAGTTAGGTCTCTACTGCTAAATTTAGCATTGCCTTTCGATGCCCTCATTATCCCTTCCTTCCAGCCTGCTGTCCTCATCTCTCCCCATCTGCACCTTTCACCTGGCTGACTGCTACCTGCTAGCGTTTTATTTGTCCGTCTGTCAGTTCAACACAGTCTGTGCTCTTCATACATCTTTAATCACACGGTATTTTGCAGATCTCCTAATTGAACCTTATCTTCTGTAGTAACTGTTAAGCTCTCTTGTTAGGCCCTGTAGGCTCCTGCCCTCAAATGCTGACAACCACGTAACTGTGAAAGAGCTTGAAAGGGCAGTCAGGCCCTGGAACAGGCTGCCCGGCGAGGTGGTGCAGTCCCCGTCCCTGGAGGTATTCAAAAGAAGGGTAGACGTGGTGCTCGAGGACATGGTTTAGTGGTGGACTTGGCAGTGCTGGGTAAACGGTTGGACTCGATGATCTTAAGGGTCTTTTCCAACCTTAACGATTCTATGGTTCTAGGAACATACTGGCTTCTCCCTTGGTTTGTCCTTTGGGTTGTGAGAGGTTGTGCAGAAGCAAGGCAAGGCTCTGTTTGTGAGTTCAGGGCTTCGCTGTATCTTCAGGTTCTTCCTGTGATGCTACAAACAGCACTCCCCACACACGGCTTGGAATATCAACTGCTCTCCTTTCGGGTTAGTAACGGGCAAAATCCTTTCTCTTCGTTCCTTCCTGTGTCTTAAGCAGAGAGGTTTTAAGCGTGCTGCCTGTGGGGGACCACGCTGCTCCATGCTGTGCTCTGCTCCCATCTATGGCCCATTTCCATGTCTTTAAAAGAGGTGAGGTAAGTGAAGAGAGAGAGACCCTGTCTGCCTGGAGGAGTCCCAGAAAGTACCGGGAATCGTCTAAGGTTGCACCCGTTCCACAGGACGCTACGTCAGGGAAAAGACTTTTAATTTAGCCCCTATCTGACCGCACAACGCTCCTTATACACGGGCTCAATCTCTTCAACCAGAGGAAGATGAAAGATCATTCTCATCCACCAACGACCTCGGTAAGTCCTAAACATTCCCGCTCTCCACGTCAGTCCTGAAAATGAAAGCTCTCGGCATGTCTCCTGTGGTTCTTATTTCTTGACAGAACATAGCATATGTTCCTTAAAAGAAGGTCTGAGTCCATCAGACAATATTTGCCTCAGTTATTTTGTTGCTGTGTATGAGCTCCAAAATGAAAAGTGTGAAGAAACCTGCTCCATCACTCAACACAGGCAGCAACATTCATCAACAAGAGCAAAATCGGAGGGCCTCAACTTCTGAGGCTTGTTTCTTCCCACAATACAGCTCACGTTTGTTTATGAAACAAATCAAACCCCTCCCTTTTTCCAGTAAAGCTGGAGAAGCAGAAATAGCCTCCAGGGGTGGAAGATGCTTGTGGAAGGAGCCAATGTGGAGAAAGGATGAGGGACCGCTTTCTGGGTGCTAACTCTGGCTGAAGTCACGTTTATGATGTTCAAACCATAGTTGAGAGATTTTAGAATTACAAAGCAGGCTGTTCTTCAGAAACGCGAAGTCAAAGTGACTGGTGAGACAGCACGAGCTGGAGCAAAGGCAGATTCAGAAGGCAGAAGTTTGCTTTTCCACGCAGTTAAGATATCGGAAAGGACGGACTTGTCATCCCAAGGATTCAGAGGAACGGAAGGAAGTCGAAGAGGGGAAACACTTCCTCAGCAGAGCGGTAGTCCGACAGCAGTTTGGCTACTGTTAGCTCCAAAAGGGGCTGGGATGCGGTCCCTTATCTCTTACAGCGCAGTCCAGGCTTAGGAGAAGACAAAGCACAAGCAAGCGGCAGGTCCGGTCGGTGGCACCTTCCTTTTCCAGCTGCAGAGGCTGCACCAAACTCACAGGCTCTTCACAGAGACAGCAGCAGCCCCCAAGCACACCAGAGTGACCAAACCCCACGCTTATCTATCATCCAGTGCGTTTAAAAGCTTTAGGGAGAGGAAACTAAGGAAACCCGTTCCCACGTTAAAGCTTTGATCGCAATGAGGCAACCTGTTGAGAAAGAAAAGAAAGTAGCAGGCAAGAAAGTTAGACATCACTTGAAAACCTCCAGCTGCGTTTACACGCGTTGTATTTTGAGACTGAAGTAAGTCCTGGTGAATAAAATTAGTAGAAATATTGTTTATCCTAGGAAAAGGAAGCTGCTTTTGGAGAACATGAGGGTTTGCAAAGGCAATGTGTTATTGTATTGCATTGCACGTTGCTTAAGTTGCAAGAAAATTAGGCAGCAATTAATTGTCCATTAGTGAACAAGTGTACATGCAGTTTTAAAGGGCATTTTTTTCCCCAACGTAAAGTCCTAGCCACGTAATGGTAAAGCTAAAATACCAAATCTGTATCAGAAAGAGGAGAAAAAAGTTACCAGAATGCTTTTTAGATAAAGTAAATCAAATGCAACAAGCATATAGTCCTGAACTGACCTCCGACAATCCCCGCCAATTCAGACTTCATTGGAACGCGAGGAGATGTCTCACAAGGCCCCTTTTCCAAGAGCGCCACGTTTCAGGGAGAGGACTTAAACCTGTCGCTTGGGCAGGGTAGAGCTGACGCGGGGCAGAGGCAGCGCGGGGGGTAGCAGCTCCGATAGCGGTGTAGCCGGCCGAGGGGCGTGAGGCTGGTGGAAATGGAGGAGGTGGAACTTCAGAAAGACTTTGGGGGGGGGGGAAAGACTTCTTTATGACTAAAATACTAAAGTTGTAAGACACCAGGTAAGCAACTGTGAAAGCAAAGTTGTATTTTGGAACAGCAAGCTTTGAGCGCAGTGAGATATTGAGCAGTTCCCACTAATGATGATTATCAAGCCACTTTGTGTAGTAATTTTGTACGTAAGATTTAAGAAGATGGCTAAATGTGTAGAGTTCAAGTTTGTTTAGGTTAAGCTTGCTTGGTCATTGCTTTCCTAAGAGCTTCTTAGTGCTGCATTAGCAGTTGGGCCCCCCCGCTCCTCTGTACTTACGGAGCGCCACAGGTCCTTTGCGGGGTAATATTTCACTCTTTTCAATTTTTTTTTGCTTCTTCCAGGCAGGCTGTAAAATCAAATCTTTATGTGTAGTACTAAAGTCAGCAGGCTCGTCTCTTTGGCCACATATTACACCCCCCCCCCCCACCTCCTTTTAACAGTACAAGTGTGTGTTTTTAATAACAAAGAAGTGCTTTGGGAGGGGGATTCTTTTTTATGCAGCTGGTTTGTTTTACCAAATGTATGAGAAGTAAAGCACGTGAAAAGAAAACTTCTCCTAAATAATGCTCCGCCTGTGTTTATGAAGGTCATTGGGTTTCTTTTCTTCCACTGTGCTTGGGTTATAGCCTCGTTTTCTTTTCTTTTTGTTTTGTTCCCCCCTTGTGCTCCATTTTCCACCATGAGCAGCACGTGCAACTTCCCAGCTCAGCTTCAGGCAAGGAGCCCTGGGAGCTGTTGTTATCCCACCGGCGGCAAGTACAAGAACCCTCCTTCCAGAAGGTAACGTGCTCTTCTCGACCTTTGCTGGGAAGCAGCTGCCCTCCTCCTCCTCCTCCTCATTACGGAGGCTGGTACTGCCTTGCCTCCTGTTCCAGCCTGAGCTCCCCAGCAGCTGAAGCAGTTGGTTTTGGACTGAAAGAAACAGCACCTTCTCCCCCAGCCTTTTCCCGCTTGCCCTCGGAGGGCAGGGAGGGGCCGACTGCCGCAGGATCTCGCCTGGGCTCCTTGGGACCGGCGGTACGGCCTACGACGGTAGGGCAGAGGCTGTGGCGGTGAGCGTTGTGCAGCGCGGGCTACAGGGTGGGGGGCAGGCAGCTGATGACTGACTGATTTTTTCCTTCAAAGCGCTCCTTCAGGGTGTTTGTGTCAGCTTCCACACGCATCCCCTCTGCTACGTGCTTCTCCTGTATTTACTTTTCCTTTCTTGAAGCGTCTCCTTGCCCGCTCAGTCCAACTCGCCACCTCCTAACTCTAACAATGACCCCCAAAAAATCGGCGCTAATTGTGCAAGCTCTGAAGCGCGCGCTGACTCTGGTGACGCAGTGGTTCTTTTCTGCTGATCTTGCCATATCATCTTGTTTATTTAGATAATAGACTCTCCCGCATGGTATGTCTGCTCCTCTGAGTAACATCCTGAGAAAGAGCGAGCCGTGGCATTCCTGCTGGGGCTTGGCCGCGCTGCAGCGGCCCTGGCCTCCCGGCCAGGCTTGGCCGCGCACGCTCTGAGGACTTGTACGAAGGGAGAGCTGGCGGTGAGAGAAAAGTGATACGGATACACAGCTTGAGGGGAACAGTTCGAGGGGGCAGGGGCATGGAGGTGGGATTCGGAAATGGTGCTACTTCAATATACCGTTCTTTATCAGTTGCTATAAAGGTTAAAGCAAGCAGAGCTTGGTGGGAGAGAACAGTGGCATGGCAAAACTGAGACTCAAGGGTATCCAGAACTCTCTGTGAGCAAGAAGCATCGCTTCATGGAGAAGCTTAGGCAGAGGAAGGAGATGTTCACGCAGACAGAAAGGAAAGAGACCCAGGTAAGCGCTAGAAGATAGACGAGAATAAAAGTGCAGCAAGAAGGACCGGGTGGGAAAAGTAAGCTAGAAGAAAAAAGCATATTTGCAGAGGAAATATGTAATGTGGGACAGAAAACACGTAACGTGGGACAGAGCCGGAGGAAAACGAGAGTGGGGCAGGGAGAGCGGCTGCTCCGGCGTGAGCACCGGCCGCAGCACCGCCGGCGGCTCTCCCGCCCGCCGCCAGCCCGCCGCTGCCGCAGCCTGGGGCCCAGCTCCCGCTGCTACGTTCCACCTAAAGCAGTTTATTTTCCAGACTTCAGGTGCTGCTGCTTGCAGCTCCAGGGCTCAAGTGGTGCGAAAGACACAAAGCTCATTTATAACCGCTTCATATCTGTAAAGCATTTGAGCGGCGGCGCTGCTGACCAGCTGGTAGCGCTGCCCCTAAAAAGCCTCTTTTTAGAGCCCTTCTGTTGCCAAACGACCCCCCCCGGGCTGCCGGAGGCTGCGCGGGACCCCGCCGCCCGGCCCGGCCCCGCGGGGTTCGGCCGCTGCTTTTGTAACAAATAAAACGTTTTTATTAAAAACCAAGCGCGTCTTTTGACGGGCAGCAATGACGAAGCAGAAGTAGCAGAATCGGTCTGCGGTGTCCGCACGGGGCGGGGGGGAGTGTTGTAGCGCGTCGTACAGGCAGTTTCTTTTTTCTTTTTTTTATTTAAAGAAAAAAATAATCTAAAATGTCTGTATCACTGGAATACTTTAGTGCACAAAGACAGCATTGGACAGTACCAGGCCTAACTCTGGGGCTGCCCTCGTTTTTCACAGCTCGATCGTAATGTGACATCGAAGACCAGTAGCAAAAAAACCCCAACAATCCAAATATAAAACTTTTTGTACAAATATATTTTTCTTTATAGTACATAATCACTCTTAAAATACATCATTTCCTTAGTAAATGTTTGCAACAATATTAAAATAAATAAAATATCCTAGAGAAAGTCCAGTTTCATCATAAAACTGCAAACCAGAAGAGTATAAAAATCAATGTCATTATTAAAGTCTACTTCAGAGAGGTTTCTCCTTTTTTTTTTTGGCCAGAGTAAAAAGCACGTAAAGGTGCCAGACCTACGCAGACTATTAGGGTTCCGCTGCCAGGAGCCCTGCCTTCCGCTAGACACCGATGCCAGCCTGCACGCGTCCCGCTGCGAGCGTGTGCAGGGTCGGGTTGACAGCCGCCTACGTTTTAAGAGGAAATACCAATTCTCCCTTAAAGGCGGAGACGTGACAGATGTTGACTGGCTTGCAAGGCAATATCCTCTCTTCCTTCACTCTCACCTACGCACACGGAGCGGTGCGCTGTTAGGAAAGGGCATTTGGCCATTTCTGCTAAGTTGAAATTACAGTTGCTGCCTGAAAAACAAAGAGGAGGAAGTTTTCTGTGCGCCTTGCTGATTGTGTCCCTTAATTCGTTTGCAGGAAGGGAATCCAAAGAAGCTTTTTACATTCTGATTTTCCTATTTTCCACCCAGGTTTGATTATTTTTCTCACATTCGTCCTGCTGTCTGGACCTCTCACCCCAGCAAGAACATTTCTAAAAGTTTTCTGAAACGATTATGTCGGGCAAAGCAGGTTACTTCTGCTTGCCATCTCGTTTGTACCTTTCAAAGGAAGTCTGGTTTTACCATTTACAAGTGGCAAAACGTCAAAGTATTTACTAACTTGCACACAATTAACCACGAAAGGGAAGTAATTCCCAAATTCACGTGTAGTCGCTGCAGCGAACACCTCCTGCAAGGTTCGATTTGTGCCTGGCTCCCGCAGGTTCAGAAGCGCTGGTCCTGTCATCGTGGGGCACTGCTGATGATTCTCTCCACAAAAAAGGTGCCCACACTAGGTCTCACAGCCTCGTCTCCTGCACTTCTTCCTCCGTCTCCTCTTGCAAGGCAGTGATTTTGGGCCGAGGCTTGCGTTTGCTGGAGTTTCTGTGGTGTACCGGCAGTAGCTTAAGGCGATCGGCGTGGCTGATGGCTTGCCTGAAGGAGCTCTTCTCGTTCAGCAGCTTCTGAATGGATTCATATTGCCGCAATTTATTGTCCTCGATTACCTGAAGAAACATATCACTCTGTTAAATGGGCAACAGTGGGGCTGACAAAATTCAGCTAACACAACTAACGGAGCAGGGAAGAGACATAAAGACACAGCAGAGATCTCCTTCTAACAGTAAAAGCCCGATTTACAGTTTGCAACTTCTGATCACAACCATAAAAACAGATGTTAAAATTTTAACATGTGGAAAAGGTGCCTATTGCTCAAGTTACAAAATGCCGTTGGGCTTGCTGGTTTCTCCTTGCAACTTGAATTTCATCTCTGAGATTGTTTGTTGAAGTCTCCAGGTACCGTGGCATTTCCCCGGCACTGCTAAATTGCCAGGTTAGGAAAGCGTTAACTGCAGAAAACAGAGTTGTATCGCAAGCAGGGGGAGAGGGCTGCCAGCAAGGTGCCAGGCCTTCTTTGCTTTCTTCTCGCCAAACAAGGAAGCGCTGCCGGCCTGTGTTTGAAGGAGACAACAGGTTTGCCCTGTACGGCTGTGCCAGCCTCCCCGCTCAGGCGGCAGACGGGGAAAAAATCAGGCTCCTCCGCTGGTACTGCAGTGCCAGCACATCTCGGGTGAGGGCACAGGTCTGATGGGAAAGAGTTTTTAGCAGCTCTGTTGCTAAAATGTTGTTCGGACGGTGGGAAACCTGCTCCGGGCAGAGGCTGCGCGCCTGCCGGGCCTCTGCCGACACAGCCGAGCGCAGCACAGGCTGCAGGCTGGCGGCGAGGCTAAAGTCCAGCACGTGTATAGGAGCAGCACGTCCAAAAGGACGTACAACCTGCCTCTTGACTAGCCTGCTTCAACTTCAGACTGTATTCCTCCTGCTGTGCTAATACACCCAAGCAAATACACATAGAAAATGATGTTTCACGCCACTAATAAAATGAAGGTCCTCTCTTATGGAAGAGTCAAGAAAATACAGAGGAAGGAACCTCATTTTTAAGAACAATTACATAACTTGCCTTTTATTTCCTTTACTAACCATTTTTATATAACAAAGGAAATACGCCAGGACTTCAACACTTTGTCACCTTGATTAAATGGGAAAGGAATATTCAAGTGGCTTGATGAAAGAAATCAGCCATTCTGACCATCAGTTGTTTTCTCAGGAAACCCCTCTGCCCCATGGAGCCTCCCATTGTTCAAGAGCAAGTGCAGCTGTTTCTGCATTAGCAATGGTAAAGCTCTCTGAGATGCTGGGATTTTTCCGGAGCTCCTGAGCCAATCGGCAATATAAGGCACCTGGATCAGCAGCTGGGTAACCTACACAACTGTCCTCCTGGCTGACAGGAGGAATCCAGCTCTTCCAGAACGTGACCCAGCTCATCTGAACACAGGTGTCTGTGACAGCTCAGGTGAAGGAGCAAACAGGAGCCTGCTGCTCTTCTGCAGGTGACTAGGTTGCTCGCCTGTCCTGAGTGACCCCCAGCAATCCAGCCAACTTCATCCATTCTGCTTGGTGTGTTTTGCACATTCATCAAATGTAATGAAACGACGGTACGTGAGACTATGAGAAACGCTCACCAAAAATCGCTGGCACTCCAGCATTGCCTCCAGCCTGTGTTCGGAGAGTACCACCGTGCAGTTGGCAAACGCATGCTTCAGAGTCTTCCTGATCACTTGGGAAGTTCTGAAAGGCAAACAAGCATCAGTGTTTAGACTGCAACGTACATGCCAGCATAGCTCATAACTTTATTGATGGCATTTAGTAGTCTAGCTGTGTGTTGTAAAGCTCACGTGCATGGACACCAACACTCTGCAGTGTCCCAGCATGCTGCATTTCTCCTGTGAAAGTGCGTATCAGCCATAAAGCTAAGGTTGTAACTAGGCTTCCCTGATCCCTCATGCAGAATTACTAACATACATTTCTGAAATCAGTTTAGCAATGGACCGGGCAAGTTATAGAAGGTCTCTTTTGGTGGTGCTGCCTCACTGATTTTATTTCATATTAGAAGAAAAAACAAATGATCAAAACGTACACGGGGTCCAGGTGAGCACTTGGTTCATCCAGCAGCAAGATTTTAGCTTTGCTGAGAACTGACCGGGCAAGGCACATCAGCTGTTTGTGGCCGTGGCTGAGGACGCAGCCTCCATCCACAAGAACAAAATCAAGCTGGCCTGGAAATTGCTCAATTACAGACTTCAGCCCAACCTGCCGGAAAGAAGGAGGACAGGAAAAACTGGTGAGATACAGTTACTGCTGACTGTGGGTACAGCAACCAATGCCTTTAATGTCCTTGCCTTTCATTCCTCACAGCAAAGAGAAAATATAAACTGATGAAAAGGAGAATCTGTCCTATAAAGACTACAAGCTAGTAGCTGGATGATGTGAAAAGCACTGAAATATTTGACTCTTACAACATGCTAGGATTTATGTGGGGAAGCTGAGAGTTAATGCTTCATTTGTTTGTCACATACAATGAGTTTTGGCATTTTGACCAAAACATTCTGAGCTAGCAGGCTAGAGAAAGCAATACATTTGAAACTTTTTATCCAGCAGTGATGCACATCCTTGGAAATGTTAAGGAAAGTGATTTCTGAAAGGAAACCAGGCCTCTTTGGTTACTAGGAGTGTGAAAAGAAATGACCAAAATTCACATGCTACATTACAGCAACAGAGAAAATAAGCTAGGTCACCACGGCCGTTGTGTTTATGGCTCTGAGAGCGTTTCCATCTGCTCCTTTTGCTGCCCCAAAGGTCTTGTGCACTTTGTTCATACTAATGGCATCACGGGCTTCCCTCTAGCACTGCTGACAAAGCGTTTAGAGGGGTGCCCGTGCCAAGTGAAGCTGCTTCACTTGGACCAGAAACCAGAACCCAGCCCAGGAGACGTCTTCTGACTGTTTCTTCCAGTGCTCCTTTTTGCTCTCATTGGGAGATGCATTTTGTACACCTCAAAGCAAAGCTTTGCATCTTCCACAGGTCCAAACCAACTGTGCTCCTTGGCCTGATCAGCAGCGTCTACAGAGAAATTTTTGTAAAATATGAGAACTAGGAAACATCTGTGAGTTGCATTGCTCCAGAAGATGTTATAAAAATGCAATGCAACCCGAGTGGTTTATGAAGAACCCACCTTGGATCTTTGAAATATTACTGATCTGCAATTCATTTTCATCCCAGGGCAAAAAAAAATTTGAATTCCTCCTTTGTGTTTCCATTTTACATGGAAACCATAATAAACTGGGGTGTGTGGGTACGTCTGTTGAGTTTCTGAAGAGTTCATTATTTTATTTATAAACAAATTAAGGCCACTGCTTTGTTCCTCACTCCTCTTTTGAACACACATCGTGTCCTTAAATGAAATTTTGCAACTAATGGCTGGAAAAGGTGCTTTCTTCTTAAAACAGCGCAAGGTCTCTCCACGTACCTGTAGGGTCCTGACAGCTGACTGCAAGAGTAAAACTTAACCTCAAATGTTGACGCAAATCTGACAGATTCAGGTGCTGAAATATGAGGGCAATAAAAAGTGAAACATCTGATATCTGTTCAGACAACGCCTTGCTCTCTGCAGCTGTTTGCGAGGAGCATAAAAAGCTGATGCTGATCTCAGCAGGATCCTCTAAATCCTCAGCAGCCAACATGAGTCAGGGATAAGCTGACAGTTAACTTTCTGTGCCGTGCTCCCGAAGTTACACTGACTCACTGTTGCTAACAAGCCAGATTTTGAGAGCATGAACTTTGTAAACAATCCAATCACTCCTACTAAAAAGTATTACAGCTCTTTTTCTTTTCTATTTGCTTTGCTCTCTTGCCTGTGCAATGACAAACTCTGTATCACATATGGATTTGCCAAGCTCCTTAATGATAAACACTTCAAAATCATTTTTTTTCACACCGTTGTAAATGAGGTTTAGCTCTTTAAAATCCCAGGCTCGATTCACATGCGCAGTGAAAACAATCCTCAAAAGCAGAAGTAGAGCTTGTCTTTTTCAAGACAGGGGATGTTAACCCACACTCCATTTTTTCCCTGGCCTCAGAGAAGCAGAGAAGCACAGCACTGAACACCCTGTTGCCTCTGCTAGGACCAGCTGAAAAGCTCCTGTCACCTCATTTAACCAAAAATGCCATGATGTTTTTCTGTTAATGTTTTTACTGTTTGACAGTAAATTACTCATAGAAAGTATCTACTTTCCTCTTTTCCAAACATAGGGAAGAAATTAGATAAACCCAGAAGAGAGAGAGAGCAGAGACAGAGTTAACCTCCTGGATGGGAAAGGAGGAAGCTTTCGGATTAAGTCCCACGCTTGTAAGCATTTTCTGATACTTGAGACTTGCTACGAACATGGAAAATAGCACCAATTCATTATTGAGTCTGTATTAATTAGGTCATCCCTACCTTGGAAAGAGAAATCTGCTTTCTAGGCTGCAGCTCTTTCCCTCCCATAACTCTCTTCTGCCTTTTCTCCAGGCATTACGTACACCTGTGCAACCTATTAAGCACTATCAGAGCCAATAGGTGGCATCTGACAACCGTAATGCATGGGGTTCAGCCCAACATGGAAACAGAACTGTAAAAAGCTAGCCCCTAACCTTGAAAAAAAAAAATGTTGCTAAAACCTCAACGTAAAATTAGACAAAAACCTTCAGGTTCATAAAATCTAATGTTCCATGATTCTTATTTTCCATGGACGAGGCAGATGCCTGTGACACAAGCGGTATGCAAGCCTGAATGCGGTGTCAGAGAGTGCTCCTTCTCAGCTGGCTTTACGTTGTCCTGTGAATCGCAATAACTGGAAAATACTTTGAGGAAAGATTTTTCTAAGATGAATATAAATGTTTCCTATTGCAATAACACCAGTCTTATTTCTAGGACAGGTCACAGACATTTTTCATTTCTGGCCTCCAAAATGTTTACTAGGCATTTTTACACATTTTGGTAGAAAAATGTCTTGCAGAGATTTCATATATTTGCCAAAGCATTAACATGAGAAAAGATCACAGGACGTTTTGCTGTATCAGCTTCCTCCACTTTTTTTTCTCTCAGGGTCACCCAGCAGAGCCAAACATAAAAGCTCATCTATGCTAAATCACTGCATGAGGAAGCCAGACTGTGCTGTATGGAAGTTTATCTTTCTCTTTTTTTGTTTATCTCTGACAAAAGCACCTTTTTATTAGGTAATAAGGAAACATGGTTTATAGCATGGCATTATCTTTCCTCAGCACTTTTTCTTCTAAGACTGTATAAATGTAACATGATAATCATTTGACCTACACTGCACTCTGCTGTAACCACTTGACCTGAGGAATACAAATAACACTGAACAGTTTTACCTCCTCTGCAACTTTCCATATTTCTTCATCATTCCACTGCCCATAAGGATCCAAATTCATCCGAAATGTTCCAGAAAATATGAACACTTTCTACGAGAAAACAGATACACAGACACAGGTAGATAGATACCCTGAAACATTGTGTAAAGCATTGTAAATTGTAAAGCATACAGAAAAAGAATAACCTGCCGCAGATGGAGCTTATTGCACATTGTTGAAAATTTTGGAAACCATTGTTCTAAAAAAAGTGATTTTAAAAATACTTATGTTCAGCTTTTGGCAATTGTCTTAATAAAAACTTATGCAAACTTGTCTGCAAAACAGTAAAAATCACATTTCAGCAGCTCTCAGGATAAAAGACTCCCTGTATTTCCATTTTGGAATAAGCCTTTTAAAAACTATTTTTGATTCTTTATTCAAACAAAAAAAAAAGATCACTGACCCAAAGCGGGTGTTCCCACAATTTTGTTTGGAGACAAAAACACCTCCTGGATATTTGTCGGTATTCAGGCACAGTGTCCTAAGTTGGTTTTCATCAATGAATTCTTCTTTTTCTAGTCAATTGTAGCCAAATATATATTAGCATCATTCCGTTACCTGACATTTCACCACGTCCCAGTCCTACCTCAAAAGAGGGTTTCTTTCTTCTCTCTCTCTCTCGCTGTCACGTCACTGAGATGTGATGCAGCACGGCCTGATTCACGACTGTAGCAGCAACAACCCGCTCTCGTACGAGGCTTCCCTGATTGATGCTACGGCCCGTGCTCTCTCCCTGCTTTGTCCCGTGCCTCCCTTCTGTCACACAAGACGAAGAGGATGCACATTTCCCAGCACTGACAGCGCATCCTTCTTGCGCTGACTACTCAGTTCTGCTTTTCTCACCAGTTTAGGCAAGCAGATTTAAGCAAAGATCCTTTAGATATACGTTTTGTAGCTTGAAATGCAATGACTCAGACAATATTAAATATTTGTTTAATCTCTTTTTGCATGGGGTGGGTGTGTCAGATTCTGGCGGAAATTAGGTTCTTCAAGGGACACTGAGGTTGCACAACATTTCTTATGAGATAAAATCAAGCTGTTGCTTTCTATGCTGCGAGGTACACCTGCTGCTTGTAGCAGGGAGAACTTGCTCTCAAAGAATGTAAGTGCCTTGTTGAGAAATATTACCATTTGCTTGCCCTTTCCTTGTACATAGGGAACAAATACCAAGGCGAAAGATTTGAGACAATTATTTTCTTCTCTTTTATCTTCCTAAAGAAAATATTTATTTAGAGAAAAACGTGTTGAAATGCCAGTGATTCACAGGCACATAATTTCTTGGAGTCTTGGTAGTCAAACACTACTGAAAGCAGTGAAGGACTAGCTGTACCAGCAGAAAATGGCTGAGAGAATAAACTTAGAAAGTACTTTCCCAGAGCTTGGCCAGTCTACCACAATTTCCATCTGACCTAACCTGGGAACTTGGCATTCTTTCATCAGATTTCAAAGTGATTTACACACACATTTACATTAATCATTTAATTATGATTAAAAGTTTAAACGTGGCAGAGGAAAATAAATTACATTAATTAATTTGCTTAATTAAGATATGTAAGCCATTGCCAATAACTTATTTGGTGTAACAGAGAAGGAAGTACCTGACTCAAGAGACCAGAGGAGAAAAGCAGCTGCACCGTGGTGCCCTGCAGTCAGTGGGATGGCTTTAAGTGCGATGGTACCTTCACCGACCGAGCTGCAGTGGAGGCAGCAGTGCACACAGCCAAAAGCCATTGAAGCACTTTTGGTAGAGACTAAGGGAAAGAGTAGACTCTTTCCTTTATAATCATGATTTTTAATAACACTGAATGCTTCAGTGAAGTGCAGCGCAGCCCTTTTCCCATGCCATGCACTGGTTAGGTGGCGTGAACGGGGCGACGCATTTGCAGCAGGATTAGATTCTTCCAAGTAGTGGGTGCGGTGGAAATAATAACGCTGTGGAAACAGGGTCAGACGTGGGTTTGTTCACACTTTGAGCGCCATACATTTAACTAATGGAATAGGTATTGTCATTTCTCAGTGGTAAAGAATAGTTAACCGAACAAACCAGTTTTAAAGAAGATAGGGTTGAATAACATTCCTACTGAAGTGCAGCAGGCAGAGAAATAAAGAGAAGTACTTTCTTCAGAAACTGCTGTTATTTCTAATAACTGCTTTCAAGAAGCAGGGCACTAAAAGCAAGTTATTCCCAAAAGTACATTCTTTTTTTTCACAAGGTAAATATTTCATTGTCCTGAATTCTGGTACTTCTCTCTCCATTTCAACACCTCCTTCCTCCCAGCTCATTAGAAACCACATAGGGTTCACTTGAGCAAATATCATGTGAGTCACATGGGCAGTTCAGAGTCCACTTAAAAAGAAGCAGACCCCCTCCCCCCAAAAAAAAAGTCTTAAAAGCTAGAAGTCTAACATGAAAAAAACCAAAAGTTATTCCCATGGACTTATGTGTTGTTTATAAATATGGAAGAAGTAGAAATAAAGAGAGCATTGGAAGGGGGAATGGATGGCTGGGGAGACGGGCAACAAACCTGGAACTATTTCCTTCTTGGTCACTTGTTCAAATTCACCCAGGATGATAATGGGTGTGATCATACAGCAAATAGTTTCTCAGACCTCACATCCACCCACAAGCAAAACACTCAGGAATATAAATATGGTCATGGTTACGTTTTGACCATCCCAAATATTGTAAATCAACCCCTCTGAAGGGCATTAATCCCCCTCAGTGGCTAGAGCCTCTGTGTATTGGTTACGGTGTGGGATACACCCAGCTTGCGGCGATGAGCTTCCTAAGTGATTTAAGTGTTATGTGGAGAACCAAAACCCTGGAGTAACTAAGCAAACACATACAGAAGAGTAAAGGATCAGCTGACAAGAGGCTGCTTAGGAGTGAGAGTATCCTGGCTGTGAGTAGCTGCTGTTGCAAGGAAAGACAACCTGTGTGCAGCTCCTCAGTGAGACCCATGGACCCTTGTTCCCATAAGCCTCAGGGCTGGAGAACAAACGCAACATCAGCTGGGACCAGACACCAGCTCCATGCACAGAGAAGTTAGAGTAACAACTGTATGACCTCCACGTAGCCTCCTCCGCTTCATATATATTATGGCAACAATATCAACATGAAAGAAAATCAAATTGCTATGGGAATGCTTTAGTATTAGGTGCAGAGTTAGCGGGTTTGTTTTCATAAGTGTCCTTTAGGGACTTTATATTGACATTACAATATTTACAGACAAGAATAAGAGCATGGGAGCAATGAAGACTTTCTGCAAGTTTTTTGGGACCAGTTCTCTAACGTTTTCCCCTGAAGATGCTAAAACCTCTGCCTCCCATAGATCTTACTGGTAAACACAAGTGCTGTGCTCCTGGCAACGCTGAACCCAAGATGCTGAAAACAACCTATATACTGCCCAAAATGAGCATGTGGGTTGTTAATTCATGTCCCCAGGTGCTCTGTGCATGGGTCTGGTGCAGCAGATGCTCCCTGGTATGGTGATGCTGACTCGTCTCGATGCCCTGCAGGAACCCAGCCTCTGCGGGACCCTCCGTGGGATCACCTCCGGGGAGCAGCACTGCTCAGCAGGCTGCAGCGTGCAGGAGCGCCCTGGCACGCTGCAAAACAGCCACCCCCACGACCTCTGAAAGTGAACAGCCCTGAAGGGTATGAGAAGTGACAAAACAGTGCTGGAGACAGACAGGCAGAGAGACAGACAGATACAATGAACAAAGTGAGATAGCTACTGAAAAACCGGAACTACAAAGATTAAAGTTGTGAAATTTCACTTGTTAAGTAAAATAAAGGAGCAAAAGTGATTTGATTATTTTTTTTTGTCAGCTGGCAGTCCCACAAACTGTCGTAATCTTGTTCTCCATGCTAAGCTTGATTTTAACTTTATATGGAGTATTTACACAGAGAAAACGGTGTGAGATCCACCAGGATGCAGTGGAATAACACTCAAGAAGACACCAGAAGTCATCCCCTTCCTTTAAGCTAGCAGCACCTTATGGGTCTCAGGTTTCTCTTCATTTATTTTAATGGAAAATTAGCTGCAGGCCTCCTGTTCTCCATTCAAAGCCAAATTTCTGAAGGCATTGTCTCAATCTGACTCCATTAAATACTTCAGGATGCAATCTGCATGAGGACTTGTACGCAAAAGAGCTTCAGTGTGTTGAAACCAGATGCAGCTGGATGTCCTCACACTGGAAATGTGGTGGGGAAACTCTTGCAGAAGAAGCATCAGAAAGGACTGCCCAGAAAGATGGGATGATGGGCTGCGATTATGCTTCAATCAGCCTGTTATCGCTGGAGTAATTGCTTTGCATGAGAATGACAAACATCCTGTAGGAGTAGCGCTGTGGTCAGGCTGTGCTTCAGCAGCGCCGGCATGTGAGGAGCTACAGGAAGGAACTTCCTTGTGGGTGCTGCAGGAAACGTGTTTTATATGACTTACCCCTTCACGCCACTGCAATGTGCTGACAGCTGGATTTGAGATACTGAAAGAAACAGGTTTTTGCCTTTGCTCTGGCTCAGCGTGATCCCTGACCACCCCACAGGCTGTTCCAGCATCGCCTCCATGGAGCAGACGGCAGTGTGTTTGTTAGGACGCTGTGTGTGCTATGCAGGTGCGCATCAATAAAGTTCCCACAGAGGAAAAGCACTTCTTTTCTTCTAAATTGGGAAATTTAGGGATAAGGAAGAGAAGAAGAGTCTTGGAAAGTTTTCATGAGGAAGCATGCCTCAGGTAGAGGTCCACTCTCCTTTTGTTAGCAAAGCCTCTGCTGGAGATGGCAAATATCCATGTGTTGCTGTAGGCCAGCCTCCCAGGAAAGGAAAGGCAACTTTTTTTTTTTTTCCCCATTCTGAAGCTGTAGGTGAACAGCAAAGAACAAAAGGCTCCCTTTGTTCTGCCAGGAAAGGCAGGGTGGCATATGTCTCTTCCCTGCTGAGAAAGTGCTGGTGAAAACTTCATTTTGTTCTGAATGTGGGAACTTTTGAGGCATAATGTGCAGTTCTTTGGCAAGGATTTGGGACAGGAGCTGCAGCTAAAGCACGCAAACAGGCTGGCAACTCCTGTGACCTTCCAGAGAATGGAGGGCTGGGATTTTTTGGCATTGATCCATGCATCAAGGACTTCCAAACTGAACTAAACGTGTAATTTTAACAATGAACTAACAATGCACCTCACTAGCAGAAGGGCAAGTTACACTACTCGTGTAATAAATGTCTCTCGCATTTTGCTGACGGCTGCAGAATGATGTTTCCTGCACCACTAGTGACTCTATAGTGAGTACTCAGCTATGAGGATTATTAATCATATTTTTCACTGGGACAAGGAGGCTACTTGTTACCAAGCATTCAGTTTTCTCCTCAGTCCATGCATTCCCAAGGACAGCTGGAGATGGAAAGCAGAAACCCTGCAGGGCAACCACACCCCAAAGGAAGAAAGGGCTGAGAGCAAAAGGATGACTATGGGAGAGACAGGGAAGCCTCTTCCAATACAGAAAGTTATACTTGGCTGTATAGCTACATCAGGAAAATTTCCCAATGGAGACATAGCTTATACTGGTAAAAGCATCCGTCATCTTATACAGCCATCCTTTGGAGGACAGCTGTATAACATACCTGTCCTCCAAATTACATAGATGCAGCTGGGTGTCAAGGAGTGGACCAACCAGGGTGATCAAGGATCAAACCATACTTATCAGTCTCTGGGGCTAGTAGCCACCCCTCAAGGATGGATGAAGGTTGGACAGACTGCATGTCCCCTTGCAGTGTGGCAGGCTGATCTGCAACTGGTGTCCCTCTGCCTCCCGATACCACAAATGACTCACTGGTACGACTGCAGTCAACTTTTACTTGAATTATTCTGCCACGCTCAGATTTCCAAAGGAACAAACATTGTTATGGAAAAGACTGTGTATGTTTAGTAGCTGAAGAACTATCCAGCTTTCAAAGAAGAGAATGCCAATACGTGTTACTCCTGTATCAGTGCTGTTGGACAGGACTGACAGCTTTCAACAACAAAAATACAAAACATGGCATTAAAATTATACAGTTCATTCCATCAGTTTTCATGCCTACCTTTACAGTGAGCGATCACTTTTTAGTGTTACTGCATGCAGCCAATAATGTTCAATTTTGAGACAGGTAATTCAGAGCCGTAACTGGGCCAGTGGCAGGGACATTGGCAGGGGACTCAGAAGCACTAGGTTTAATTGTTTGCTCCTCCTTAGACTATTTTTCTTGTTCCAGTTATTTGAGAGTATTAGGGTGCCCAAACCCATGTGAGGAGCTGCTTCCTTTTTCATCTCTGGCATTACTTCCCATATGCCAGGACTGCTGCAAGCATAAATAACATGAAGTGCTCCCTTATACATACACCATGACATGGTAATGAGAGGTGACAGCTAAAAAAGTGATGAGTCCAAGCTGGGGATCAGCTAGTGGTCTAGTAAAATATGAGAAAAGCAGTAATTCTGCTACTGGCTTGTCAGGGAAAACAGGAAGTGTATAGTAACCACATATTAACCATAATATGTGATGTAGGGCTTTAGAAAACAGTAGCTGAGAACACCACCGATTGTATTTTTTTCTTCAGGTGGCACTAGCTTATTTTGAACCAACATGCAAACTGATTCAGAGGTGCAGGGATAAGCAGGCTATGAACACTTCTGTTTGAGTATGCTATACCTTCCCGTTTCTAGAAGAGTTCTTGTGTGAGTGGCATAGAAACCCTCAAAAAGTAGTTTGCTGCAAATCATTGCATCCATCCACCTCCCTCCCCTTTTCACAAAATCTTTGTGTTTTGTTTCTGTTTCTCAGCATAAAACTAACTTCCAGCTTGAAAGTAACAATGCGCATATGGATATAGAACCAATGAAAATAAAGGCACACAATGAAAATAAAGGCACACAAATATACAATAATCTCATTACCTGAGGAATCACTCCAAATGCCTTTCTCCATTGCTGCACACTGACCGTGTTCCAGGAGACTCCATCAATCTGGATATCACCTTCTGTATTCAGCAGTCTTAAAAATGCAAAAAGTAAAGTGCTTTTTCCTGAACCAGTTCTTCCTAAAAGGCCCACCTGCAATGCAAATCATAAAAGCAAACACTTAATACTGCTTACATATTAACCACAGACAAGGCAGAAACACTTGGAGATCTCAGCAGTGGAGAACAATCCAAATGGATCTCAACAGGATAGTAAATGTCGTTCATTTGGGAATGATAAAAGCCTATAGCAAGAGCTGAACGAAACACAGGGCCAGACTCTTCTTTGTTTTGTTAGAATTAACTAAGATGAAAAATCTGTTAGTCTACCCTTAGCTGAAGAACGGAACTTTGCTTATATATTATGTTGTACTGATTAGTCCAGCTCTTTGTGCCTTTCCCCTTTCTTTTGCTATGAAGCCCTCTTCACCAAAACCCCATCCAGCAGACAAAAACCAAGTACGGAGTGCACTGGGCGAAAAACTGGCTGAAGGGCAGAGCTCAAAGGGTTGTAGTGAATGGGGCTACATCTGGCTGGCAGGCAATCATCAGTGGTCTTCCTCAGGGTTCAATTCTAGGGCCGGTTCTGTTCAATGCATTCATCAACGATCTGGATGCGGGAGCTGAATGCACCATTAGCAAGTTTGCTGATGAGAACGGATTGAGAAGTGCTGTTGACTCTCTTGGGGAAGAAGAGGCCTTGCAGAAGGATCTAGACAGACTGGAGCATTGGGCAATGATTAATGGGATGAAATTTAACAAGTCCAAATGCTGGATTCTGCACCTAGGACAGAGTAATGCCGGGCACAAGTATAAATTGGGAGAGGAGTGGCTGGAGAGCAGCCCTGAGGAAAGGGATCTGGCGGTGCTGGTCGACAGCAGGCTCAACAGGAGTCAGCAGTGTGCCCCGGCAGCCAAGAGGGCAAACCCCATGCTGGGATGCATCAAACACAGCGTAACCAGCCGGGCAAAGGAGGTGATTACCCTGCTGTATTCAGCATTGCTGCGGCCTCACCTTGAATACCGTGTGCAGGTCTGGGCCCCACAATTTAAGAAGGATGTGAAGGTCCTGGAATGCATCCAGAGGAGGGCAACAAAGCTGGTGAAAGGGCTGGAAGGCATCTCCTGTGAGGAGCGGCTGAGGACTTTGGGCTTGTCTAGTTTGGAGAAAAGGAGGCTGAGGGGCGACCTCATGGCTCTCTACAGCTTCCTGAGGAGGGGAAGGGGAGAGGGAGGTGCTGAGCTCTTCTCCCTGGTATCCAGTGACAGGAGGTGTGGGAACGGTTCAAAGCTGTGCCAGGGGAGGTTTAGACTGGACAGTAGGAAGCGTTTCTTTACCGAGAGGGTGGTCAAACACTGGAACAGGCTTCCTAGGGAGGTGGTTGATGACCCAAGTCTGTCAGTGTTTCAGAGGCATTTGGACAACGCCCTTAATAACATGTTTTAGCTTGGTCAGCCCTGAATTGGTCAGGCAGTTGAACTAGACGATCATTATACGTCCCTTCCAACTGAAATAGTCTATTCTATGCGATTCGATTCAATTTGATTCTATTCGACCCCCTCAGCAGAGGAGAGCTCTCCCCTTTCCTGCTTGTTTTACACGTGCTTCCCTATGGGGCAGAGACAAATCCTGTCCAGTTTAAGGAGCATGTTCCAATTCTGGAAATGTTACCTCTGAGTCTAGGGTTCATCACCAAAATTGGATCGAGTTCCTAAATCATAGCCATTGAAAAAAGGATCTTTGTTTTAATCGCTCTTCCCCCTCTCTGTACAGTACAAAACTATCTTTCATTTTCCATACTCCATTGCTTCAAGGGATTTTCCAGGAAGTAAATCCACCAGCCTGCAGTGGCACCCGCACCTCCACGCTCCAGGAATCACAGGTGCCTCTCTTCCAAAGGCAGAGCGGTTTCAGGATGGTGCTACAGCAAGTCAGACCCCCAGTTTCAAAATTTTTGTGCCCTTAAACTTAGTAGATGAAACATTCAGTTCATGTAAACCAAGACAGATCTACCAAACCTGGCAGCGACTGGTGCTATCCAAACTAGGAGTGAAAAGCTACCTCGTGGCAAGGCCAGGGAGCTGTCACTGAACGTGTTTTCTCATCTACATGGGAGAGTTAAAATCACCTCTTCATCTGTATGGCTCCAGCTCAGGAAATCGTGTGAGCCTTTCTTCCCACCCCACCGAGGACGGTCCTTCAGCATGAACTTAAAGCAAACTGTTAAACCTCTGCCTAACTGCTGTCCTGAAACTAAAGCTCTTTCTTGAACACAATCCCAAACATGCATGAAGACTAATTAGAGGTTTGTCAGTCTTCTAAAGAATAGAGCTGTTTATGGTTTGTTATATAATAATTTAGGGTGGCATAGAGCCCTCATTGAACGAGCGAGACGGCACCTCCACCCTCCAGCTGCCAGAGCCAGCGGTGCGTTACCCTTGGCATAGCGGCCGGTATTCTTTCGTGCCCTGCTCCACCTGGGTCAGGCTGCCCCCACACCTGTGCTCACCAGCAAGCTTCCCTCTCCCCAGGAGGAGAAGGCGGATGACTTCAGGCATAGGAATACAGCTTGGGGAACTGCTGCATACATATTTTATCAGTATATTCTGCTCCTCATGGCGAGCAAACTTTCCCACTGTGCTTCACTGAGGTGTAAATAGCCTCAAGATTTCTAGGATAACTGAGGTAGATTTTCCTTGCCTTTTTTTTGTTTGTAGCCAATAAACCTACAGATGACCTCTTTTTAAGAAGAGACACAAGACATTTCTGTTCTTCAGGTGCTTTAGATGATTACTTTGTTTTGCGACAATTTCATTTACAAAACCTTACTGAACTCAACCTACTCTTTAGTCAATGAGTATAATAATGAATATAATGATGCTTCTATAGTTAAGCTTAATAGAAGTCAGATCAAACACAACAAAACAGTGTCTCACCCTCTGCCCTGAACTTATTGAAAAGGAAATGTTTTCTAACACAGCAGCTCCTCCTTCACCGTATTTGGCCGTAAGGTCCTTCACAGTCATTTGGCCCCCGGATGGCCAGTTCTCTTCCTTCACATGCCTGTTTTCAATTACAAGGGCATCTGAAAGCTGGTTATTCTTCTGTGGCTTAATGTTTTTCATCTCTTCTGTTGGCATGTCAATGAATTTAAATATTCGTCCGACAGACCGCATCTAGGAAACAAAACAAACAGTACTCTAATTGTAATTAAATACTTAGCTATCAAAACAAATGAAATCAAATTATTCCTAATTCCTAGCCAGAACAGCTAGTCTCTTTTCCATGTAAGTTATATCATGATACAATTTTCAAAGGTAGGATACTTCTTGTACAGAGCTCTAGATTCTATTGCTCTTGTAGTACTGACATTGGTCCAACATGTGATTTCACTTGCTTCCTTTTTAAATGGACACAATAGCTCTTTCTACCTTTAAAAACATATTTTGAAAACTGTAGGTGACGTGTATTTATGAAAATGAAGTATGATCATGAAAGCAATCTTGGAGTCTTCAACTCCTTCCTCTCCGTAGGGGGTTGCCCAACCCAAAAACTGAAGTTCCTTGAATAATGATTGATCTCCAAAGATCAGCAGACTGTGTGGAATTTGAAAGATGTACAGCAGTAGCATCAAGTAAAGAGGAACAATCATCAGACATTAACAACTGAGCATTTATGAGAAATTATCTATAGTTTTTACCAAAAAATTAGTAGGAAGTTCCATGATAATTAATTTTATATCTGTAATTATATATATTAGGTTAAATAATCAAGTCCTGTAGTTCATGAACTTCAGACAGAAGTTGCTAGTATCAGTCTTGGTGAATTTTCAAAGGCGCATGGGACTAGAAGGGAGCCTCTTGATTTTTTTTTTAAATGGGTCAAGGGTCAATCAATAAATAGTTAATTCATCTCCTTCACTAGAACTTCACTGCTCAGGTGGTCAGAAAACATATTTTTAAGTCTATGGACCAGTTTGTTCTTGTAAATTAATTACTTTTAAATTCTAAATAGTTCTTTTTCTAGATGCTTTCCCCATAAATTTATGGAGGGCTACCCTAGATCCAGTCACCCTTTGTTCTCCAGGACTAAAGAAAATCCAGGTTTAAGCCTCTTTCTTGACATATGTTCTCCTTCTCCAAACATCCCAGTTCAAATTAATCTTTCCTGTCTGACCGGAATGTACACAGCATCTTGGATGATGTTTCACAAGGATATTGTACAAAGGCATTGATACTTTCCTATCTATAGTAGGAATATCTTGATTAATACATCCTAGGATCGTACGGTCTTTCTTCACAGTCACATCTTATAGTCACCCTCTGATTAAGCAGTAGTCAGCCAAGCTTTCCTCGATCTTAGCTGAGGATTTCTAACCGAGGAGATCCTTACTTACACAGAGGTTATTCTTAGCAGTCCCTAAATTCAAGCCTATACTTTGGCTACTGAAATCTATTTTCTATCAGCCATTTGAGGTCACCTAATACCTTTCAGCTCCCAGCATCCTTCATACTAACATTGCCTTTCAGCTTTGTGCCTTTGGCAGATTTCTTCAACACCATTTTTTTTTCTTTTTTGAAAGTATTAAAAAAAGATTAAAACGAGCTCAGTCACAAATCTAATCTTCATTGAGTAGCCTCCCTACAGCTTAATACTTACAGCTTAATGCCATTTCCTTTCTGTCCAACTCATTAACTAGTTTACAGTTCTTGTAAAAATCCTGATCTCCTTCATTTATATAATTTCTGAAACAGAGCCACAGCCAGTGCTTTCCTGAAGACAAATGAGATCTACTACATTACTTTTGTCTGGAAAATAAATCATCGAACACAGTTATCAGGTTAGTCTGATACAACCCTAATGTCAGCAAACCTGACTGAATTCATTCTGTAAGCACTGCATCTTTGATTACTTCTTCAAATTAGTTTCTAAAGACTGCTGCCATCAGACTAACAAACTGATGGTGGCATCCATGACTTCCTATTTCTCCTTCTTAACCAAAAGTGACATTTATTATTCTATTACCTGCCACAACCACTGCCAGCTTGGTGGATTCATTTGAAGTGGCCATTACCACATCTCCAGCTTCTCAGCCAGTTCTTCCTGAACCCTAGGATGGGACATGTGGTCCCACCTGGTCTGCATGCGTGGGGCGGCATTATTCCAGCCTGGTTTCACATGTTTAACTGAAATGCCCAACTGCAGAACCCAATCACATTTAGTTGAAGACTCTGATTTTAGATGGACTGAGTCATGGGTGGTGTATGTGTCCCCCTGAACTGGGAATTTAGGGAGACCAGGATTCTAACTTAGGAGCTTCAGTTATGTGCCTACAGCTAGGCTGGTTTTTGCATATAATTTCCACCTCAGATATTGTAAATCCTATTTCTACCTTTTGCTTCACTTTCAACTCCCCAGATTAAACACTGTCCTTTTACTGAAAACTGAGATCAAGTGCTCATCCAGAATTTGGGCCATTTGCAAGTCTGACTCTGATTTTGTCAAGTCTCTCTTCTCTGTCTGGGTCTTGACCTCCAATGCATAGATTGTTTTGGTTAACTAATCCATTCTGTGGAGGCTGTCATGTCTAATATACTTTTGAAGAATGTTGTTCATCCTGGTTGTCCTAGAATCTCCAAAATTTCCTAGTGTTTTTCTCTTGCTATGTAGGAAACAAATTTCAGCCCCTCACTTCAAGAAGACGTGACCTTAGTCTACATTCAGGTCCCTAAGCGCTTTAGTCCAACTAACTTAATTAACTAGATTCCTCATTTTACCAAAATTTGACTTCTGTAAACAACAAGAGTAAACTATAAGATAGTGTCCATTCTTATTGGTCAGAAATTATTTAGCAAAATAAATAAACAAACAAACAGATACCTTCACAGCTACTGCATCCAAGAGTATCTGGGGATTATTATTAGCATTTGTTCTCTAATCTGTATTCCCAGAAATATATCTCTCTTTAGTCGCACTATGAAAAATTCTTTGTACATATTTGACCTTGTTAAACTGTTTTTGTAATTCCTTCTGCAAAGTTATTCTACTTGATATATTACCATTCCTTCCTCCTTTTCGATCCAGATTGAAATAGTTCGGTGGATTTTCCATGTGGAAGCAAATATATGTACAATGCAAGGAAATACTGGAGTAATTGCTTATATCTCAGCATCTTGAAACACAACTGTGACAGAAGTTTTGAAAAGCATGCTAACAGCCAAGCCTATCAATTACAATTTCCATCTCAACCCCTCTGCAAGATGGGTTGGCATGGTCATCATCATGTTGATGGGTTGGCATGGTCTTCATCATGTTGATATATGAATGTCATCTCATTTTGGTGATACAAATGGGAAGACCTTGGATCAGACTGACAATTTTCTTCCTGTCTGGCTGTCTTTAGTAAATTCCCACAATGAGTACCATGCATTTATTTTAATCGGTGTTTGATGGTACATTTCTTTTCAGAAATCTTATCCTTTTAGAAATATCACTGCTTCAGGAATGAAGGTCTTTCTTGGCTTCATCAAGAGCTGTGAACTTTTGTAGAGGCAGGGATTCCCTGTAATTGCCCAAGAGATCCTACCATTATACGCTAGCTAAAATCTGCTATGAAGCCAGCTGGACAAAGAACCTTCCTTACAACAGAAAATTTCATCTTTCTCCCAGCTCCCCTGACAGATTTATCAGTCACATCACATATGCAGATATTTTAGACAGCTTAATACTTTAAATCAATTCAGAAGGATGCTTTCCTACTTCTGTAATTTGCATTACGATTTACATCTGGGCAGAATGTAGCATAAATGTCAGTAACATTTTACAAAGCTATCCATTCTTCCTTTCACAGGTAGAAATCTTCTGTCATTCATAATGACAGGTATAGTGTAGGTGACAGCAAGTTTCTTATCCATTATTCCCATCAGCCATGTGCCTGCTATATTCACAGTCTCTAAGTAATGCTTTAGAATAAAGAAGTATATTTACTACTTTCATCTAAAAATGTCTAGAGCATAATATGCTATTTTTAGCCTTGCCTAATTGTATTTTACTGAGATTTTAATAACATTGCAAATTCTTTAATTTACTTTCTCATTAATATCACTTAAACTTTTCTTAATGTTGAAGAATTCATAATATAATTATGTAATGTATATTTCCAGAAAGTGGAAGAAGTAATTCTTTTACAAGTAATCTAACAGAATTAATTTCACCAGGCCCTATGTTTTCTTCTGCTAGAAAGAGAGCAGTTACCCTCTCCAGACCAGACATGCATAGTATTCAATGACCATGTTGCAAGACACCACCGCCTCAAAAACATGCTGCCTGGAAAGCGCAGTGTGCAACTGAGACATCTTATGAGAAGCTGGTCCAATGGCTCATGTTGTGAAAAAACCCTGTGCATTAAGTCACTGCAAAAACTGGGTCAATGCAGGCAGACCATATGGCTTTATGGTTCACATCTTCTGCTGTTACATTTTGTGTGCACTTATAGGACATATACTCCTTTTCCCAACTGCAAAAATGAAATATTTCATTCATGTCAAACTTGTACTGATTTTTTTTTTGCTCTTTCTCACACTGCTTTGCGGGCAGAAAAGGAAATGTTCTAACAGTTTTTTCTTGATTCTGTTCCCTTCCAGATAACCAACACCTCACTTCAAGAATTGTCATTCTGATGCAGATTTTACAGTCAAGTGTTTAGCCTATTTAAACTTTGGAGATTAACAATGTTCTCAAGTTTTCTGCTGACAGTAGTAAAAAGCATATTAAGATCATGTCCTAGTTAAAGAAAAACAAACAAACCAGCTGAACAGGTGAAATAGCATGGGAAAATAAAAGCATGAAAACCAGCCCTAAAAGCACCATTATCTTTCACAGTCCTAATTTTTTCTTTTGTCCTCTTCTCTACCATGTACTACTTTAATTCTGCAGCATCCTTGATGTACAGGGTGGGGCACTGTGAGGTTTAGCAGGTCTGGTTTTAGTATCTCTTTGGGGGATTCTTTTTATATCTCCTTGCATAAATAATCTTGGCAACAGTAAAAGCATGGCATTTTCTCTTTCCCTGATAAAAGGAATTGTCCTTTCTAGTTTTAGCACTGCTACTGCAGGATACACATCAGTGAAGGAGGAGGTTATAAAGCATTAAAACAGTCCACTGGGACTAGCCAATGCTTATCTGTGAAAGCAGCAGTTACTGGAAAACTTATTTTCTATTTCCTTATGAAGGAAAAAAATTAAAAATACTACATGACTGCCTGGAGGGATAAGAAGACTGAAAACCAGCTAAAGGGATATTAGCAGAAATGATCAAAGTGAAAAGATAAATCTAGCCTAACTGGCAGCTTTAAATGAAACAATGGATAGCTGTCAGATGACCACATATGTTTTAAAAAAAAAACAAAAAACAAAAAACAAAAAACAGAGCAGATAAAGTATCAGGGCTGTAGAGAATGAAATGCCAAAACCATTATGGGGTATTAAAAAACAATGGGGATTTTTCAGTTAAAGCCAAACCAGTTCAACAGAAATTGCTTCAAAGAGTATATCTGTGTATATAAAAACAAAACCCAACCTAGAAACTCAGATTTCTTCAATATGTATGCCAGTGCCACAGAAAGCTCAAGAAGGAGATCGTGTGGAATAAAGTCAAATTTGCCACCTAGCCATCTCTTTGGCCAGTATTTCTTCTGGTACATTTTTTCCTTCTTCACGTGATCCCGCTTCCCTGTTCCCCTGCCTTCCTGTCCTTTTGCTTGTATTTATTTCACTGATGTCCCGTACCTTGCGTATCTTGTAAAACAACTCAGAACAAGCTTAATATTATGTACTAATTGCAGCAGCTATAGCTTCGGGCATGGGCTTCAACCACTTGCAGAAAACTCCAGCTTATCTGACAACCAAAGACTGCCACCTACAAATGTGCTATACACTCAGGCATGCTTGTGTGCAGGCTTGTAAGCATGGATGTCACAGCTGCTCAAGGAAGGGCAAGAGTGATGTCATCTAGAGCGGTGCATGCATATCTGTAACAGGATACACATGGAGATGTGTCAGTTCTGGCCAATCTGGTCCTGTGGGGAGCTTCCAAATACTGCTTGAGAGAAAGATAGAGTATAACCAAATAGAGTACTAAGTCAGGTACACATGCAAGCCTTTGCAGGACTTCTGTAACCAAATAATTGTAAAAGTCTTTAAAGAGGGAAGTGCTAAATGTAGAGAACACAAAGAGTGGGAAATAATACACCTGCATCACCCGGTGAAGCAGTTTCATTATCCTGAAACCGTGAAGCTATTCTTATTTGCTTGTGCACAGAAGCAGCTTTTGAATATCAGGAAAAGCATCCTGCCAGCAATATCTGTTAGTCACCTGGGATACCTAAAAATCCATGGGATGGCGGTCAGGAGCTATCCATTGCCCAAAAAAGTCCAGAGGATCCACCTATAAACTGATGCACCTTAGAAAGGCTATCATTAATATAATATAACCGGTGCTCCAGTACAGTAATTTCTCTTAATATAGAGAAAAGTACTCACAAACATCTAAAGCAACTTGAGGCTTTCTTTTCAGGGGAAAGGGAGTTACTTCTTTATTGCTACTAATAGATGACATTTTAATATCAATGTATTTTAAAAAAGGGTAAGTTTTTCTTTATTAAAACACTAGTGTGTTCAGCACCCTCTGAATCCTACTAGTAAGACTTTCTGTCGCTCTTGTGAAACACCTTCAGTTTGTCTTAAGCCATATAATATGTGCACATGATTCTTATACAGATTGTTATACATAAAACAATCACATCATGCCTTACAGGGCTAAGATGGAGTTTACAAATGAGAGCTGATTGAACGTTGTTGTCACTGTCGTGCCTTACCAACAGCATATTTTACTTCATTATCAGTCACAAAACTGCTGTTTGGCATGTCTTGCAGTTACGGCAAAGAAGCCCTTTCACAAAGTGCCTGCCCTTCAAGACAGGCTGTTCTAACAAGTGAAGAAAGAGTCAGCATAAAACAATTTGTGGATAGGGAAAAAATGTGTCCCTGAATGGCAGTCAGCTTTCTGGACTATCACCAGTCACACACATAAACAAGAGATTAGATGTTGTAAGTGGTTAATTACCAGTTCTGGGGCTCTTAAGGATTTCCTTCAGGATGAGGCTGGTTGAATCACTTATTTAAAAAAAATATGTCAAACTGGCAAATATTCCTTCACTGTCACCGTCTGTCCCAATTAGTTTTTTTTAAACAACTCATTTCAGCTAATCAGGATTTAACAGTATCCACGGTCTGCTGTAAAAGTTGTTTGTTTTCCAATACTGAAATAGTTGGCTTGAGAAGCTAATTTAGGGTTCAGAGAGGGTATGACTGGATGTGGGAGATTTTTTTCTTCTCGGAAATTTTTTTTGGTTTATAAGACTACTGCATTTTGTTACAAGAATTCTGTCTAAAATAAATCCTGGAATGCCTGAAGTGTAAACAGAGAAGTAACTATTGCATTTTAAAATAACATCTAAAACTTTCATACATTAAAGTATGATGAAAACTGCAAGAACAAACATATTCTTTTATGAGTTTCCTGTCTGCTTCTCATATCTCAACAAACAAGTAATGATGAGTTAATCTTGTGAAATATTCTGTTTTAAAGCCAATCCTAGCTAACGAACTAACTACGCAAATTAAAGGAGTAAACAGGTACAACTCCAAAGCCTTATCTCAGAGGTTATTTTACACAAAACCAGAAAAAGACCCCCAGGGAAGCTTAGGACAGATTTTTAAATCACTATTGATTTTGCATGGAAGGAGCTCAAAAACATCCATCATGATCTGCTGTGCAAAGCCCTTAAGTAGACTGAGTAAGGTATATAATCATAACAAAATAACTCCAAGCCTTTTTGAAGTTTTCCCATCACTGCTACATCTGCAGTCTGAATCCTCAAATGCAATTATTTGCTGTTGCCTATTCTAGTCCAGGAAAAATTTTGATCACAAAAAACCCTCAGTTTGTGCTGTGCCAAAGCTGGTAGGTTGCTATGAAAGGTATGAGTGGAACTTTTCTGACACATCTGCATGATATCAAACTCCCAGAATAACTCACTGAACACCCATAATCAACAAAATAAAGCAATTCCTCAAAAGAAAGCACAGCATAGTGCATTTTATGCTTACCAAACTATCCACATCTATGCTTGAGTTTACTGCCCACTGCAAGGTTCCCATGATGTTCATAGCTAAAGTAAGAATAATGCCAACACTACCTGGTCCATCACCTGCAGAGAGAAAAACACATTCAATTTATATGCAAATAAAAAGCCAATAGAAATCAGAAAATTAGCATGTGTATCTTAAAATACATGTTCACATTCTCTTCTCTTTTTATTTCATGGAGAAAACATGGATTTGTTAATTATACAAAGGACTGAGAGCTTAATCATCAGTTAAACACCTGGCTTTGGCACTGAATTAACTAGAAACCCTGATCTTGGTTTGGCAGAAGAAAAAATTAAATCATGGTACTTAAGCTGTGAACAGAATCAGGCCTCTGCAGTCTTGATTTCAGTTTCCTTTTTGCAACACATATGAATCTGTGAAATTACTCTTATCTGACTAAAACACCACAGCTAACAACTTTAAAATTCAAAATAGTTGTGCTGGTTTACATTTTCATTTCTTGGACAAATAGAGGATATGTTCTCCTTACCGTTCCACAAAGATGCAGATATAAATTCTTTTGCTTTAATTGTCTGCTCTAACAAGCATGGAATTTTCCAGGGATTTTCCTTTATGAGTTCATACAACACAATATAAGCATTTAAACTACCCCACTGTTGATTTTTAATCTTACTATGTGTTAAATGGAATTGAGAATTTAAGCCAAATGCCTTTCTATGATTTCTTCTTATTTCTTCTATGGCTTTCTTCAACAAACTTCCTCTTGTTTTGCTTATAGACATCTCATTATCAGAGTAATTATAGAAGTAAACAATAAAAGCAAAATATTCCTCCTGAAAGCTGGCAGATTAAGAAAAGGAATTTAGTGTTGCTCCAAGGACCTATTACCTGTAACAGTAACATTTACAGTTGTGGCAAGTTGACAAATTTTCACATTTTGTTTCTAACTCCTTTTCTCAAATAAAATATCCAGAAAAACAATAACACAAGAAACAGTTAGTTTTCCTAAAACACACCAAACTACTAAGCACAAAAGTAAAAAATGAGAAGGGCAGCAGGGGATATTGCTTCCCTATGAATTTTAGGGGAATTAAAAGTCTCTTTTGTAACAAAAGTGCTGTAGGTGCATATTTTCATACAGAAGTATTTGTGTGGTTGGATTTTTTTTTCCTAAGAATCAGGAGAGTTCCTTATACAAGAAATAGAGGATAGCATTTCATACACAATACAATATTTGATAAAAGGTACACTTTTATATAACTCCTTTTCAACACTGAAGTGTGATCAAATGAAATTTGAATATTATTAGAACCAAAAACCTCCTTCACAAAATCAGCAAATTCTTGTTCATCAGCAACCATAGTATTGAAACTGCATCCAGATCCTGCACACAAAGTTCAGTGTAAAACTTGGGAGAGGGAGAATAATACCTGAGAATCAAAATCAAAAAATATACATAACAACAGCATAGTGAATTCAAAACTGTATTTGAAGTAATCTGTAGCTAAACCTGCTGAGCTTTTCCACAGAACTGAATTATTCCAACATTTTGGGGATATTCACTTCCTATCCTCTTCTTGTTGGAGACTGGCTATGCCTGGCCAGCCATGGGCAGCATTTCAAATAAAAGTAAGATAGTAAGGTATAGGGTAATTCTCATTCGTGTACTGGGTTTACAGGATTTTGAATGGAATTTGCAAAACTTCACATTGGAAAATGGGTCAGTGGGTTGGGAATTAGAGAACTGGATGACTATTTCTGCTATTGGTGTGGCTTTAAAAGATCATTAAAACTTTGCATGTCTCAGCCATTTGTAAATGAGAGGAACATTAACCTCTATTTACTAAAAAACTTTGAGGTATACAGATGATAATCAACATCCAAGCTTTTCAGTACACTAACATAGTTACATTAACATGGTTTAAAACACATGAGATTACTTTTACAGCACTTGCAGTCAAGAAAAGGAAAGTTCTCTCCCTTCAGATATTATCTTCAGATTAATCCCTTTAATGAGTCCTCTACAACATCAGATTGCAGATAATAATGGCGTAATTTCTATTTCAATTAAATTGTGTTTACTATTATGACATACTTAAATCAGTGACTCCACTGTATGCTAAATGTTGCAACGGTTTATTCTCCTCAGAAGTTTCTAAAGCTGAGCTGTTAAGCAGAAGCAGAAGACTTCCATTTCAGTACTTGAGTAAAGTTACTGTACCTGTAGTTATGATAGAGATGAACGCCACAGCAACAAAAAAGACAACAAAAATCATTTCTATCCTCATCTGGAACCAGCGCAGTGTTGACAGGTAGAGAAACCAGTTTGCCGTGTGTAGGTTCAGGGCTTTGTGAAATAAAGTCTCAAAATATGGCTGCCGCCCGAAAGCTCTCAGTGTCCACAACCCTTTTAAGCTTGTAACAAGATGGGTGAATATTGGACTCCGAGCTGTAAAGTGTTTAAATTAGAAACATCATGAACACTCATAAGCAAATACCTTTGATACAATGCAAATACACAGCCCTATGCTCTAACTCACAGCAATATAACTATTGTCAGTGTTTAATTTACATACTTTGTTGGAGTACATGCCTGAAGTAATCCTAGCACAGGATATACAACAACAGTCTTTGCATGAATGGGTTGAAATTCCATTCAGTCTATTGCCAGGAAGGGACCACGTACTAGTTAGCGTACTACTCGGGGAAGCTCCTGGCCTGCCGTAAGATGCCACAAGAGAAAGGCGGCTCCTCCCCGGGCAAAATGAATTCCTGCAATTCTGATAACTCTATTGAGTGAAGCTTTTTTAGCACAGACAGAGTACTTTAATACTCTGGATTCCACTGTACTGACATGGTAATTTTAAGCAGATCTTGCATTACATAAAAAGTGGTGGGCCAATGCTGGATCCCTGTGAACATCAAAGAAATTTAGATTTAGATCTGAGGAACTTCAGAATTACACTTAAGTAAAAGGGAAGAGGATCATCAGTGTTTAAGATTCAGGACTAATTTGCTGAGGATCTGCCAGTTTGTTATAAAGCCAGGCCACAGTGCCTGATCTGCAAACCCACACTTCAGAATGAGGTTTTCTGTTTTATTGGGAACGTGTTAGACTCTTAATGGGGGGGAGGAAGAAAATTTAGTCAAATAGCTTATTCAGAAATAAGAATTACTTGCAATCAAGACATATCCATTCTAGCTTTTTCTTATAAAGAAACAAACTCTTTGGGCACATACCAAGTCTGACCACAATTTTTCAAGTTATGTTTACTCTCAAGAAAACTGTATGTCAGGACTTTATTTGTTTTCAGCTGCAGTGGTGATAAAGCCCAGCTTTAAAAAGATCTTCTCCATTGCTCTTTGGCAGCAGAGCACTCAGTATTGGCTGGATCAGTAGCAGCACTGGCTTTAAGGAGGTATGTGTTCTGCTCCCAGAGACAATGGCATCTTGCAAGAGAAAAGGCAAAGAAGAGGTGAAAGGGTGAATCACTTCTCAATTGATTTGTTGTGGATTTAGAAGTCTACCAATTTTGCTGCTCCTACCTTCAGATTCCAGTTGTTTCAGCTGCTGAGAAGTGTGGAGGAAGTATGCCCTTAACACAATAAAGGCTGCTATCACAGGCACTGATGCCAGGAAGATGTAGGGTTGTAATATTGAGACTACTGTTATAGCGCCAATCACAATCAGTATTAACTGTAGAATGAAAGAAAAATACTATTGATATAGTAAACGTGTCATTTTATAGACTAGAGATTGGTGATGAATCTCCTTCCCATGGTAACTACGTATTGTTTCAACAAACATAAAGTGCTAACCTAAGTAGGATTTGCAGCTGAGAACAAACCTCGATGAAAGATCATGAATAACCAAGACCAGATCCATAACCTGTTGGAATAAGCTTCCATCTTTTCAAATAGATGGAAGAAGTGTTTTCTGTACTACAACCAGTATTGCAGGCTTCTAAATTATGAAGCCACACAAAAACAATGGCAGCTAGGCACTTGCTCTCCAGTTAAAATTGTAAGAATGACACTTGCAATATCTGCAGCCACCTCCCAAACCTCACGGTGCTGTCCCTGTCTTGTCTGGACTAGGTGTGCCAGACTGTCAGGACCTGAGTGCCAGTCTCCTGCAGGTTCTGGGCCAAGCGGTTCTTCTGAGGGTCAGAAAATGTCTCTTGCTCAAGGGACTGTAACCCACACATGAAACTAGCACTACTATTCATCCTGATCAGAAGACAGGAAATAAGTCGTAAGAGGACTTGTGGTATGAAAAATTAGCAGTTTCAAGAGAAAAAAAGATGTTTTAAGGTGACAGATGACTCAAAAATCATTCAGGAGTTAATCTATTTAACCCACCAGAGACTACTACCATTCTCATAAGACCTCATCCTCAGTAGCTCCAGACTGGTTTAGTTAACTCAAGCCTTGGTCTTTTCTCTAGAAGCACCTTAAGCACTTAGATTGTTTTTGTCTCATACCTAAATCTAATGAGAATCAAGTATATCAGTGTACACAGAATAGCAAAGCTCTGCTTTGTATCAGGGTGTTACCTTTCACACTAAACAACTACTTCAAACTGCAAACTTATCAGCCTAAAGCAACTGCAAACGGACAATTTGGACAAAATGATGAACATCGCATTGAAACATCACTGCAAATGACCAGTCAGCAAAGAAATACATGGAAAGCAAAACGAATTTCACATTAGGAAGAAACCTGCAGTTGATGCTTTTGCATCCACATAAATTCAAGGAAGGATTTAAATTCTCAGTACTCCAAGTCAGAGGTCGTTCACAAACAGGTAGGCGTGTTCCAGGTTTCCTACCCTTTGTTTTCATCAGAAATCTGAGCAATGCAATAGCAGCATCAAAGTTCATGAAAAAAAAATTACTGTAACAGCTGAACTAGTTAAAGATTTGTTTCACTGTTTTCCTCCTTTTTCTTCAAAGAATGGTAACATACATGGGTTATGCTTGTGCAGACTCTATAGCACTGGTCTGTAGCAATGCAAGAATGGATTTGTGTTTACTCATTATTTCAAACTGGAGAATTTAGTACCTCTTCTATCTCTAATTTTTAAGAAGCGCATGGCCTGTTCAACTGATATTGAGCCAAGTTATACAGCTCTCACATTACTTGAGATTACACAGTCACACAGTGACTGTTTTAATTCCTGTTTCCATCATTTACTCAAATTTTGCAAAGGCCACCATGATGCCATATTGTTCTCACTGCTGGCCCAACAATTATTTCACTAAAAAGTTGAATATGACAATTTTTGTTGTCTCATAAACTCCGAACACAAAATAAGTGTAAAGTCCAATAGAAGATGACACCTTCTCTAAAAAGGCAGTAGCAAAAATCAACACACAAGCCAGCTACCTTGGCATATACTCGGGGAATGGCAGCAGAGGGCTCATGCAGCCCAGTTAAGAGCCACAGTGCTGTGCTGCAGTGACCCCAGGTGCTGAGCTTTGAGGCCTGGGACAGAGGCCAGATGGGGAGACACAGTCCCGTGCTTCCTCTGTGTCACCAGTTTGGAAAATGCAGCTGGTGGTGGAGACAGAAATTCAGCAAGGGTTCAGGTGATGACTGCAGCAGCCAATCTGGTTTACCAATGGGGGTTTATCGTTTAGGGAAAACCAGTCATGACCATAGGGATAAATGTCCAGTGAGTTCACTATGACCTTTTGAGTGGGACTACATTAAACCGTAGGGATGAGCGTGTCACATGAAGGATCTCCAAAAAATGATGACCCCACTGTAAGCACTGGTGGAAGACTGAGATGGATGTTAAAACTAGTGGCAATGCTGCTGCCATCATTAGCTGGCTACAATTCATACCCAAGATGTACGCAAGCAGGTCAGAGAGCTGTCGGGGAAAACATCACAGTTGCTATCTCTTGTTGTTCATGTAAAGGTTAATACCGCTTCTTTTTTAATGGGAAACTGGGTATATCCCAGTGACTGGAGAGTAACCCCAGCCTCTTTCATCGTGAAGCCTCATTCATCCTGGATGAAAAGCCCTGCTCCCTAAAAGGGAAGGTCCCCTGATATGTGTAATACCTATAAAAGTCCTAAGAAAAACTACGTCATGACATCCACAGCTGCAACAGAGAAGGAGGCAGTGTCCCTGAACAAGGAGTTAGATGGAGTCATCTACCAGCTCTTTCTCATAGAAGAGGGAATAAGAGCCAGCTCTAAAATTTTGCATCAAATTCTTGGGAAAAGCTCAGAAGTCAGAAGGATGACCTTATGCAAACATAAACTGAAGGCTAGCGGAGACCAAAGTCTCCATCTCCGCAAGACTCAGATTTAGGCATCCCAGTACATTTAGAATCTAACCTTTTCTGTAGATCTCTGCACCTGGAAAGGAATAACCACATTCACCAGTACAGGCTGGAGGCTGACTGACTGGGAAGCAGCTTTGAAGAGAAGGCCTTGGGGGTCCCGGTGGACCATGAGGCAGCAATACGCCCCTGCAGCAAGGGAGGCCAACAAGGGCAGCATCGTCAGAAGATCAAGGAAGGTGATCCTTCCTCTCTCTTCAGCAGCAGTGAAACTGTATCTGGAGTGGGCTTGCCAGTACAAGAGAGAGACAGGAATACTGGAGCGAGTCCAGTGAAAGGTCTTGAAGATGACAAAGGGACTGCAGCATCTCATATATGAGGACAGGCTGATAGAGCTAGGATTGTTTAGCCTTAAGAGAAGGCTTAGGGGGATCTTATCACTTTGTATAAGTATCTGATGGTATTTATTATATTTATATAAATTATAAATGTGTGCATATATGCAAATAATTTTTATAAATTATGTAAGTTTAAAAATTATATTCTATTTATGAAAATCCCAATAGGTATTTGGTGTGGAGCAAATAAGCCTGAGCCAGATTCTTCTCAGTGGCACCCAGTGGGAAGATAAGAGGCAATGGGCACAAGTTGAAATGCACAAAATTCCATTTAAGCATAAGAAAAAGCATTTTTATTGTGGGGATGGTCAAACACTGAAACAGATTGCTCAGAGAAGTTGTAGAGTCTCCACCCTTGGAGATATCCAAAATCCAACACAGCCCTGACCAACCTGCTCTAGCTGACCCTGCTTTGAGCAGAGGGGTGGGAGAGGTCCCAGGCCCTAGGTCCAGAGGTCCCTTCCAACTTCAACCATTCTGTGACTCTGTGATAAACAGCACAGAAGGAAAAAGGCATATATATAATTTCTCTGTATCTTTCAGAGGAATCTGACTTTGTTCATTAGCAGAGTCTATGGAAGCCTGAAGCTGCCAAACAAGTCTGAATCTATGGAGGATCAGAAGAAATGTCTTATGAAGGAATGACTGGTAAAAAGTATTCAAGACAGCGGGTAGCTTCAATGATCTTCACCAGAAGAACCTGGAAAGACAGGGCAGCTTATCATGCATATCCAGGAGCCTCTGCAGTTGAGACTGAGAAGACAGAAGTGAACCTATGTGGCATTAGACTATAGGTTTGCCTCTGAAAGGCATCAGAACAGAAAAGCCAAATCTAGGGATTTTCCTTATCCCTGGAAACATGAAAAACTAGTCAGTTTCTTGTAGAGAGTTTGAAATGTAGAGACAGACTAACTAAAATAATTTTGGAATAACATCCAAATGCAAAATATCAGAAACAAAACGGCCACACCAGAAAAGACAGTAGTGAATCCTGATCACACCGAAGATGACATCAGTGATTCAGAGAAGGTCTCAATGTCCATGTTTACTCATTCAGCAGATCTTCATGACATCAGCAGGACATGAAGGAGAGCTGTAATGTCCTTGAACCTCTTCATGTGGAGCTGCACTGGCCTCTCTAAAGTCATGAGTCAAAGTTAACAATTGCTAGCAAAGATATAGGGAAAGGCACTCAGTTTTGACCAGACCATCGTGTTGGCAGGGATTGTAAAACAGAGTAAACTCACAGATGGAGAGAGGCAATCTGCGCAGCAGTGCTTGGATTGATTAAGTCAGGCCTGCATATCTCCTAAATAAAGGTAGAGAGGAACAGGAGAGCCAGGGAAGCTTTTGCTTTTATTTTCCAAATGTTCTGGGAACCAGCTCTATCTGAGGAAAAGCTGGCATTGCAGCATTAGTGGTGGAACACTAATGAGGGGTGCTGGGATCCACACAGAGCCACAAAGTCTCAGAATAGGCAGGATGGGGAGCAAAAAAAGGCATCCTCCTTGAGAAACACTGGAATTGCCTCTATCTCTGTATTTCTTCAATGTTCTCTTCAGTGTGGATGAAGTGGAAGTTCATTCAGAACTCAAGATTTTGCAATGCATGGAGTTTCCCAGGAGGTATGCTGGAAACAAGCCTTTCCATTCACAAAATAAAAAGTTTGCAATTCTACAACTCTTAGGGATGTAAAATTCCTCCGAGGAGTAGACTCATCTAAAGCTCTCCGCCATCACAAATAGTTATCCAGTGCCTGACAGACTCACCTTAAATCCCAGAGACTCAGGGGAAGCCACAAAGATGTGAAGGATAAAAGACAAAATTAGGCAGTCAAACTTGTGAATGGCAAAAGAAAAAAAGAAAAAAAAGAGAACTGCCCAACTGAGAGTTGAAAGCACATCATCGTTGGTCAAATTGCCCAATAAGTCAGGCCTGGAAGAGTTTCCACAGAAGATAAAAGAACAGAAAAAACAAGAATACAGTCAACAAAAAAGAAGAAGGAAGTTAAGAGTGATGCTAGCAAACTGGGAACAGAAGAGGCTAAGGAGGTAAAGTCATGAAAATGACTGAATGCAATCAAAGGATAGCATGAAAAGAATATTAATCCTGAGCCAAGATAACTGAAAGAAACTAAGGAACACCCTTTACACCTTTGAAGTTGAATGTGGGCAGCAGCAGGGATACTTGTACTGTAGGAGTCTGCAGGGCAAAAATGTTTCTGAGCCTGAGTACTAAAAGTAGTTTGCACAAACAGTAGAGGTACACGTACAGGCAAGTACTCAAAAAAGAAGCAATGAAGTTGACTTAGAAGACAAGCATCTATGTAAACAGATATACAGACTGAAAAAAAAGGAAGAAGGATTTAATTCCAGTTGTTATTTCTTCTTATTAATATGATTTCTTTTGCACGATGTATGACTGAAACTTTACAGTGCTATAAGACAGCAAAATTTAGAACTTTTATTCTACAAACCTGAATGAAGTCAAATACTGTGAGTGGAAGTAAGTCATCCAGTACTGCCGTATCTTTTGAGAATCTGTTAAGCATACCACCTATGGATTAAGAAAAAAAAGTTAAACATTTTAACACCTCAAAAATCCTACATTTATTACTTTAACAAAAATTACAACTTTTTTCTGAATACAAAATATTAAGGATAAGCACAAGATTTTTCTTTATTACAAGCAATTCCATTACAGTTTAGTGGAGCTACAGCTTCTTTCCCCAGGGAGGAATTTGGCTCCACAACTTCTGTTTCAGCTCTTGGAATCTCGGAAAAAACCCAGGAAAATGTAATAAAAACAAAGAAACATAATTAAACAGGACAGAAACAGAGGCACAAAGCATAAGGTCTGTACCCCTTATGCAGCAGGCTCTGCTGATATACAGGTAATTTGCACATCAGCATTTGTATGAGTTTGTACACTAGTTTCTTAGTTTCCGAGCAGAATTATTGTATTAATCACCAGGTAACAACAGAATTAAGAATATAATGGGAAAATTAAGGAGAAACCCTATGTTGTATTGTCATTTACCAGCGTCTCCTGTAATCTAGTACGTACCAGTAAGAAGAGTATGGGATAGGAATTGCATGCACAGTGGGAGACGGAACTTGTTGCACCAGTTATATAATGAACTGCATATCAACTCCAGAGCCAAATTTGAATACGTATACCATTATTCACACTAACTGATGCTTTATGTCATTTTAGTAGGACTAGTCATGAAATAAAGCACTATTTATCATCCACACCTGACTCCTTGTCATTCACCACATAGCTGACTATCTTTTCTATTGCAGTTTTAGACAAAATCTATTCATTAGAAGTTATTCTGGTTTTATTGACTCAAACAGTTAACAATTAATTTTCTCCAACTTACAAGGTGATATTTCAGAATCAGAATTGACAACTGAAATATGTCACACTTAAAGTGCAATCAAGGTTCATTAAAAGATTCACAAATTACTTTATGTAGCAAACTTCTAACATTCGGCTTGACTGAAAATGTAAATGGAAAGCAACAGTATCCTTTAACAGAATGAAAACTGTTTAATTGAAATGAAACCCATACATGAGTCAATCAGTTCCCATCTCAGTTACCTGCTTTCCAAGAGTTGAATGTTGACATAGGTGCATGAAGAACTGCGTGCACCATCTTTTGATGAAGAATTTTAGACACTGTTATAAGCGTATGCACAAGGGGCAAACCTCTGAAGATTCCCATGGCCAGCAGGGTATCCGCCACTCCCACGTAGATATAAATGATGTAGTAGGTGCTAGTGCCAGTGACAATCACAGGAGGTTTGTCAGAGGTACTGTTTTCTGATTGTGTTGCATTTGCTTTCAAAGCTGTCCTGCATGATGAAAATTAAACATAAATGCATTACTGGAAATTGCGTTTCTTTCTCTTTTATTTTCTCTACTAAACAAATAGTACTGCAATGTTCATTTGTTTTAAAACTATGTTAATGGTTAGTTACAGATATTGCCAGTCATTTTTTAAATTGTCCTGCATGTATGAAATATAAATTATGAATTAACCCATGTTCCACTAAGGCAAAGTTACTCTGTGTGTGTTCAGGGATCAAGGCAATAAATGGCTTATTCATCTCCTCAGATACCTTTGGTGATTCAGGTGCCTATCAGCACTTGTAGTAATTTCTGAAATTAGTTGCAATTGTGCAATGAAGGGTTTTTACCAAGTTGGAAATTAAGCCATTGGTATATACCTACGATCCCTCCAACAGTTTTCTCCAAACTGCTGTGAAAATGTACTGCTTTGGTAGTCTCTTGCAAATCTACTGCCAGTTTAATCACTGACAAAACTATCCTAACCAAGGAAAATGCATCCACTTCTAACCAGAAAAAATAGTTTAAGTGTTGAAAAAAGTGAATTATTATGGAAGTAAAATGCTGCAGGTGTACTATAAAATTCAAAGGCCTTAGTGACCTATTGTAAGGGGACATTGCCATAATTCCCTCCTCCTTCAGATCGGACTTAAGTCACCATATGCTTTCTATACTCAAACATATAGGCTTAGTGCTGCAGGACTAAAACAGGGAACAAAAGCATTAACCTAGGAAAAGCCATACCGATGCTCACTATGTTTTAAGCTTCACCTGCCTGACCCTGCAACTTCTCGGAGTTTTTCATACGTGGGCAGAGGAAATTGTACAAATGGGGTCTTACAGAAACTGCTCCCTTAAAATGTTCCTAAGCAAATGTCTCACCTGGCACCTCTGAAAGAGCGGTGAACCACAGTGTATTCAGGATAATCAAGTCCATGCATCTCTGGAGTGAGCTGACCCAGGAAAAGTCTTGCGTGAATTGTTATGTGCTCAATAACAAGGCACAAACCATTTGATTGTTAGCACTTAAAGAAGTATCAGCTTAAGATACCACCTATGTGAGGTATTTAGATCATCCATCTATGAACCATTTTATTGAGTATAAGCTAGTGCCTATCCATATAGACTTCTGGCAGAATTTATTAATTATTTATAGCAAAAATCAATATAAAGGAGACCCCAGTCTCTCAATAAATGATCACCCCTACTTACTCTTTAAGAAACCATAAACCAGCAAGAGAAGCAGCTACCTGTGACCAAAGAAAACAGAGTCAATTTTTTGTCTTGTCATATTGTGTATTTTTTCTTACTTATCTTCTTTCACTGAATTTATAATTGTTTGTAGAGAGAGCATTATAAATGGATGGAAGTCAAACTTCCTTGAAGCAAAAACCTTGTCATATCTGCTCCTCTTTCCACAGAAACCGTTTAGTGCATCCCACCAGGAAAGCTACATTTAGACTTGTATTACATCAGGCTCTCAAGTGCCTAAATATTCTTTTATTGTTTTTTACCATACTATTAACAAAGGCTTGCTAATGCATTCCTAATGACAAGGAACATTCACTGTATGCTTTAGCACATTTTAAGTTTTAAAGATTAATATTTCCTGATGGCCCTAAAAGAGTAAGTCTCTCAATATCTTCAAAGGCAGCTATTCAAATATGAATGTCAAACCTTTAACGCTGTTATTTTTGCATTGTTGTTCTTGCTAGCTGATATCTACATTTGATAAATCTATGTGTCTGATATTGCTTGGCTGCTAGTTTTACATAATTCTTCTTGGGACCTACAAAACAAAACCATCCATTCTAAATCTAAAATAGCATCTCTAGCATTTCCACGGTAGTCCCATCCAGCACTGAAGGGTGTCAAAACTCCACTTTCAGCTTACTTGTCACAACTTTCTCAGTTCAGCACTTGGATGTTCATCACTAGCCTCTCTTCGCTGCCTAAGGTCAGAAGGGCACAAAGTCTTAGCACAGGCCACATAACCACTTGGCACGGTATTTCATCTCATGCACAGAGATTTGCTAAAGGTTATATAGTCTGTGCTATGACTGAATATCTTCCAGCCCATTAATTTATCAATAGGCTTTTACTTAAGCAACAGTCACACTGGAAAGTTTAACTTAGATGGATACATTTGACATTTGTTTTTCAATTAGAAGATGAGGCTTTGAATTATTTAAAAAGGTTTTAGTCTAATTTAAAAGTAAAAATTTGTAATCAAGATTAGAAATGTATGCTGGATATATGGGGATAAATCTGACATACCTCAAAGTTAAAATTTCCTTTTCCCCTACAACTCATATTCAGCTTTGCTGTTGTAGGTTTACGCAGCCATTTTCCACTACTATGCAAATAAAACTTACATGATAAGAACAGCTACACATCTAAATACTGTCATGCTTTTGGACATGATTTAAAAATTTGGGATCTCAAACTAGATCTAAGCTCCAGGCTTTATTCCTGGTCCAAAAGAACTAATTTAAATTGCCTACAACATAACATTAGTGTAAATTCAGGATACCATCAATCGTATCCTTCTCCAGGTTTGACGATACTAGAAGTTTGAATGCCACAGAACTGCTAAAAATATTTCACTGACACAATCAGGCAGAAACTAGGCCTATATTCCTAATGGATTCTTCTCTTCTTTCAGTTCATGTTGAAAAACGCCAAGAGAAATTGGTACCATATTTCATAAGTTGACATATGAATACAGTCTCATTAATCTCCCAGTCTTCTCTCCAAAACATGTTCCTTCCCTCAGAAAAACATTTGATTTAGGATATTAACTGTAAAAGAGGACACTATGAGATTCTGTGTATATGCTAAAAGTCTTTTGTAAATTGGGAGACAAGACAAAAAGCAGGCAATTTCTGTTACAAGAAAAATAGTCCGACTTGCATGATCAGGCAGATGTTCTTTGGCACTTTTTCTGACAGCGTTTTCCACTGTACTTGGAAAAAGTCTTCTCTGCATGCTGCAGGAACGCCTCATCCATCCTTAAATGCCTTCACAGGCATTCAGCTCTCTGCCGTACTCACCACTCTTCTTTTGCAAGGAGCAAAGCTACTAACTCATTTTTGAAAGCAGTTCTCCAGAATTATGTATGTGCTCATCAAAAAAGTTCTAGTAATTATTGTTGCTAACCCCCCAAAGCTCTACAAAGATATCTTTTAACAGAAAACGGAAGACTATTCACCTGTGAACAAGAGACCTGCATAGAGCAACAATTCTTACTTATGGTACCACGCAACAGAAAACAACCGAGATAATTTGAGAAGGTGGGTCTTCTGCTGCTGTGCACTAATCAGTATCTTTGGTGAGAAATGCTCATCTAAACAGTAGAAAAGTCACTGCAATATCATTTAACAGCAGTTGCCAATAAGCGATACCTACATGAGCTAATGTCTTGATGCTTTATCCATTTATCCTTTTGTCACAAACAACATAGTTTGAACAAACACCATTTGCAGTAACGTGACATCAAGCACAGATTTTCTTACCTCAACTAAGAAGACAGTCACACACAAAATTAGAACAAAAATCAAGTTTTTGTGGATGGTAACATATCTGAAATAGGTATTCCATGTGGTAACAGTACCCATGCTTTCAGCATCATCAGTAAAGCATTCCTGTCAAAGAATCGATAAGACCATAGTCAGAAGGCTAACAATATTTATATATGAGAATTTATGACACATGAATGCTGTCATTCTTTCTGCTAATTCATTCCAAATAATTGAACCGCAGCATTCAAATTGGCTGATAATGGCTGGAGAGGAAGGTACTGCCTGGTTGAGTCATCTTTGATATAACAACACAGTGTAGAGATTACTTGAAATTTTCAGACAACACTGAAAGAAACAACCAAGATTGTCCAGCACTACTTGAAGCCCAGAAATGGTTAATCAATAGCTATTTGCTTTCAATGGAGATTGTATTGTGCTGTTAGAGTAAATTTGTAAATACTCAGATGTTTTTTTTTTTTCTGCTGAGATCAATAAAGCAAAAGAAAAAATGGGCAGTGCCTCAGCAAATTATGAGCTTATATATTTTTTTATAGACTTTTTTCTACCTAGGAAATTGCTTTAGAAAATTTTCCTATCCTGTGATAATCAGCTGTCAGTTTTGAAAATGAAAGGAGTTCATCATGACCAGTTGCTAGTTATTAGAAAAAAGGAATTTTGGTCCAGTTCTTGGTATAAAACTCAACCTTAATTGCATAATTCCCAGCACATCCATAAAAACAGAGTAAAATCCAGCTTACTCCTCTGTTCATTATCTATATCAGAATATAAGAGCTAAGCAGTCTGACAAATTTGTCAAATTTGATCAAATTCCAGTTTTAAAAACTGGGCTAGTACTTCAAATGTGGGTTTTTTTTCGTGAGCCTTAATGTTTCAAATGTCAATTTTACATAAATGTTTTGAAACAATGTTTTTCCATGTTATGGTTTCAAATTTAATTTTAGCATAAGTAATCTTAAAGGTAGATTAAAGTGCAGGAGATGATTAAAATTCTGTATTGAAATCCTCTACAGATAGCACTCAAAAACTATAAAAAATCAGGCAAAATAAATTTTTGAGGGTTTCAATGATTCCAAGATTATATTTGAGTTAAAAAAAATTCACCAATATTCCAAAAAGATATTCCACAGAGAAGTACTGTGTTAGGAATGACATAGTTGGGTAGAAAAATATATAAGGAGTATATTGCACTGAACTATCACCATATGAAAAAACAAGATGAATGTAAATCAACACGCACCTTCAAATCCTCTTCATTGATTTCATCAGTTATGTCCAAGACACTGTCTCGAGACAAGCGCCTGGAGTAGATGTCTATCTCAGAAGACAGATTTGTCTGAGGCACCATAGACATTTTCCGAAATGTTGTACTTCCCTTTTTGGAAAAGTTAGGTCCATAGTTCACAGAGGTGCCCGTCATCAGGTTTAACACAGATTGCCTCCTCCGACCTTGCAGCATATGGTCGGTGTTCAGCATGTTACTCCGAAGCAGACCTACATCTCCCTGTTCCAAATCAGGTACCAGAGAGAGCCTCCTTTCTGGTGGGTCGTTGTGGCCATCTTCTATCCCATTGACCTGCATCCCATTCCTTTGCACTACTGAGAACTTCCTACTTGCATTAAGGGGGTTAATAATTATGGAGTTCTTCCTTTTGTCATTAAAATCTGATGTCTGTTTAAAAGATTGCTTCTTTATTTCATTTCGTGATCCCATGCCTTCTCCTTCAATGGAAAATCGTCGGAGAGTCTCGGTTAGAATTGAATTTCTTCTCTCTGCACTGAACTGATCAAAAGAATCAAATCCCATCAGCTCTGAGCTGAAGTCTGGCCGTTGACCCTGAAGCTCAGAAAATGTTCCATAGAAATAGCAGCTCCCCTCATGTAAAATTAATATTTTGTCAGCAATCTTTAAATGTTCCAGTTTTGAAGTAACCAAGATCCTAGTTTTATTCGCCATCAACTTGCACACACAGCTATAAAAGATGAAAATGTTAAAAATTAGATTTTTTTCTTCATGATTAAATGTTGCTTTTATCCCGTTCACTTTCAATCTATTTGCTTTTACCTGCCCCCCTCCCAGTACGAGCAGTCTTGGATGCTCCCTCAAACTACAAAGGAGGTGGTGAGGCTGAGATGTGTAAAGGGTGAGTACTTTATCGCACAAACCAAAAAAAGAGGGAAAATTTAATCATTTTCAGGTCAATCCAAAATGCATAGTTCAACATGAAAATGAAATATTCCTTTTCATCTTAGGGTTACTTAGATCTTTTGCTACCAAACCTAGAAGTATTAGCTCAATTTCAAAACTTCAAACTTATGGTGACTGAAAAGCTCATGGATAGCAGTGTGTGTCCTTAGTGTTCTGAGCTACACCACCAGCACAAGCCAAAAGTCTCTGGTTTTGGCCAACCTGCTGCCAATCTCTTGGTCAGTGGGCACTTTCAGGTGACCAGTCTTTCAGCGATTATTAAAACAAGACAAAATATAGCTTTTTGTAAAAATTTATACTTACAAAGCAGGTAAGTGTTTTAAAATTGAAGCCTTTCTGGTACACAGACACACCAGATAGAAAGCCATGCACTTGGCAGTAATAGATTATAGCAGGCTTAATATGTTGAGATGGAAGAGGGAGCAGTAATACTCACACCTGGCCCAGGCTTGATCCCAGCACAGTATGCTGTCCTACTGCTAACAAAATACTCAGTCATGAGAATCACTAACAATAAACATCCCCAAAAGCTACAATTTTGATCACTTCAGTATTTTTGTACTGTTATTAAATTTCTGTTCTTGGTTTTACTTTGTGCTGCTTGGTGGGATTCTTAAATACAATCTATCAAAACATACAGTACCTTTCAAATATCTCTTTTTCTGTAAAAATGTCTAAATGTCCAAAAGGAGAATCCAGGAGATACAAATCAGCATCTTTGTACACTGCTCTGAACAGAGAAAATGGAAACACATTAACTTTCGTAAGTCTTATAAATTTACATAAATATAACTTAAAAAGAATGCCTTTACAGGTTTGTCTCAAAAACTTGTAATTGATAGACTTTTCTACAGCATCAATACGGAGCTGGAGTTCAACATTAAATGTTCTTATAAGACACGTTTCAACAAAGCCTTTCCTTGCTGCAGACCACATTACAAACTCAATTTTCCATTAATTTCTCTGCAATCAAAGGAAGCCATACACAGGTTACTCTAAAGATCTGTTTATGGCCTGAAGCTGACAATCCCCATCTGTGTACAACGACCATTTAAATGGGAATTTAGTACCTACTGTAACATCTACTGGTGCCTGAGGGAATGTTACATATATGTAGATAAGTGTGTGAAAAGACTGAAGTCTCAGCACTTAGTTTTAAAAGTACTTGGAAATAACTGGTGGGCAAAGCCAAGTGTATTAGTGAGCCACGATCTTGCAAACATTATCTGAAATGGGACTGTACAATATTTCGAGTTCATGACATGAAAAACTATTTGTAACATTAGGACCTTAAGCTGTATGTGCCTGGACACGGCTCACTGAGACCTAAACCTGTGGTTAAAAGGAGTTTTTTTTAAATCAATTTCAACAGAAGTTCAAAAAGGCCCCTTGCCTTCCTCTGTGAGTATGAAAATCATGATGTGATATGAATCAGGGTATAATTAGTAAAGAAAATTTGGACAGCTGCATTTTGGTACTTTTTAAAGTATTCTAAAAATTAGGTTTAAAATCATTATGTTAAACAATGTGAAAATATTTAACTACAAGGAGAAAAAGCCCTCAATAATAGTATATTATGTTAATAAACCAAGCAACTTTATTGAAAAATCCTCTGTCATGATAGATTTCACTGACCATACATTATGATGTAGTGGCTGCACAACAACAAAAAGTTCAGACTGTTCTTGGCGCTTTCATCAGCAAAAAGTTTGCATTTTTTTTCCTGGAATAATGGTAGCACTCAAATTATTGCTTTAATTTGTATGTTGGACTTAGTAGCTATACACAACCGGCTTTAGGATATCAGGCCAGTGAGCTAGCGCAAACCCAGGTCATGCACTGTTTTTCTCCCTTGGTCCTTTCTTTCCCCTGGTTGTAGCTGCAGGCACTGACAGTGCTCTGTAAGAAAGGTGGACTCAGGCAATCTCCATCTGCTTCTCATGACGACTGGTTGATGGCACTTCCAGCAGGGATTGTAATTTCACATGACTTTGCACGGAGTACACTAGACACATGTATAAAGCCAGTTCAAGCAAATAACATCCAGTTTATCGTCATTGCAGATGGGTACAACCCAGGGCTGCAATCCTAAATTTTCTCCTCTAGCTTTCTCAGAGCTCCATCTGCCACCCGCACCTCAACACCTGTACACTTTGCTGTATGCTGAGTTTAGACTGGAGCCCAAATAAAATGTAAAGCAGCCCAGCCACTGTTTTGGGGACATTTATTTTAAAAATAATAACTATATAGCTGACAATAAATATATCAGTTCTGTGACCCTCCAGTGAATGAGCTGTGACCATCTGAAAAGTGACAGCCATGATTATTCATAGAATCTGGGAAATACTTCACATAAATGTTGCATTTTAAATGAAAAACTAAGTGGGTTTTGTTGGTTGGGGGTTTTTTGCTCTGAAAGCTTTGCCTGCTCCTCCCCTCCTCTCTTATCTTACTGCATAAAACAGAACCATCCATATGCTTCTTCCCTCTCACAAATCTGCTAGAAATAGCTACACTGAAAGCCTCTCTATTTTAATGAACCCATCTTTTAGCCTCACACAGACATAAAATCATAGAATCGTAGAATGCTTTGGGATGGAAGGGACCTTTAAAGGTCATCTAGTCCATTCCCCCTGCAGTTGGCAGGGACATCTTCAACCAGATCAGGTTGCTCAGAGCCCCGTCCAGCCTGGCCTTGAATGGTTCCAAGGATGGAGCATCTACCACCTCTCTGGGCAACCTGTTCCAGTGTTTCACCACCCTCATTGTGAAAAATTTTTTCCTTATGTTTAGTCTAAATCTACCCTCTTTTAGTTTAAAACCATTACCCCTTGTCCTGTCGCAGCAGGCCTTGCTAAAAACACTATCCCCATCATGTACGTCTTTCATGGGATGCCAGTGTGGATCACCATAATGTGATTTCACTTCTACCCAGTGTTTCTGAGCATGGGAACCAGCACAATTTGCACTTGGCACAGAAATAAATGGGGCCGTTTACACATCAGAGCTATCATTGCTGGATTTCTTATGATAGCTAAGTGATTACGCTGAAACACATAGCTAATTTATAAGACAAACACCTATGTTATTGTTCTGTAGACCTTCAAAATTACTTACTAACTTTGGAAGGTCAGACAAGGCCAGACCATTATTCATAGGTACTGACTAGCCATTGCTTTTCACTTTTTCTTTTTACAACAGAAAAAGACCAAAACTGTTAGCAATATTTTTTGAAACATAGCATTGTTTTCATTTTTGTTACCTGCAGACAGGGAGTATGTCATTAATCAATATATAAACTGCTTTGTAGAAGTGTCATAGCAGGGAAAGATCCTGGCATATTTCTTATTTGTATCTTTGTATGGGTTTTTTCAGTACTTAGAAAGCTACACTTAAAGGTCTGACTCTCCAAATGGCATCTTGCATCAAGGAGGGAAAGACTCATCTTCAGCTAAGCCATAGCATGCGTCTGATGTCAAACTTTTAAAATTCAATAAATAAATATGCAGGTGTATCACAAACACAATTGCATAGCAAAACTTAGATTTCTCATAGTAAAATGAAGTTCCTGATGTACCTGGAGGATATTTATTTAGCAGGACTTGGTCCACATGTATTTAAGTGCTCAGTCATAATACTTTCCTTATACATGAAACAGTACACTACTCAGAGAGCAAAATACTCACCTTGCTAGTGAGATTCGTGCTCGCTGGCCTCCACTCAGGATGATTCCACCTTCACCCAGCACTGTATAATCTTTGTCTGGGAACTTGGAAATGTCCTGTTAAAATTTTTTTTTTTAAGAATCAGACATGTATTTTCCATATCCAAGAAACTCAAGCTACAGACTGGATGGAAGCATAGTGTACAACAGTGTACAGACAGGTTAGACAGAAGTTATTAAAAAAAAAGTCCCACAGAGGCTTCTTTCTTTTGTTTATGTAATCAGAAATGGTGATAAAAGAAAACATATCATTCTATTGAAGAGAGCAATCATGAGCTGTAAGATCTCAGGAACAAATATTTGCCTTAATTGCTAGATCTCCATAAAAGCAAGGAACGTACCTTCATACAATATCAATCCAAGACATTAACTGTTTGAGTTTTCTGTCAAGTAACAATGATAAATGCACTTGCCACTGAAGTTAGGGAGAGCAAGAAGCAAACTCTGGATCCGAGTTCTTCAAAACCCAGAGAAATTTATATTTCAGGCAGGTTCATTAAAAAAAACTTGCACAAAATTCCTAGCCAGGAGTGCCAGGAATGCTCAAGGTTTGCAAAAGGTTTGGGAGCCAAGTTCCACTGCTTGGACTGTAAGTTACTTTCAACTCATGACCATGCTAAAAATGAATCTTTAGCCAGTGATAAAAACAGAAAATACCATTCCACTCTCGTGTGAGACAGAGAAAGAAGAAAAGGACATCCTTGTGCCCCACTGGCAGCGGTGGCCAGAAATTTTCTTGAGAGGAGTATTTAGCACTGAAACTGAGAATCCACGCAAACCACAATAATTCTGGAAGTGGAGACATGGAGAATGGCTTGTGTGCCTGAAGGCTGTCTAGTTTTTCTACTTTTACAGTTGCTCTAACAAAAAATATTAATTCTGCCTTCAAGCCTTATCTGGCCTATGTCCTTAAGCCAATACAGTGACACCACTATCACTGTGGTGGTGGTAGTTCCACAGGACTTCTCCCAGAAATGCGGGCTGGATGACCTTCCTGTGCCCCAGGGCACCTAGGTTTCCAGGGGCATGCAGGAACTCAGCTGTCTGCATGCACTCTGCACCACCCACAGAAATCTTGCAGCTTCTGGGAAAAAGACTGGGAGGCACATGAAGCACTTCCAGGGCAATACAACCTAGGATTCTAAGTTGAGCTGCTCTCTAGAAGGTCACATTTCATACAAAGTCAGATATAATCCAATTTTGATCACCCCTGCTGTGTTTTTGATGGCTAATCACTTTCTGTCAGGCAGCCTCTTGGCATTCCATGCCTCTGACGTTTTGCAGAATAAATAAATAAAGATCCTTCAAGAGAATATTGGTGAAGGGTCTAGAGCACAAGTCTTACGAGGAGTGGCTGAGGGAGCTGGCGTTGTTTAGTCTGGAGAAGAAGAGGCTGAGGGGAGACCTTATCGCTCTCTACAACTACCTGAAAGGAGGTTGTAGTGAGGTGGGGGTCGGTCTCTTCTCCCTAGTAATGAGTGATAGGATGAGAGGAAACAGCCTCAAGTGGCACCAGGGGAAGTTTAGGTTGGATATTAGAAAAAACTTCTTCACTGAAAGGGCAGTCAGGCACTGGAACAGGCTGCCCAGGGAAGTGGTTGAGTCTCCATCCCTGGAGGTATTTAAAAGAAGGGTAGACATGGTGCTTGAGGACATGGTTTAGTGGTGGATTTGGCAGTGATAGGTTAATGGTTGGACTCGATGATCTTAAAGGTCTTTTCCAACCTTAACAGTTCTATGATTCTATGATTCTATAAACGTTTCCTTCTTCCTCCCCTGTAAATTGGCCTGACCTCAGGAAAAGAGTGAACAATGCCGTTCAGCCCTGGATCAGTGACAGACGAAAGGTCCAGCCACTCAAGGACTAGAAATTGACTGCCTGGTCTGTCAGGAAATGCGAGATTCTCCCAACTCTTTAATTTGATAATAGCGTTTACTTCCTGACTTAGAGGATTCTGACCTTAAAATCAAGATGCTCTTATGTATGGAAAAGCTATTGCAGGTGATTTTTAAATTCTTCTCATGTTAACTAGTTATTTTCCTCTCGTAAAAGGAGAGCAAGTACCTGGTACCAACGTAACAGCTCAGGTATTTGCAGAAAGATGAATGTGAAAAATAGTGCCAGCAACATATTTAAAGGCAGATTTTCTGAACGTGACAAAATTGTTTTCCTATAAGTCATGAAGTATTCAGAGAGAACATGTGAAATTCTGGCATAAAAGCTTTCCTGGCATTTATTTGAGACGACCTGCTCAGATCACTTGTGGTTTCACTATGCATGTGGAGTCATGTTATTCATCTGTAACTTTGACATTTACCCCATACCTTCACCTGAATATTGGGATTTGCGTGGTTAAGTATCTAGATATCTAAGCTGATTTCAATTCCCCTCTCTACCAGTCCTGCTGCCTGTAATGGTGCTGGTGCCGTTGCTGTTTCCTGATTCTACTACTTCTTCAGAAAAAGCCCGGGTGAAGAACTGGGCTCAGTGTGTCTTCCCCTGCAAACAGGGTGAAATCCTAGCCCTACTGAAATTAATTCCAGGGCTCCCATTGTTTTAAATGGTGGTGGGATTTTGTCAGATATATTTCTTTGCAGGTGTGTCAACATGGAATTTTAATCAGACTTTTAATGAGTTCCCCTTCTGCTCTCTTCTACCCTTCACCTCAGGATAATATATGGCATGGAACAGGCAAAGAACTTTTCAGGCTGTAATTATAATAATTAAAAAATGTTTAGCAATTTCTTTCAAAGGCGTAAACAGAGTGATAAAGTCCAATCGACACACAATGCTATTTGTTGGAACATGCATTACCTATTGTAAAAAAGTACATAGGGCTGGTCCAAATACATCCTTGCTGTCATTTTATGCAGGAAGTGAAACCAAGCCAGGGACAAACGTAATGTAATGATGCTGAATGACACAAACCCCAGCGTATTAATGAAGTAGGCACTGGATTTTCTTTAACATATCTATTTTAAATGTTTAAATTGATAAACCTACTGGTAACTATTCAGAGAAGAAACCCCCCACAGTTCCCACAGACATTAATTACTTTCATGGGTGCCTCTAATATCAGGAGCTAACAAATCTCAAGTTACATACCCAAGGAGAAGGCACCCCCTTTAATATCTGTTTGCATTTTTAACAATGTCAATGTCAGATTCATCTACCTCAGCAGCAAAGGGATGACCCTTATAGTATGTTTGGGCTTGGTACGGAAGAATATAGCTGAGATAGTTTAAGGTAATATCCCTTTTCAGAGTGAATGGGAAATACGGTCTCATTAAAAAAAAGGAAAGCTCAGAATAGACTTCACACTCCAAGTCTTTTCTGTAGAATTGTTTTTTATCAAAATCATTTGATAAATCATTAGCAATAGTTAACATGATAAAGCATGACAGAAAATAGTTTCTAAGAACCATGCCTTTCAGCAAATAGTTGCTTTATATATCCAAACCTACTCAAACTATTCCAGCAGTTCTAATGATAGAACATACGTATTTTACTTATGGGGCCCCTCTTTCTTCCTTAAATATGTCCTTAATGATGTGGCTTTTGATCTTCCCTCTTCTCCCTCCCCTCCAAAAAGACAAAACAGTCATGAAACTGATGGAACAGAGCAGCGATCTTGACTCTCTCCATTTCATCTTCACTAATCCTTTCCTCTATTTCACTTCCTTTTTTTCTACAGTCCCAGTTTCTTTACCATCTCTATCCCCTTCCTTTTCTTCATTGCCATTAATATTCCCCATGTTTATTTTCACAGTTCCCAGAAAATTCCCCCATTCACATTGCTACCTCCTTCTCACCTACCAAAGTACTCCCTTTTTTGCCTTCTCTCCGTTTTTTAGAGAAGCTGCCTCTAAATACCTTTGGCAATTCCCTTTCTGTAGTATGGACTATTTGCGGTAAATTAAAAGAAAAATACTGAAGCCTTTATGTGATAAAATGCCAACTAAAGCTGAATATAAGTTAAGCAGAAGCAGCACCAAGGGTTTCAAGCAGGAGCTGCAATACTGTTCCACCCTATTTGATAATTTTTCTCTTTAATTATAAGAGGAAAATTTACTATTACCTGCTTTCTCTCTAGCATGATTATTTCTGTACTTCCAAGCAATCATATTCAATTCCAATATACCAACGAGGTAGAAATGGAACTGAAACAAACCTCCAGATTTGAATTCAGTGATTACTAAAAATCTTTAGATAAATGATTTGAAATACCATTTGGCAGAAAGCATAGCTTTCAATTTGTGCTGATTTTCAGAAAAGAAATGATCTTGAAAGTAAGACAGATATGAACTAAACTGCAAAATTAGAAGTTTTAAAGTTTTGAAATCAAGCCTTGTGTTTCATACCTACTAGTGAGCATTTCTGTTATTTTTTAACAGATGAAGAATTTTCAGTAATTTTTTATATCTTGGCTTTTGGGTAAGCAGCTTGAACATACTCGAGTCCTCATTTTCCTGAGCCAGAACCCAGAAAACCAGTTCTCTTTAAAATATTTCAAATCAGAAATTACTTTTAAAAATTTTACTTTATTTAGGTAACTCTCCTCTCTCTGCCTATGATTCCTGAAGCTGAAGCTGTTGTTAGATTTCAGCTGAACCCATATATGAAGGATTTGTGATCCAAAAGCATAAGCTTTGTTTTCACAAGAGTTTGTGACCTCGAGCAGAGTGTCAGACTCACCCAAAACTCACACAAATGCTGGCAAAACTTGCTTTCTCTATGGTGAAACATTCCCGTGGAACAGATTTTTGAAACATGAAGTAGTCAGTATGCTGCGTGTGGGTAGGTTAAACACAGGGTAAGGGAATTAAATATGATTGCAGAAGTGACACATAAGATAGGACAACATCCAAGGTAATCAGTCCAGAGCCCTGTACCTGAGACAGGGAAAAGGGTAGGGAGAGCTGTCTTGACTGAAACAGGTTTTTACCTAAATCATATCAACACAGAACATTGCAGAGGGGCTCTGTTAAACATATTTACTTGATCGCTGATAGACTTCTTGAAGTCAGTGCATTTGGGATTTGGAGTCTGTTTTTTTCTCTAATCAAGGTGTTCCTCTGCTATAAAGAGACTGTGCTAGCCTATTTACTTCCAGTTCCCCCAGGGAACTCACTGTGTCAGCAGCTTCACAGCTGACCTGCCCATGATTTTGGGCCCCAGACAAGAATTTCAGTTAGTGGAGTCTGCTCATGCCAGTGGATCATACCACTGCAAGGTGGAAGAAGTATAAAGGCAGCCAGCTTTTGGGCCCATGTGTCTTAGATGCAATGGTTGTAGTGGGAGATTTGACATATTATGTGGACTTTCTACCTGAAAGAGGCATTTATGCTATTTTAGCTGTTTACATTAGGATGAGTTGAACTTCACCTTGACATGCCTGTTGCTCTCCCCAGCTATGAAGACAGGGTGAGTAATTTGCTCTCACATAGTTTACACTGCAGACATGTACCAGATTAGGTAACCAAGCTACCTCTTAATATCCTCTTGTAGAGAATTACCTACTACAAAGCACTCAGTTCCAGACTTGAATCCTTATTGTTCCTCTCTTCCACACATTTTGTAATCTGCCCATATCCCTTGTGAAAAACAGGCACAAAAACAAGGCACAAAGTATTTCACTCACTGACATAATAACCTCTCAACTCCTACTGATTTAGTTATCTGCCAAAAAAAACCCCAAACCAACCAACGAACCAACCAACAAAAACCAAACAAACCCAAAACCAGAAGAGACAAAAGGGGCTGGAGCAGTACAGTGGGATGCAAGGATATGGACAAGAGGAAATGGGCTCAAGTTGTGCCAGGAGAGATTTAGATTGGATATTAGGAAAAATGTCTTCACGGAGAGAGTGGTTAGGCATTGGAACAGACTGCCCAGGGAAGTGGTGCAATCACAGTCCCTGGAAGTATTCAAAAAGTGTGTGGATGTGGTGCTTAGGGACATGGTTTAGAGGTGGACCAGGCAGTTAGGTTAACAGGTTGGACTCGATGATCTCAGATGTCCTTTCCAACCTTAACGATTCTATGATTCTATGATACGTATTTCTGTTTCGGGGCATCCTTGACATTGCAGTGAACTCATCACCCAGGGATGGATGCCATCCTTTGCAAGGAGACATCGAACACGCAGGAACACAAACCAGGGCTTGGCATATTGACTGTCTCTTTCTCTAGTTATTCTCTGTATAATCTAAGTTCTTAGATGAAAATGAATCTCCTGCACTCCCTGTAAAACCAGCTCAAATAAAACACAGAATCTGGCCACAAATTTCTTTAGTACTATTATATGGTTTGATTTCACATGGAAACACTTCCTCTATTTGCATGCCATGTTAAACATTACATTCAAGAGCAGCTGGTGGCTCTCAAATCAGAATACGTGTTTACTTTAAGAGTGGTAATCTCTTAAAGGTAGTTTGCCATTATGTGTTTATGGCCTCTTAGGTAACTATTGAAGGATCAAATGAACTAACTAGGTGGAAAAATATCTGTCTTACCTTGCAAAAAGGTAAAAATGGAAGTAATGGAAATGTGGTTTAAAACTAATGAATTACTGCACCCCTTCAAATGGGATATGATGCCTGTTTATTTTTTAACAAGAATTAATATAACAGGCCTGCTTCTGCAGTCTTGACTGGGGAAATGCATTCTCTTAGGATGATTTTGTTCTATATTAACAGTATTTAGACATGAAGATTCCTGTTTCAACTGTCCAAAGGTTTTACCTTTTTAACTCAGCAAGTGCTAAAACCAAACAAAAATCCCACACCCTGTGTATAGTAGGCTATTAATACTGATTTTTCAACATAAAAATCTGAAAATCAAGCCACATTCCTTCCCCATTTTTCATTACATCATTAATAAAGATTTTGCAAACCCAATCGGCTACTCTTACAAATTCCCATTTATATTCATGTTATCCCTGCCATGGCATTAATAAAACCCTTCAATCTCCGGGGAAGTTACACTTGTGGAATTACTTCAAATTTAGGAGCAAGCTTCCATAGACACAGAAACTCATCCAATGCACATCTTGCGGCGGCTTTTGCTATTGAGCAATGAGAATAAAAATCAATGAATTATGCAGGATAGTTTCTCAGGGTTAAATTTGCTCATACTTGGTCCTTAATTTGAAGTGCTAGGCAAAAGTTCACCTTCTGTTGCTAATTGATTTTTATCATGAATGTGATGAAAAGTACTTGATAAAAAGGGTAAAACGCTTTGTCGAAAAAAAAAAAAGGTAGCAGAAGCCGAGGCAGCACCAATTCGTCTTATTTTACTTTTTGAGTACCTTTAAGCTTGCCTGTGGGGACTGTTTTTAGAAAACGAGTTCAGAGTCTGTACTAATTACATCTTGGCTTCTCTATACCATAGCATGCTAATTTAAGATTTTAAAGGTAATAGATTTGTGATAATACCTGCACACTCAAAATTAAACCCATTCGAACAATTTATTTCAAAAAAGCTTCTGAATAAAGGACAAATGGCAAGGACTACTGATCTGTGCTGGAACAGTTTGATCTAGAAGTTGAAAGCCTTCACTTCCATATTTGCAAACTGAGACCTTCATTTTAGAAGATGTGTTAAATTAGATACTCACTCTGCTTGCTTGCTAAAATATTCGCTATTTCTCGAGGAAAGGGAAAAAGCCAAAGGCGGCAGGGGAAAAGGAACAAACAGCCCTTCTCCTATGCCTTTTTGTAAAACTTTTTTTACTGTGACGTTTCACAGAATGTATCATGTAATTTAAATGTATTGGCATTCCCTTGAGTTCAGCATCACACAAGAATAAGGGCAATGTTTACACACCATTTACTTCTCACTGCAGCCATATTTAGTTTGTGCTGGGCTTCCAGAAATATTTTTTGCCAGTAAGGCTGTTTCTATAGGCTATCAAGAACACTAAGGTATCTCTTAATTACGGTCCCTTCATCTCAACTCGAAAGCAGTCTTTCTGTTGTTCTATCACCTTCCACTTCTCTCCTCTTAACCTCTCCCATTTCCAGACTCCAGTAATTAGAACCATATTGTAAAACATGATTTCACCTCCCCCGATGCCCTACTTACCCTCAAAGGAAAAATATAATCAAGAAATGTAATTATAATCAGGTCCTGAATCATTTTACACATATAAAGCAGGCTACACTACCATAAAAATATGCATATAAGCTGTACAAACAGAAATTTTAAAAGTGCCTTAGGCATGCTTTTACTGATGCACATAGAGATGCATTTGAGAACCCTTCTCATGCTTCTTCAGTATTATATATCTATACAGTGTCATCCTGAAATTATGACAAGCAGTGGTACTTAGACCTGACAAACTTCCCTCACTGAGCCTTTGACACACAACTGTCTTTCATTGTGCATCCTTTCAACAGTACAGGGTTGCACTGTGGTGTCCCTCACCCTTGGTATTCCCATGTGCCAGAGAAGGCTACAGAGCAGAGCTGTGAGGACCAAGGACCATGAATGAAACCTGTGACACTATACTGCTGCCACATGTGTGCCATCAAGAGGGACTACACTCAAAGGAGCACCATAAAAACACAGGCTTCCCATACGTAGTCTCACAAGACTATAAGACATGATTTACTGCCTCTGACCGTTCATCAGTCACACACCTATGTGATGGGTGTTGGGTGAGACAACAGTTGTGTTATGCATGAGAAAAAAGGATACTTGAGAGACATGTACACGCTAATTCAGCCTGTAAAGCCATGCACAGACTGAGTTCCTAACGTATTGTGCACTACACAAACACACTTTGTCAAACTATCCTGGCACAGTATTTATGAGGGATGCAGTTTTTCAATATATTATAATAATTTTCCTTTTAATCTTCACCTTCTGTTTAACAGTATGACATCATGAACAGGTGTACTGGCACAACTGGAGGGTAGGTGAATTGCAGTAAGGCAACAAGAATAAGGAGCTGAAGGTAGAAATCTCTTAAGCTGAGTATACAAGTCAAGGAAGTACAACATGTAGCTACCTGAACTCTTTGGACTAAAAAATGTCCCATTTTAGTGTTCTAAATTGCTAAAAACTTATGTGAGCTCATAAAAGAAAGAAATAAAAGAAAATCCTTTTGTTGCTCATAGTTTTATTGCTTTCCAGGAATGCTAATTGTGAATATTCAAAATTCATTAGAGAAGAAACCATCTTTTTAACCTTCCTTTTGATGGTTCCATACATAAATAGAACAAAATGTAAAACTGCAAGAATATCTTTTAGAAAAACATCAAAAATCCTTCTTCCATCCAAGAAAAACCTACTAAAGCCCACCTGTTTTTTAGGTAATGGTTAATATAACCATATTTGCCATTCTTTAGGCCTTTACAGAATAAAAATCTATCACATAACACATTCTAACCTCTAAATAAAGATCTGATTTCCTATACAGCGAAAATTTTATTTTTGGACACCTAAAAATATGGAAAGCTCTGTGAAATATTTACTTGCACTTTCCATCTTTCATAATTACTTTGAGATAAATTTACCTCAAGTACTTAGCAACTCTAAAGAGGCTGTGACAGCTCCTTAGCAAATCAACTAAGTACCAATCCCAAAAGTCAGGCAGAAAAATGTAGCCCTGACTTTTCTGAAAATTCTCATGCACCCCAAATTATTTAAGTTACATTTGCTTAATATCATTTGCATATCTCCATAGACCTAAAACAAAGTGCAGAGCGCCTTGTATGAAGTCATCCAGCTTCAGTGTCCTGTTCTGCTGATGGACAAGAACAGGCTACTCACGGTGTGTTAGGAAGCCCCAAACTTATGTGTATGGTATGACGTGACCCACATAGGGTTACCTGTAGTATTCTATTGGCACTAATGAAGGCAAAGGGAAAAAGACATCAAATTTAGGAATTGGACTAGATCTTCAGTATGCGTCCTCTATAGGGTGATGGTGGAGATGGCAAAGCAAAGGGGGCATTTCGCAGGTATGTTACCTTTTGCAGTAGTAACTTATCTATTTGTCCACTGGGTCAAAGAAGATGGCTTTGTATTCCGAAAAAGTTTTTGTGAGCATGGAGCTTGGAACTAAATCTCACTTAGCCACTGTTAAGAGCTGTATGTTAGCTGACGTTCAGCATATGTGCAATAAGGAAATAAACTCTCTTTTATCACCAATTCTTGGTTCACCTTGAAGAGCCTATATAACCACTAGACTCAGCAACAGGCCTACATTCAGGCAGACTATATAAACTACCTAGGAAAGGGGGCAAAGTGAACTTCCTTAGGCAAAAATCCTCTGGTACCTCTCCTTTCTAAAGAATGAGAACACACACAACCCCAATCCAACAAAGTACTAACCTTTGTCATAATAAACCCCTAAAAAGTCACACTGGGGAAAATAAACAGGGAATTAATATTTGAAATCCATCCTTCAATCTGCCATACTAAGTCCTGTTCAGTAACTAAGAGGTGAAAGCTAACAAGACTAGAAAGCATAATAATAGCAATAAAGTAAGGCACTTGGCTTCCTTCCAGACCATTCTGCCTTCTCTTCAGGCCAGCCCAATTTATTCAGCTTCAGTCCAGAAGAAAATATCCTTATAAGTATCAAACTTCATCTCAAATAATAAGCCCTGCTAGGAGGTGAAGCATATCATTCTGCACAGAGCTGCACCAACACAGATCAAAGCTGGCTTGATTGAGCCTGGAGAACAAAGGAGCTGCAGCCTACCGAGACACCAAGCTGTCCCACCAACACCGAAACACCAAGCCGTCCCACTGACACTGAGACGCTGAGCCATCATTAACCACCTTCTGCTCTAGGAAGAGCCTGGGCTGGAAAGCCTCTTTGGGCAAGGACAGCTTTGAACTGCTGAAGCCTGCTGTTTCTTGGAGCATTGGCATTAACTACAACTTTTAAGACCAGGGTTAAGGACTACTCTCTTCAGAAAGCCTGACATAGAAGTTGCTAATTCTCCTGTCTTCAGAATCTTTCAAAGAAGATTTCCAGCAAAACACAATCCAAACACCAGCTGAAATGGCCATAAACATATAAGAAAAGATTACTTTATCGCTTAACTATACCCTGCTCTGAGATAAAGCGCAGTAACCTCATCTTATTTTTAAACAGACTGACTATTGTTTTCTTGCTTGACTGGCGCTAAAGGAAAATATGTTTCACTGTGTGGCCTAAAGACAGGTACTGTTCAGCACAGTTAAATATTTATTGTTTTCATCTACATGTAACAGACAAAATGCCTGATCTTAAGGCACAGGAATAAGGCTGGAAAGGTCTAAAATGCTGTCTCCTTTTGTATCTTGCAATGTGAAAAGATATCTTTTCCTACACTATGCTCCAGCAACATCGAACACATACAAGGACATTTCCATGTCATTGTACTAATTGTGGGCTACGTGTCACATAAAGATCGATCCTGCAATAATTTCCAGTGTGAGAATTTTCAATGTGCACACAGCAAAAACCAACTTCAGTCAAGATTTTTCTCTAAATAACCAGGTTTCTGGCACAGAGTTCTAATTATCCCTGAAGCCATTTTTGAAGCACAAAAGAAAGGAGGAAAACAGGTTAATTTCCAAGATTGTAAGGAAAAGCTTCTTTGTGTGGAAGAAACGTGAAAAAAGTTTTCTAGGAACAATACTTTTTACATCATTTCTTTAACATTAATATGTTTACCCAGGTTTTTAATTAGCAAGGAAGACTGAGAAAACAGACACCTTATAATATCTGAGCCAGCTTATTTAGCTCCTGTTGTGTAAACTACCAGAACCGGCACTGTCACTGTATCTCCTAAGGAGCTGGCAACAGGCTGACTTGGAATTCCACAAAATTGGGATGCCAGGCTGAGTTCCTTAAATCTCAGAAATGTTTCACTTACTTACTTAAAGCTCCACTCCCTGACTTATTCTTTGGGGTTTTTCACTTGGGTTGTGTCACAAGTCTTAAGAGTCCTAGATGACTGACCTCTTCTAGTTGGCAGGCTTTGATGACACTCTTGTATCGGTATTCATCATAGGATACACCAAAAATTATGTTTTCTTTTATTGTTCCAGGCATGATCCAGGAGACTTGAGGTGAGAAGGATATCCTTCCACTGTGTTTAATTTTACCCTGTGAAGGCTCTAGTTCTCCCATTATCAACATCAGAAGAGAGGTCTGAAAAATCATTAACACTTGGTTAATATATCAGAGATCTGTACAACCATAAGAAATGCTAAACAAAATGAGAGTCACTCTGCTAAGTCACTTAAATGGTACATTTGTCTTGTAAAGCGTGTCACTGTAAGTACTGATCTAGTGCAAGCTGCAATTAGTGGAGATTTTCATGATGTGCATGGTTCTGAAAGGCCTCTGAAATGAGAGAAACTTCATTCAATGAACAATAAAAATTGTGTAAGATATCTTGTAAAAAAGGCATGCTCCTGCAGAAGTATGTATTTTTAATTAAACTTCCAGTAATTTTACAAGGTAAAAATGTGAGTATCTGTGAGACACATACAGAAATAAGATATTAGTATTTATGGAGAATGTTATTTGATTTTTAAAATTATCAGTGACTATTTCATTTGTTCTTTGTACAACACAATTCATGTTTAGAATTTTGCTAGTGTTAATAAGCCTTCTATCTGCATTGCCTTGAAAAATGCAATTTCTTTGTGTATGTGTACACAATTACCCACAAACTGCTCAGATCTGAATTTTCCTCTGTAACTGTTAACTCATTTACGTGAATACATGACCTAAGTATATTTACTATTTCCCTTCATAAAAGAATTGATTGCAATTTCAGTACTGACATGTTATAATTTCAAAGTTAATCAGTAGCTTGTAGTAACCTTGTCACACATCACTGACTACTAGATCAAAGAATAGAATTGAGAAATACAAGGAAAAATATGTTACAGAGCCATTCCAGTGGTGTTCTTATCACTAATAAACAGTCAACAAAGCTGGGACGTAACAGCCAAAGATCTAAAAATCTGTCTAAGTCACAGTTTCACGCTGTCAAGCCCAGAGATCCTTTGGCAAGTTATATAATATGCAGGGGTAGTCTCATGAGATTCTTTCCATTATACCAGAATCTGAATTTTCCAAACTGCTGAGTAAGAAGTTTCTGATCTTGCAAAGGACAGCAGGTTAGTATGTTTTGCACACTGGATGTTAAACTACTGTATCTTGTGCCATATAACATAAATGGAAAAAAAACCCAAACCCAACCCTATCTAATATCAAAGCAGTATTAAAGAGCTGATGTCAGGCTTCATACCTGTTATGGATAAAATAAGTGTGCAGTCTGTTTCACAGGCCTGACAATTCCTGGAATATACAGTAACAGCCTCAACCAACATGAAGGAAAACTTAAATTAAGAACGCATAAGGAAAGGAGAAACTCTTTTTTTTTTTGGGGGGGGGGGTGCAAACCTTATTTTTTGTAAATCTTTCAGATAATATTATAAGCCTTTTATCTTTATTGCCTTGAAAAGTGCAAATTTGTTGTATGTATATACTCACATAAACTGCTCAGTGTGATCTGAATTTTCCTCAGTTTCCTAAGTAGCTGAATAAAGGACATATACATACATCCTTCAGCACTTTCTAGTTGACATTTTTATATTACAAGTGTCAGCTTTGGAGCCATGTGAGGTTATCAGCAACACAGGAAAACATAGGAAAACTATTCTGTTAATTCAGAAGTATCGCAGTAAAATGCATCTCAACGTATCAGCTTGAGGACAACCTCATGTCCTGAGTCCCTTGCTCTTTCCTATTGGTATCATTACTGAAAAATAATATAAAAGCCTTGATCATATTGAAATTGATGGGTCCTTTGCCATTGACTCCGACAGACCAAAGATTTCACCCAATGCAAGTAAAAGAAATCAGAATATGTTCACCAATAATTTGTTAAACAGGAAAAGAAAAGTTGCCAAATGCATAATGAATGTTTGTTTTGACTTTCACATCTCCTCGGAAAACCCAGTCAAGATGAAAGACTCATATAATTACTTGCTGTTCAAAGTGAATAAGTGTATCACAGTTCAACTCATTTTATATTAATGAGGTTAATCAGATGTGTTATCTGCAAGCTAAATGTACTGATAACATTTTTGGGTTCTAAAATTATGATTAATCTAAACCACAACTTTTCTCAGAAAACCATCAGTTTCAGCAGCATGTCCCCAGGCCTTCACATGGGACTCAGGGAGCCTGTCGGAGTGAGGAACTGTAGGAACCGGAGCACAAGAGACCAAGTATACCACATGTCCAGGGCACGCATCTTAGTTACCTGGCTAATCAGTGTCAGGCTTGTGAGGTTAGTGACCATCTCGTGTTCAAATTTTTCCTTAAAATGTTAGCAAGGCAGGAAAAAAAAGAAAAGTCTACTCTCTAGCACGCTGAGCCGTCTGGATATCTATGCTAAGTTCTCCAGTTTATTATTTTAAAGGCAGGGAGATTCTCACCATGAGCATTAACTTTAAGTTTCAGTCTGCATTATTTCTGCAAATCTCCTCTTACTTCCCATGGAAAAATAGTTTTGTAATTTAAATTGCTATTTCCTTATTAAGTCTGTATCCTTGTATGTACAAAAAATATCCAACAAACTCTTTCTCATATTGGCCACAGAGTAAAACTTCAAATAACTATTGGCCATTTTATTGAAACTTATAGTTTATTCATACTTTTTCCTGCAGCCATCATTTTTCAGTGAGCACAGGATAGCAAAAATACAGTAACAATACAGGTAACAATACAGATAACAACACAGTATTATTCCTTAAAATTATTAGGACTTTTGTTGAAACAATAGAAAGAGAAATACCTTGCCTGCTCCAGTAGATCCAGAAACAGCTAATAACTGCCCCTTCTCAATCTTGAAATTTATATCCTGAAGAACAGGAGAGGCATGAAGGGGAAAATTACTGAAGAAGAGATTGTTGTCAGTGCTAGGAGCTTTGCTGTTGTTGTTTTCCTGGTTTGCTTTTACAAACAGCTCTCCAATTCCCTGCAACATACACAGATGTGTATTTGTATGTACAAAAAAATAAATAAAACATGCATATGCAGACATGTATATCATACTATGGACTTAGAAAAGACATATGAACTTATTTTTCTGATGTTACTTTTCCTATCTATAACCTATTTATTATATTCTTAAATATATTTTTTTAATGTATGTATTGTACTTGCTCCTAAATTTGAGGACATGAATAAAATTTGCCTATTATAGAACTGCTTTCCAATGTTTATATGTGCCACAGCCTGATTCTGTTTTCAGGCTGGCTTAAATCAGAAATAACTACTTATTACAGGCCTTAACACTTATTAAAAGGTCTCTTCCAAAGTTTCTCAACCATGGAAAATTTGCACTGATTACTTGCCATATATTCCTTGCCTGCTGATAGCTGAAGCCAGTTAAAATGAAGGAGCGTAGGCTGCTCTTTTTAGAGAACACCAAGGCAAGTATCAGAAAAAAAAATACACTCTGTGTTTTAATTTAGTTTGGGTAAAAGTACTAACCTCATCCCAAAAAGCTGTTACTTTGTCCAGCTCAACCCCAGTGGTTGTTAGATTATACTCCAGGGCTTTATATTCTTTTTTCAGCAAGAAATCCTAGAAACACCACGAAAGCAGATGAGAGGAAATGGTAAGGGATGACAGCCATATCACACAAAGCAGTACATACTTGCCAACACTGAGCACTAGCTAATATTTCTGATGGTGCTATTGCATTGTAGTGTCTTAGAGAGAGGCATAAACATTGCTTATACGTCTTTCAGATGCAGAAGGAAATGTTTTTGAAATTAACAATTCTTTCATTGCTAGTGAGAACATAACCATAAATGTATTCGGTTCTGGTTTAGAAAGCATATCAAAACTTGGCATTTTCTTTGCTTTCAGGACTTGTATCACAGCAGCATCACCCCTCCAACCTTAATCCTTTTCATGTAGTAGTAGGATGAGGATGTGGAAGTAGTCGCACTCTGTTCCATGATTTTGTTAAGGTTATGCGGTCTATATGTACCATCTCCTCTAAACTGTCTTTTTAAATTATGTGGAACCAAGTAGGTCTACATGGGCAATACAGTGGACAAACTAAGCAGATGGTAAGGGGGAAAACCAGTTCTCTACAGTAAACTTGCAGATATCCCAAGTGGAAGAAGCAGAGGGGAAAAAGCAGATGATTGAAAGGGCAGGAACCAAAAAAAAACAGAAGGCGAAACAGACACAGTCTACGCAAAAGAAGGAAATGATAGCTAGGCTTTCATAACAAAGGCAGTGGGGTCATCCAGTGGAGTTGCTGGAGCAGTGATAGTCAGAGAAAGCACACTGATCCTGAAAGACCTCATGGTCTAGAAAGCATGGGTCTAGCTACAGGGCAAATACAATAACCCAGGGAACACATCTGGCCCAATGAACTCTCTAAATTGATGAGGAAATTAAATCAGAGACATGTATGAGTGGTTTATTATTTTTGTTTATGTTTCTTGTGACAAGTACAGGGCATTGGTGTTCTGGGATTCTGTGCAGTCTGTCCATGGGATCTACACTGAACCTGCCACAAAGAGATGATTATTTATGGATTCCGGAGCACCCAGAGAGCTAATACCCCAAAGACAAGCGTTCAGCAAAGTGAGGGCAAGGGTATGACAACTGGGTTTGACAGTTCTGTGACAAGGAATTGGATACACTCTTCCAGGAAACAGGAGAGACAGGATACCTTCACTAACACCTAGGGAATCTGAGAGCACAAGGACTGCCTAAATTGGGACCCAACAAGGCAGCCTTCTGAATGTCAAATAGAAAAGTTTATGGCTAGATTTCTGAAATTTTCTGCCCAGTTGAAAATCATAAAAATCCAAAATCTGCTTCTTATTCTATATTAAAGTTCAGATTTCAGATTAAGATCTTTAAGTTCCATATTAGGTATTTTTATCACACTAAAAATAATAAAATGTATGTTTTATCAAAAATAATCTATAAATATGTAAAAAAAAAAGCCTAAGATTTCACCCCGAAATAGAATAAGAATTCTTTTCCTGAGGAGTGATTTCAAAACAGCAGATAAAACAGAGTTAATGAGAATTCACCCTGATTTGACTCTGCGGATAAGCCTCTCATGCTGGTATATGAGCAATTGATCTCAGTAGGTAAGGTAGGTAATAATTATTTGACCGGTACCTTAATTATGTTTACTACTCATAATGAATGAGATGCACATTTGCATAAGATGCACAATCTCCTGCTGTTCTTGCCACTAATAGCTAGGAAAACAGAAGATCTGTGACTGCAACTACTGGAAGCTGTGCTATATAAAACATGTACTAATTTTGTACTTCCTTTTCTGAAGGAAAAACATCTCTTAAGCACCACAACTCATGATATATTTTTATTAAGTTCCTTATTCTGCAATGAGAAGAAATAACTAAACGCCAGTGTTTCAAAACAAGCAGCGTGCAGGTAGCATGAGACTCCCGTGGTTCTGCTGCATGGGGAACCATATAACAATATCAAGATTTATAATGACATTTCATGGTGTGTAGTCAAAGCAACATATAGTATATTTGGAAAGTCTGTATAAATGCTGTGTGCTTTTGTTGATCAACTGACAAGATAACGTGCTATAAAGAATTAGCTTACGTACTTGGGAAGATTTTAGTGCATGTACCCTACCTGTATTTTGTTTATTGCTCCAATAGAGTCATACCAGGTCTGTACGGCCCCGGGAAACTGCCTGGTCACTGTCATTCGAAGAACAATGCAGAAGGAAATGGTGGTAAATATTTTTCGGAGAATAATTCCTTTAGTCACAGCATATGGAAGCACAGCTAAAAACACCACAAAAAAGCCTGAAAAGAAGAAGGCTGAGCTGTTGAAATATCTCATATAAGCAGCTTTTCGGGTTAGCTTCAGTTCAGTTCTGTTAAAAAAACAAATACAAATAATTAGTATAGGATTCCACATTTACATCTTACAAATGTTTTGGATGGAACTGTTGGTAAAACAATTAACTCAGAGGCTCATTCATCCTTGGTATTTTCTAGGATTGCAGTTAAAAAGCAAGACTCAGAACAATTTTTGGACCTAAAAAAATAATTGGAGCCAAATTTTGGCACCAATGTTTAGAGATGTCAGACAAAATAACAATGATCTATGTCATGATTTAGATGATACCTCATAAACCACAAGCCTCTACAATTCCTGGCACAACCATCCTTAAGCATCTAATGCTGTGGTATATGATACACCCCCAGAAGTGTCATCCCATACTCATCTGGTCAGCTAGACAGATAACTCCCCTAGAAATAAGATACTTTGAAATGCCAGATTTACTATACTTGACCATATAAAAACTAAGAACAATCCACAATCTGATTATAGTGTCATCTGCTTTTGCAGAACACCCTACTAACAGCTTCATCCATGAAGTAAGGTATCAGTTAACCTCAGCTTGAAGAGGTGAAAGGCAGAGAGTCTGGTCTCCACCTTCCTTTCTCCATAGAAGCTCAGTCTACGGAGCAGCTTACTGACTGCTGTGCAGTCAGGAATGCAACTGGTGATTACTCTCAGCTGCTTCCACAGTGTCTATGCATCTTACAGCAAGCTGTTAAATAAAAAGAGAAACAATCCAGGGACCGTAATTCATTTTCTGAGTTGATAGCCCTAACTCACAGTGCTGAAGCTTTCTATGGACTGCTCTCATTTTGACCTCATTCACTTCACATTCCCCAGGTGCTCTGCAGCTCAGTTTTGCCTGAACAGAGGCACCTCTGCTGCAGTGAAAGAGCAATTGTCCTGCTGCAAGAGCAATTAACTGGGGGTAGAGATGGAGCTAGACCCCAAGCTGCCCATTCACTGGGTGAGTGCTCTAACCACTGGGATACTGTGCAGAAGTTCGCAGTCACATTGGTGACAGCAATACCTGGTGTTGCACAGCTGAGCACCAGAATCTTTGTGCGTCTTCTGGTATTGAGCCAGTGTCTGCATGCAAAGTCCATCCAGGATTTTGGAGCTGTGTGAACCCCCTTTCAGCTCCACACTACACATGCATGAGACTTCCAAATGTATCCAGCATCTTACCAACTTTTGTCAGCCAAAGTGTTCTTAAAAGTCCCTGACAGAAAATCTGAGCTCAGCCAGTTTTGGAGCAGGGTGCCTAGCACTTCTTGTTAAGTCCGTATTTCACAAGAGAGGCCTGAAGAAAGTGGCCAGGCATGCAGGTCACCACTACGGTGTTAGTCACTGCCCTGGAGAAAGGGCTTTGTAAGTCCCTCCAGAGCTTGTATGAGACTGTGGGTGGCAGCACTGAATAGAGATAACAAAGATTTTGGGGCTTGGTGCTCATCCAGTCCCTGGGTAGAATCCCCCCAGTGCTGAAGCATACAGCCGCTACTCCAAAGAGGGAAAATCAAAACACTAACCCTTTTCAGTATGCTCCCAAGTACCAGCCACAAGCTGACCCAGCCACAAGCAAAAGTTTTCCGGAGGTGGGTCTGTCTGTGATACAGGCTTGAGAGCTCTGTCAATTAAGCACTCATTTGGGACAGGTCTTGCTGACGCAATATGGGCACTTGGAGAGACATGTAAGGGACACTGTGAGCCTTGTGCATATATAGAGTGTAGACCAGTGCATGTCTGTTTTTGAAGTGATGCTGCAGGAATCACTACAAATACATAAGCTTGAGATTCTTTGCTTTACATAAAGATGTATCTTCTGCTGACAAAGCATAGACACTTCCAATGTTGGACTTCACCTTCTCCAGTGCTATGGTTCAGGGGAACAGTTTGACATTGTGGTTTTTTACTTCTCTGAATACGTTGCATAGCCCATAGGAGTGCAGGTATGTTTATTCAGACACCTGTTAGGAACAGTTGTTATCAGGACAGACTTCAGAAGGCACACAGGAGACAGCCCATATTGGTCCCTCTGAAGTGTCACAGTTCCCAGGGGGAGTTTGCCTGGGGCAGTGTTACACCTGCAGGATGGCCAGCCCTGGCAGCTCAAGTCTACCAGAGTAAAGGCACAGGTCTGCCTAGTTCATTAGAGCTGATTAAACTGGGTTGCATCAGAAAATGCCAGCAAATAGAAGCGGTTTGGTAGCGACTGAGTTATAACGCACTGTGGCTAAAATAAAGGCATGGCTTCACACACAAGGTCTTGTTTCCTACCAGCTTAACAAGCCAACTGATTGGGAGGCCCTGCAGAGCTGGCTCAGCAAGCAAAATTCAATTGAAACTGACATTCCTGGGTTGACCTGCTCAGGTGATGTCTTCACCAAGTGATCTGTTGGATCACTCAAAAAAATACTGTATTTTGGTGCAGAGAAGTAGAAGAGAGATACTTTGATCTTGCAATATTGATAGCATTCTTGTCTTTTAAAAATTCATCCATGATATAATAAAAATTGACAGCATTACAAAATTCACCTTAAATTATTGTAGAAAATATAGATCATAAAATGACAGTCCTTTTTCCGGGTTTCTGTGACCATTTTGTGGACTAAAGTTTATTTAATTTATGTTTACAGGATTTGCTCACAAGATGTGGTCTCAAATGTCCTAAAAGCAATGCATGTGACTAGTGACAGCAGGGGAATCCTAACCTGGTTCCATCCTCGAGCTGGAACCCCCAGCCTGGATTCAGACTGAGTTTTCTCTGACAGTTTACAGTAAATCATTACAAATTTTAAGATCTTCCTTGTTCTAAAGGTAAAGAACACTTCACTTTCCCTGGATTGTCTTTCCGAAAGCAGCTGAACAAGAAGGTGTTTGTGTAATAATATCGTTTCCTCTCTTTTATTTACATGATAATATGACACTTATATTTCTTTTATTTTCTTTTATTTTCCCAATCACACACCTGGCACCAAATTTTAATTCTCTGTAAAGGACTAAACAAACACATGGGACAGCTTTAGTGCAGCGTCACCCATCAATCAATACGTCACTTCTCCTCCCTTCCCCCAGGACTCCCTGTCGGTAACAAAGATCTCCTTCTCATAGCTCTCAGCTAACTAGGTTAGCTCTTTTACCTCCTTTCTGCTTCAGGTCTGGTAGTTCCAGTTCAATCTCGATATTAATTGAAGAGATAAGCATTATACAAGGCTATCTACAGACAATAAATGTTAATGCAATTGTGCAGGGTGAATACATGAAGCTGCACTACTTTAATCTTTTCACAGATTGCATGTAACACTTAAAATCAGCTTTATTGCATTTCTCAGAAAATGGCTGCAGAGGACTCATACTGTTTCCTCCACCGCAGAATAGGAAAGTCTGTAAAGCCTTAAGTAACCACCATCACAAAAGGGCTTTTTATTGTAAGATGAGGATAGGGTTGGCCAGAAACAAACACAGATGCCACAATTGTTTTACCTGCACAAGCTAACCACTGAAATATCATTATAACAAATGAGGAAGCAAATAAAAAAAAAAATCTCACCTCCATAGTGAACTTGACAAATTGGGGAAAAAAACCAAGCTGCAGTGTGGGAATGCAGGGTTAGTGTATGGAGGATTAATATTTGTGTGCTTTACTTCTTAACTAACAAGACCACAGATGGTGTTCATAGCCCCCTAATTTTTTTTTTTCTGAGCACATAAAAAATTTGACTAACAAATGAGAACACTTACTCACGGATGCTTTCAATCATTTTTTCCATTGCATCTTCCCAACAATAGGCTTTAACTGACTGTATATTTTCAATTATTTCTGAGGTGATGACGAGTCTCTCATTGATCTTTCCTGCCCTCTTATTCCTGCAAAGTAAAAAGGCAGTAGGTCAATCTTCATCTTTTTCATCCGGTGTAGTTAGTTTGTATCTGATTATATCTTATGAAAACACTTTCCCCATATGCCTATGCTTAAAATGTTTATTTTAACAGAATTATTATGAAGAATGTGAAAGGAATTATTAGAGATCTAGTAACTGTTTTACTAACAAGAAAATGCAAGCTCTAAAAAGAATAAATCAAGTCACTAACATGGAGTTTTAATTCTACAAAGCATTATCACTATTTACTGCACATTAGACCTTTCATTTTGTTAAGTTTAGACAGCTGCTGCTAAATAAGTAAAGACTTGTCCATGACTTTCCCGACACGGCCAACGCTTTTTGGACTCCTCTTTTGTAACAATGTCATAACTAGAGACCCTTAATCAAGTGGTATTAACTTCTTAAACCAACATGTTTCAGGAAAATATATTGAAATATTTTAAAACAGTCTCATCACCTGTATTTCATCATCATTTGTCCCAGCCAGGCTTGGAAAAAGGCCAGGACTATTAGTAAAGCAAGTCCAGAAAATGCAGAAGCTTCTAACATATCCCAGAGCAGTCCCATCAGCAGTGCCACTTGTAAAGGTGCAATCCATACAAAATGAGCCATAGCAAGACCCTGTGGAAGCCCGCAGCAGAAAATAATAATAATACAAGTTACAGATGTGCTCTGAAAACTACATGAAAAGGAAGAAGTCATTAAAGTGACACTTTGAAAAATGTAATGAAGAATGGTACAAATATTTCCAGTAGTAAAACAAGTTTATAAAGGAGGATTTGTGATCCTGAGCACATAGCATTCTGGGTGTTAATTATAATGACAGCGCAGCAATACATATACATTCCACACCTAAACTTTGATTTTTGTAAGGCAAAGTTCAGTCTGCAATTGTCTCTTCGCTATGTATATGCACGAGGGAAAATCCCAGCTTTGTGAAAGTAAACAGAATTTGCCATCGATGCTGGCTTTTTCAACAACTGCAAGATGAGAAAAATACACAGAAGAATCTTCTGAGAGTGATTTAATCTGATATAGGAGGCAAATATTACTTTGGTGAAGGGATGACTGTCGTGTGAACACAACTAATTCAAAACAGATTGCTGCCTACTTCAGTCATGTTCCTTCACATTGGGGAGATTTTGGACTTAATCCTGTGATCAGGCTGCACAGGGGTCTGTGTTACTGCAGCCACACTGCTGCAATGATACGGCACTTGTCCTAGCTGGTTCAGCACTAGCTGACATTGCTCTATATAGTAATATAGTGCTTAAAGTAAATACACCCTACAGTTCCAGCCATGTGTCTACAGTCTCTCTGATCTTGCTTCTTTCACAGGAAGCAAACCCTGTACTACCAATGGGCCAATTAAATATACATGCTAAACAGAAGTTCATAGAGTTTCCAGTTCCCAGAGCCATTAGCAGGGATTTACCTCTGTGTCTTTAATGAAAGAGAAGTTTTACAGGAGACTCTGGAAGTATTGTCTAAGACAGATGTGTTGGGAATGATTCCTAATAAGGTCTTACATCAACACGTATTCAGACTTTTAGGAGAATGGGTTATAGCAGCAACAGGATGTTGAACATCATCACTTGTTCAATGGCAGGAACGGACTGGATCACCATAGTAAAAAGGTACGGTGGTCAGGAAAAGAGGATGGAAGGACTGAACCAGCAAGTTCTGACCTCTATGAAACCAACTGCATAACCCAGAGGTTTCCTGGCAGGTTCTCACTGGACTGTAGAACAAGCATGTTTTTAGGGTACACCTGGTTTTTAGGTTTCCTCTACTAATCAGCATAGGAGATAAAGGATGGCATCAGTATCAGGACAAGCATTTCCATGACCACATGCCAATACATTTTCTTAAGGAAGTGATTCATTTTATATCTACAATGACCACTCAGTGCAGTCCGTCATTTATGCTCCTTCCTTAATAACTGTCATGAACAGCCTGAAGTATTGCATTTGTATTTGATGGATCACCAAGTGGATTAAACAACCGATGACGTACCTCATCAAATTTGTTCAGATTGTTAGAAAGAAGACTGACCAATTGTCCAGTACTTATTTTATCTAAAACTCTGCTTGAGAGTTTTAAGATCTGTAAAAGAAAACAAAACCATAGAAAAATGGCTATGTAACTCATCCCCATAAAACAGAATAAATACAGATAAAAATAATAGGCAATGGTACAGTAGTATAAATAACAATTCACTTGTCTGTTTATGCTATAAAGAAAGTCTCGTTAAACTTGTTATTTATGTTGCTTGACTTTAATATATCCATTAAACTGCTTTACAAATATTGATTTATTGATGTAGTGCTTGCTTTCTGTTGCATATTTTATGTATATAGATATATATGCAAATACAAGTTTTAATTAAGCATGCATGCTGTGTGCTGCTGTGCATCCTCAAAAATCTCCTACTGTGCCTATCTTGACAAATATTTTTGAAAGATGTTGTCACACTGAGCTTTATACTAGAGTTACTAACATGTTGGTTTAAATTAGCTGCTTTTGGTATTGGCAAAACCAAACACCTTTTTAAATCTTTGGATTTGTGAACATGCGATGCATCAGTATCTGTTGATTCTTCATGCTATAGAGATCTCACACAGTATCATTCAAACTCTCTCCCATCTATGTTATATTTACTGTTTAAATCTTCACCTCTAATCCTCTTTTGAAAATATTCTTTGGCCACCAGCATATGGTGTTCTTCCTTTGCAATACACGTGCATAACAGGAGCACAGTGGTAGAACAATTAAGGCATCTCACCACATATCCAGCAAGTCTGAACTCACACAGAGGCTGACTTCATTCAAACCAACTGTAGATGAGTATTTAATTCTTTGGACTTACTTAGGAAATGGAGAGCTGTCAGAAACTGATGTCAGCCACATTATTCTTTTGTGTACTTTGTGTACCTTGACTAATAAAACTATCAATCTTTCAACAAACTGGCCTAAAAGTTACATAGGCTACACACAGAGGTTTGGTTTTGTGTGTAAATGAAACAATTACCTTCTTATAAATCAAGCTAAACATAGCTATCCTCATTTGCATTCCTATATGATGAAGACCAAATATAGCAGGGTGTAGGAGTAATGTTCTCACAAGGAAGAGAAGGCACAAGCCAATGCCCAGGTAGTAGGCTATGGATCTTTCATCAGAGTTGTCCGGATCATACGAAGCTATTATTCTTCCCAGCAGAAGGGGTTGCACAGACTTGGTGACTTCCTGCAGATGGAAACAAGAGAAAAATAATTTTGGTCAGTAGTTTATTCATTTTTTTCAAATGGTTAACATGAGATTTACAGCTTTATATCTTAAATGAGGAAGCCAGGTCTGTTTGCTGTGCAAACCACAGAAAGTTGCAGTAACTGCACAGGAGAACAGACCACTCACTGCTCTCTTAATCTGTGATGCTCCTGCAACTCCACAAAAGCAAATCTAGTTTGTAAATTTTGTTTGATCGTTTTCTACAAAAGCGATAACTGAGATTAGCTTCCACATTTACTTTTCAGAGTTGTAATGGATTAGCCACATCATATGACTGAATCCAGTTTAGCAGGCTGGATCTCTGTTTTGGCCCCTAGGGAACAGTTCTCACTGCACTTTACTGGACTTACAGGACACAGGAAGACTCGGAGCTCCCGAAATGAACACCAACAGAAAAACACAGTGACGATATAGCTAAAACACAAAGTAAATGGAAATAGCAACAGAATAAAAGAAAAAGCAACAGAAAAAACAAAGACATTGTATCCAGGATCGTAACAAAAGCAGGATGAGAGGGTATAAATTGGGGGGAGGGGCAAGTTTAATAAAAGTCCCAGAGAGAAACCAGTCCGTCCTGCACTGGCAGCGCCAGCACTTCCCATCCTGGGATGAGTAACATGGTAGAGGACCAGAATAGGAGAGGAAAAATAGGGAGTATCAAACTGCTAAACTGCAAGGCATCCAGATGATCTGCTGTAGCCATGACTTTACCTTAGCCTGCTATTACATTTGTCCTCAGCCTCCTTTTCTGTTGTAATTAAACCCCACTAGCATTATCTCACCTTTGCCTTCCATATCCCTTCACATCCCCATCATTCTCATACTTTCAATCTTATAACCTCATCCTTTTCCATCTCTGCCTCTTGCCCCCTCTTTCCTTCCCCAAGAACTGCAAAAACCATAGGTGTGCTGCGGTCTAACAATTTGCCTTTATCTTCTGCATGAGCTTCTGAAGGGTATGAAGTATGTATGTGCTCCTTTGCTTCATTGCTATATTCCATGTAAAAATACTTAGTGCTAAGAACTTTTATGCATGTCTCCTTATGCTTCTTTCCATTGTGTCTCAGCAGAAAGCATCTAATACTTCAGGAATAGCAAGAAACTATTAAATTCTTCTTTGTGCAGATGTGTTAAATTCTGCCAAAAAGTTATTAGTACTGCCTTCCAGTTGAAAACCACACAGACCACCATACAGGGACTCAGAGAGAAGCGAACTAGTGAAGTTCAGCTGTAATGTTTTACAGTGATAAATAGATTGGGAAAATCCCTTTTAATTTTTTTCCTTCTCCTTTGAGTTCCTTTTGGTCTCTTATACAAAAGCAATTCCAAGTACTTCTACAACCTGTACTGTAACCCCTTTTAAATGTCACTGTTGGTGGAGCTGATATTCATTATTCACTTTTTCCACAGAAGAGATGAAATTTTACATCTCAAATAGCATACCAGTGTTATGCACTACATTTCCCAAATTAAACACAAATGCTTTAAACCTGGAGCCAGCTTTGACAAAGACTTCAGTGTTATTAGTAGGCAAAGGGAGGAGTGTTTATTAAAACACACATGACCCAAGGCAGCTGTGCTTAGACCATATGCATCCCGAAGCGGCAAACCAAAACTCCCCAAAACTCACAAAATACAAAACAGTCACCTCTCAAGGACAATGTGGTGCTTTCATACTCTCAGAGATTCCAAGATAAGCTATTATATATAGGCTTAAAATAGCAAGATTTTTTTTTTTATTTAGTCTTATTCCAGTGAAAATGCCATGCTCTGCTGCTGTGTTTGTTGTCACTATAAAGGCATTGCACACATGCCTAGCTCACTGGAAAAAAAGGTGATTTACTAAGGCTAAAGGGTAAAATAATGGCTGGCAATAAGCCAAATCATTTGCTACTTCATGGGGTGTAAAAATCCATGGTTTACAGTGGAGATTCATCAGTTTACTTACCGAAGATATTCTTATGTAGCCTACATACAAATGAAAGCAGAACTACCTGTTTTTCACTTTTCCTTTTGTAGCCTCAAAATTACCCACTGATATAAACATGGATAAATAAACTGATTAGAACGACCTGCCTAAAAAAGGGAATGAGATTTGTGCACCTAACAGAAAATCCAGTTTTCAAGAGTCGTGTTTTTCCTTCTCCTGTCCTTGCTCTTCCCACTGCATTCATCATAGGCCATTGAGAAACTCAGAAACATCTCCCTCACAGAAATCTTAGTTAAAAGAGTAAAGATATGAAGAGAAATGAGAGTATGACACAGGATACTGTGCTAATCTGATCTGGTATGGCTATTCTTACGCAACGAGAACTTTTACGTTATGTGTATCCCCCATATGCTCAATCACTCTGTATTTGAAGACAATAATGCACATCTCTGTTTTGGCGTATGCCCAAGTGTTTCAGGACTTTCATATCCCTCCCTGCCTCCTCACTCACACCCGTGACCTATATGCGAGAACTTCAGGAAATCCTCATTAGGGTCCTTTGGGATATGATACTAAAACCATTTCTAAGGTAATGTTAGCAGCTGCTGTGTCTGAGTGGAAATATACATTTCAGGGGGATGAATATAAAAGAAAAATGTAAGTAGAATCAAACTGATCCTCACAGCAAAGTACCCAATTTGTTAGCTGGTATCGTGCTAAAAAGCAAGATTTTTGTTTCACCGCCATACCGTCTTTGCTTTAAATTGGAAGACACATCTGCTGATGAGGTGAAGCATGGAAGCTGTTTCAAACAGCAGGGGAGCAGATACATTAAGTGCAGTAACTCAACGTGCCTAACACAACACTATTTATGAGGGAGAGTCGTAGTACTCTAGGGGGCCAGAGCGCAAGTGTCCACCCTGCAATAACATCATTACCTACGGCGCGTGAGGGGAAAGGGAGAGATGGAAAAACTACCAGACCTAATGAGAGCAAAGCTGTGATGCCAGTTGCAATGACAACTACACAAACAGCAGGGATGTCAGCAGAGGTTAAATCACACTCCAAGAAAGGTACCATGAAAACGGCTGAGATTAGACAAGAGAAGAGCTGAAAGGAAGGTGAAGTTCAAAAGAACGCACAACTTGTTTGCACCTATGCCAATACGGCACAACATCCTGTCCCCATTCAAATTAATGGCAAAGCTCCCATTAATTTCCGTGAGCAGGGCCTGAAAAGAACACCAGCAGCTTTAGCAGCGAGTTTTTCCTTTTACAGCTTTCAATAAAATGAAGACTAATGATAACAGAATCAAGAATTTGAACTAAGATTTCATCTTTCCATGTTCATTGTGAAAGATACAGATTTTGTTTCCTATGTGTTGAATCGCATATCTGTGATTTCTTAAAGAAATAAAACAAACAAACAAACAAACACGACTCAAAATCCTGCAGTCCCGTTCTGTCCTCCCCCGGTCTAAAATTGTACCCCATTAAAAAAGTTTGCATGGAGAAATCAACCCTGCACAGTCCCACACGTGCATGCCCACACACACTTCACTTGCCTGTACTCTGGGAAAGGAAGTTATCCCCAAAACTGCCTGCAAAAGCCCTGAGACACTGCTTAACTTTTAATAGAAATGCATTACTGCGACATTTTCAGATGGCAGACTGTGCAGGAACACCTATTATATTGTATGGTAGGCTAAATTTGTAGAATTGCTGAGTTTTTATTAAAATATACACCTGACATGAATAAGGAGTTGCTGGCTTGGTGAGGAAAAAGGTTAAAAAATTCAAGGCAGTAATGAGATGGCAGAAGCAAATAAAAGACAGAATTGTGTAGGAGTCCACAAAGAAAGAGTCTTATCCCAGAGAAGTCACCAAACAAGGTGAAGGAGTATAGAGAGAAGGGTTATTACCCAGCCCTGTAGATACCAAGAGACCCTGTCCTAGATGGTTAACTGCCCCACCTGGACAAAGGCAAATGATTGACTCATCAACTTCCATTCTAGCCACGTTGCCTTCCACCAGCCCTGCCCAACAGTCAAACAGCCCAGGATGTGACACAGAAAAGCCCTCCAGAGTGAGCACAGACAGCACCATAACCATCACCTCCCCTCCTTTCTCCTTGTGCAGGCCCTGTGTAGCAGAAGGCAAGCACGGCAGGTCTCTTCGAATCGGATCTGCAGCAGTGGCGACTTCAGACCGAGGCGAGAGGCAGTGAGAGGAGATCTGAGGCTCTTCGTTAGTGAGAAGAGCCCAACAAGTTACAGAGACTTAAACAGGGAGAGAATAAAGTTGGCTTGGGAGCTAATTTCTGGATTCCCCTATTTTAATCAGAATGCGTGTACATGCACATGTGAGTGTATCTATCCATGAGAAAAAAGCAAAAAGAGCATGTAAAGACCTTTTTCACTCTAGGTTTTATTTTTAAAATCAAGCCTTGGTGCTGAGAAATTTCAGAGTTGTTCTTTATGAGATACACCTGGGGGACAGTCTAAATGGGATTGCAAAAAATTAAGGCCTGTAGATTGTTTTTATTTTTAATTCATGAAGCAGCATGACAGACTGAGGTACTAAGTTTTTTTATAGACTAGAAAGTACGTGAATGCTACATTTTCAGGGAAGCCATTTACATTTTCTTTAGCGCATTTCTTCCTTTTTCTTTAGAGCATTTTACTTCGTGAATTTCTGATTCTATTACTGATACTCATTTCCCCTGGACACGGTGTTACAAGAGAAAGAAGCAGTCAGTTTTTCCATAATTCTTAGGGAAAATCCAATCTGAAGTGAAATTGTAGTCCATTATTAATTATCCGAATCAAATTAATAGTGATCTAAACCAGAACATTTTCTTTGTTAGCAGTCCAAATTAATACACTTATGAATATTTTACAGGACTTTCACCCCAGGACCCTAAATAAATTTGCCTATTTTGTAATCTGCAAGATTAGCCTGTCTTTCACACAGCAATGTAAACAGGAGGAACTCCATGGAAGTTTATTGGGGTGGAACCGTTCCAGCATAAAACTAGCAGAAGTCAGGCTCCAAGTTCGATACTTAACTTGAAAAACACTCTTTGACCTGAAACACCGCCTGATGCATTAAAACTTTTCACCCTTAAAAAGTTCCCTCTTAATGTTGAAAAGTCTGCATGTAGTAAAGGACTTGTGCTTTAGTTTTCAGGATATTCTTATTTATTTCTTCCAAGCGTTTTATACAAAACTGTTAAAACTTGAGGGTAGAGGTGCTGGTGTGATTTGACTTAGCATACGTCTGGCATGGCTGCCATAGAGAAGATTATGATCCTTCTTCATCTACCTACCAGAAGATCTACCTGACTTGAAATTTCCCTTCTACAGAGGAGCCAGTAGCAAGTTCATGGGCGTGATTACAACTCCACGCTACTCTCTGCTTCCTGCCTGGGAGAGGGGTCATTCTAATGGGCATGAAGGTTTGCTTTTCTATAATTCTGCTATTCTCTTAGAATAGTTCCTTGGGATACTCAATAGAAAGTGAGAAGAGGAGTTTGGTTTTATAGCAAGCAATATGAACTTCAGAGACATTTGTGGGCTATTTTCCATAAATTCCCCTTCCACTTTTCTTCTGCCCAATCCATGATCTTGAAAGTACAGCTAAACTAGATCACGTTCAACACTAATGCCAGTGGAATTAGTTCCTTTCCGTATTAACCTTGCAAAAATAAAAATCTGGCCTAGAGATCCGTCTCACATCTGAAAACACTGACTATCTGAGTACATCTGACCACTTTGGGCCATTTGGGCTATTATAGCTGCAGTTTCTGATACCACAGCATTTTGAACAGAGAAGCATGGAATTTAATATCTCACTTTTACTACTAAATTGCAGAAACTTGAAAATAACATGGATGTTTAATGTGCATATTGGTTAACAGTCATTTTCAGATTTACAGTCTGGCTATCCAAAACACCTAGTGAGACATCATTAATAATAAACTATTTTCCCATCTCCTAACCCCAGTGATAGGATTGTCAAACAGGTGGCATTTGGTAAGTCAGGGTAATCCTAATGATCATGTTGGAAAGGTGATAAACATAATCAGTTCAGACTTCCACATCAAGTTCCTGATCATACACTTTGGAGCACTAACAGCACCAAGATCCAAGCATATTTCACATGGTTATTTATACAGAATTGTTACCACGAATGAAGACAACTCGTTTATTGCACATGTAAACCTGAATAAAGCATTTCACTGTGAAGCTGACTGATAGTCACTTTGACAAAATTGATCGAATCATGTGAAATTGCACTGTCATTTGTTTTTATGTAAGGGTACAAAATTCTTTAGAAACTTCTTAAAAACCGTACCATGAGAAAATAATTACTTTAGTTCAGCAGTGATACAAAAATTCAGGTGCTCTACCTGTACTTGGAGAAGCATATGCCAGCACCTAGCACCATATGCATTTCAAAATCATTAATATGTATGTTTTAAAGATATTAACACATTATCAGAAAATACCTTTTTTAATTAAGATCCCTGAGTATCTCTCTGTATTTATCATCTTTATAAGCAATACACAGAGCAAAATCTGTAGCTGTTCACAGGATTCTGTATTAATTTAGCAATCCCTAAGACTTGGATCTATTTATGGAACACTAAAAGTTTACTGAAGAGAACAAATCTTACCCCTAAATATAACATTATTCCATAGAACATAAATTTCCAGAAAAAGCATCGTCGAAGAGCATTAATAAGTTTGGGTTTTTTCTTTGAAGTTGCCAGCTCTCTGTCCCACTCTCTGAAAAGAAACCGAAAAACAAGACCATTTAGTTGCGTGAGCAAATACATGGGTCTATGGCTCCGACATACTTCAATTCACTCAAGTATATCCAAGGAGATTTAGCTAAGGTGACTAATGAAAGCAAGCTTTGCAGAGACCCCAAAGACCTGGCCTTCATTGACTTGATAGATCAATAAAAGTTCAAACCTAGTTCAGCCACATATTTGGCAGTTTTAAATACTCAGCCATACATCACCCCACAGGGAATTAATTCATGAAAAGGTCACATTGTATGTTTTAAAGAAACTTGCTGTACTTAAGACCAAAGCACAAATCATAGGCAAATAAATGTTTTGGAGCTCTTCCAGTCTGCAAAAAAAGAAAACACCAACAAAGCATCAAAAATGTGACTTTTCTACTGCACAGCATTATTTTTAACCTGTGTTGCTGGGACAATAATTTTCTATTCGATAATAAATTGCTGATCAGAAGCAATGGTATATACAGAAAGCATATGTGTAGTCAAAATTCAACTCACAGATTAAAACACTCCTAAGAATTTCCTCAGCTAACTCTTTTTTCCATTTTTCAGTAGAATATTAAAGAACCAAAATATTCCATTTATAAACTATAAAAATGCATTAAGCATACTGATGTTCTCAATACTTTCTGCCAGTTTTGAATATGTATGTCACACTGCACTTAAGTTTAATTGGATTGGCACAACAGTGCAGATGTGAGCCGCCTCGGCATGCCAGAGAAAGCTATACCAGAGGCTGAGGGAGAAGAACCGGATTTAGGCACTTCTACCTGTAAAAGTTAGTCCCAAGTGTAGCACCTGAATTTGGACCCACTGAAACAGGATAGAGAAGAGAGGAAGACTAAATGAGGAAAGTCAGGGCATGATTTCTGCAGAGGCAATTAAAGTCTTTTAACGGTGGTATCAAAGGAAATTAAGAATGTTATTTTGTTGAAGAAAAAAATAAAACTAGCTTTTACAAGGATATTTTGGGAAGAAAGAACAGCAGATAGGGAACGTACATTGAAACTGTGAGTCCAGCCTCACTAGTCAATGGACAGATGTCACAGGTACCTGTATATAGAAATTTAGAGCATTTAAGTGATACATGTGCACCAGGGATCCCAGTCAGCTCCAAAGGACAACTGTGTGCTGAATGAGGACACACTTGAGCCAGTCAATGGGTGCAACCAGCTTGCACCCAATGCTATTTAAACATTTTATCCAACAGCTGTTTAATGAAAATTGCAGTGTGATTTCTGAAACAAAGTTATTGCATGAATCTTTCATACCTTTCTAGTTTTTCAGAAAGATTATCAGCAGAGTCTGCAGAAGGGATTTGATAAATATCTGACAGCTCCAACCGTCGTCTGTAACCCTTTTTCAAAATTGGTTTTGTCCATCTAAGCAGAAAAAAAAAAAAAAAAATCACCAGTTTCTGAGGTTAATTCTGGAGTTCCATTGTCTCACCCTGAATGTTTTGTCCACCACACCCATGTATGTCTATGTGTACACACACACACACACACACACACACGACATAATATAGTGCAGCTCTGCATTGCATTTACAAAACTGTATTGACAAACATAACATTAAAAGAATAATTTCAAAACTGTTGTATTTTATCAGTTTTGGGGTGGCATCATGCCCCAAACTTCCTATTCAGTCAGTAGCAGACAAATGAACAGGGGATTGAAACTTTTGTACTGTATTTCCAAATATGTGCTATATCCATATAAATGAATAAATCAGAACTACAGTAAATTGGATGTATAAGTTTCATTCCTTTGAGACAGAAATCTTAATATAGCCTGAATGTTCCTTTGACAGCTTAGACTGCTGCATGCACTTATCAACACAGGACATCTTTCACAGGACTCCTCATAAGATCTTCATTGCATCCATCATATGTAAACATTTTGCATTTCTTTTTTCAAATTTAAAGGGCACACTCTTTATAGACAATAGTTAACAAAATTGCAAAAGAAATGCAAAGATGTTTCCCATGGTCACTTAGAAAATACAAACAGCTTATTGGAGATGCTTACCCATATGCCTGTAAGAACATGTATCATACACACAAAGTAATCCACATTCTCAATCGCAACTCTGATGGTGCAAAGAGGTTGACACAAATGTAAAAGAACATTGTTAGACACTACACGAGTGCAAAAAGACCTTAGCACAAGTCAAAGCCTATTTGTGTGCAACTGTGTGCACACACATGCACACTCTAACATTTACTTTGATGAAGTTATGAATCGTACGAGACACCAGTCTATAATCCCCATAATTCTGTAAAGCACAAAGATATTTCCCAAGTGAACAGTTATATCACACCCACTGCAAAAAGAATGTGTTCTAAGAAATTAGAAGATTACCCTTCATTTCTGCAATCATATTACAGTTTCAGACGAATCATATGGGCTTTATCTCAGTCTTTGACATCACTGTAGCTGAGAAATAACACACCATTTGTGGTATGTTACAGCAAGGCAGCTAGGAGAGTCCACTTGGGAGAGTCATTCATAAAACATCCATAAACTTTACTGCTACTGGAAATAGGGGCCAATGTTTTCAGGGATGTAGTAAGATAGATTAGAAGAAAACTCCTAAATTTAAAATAATACTGTTATGTCAGTTCATGGCCACTGCAAATGACAAATCAGGTATTGATTTGTATTTTGCTAGCTCCCGAGGGCAGAAAGAACCGGTTGCCACTGGCTTTGTGCATATCTTGTGGAGAAATGGCTAATCCCTGTCCCTTGGGAACAGAAACCCTCATGGACTGGCTTCACCGAAAGTTCCGTATATGCAGATATTTTGGCAAAGATAAAATCCATACAAGTTATGGAACACTAAACCACTACTGCAGCTAATGCAAGTAAGTGACAGTACTTCCTAAGCAACCTCTCTAATTCCCAATACCGTAGCTAAGTAATAACCTTGCTGAGCTCCTTAATAATGCTTTGAGACTGCAATAAGCAATTCCCAACTTGTCTTGACAAAAGAGAAACGCTTTACAGTTTCAGGCCTTGTATGTTTTGGGAAAACATTTTTCACTGCACTGTTTCCCTCCACACACTTGATTTTATTTATACTTTTGATTAGCACCTACCCTGGCATTTTGCCACTGCCTGAAGTAACAAAACGTGACTGCATTTAGAAAGCGAGCAGAGCGCCTGTTTTATCATTTGGGGAAGGTGGCATGCTTAGCAGATCTCCTGTACTCCTAGAAATGTCTCTTGTTCTACTCGGTGCTTAACCAGGTGCACTTATCAGTGCCACCAAAATTATGTGGTCCCTAAACCACCCTCCTCTCTCAAGTCAACAAGCTTGATACAGACTTAGGGCAGTCCTTGTCCTCATATCTCTGCTCATCAGGGTAGCTGCAACTATGGTAGATGAACTCCTCCAGCCAGCTAAAGGAGTGGTGCTGACACCTTTTCCCAGGGACCTCCCTAGGCTGCAGCCAGGTTCCTACCGCAGGCTGGGTGCAGGGCTTGCACAGAGATGTTCGTCTCCCAGCTGCCCTGGCCTTGCTCGGAAGTCCCACCCTAACTAGATCTGGCCAATTTGTGAGCTGTGCCAAGTGGCTTCATGTTGGAGTGGTAATCGTGGGAGGAGCTGGCCTGTCACGTGCTGTTTGTCTCAAGGCAGATTTTCAACAGCTGCTTGGGTTGTGCTGTCAAGAACTGTGGGAGACAGTATGTATTTTACGAAAGGAATATACTAGACCTAGAATACATAAATATCTCCTAAAAACAACCTTTTGCCAGATTCCAGTAGCATCGAGTTTACCATTATGCTCCAGATTCTTTGCAAAGTTTTGAAACGCAAAATGGCTATAAATTCATTTTAACTGGCAATATAATCTGTAGTTATCAATGTTCCTTTATCACCAGGTAACACAGCTCAGTCAGAGTTTGTCAATGAATATGGCTCTTCCATTTTTGGCTTAACAGAAACGATTTGCCAGTGTTAATTCTGAGTTTTTTCTTCTCGTGTTTGCAGAGAACGAGAAACTTCTTTTGAAAAGAAGAAGGGAAACAGACTGGCTTTACAGCATTACGTTAGCAAATGCCACCGGATTACTGGCTGGCATTTAATGAACTCTTTCACAGAGAAACCTGTAGTGCTGTCAGAGTTTTGCCACTAACTAGGAATGTTATTATGGGTACACACACATGAAACCCAGCAGGGGACAAGTTTCAAGGGTGTAGAGTAGGAAAGAAGAAAAGAAGGAAAACAAGTTCCACCTCTGTTATTGATTGCCTGTAGCAAAAAATACCTTATGAGCTTGATATGTAAATATCATATACATAACATACTGTTTGAACTTCTCTTTTGGTAGATTTCTAATGACCATTTCTTTGTCATTCACTTTAGCAATAAATAATAGATTTCTTACTACAGCTATTTGTTTCTCCAGCATGTTCAGCCTTGTCCCACTCAAGCAAATTGTACCGATAGGACAGATGTCTTTGGCTTTCCAGAGAGTATTAACACAGACTGTTAACTTGTCAATAGGATTTGACTCTCCCGTAAGGCTGCTTTGCATGTCATTGAAGACAGAAAGAGCCTCCGTGTTGCTAAGCTAGCCACCCAGATCTTCCTCCCAGGCACAGGGATTCCCTGGCTCCAGCAGACCCTCTTGGTCAAGAAGCACAGGGCGTTGGGACAGTGAGAGCAGCAGGGCTGGGCTATCCAAGACCTGGAAAGCACAGAAGCTCTCCTGCAAGGGTCCTGATCAGGCTGGTACCATTTCAACAGGTGTCCTGTGCACAACATGGCAATATCTACTGAGCAGTGCAAAGGCGACCATGGCTTCGCTTCCTTCTCTTACAAAGCATCGATACCTGTGTGCAAGATAGTTGGGCATAGTGCCTGCAGCTCCTAAGGAACTGGACGTAAATCTTGATGGAGACAGAGCAAGAAAAGTGCCTATGGCTTTATCTTATCCCTTCTTTTAACAGTTAGTGGAAGGGGGGCACAGAATATAATCAAGCCATGATTACGATGCTTTGAAGCCTAAGTTTTACAAGGTGTTTGTAGAGCCACAAATTCCTACTCACTGCAGGAAAAGACTGAGGTACCCACACAGATCTCAGACATTCACAAAAAGTCAAACCAGACAGGACTCTCTGAGAGGCTCTGCACTCCCATTCTCTCTCAAAAGATATCCATCACTCTGGCAGCAGAACAAATTGCAAATCGTTGCTTACTTCATACTGGAGGTGGCAGCTCTACTACACTCGAAACATGTTTCTCCAGAAGAGTGTCTGCACCACCAGCCCTCTTCTCTGAGCATCCTGCAATGCAGCCGTAAAGGGTGACCCTAGCTCTGCATGATCCTTCCTAACAGATGGGACAAGTTAGTGCGCCCACAGAGCACAACTGCCAGGCACCACGGCCTAATCCCTGTGCCTTGGTTATCCTCAACAGAGTAGGGTTGCAGTTATTTTGTTTCAAATGGTAACCTGCTGAAATAACATGTTATATATTCTGAAACCTATACTAAATCCTTAGCATTTTCCCTTTAAAACAGACAAATGTAACACTCTGAGCTTAATATTTATGCGTAATTATTGAAGGGCTTAAAAAACGGAAGGTAACTGCAGACCCTACTCATTTCTGCTTTTTTTTTTCCAGATCACTAAAATTAAGATTTAAAATTCTTCTTTAATAAACAATTCTTCTCCATGAGGTATTATTTGGCATGGAAAATATTTAGCTGCAACATCATCGACTCTGCCACTAGCTGTGAGCAGCACCATTTTAAGAATAATCAATGTTCTGCTGAAACCCCAGGATTTCAATAACAAATCTTAATTAGGATTACTCCACAGCAGTTCTTGGGGAAGGCTTGCATTTTTATGCCCAGCTTTTGCAAAGTGACACTTATTCAGATTATTATCTAATCTCTAAATGTTTTTTGAGATTCAGATTTTTAGCAGAAATTAAATACTTTTTCCTTACAGTTAGTAAAATGGTCAAAGTATTTCAGCTTGCAGAACTACCAAGAGCTATTTTGGGGGGAAAAAAATTAAGTACATTAAGGGGTACAAAGATATTTAAGTAGTGTAACATACAAGGATAGAATACATTCTGTCAATTGTTTAGATACCAAAATCAAGTGTAATATATATACCACAATTGTCTTTAACAAAGTTATCAGAATAACATAGTGGTGATAATGTGCTATGAGTAGGGTTTGCAAGGCTGTTTCAGCATATACCTAGAGTGAGACTGACTAGGAGAGAACGTTTCTTCATCTTCAGTCTTTTCCTCAGTTATATATCCTGTATCAAGAATAAGAGAAATAGATTTCTTTCACCTAGTCCTTTGAAAGACACTTAAAATAGGCAAGGAACACTGCAGAAAGTTTGCATCAGCAAACAGAGCTGTGCTATTCATGACTGAACTGCATTTGAAAAGCTCCCAGATGTGTCACTAATGTGATACCAATAAATTTCATCCAATTTAGCACTCCACTGTCTTAGCCACGCATGTACAGATACATTTCATAACAAATGAGCATACAGTAGCCCATCAGGTGCAATGGCCCTTTCCAAATCTGTAATTTGTACAGGTAATCAATGTATGTATATCAAAAAATGTACAAATCTGTAATTTGTACAGGTACAAACACCTTCAAAACTGGTGAACAGATCTGTGGCAGTCAAACAGAGGAAGAGGAAGGTGGGAAGATTATTTTTTTTTTATTATTTAAATACCAAGTATGAAAAGGTAAATTGCCACCACAACAATAGGGAATTAATCCTGAATTATGGGCTGCTTCTCCTACTACTTGCTTTTTGCCATCTTCTCTGGGTATTTGATGCTGCCACTCCTCAGCCTGACCCTTGCAAGTTAATGAGAAAATGTTGCAGATCTTCTGATTTCCAAAACGATCTTGGGCTTTGAGCAACATTGGTTTTTGAAGGATTTTGTTTTTTTCGTGTTTGTTACCTCCAGAGAAATAAAAGCATCCCAGATTTTATAGATTAACCTTAAACTGAGTTAAGTTGAAACAAGTGAAATATCAGATTGACTCCAATACAATAAAGGTTCACATCCTTTATTTTAAAAGTTGAAAAAAAGTTTATAAAAAGATAAATAGCAACATTAAAACATGGGAATATACCTGAAACTAAATACATTTCCCATCTGTCACTTAGGATTTTCTCCTAAAGCACAACCTTGCCCATGGAGTCAAGGCATTAGTATTGCAGCAGGCCACCCCAAGTGCTGCCTTTCGGGATTGATCCCCTTTCCCACCTACCCTCTCCTGAAGGAAGGATGCGTACGCATATCTGACAGGCAGGAGGGTCCTGGTTTCAAGGGAAAAACAATGCCGTTTCAAAATATATCTTAAAAGCCTATTTATTCTCTCCTAATTTTGGGAGCTTCATGACAATGTAGCCTTGGTTTAGCTACTTGCTGACTGTGAAAATGCTCATGCAGATCCTTTTGTTTTTATGAGAGGGAGTGATATGTAAACACAGCCTGTGAGCTCTTGCTCGTCTCACCCAGGCATACCCCCTCTCTCATGGTAGGCAGCTAAATTGCATCTACAAGTTTACATTGCAAAATTCTGTAACACGTGTATCACTAAAGTCTTCTTATATGCTACAGTTTAATTGGACCTTTGACTTACTTATTTTAGAGGGCATAATGTGAACCTTATGACACAGCTGTCAGGTTGGCACCATCCTGCCCCTACAACCACTCTACCTACATACCTACATTGCAAACAGGGGCAGGGAAGGGGGGTGTGAAGAAAAAAAAAAAAAAAAAAAATCAAGATAATGGCAACCTGAAGAACTCTCCTGCAATAAGTCACATTATTCTCACCAGTTTGAAAATTAGTATATTCAAAAACTTAGATATTCAGAGACTGAGATTTTTTTCCATGAAAGAGATGATAATTGTCTGCTCTAGAAGTATTCTGAAGTAACTTTGTCACACCAGAAATACTCTTGTGCAATTAAAGTCCTGGACAGGAGACCTCAGGCAGTCCGCACTGACTCCACCACATGCTCCCAGGACAAATCACAATCCTTGTACACCCCAGTTTCTTCTCTACAGAAATAATAAGGAAACTTCTTTTTAGCCCACCCTTTGTGTTATCTACTTAGAGTTTAAGATCTTCAAAACAGACTTCCTTATCAAATGTTTTCCAGTGCCTAGTACAGTAGACTTGAAATTTCTGTTAGGGCATTTAGAAGCCTCTGTAATACAGTTAATAAAACTCCTTTCCATGTCATTGCCTATGGTATTAAAAAAGAATTCAAGGATTTGGATGGATTATTTTCTATCCCACCAAAATCAAGTAAGCATGGAGGAGAATAAAAAGGTACAGACAGGTCTGCAAATCTTTCAAATGCTTGAAATGCATTTCATTTTGAATATCAAGATGGTAAGTCTTCCTCTTGCAGGAGGAAAAGAAGCTTTACATATATTTCAGAAACTCAGATGCAACTTGATACAGGCAACTGTGCTTTAGAGGTATGAAGCAGCCAGAGAAGGGCACTGTGATACGCAGGGTTTGCACTTCTGCTCGTTAGACCAAGGAGGCAGTATCAGGCCGAGTCAAGGACACAATTTAGCCTTATTATTAGAGAAGGTATGCCTGTGGCTAAAATTATTTCACAGTAGGAGACTCAGCATCCTTTCTCCAGTTTGCTTTAAGTTTCGTATTTTACCTTGGAACTATTAATAGAAGTCAAGTTTTCAAAAGGAGTCCAAAACTTGCACGTACATCTTTGAACCATCTGGGGGCTGACTTTCAGAAGGACCGAAAGCTTGCTGTTTCAAACAGGTCTGAAGGGCTGGCAGACCAGCGAGTCTCCAAGGACCACTTGTGGCAACAGACAAATGACCAGGCAACCTCACGGGGCCAGAATCTGTGCTGCGGCTGCATCTTTGCAGGATTTATGACCACCTGGGATCAGTGAAAGACAGGTCCTCAGGACTAGGCCCATAAAGGGCCTTAAGAATATACTACAAGAAATTTGCCTTGTATAAGTGTGTAAGCCAGCTGTCCCAGCCACTGAGCCATCAGACTGTGCAATTCAATCTACCTGCTCCCTACTCAGAAAGGAAAGATGATCAAGATGCTACAGCTAGGTATTGATAAGGCGTGCTCCAAATATATGTTGGAAATGACAACTTCCAGACACCTGCCCTCTGGAGTGAAATTTACAGACATGAATTAGGTCTTTAAGCTTCCTATACAATACCTGGGATTTTTAGAAACTCAAAACAGTTTCAGGGGAAGTTTTGAGGACAAATGTACACATTAAATCCCAAACTTCTCTAGGAAAATAGGCACATAAATCCTTCTCTGTTCAGGAATCAAAATCCTAAGTACCCTCTTGGTATCAAATCCTAAGATACATAGTTCGAGGATAGAGCAGAGACTGCCTAGGGCAGGTCTGGCTTTAGTTCCTTTCTCTGAAGGGATTTAAACTAATTCTCATGAGAATGCCTTTTTTTAACCAGAAACTATCTTGGTCAAGGCACTCTCAAACTTGCAATTAAGACTGAATTAAGCTGGCAAGAGTGAAAGAATAACCATGACTGTAGCTCATGGGCTAGGTACTTTCAAAACTTAAATCCTGGATTCTGTTATCCACCCTAATGGCTTCAAAAAAAGTGCCCTTGGACCAGAAATCAGGACTTGCAAACAAGTTTCTTACCCGGTAAACTACAGAGTCACTCTTGCTCTTATGCTTTAAAAAGATTAGCTGAGCCAGAGATAGATAACTAAAACACACTAAAACACCTTCACTACCATACACTGGTAACGCTGGTCCTACTTCCTAGAAGAGATGAGGTATAGAACTGAATTCCTTTTCCCACCGCTCCCACCACACACACAGCGGAAGGAATCCAACATTTATCCCCTACACGTTAAACTGTTCTTGGAACCACTGGACAGCTGTATAAAAAGGCAGCAGGTTACTTTCTCTCTGGTTTGGAAAGAAAGCAGCAGCTAGAGCAGGTCTGATGGACTGAGTCCGCTAGAAGACATTGCACAAAAGCTGGCTCAGTTTGTATTTCTCATCTGGATTTAATAATGAATCAGGCACTGAACTACTCGGTCCTGCCAAGACAGTTGTCACATTTGGTATGTACCAAAGCAAAAGTATATGCTTAGAGAGTTGGACAGAAGCACAAGGATTGCCTTTTGTGAACTTGTATTTAAATATCTAAATTTGCATGTAAAAACAAACAAACAAACAAAACCCAACCAGAATTGTGCAGTCATTTCTGAAACTCCAGCAATAACTCAGTGTTCTGGCCCTCAGCTCAAAATTAATTAATTTATTAACTTGCCTTAATAAAACCGTAACAATACTTCCTGATCTCTGTTAATCTGCAATAAAAACTAGGTGATTGCAAAGTACTCTGATGTTGTTTGCTACAAAAGGCGTGGCCTTGACCCTACAAAACTCCAAGAACATAAGTAACTGTTATAAAGACAAAAGTGAAGCGTCACAATGAATTTGAAGTTAAGCGTATGACCATCTGACTGCTTCTGCATAAAACTCATTTACATTTTCTTTAAACAAGATAAAGAGTTGCCAGCACACAGATAAATGTCTTGCATGTGGTTGGGAACAAAATGGGTCAACTCTGAAAATGTAATAAGGAAAATAAAACAAAACACAAAAGAAATCCTGAAAACCCAAACACTTAGTATCTAGTGCTTTATAATGGAAGATCTCAAACTACTTCTCTTCACACCTCATTTCTTAACCACCAAAACTCAGTTTCTAAACAGAAAGTATTCAAATTTTAGGATGAAAGTTGATTTCTAATGTCTAAATACTTCCTATCATGACCACCCCAAGCAATTCTCTTTTTTTGCCCCATCAGTGTCGCTAATCTCAGGAATCCAACCCAAAGGTAACATTTTCCCTAAGACACTATTCCTTGTATACACATGCCAGTTTCTCACTTTTTGGCATAAAGAATTAAGAAAAAATGTCCAAACAATCCCGAAGCATGTTTAAATTATTCACTTATGAGCAAGGAGCTCCATTCTGACTTTAACACATTTAAACCTATCCCTCCAGCTCAAATAGGACACATTATGAAGCAAGACAACTTTGCCAACAAGTTTACAGATATCAGTATCAAGATGCTGATAACAGCTTGTACATTATTAAATAATAATATTGCATTTATCAGCATGATTTTGTGAATAACAACTAATACTTTAGCACCACTTCTGCTAACACGACCTTCAATTTATTGCATTATATTCACATTGGTACTTTACACATAATTGCATAGGGGCCTCCTATAGAAGTTACTTCACTGAAGCATTCTGCAATGTTGTACTTGAAAGCAACTATTTCATCATCACTGGAAAAAGCAATCTTTTTCCATACACACCTTTTTGTTTTGTATTTTTTTTTAAAGAAAGAATTGACTACTTATTTCAGATATAATGCCCTTGAATTCTGTCTCACACATTTTCATGGAAGTAAAGCATGTACTAAAATGTAGGCATGTCCTGGAGTGCTTTACTAAATATGATCAGTATCAGAAACCAATGATGTGTGTAGATTCAGTTAAAACACTAACAGAATATTCTGACATCTTAGAAAACCTTGTTCCAATCTCACTCATTAATCACTACTTTGTGGATGTTTCCAGTTGAGTAGACAGGTCTCTTGCTACTGATACGTAGCAAGTGCTTCTGATTTTGTAAAGCTCATCACAAATAATACACTTCAAAGTATTGTGAAATTCTTATACCTTGAGGAATCTTTGCTCTGTGATAACTTACCTTTTAATAATCTTTAGCATTGATCTTGATCTACTTTTGATGAGGCAGAAACTGATGGAGTCCTTGAAGACTGAAGGGATGCATTTTAAAACAAGCTACCATGTTTCATTGCTATAAATAATGTACGTTTTTAAAATGCTTATTTATGTATTTATTTTTAAGAGAAAGACATCGTTGCTGCCACTTTGGATGTAATGCATTTTCTTATCTTCTGGCTTTCACTTCTGTGACCTTTTCAATTATTTCATATAGTATTTGTGAAGAAACAAAGACATTCACAGTGTATGTGGTAAAACGCAAGTAAGTAGAGACTTTGCCATTTACAGAAACATCATTCTGAAGATATTAGAATACTATTGGGTACTTTATAGATGTACACATACAATTTTGGCTGTTCTTACCCAGTGAAGTGAATATTTACATTAATAGCCTTATTTTTCTATGAAACAATGTTACTATAAAGTTTTGTAAAGAAATTTCTCTGCTCTAGTCAATATTCATCATAAATATCTCTTTAACTTCATATACTTAATTATTATCACTTCAGTTACAGTCAGATAGCTGGTACAATATAATGTATCACGCATGATAAGCATGATTCAAACGTCATTTGATTGACCTAAAGACTTTGATTTTAAAAGACCAGGTCAGACCCAAGGATGGCTACTTATGCACTTAATCAGCATGAACTGCATCTGGTTTCAGCCACAAGAACTTCAACTAAGGTAGGAGTCAGAAGTCTATTTGCTTTATCTTATTGGGGTTTTTTCTTGACACCTTCCGCATCACAGGTTCTAGGAGAACACTACTCTGACAGAAGCTTTACAAATAAAACAAATGAAATAGAACAAGTGGCTCCTAGAGCAATGAAGTTAATATGCAGCCTTGTTTCCTACAGATTCAGATCTTGTACTTGACAGGAGCACTGTCTGAAGCTTATTCTGTGGAGAATTTGTAAAGGCTTACACTCCCATCATCCTCATTCCCTGGGTCTAACAGCATTTGAGAGCAGGTACGGCTTCTTTCCCACTGCAGCACCACTGGAGGACATTTCTAGGACCCTCACCTTTACCTGGATGTTTGTAAAACTTTAGGAACAGGTTACATTTGAGGTCCTTCCCTGCTATCCTGTCTGGCCAAAGTAAGCCAAAGTGGGGGAAGCAGGCAGAGCGATTCATACAGACCTACTTCCCTTAAGAAACTTTTAAAAAAGGTCCAGGCCAACCTGCTGAAAAGGAAAGCTAGCCGACAAGGATTAAAAAGTGAGCTAAAAGCCCTCAGTTGCTCAGGCAGAGACCTCATGCCAATGTTACGGTTTTACATCACGTGTTCCCATTTCAGTCACCATGTTCGCATCTTACACAAGATTTCCTCCCTCCCCTCCCTGCCTTGTGAAAGACCCTCAAGTAACAAAAGGGGGAACCAGCACCCTGGCAGAAATGGTGGTGTGTGGGCCAAAGCCAGAAAGATTATTTGCTCTTTCCAGTCGGCAGTGTCATTTCTAGCAATGTCACGTAAAACACATTCGGTCTTCTATATTGTCTTATAAACCATGTTGTGCCCAGGCGTTTATGTTGGCTCCTTCCTCTCTTTTTATTTGAAGTTGTGAGGAAGAAAAGGTGCCAGGGACTTTGCTTGTAAGAGAACACTTTCAAGGCTTACAGGGAACCGTTTCCAGCAAGATCTTGTATTACACTTGCACACTCAGCACATGCTAAACACCCAAAAAACCAAACAGAAGGAATCCTTGCTCTGAGAGCGTTTCCCCTCTGCTCCCCCCACCCCACCCTGTTCTCACAGTTTACAGTGAAATAACAGATTAACTAGTTGAGCAATTTACCAAAGGTTGCTCAAATTATGTCATAAATTCATCTGTTCGGGTCCAGCGAGGTTTTATGACACCTGACAGACAGACCCCATTCCTGGTGCTAAAACCCCAGCAACAACAACAACAGAGAGATCTCATCATTCGCCAACAAGCGAGAGTCCCACCGCTCTCCCTCCAGACGTTCCCAGAGCTAACTGGCGCCCAGCCCTCGGCCCCCTTCTCCGCCGAGCAGAGGGGAGAGGAGCCCCCGCTGAGCCCCCCGCACCGCCGCTGCCCCGGGCCGCACGCGTCCCGCCGCGCCGGGGCTCCCACCTGAAGAAAAGTTTGGAGAAGATGTTCGCCTTCTCCAGCGGGGACCTCTGCATGGTGCCCGGAGCTGCGGCGCGGCGCGGCGCGGCGCGGTGCGGTGCGCGGGGGACCGGCGGCAGCCGCTAATCGCTGACGCCTCGCTCGCCCGCTCCGCTCGGCTCCCGCGGCTCTCCCACCTTATCCGCTCGGCCCGCTCTGATGTCACCGCCCGCCTCCTGCCCCGGCCCCTCTCCCCGCCTCTGCTTTGCCCAGGTTCGAAGCGGGAGGGCTGGGGCCCCGGCCCCCGCGCTGCCTGCCCCGCCACCGCCTCCTCCCCCGCCTCCCCGCCGCGCCCGGCACCGCGCACCGGGCGCGCCCCGCGGCTCCCCCCGCCGCCGCCCGCACCCTCTCCTCCTCCCCCGCCGCCCTCTCCTCCCCGGCTGCCCGCCGGCTTTCGGCCAGCCCGTTACCTCCACCTGCCGACTCCGCTTCGCCAGTCACCACCCCGCGCCGGGTCCCCAGCCTCCCCCCAGCACCGAGCCCCGAGCCCGACCAGGGGCCGCGGGGGCGAAACCGCCCCTCCAGACGCGCCCTCCGCCCTCGCCCCGGGGCGGCGGGGACAGCGCAGCGAGGAGACCCCCCTCGGGGCACGGAGGCCCCCCAGCGCGGCTCCCCGCCGCAGAGCCCGCCCCAGCCCGCCGGCCGCCTGCTCGCAAACCCCCCGATACCCGCGGGAGCCGAAGCCGGGTTTAACGGGGCTGGGCTGGGCTGGGTACCAGGCACCCTACACCTGTGCGCGGCCCGGCGGGAGAGCGCAGCGGCGCGGGGCTCGGGGCGGGCGGCGAGCCCGGGGAGCACAAACGGGAGCGGCGAGCGCAGCCGTACCCACTCTGCAACACACTCGCTTCAGTTTTTCAAGTTTTCTGGCAGGCACCGCTACCTGCACCGAGAGGAATGGGACCTGAAGGCATATCCTTAAGAAGTTTAGCCCAAACACCCCGATCTAACGCTACAGCTGTTTCCGAAGCGTTGTACACATGCCGTACAAAGAAAATCACCGCTTTCAGGGTGCACAGCAGAAAGCATGTTGAGAAGAAAACAAAGATGCCAAGAAGCACGAATAAGAACTTGTGGTTTAATTCTGTATAAGACAATTTTATTTAATACTTTAATGGGATCTTTGCACACTCCGGTTTCCTTTCAGTTTTGTAACTTAAAAAAATAGGGACGGAAAAGGTCACGCTTTCCTAAGTACGCAGCCGTTCCCCTCTAAACTGGCTCTGTGAAGAGGCAAACGGGCTCCTCTATGGACTTATAGATTGCGCTACAATTTAACCAGCTGTTACTCTCTGCAAACTTTGCAGACCTTCTTTTATTTCACCGCTTCTCGCTACACCCCGCTGTGTTCTCACAAAGAATTTCTCTTTGCCTTGGCAATTCTCCCTCGCAGACTGCGGATAGCTAAGAAGCGCCCTCTTACCCTGTCACCGCACCGGGCTCCTTTGTGTCTCAGACCTCCCTCGGATCCTTCCCGATTCTGCTTTATTAATGACAAAACCAGTAAGAAACACGGGGCAGGCAGGACTCCAGGAAACTGTCCGCACTTTATCATGTCCTCAGACAATGCGTAGAGGCAGGGCTAAATCCGCGCGGGCTCCGGGACAGCAGCGCGGAGCCCTTCGGCATCCTGCCACCTAGCGGGGCCGGGCACGGGGCGGCAGCCCGCACCGCACCGCACCGCTCCGCAGGCCGCACCGCACCGCCGCCCGCACCGCCCCGCACCGCCGCCCGCCCCCCGGGGGGTTCTGCGCCGGGCGGCGGTGAGCGGCGGTCACCCCCCGGCTCCTCCAGCCCCGCTGCGCTCAGTGGTCGGGGTGCTCGAGGAGGAACTAAGATCAGGCTTCGGACCCCTCCTCTGCCGGGCTCGGGGCAAGGCCGCGACCCCACACGCTCCATCCACCTCTGAAAGACGTTCTCTGGGTAGGCCCTGACATGCAGATCACCTAAGTCTCCACAATTCTTTCACTTCGTTAGAAAATGGTGAAATGCTCATTTAAAGACAGGCTGGAAACCAAGTCTTCTGAGCAACCCTGCTACGGGCTCTTTCCCTTTCCAGCCTCGGGATCTCTGGTGCAGGTGAATATGGCAGAAACTGAGCACCGGATTAGACTTTTTTTGTAATTTACATTAGAAAGTGAGGTACGTTAGTCACATAAAACCTTTCTTGGATCAGGTACAAACTGCTAACGGAGTGTTTTTCATAGCGGTATGTCCCTGCTGCTATTACCACCGGAGCTGACTTAGGAACATTTGTAGCAAATTTGGGACTAACAAAGACATCCCATCAGTCAGTGGTGATTATGTAATTTTTTACATGAAAAAATCCACCACCCTTTACATGTCAAGCTCTCTAGATCCCTAATTTTGAAGACTTCTTCTCTAAACTTAGAATATTTCTTTGCCTACTTCCTTCAGCACCAGCTATGGCTATGTTCAGCACCATCAGAACCCAGGGAGTGATTATTTCCCTGCTCTGTGATCCGATAGTTTTGCAAATACCTCAGCTACTTTCGCGCACACACACACATGCGCGCACATGCCCCACAGTCACAAAACCCTAACTAGTTGTGTTTTGCAGAATTATTTCTTGTCATTTTTCTCTTGGCTGTTTCCACCAAGTTTCCACTAGTATGCTTCCTTGCCTTCTTTTTTTTTTTTTTAACTGAACCTTTTGTAGTTTCAGAGCAACTGTTATTCCTAATCTTCTCAGGGATCTTGAACATACTCAGCTGACATGAATGTGAAACTTGTCATTAGCATCACTGTGAGCAGGAATAAACCGCAATATTTCTATTCTCTCTAGGGACTGAAATGCCTCCAATTTCAGTATTATCTATGAATTTCATTTACATGATCTTCTTCTACAGAAACGCAACCTGATATGACAACAACTACCGTATCCTTTAATTGTACCCACATCCACCATCTATCTGACTTTGCCCTGTATCTCAAGAAAGCGCAGTGAGGCTGAGCCAGGTGGCACGTGAACAGGAGGACGAGGAGAGGCTGGTTTCCCACGCCATCGCTGCAGTAGCTCCGGCTGCCGCACTCGCGCGGGGGTACCTCAACCAGGCGAGAGACGACGTGCCATGGTCAGTCTGAAGTCACACACGTGGGAAACAGACTGGCTGGTTAGATGCTCTCATGTTCATGGCAACTTGAAGTGATTTATACGCTGGGGGCTGTAACCCTGGCCTCTCTCCTGCCCCTGGGTGCACGTTCCCACTCCCCTCCAGGACCACCACGTAAAGCTGCTTAAGGCTTCTGGTCTAGCTGAAAACCCACCAGAGGTGGCAGAAGACTGCCTTTAGCTGCCATGGAGTCACCAGTGGAGTTTTCCATCCCCTTTGGTAGGTACAGCAACACATTAGGGGTCTGGAGCTTTTTTGATTTTTTTATCCAGCTGTTGATTATCAAGAAGGGTAGAAGAAATTAATTATATTTGAATCTTTGATTAGCTAATGTCAATGGACAAAGGGGTAGAAATTATTAGTAAAAAGAGAAAGCATGATCATATTAAATATCATCTCCTTAGCAGCTAAGGAGCTGCCAAAAGTGACACTTTAAGTCACTGATTTTTTGTTGTTGCTTAAAATGAAAAAGTGTTTTGTTCAGTCTCATAATTCTGATCTTCTGAAAGCTTCATTCTTTAAAAGAGCCCTGACAAAAAAACCAGTCCTTTGCTGCAGGGATAGGGAGAGAGAAAACAGGTATCAGGTGAAGTTTATTTTCTTTGTTCAGTGGTTGAAGCATGACATTTCTAACCAAACCCTCAAATTTTTCCAAATCTTTTAATTAACTGGAAACTATTTGGGTTGCAATGTTTCATTCAACCCAAAAGCAGTCCGGTCTATTCTCCAGATTTTTTTTTTTTTCCATAAAAGCAGAGAACTTGATCCACAAAGCTGACAATGGCCTTTCCCTCAAGTCTCCCTGTGCCCAGCTGGACTCTAGCACACCTGGGTTCACTTCCTCATTCCAAGTGATTTAAATAATTGTGGGAGGCCTTGCTTCAAATCCTCTTAAACGAATGCCCTTAAGATATGGGTCAGGTATATCTCCGGTGAGATAGCTTAACTTCATCTAACTTCCAACTATTCTTGGGACCAGGGAAAGCAATCTGGCCACCTTTCCATAGGGTAGGGCTTTACTTTACCCTACAGTTTTTGTTTACAAAAAAATGATTACTCTGTCTCAGAGCTGCTCACACACCAAGATAGAGACAACCTAAAAAAGGGTTCAAAATGGTAAAGCAGTAACAATGAAAGAACTTTGTCAATTAGAATTACAAGTATATGTATCATTTAATATTCAACAAAAGCATTCTACATAATGGCTTACAAATATCTATATTTAGTTGTTGAAGTCCCTACAATACTCTCTAGTTGTGGATTAATTAGCAACGTCTTGCTTTTCATGTTGCTTGTCAGTTTTGGCTTATACTACTATGAATTCCAAAGAGCTTCTCTATTCCCAGGAAATATAATGAAAACTGAATCATAACCAAGATAAAAGCTACATCAGCATTCATTTAAAAAAAGTAAACTATTCACAGGTATTTACCGGGCAAATAGATTTTGACTCCGCATTCATAATACTTTTAGAATACAGATGGACAGAATATTTTATTTTTAGATGCAGAAGATGCCAGGCTGACAGTTGCTGGATCCATTTACATGAGCAAAAACTGTATCCCAACGCATTGTCTTTATACTGTTAAAATTGCTTCAACCAATGCTTTCAGTATTTGCAGATTAACATTCTTAATCTGTGCACACCAGATACTTTTGGCAAGCAGAGTCATGTATGCTTTTCCACACTGCATCATCAGTATCCGACTATGTCAATTCAGCACATAGTCTCAATAAATCCTGAAAACAGTTTAATATTCCAGGGAAGCTAAGCAGATCTTCTATCAGGCATGTATTTCTGTGATACAAGGTATGGAGCTGGGCAGTGAAGTACTGTGAAAGAACCAGATCTTTCATTCTGGAAAAGTAAAACGGGCAGAAGACCACATTTTGATAAGCTCTCACACGGAAATCATGAAAGGGAAAACAGCAATGAATACATCACAGGCCTGATGTAAGAACGGAGGAATAGCGGTGTGTTGGTGTTTAGTGCAACTCATATTGAATTTGCAGAGGTTGATTCTACAGATGCTCCAGACCAACTTCTTCAAAGCACTTCAAATTGTATATAATTTTTAACAAGAATTATAACATCACACTAGATGGAACCATCAGACAAAAGTCAGACATGTTCATATGCTGCCATTTGGTCTATGAAGTTAATAACAACTGCAAGAACACCTTTTTAAACTGGAAGGTATTTTTAAGCCTTTTGAAATTGTTGATGCACAATAAGGGAAGTGTAAATGTATTATTGAATTCAGAAGCACGGGATTCTGTGACAACCTATTTCTATTTGTACCGATGGATGAACCCCAGTGCATCAAAACCAGTAAAAACTTTTAGATCTGCTCAAGTTTCATCTCGATTTGCCTTGCTACATGATCTATCAAAATACTCACTGAGGTCTTGCTGACTAAGCTTACGTCAGATGAAGTCCTGAAGGAACCAGAATCTGAGAAGAGACAGTTCAGACTGTGGCCTTGATTACATAAGAAAGTCATACTACTCTTTTTTAAGCATGAATTCAAAAAGATTTGTTAAAATGGTGAAAGCCCTGCTGGTAGTAACCCTCATTATACCAAGATCTGTGGAGGGTTTTGTCAGTTTGGACATAGCTTAATCAGAAATGAGAATTGTCCTGGCAGATAGAGCACCTGTATTTAAAAAGAAAAAAAAAAACACCACACTGTTGACAAATATTGAAGCTAATGAAAAAAACAACTTTGAATTAAGATGATGCAGCAATATAACAGAACAGTTATCGGATGTAAGGTGTCGTGGTTTAACCCCAGCCAGCAACTAAGCACCACACAGCTGCTCACTCACTCCCCCGCAGTGGGATGGGGGAGAGAATCGGAAGGGTAAAAGTGAGAAAACCCATGGGTTGAGATAAAGACAGTTTCATAGGTAAAGCAAAAGCCATGAACACAAGCAAAGCAAAACAAGGAATTCATTCACTGCTTCCCATCGGCAGGCAGGTGTTCAGCCATCTTCAGCAAAGCAGGGCTCCATCACGCGTAATGGTTACTTGGGAAGACAAAATGCCATCACTCCAAACGTCCCCCACTTCTTCCTTCTTCCCCCAGCTTTATATGCTGACCATGACGTCATAGGGTATGGAATAGCCCTTTGGTCACTTGGGGCCAGCTCTCCCGGCTGTGTCCCCTCCCAGCTTCTTGTGCACCCCCAGCCCACTCGCTGGTGGGGTGGGGTGAGAAGCAGAAAAGGCCTTGACTCTGTGTAAGCACTGCTCAGCAGTAACTAAAACATCCCTGTGTTATCAACACTGTTTCCAGCACAAATCCAAACCATAGCCCCATACTAGCTACTATGAAGAAAAAGCCAAAACCAGCACATAGGGGCACACTCTTGCACTTTACACTTGATAAAACATATTTGGTTCTTTGGAAGCTGCAGTAGAAAATGAGCTGGAGAAGGTTTTCTGAAGACTTCAGGGTTTGTTTGTTTTCAGTCTAGAATAAATGTGAGAGGAGTTAAGAGCCTGAGAATCCAAGTCTGACAAGCTTGCAAGGTTTATGTTTCCAAAGATAGATTTAACTTCTTCCTCTTCATACTGTCATGTAATAATCCTAGAACAATGATATTATTGAGGTTAAAAGGGCAAAAATCCAAGACTGATACCTTCCATGACTCAATAAAAGGCACATGCCGGCAATCTTAAAGTTGAGCAACAAAGATTATTGAACCACCTACAGCATAACAAAAAGTGCTTAATTATTTACAACTGTTTAAAAGAGAAAGAGCTTGAGTTCCTGACAGAGCACTGAGATTGGCACCTTCTTTACTGGCATCTTACCGCAAAGATCATGGAGTATAAACTCTGCCATGTGAATCCATGCAGTGCAATGAAACCTTAACCCACTGCTTTTTGAAAGTGTGCTTAGTTTGGTTTATGCTATTGTTGCCTAAAATAACTCCATATGAGTCCAAATATTTTCTGATCTTAATGGAAAATGTTTGAAGCAAACACCACCATTATTGAAGTTACAGAAGAACTGTAAGACTTGGTCTTTTTTTCTAGTCTTGAAATAGCCTAAAATTGCCCCTGCAGCTGCCTCTTCAGTAAGGAAATTGCCTCAACCTTCAGAATAAAAATAAAAAATAAAAATTAAAGGAGGGATAACCACCCCCCTAAAGATACCCAAGGACTTTGAGCTCCCTGTGGGGGCAAAGGGGGCAGACAGTGCTCCACAGGAAGACGAAGGGCGGGTGGTATACAATCCCCCATTCTCCATGCAGTTTTCTCAGCATTCTCAGCCCACGTCCATCCCATTTCCAGAGGACATGCTGAGATTCAGGTTAGTAGATTAAAGCCTCGTGTTCAGTCAGGCTTCAGAAAACCTATAATGTTTTCAAGTACAAAAGAACGAGGATTGGGCTCACTGACTGACATTTTCACAAAGGATTTTGTCCCAGCCAAAACGAGAAGTGATGTCTTTTTTTTTTTTTTCTTTTAAATGGCAGCTGACAGCAGAATATTATGAGTTACTGCGTTTAATTAAAAACCTTTCACATCGGACAAAATGGAAAATTTATGAGGTGAAAAGTGTTTCTCATCATGGGATCTTGCAGCTACTTGTGCTAAGCCAAACAGGTGCAGCTGTATTTTAAATAGTTAAGATTTTTGAGGATAAAAGCAAGACCTTTGACGCTGTGTAAACTTATGTAAAGCTGTGATTTACATAAGTGACAGTAAGAGAAACCCACCATTACCTAGCTATGGAAGATAACTACCTTTTTTTTTTCCTTACAAAATACTTTGTGACTTCCCTGCAAGAAAAAAGCTTACATTACAGGAAGGTAAGAATCATGTTAGACAATCGCAGCACAGCGATATCAGTGACAAAACAGGTATCAGCCTTCGAGAAGCTGTCCACAGAACTGGTTGAAATAAGCATTCCTCCACTTAAGAAGGAATCCCTGAGATTTAAGAATTCTGATGACACTTTTTAATAAAAATTGCTAAACTACCGGAACATAAAGCTTGATCATCAAGCCGAGCCTGCTGCTGTTGCAAGTAAACCTGCAGAACAATTCAATACTGCACACCTCCAGATGCTGCAGGCCAAAAAGTACTTCCCAGTGTTCTAGGAAAATTAAGGCTTACTGTAAAATACTGGCTACCACAGTTACACTGCAAAAATAAGGGAGCAAGGGACATTAAGGGCATGTAAAGCAACTCAGGCCCCTGACTTTTCACTTAGTTATTTACTAAAGAAACAAACTTTACATACTGAAGATATAATGGCTGATATGTAAAGGAATAAAAAGCTGGTCAACCAAAGATTAAGGAGTTTTGCAAAGACTTAAAAAACTGTTGATGAAATTCACGCTCCACTAAGTTCTGACCATGAACTTGAACCACGATCTCCCACACTGTAAGAGACCTACCCAGGTGATCATTCTGAGATGAGTCTTCTGAGTTTGCTCTGCTAAAGCTGTTCCACTTGAAGACAGCCAAGCACCCACAGTCATGAGCTGCTTAGTGGAACCCGAGTTCCAATCCTTTATTTCAACACTGTCTTTCACATGAGGAATGATGGTTTTTTTTTTCTGAAAGGGAAGGTACCCTTTGATAGAAGAAGAAAACAAACCTCAAAACCCCCAAACTTGTCAGGTGTCTCACAACAGAATGGCAGAATGGATAATCTCACTGTTTTCTTTGGTATGAGACTGGAGAGAGCTGGTAACAATGGGGTTTGATAAAAAATAAAGAAAAGAAAGATACATTTAACAGGACAGAGCATTGAAATGACAGATTCAAACATTTCTAAAGAGTTTATGGGAGAAAGCATTTTCAGATTAGACTCTAGAATCTACAAAGGCTCTTTTAAATGTTAATTTTTATTTTCCTACCCAGGGGTTTCTGTAATTAGCTAGCTACAATAAGGACTATTATATTGCTTAATGTCAGCTTTAAGTGGACAAATGTTACCCAAATATGCCCATAATTACCTCCCAAAACAGCCAATATTCGCAATATTTTTAAAGCAGAGTTTGAAAAAGCCAGATATACACGAAAACATTTATAATCCACACATTGGTTTTATTACTTAAGAAATGTAAAACATATGGAGATATAAGAGTTTTATTTCTAACTGCATTTATCACAGAAATTAAAAATAGGAATTTAATATTCTGCCCTTGGATAGCCTTGCTGGCATACAAAAACTTAATTCACACTTCCCTGTGCCAGTATGAAAGGAACAATATGATCTATTCCTGCACTCTAATGGGTTATAAATTAGTATAACCATTGAGGGAAAGAACCAGCTGTGGGTCTAATTGTAGACAGCACAATGGAATAGGAGTGGAGAACACAAGGTGTAAGTCTAAGTTATGAGGTAGAAACTAATAATTATAATATTTAATTATATTATAGAGAAAAGTAATGATTTCTCATCAAATATTTGTTTCAGTCTCATTCATCTTTTCTCAGAAACAACGCAACAACAGAGTAGAATTTCGAGAACAATAAAAAAATTATGTATTTGAAATACTATATGAGAAAGACAAAGAATATCAAGCACTTCTGTTTACGCTTTTGCATAATATATAAGTAAGAGGAAATGCTTTTGTTATTCAACACATAATTAAGCTGCGAAAGTCAACGACCCACAACTTTGTTAAGTTTACGAGGACTCAAAGATATTTACATAGAAAGGGCAATATTTAACACATTTACACTGGTTATTTGTCAAAATCGGAAATGCCTTTGTCTTAAGACAATCTCTATACAAATTTAGGAGGCAACATTTCATATATGCAGTCTATCATAAAATGTTCTGTTACTTTAGCTTTACTTTTTTCGCTGTGGCATCCTGTACGGGATCCTGGCTAGGGTTGGCAACCACAGTAGATTGGTCCATCATATGCATTTGGCTGCACGAAACTAAGAAGTTTTTATTGACACAAATTAAGACAATCTTATTTGGACAGAAATACAGTACCGCTTTAGTCTCTCCTTTTAGAGCTAGAAAATAAGGAACAACATCTGAGTACTAGCAAGAAAACTAAAGAATAGGAACACTTACACATCCATTGGCTGTACAATAATTTCATTTTTGAAATCAGAAATAAGAGATATTTTCAGTTTATCTATTCTATTACCTTAAAAGTTGGTTTCCCTATTATTGTGGTACTACCTACAGTCAGCTAAATCGGGATTCTACTAACACAAAAACATAGAAAATTACACCCTCTTTCCTCAAACTACTTCCAGTTTGAAGGTAAGATACAACAAATAAGTGAGACAAGCTTCGGATTGTGAGAAGACCTGTAATAAGAAGAGGAAGCAGCATGCATACTAGAAGCTCCTCTTTCAGCTCACCCCTTTTCCCAACCTCAGCCAGCCGCCTGCTTCTCTGAGTAAAGCAGACCAAACATGCTTTTGAAAGAGCAGGTCCACCCAGCTAGGGCACACCTGGGAGGGTAGGAAGATGCCTGGGATGCATAAGAAGAGAGAAGTCAGAAACAGTAGACATTTTTGATTTTTAGAAAGAAGTTGTTAAACAGAGGTGTGGCGTGATTTCTTACGTCCTTCCTTGAGAGACAAGATAATTAACAACACCAGTAAAAAGACCAAAGCTAGTAAAAACAGTTGAAGGTTGTGTTCCCTGAACTCCATATAGATGCTGAGAGGAGAGTAGAAACACTTCAGGCTAGAGGAAAGGGAGTAACAGAAATAATTAATTTTTATTATTCAAATATTAATCCAGGAAAGGAAATTAAAAGAGAATTTTTAAATAGATACCATGGCTGAAAGATACAGCTAAAAGTCTACTGGTATGGCTGAAACATCTCATTTCATGTATGTATTGATGGAAGAAAATACTATAAACAGTAAAAAAAAAAAAACATCAAAACTGAAATCAATGTATCTGTCTTGAGAAATGTCATAGGAATTCTGAATACCGAACATAAAAGGACGAGGCTTTCCTAAGCCATGAGACATTTCTTTACCATTCAAGCACCTTCTTGTCTGACTACAAATGTCTGTATTCTACTACAAATGCCTGGGGGAAAACTCACTCTCAAAACAGAGGCTAGAATATCAAGTGCCTACACCCAGTATAACACGTTCTCTATATCCAATGAACTTGAGTTGGAAGCTCGTCATAAACACTCTGCTTCAACAGACAGGAACAGCAAACAGATTCCATTGTAAAAAGAAGGCAGTCTTTTAAAAGCAAACACAGAAAGCATCATGTACCACTATCCAGACATAGCTGACCCTCAGCAAGAACCTTGTTAACGCCAGAACAAAAAGGTGATCTAAAAAACAGTGGAAAAGGAATATCCTCCATGTAACAGAACTCATGCTGAAATTTTCTCTGTAGCTATATCAGTTGTAAATGCATAGAGACCAATTGATTCCCACTCGGGATATCCCTCAGGAATATATCCATGAGAAATTAAATTAAAACAGGTGTGGATCAGTGCTGCTCCAACAGGGGAGCAACTACTAAACGAGATTTCCCTGCCTGATCCATGACTGTCAGGTACTGAGTTTCTATTAAAAAATATGCTTTGTGTTCTTCTAGGAGGCTGACACTTCTTTCTGAATCATTCAGCCTAACTGGAGCCAGGATCCACACCCATCAGAGGCTTGCAAAACCCAGAAGGCTTCAGATATCATTTATCTAAAAAGAGCCCTTAGATCCTACTTCCTGCAATTTTATATATATTTTTTTAGTACTGAAAGAATGAAGGCAGAGAAAGGTAAACAATAGCCTATGTAACCAAACCAAATGGGATGTTTCTTAAGTTTCTTCTGCAACTCAGTAACAGATAAAGCACATGATGCAAAACCCAGCCTAATCAATATAAAATCTCTTTTTTGCCTTTTAATCATCTCTAGATCAATTAGATCTATTACTCCCACATACAATGCCTTTGATTAAATTTATTTTCAAACAGCAGTTTCAATGCTGTTCACTGAACACTACATTACCAAATGGAAAACACTGCCTTTCTTTATACTTAATCCACTGTTCTCATTATACTTTTGCCATTGCTGTTTTGATCATTAACTGTATCACTAGATGTGGCTTAATAATTACTCATTGCTTCTAGAAGCCATAGTATAAAATACTTCCTTATTCTTCAGGTTTTCTGGAAAAAAATATTGTCAAAATATTGTCCCCATCTGTTGAAAACTTTTAATACTATTTCAAGAGATAGTTGCAGTTTTAATAGAGTCTCTCAAAAGTATTGTAACAAGTACAGCAGTGAGATTAACAATTCAGTAGAGCAAACAGATATTTATCTCACTTGATCATAGCACGAGAACCCATCTGTAATGAAAAGCAGTCTCTTCCCAGAGGTCCTCTCCAGTAACAGTGTAACAAGACATACACTACTGTTTTGCAGAAAACCTCCCCAAACCAAGATCTGTATTTATCATTGTGTGCTCAAATTTAACACAGTTCCTCACTGGACCTGCTGGTAATTTCTTAGACATTAAATACTTTAGGTGATTAACATTATGCACTCATGTCTGAAGATATTCATTCTGTCACTTTGTAAAAGGTTTAAAAATGTCGAACGGATATTTCTAAGCTTTTTATATTTATAGGAAGTCAGGAATTTCGAAGTCTATTTTAGTGTTGTAGTCAAAATGGCTTTTTTGCACTTGTACAGTTACATCTTTGTAAAAATGGGGTAATAAATTGGGAAATTGCATCTTTTATTAAGGAACAAATTAAGGCATAACTGTTCAATGGCGTTGAGCTACATGCTTCCTCCACATTTACAAAATAATCATCATTGTAGCAAATCTTGAATGTCTAACAATTACATTCCCAAAATGTTAAACAGAATACATTACATTTGAACTTGCATCACTGGTTGCCATTGAAATCGGTAGACGCAGGTTCAAATTTACAAGATCATGAATACCTGTTTTTTCCCATTCTTTCCAGATAAGATGTTTTTGTGACTAGATAGGAAAATACGTATTAAAAAACTCAGACATAAGAAAGGAAATAGACAACAAAGGTACAAAAAGGAACACCTGCTTGTTTGCTCACTGCTACAAACAGAAACAGTGTTTTATAGGAAGATAAACTTCAGTGTCAGGCCCAATGTTCAGAACTAATAAATCTGTAATGCAAGCAAAATGATCTTGATAAAGAGGTGAAAGTGTGTGAAATTATACATAACAAATACACAAGACAAAGGACATCATATAAGTGATGTGAAATAACACAACGTGAAATAAGGTAAGACTGAAACAACAAGTAGGAAGGAAAAAAAATAATCAAGGGCACAAATAGGAAGCACGAATACCCCACTAGTTCTGTGGAAAATACTCTGGGAATTCAGATTCGACAATTCAACAAAGTAAGTGGGGGTTAAAATGCAAATGGAGTTGTGACATGTATTAACAGAAGTGGGGTATACAGACCATGCAAGGTAGTTATGCTGTTACTTTTGGCACTGGGGTTATAGCCCAGCTGGACCACTGAATCCGTTCATTGGGCAGTACAGTGTAGGTCTTTTCCCAGGCCACAATCTTTTTCTTAAAGAGTGACGTGCTTAATTTTTTAACCTATAAGACCTAAATCTTCAAATACACCTAAAAATGACAGTTGATCCCCCTGTCTTCGAAAGACAAGAATTACAATAACTTGCAATAAAGAGGACCAGAAAAGTCTTCCCCTTGTAAGGGCAGGGAAGTACTGCAGGTCTCCCTCTCAAGACAAGTTACACAAAAGATCTGTCAAGAAAGTTATAGGTATACTACATTTTGTTTCAGTGCAAGGGTTGGGCTAGGTGACTTCTTGAAGTCTGTTATGACAAGTTAACACTGCCTTTTGAAAATTCTTCCCCCGAGTCAGTTATCACATTATGTCAAGGGTACGAACCCATGCTCATCCTCAGATATAGTCTTGTTACAAGCTTTAAGAAATGCAGACAAAAAGGTGTGGTCCCATTCTTACCCCGGCACAAATCCAAAAATTGCAGGTATGCCCCCATCAGAGCACAAACAGATTTAGCCCACCACATCTCAATTTACTGCCTTCATATATCCCATTTACAGAATTAACGACATAATAACAGGGCTTTTCTCCAAAATGCCAGAATATGATTCCAAATGGAGATGGGATTTTCAGATACTTATCACTTGAGCAGTCTCTGTATTGTGTATATGTGCCGCATGGAGCTACAGGCATAATGTGGACATGGTGATAGTTCAAGAAGTCTTTGTTCACTCCCTGGCCTAGCTGCAGAAAGTAAAAGAAAATCGGTAGATGGGTAACTACTCATCATCTCCTCAGAAATTCTTGAGCTTCTCTCTAGCTGAATTCTTTAGCTTCCCAGGTTGTGGATTTTTCCCTCAATAGCTCTAAGTTTCAGAGATATCTAGACAAAAATAATTTGTATAGAAATTTAAGCTAGGTGCCTCTGCATAAAAAACTCCACTCACACTTGAGCAAGACAAGGCAGAAGACTCATTAGACTTTCTGTTGGCAGCATTTAAATAAACTAAATTATGTCAGCAAAAACAACAAATAAGAAAATTTTCCTTGATCCAACAGGATTGTTTATTGCCTTTTCTCAAATAAAAATGAAAAGCCTGAAATTAGACAGTATGGATACTAGAAGCAAGCGCTTACACTAGAAACCATCTAGGAACTATCATTTCACAGGGGTCCTCCCCTTTGAGCACCATGCACTCTCAATTCAAAATTCTTTGTCCTTACCCTGACAATGTATTCACTACGCCACCTTTTGTCTCACAGATCTGGAGAACAGTTGGAAGCAAAATATCTCGGTACCAATCCAGGAAAGATGAAAGTGACTCTGACAGGTCTAAACAAGCATGCAAAAGGCAGAGTTGCAATGGCATATTCTGTGAACCTATACATACTCAATACCTACTCTTACGCATTATGGTCCCTGTCTTATTTGGGGCTCTGCCATTCTAAAATTGTCAGTTAATAGCCATGACATCACATGAAATGAAATGCCTCTTTGCTGTTGACTGTGATATGGTCTTTTCCACACAGTGACTTGTGGCTTTGTAGCCTCAAAGCTATAACATTAGAACGTGTTACAAAGTGATCAGCAGATGTCAAGGGCAAGTAAAACAAAAGACTATTTTATTAACGCATACAAATAAAAAGGCCTGAATAACAAGTGGATGTTAAACAGGAGTCATATTTACATACCAAAAGTAGAAACAATGCAATTTTAAATTATTTGAAAGCATAAACATCTTTAACACTATCTGATTCCAGATGTAATGGAGAAATGCAATTCCTTTTTTCTAGGCTAACTCTCTTCAAGCCTGAATTATGCTTAAAAGGTCACATTAATTCCTTACAAAATTAGTTTCTTTCAGCAAACACTGCTGTCTGCTCATTTATTTGTAAATACTCCTGCTATGCTGTTTAGGCAATGTAGATGAGGTTTAGATGAGGCTTGAATTTCATATTTAATCACTTTTTTGAAAACGTGTTTTTCCAGTGTGCATTCTTGGTACAGGACATCAAACATACATATAGAAAGTTAAACACCCTAACTTAAACTAATTAGGATCAAAAGAGTTTACAAGTGTATTTAATAGTCCTGAACAGAGTTGAGGCTTATAGAAGAACAGAACTTTCCCATACTCACCACCTAAACCTATACATAGTGTAACAGTAACCACCTTACGCAGCAATAACTGGTACTCAATGCTTTTGAGTCATCCCAGACTAGAACACTGATGATGGCATTCAGTACCTACCAGGCAGTCTGCAAGCACTATCTTGGACGTATAGGCTAGGCCCAAGTTTGATGATGCCTTTAGTGAAGCAGGTTTCAGCTGAGCTGTTCAGCAAATAATAACTCTTAGCAAATAGCTGACAGCATTTCCTTGTCCTATATCTGATTCACTTGTGTCCTTTGACTGCAACAGTACTAAGCATATAACACTACAACTTCAGCATGAACTATACATATTTTCTAGAAAAAGCTATTGTGGAATGATGGAAACATCATTTTTCATTATATTTAACCACCATGCAAATGGTTTTCTGTAAATATTTACAGGACTACAAGCATTTGAAATAGAAAATAATTGTCTACTGTGGTCGTCTTAGTTCCTATTTTCTACTCCAGATTGCAATATTATTCCTATCATCACAATCTAGTGAACATTTTTTAAAGTGTAGTTTCAATACTGTACTTTTTTTACTCCTGGTTCTGTTTAAAGATTCAGTGTGTAAAGGCCTTCTCAGTTCAGTATAAACACAGCTTAGTAAAACATAAAAATTCCATTCTTAATGTACTGATCTGACCTTATTTTAGCCAAAGCAATGCCTAGAGATGCATGTTGTATTTTTAATGTTATGTTGTAAGGAAAAAAGTCTGTAAACATGACTCCTTGTTTATTTCCAAAAGCCCTATCAAAACTGTTTTGCAGCAATCTCATCACAACAAATTAAGAGACAAAAAAAAAAGGGGGAATAAAAATAAACAAGGAAAGGAAACATGTTAAAGTTGTTTACATGAGTTTATCTTTCTTCAAATTTGTTAGCCACTGATGCAACAGAGGACTCAAGGAAAAAGAGATGACTTGTTACAAAACAAGTAACTTGGACTTCAGTAAGGCCTTTGACACTGTCTCCCACAGCATTCTCCTGGAGAAGCTGGCTGCACACGGCTTGGATGGGTGCACTCTGCGCTGGGTTAAAAACTGGCTGGACGGCCGTGCCCAGAGAGTGGTGGTGAATGGAGTCAAATCCAGTTGGCGGCCGGTCACGAGTGGTGTTCCCCAGGGCTCACTGTTGGGGCTGGTCCTGTTCAACATCTTCACTGATGATCTGGATGAGGGGATCGAGTGCACCCTCAGTAAGTTTGCAGACGACACCAAGCTGGGTGGGAGTGTCGATCTGCTGGAGGGTAGGAAGGCCCTGCAGAGGGACCTGGACAGGCTGGATCATTGGGCCAGGGCCAACTGTATGAGATTCAACAAGGCCGAGTGCTGGGTCCTGCACTTGGGTCACAACAACCCCATGCAACGCTACAGGCTGGGGGAGGAGTGGCTGGAGAGCTGCCTGGCAGAAAAGGACCTGGAGGTGTTGGCTGACAGCTGCCTGAACATGAGCCAGCAGTGTGCCCAGGTGGCCAAGAAGGCCAATGGCATCCTGGCTTGTATCAGGAATAGCGTGGCCAGCAGGAACAGGGAGGTGATAGTGCCCCTGTACTCGGCATTGATGAGGCCGCACCTCGAGTACTGTGTTCAGTTTTGGGCCCCTCACTACAAGAAGGACATCGAGGTGCTGGAGCATGTCCAAAGAAGGGCAACGAAGTTGGTGAAGGGCCTAGAGCACAAGTGTTATGAGGAGCGGCTGAGGGAGCTGGGGTTGTTTAGCCTGGAGAAGAGGAGGCTGAGGGGAGACCTTAGTGCTCTCTACAACTACCTGAAAGGAGGTTGTAGCGAGGTGGGGGTCGGTCTCTTCTCCCTAGTGACAAGGGATAGGACGAGAGGAAACGGCCTCAAGCTGCGCCAGGGGAAGTTTAGGTTGGATATTAGGAAAAACTTCTTCGCCGAAAGGGTAGTCAGGCATTGGAACAGGCTGCCCAGGGAAGTGGTTGAGTCTCCATCCCTCGGGGTATTTAAAAGACAGGTAGACGTGGTGCTCGAGGACATGGTTTAGTGGTGGACTTGGCAGTGCTGGGTAAACGGTTGGACTTGATGATCTTAAGGGTCTTTTCCAACCTTAACGATTCTATGATTCCGTGATTCTATGAAAATTAAGGCAATCTTAAAAGCTCTTCCAAATAGCCAGTACTACTGAGCTGCTCAGGAGTCTGCCTTGTCCACTGGCCTCCTCCTGACATAGGGAACCTCCTTTGTCTTCAGCTTGGTAGAAATCAAACATTACCTCTACTCTCAGTACAAAGACCAACTTCCTTTCCTTCCCTACCTTGTCATCTTCCTCCCTTGGATAAGTCTACATGGAAACTTAATGGGTACTGTATAATTAACACAGCTTCCTTTCTTTCATTTTAGCTCTTGGTAAAATTAGCAAGATCAACTGGAGAGGCAACAGACTCTTTCACACAAAGGAGGGAGTGAAATAGCATGCCTTGTTCTTCAGTGTTGGGATGGAAAGAATGGTTAAAAGTCAGAATAAACACGGAAGCAGATCAGGTAAAACCAAGGTGAAAGAGCAGTGTATTTGTATCCCTGCTGAAGTCTTTAGACTTAATTTTACTATTTGGATATACAGTGTTTAACTTTGAAAAACTCCAAACCGAGTAATAACTAGACTATAAACACTTCTAAAGCCTTTTACGTTAAAAATGTGAACACTGCAAAGCTAAAAGTCAAAAAACAATCACACTGAAATCCTTTACTTTGTATTTTTTCCCCCACAGCATTATGATACAGCCTTTAATTATATTATCACCTGTATCTAAACCTGCCCATCCCACTCCAGGTAACAGAAACCAGATACGTAGGGAGAAAGTCAAACAAACAAAATAACACAAAAAACAAAAAAAGAGCCTTGCTAGGACTATTCATCCCTCAAGGGCTTTCCTGAACTCAGAATCACAAATTAGGTATCCTGACACCCAGTTGAAATTTCAGCTTCCCAGGAAAATAAGATTTAAAGCATACTGTCTTGTGTCTGTTCTTCTAGATGATAACAATAGTAAGAATCCCGTAAGTATCACTGCTGCAAATTAATTTTATTAAGCCAAGAATTAGGTAAACTACAACAACAAACTACCTAAGCTTTGCTACTGTTGGATGGGAATTCCACCAGCTTGCCAGTATTCTCTAATACTGTTGCATCCAATGATTTTAAAAAAGGTCAGAATATTGAACTTCAGCATCAAACATACATTTTGCATGTTTGGTAGAAGGTCTGCATTTACACAGGATCAACAACTAAAATTTCTGATGCCAAAACTCTGGACGTAAACAAGCAACTGCCATAAGCAGCATAAATAGAAATGGCTAGGAATTGCCAACCCATGGGAAAAAGGGAGGATTTTAAATGTTGTGACATTAATGAGGCATTCAGTAAGTAGCTCTAATTGGAAAGAGAGGAAGACAGTTTTTGTTCTCCCCTCCAAAATCAAATTCATTGAATTACATGGAAAATATAAAACTTTTCTGAAGGAACAAGGAGTTGATTAAAAAATATTGAAGTACCTACAAGTTGCTTTTTCTTTCCATTCTATGGGAGAGGACAATAAAGTATTTAGCTTAGGAATACAATTCACAAGATTTAGGACAATAGTGGATTACACGGCGCCATGGTTTAAACCCAGCCAGCAACTAAGCACCACACAGCTGCTCACTCACTACCCCGCGGTGGGATGGGGGAGAGAATTGGAAGGGTGAAAGTGAGAAAACTTATGGGTTGAGATAAGAACAGTTTAACAACTGAAGTAAAATAAAATCAAATAGTAGTAATAACAATAATAATATAATAATAATATACAAAGCAAGTGATACACTATACAATTGTTCACCACCCACCAATGGATGCCCAGCCTTCCCCCGAGCAGCAGTCGCTGCCCCCTGGCCAACTCCCCCCAGTTTATATACTGGCCATGACGCCATACGGTATGGAATAGCCCTGTGGCCAGTCTGGGTCAGCTGTCCTGGCTGTGCCCCCTCACAGCTTCTTGTGCACCTGGCAGAGCATCGGAAGCTGGAAAGTCCTTGACTAGTGTAAGCACTACTTAGCAACACCTAAAACATCAGTGTGTTACCAACATTATTCTCATCCTAAATCCAAACCACAGCACTATACCAGCTACTAGGAAGAAAATTAGCTCTATCCCAGCTGAAACCAGGACACATGGGTGGAAAAAGACTACTACAGAGCACTATCCCAGTTGAACAAAGGATTGGTTTTCTGTTAAAAGCAATGGCTGTGATGTTATCACAGAGGAACATCTCACTGACAGGACCAACTGGTACAGTAACAACATCAGAGAAATAGGCCCCCATCACAGAAAAGTACCATTCCCCTCTCCAAGTTATGACACATCACTTGTCCACTTGTGATAGATACATCCATATTGTAGTCCCATAATCCTCACACTATTCCCATGACATTAATCAATACATCTCAATGTCTCTTTTGACATAGTGCCAAGTGGTAACCAAAACAAGGCTACTTAACATACACTTCTAAGTAGAGATGCTAACAAGCAATGAAACAGCCCTGTGGGGAGACAATGTTCTTGACTACCAGGCTATCTACTTGAAATGACAAGTCTGAGCTCACTGCTAAAGGGAACCATGGAGATTTTGCAGAAAGTTAGCCAAAGGGTTAATCGGAGGTTTGTTATGATTGGCTGATGTGGCCAAGGAAATCCATGATCATGGATCATTAGCGCAAGCCATGTGGCCCCATTTTTCTCCCATATACTTCTGCCTTTCTGATACATTCCACGATAGTTTGGATGATCTTGTTAAACGAATGGATATTTCAAGGACGAACATAGGAAAGAACTATATGAGACAGAAGCAAATCTGTTCATTGCAGAGCCTTATAGTCAGGCAATTGGGATCCCACAAGTTTAGTGCAAGGTAAGTTTTGTAGGAAAGCATTATGAAAAAGGAATCTAGAGCAAACAGCTCTTTTGGCAGCTTATACATCTGCATTAACAGAGAAGAAATGATATCTTCGATAACCTGAATAGTTCCAGTACAGAGGATGATTAAGACTCAGGGCATTTTTACAGTATCAGAGTGGATAGGAACTGCTGAGGATTTCACTGCACAAATCAGAAAGGAGGTATGGTTTTTAATATACTAGTGCCTGTTGATAATTCTGAGATTTCACACACTGAAACTAATGGGACTAATAAAAGGGTTTTGTAACAAGAGACCCATTATATCTATGGCAACAGCAACTTGAATGAAGGCGTTATATCAGTGGTTAGAAACTTGGGGAGAAAAAGATGCCGCTACACGTACAGGATCTTATGTAACAACATGATTCAGTATGGGCACACAGGAGGCTGGACTACGGCCATTTAAATAATGGGGATTTACTAGAGGGAAGGAACCTTCCTCTGCAATCTCAGTAGTCACTGCTTTAGACAGCCAAACAGTCAGAGCATCCCCAGTGCATAACCGTTCCCACCTGGCCAATAAGAAAGTCTTATGGCTTCACGTTATTGGGCCAGCTGTGACATAGAGTACCCATTGATCATAAAAGTCTCTTCCACAGTTAGACGCTTCTGGACAAAATTTGGAGAGTAGCATAAGAATGTAAGTATAAGACAGCTGGAAAACAGTGCAACATCTTCGGATGGTTTTCCCACAGACCATGTTCTCACATTCCAAATGTTGGCATTTGCAACAATTTTAGTTCCTGCCACTGGAGATGTGGACAGTATCACAATTATCCTCCAAGAGCTTAAAGCAGATGTAGAGGAGATGCTGACTTTGCTGGAAGAGATGAATCATAGAATCATTAAGGTTGGAAAGGACCTCTGAGATCATCGAGCCCAACCTGTTAACCTAACTGCCTGGCCCATGAGACAAAAGGAATCAGTAGCAAAGTTCAATTAGCACATCCTAGGAATTCAGTGAGGGTCTGAACAGTTCCTCTCAGAAGAGAGGCTGTGAAGCTTTAGGAGCTCTGAATCACTAGTATCACTCGGAGACCCAGCACTGCAGACCATAATGTAAAACACCACCCTGACTCTAAATAAACTCAAGCAAAACAAGTCCAGGAAGACGGTCTATGTGTGGGAGTTGTCAAAATGCCCAGAGACTACTGATGAGCAGCGCAGGCAGCCATAAAAATAAGAGATAATCAGAGACTTAATATCTTGTGGTAAACCTATGATAGCAAGGTGGTTCAGTATGCAAAAATGACAATTAGATTACATGTTTTGCTAAGAAAAGAAGAAAAAAAAAAAAAACACCAAACACAATAAAGCAAAAAGAGCTTTTGATTCAATCCTTTTTCCAAGAAGCCATATTCCTTCTAAACTGGTCACAGTGAAATAAGAATGTGGCAACTAACAAAAATATTATATATGTGAATATACTGAAATATCTGGATAACCTTCAATCTCGATAAAAGTGATAAGATAAAGTGATATATCAGAATAAAAGGTAAATGGGGTAGAAAGGTCAAAGCACCACTTGATCATATAAACAGCCATTAGTATACTCAAACATTTGAGTTTCCAAGAGACAGGCATTACTATTAGAAGTCGCCGCCTGAGGATCATCAGAGAGTGAACAGGCTGAAACAAGAAGGTACTCATCATTCACCAACATGATAACGAAGTGGGAGTACTGCCAGTTAAGATTAAGGGGAAGAAATATTGTAGAACGGAGTAGAGATAGTTGAGGAATGAGGGGTTTTGTCAGAGAGGATGCATCTAGTAATAGCAGGAATCATTCTGACATGGACTTGCTACACAGAACAAAGCTTCTAGGTTATATGGAAAGAAGCTAAAAATGTCCCTGACTGACACTATGAAAAGAAATTATCTTCAACATCCTAATTCCTGTTCTAGGTTTTTTATACATTACTGTGATGATAAGATATTTTCTTGACGCTGGCACCTAGGAGGTCCTGAAAAAGATTTAGGTTTATACCACACCCATGAATTCCCCAGTAATTAGTTCATGTGGCCTCATTTTGACAACAATTCAAGGCCTATAGCAAAAAACAAACACATTTTATGAACAGGAAAACAGTTGGTATGCAATTTATACTCAAGCTTTTGGCAGCAGATTGAAAGTTTTACATCATATACTATCCAGAAAGATTTGGCAAATTGGACAGGATGAACACAGCTGTAAAAAATGAATTATCAGAAGCAAAACAGCTGAAATTAAATGCTTTCCATCTATTGTAAGTCCATTAGAACAATGACTGAAATAACTATGAATAACTCAATTTGCTGTAGTGCAGCAGCTCATAACAAAATTTCAGGATGGCAAAACTAAAACTGGTTTAACACAAAGGGTGATTTCACAGATCACAGAAAGGACACAGATCACTTCAGTGCTTTTTACAGAATAAATGCTTTACAGTCGGGAGTGAAAGTTTGTAATATTAGCCCTTCTTTATAGTTGAAATACCTTAAAAATAAGAGATGCTACAGGTATATACAAGTCAGCTGAAAATTCATCCAGGACAACCTAAACTACCATGAAGTGCTTTGTTTCCCATTTGTTTCATGAATGTGACCTGTGAAATTGCAATCACCCATGCTACTTTATGGAACTTTTTGCAAATTATGCAAATTCCTCTATGATGTCCTGCCCTTAATCATGGAACTCGTACAACTGGTACTTCAGCATCCCCCAGCTGAAAATTTACTGGTAATTTGTCAGTTCAGTGGACCCAGAGTTACTAAGCCTCTCTGGGAATGAGAATCTCTTACAATTACTAAGTGCCTTCTTTCTGGAGTGCCCATTGCTTGCACAAGGACTTCTTTCCTCCTCTGCATGAATAAATTAGGAGAACATGAAAGGAATGGGTTCAAGACGTTTTATCAGTCGTCCCACAGTTCAGTTAAGTTTTGCCAAAGTAGTATCTAGCTAACATTAAAGAATCACTGAGTTTTTACTCTAAGTAATGTTACCACAGATGAAAATTACATAAGAATAATAGTGAAAGGGCACAGACTGTTACTCAAACTAGTAGCTGTGATAGAGAACTACGTAGAATTCCACTAAAATGCTATTGCTGTTGAAGTTCTAAAGTAGTAGCTGCTGTGTTGTTAGTAGAATGTTATTGCAGTAGTTAAGGTTTACAGAGTCATTCTCTTTAAACATTTACCAATTCTGATTTTCCTCCCAAGAACAGGACTTTCCCAGTGTCAAAGCCCTTAAATATTTGCTGATTCAGCCTTTTGGTCTGAAATAGAGGAAACTGAACCAGTTAAAATATTCTGGAATATTCTGGCAACCATGCTTGAATAAAATTTTTTCGCTATACATATATCAGTCCTACATGAGACAAAACACGAGGTATAGATAAAAATACAGAAGAAATTCAGACAACTAATGAAATCTATTTAATACCAGAAGTAATGAGAGAAGATGAAAAGTCAGCTGATAAATAAAAACAAGCTGAAGTGTAAATGCAAGTATGGCCGGCAAGGAGGGTGGCTGAAGAGAGATGGAAAGCATATTAAGGAAGTCGAAGCAAAAATAGGTTCTTTAAAGAATACTGTTATTTAGTACATCCAGTGACTGCTATCCTTACTATTCACTGTATTTTTAACAGGTATGATTAGTATAGGCTGACACACAAGTACACGGAGTTAGGCTACACACAGATTAGGTACTTATTTCAGAGTTGGCTTTTAGTGCTTGTTCTGATGCCCCTAGTGATACAGGAAATTATCCTGAGATGTTTTCCCAGCTTGAGCCATTATATAATTGCCTTCTGCATGTGAAACGAGTACTGCGTAGCAATGAGGAAAAGATGTTGGGAACTGCTCCTACCAGAGTAAGTAAAAACATACTGATATTTGACAAATACGGATGTGTTGTGGTTTAATCCCAGCTTGCCAATAAGCACCACACAGCTGCTCGCTCACTCCCCCCTGGTGGCATGGGGGAGAGAATCAGAAGGGTAAAAGTGAGAAAACCCATGGGTTGAGATAAAGACAGTTTAACAGGTAAAGCAAAAGCCTCGCACACAAGCAAAGCAAAACAAGGAATTCATTCACTACTTCCCATCGGCAGGCAGGTGTTCAGCCATCTCCAGGAAAGCAGGGCTCCGTCATGCGTAACCATTACTTGGGAAGACAAACGCCATCACTCCGAATGTCCCCCACTTCTTCCTTCCTCCCCCAGCTTTATATGCTGACCATGACGTCATATGGTATGGAACATCCCTTTGGTCACTTGGGGCCAGCTGTCCCGGCTGTGTCCCCTCCCAGCTTCTTGTGCACCCCCAGCCCACTCGCTGGTGGGGTGGGGTGAGAAGCAGAAAAGGCCTTGACTCTGTGTAAGCACTGCTCAGCAGTAACTAAAACATCCCTGTGTTATCAACACTGTTTCCAGCACAAATCCAAACCATACCCCCATACTAGCTACTGTGAAGAAACTTAACTCTATCCAAGCCAAAACCAGCACAGGATGACAGCCAGGACTTACTGTACTGTCAACCAAAATGAAGAGTCTGCTTAGCTGAAAAATGAAGACAGACTTCAAGGTCACAAATGAATTGGAGCAAGAATAACGTGAAAAAGAAGAGGGAGAGTCCACATCAACAACAACATCTGATTTACTGTTCCAAGCAAACACACAAGGAGAGATAACCCACTGTCATCTTCTGCAAGATCAGCATATTCCCATTTGAAAAAGCTAGCAGGTATACTGGCTGCAAGGCTCTTCTGCACTGTGAGCTTCTGAAAGGTTGTTTTTTTTTTTGTAGTACTAGGGACTATCAGGCCTGTTACTGAAGATGACCTTTTTAAAGAGAGGTGGCCTTTGAGCAAAGCAGCAGCATGCAGGTTGCATTTGAAGTGTCTGTTGTGACATTTTAAATTGTACATGAGATGGTGCAGAGAAAATGGAAGAAAAAAAAAAACCCAACTGATCTCAAACTTTGAAACCTGAACCAGGACAAATAAATCACAATTGCCAAGTACTAAATAATCAATAGTGTATTAAAAGTAAGGAATCTATAGCTAGGTTCATCACCAGTTAGAAACAACTCTCTTGCACTGCATCGGGTCAATTGTAAAAAGTCACGCTTGGTTCTCTTTAGAGTTCAGCAGCTAGGGATACAAATTCTACTAGCAAGCCCATGTTCTGTAACACAGCTGAGCCAAACAGAGAATATTACGGAAGCTTGATCCTGGATATGGAGACTATAATGTTGAGGACTAGTAGACTCATATAGATACAAAGAAGCTACATGACAATGCCATAAATTCTACTTTTTCTCTGCAGGCAGAAGGTGACATGAGAAATCTGCAGGCCAGTGATCAGAAAACTGAAAACTCTGAGAATAAAAGTTACAATCTTATAAGAACTGACAGGGCTACAAAAATGTTTAATTATTACATCCAGTAAATGTTATATCTTCATTACCAAACTCATTTAAACAGACCTTTAGTATATGCAGGTAAATCCAAAATAAGCACATAAAGCTAAGCCTTTATATAGAGGTATGTATTACAGTTGACTCAATTTTAGCATCTTTTGTTCCAGAAAGGCTGCGTGAAAGGAAAGCTTTTTGCATTTCTATCAAGTTTCCAGAACTGGAAGTTTCTTTCATGGCAGTTCATTTAAAATGTTCAGCTAGCTCTATACCAGAGTTCCTCATTGTTAATAATCTGGCTTTCATAATGCTTTTATGCAAACAGGTTGTCATATTTTACAGACAAGCAACTACAATCCAGAAAAAAACAGCTGTTAAAAATGTCAGGAGTGCACAACTGGAATATGCAGACCATGCTTTTTTTACTAAGTGCAATTCTTATAGCACTTAGTATGTTCTTAGCACAGCTTTAGCTAACCTGCAAATTCCCAACATGGTAAAAGTTGCCTTACACACTGCACTGCACCAAAAAAAAGAAAGGGGAAAAAAAAAAAAAAAAAGGAAGAAACACTTCTCCGTCACCTTCTGATTAAGATGAGTAAAATTTTTGCTAAAATGAACTTCCCAAAAATTACACTTTTACGCTGTCATGAGCACAAGCACTACACTCACCATTACGTACTAGCACCTGCCTCTTCTCCAAGACCGAACTTCTTCCCTTCTGTTCTCTTTCATTCAGCGGAAGACCAAATTCATTTTAGACTGAGGCAAGGTCTGCACTGAGCTCAAAAAGCAGTTTTGCCTGTGGATGAAATACAGAATGTTGTTCCTCATCTGTTCTTCAAAGAGTTTCATCTGAACCTTGTGACAGATGAGACATTATTATCTGTCATTAGAAAGAAATCTAACCACAACTCCAAAACTTAAAGTAATGCCTGTATATACCCAGGTGGGAGGGAGCAGGGTGAAAGTTTAGCTCATTATGCACGGCTGCTGTTCAACCTTCCCCATGTAACTGTCACCACCACAGGCTTTGGCTACGTAACAGTGCGTGCACATAGACGTAAGTAATGTAACCGGCTGCTGTTAGGTTAGGTGACATTTTAAGAGCATATTAATGATGACAGAAATAAAAGAGAGAAAACCTAATCTTTTACCTTGGATTTACACGCATGTACCAGTCACAGATCTAGGGAGTCAGCTTCATACATAGCCCTGCTGTGGTACCTAACACCCCGCAAAAGAGCTGAGCCACTAGTAAGCCACGTTACATTCCCATATGCTCATAACCCTAAGTTTTATAGGTTTCTTTCACCTGAGGCTGTAACGCCACCACCGGCACGGACCGCGCTACCGCCTTCACCTCACGAGCTCCTCCTGCCTCGCCCAGAAAGGGGCGCTGGGGCAGGGGCGGCGGGCACCGCTGTGAGGGGCAGCGCCGTGAGGGGCAGCGCCGCGAGGCGCCCGGCCGCCCCTCCTCACCGGCGGGGCACCACGCGCCCAGCACGCGCCGCGCCGCCACCGCCCCCGCGAGAGCCGCGCACGCGCGCGGGAAAGCGGCGCGGCCGCCGCGGGCCACGTGAGCTGCTGAGGCGACGCGCGCGCGGAGGGGGGCGCCATGGCCGCCGCGGCCTGGGGGTCCCGAGTCGTGGCGGGGGGCGACGAGGAGGGCGACAGCGACGAGGACGGCTGGGACATCGGCGTCGTGCGGCCCGAGCCGCAGGTGGGCCGGGCCTCCGCGCTCCCGGCCCGCTCGAGCTGGGGCCTGCGGCCGGGCGGTCTCGGGGTGGGGTGACGCGAGGGAGGTGGCGTCGGCCTGAAGCCGCGGTGAGGGGAGCGGGGCTCGGTGGGTCTCGCTGAGGAGGCCGGCCTCAGGAGGGGCTGCGGCTGGCACCTCCTCTGCGATTATTTCCTAGCAGGGTAATGGTGGTGTTCCCTTAATCCAGGGGTAAACAAAACCTAAATTTGGGGGGTTTGTCCTCTTACATAAAATCTTAATGTTTCTTTTAAACACTTTTCTCCCCTTTAGTAACAGACCCTGGTCACTATTTCAACATGAGAATAAATATGAAAGCAACTGGAGGCCTGTAAAGCTGTTTTGTATCTTAATTCTCCGAGTCTGTTTCTTGCTAACATGAAGAAGTAAGGGGATAATTGTAGTACTCTTACTAAAGGTTGTAGTTGGTTTTTCAATGGCCTTGATCTTTAAATCAAGGTTCCCATCCAAAGAGATGTGTTACTTGGAAATTGTTGGGTGAGTAGAACAAAAATAAGGCTAAATTATTGTACTGGCTGTTTCTTGCCTTTGGTTTTCTAGACACTAAGCACCTATTAAAATCTTTACAAAAGTTGTTGGAAAGATAGGCTACAGCGTACTGGGGAAAATTGTACAATTCTGAGTTCTCAAGAGTTTAAAACTTATCATGAAATATAACTTCTCTTCTTTCCATACCCGCTTCTGTCTACAAAGGGCTAGTGAGTAGTCCTCAACTTATTGGTGTATGTGTGTGTTTTGTATAATCCAGATAATGCCAGCAGCACTCTTCAGCTGCATCTGCACCTTTAATAGAGAACAAATCTGCAATGCTTCTGAAAGGAACTTGAATCAGGCAACTGTCTGATGCATAAACTAGCCTTTTGGTCAGGGCATTTTTCAGCCAAATCATTTATGATGCAGCAACACAAATATCTCTGCTACCACAGGAGTAGGAGGAAAAAGGAACGGTAGCCCTTTCCAGCAGTGGATTCATGCTGGATTAAGCCAGACAGCTAGTCATTGGGCTACGTTGCCCCAAACTGTAACTTTTATGTCTGATTGTATTAGATGTATTTTTTTGATGCTGTGCTTCGCAACATGTGAAATGTACAAAAAAGGTAAAGAAATGTATTGCATCATTTTTCTAGCACCAAAAGATGAAAAGGAATCTTAACTGAAATGAGATACTACTAAGAAAAACTGCGAGCAGTGTAGGAGGTCTGTTGAGAAAGGTTCCATTCTCTGAAAATGTAAATATCTTCTTTCTGAAAACTTAATTTTAAAACTTATGTTTTACAGTAGAGCCTAAGCAGGTCTACAGAGGTGGAAGAAGGAAAGTCTTACCTTGCTTCCACACCTACCCCCACCCCGCTTTGTCCTTACAGAGGTCATTAGTGCTTCTATACTGACTTCAAGCTGTAGTTTTTACCTTGAAACAGTTACTAGGTTTTGATTTAACTTTTCTTTGCTTCTCTAGCAGTTGGATCAAATGTTGCAGGCGGAGAAGAAAGAAGCATTAAAGAAGGCTCTGTTTCGTGGTGATGTGGCATTAATTGAAGAACTCTTAAACTCAGGTGAGGAAAGTCAGTTATGAAGTTGAATATTTTAAATTGAACTTGGCAAGAATTCTAAAGCTTTGAAGTTTCTCCTTTCAAAATAATGTGTCGGGTGCATGTGGGAATATGTGAATGTTGCCAATACAGGATACAAACTCTTATTTTAAAGATGAAATTACTTTTTCAGTGGCTCAGCATGCTGTATTCCAGCACATTCCTTCTAATTTATATTTATTTCATCAGTCAGGAGCCCTGAAAATTGAGAAAACTGTAATGTGTGAACTATGAAATAAAGTGTTTCTTTGTTTTCAGGTGCGTCTTTAGCCTGAAAATACCAATTACAAACACTGAATTTGAGGTGGTTTAAATTTAGAGTGAGAATTCAGTGGGTGGTCTTACTTTGGGGTTGAAGATTGCTGGGGGGGGGGCGCGGGGAGGGGAGGCTGGCTTTTTTGTTTTAGTGCTCCCGCAGTTTGGAAATTCAATTATTTTTTTTTTTTCTTCACTCACAACACTGTTAAGTTTCTGGTATGTGCCCTGTGTAATACTGCTGTCCTAGCAACATCAGCTGGACAAAGATTTTGTGATTCTGGAAGGTCTAATAGGGTTTATGTGGCATTTGTCACTAAAATGTAGTTTGTCTAAACACTAAAAGCCTTTCTTCCTGTTCTGTTACTCAGTATTTCTCTGTAATGCATTTCTGTTATTCAGTGTTAGGAGGATTGGATCACTTATTGAAGCATCCAGGGCAATCAAAAACTGCATAGCTGAGTTGACCTGCCTAGTGATAATTGTCAGGAAGTTCTGCTTCAGCAAGCAAGCAGAATATAGTACCCAAGAGCTTGTTCTCTGAGGAAAATCTGTCTTATGGCTGGAAGAAAGTAGTTTCCTAGTTAGCAATGGGTTGTTCTGAGTTTTAAAACAGTGACGTTACTTGCCCTTTTAGAAGACAACAGTTTCGCACCACAGTGGGGAATGGCTTTCTTTTTAAATTAAGTAAAAACTATTGCGCAAGCAGAAGCACAGAGGTGTAATGCTGAGTGAAATACGTCTTCTGTCTTGCTTTGAGAAAATATATTCTTATTTATAGATAGAGGTTTTAGTGATGTCTGTGCATCAGGTGGCTTAATTGTTTTGTTACAGCCATCCATTTTTAATTGCTTGTATTTCAGTCAAATGGCAATAGTTCACTTTCTGTGTTGATGCCTGCCACATAGCGAGCAGGTCTATGCTGTTGGAAGATGATGATGGGTATCTGTAAGAGTGCAAGGTCAAACCAAAGATTCATGTAGTGTGGCGCCCTGTCCTCTGAAATGCACAAGGCAGTATCACAAGAGAATCTATCATTTCCTGAAAATGTGATGAACAATAAATTTTGACCCATCCAGTACTGTCCTGCAGAGCAGTAGAACACAATGTCTCTGACAGGGAGGTGTTTCTGTAGAACATTGTCCTTCAGAGGATCGGTGCTCAATCAGATAAAATCTTTGCCTCCAAAGTTGCCTTTAGTGTATGCTCAGTAGAGCTTGTAGCAGGCCTGCTACCAGCCCTCGACCAAACTCAGGGTTTGTGTTGAAAGTGGATTTCCTAGCAACGGTTGTGGCCCTTCTTTCAGGTAGAACGAGAACATGCCTTCTGACTTGCTTAGCCATTGCTTTAACAATCTTCAGTGCTGAGGCAGTTTCGCAGAACTCCTTCAGGAGATGGACAAGCACAATGTCTTCTCTTACTCCTCGTATAAAATGGCAACATACTAAGAACAAGTTCCTGAAGTGCGTGTCACAAAAAGTAATGCAGGCAAGTAGCAGGTTCAAAGATGACTTGGGCATTTTGGTCTGCTTTGGGAGTAAAATACTTAACACCATACAATTCGTATGTTCATTTTCCCCAATGAAATTAAAAGTTAGGACCTCATGATGGTTTAGGCTGATCAAAGATATAGCTACAGTCAAATCCTCTTTCCTATTTTTATTCAGCTGTCTGTTCCACTCCTATCTTTGCATGAGTGCTGGAGCTCATCTGATCTTTTGTGAGCCAGCTCAGGGAATTAAGATGGTCATAAACTATGGGAGTGGCAGGGCGGGGGGTGTATGAATGATTTTTCAGTCAGTTTAAGACTCTGAACCCGGAGTCAGATGAGAACTGTAACTGGCTCAGCAGTGGGAGACATCAGCAACTCTGATTTAACTCAGCTTTTAAGGTATTGTGGAACCACAACACAAAGTGCTGACAGACTTAAAAGAAATCAATACTTCTATTAGAGATAAGTCTTCTAGAATCAAGCATTTTAGAACTTTTCCCTCAGATAAATTGGGTCTGAATGTGAATGGATTCTAATACTAAGAGCTGTTCTTAAACTAAGTGAAAGTCTTTTAAGACCTCATTTTCTTTGGTGTCAACATGGAATTATTTAGAATACAAAGCTGTATGTAGAGATTGATTGTAGTTCTTCAGGCATTACCTTGTTAACCTTTTTGAATTTGAGGTTACATTTTTCTGTATTAAAACAGCCTTTCTACTATAACTGTTATTAGCCACAGTCAACAAAATATGTGAAAGAGGTACTGGAAAAACTGTAGTAAACACAGGAAGAACATAATTCTTCCTTTGCTGTTCTTTTGCTTCACCGTTATTCATATGCTTCATATAGTTTCTGCTGTAGAGCACATCTGGGGCCAGAATGTATTTCTCCCTATTCCTTCTAAAGAGGAGGATAGTTGTCTGTAACTCAGATTGTAAGAAAGAATGTTGTATCTGCTTTGCCTCCTAGACATAATTCATGAGGTGATGTGACTGAAAAGCTCCTCTGCTCGTGCCCACAAGGAAACACAGAGGCGCAATGACAGGTGGGGGAGTCCAAATAATACCGTGGCCCAGCTCTTCCCAGGCCTGTCCTGGAAGCCGTCAGCCTGTCACAGGCCCATCTCCACAAGCCCAGAGGAGTAGAGCTGCCCAAGGGCGGGCAGGAACCCAAAATATGGCCTCAGAGGAAGGGACTCCCAGGGCTGTCATAGGGTGCTTGTGCCTGGGTGCCAGCAACTGTAGAGACTGGAGCGAGTGAAAGGATGTGCCAGCCAGAGGAGTGGGACCAGGGGTCAGAGGCCCGTGTGCCTGTGATGCCAGCAGTTGGAGGAGATGTATCTATCCCAAAGGGGAGCAGGATGAGACCATTGGTGCTGTCTGTGTTCACATGAGTGCTCTGTTGCTTGTGTTGATTGGTGTGGCTGGCGGTGTATGTGTGTGCCTGCCGGGAATACATGCTCAGCATCAATACTGGTTGGACCTGAGGGCATGGAATTGCAGCATCCTCGCCTCTCTCTGGCTGTTGGATCCGGCCTGATTTTTCACTAAAAATTTTTTTCTGGGCTTCATGGTTGCCTTATAGGACTTCTTAAGGGCCGTTTTAAATGCTAAACTAACGCTGCTTACTTCAAGAACAGCTCGTGTAATGAGAGAGTCTGAGTAGTAACCAAGGGGAGACATTTCTGCTTCAGTCAACTCCTATAACCATGCAGCCAAGAAGCGATGTGACTGTTACTGTTTTGGTTGTCCTTTCTTTGTCTTCCTCTGAGACTCTAGTTGGTTTGCATTGTGACTTTCACACTGCGTGGTGCTTTAAGGCCGTTGCTACAAAGATGGTAGGAGACCATGCAGGACAGACAAGCTGTAACGCAGCTTTGACATTTCATTGCCAGCAACACCATTCTACGTCTAGGACTTAGAAAAAGCACCAGCATTGTGGCAGATACTGTCTGCTATATGTGTAAAGAAAGCAGCGAAGAAAATACCTTCTCGAGTCTCTATGTGCCTCCTGAGTAGATCATTTGTCACTATTGTTCAGGTATGTATTAAAATAAGAAGCTCTAGATGGGAGCTTTAGTTACATGGACTGCTTTTCTTCTTAAGAGGAAAAGGGACAGAGTGCCAGCTTTCTGGTATTCCTTTCCTACTAATGTTACTTCAGTGTGCTGTTGGATATCAGACTTTCTAAATTCTTGCAGTGGCTTGTCTACAAGGAAGTTCACATATGACTGCTAAGGGATGCTTACTGGCTCCCCTTGTAGAACTTGGCTGTGGGCTTCAATGAAATGTTTTGTGTACTGCAGACAAACTGGCATGTTGTGACACTAAGAGTTGCAGCTAGTATGTATGCATTACTAAGATTTGATCATAAATTCTGTGGCTTGCAGGTGTTAGAGTGCTTCAACACCTGGCTTTCATTGAATGTTTCCTCTTTACTGACCACGTCTACAACTCCAGTGATCTTAAACAGTTGAAGAATCAGTCCCAGAGCAGTGACCTGTTACTCCCTCAGCTTTAATGACTTTGTTGCTACACTGAGCACATCTTTGACAAACTACCAAGGCAGGGAAAGTAAATACACATTTTGCATGAAAAGGTATGCATGTAGCTCAACAGTCACGAGTTTCTTAGGACGGTTTTGTTTTTTTTCAGAACTGTCTCTTGTAAAGAAGTATTTTTAATTATCCATAGTCACTGTTGGGCTAATATGGAACCAGCTGATGGAAACTGTTATAGAGGAAGTAATATTTGAGGAAGGGTTGAAGGAAAGATGATTCCTCTTATTGCAAAAATGTATAGAAATTTTTATTTGAAAGTTGTCAGATGAGTATCTCGGTCTGGTACTTGGTTCTTGGTGAATTTGGGAGGGCTGTCTGGCAAGCTTACTTCTAGCCACAAAGGAAGATGTGGCTATTATAAAGAGTAACAAACAAATCTGGTGATTGTGACTGGATCTTGCATAATCTTCTATTTCTTCTTTCTTTTGAGATAATATTTTGTTAGTACCGAATGCAAAACTGGTATCTGCTAGTTAACTGTCTGGCAAAGCAGAGAATAAAAGGGGCTGTGAAGCAGGAAAACCCTAGTTGATACAATCTTAATAGCTTGACAAGCAAGTTGCTTCCACAGCAGTCCACTTGGCTTGGCAAGAATAAAAATTTTTCATTTTGACTGAGGAAAGCTGTTGCACATAAATGGAGAAAACAGAGATTCTGTGCACTTCTCTGAAATTATTTTTGCAGTTAAATTTATTACTCACTTGTTTTTTTTTTTTAATGTAGTCTTCCTGTGGTGCTTAACATCTTGGATTGAGAACTGAGCTTCCTTGGTGTCAGTTCTAAAAGTTGTTTTCTGGTATTCTAGATAAAGGTGTATTAAAAAAAAATGAAAATTATATAAGAGACTTCTCTCCCTAGGACTAAACGCAAACAGTGTGTAACCGTTATAACAGAACATATTAAGAGTAAATTTTACAAAATGCGTGTTTATTGTGGTTCATTTTTATGATTTTAGTATCTTAAATTTTGACAGGTATAAGCATAGAATCTGGCTTTCAGTTTGGATGGACTCCCCTGATGTGTGCTGCCAGTGTGGCTGATTTTGCAGTAGTGCGTCTTCTTCTGGACAGAGGTGCTAATGCATGTTTTGAAATAGGTAAGATGTGAATGAAAAACACTGGCCAGTAAATGCACAGTACCAGACATTGTCCTATCCCTATTCTCTTTTTACATATATGGGGGGGGGGGGGGGGAGAATCAAAGTTCACAATATAACTGAGACCTAGTCTAACTTTCACAGTTTTGAAGTAATAGTAGTAGTTCTAAAGTAAAAATTGTGTTCTTGCAACTGATCTGGGTTCAATCAATGGGTTTTCTTGTTCTTTCTCATTCAATCCCCAAGTAGTTTTTTAAAAAGGGTGTTTGGAAATAATTGTTCAAGAATTCTAGGATAAAGTTGTAGAGTTAAAACTTCCTTTATTTGATCCTGTTATGTAGATGCAGAAACCAGCTAGAATCCCAAACAACAGGAATAGCTTTCCAGTTTGTGGGCAACTAATGTGGACTTCTCTAAAACTAGAGCACAATTTTTCTATTAAGTGAAAACTATTCTTCAGTGTGTTGCTAGATCATCTTTTTCTGCAAGAGTTCAGTGGAGCTTCTGAGTAATGTCGGTTCCTCTGTCAATTTTTATGGCTTAAGAATAACTTTTTCCTACTTAAACTGTGGCTATTTTCCTTCTCTTTCATTGTGTTGGAAGATTTATCCAAGTTCAAGAAAAGGCATTGCAATACAGAAGAAACTGATGTGACACACGATACTGTCAAGTACATAAAAGCAGTGATCTTATTTTCCAGTAACTTGCCGATATTTGTAATAGTAGACTGAAATGTAAGCGGTACAAGTCTAGCTCTGAAAATTTTCTTGAACTTCTTAGCAGCTGATCAGAGTATGAGGTTAGAGTAGATTGCCTGCACCAAAAACAATCATGCCTTCGAATTACTGTCCTTGTAGCCAACTTCAGAGAACTTCCATGTGGCTATCTACAACTGTGGGTGCCTACAGTTTATACCTGTTCCTTGTTCATGGCTGTAGAGGGCTGTAAATGGGGCAGAAACTGCTATGGGCAGCAGTTTCGGCTGACCAGTTAACCAACATGCATGGCATTTTTTCAGTGTGTGACCAACTGTGTTTGCCCTAAGTGGCACCTTGCTAGGATCAGGTTTCTCTGCTTGTTTCCCTGTTAGTCTGTGTAGGGAAACAGTAGCTAGGGCATATGCGCAGCAGAGTACCGTCCAGCCAGGAACAGTCTTGCGTGTCTTTGGTTCAGGTCAGGCCACGTGTTCAGTAAAGCTATGCCATCCTAAAGTGGTACTAAATGTCACCAGTCCTGCTGCTTTTTTTACATCAGCAGGCAATCACATAAGTGATCCTACACTAATTATCCTATAATGCTTATAATCCCTAATAATAGCTATAGTGTTAATTACTGTCATTCTTTGTAAGTGGTTGCTTAATTTTACCCTTTTCAGTAGTCATGAAGAACAAGGAACTAATGTAGCATTCGCTATGTGGTGGGATCAGAATGCAGCATCTTTGAGGAGTAAATTCGCTGGCTCTTCTGGGTTTTTCAGCTAGGCTGAACATAAACTAATCTTTTTTGCAGCCTCTTACCAGTTTTTCTCTGCAAAAGAGAAACCTGAGAATTCTAAGGTGTTTCTTCCTCTTCTCTTGCTCACATGTATGAGCTATAGTTAGGCTAACAGAAATTAGTTTCCCACTCTTTATCACTGCCTGAATTACTGAATACAAATATAACTACAGGTTCCTCCTAAATATCATTCCCAGATTAACAGTGCTTATCACTGCCTGTGTTCAAAGTCCTGCTGTCTTTCCATTCATGTTGTTATTGATAACCAGGTTAAACATTTTGAGTAAAATCTTGTCAGTGTATCAAGTAATTTACTGAAATGTTAATTGCTTACTGTTCAGGAGTTTAAGTGACTCTCTGAAACTTAATTTTTATTTAGCATACTGATTTATGTGTGTTAGAACTTCTACATGAAGTAGTTTAAAAATAAAAGATGGTATATTAAAAAAACAGATGAATTTAAATGCAAAACTAAGATCTTTGGAGGGCTGGGGGACAAGAAGTGGTGAGAAATAACAGAAAGTAGAGCAGAGGAGGGTAAAGTACGTAACAAACTTCTCATGTTTAAATATAATAAAATCTGACCTCAGTTGAAGAATAAAGGTGTTAATATATACACGGTCTTAAAATTTCTACAAGAAAGTTAGAAAATATGTTGTAACACTTCATGGTATGGTCTGAAGTAGGTACAGCTAAAATTATACTTGTTAAAACAAATTGTTAAAGGCATGTTTGAACTTGTGAACAAGTTTGTGCAATAAGCAAAACGGGCAGTTATTCAAACTGCAGTCTTCTAATTGACTCTGGGGCCAACTAACTCGCTAAGGTCCTTGAGGTGTGATGCTTCCCACATCTCTCTAGGAGAACCATGGGAAGGGAGATCTCCCCTGTTCTGTGGGCAAACAGCAGTGGCGTACAATTCTGATTTGTGAGCAAAGGTGGCACGTAACACCCAGCTGGCTTCAGAGCTGGAGCAACTACACTGGTTCCTCCTGATGAATCTTTATGGACTGTGTCGATGTTCTTTAAATCCACATATGAAAATATACTTTTAATCCTCCTCCTGCCACTACTGCACCATAGTAGTCTAGTTTAGTAAACTTAACTTCCTTCTCCTTAAGCCTTATAATAAAGCCTTGTTACTTCAGCTGTCCTTTGTATGGGCCTCTGTCCTCCCTAAAATTGGTGTTGCTATGTGTTTATAATACATTTCATGCACTGTTTTTATCCATTGCAGTTAAATTCCTGTAAGCGGTTTCTCCCCTTGACTGTATTTGGGGGAGAGGTGGGGAGGAACAGGAAGTGAATCTACTGGTGTGGAACAAGATTTGAGAAACAAGCATCTATAGTTAAGCTCCTACTGGATTTTTTTTTTTTTTGCTATCCTAAACTTCAGTAGGAATAGATGCTTTACTACTGCCATTCACTCTCATCTTTCCGAGTATCTTCTCTTCCCAGATGCCTTTATCTTACCTGATAATTCTAGTGACTTTCACTGGAAAGAAAGCAAGTTTCTTACCCTTTTCTAAATATCTTAGAGTATCAGAACCTGATTAACAACTCTAGCAAATGTAAAGGCTTTTAAAGGAACTTCTGGATTAGCATGGTATTTACATTTACATATGTAATTCTCTAACTGCAAGTTTCAAAACAGATAAGTACACTGTGCTGATGGCAGCATGTGCTGCGCATGCTTCAGAGGAAAACATCTTGAAGACCGTAGAACTGCTTCTGTCAAGGAATGCTGACCCTAACCTTACTTGCAGGTACCAAAAATCTCATGTCTGTGAATACGGCATAAATTTTAATATTAATATACAGAGACGTCTTTATAGACATAGCTGTTGTTGGTTGAGATGACATGTACTTCATTAGCTTTTTGTAACTTTTCTGCTGTCTGTATAAGGAAAGATTAGTGTCCAGATATTTTTTTTCTCCTAGTACAGTCATTCATCTGACTAAATAAGACTATGATCAGATTTATCAAATTTAAGTATGTTCCTCAGCCGAACAAGATACAAATTTAAGATAAAAACTAATCTTAATACTTTGGTAGACTGCAGTATAAGGGCAAGAAATATGTCCTCTGCCTTTCTGAAATCACATTGCCTCTTCTGTATAAGGCTGTAAGTTAAATCAGTTAATTATTTAAATTTATGTCCTCCTTTTGAGCTTTTTGTGGGTATCTACCTATATTCCTTTCACAGACAGCCTTCTATGGAAAAAGAAAACTTCTCTGTAAATAAAATACATTTATTTCAGTACAATCTGGAATAATCCAAATCAAAAGGAGATTAAGTAACAGCTTGTTTCTTGAATTACCACTTTATGTCTCAGCAGTCTGAAGCAATGCATCGTGAGATGTCTGTAGTTGCATAGTCTGATGCAACGTTTCATTTTGCATCAAAAAGAAAGAAATTCTTTCCAGGATAAACTGTCCTCCCTCTGCTGGAAAAAAAGATATTGTTTGGGTCAAATTGAAACTGCTTGGTTTTCAACTAACCGAAATTCATTTTTTATACCATAGCTCTTTCACTACATTACCTGAGATATGTGGACGGTGTAGTCCTCTAAAAAGAACAGAATTGGAGGCTTGTTGCTTCTCATTAGTAGAATTCAATTAGTCTGGGTCCTGACCCTCACTGTGAGCATAGTACTGATAGAGAGTGAGGAAACATAGCTGTGCTGAAGTGCCACTCATGTCTGGTACCAAATTTAAATGCCATTCATTTGTTCTTATCAGAGAGGCTAAAATTGTTCATGAAAGAAGAGAAAGCTACAGACTCTGAAATAATTACATATTGTTGCTGTCAAATAGCTGGCTGTTAGGATAAACATTCTACTTTAAAAAATGGGGGAAGTTTTGCATTATGAAACTTTGTCCTCGGTGTTTGAAAATGTAAGACAGAGTGCAAAGCTGCAGGTTTACATTTGGAAAAGCCTTCGGCTAAACTTTGGGGAAAAAAAAAGTTCAGATTCTGACACAAGAGATGGGAATTTTAAGGGCAAAACTGTATTTATAAACTTAGAGTACGTTATGCATAGTTGGTCTTTATATACAAATATTTATTCACTATCTCTTTGTTTCCTAAGACCTTGTGCTAACATATGAGTTATGCTTGCATACATCAGATACGGTGTCCAGTGGGGGGGGGGGGGGGTGGGTGGTTCACTTTTACAATAGTAGTTTTTCATTTGAAAAATGAAAAGACAAATTAAGTGACAATCAAAAATGTCATATTTGTACCAAACAAAAGTAGAAGATAGATGACAAGGGCTGGATTTTTCAAAAATCTTCGTGCTGCCTTTTTTCCTTTCCAGTATTTGACATCGGTGCATACCACTCTCATCATTGGCACTGCTCGGGCAGAAGGTGCTGCTTCTTGTGGGCTTATTCCACTGTGTTCTGAAATGGGGGAATGAAACACATCAAACCAGGTTCTGTGAAGATAAGGGATCAAAACAGACCCTCTATATGGTACTGCAGTCCCACATCACCTGTTTCATTAGAGCAAGCAGGATGTTCTGTGGGAGGACATCAGAACTGTCAGTGAGTTGAGATTATTGTAAGAGTACTTCCTGTGTGATCAGCTTACCACAGGTGTTAAGAACTAAGCTTCACATTATTTGTCTGTCTCAGCACTTAAGAACCAGAATGATTTTAGGAAGCTTCTCTTTTGTCTGCCAACAACTGGAATGTGTGTGAATGCAAAGCAGAATACTTAACTTTGATGTAAGGTAGAGTTTGGTATTTATCCTTGCTCTGTTGGGCTGTCAGGGCACCCAGTAGGCTTTTTTATTTCATGTCATCTGGAGGTGATAGACAGAAACCTGCAATTATTTTTGTCTAATTTGTGAAGTGTGTGTGGAGCAGGGAAGGACTAGTGAGAAATAAACTGATTTTTGAAATGCAGTCTAAGAAAGAAGATGGATTTAGAAGTGGGTAGGTAGATGGTTTCTTTGCAGTAGGATAGAGTACTGAGGAGAAAGTATTCAGTAGAGTAACTTCCCATATTTTTGTTAAATCAAAATTGGGAACTGAATACTGATGGCTGTAAAAACAGTTTTGTTAATGAGAATGTAGCGTGTCAAAGCATAAGTGCTAACTGAAGAGTTTTGAAAGACAAACAAGAAGTAAGGTAATGGCTAGTTGAAACAAGAAGGCATTGTAAGACTTGCTCTGTATAGTTTTTGTAGAGCTACCATACCCTGAGTGCTTCATTTAAGTGAATGATACCTTGAGAAATTTGTTCTACTTATCTTGTGTCATTCACCTCCCTCTTGCTCCAAAATGTAAATTCTATACTTTATCCTTTTGTAAGGCCTGGAAATATTTAAGCAGTCTTTTTTTAAAATCTCTTTTAACCTGCAGGACTTTCTTCAAGGTACTGGTTTTATTAATGTTCAGCTGTGATTTCATTATAGGCAGAAGGAAAAGGCATGACCAACTGATAACTAAATCACTGCTGCTAGGATTACATGTCATAGGTTGTTTAGTAAATATGGATTTTAGTGATGGCATCCTCCAAGATCTAGTTTACATAAAGTAGAGTAAAAGAAACCTAATGGCTTTGCCAGTAAGGAGAGTGTTTTGAGTTGATGTTTCATGCCAATAGCTCTTTGTTAGAACGAGGTACAAATAGGTGAATGATTGAAACCTCCTTTATTTTGACATGAACTCTTTGTCTTTTGTCTGTATGAGATATGTAGAGGTTTGGTTTTGTTTGTGTGGCTTTTTTTTACCTCACTCTCAACATTTCTGGCACAATGAAGTCCTGGTCAATGACCAAGTCTTCAGTGTTTCTGCTCTAAAATGCTTATGAATTTTGCGTATGTTTAAAGAAAAGTCTTCAGAAAGTCTTTGATTTTTTTTATTTTTTTTTTTTTTTAGGGTGAGTATTATAAGAACTAGAGCTTTGTCTATCTTTTGTCATTGTACAGATGAAAAGTACATGAATGCATACACATGAAAATTATAATCACTGCTCAGGTCTGGTATTAAGTTGCCTACGTATGTTCTCTTACGCTTACATTCAGAGCAGTTTTGAGCAGTATCAAAAATGGTTTCATGATGAAAGTTTTGGTCTATTTTGCCCTCTTGAGAAGATGATAATGCAAGGGGGAATTTTTTCAGGTTGCGTAGTCAGAATAAAGCAATTGTGTAACACCCCAATTTTAGCAAGATATTTATTGCTACTGATAAGATAGTAACTCTGCACTACCACATAATAATTTCAAAGACCTTGACATTATCATTGTGTGATAGTTAACCATGCCAAATGACAAACAGTACATTTCAGTAAAGGTAAATAGCCTGGGAAAAGGTAATGCACTACAGTGCATTTTATGGCTGGGACAAGAAAATCAGGGAATTTAATAGTGATTGAGTCAAGATCTTTGATCTACGTCAGAGCAAAAAATACCTTGTGGTGTTATGCTATATTATACTTCATGCCTTTCAGAGAGTTTTATTCTAGCACTATGAACTCAGGACAGAAAGACTTATTTTGTTGATCAAACATCAGGACAGCAGGGCTAAATATAAAAAATCAGATGCAAAATTACATTTACCAAAGTACTGTGTTCATCTGGGCTATGTCTGTATAGCTCTTCTCTTATCCAAGTTAGGGAGAGGTCAAAAGCATGGTAAATGTGCGAGTTCTGTGAGTTTGGAAGAGTGGCTTTTGAATGTAAGTGTTGAGGCTTGTTCATCAGATCTTTTGGTAGGGGGAAGGAGCCTAGACACCGAAAGAGATGATTGTACTTTTCCCAGCTAGTATTGACTGTACAGTGGTACCAACAGGCTTACAACTGATCACAGTTTATGGGCAGAGGTATAAAATACTTGCGGACAGTAGCAACGTTACATGCTATTTTTAAGAGGCATTCCGACAATGTGCTGTGGTGTCTTGGAATGTCACCTGAGCAGCCTTTGTGTAAAACAGAAACAAAACCTGCACTGAAATCCATTAGCATTATATCAGCAACATTCTATCACAAGTATATTAAACTTCCTATGATTGTGTCATGGTTTAACCCCAGCCAGCAACTAAGCACCACACAGCTGCTCACTCACTCCCCCGCAGTGGGATGGGGGAGAGAATCAGAAGGGTAAAAGTGAGAAAATTCATGGGTTGAGATAAAGACAGTTTCATAGGTAAAGCAAAAGCCTCGCACACAAGCAAAGCAAAACAAGGAATTCCTTCACTACTTCCCATCGGCAGGCAGGTGTTCAGCCATCTCCAGGAAAGCAGGGCTCCGTCACATGTAACCGTTACTTGGGAAGACAAATGCCATCACTCCGAATGTCCCCCACTTCTTCCTTCCTCCCCCAGCTTTATATGCTGACCATGACATCATATGGTATGGAACATCCCTTTGGTCACTTGGGGCCAGCTGTCCCTGCTGTGTCCCCTCCCAGCTTCTTGTGCATCCCCAGCCCACTCGCTGGTGGGGTGGGGTGAGAAGCAGAAAAGGCCTTGACTCTGTGTAAGCACTGCTCAGCGATAACAAAAGCATCCCTGTGTTATCAACACTGTTTCCAGCACAAATCCAAACCATACCCCCATACTAGCTACTGTGAAGAAACTTAACTCTATCCCAGCCAAAACCAGTACATACTGCCACTAATTTACCCTGATCATGGATTATTTGCATGGAATTGATTTGGGTTTTTGACATGGCAGAGAATTGCCCTTTCATTAGAAAAGTGCAGTAGATTTCACATGTACGTAGTGAATTTCTTGATTGGAGACATTACCCCCACTTTGACAGTAAAGTTGAAAACAGTCTGAGAAGTTTCTGACTGTGTGGATAGCTCATTGCTTTTTCTACTTTAGGTCAAAGTGTGCGTGTCTTCAGCTAAACCAGCTTGCTTGTAAAAAATGTGATGGAGTGAGGATGAAGGAGGACAGGGCAGGATAATTGGGAATGTCATAGCATAGAGTTCTGCCATCCCCTTTGTTAATTTTTATGCTAATCTCTTTTATAATCACATCCTTTGTATTTTTGTAGTCCTATGACGATAACTTTGTAGCTGTCTATCTTCCCACCTCTGTGTGCTGTGGAACTTACACAGATGCCTTTTTAATTTTAAAACATTCATGTAAACAGAGTTCAGGAGCAGAGAGGTACAGGAACTGGCAATCTGAAATGAAGCCTAAAACTAGTGAACCTGAAACTAAGCTGTCATCTTTTCCAGCCCAGCCTTCTTACTAGAGCTGTATGTCTCATTCTCTTAACAAGTTCTGCTTCAAGAAGGTAGGGGACTCTCCTACCTTTCTCCAGCAGACAGTGCCTGGAAAAAGTGTCTTGGAGCTCACGGTACACTAAAGTATGTTCTTCTGATACTACTTGTTGTATAGGGTTTCCCATGTCATCGCTTAAAACCCCAGTAAGCCAGAAAAGGGGCAAATAGCTTTCCTTGTGTTGCTGTGGACACACTGTCACTGCTTTGTTTCTCAGCTCCAAGCTTAATGTGCAGCACTGGAGTGGTCAAACTGGCTCCAAAAGCTTCTGAAGATGCTTCCTGGTTGTCTGAAGCAGTGTTCAGTTTGCAGATCAGTAGACTAAAATATTACTGTCTTGTAGCATCATTTCCTTCCTTTAGGATCTCAATAAGAAAAGATCGAGATTAAACTCATAAGGTTAAATTGTTTTCTACCTGCTGTATTTTTTCTAATGTTAGTGATATACTGGTCTAGTTAAGAAGCATATATCCAGTTATGAGACTTTACATACAGTTTATGCTTCTCAAAATCACCAACTTGAAATGTTGAATTTTCTGTCGATATCTCCCCGATGGAAGGAAACCTGTGTCTAGATAGAAAACATCTTCTCTTCCTCTCCCTCTTCTGACATTTTCCAGGAAGATGAGCTTTGTCTTGCTTGAGAGCGTGGTCCCAAACATAAGAATGTGTGTTTCTCAAGTATGGTGAATTCTGCACCACAGATTCAGCTTAGTGCTAACAGATGGGTACTCAGGATATTTTTCAATGAGATAACTAGCTATCGCTGTATCACCTGGTTTTATTGTGGCATGTAGTTATCCAGGGTGGGAGGCTCCAAGTGGTAGCTTTTAGGGCTGTTCCACTCAGCTTGCTCTCCTGTGATTATGTTTTGCCCCATTTTTTTGACAAGATGAAGTGAGCCTGTAAGAACCTCTTGTATCTTTGCGTAGGTGTCGCATACAAAGTTCTGGATGGCTCTGAAAACTGAAAAACCTTTTTGTTTTGTCTTTTTCTCCAGCCTTGATATAAAAGCAGGGAGACCTAAAGCTAAAAACAAACAAAAAAACCCCTTCGTTTGTATGTGACCAGTGAAGAATCCCTTGCTTTTTATTTAGGTGCTGCATAGCTGGAAGCAAACGTAGTTGGAACAGGCAACGTGCTTATATGCCTTTTATGATTTTTATTTATTTATTGACTATCACTTGAGTATCATGTTCAATATGGGCAAATGTCATGTGGCAAATTATGCCATACAAAAGGACTTCACAGGTGTTTGGACAAGAAGGTCATCCGCAAGCCAGATTGCTGAAACGCGAATGTCTGCACAGTTCCTTAAAATGACAAAAGGATTCTTCAGATCTTTTATCTGGATGGTTATCACTACGCTTTCTATGTACATTTTTAGATTGTGGTAAGATGCACAAATACATTTAATTTCTCATCAACTTTAGCAAGAAACAGTAGATTTGGCATCTTAAAGCTTGCTTCATTTGTGTTTGCAGGGGTTCTTTGCAGGGTTAAGAAAACAAGATTTGTTTTCCCTAATGCTCTAGTCTCCCTCTTGTGGACATACATGTAAATGGACCTTGCTTTCTGAGGTGGTGCCTATGCAGCATGTGTCCAAGACATTAAACGGTATCCCCTCATATATAGTGGTGTGTAAATGCAATTGCAAATTTGTGGAGTACTATATGTGTTTCTACCCTGAAGCCGCTTGTAGCCTTTGAAATTAAAACTTGAACATTAAAATGGAATGCATGAAGTACTAATTGCGTATTCACGTTGGTGTACCTTTTAAATGTCGTGTTTATTGGGTTTTACTTAAAAATGGAGAATCTTTTTCAGTGGCTTTAATGTCATTGAGTTGTTGCCTTGATTTCAGAAACCATGTCTGCAGTACTGTGCAGCTGTAACCACTACATGATGTTCTTTGGAGAAAAGACCGTTCTGTAGCCTCTGGACTTTTGTTCAGTATTTTTCCTTTGAAAAAGCAGAAGGTAATTGTGAGGTAGTAGCAGTGTGCAAGTTCAAAAAAAAAAAAAAAAAAAAAAAAGAAGAAAAACAAGCATGGATTGTTTTTGCAGTCAGATGTAAATACTTCAAAGGTGGTAGCATGGAAAGTCTGTCAAAGGTTACCTGCCACTGAACAGAAATAAGTGTGGGAGTGAGTGTCCGCATTGGGCAAGCAAGTTTGATTTCTGTTGCTACAAATTATTAGGTTGTAATCAATTTCCATTCATTCTATAAAATGTAGATATCTGTATATGTCTCTATATAGATATCTATATCTCACTATCTCATCAGTTAGTTGTTAAGTTACAGGGGCAGATTATAGCGTGTTTTTCTCTATTTTTGTAGTAATTTTCATAGGATCACAGGGTAATTCAAGTCAGAAGGAACCTCAGGAGGTCTATAGTCCATCTTGTTCCTCAAAGTCACCTCTGCTATGACATTGGGCTAGGTTGCTGTTGATCTTGAAACCCGCCAAAGATGGAAACTGCAAAACTTCTCCAAGCAACCAGTTCCACTTATAGACTGTGCCCCGTGGTAAAAATGTCTCTTTATATTCAATCAGAACTTCTGCTTTTGCAGTGTTGATGGGCTAAATCGAATTAGTTAGACTTAGATGCAAGTCTCTTCATTTCATTACCAGGTTCCCTTCTGTTATTGGCTGTATGTCTTGAAGGCCTGGTTACCTTTCTTTTTGCTTATCTCCAAGTAATTGACTTTTTTTCCCTATCATAAAGCTCTTTCAAATTTGTAATATGACTGGATTTTTTTCATTGTACTTTTAACTGTGTTTGCATAAGACAAAATATTATCCTTTTGTGAATGAGCAATAACAAGGAAAGATGAGCAGAGCCTTTAGTGCTAGCAATTCTCTGGAAGGAGGCGGGAAGTCTGTATTTTAAGACAGTTGCTTTGGTTTACATATGCTTTTCGGGGTCCCTCTAATGGTCGGTATTGAACTTATTATTAAGAAACACAATATTGGAAAGAGCGATCCTCCCCTCAAGTATATCCTAACAAGATAGAATAATCTTTTGACAGCAGACTTTTGACACAGAACTGTACGTAAAAAGCAATACATGATAGTTTTTCAGGAAAAAATATTGCATTTTAAGATACAATAAATTTTAATTGAACATCACTAGCTTAAATCTAATTACTTCATAGCAACTAGAAACTCCACATCTTTGTCCTCCAACACTGCATTTTTTTTAATTCTGCAATCTTAGTCCATCGAAGAATAAGTGTCAGGCATCTGGAAAGATACTTTCCTAACAGAAGCTTTTGAGTAATTTTTTTTTTTTTCTTTTAAAACATTCAGAGCAATTCATGATGGCTTCGTCTTATAAGCATCTCAATAGAAGCATAAGATCAATAGTCTGTTGCCGTCATGGTTTTGGGATATAAAAAAAAGAAACAGAATCATGGGAAAGGTGGTGTCTGTAAGTAGTCACTTCTTCAGCAATTGTAAGGAATAGTAATATACGTAGGAGAGAAAGTGTCAACACATACGCTTCTGGGAACAGAAAACAAAAATGGGATAAAGGACAGAAATATTGTGATGCACATTTAGTTTTAGTACTTGAAAAGTTAAGATTTTCAGTATGGTATTTGTATGTACTTCTCTGAAAACTCTTCTCAGACACTCTGGGCCGGGGGAGCAGGTCTGAATGTCGATAATATGTGTTCACCCTGCGCTATTGCACTTTAGCCGAGCACACTGGGAAAAGTTGTGTGACCTGTGGTTCCTTTGCTTACATTGTTTTTACCAGAGAGGATTTTGCAAGTATGTACATAGTTGTTGTTCTTAATATTCTTCCTCTTAAATACTCAGTTGTGATTTACACCTTGCCCTCCACAAAACGGTGTATTTCTTTTCAGAACTTTGGATTTAAATTAAACTATGTAGAATTCGTCACTCAAGCTATGTCTTTTAAAAATAATTTTTGAAGTAAAAAATTAAAGTCTGCCACTTTTTTAATTGAGGGCAAAATACGAGTGATTTGCTGATATTCTCTGCTTTTAGTAGAGTCAAAACTGTGATCTGTAATCATGCCCATTCCCTTCTCATTAAGCTTGTCCATGTGCTAAATGAGAGGCCTGCCGCTGGGTCTGTGGTACCAGCAGGAGGGATGGCCTTTAAAAACTGGTTTTGTGTAGTTCAGAACCAAAACAGAAATGGTTTAGTCAACAAGCTGCTGTGTTTCATAGCTGGGACATGTTAAGGTTATTTGTGTTTTAATGCACTACTTGAATTTGAAGGTGATAAAAGATTGATACATTTTTTTAACTTTTTCTCCCAGAACTATTATAAGTCTGTATTCTAAACTCCTTGGAGAGACTTGTTTAGTTTCCTCTAAGTTTCTCTCTTGTGAAGGACAACAACTGACTTCTTGACTTCGTTTCAATCAGGAAATAAATGCTAACTCTTAAAATATTTAAAAATTGCTAACTGGACATAAATGAGTTGCTGAATCTGTACATTCTGTTAAGTTGACCCTTGTGCTGAAGCATGAATGTGGTGTCTTGGGCTTTCATCCTCTGCTTAGTTCTTCAATAGAACAGAGAATCCTCACAGAATTGAGGTACTCTACTTGATAATGCGATTGGATTTTGATATCCTGAAAGAATTTTTTTCACCTGTCCCCTTTTCTTTCAGGAGGCAAATGACTCCACTGATGTACGCAGCTAGAAAAGGCTATCCTCAGGTTGTTGCTCTTCTAGTCGCTCATGGATCACACATAAACGCCCAAGATGAAAATGGATATTCAGTAAGTGATTTGCTTCTGTGTGTTGTAATTAATTATAACAATTTTAAAAAGTAAGAAACCACAAACTTGTTTCTAAGTACAGCTTCCTCAAAAATACTCATTGGTGTATTCTTCTGCTTTAACACCACTTTGAGATTGTTTTGCATTACTTGTCCTTGTCTCCAGATTCTACCATGTAAGAAAGAGCTTGTGAAGGTTGCATTACTGATTGAACCTCTGTGCTTTTTTGCTCCATATGTAAACTTGGTAAAACAAAGTTGTTCTTTGCAGGCATTAATATGGGCAGCACAGCATGGACATAAAAGTGTAATTTTTAAGTTGCTTGAGCTGGGAGCTGACAAAAATCTACAGACTAAGGATGAGAAAACAGCAGCAGAGCTAGCAAAAATCAATAAACATTCAGAGGTATTTAATTTCATTTCTCTTTGAAATGCAAATTCTGTGTTTTGCCTCAAAAATCTATTCATTAATTGTATAATTTTCTGTAGAAATGTTACTTTAATGACTAAATTATAGCAGCTAGTTGAATACTTGTGCTATTACATCTATATAGACTATTTTCTGTTGTATCCCAGCTTTTCACAGGGCTTTAAATACTATAAGGTTTTGGGAGCTTTTATATACTATAAGGTTCCACCCACCCCCACCCCCCCGCCTCCTTGACTTCAGATTTAGGGTACAGAACAAGGGATTATTCCTGTTAGTAATGTTGATATGAGGTGTAGAAAAATGTGTTGGTTTTTGCCTGTATGCCAAAGTGTGTTAGAGAATGTAGGTATCAAACGTATGAAATAATGTAAATTGGTCATCAGATCATTGGAAGAGCAGCCACTAATTGTCAGTGTAAAGGAAGAGTTGCTGAAGTCAACATTTATACTCCTAAAATAAATCTGTTTACTATTACCAGATGATGCATGTTGGATCAACCAGACCAGATTTCTGTGTATTTTGCTTTGAGTTGCTCTTACCAATGATGTGGCTTTTTTCAGGGGCTCTTCAAAAATCTATGTGAATTCACTTTACAGCTTCTTTTTCTTTCTTTCTTTTTTTCTTTCTTTCTTTCTTTTTTTTTTTTTTTTTTTTTTTTTTTCCCCTGCCAGACTCCAGGGCTAGGCAGGAGCAAAAATGATAACTATGCGCAAAGCTGTCAGTGTAGGCTAGCAAGATCAGTGTCTGAGGCTCAGTGATCTGTTAGCTCAGGTTACTGAAAGGGGCTACAAATGCTTTCTGCCTTTGATAAATGACTTGTTCAGCAGACTACGGCCATATAATCTTATAACACGACTTTGTCTGACATGGGGGGAATACAAGCTCCTCACACTTGAGAGGTGGGTCTTGCCTCTTGACCTGTGAAGCGCTAACTTTCACACAGTTACTGCAAAGTCTTGCAGATGGTATTGAGATATTTAATGGTCATGAGCTTCTTGTGGCTTGGGAGTCTGCTCTTCAGGCTGTTGACAGCCCCTTGGGTTGTCATATAGACTATGTCTGCAGAAACTATATTTGGGAGGGGAGATATTTTTCTTACTTATTGTACTGGGTTTGGCTGGGATGGAGTTATTTTTCTTCCTAACAGCCTGTATGGTGCTGTGTTTTAGGTTTGTGACCAAAACAGTGTTGATGACACACCAGTATTTTAGCTGTTGCTGAGCAGTGCTTGTGCAGCATCAAGGTCTTCTCTGTTTCTCACTCTGCCCCCCACCCCCAGCAACTAGGCTAGGGGTGAGCAAGAGGTTGGGAAGGGGCACGGCAAGGACAGCTGACCCAAGGGGTACTCCATACCATATAACATCATACTCAGCAATAAAATTGTCGGGAGTTTTTCCGAAGTAGCCATTGCTTGGAGACTGGCTGGGCATTGGTCTGCTGGTGGGAGGTGGTGAGCGATTGCCTTTGCATCACAAAGGTTTTGGGATCTTTTTCCCTTCGTTTATTGAACTGTATGTATCTCAAACCATGAATTTTTTTCTCACTTTTACCCTTCTGATTCTCCCCTATCCTGCTGGGGGAGAGTGAGCAAGCAACTGGGTGGGGGCTTATTTGCCAGCCAGGATCAACCCACCACACATATGTGTATGTGTATATGTATACAAAACTGGCTAGTCACCTGAATTTCAGGAACGTGGTTTCACCATTCCTTTAGGTTTACTGAGGTTCTACTTGTTTTGCTGGATTTTCTAATAACTATCTCAAAACTCACACAGGGGCATTTCAGCTTCTGGAATCCATCACTGATGCATGGTGATGCCTGGCAGAAGGCTTGCTTCTTTAATCAGTTGAAAGAATCCCTGTCTGTCAGATACAGTTAAGTTAGATTGTCAGTTGTAAATTGCTAAATGTTGGGTCCATATATGCACTGGAAATGGAGACATTAAAATAGTCATATGCCTCATGCTCTTTAGACAACTTATTCCCTTGGGTATGTAGAACTCTTTTCTACAAACCACAAAAATGAGTATGTTGCTGTATTGCTGCTTCTGTAATGACAGATGTTAACTTTTTTAGGCTACTGTATATACTGTTTTGCTCTGTGTCGCTTCATGGTGCTGGAATTTGGTTAATTCAGAAATGCTCTTCATAAACTCCATGGGCTTAGTCTTAACTCCTCATTGTAGTTGTATGCTTCAGCGAAGAAGACGTGGCAGATGTTTCATGTTCCCTGTAAGCAGTAATTTATGATAGAACTCTTTGTAGTCTTACTCCTGTGTATTTCTTTATGCGTTTTGAGTTTGAATAGTAATTAATTCATTTTGGCTCTTCCAGATTTATAGTTTACTCTCTTTGGCTGCAAATCGCTTGCAAGGGAGATACCATGAAATGACTAAGCAAGAGGCTATCTACAAATTTCTGACAGCTGTCCCTGACCACAGAGTTGGGTAAACGCAGTCATAATGTAATTTTAGCTTATAAACATTCCTAAGAGATTATATTTGTTCGTATTAGTGATTAAGTTGTACTGATACGTATTGTGTATTGTTTGGAGTGCTACCAAGAGTCCACAGTAAGTGTATTAATGTACTATTAATTTTTCAAGATTGCAAAGTTCCTTTGCGTTATAAAGAAAGAGTGTGCTCTAGTTCTTTCTTTCCTCTCACTTGGTGTAAAGTATAGTAGAGCCAGGGTCCAGTGTCACTTCAGTTCATTTTAGCTCTGTTCAATTTGTATGCTCCCCTATTGGATGCTCCTTGTTGTGTGGTTATCTTCATTTGATGTTAAATTTTTGATGCTTTCACTGAATGCCCGTTTTCAGCTTCATGCCACCAGGAAGAGCTATGCCCTTTTTTTCTGTGTATATGAGAGGCAAAATTAAGTATGAACACTAGTTAAGCTCTAGAACTTTTTGCCTAGCATACCCCTGACCCTGAAGCTTACAGGTGCCCTAGGACTGAAATCAGCCCCTGCTTCAGCAACTTCAAAGACCTCTGATACAGTTTTGTCCCAGAACGTGTTGGCTAAGAAGTCCTCAATAAACCATCCACTTGCCACCTTGAGCTACATGGTCTTGAGAAGACAACTTCTAGTGCCCATAGTCTGTTCTGGTTGGTCATATTGATTCGTTGTGGCCCTGCTCAGCTAGGTCATGCTGAATTTGAAATGCCTTATAGTTCTGTATCATTAGGCTGATGGCAGTTCACTAGGTAGCAGTTCACATTGAGGTAGTCTCGGTCTCCGACAGAGTACCTCAGTTTGGACAAAGCCTCACCAGGTTCTGTTGCTAGACGAATGTATATGTCAATCAGATTTTTATTTTCTAGTGCTTCAACCACAGTCATCTTAGAGGTACTTCTTGGAGCAGAGGGGTGAGGGCTTTGCATGGTAAAATCAATTATCTATGCTGTCCTCTGTTTTTGCATCTTACTGCTCATAGATTCCTGAAGGTGGTGTTCTGGGCATGTCTCCCTGTCTATGAACCAGGTCTCCCATGGGATCTGTCTGCTCCTTGGAGATCATCTTTTGAGTTCCTGTATACTTGCCATGAATGTGACATTCTTTTAAATAGATTGGTCTTCTAGTACTCTTCACAAAGATTTGTACTCCTAGATAGAGTCTGTACTTAATGACCTCAGTGTTAGAACAGATCTTTCTCTTTTTTTTTAATAGGTTTAGCTTATTTAGGAAGTTTCCCAGGCTTTTTCTGGTATAAGGAAATAAACTAACACTATGCAGCCGTTATCCAAATGGATTTACTGCTGTTGAAACCTGACAGTGGCTAGCAGACACTCTAGCAGTGTCTGGGTAATCTTGATAAGCTTTTAAAACAAGACACTGAAATCCTGAAGCCCACTTAAAATACTTTGTGGCAGCCAGATGTCTAGCTATACAAATGTAATTCTGTATTAGGCAATTCTTGGGCTTCCAGGATTTCACAGTGTTTCCGTAGTCTTTTTGTAAACTCTGTTGGTTTTCTCTGCATCAGATGAGCAACTGATTTGTTTATACAAACAGGCATTTCTGTCAAGCTCAAGGATTTTTATATTAACAATAGCTAGTTCTGATGTTTCATAACTTTGAGCATTTCTGGTAATTAGTAGAACTGTTGGTTTCAGGAAACAGTCCCCTGGAGTATACCAGATGTCTGGCTGTTAAACGCCTGTTCTTACAAATACAGCTTATCCATTTCCACACACACACGTTCCCACCCCCTAGTGAGTTGGTTTTTTTCATCTAGTGATAGCCAAGAGGTACACTGGTACCTATGTTTACTCAATCATACTTCCTTGAGCTGGATGTCTCTTTCCTGCCATTTGCCTGTGTAATTTTCATCACAGGCATTGCCAGTTGTCTTCTCAAGTCCCTCTTCTCTCAGTTGCTCCTAATCTGGTACGGGGTATCAGTTGTGTCCCACCATGCAGGGTCAGTGAGTATAACTTGTCATCCTTGCTGTTGTCATCCTTAGGTAGTGAGTGTAGCTTCAGTTGTTGCTCTCTGTGATCCTAATTAGACAATTGTCCTAGCTCCAGAGCCCTGGACTATACAAGGAAATGCACATACCTGTCAGGAATTTGCTTTCTTCAGCTCCTGGATTAGGTCCTTTTCTGGTTCAGGGGCTTTCAAGTTACTGTCTGGATGCTGAATAGCCCTTTCTTTGATCCTGGGAAAAAAAATGTCCTTTCCTTGCACCTTTAGCAGGACCAAAAGTCTTGAGTTACCCAAGGATTCCCAAACACTTTGCAAACTCAGCACTTTGATTGCCTAAATAAAAAGATTTCATTACTGGAGGTCATTCACACACACTGTGTCCTCTTGCCGGTTGAGGATCATTGGCTGTACATGCAATGTTTGGAAGTATATGTGAATTGCCTACTTCAAAGACTGGTTGCTGCTGTTTGTGTGTTGAGAGGAGAGGAACCAGGCAGAGGATAACACAATTGTACACAACTTCATGGTAGGGATGATGGCTTTAAGCTCTATTAAAATTATTTTAAACTCTTTTTTTATAAACTCCTTCATATGTAATTTAGGGTATCCATCCTCGTAAAGGTGTAAGTATACTTAAATACCAGAAATCCTGGAATGCAGGATTCTCAATGTGCAAAACTGAAAAGTTTTTTCTTATGTATTCAAAACAATTTTCAGAGAGGTTTGTTTGCACTTTTTTTGTGCAGGGGTGGGCAGTGTTTGCTTGCCTTTTTTTTTTCTTTCTTTTTTTTTTTCCTCCAGATTTTAATAGGAGCTCTTTAAGTCTTTGATGTGAAAAGGGGGGCAAACCTTCATTTCAGGGCCCACAATAAGACGGAGCAAACTGTCTCTTAACTCCGGGTTTTGGCAAAGAATTTGCTGTAGCAGTTGCATTAGTCCTTTCTGCATTTCGTACAGTTTGCTTTTTGTTTTAATGCTGTTCATTACAGCTGTTCATCTGATGGTTGAAAGCTGTTTAGATGTATATTCCCTTACATTTTTGTATCTTTTGGTAGGGCGGGGGATAAAAATTGATATTTCACCTTCGTATAAATGTTAAACTCTGAACCTACAGTGGGTTATACTGCTTTCTTAGTCTACCTTCTAAACAGTAGTCTTCTGACAACAAATTTCTTACCAGACTAATTTCCGCTATCTTTAATTGTAGACATTCCTGTTTTCTTGATAACCTTTTTTGGTTTAAATGGAACAGGAAGGATAACAGTTGTGGGCTGAATCCAATTTATATGAATGTTATCTGATATGAATACATCGTTATCTTCCTTAACCCCACTTCCAAATTTTTCAGGCTTTTGCAAACCAACTTCAAGGTTCAGTTGGAACAATTTGCTACTTAAAATTACATTTATTTATTAAATCATTCCCTTTAGGCTCAATTAAACTCATTAGACAGAAAAGCCATTTATAAAATTCCGATAGATTAAATTGTACCCCATGATGCTTATGAGATACTGCTGTCATCAGGAGGTGTGTACGACTTTAGGTTGCTCCCCAGTGCTTTGTCTGGGGAGCTTTTCTATAGTATTTTGTTCTGGGTGTCTTTTTTAATTTCCACTGTTTTCATCTCAAATCTCATTAATTATATTTACAGTTCATCTTCAACTTTGGATGACGTGGAAGTGTTTTTACATGGTCTTGGTCTAGAACACATAATAGGATTATTGAAGGTAAGTTTGTGGTGTATCTGCTATCTGTAAAGTAATCCATGAAAGCAAAATGCACCTACAGCATCAAAAAAAGTTCTGTCACTGTTAGTATATTAATTCAAGTAAATATATTAAATTAATTCAAATAAATTTATTAAACAGAAGTTTATATATAAAATGTTAAGTTATACTACAGTAGACTGGATTGAATTGCTTAATTTTGATTATGTGCATTAGTCACAACATGTGATGTTTCTAAACTGGAGACCTCTTTCATTACTTTCATAATGGTGTTGTGTAGCTGTTTTTGTTTCTGAAAGCTGAAGTAAAACATAAGTGAAAATTAAGTGAAAACTGTTTTCTTCTGAAATTCTCTTTGATGGCAGAAAACCCTTTGTTTTATACAGGAAAGAGATATAGCTTTAAGACAACTTCTGATCATGCAAAAAGATGAGTTAATACAGGTCAGTTTACTACTTTAGAACTTAATTAAGTTCTCTCCTGTTTCTTAAAAGTTTTTAATGTCTTAACTTCTCTTTATAAATGTCTAACCTTGTAAGACTTTTTTTAAGATCTGTTTTCAGAATCTTCTGCAACTTCTTGAATTTTAATGTGAATATAGACAGACCTTTTCTAAAGTATGTAATACCACAGATCAGCCTTGAATTCTGTGAGTTGAATTGTTGCATCTTCCCTGCCTAGAACTGACTGAATTGGAAGTCCCCAGTACTACTTTGCTGCAATGATGTGCGAGCTGGGGTGAGCAGCAAATAGTTCCGTTTTAAATTTTAGTTCTTACCATTTTTAGTATTTAAGTGTGTTTTCCCTGAAAGGAAATCAGTGCTACGATTAGCAGTAGATAATCCTAAACAACTACTTTAAATGTGGTCCTCCTTTGTGAGGTGGTAATTTCTGTTGGAAAAACGAGAGCTCACTTAACATTGTGGAATCTCATATCCCACACAAGTTTGTGTGGAGGGGGAAAAAAAAAAAACAGGAGAAGATTTGGTTTCTCACAGTTTACTGCAGCTAGGAAGGTTGGTATTTCCCTGTTTTCCAGGAGTATGTGATGCATTATTACAGGGTTTCGGCTTCCAGTTGAGATAGGGTGGTTGCTTTTCCTTAGTCTTCGCTGGACTTATTCCTGTGGGAAATGAAAGACTTCCTGTGCTTATAGGAGGATGCCATAATAAAATCCAATTATAGAAGTCTCCTTGGAACAACGTAAGTACTTCAGGCTGCAGGATTCTTCCTGAGCACTCTGTACCTGGTCTGGGATACCAAAGATGCCTTGTTAAAATAGCTGCTTCAAGGCTGCTCCCTGCTACTGATGCTAGCCATGTCCTCAGTGTCAGCTTTTTCCCCCTGTTCTGGTACCAAGGAGGCATGTGTTCTAGCAGCTGGAACCAACGTTTGCGTACAGATGTTAATATTCCTTCAGAGTTGGTGTCACAAGGATGTTTTGCGTGAAGTTTTGTCTTGTAACTGAGTAGACTTTCAGTGTTTTGACAGCGCTCACAAGTAATTCTGTATTCTCAGAGGGTGCATGTATGGGGAGTTTTGTCGATGAAGAGATTTTTTAAGAGTTCACTTAGACGTAAATGTAAAAAAAGGCATGTCAACATGTTCTGATGTTACTGCTTTTCTGAAGCCTTGGGATCGTGTGCATTGGACAGCATCCCGGTGTGGGCTTTATATGAATCGTAAAGCCCCTGTTGACAGGAATTTTGCTCTTAAAGGAGATTTTTGTGGCTTTCTTCTCATCACTGTGTGAGCTGCTCTCTTGGTCATGATTGCATTAAACTGCAGATCTGACTGAGTATATGTTCATATTGATCGCGTATTTTGATGTTGTAATCGTTACTTGGTTTTGTCCAGGGGACACTAGGGGAAGGGGAAAGCATTGTGGACTTTAGTGGATGGTTCTTATGGTTCCTTCAGATGGCCTTACCGTTCCTTCACTGAAGAGTTACGATTTCACACAAACTGATAACTTCTGTTTCAGTGTTCTAATATGTTTGGGGCTCCCTATTATAAAGAGGGCTTTTTTGGACAAACTGAAATAAATACGTGGATCAGCTGCTCTTTCACAGGAAGATAATATCTAGAAGAACAGAATTGTTTTGCCTCTTAGCTGTGCAACAGCAGGAAACAGTTCCTGGAAAATAAGTCGTGCTTTGTGCATGGACATAAATTAATTAGCGAGTCTTCAATTGAGAATTTAAAAAATGACATAACACTCCCAGCTTATTAGCACTTCATAAGTTATCCTAAATTCTTGATGCAGTCTAGTTTTAGAGCTCTACTAACAATTTCTTTCCACACTGCTGATAGAACAAATCTAATCTGTTTCCTCGTAACTCCAGAGTTGAAAGTTTTTAGTGTGATGGCAGATCTTCAACTAACAGCCAGCTCTTTTAAAGAGCCTGGATCTTATTACTACAGAGATTAATTATGACCTCTGATGGATGCCTCTGAACCAAGCTGCTTTGTATCCAGAGAGCTGGGGAGAAATCCTGTCACTAACATGATACACTTTCTTCCATCAAACAATATCAGAAAGATATTTTCTCTGTAAATACCTTTATCTGTATTCTACAACAGAGCCTAAACAATGACTCTTTCAAGCTGAAATCCTTGCATTCCTTAAGCTTATAAACTGTTCCATACTGAGACAAGTCTGTTCAATATACTGGGACATGTCTATTCAACATTTGTAGCTTTTTGTCTGATTCTGTGCTACTCATAACACTTGGATCTTTTTTGTCTGTATTTTTTTCAGTATTTGTTTCACAAGGTAGCAATAAAAGTAATTTTACTTCTTGATACATTTAGGACTAAGATGTTTCCTTTCTCATAGGTTTATTAGTTTAGAATAAGAGAAATTGGAATCCTGTTCTGGATTTGAGAATGTGTAATGAAAAGTTGACACATCAAAATATAGCCCAGGAGTTTAACTTCATCATTAGAGAATTACCTGGTCTGTGTGCTTCCATATCACAGTTCCAGAACTCTCCTTCCTCTTCACCCCCCCCTCCCCCCCCCCAAAAAAAAAAAAAATTGATATTTGGCAGAAAATTGTCAGGTTATTAAAAATTGTGGCCACTTGAGCAAGATAGCAAGGATGTAAGAGTTCATGCATAAACTCACTGGTTTTATCTGAGAAGTATGTTGCCTTCCATGTGTTGAGGAAATGTGTTATTTGCCTCTTCTTTTGTTTCCATCTAAAGGATGACACAAAAGTCATGTTCATGCTGGAGTGTGAGTGTGGGGGGTGGATTTTCAGGGGTTTGTTTTTATTTATTTAAGTAAAGAATAAATAGGTGATGGTAGAGTTGATGTGCCTAAAATCAAAATCTAGACTGCGCATTGTCTGATTTACAGATATAAGCAAGTTCTCATACAACACTTGTGCATTCTTAAACATATGGCCACTTCACAATAATATTTGCATTATTTGGACTGCAGAGTGTAATTGAACCAACACCAACTTAAAAGCTTGCTTATTCATAAGGAAGGTCGTCTTGCACTGTGCTTGTTCCATGCATTCATCATTGCATGAATAGTCAAACTCTGGGTAACCCTCATGTTCAGCAGAGATGGTCAAGAAAGGGAAAATATGTTTGCTTTGGGAGGTAGTTTGGACTGGTCTATCTACTTTCTGTCTCTAATTTCTTCACCTAGTACCTCTGAATTCAGAATTAGTGTGGTGGTGGAAGGCTTTGTCGATGATGACTTTTATCCCATTCCTTACTTCCTAAACCATATCTTCAAGATGTGGTGGTGCTCAGTCACTGATCCATTTGCAGAAGGATGAAGATATGTTTTATTTATAGGGAAACAAAGTACAACGTCTTCCTGCTACGCTGGTCAGAAAGCTGTATCCTGATTTGGTTGTTTCAGGAATGAGAATATGGAGTCAAAAGCAATCCCAGTCTTCGCAATAGTTCCTGCTTTAAGCAAAATAGTTTTAATATTCAAGAATAACTGCCATTCTGTCCTGGGAAGAGCTCATTTGATTTGTTAATTATAATTAAAAGTAAACTTGCTGCTCTTGTATAAATCAGGTTACTTCGGCATCATGAAATGACTGCTGTAATGCTTTGTAAGCATTAAGAAAATATTAGTTCATACCAGATAGGGCTCCACAAGGCAAACCTGAGAACTAATAAATTGAGCAAACTTACAGCTGAACATAAGTAAAGCCAATTATTTCTAGGAAACCTAGATCTTTCTCTCTTAAGGCTGCTAGTGGTATTTACTGAAGAGACTTGAGTACAATTTGTTCAGGTACCTATGGCAACCTATTGGAAACTCAAAAGTTCTTGATACCTGTAGTTAAACTCCCAATTAATCTTGTTGGGATTTTATATTACTGAAGAACTTAGTTGTCTATAGACTTATAATGTGGTTTTGAAATGTTTAAAGACACACTTGTGAGCCCATAGTTAAACGCTACCTGTCATTTCTGAGCACCTGGTGGAGAACCTGGAGGACTGTTTTATGAAGCCATGATGAACACTGGGCGTCAGAAACAACAGTCTCACACAAGGCAAGCATTTCTCTAGGCGCCTTCTCTTCCCTAGAATTGCTGCTCGGCAGCGTCTGAGGAAGAGAGACTGCCTGGCATTTTGATCTGATGTGTATTGTCAGCTGTTTCTTCAAAATTCTTTCTGCAATAATTACAGAAAGCTGGGAGACTGCAAACACTAAAATCTTACAGATTTCTGAGGCTGCAGCAGGGAACTTTGGGTCCTCAGAATATCAGTGAGAGCCCTGTATGTTCTAGCTTTGGAGACTCTGGGATCCTTGCGGTCTCAAATTCCCAAGTGGTCCACTCCTGCTGCGTCCAGGTGCTCATCTGGAGAGTTACAAACAAAGTCATACTTGGATCTGGCATTATGAGTTTTTTTTACTTGTGTGGAGAAGCGTCCTTAGGGCTGCGAACATCAGAAGTCCTGTGTTGCACAGCAGCCTGTCAGGTGAGCAAGGAAAAGTATTGAATGCGCCACACAAGCACTTCCCTTTTAACAAATGCCCTGGTTTTTTTTAAGTGTTCTGCAACAAAACTCTCAGCTTAGGATTTAAATATGAGTTAAATTTTAATCTGAGATAGCTGATGGATAATACAGCTGACAATGTTTTCTGTCCCAGGCATCATTTGGAGAACCTCAGTTACATACTGTATATCTTCCAAAGAAAATTGTGCTTTTCTTCAGCTCAAAACAGACAAAAAGCCTTGAACACTTCAGAACTTTTCTGTTGTTTGCAGCATTAGCCAAGAGTATAGAAGATTAACTGATTTGATCTTAGGGACTGTATAAGCTGATGTCAAGTAGTATTTAGGCTTGGTCTTAATTTGAGGCAAGAAAGCTATTCAGAGTTTAAAAATATGCTGCCCTTCTGATGTATAAAAAGGCTGCTTTTACAGGCTGTTCCATGGTGGAAACATCCAGCTGAATGTCTTTTTAACAGATCATATTCTCTCTCTCTACTAGTGTCTGATCATTTGAGTTTTTGGAGGTAGTGTAAACCAACTAGATTTCTTTATAGAAGTAACTTATTTTGTAAATGAGATTCTATAAGAAAATAAGGTTTTAGAAAGAGGTATATCTTATGAGACCAGTTTCTCTAACTGGAAAAAAAATACACACCCAAAAGCTTGTAGAACCCCTTCTTAAAATCTGGCCTCTTTCTGTAAAATTCTCCATTTGATGCCGATTTGATAGTTTCCATTCTTTCTTTCTGAGTTAATGCTTTATCGCCATCATGATGATTGGTTATTTTGCTATAAGAGATGACTGAGATGATTCTGAAATAGACGAGTATAACATCCTAACGACACAGAGGTACTTATAAAAACTGCTGCTAATTTTTTAGTAAAACTTAAATGGATTTTTCTGAGCCAATTTCAGTTTGGCTCTTTCTCAGCTCTTGTAAGTTTGTTTTGCATCATTGAATAATTTCTGTGGTTTTATTTTTTTCCTCTGGCAGTTACATACATTGTAGTTGGTTGCAATAACTTAAAAGCAACTTCTTTTGACTCTTAATAATTAGAAACTCACACGATAAATGGTACTGTACTGTTATGTCTAATAAGTATTAAATCATATTTGGAATTACTCTTTAAATTTAGATTGGCATTACAAATCCTGGAGATCAACAGAAACTCCTAGATGCTATTAATGAGCTACAAGTGGAAGAAATGAGAATTGGAGACCTCCCTGAAGTGATGAAGCTGGAATTAAGGTACTAACTGCGTATCTAAGGAAATGGAAGTGAAATATGAACTATTTAAGGTGACTGCATTGTTTTCTGTAGCTCAAAGGTAAAATTCTCTCACACCTTATCCCATGTATAACATTAATGAGAGTACGCCAGTTAGTGCATTATAAGGGCTCGTGGTAGGTGTGTTTTGTAAAAAGAAAGTTGGGAGCATAGATTCCTGTTACAGGAATCTGTCTGTGGGTTATATTGCCATTGTACACCATTACTTTGGCCATCTTTTTGAGGTATGAGTTCTTTCTTTGTACCTCAGACAGGGTTTCATGGCCTCGTTGTGCAGGGTTTTCACTACCTTGTGTTCATATCATAAACTCTGAAACTGGCTTCTTGGGCTCTTCAGTTTCTCTGATAGGCTTCAATGTGCTTTTTTTTTTTTTTTTTTTTATTTCTCCATGCAAATGGGGTCTTGCCCTCCTTGCTTCCCCATGCTTCAAGAGCGTCATGGACCCTTACAAACCCCACGTGATGTCTCTCTAATTCTCCATTGTGTCTGTAGACAAGGCAGGCTCTGTTAGTCTTGCAATCAAATTTATCTCATTGTAAGATGCAATAAAAAGATGTGTGGGAGGGAGAGGCGCATATAATTTCTGCATAGGGCTTTAATTTTCAGCTGATAAATTAATTACTTGTACATGTCTATCTTAAATCATAAATGTGAATTCTGTATGGATTCAGGATTTTTTCATTGTTTTTCTCTTCCACTGGAAGCAGTTTTAACTGGCTTCTAAAAGACCTCATTTTTTTATATTACATATTAAGAACTTCAGAAGATATTTTCCTTATCATAGATTATATGTATCAGTAGAAACAGGTTTATAAGGAAGCTCTTTTTTAAGAAAGTGTTACTCCTTCAAACATCCATTCCAACTTGATATTTTTCCCAGTATAGGGTCTTTCTTACAGCCTTAAGCATCAGCTCTGCAATACCTCTCATACTTCTAGAATAGTCTTGTGCAGTCCCATGAAAGCCAGGCCAGAGCTGAGAGGAACATCCCTCAGCAACCTTATTAAACTTCATCAATCCCCTAAGCACTAGTAGAACACTCTCCACATCCAGCACAAAAAGAAGACTGAAGGCTACAGTAAGTGCAGAGGTGTCTTAAGGTTTCTTGAACTTCTTATTGTCTGTTTTGTTGTGTAAATATAATTTTTTTTCCAGAGGAGAGACCCAGACTTCAGTTTAGATTCTGTGCTCATATCTTCCCTCTTTTTACTTTGCAGAACTATAGAAGAATTGCTCCTGAAAATAGGATTAGTTTGATATTTTAATTTGCAAATGTTTTAGAAATGGACTTGGGCAGAAAACTCTGGCGTGCCTTTCAGAGGCTTTAATCAGTTGAACTGTGTTTGCTCAACTTTGAGAAGACTGGTTTGGAGATACTGCTACTTTCCTCTTACCGTAGCTGCGTCACTAGTAAGTTAGGTTCTCTGTGCTTGTTTCTCTCTTCCCAGTCCCACCAGTATTTGCAGAGTATTGCATTGCCTTATTTGCAGCGGCCTGGCTAGAGCAGCACTGGGGAAAAAACTCCTCCTTGCATCCAGTCTACTACTAAATAACTAAATACTGTCTAGAAAAGTAGGAGTTCAGTTCCTCTTTAAAGTGTGTGTATCTCCCTCTTGACTAGTGACCTGGCAGCTGTGCTGCTACTCTGTTAGATTTTCTTCCCTCCCCAAAATACTGGCGAGAGCTGTCTGCATTATTTGGGTATTATAAGGGTAGACTCTTCGTTAGTTATATTGTTCATTGGACCAAAGAATGTGCTTGGGTTCAAGTTCATTCTGTACATGTCACCATCCTTTGGAGGCAGCTAAATTGCACTGACACTGTATGTTAGCAGCCGTGTCATGATGTGGTCCTGCCATAGCGTTGACTTTTGTGCCTTGGTTGTGTGCGTCTGCCTAGTATGTACTCCGCTCCTGTCTAGTCATTCCTACAAATACTGATTCCTCCTGATACTGGCACTGTGCCTATATCTGCATCCATTACTGTGTTTATACTAAAGAGGCTGTGCAGCCTGCTTGAGGTGCACTTTTGCAGCGTGATGCCAAGTTTGAGCTGTGGATGTGGGAGGACACGGAAGGCATTTGGGGAGCTTCTTGAAAGACTGAGGCAGCCTGGGAGAGCAGGGTGTTTGTGTCCTAATAGTGGATCTTGATGCTGCTTCTAGTCTGTGAGGAGATTTCTCCGTCAAAACAAGTACCTGTGTACTTCCAGAAGAGAATCCAGGTGCAAGCTAGTACATGTGCTCTGTGCTAAAATTCCAGCATGCAAGAGGGTACGAACCAGTATGGTACAGATACACCATAAATACTCTGACAGCACCTGAGCCATTCCTGTTAAAATAGAGGCTTTGCTGCTGAGCTGAGGTGGTAGGCCAGGCATCTGGGTGTCTAACTGTCCAGGTTAGGCACCTTTAGAAAAGGATGTTGACCCTTCAGCAAGGGGTAATTAGCTACAGTTTAAGAGGACTTTGCCCAGTTTAAGCTTCATGCATTTTTGTGCTAGAAATGTATGCTTTTTTCAGACTGGTGCATAGTGGTGGTTAGTATATACAATCAAGCAGAACAGCTTAAAAACTTGAACAGAGAGAGTAAGTGGAGAAATACAAAAAGTTAACAGTTCACGCTGCATGTGTGGCCAAATACAATAAAAAACCCACATGATGTCTGGTACAGTCTCAGACACCAGTGGCATATGGAATTCCTAGTACAGTATGGGTTTAGATCATATATAGTTCTCAAAACCAAAAAAATAATTGATTGATTAAAGATTGAAATACACAAAATATGACAGCATTTCAGCTATGGCAGGCACTTCATCATTTCCTAGAAAATGGCTTGACATGTATTCTAGGAATCTGACCTTGAGACGAAAATCATGGGCTATGTTTACATGCTATTACATAAAGATTTTACTTCCCACTTGTTCAAAGTCATTCTGTGAGAAGGAAAATCAGTCATTAAGTCATAGAAAAACTAACATAGTAGAAAATGTTGAACTGATTGATTATAAACTCACAGAGTGTCTAGCACTGTTTAGCCACTGGTGTTTTGACAGCCATTAATTCTTTTAAAAAGTGATTATTTTTTGAAAACATTACTTCCATTTACAAATATAAGAACATGTCACTGCAACAGATACAAAATTCTATGAAAATATTTTTAAGAACTATTATTGGTGTAATAAAGAGGTATGACAAGTATAAATATTTTTCTTTTCCTATTTTTTCTTCCCCGTTTCATGCCCATGACATACTTCATTTTTGCTGAGAATCCTTCCAGAATTCCTAAAAATAATTTCCTTTGTGACAAAACACAGAAGGTGCCATAACTGATCCTAGCCAGCTAAAAAGTTATGTGTCTAAGTAGAAGGAAATTTTCATGAGCATGGCTTGAGTGTAATAACATGGGAGAAACTTTCAGACTATCTCCAGATGTGATTATTTTGTTTAGTGTTTGGTTTTTTTACTCTAAATATTCAGTTCACTTTTATTGTTCTGAAATAAATAATAATTTATTTTATAAAAAACAATCTAATAGGCTTTCTTGCTTCCCTGTCTTCATAAAAACCATGAACAGTCTTGGTTTTTAGCATCCAGCATCCCTACTGATGCTTCTGTATGTTTCTGTTTTAAGTGTTAAAGTCTTAACAGTTCAGCAGTGTTGCAAATCACAGATGTCCCGAGCAATGGTGGAAACTTTGCTCACTAATGATCCTGTGCCAAAGTTGAAGGAAAACACTCTATGGGCTAAATTCAGTCTCTCTTTAGGTACTTGCACCACACTGGCATGTAGCTTAGTTTAGCTGTTTGGCAAATTTCATGTGTACCTTTTTGCCATCAGAAGCAGCAGCAAGTAAGGTGGCATGATTATGTTGCATTTATGTTTAGTAGCAGAATGCCCTAGGGAAAAGAGGAACATTGGGGTCTGAATTATTTATTCAGATCCTCCCATAAATATAGCGGGAAGTCCTGCAATAGGAACTTAAAAATTGTCTCTTGTTTTGGCCTTGCTTGTTATTCACCTGAATGGCTTACAGCTGGTGGAGACTTTTCTACCAGAGGTACAGGCACTTCTCAGGAGTTTCAGGGCTTGAGAGCCTACTCTGTAAAAACAAATGGATTATCTTCTTCCTTATCCCCCCTTTCCTCTGCCTGGTCAATGGCAACAACTTTCTGGCCAGCACCATGGCTTGTAATTAACAGTCTCTGAGGCTTACAGTGAAATAAGTTGAGTCAGTGTCATGTGGAAGCTCTAGAAAAGTAGCATTGAAATTAGTCTGTTAAATTTTTCTATCTTTTTCGCCACTCTTTGGCGATACTGATCAAACTAATTTTCAGAGTTGTCTTCCTGCTTCTATTTGACCACTAAGTATAAATTTTCTTCGAAGTAGAGAACATCAGATGTTTTAGGCTTTGAGGAATGCGTTTCCAGATCAGAGGCCAAGGCAGTATTATTAGGTTCTTCTGTCTTCCACTGTGATGGAGACTAAATGACTCTAGCCTAGTCATTTCAGTCCTTGCTCCAAAGTACAAACCAGATTTTTTTTTCCCCCATATCTTCCTCAAAAATGTAAGCTGCAGGTCAGGAATATTGATATGTCAGCATAAAATTGGCTATAAATTCTCTGTTTCTGGCGTTGCAAGGCTGTGATGTGTATGCATACACGTGCAGGAAAAGAGAGTGTTGCTGTTACTATGCATAGTGTGTTACAAAATTACTCATGCAGCAGGTAATGAAATGTTTTCATTGATAATGCAGGATTGATGAGAGTTAGAAATAAAAGTGGAAGTTAACAGAATGTTTCCGAAAAGCTTTTGGGTGACATTTTTTCAGCTTTCAGTGTGACTTACTAGCTGAACATTCCAGATAACTTAATGATTTGTTGTCCTTCCAAAAAGGAGGGGTGGGGGGGACGATGACACACCACCTTGCGAAGATGTTAAATGTAGTGTTTAACTACCCTGTGTTAAAATGACACTGGATTTATTTATTTTTTTTAATGCAATGAAACTGCATGTCTGATTCACTCACTAGCTGATGTTGGAAATGCATAGATAATATTTAGTTTGCAAAAAGTTACAGCCTTTAACAAATTATGGAATATCGTTTTATTTTTGTAGTGGAGATGAATTCCTCAAGTTTCTTCAGAAGTTGAATAAAGAGTGTAGTAAGCTGACCATTCCTGTGCAGACCATGAATAAGCATTTCCTCAAAAATTCTCACAAGGTATTCAACCAAAGAAAGAAAGATTGATTTAGAATATATTATTCTATTCTAGAAATAATATTCTACCTTGTAAAATGAAAAAATATGAATACTCATCAACCATCTTGATTGTTGTATAGTTATATAGGGCTGCCCAATGTTCTTTCTCTAAAGGACACTTTAAAATAATTTATTTCAAAGAGTTAAGCCACCTTATTAAAGGCAATAGATCTGTTTCTTCGTGTTTCTGCTGATAGGGGAGTTAAGGTGACAGAAGGTTCCCACAAAGGCTGATAGAGAGTAGTATATCATGTTGTGCATAAATCGTACAATGAAAACCCAGAATAAATGCAGTTATAAGCTTTTTTTGACACTGTCTTTTATGATATGTTAACTAAAGAATATTAAATTATAATCTACAGTAATTCTGGCAAATAACTGTAGCTATTAACAGATAGTACTGCAGTGGGCACCGACTGAAAGTTTTATTGAGGTCTGCAAAGACTTGGTTTGCAGTGTTAAAAAGCTGGGAGAAGAAGTTACCAAACTGAAGGACCTGGTGGAGAAGGTGAGTATGTGCAACTGAGGCTATTAAATACTGTGTACAAGTTTCTGTGTGCAACTTCAAATGTGACATCCATCAGTGAAATGTTTCGTACCTTGGTCTGGCACAGGCTCTTTAGCTGTAGCTTGGACCTCTCCCCCTTCCACCTTTCCATGGACAGAATGAGAAATAATCTAGAATATTCCACAGCAGCGTGGACAGTCTCCAAAGGAAGGCACAGTCAATCTTTTTCTTTCTACCACAGGAAAGAATTAAGTGGAATGTTTCCCTGTGCTCTTGGACAACCGCTGTGGCATAAATGACACTCTGAATGCTTACACTCTTACTTCTTAATTAAGGAATCTTTTGTTTGGAATTACTGACTCACAAGGAAGATACTAAAGTTTTATGGATTGATTGGGAGGCATCCCAGATAACTCTGCAGAGTGACAAAAGAAGAGGGTGGGAGAGGTCAAGGCTAGATGTTAGCACCACATCAGTCATTCTCAAACCAGCACAATGACACGCTCTTGTCAGATGGGGTCATTTTAAGTAATAGGCCAGTAAAAGGAATGGCCGCTGGGATAGAGTAAATGGAGCATCGGTGTCAGAAAGGAATCTGTTGCTGAATGAAGCCATGTGGAACTCAGACCTTGAGTATAATGCTACTAATGCAATTTCCTGTAGTTTAAGTGAATTTAATGTAATACAACAGCCTTCCCCCAATAAATCACTTAACACCAAATATATTTAAGAGGTAGACTGGGGTTGTGGCAACGAACTCTTTAGCTATTTGTGTTCCTTTTTTTTTGCATATGCAGAAATCAACTGTATGTATATATTTGCTTCCTGTATCTGCAGGCCAGTTATAAGGGCTGGGAGGATCTGAGTTAGGTGCCACTTGACTTTGCTCTCAGCTATACTTAAGGTTTTATAGCTGTCAAGATGAAACATGGTGGCTCTGTACCTAGTGTTAAACAGAGGTGTTAAACATCAGCCTTCTAATTACTTCAAAAATGCAATTCCTGTTCTATTAAAATACTGTAGTGTTCTATGAATTTCACTGATGAAGACTTCAATACAAAACATTTTTGTGCTACTTAATTTATGGTGGGGCACTCTTGAATGAGTAGAGCACTGAAACATTTATTAATGAAAAATGCCAATTTCAGTGAAACAGTTAAACTTCCTGGATAATATGTTTGCGTAAATTCCCTTACAATCTTCAGTACTGTTTGCTAAGCTTAGTCATTACAAGACTTTGCCAGCAGTACATGTTATGTCTGTAGCATACAATTTTTGAAAGCACAGTAAATGAGATGGCCTTCCAAGTGTTAGAAACTAAGGTAGGGAATCAGGACGTAGCCCTGCGGCACTTCGTGACAAGGCTCCACTCAACTTCAACATGTATTTGAGCAGGCACTTGTAAGGTACTTTCCACTCTCCCTTTAATTTCAAGGAAGTCTAATCTGTTACATACTTAACTTGCTGTTTTAATACACAGTTGTTTTAATAATTAAACGGCAAAAGTTCTGGTTCAAATATTTGACCATTGGAGTTTAAATGTTTTGTTGTTAGATTTTTGTAGCATCTATTAGCAGTGTGTTTTACTCCTGATGAATTAAGTTTGTAAACAAACAGTTTCTCTTTCTAACGTATATTAAAGAATGATTGAGTATCAGGTAAGAGAAAGATTTGCACACGTTTATTTCAATTGAAGTAGGGCACAGACAGACGGTGAGAAAGAAATAATATCAATCCTAGATGCATGCAGATTCTTAGCACTGGCTACTTTATCACGTACTTAATAAGCTTTCACACTAACTTTTTTTTCTGTGTTGCACTTTTTACATGAACTTAACATCTGCCTCAGCATGAACAGACGAATGACCCCAGCCGAGTGAAACTTCCAGAAAAAGCACCCAGCTTGGAAAAAAGATTAGTAAAAATGGGAGCAGTAACATTGCTTGGATTTGGTTTTTTCTTCTTTATAACTAAGTTAGTGGTAAAGAAAACCTGACTTTAAGTTTAGTGCTATAAATAATTTTGGAAAACTTGGTCACATTATGCTTCTGTTCAGTATATGCAGCTGAGCTGAAGTCATGTGAAAATTTGTGTAGTTTCTCATCATATCTGTAGTATTTGCATCCAGTAAGTACTTTGATCTAGAAATAAAGTTACTAAAAATTAAAACTGCTACTTAAATGTATCTTAAGGTTTTATTTTCAAAATTATTTTTGGTATAGACGGTAGGTCTAAAATCTTGTCAAAGCTACTCTTTTTTGGCATAAAGCTGTAATTATTGCTTACTAATTACTAGTTTCATTTTTACCTTTAGCTGTTGTTCAGAGGTGAACATAAAGCAAATAATTCTGATTATATCACATGTTTGTATTTCAAAGCATGATGCAGATGTGTTTCGGCGGTTGGGAGGGTTTAAAATATTTTAAGTATGTCATGCAATTTTATGTTGATAAAGATCTTTTCTCTTGCAATTTTTCATACGAATCTATCATATGAAAAACTTCCCGGTGAGGTGTACTTTTCTTTCTTTGTCACAATCACAGGACTCTGGAGATCTTGTTACACATTGCCTGAAAAGTAATTTCCCACTGAACTGCGATATTCAAATTATGCCTGAAATCTGTTTCCTCAGGGATACTTAGTTCTATTAAGAGTTTCATCCCATCTATTAAAAGGATTATAGCAGTCCTTTGCTACAATAATGCAAGCAACCTAGAAGGCATAGCAGCATGGTTTTTTCTTGGTCTGGTCTTTCACTACAGCAGCTTCATGTTTAGAGTAATTTTTTCTTAATATTTTCTCCACATAAAAAGGTGTTTGTAATTCTGCAGTGAAACATTAATATCTGTTTTTCATCTGGTTACTAAACCGGCTATGTTGGAAAAAAGGGAATTGGTATAAGTAATTCAAATCACAGTTATGTTTTGGCAGACTTCAGTAAACATCTGTAAAAATGCTGAATGTTTCTGAAGGGACATTCTTCTATCAAAATAAAACAGAAGCAGTCTAGAAAAATGTGAGCCTCAACGGGTGTGCCATGCTTTAGCTCTTCTCTGTTTTCAGAGATGTTGTGTGGAGTCTTAATCTTTGATGTTCCCTCCAGAGACTAGTAATGAGAAGATAAAAACCTGAGTGCTACTCCAATTGCTGTCACAGTTATTCTCTGCTTTTTGTTTTGGAAAACTACATTGGGTGTTAGTATGTTTCCTTGTTACTGCAATTGTTTTACCTCCTTTCATCCCAGGTTTCTCCTTCAAGGCAAGGAACATCCTACAGAGAGATGAGGCCAGAGGCAAATACAACATAAGTTGTTTTTCTTTTTCTATTCTGTTCCCATCTTTGGGTCAGAAGGGATAAGCTATATTCCCCACCACCACCATCTACCAGCCGAGGCAGAGAAGCGCACATACTCTCAGAATACTGACTTGAACCAGCAAAGTATAGAAAAGAAAAGATTTAAAAAATAGTTCTCTGTTTCTTGATATTACCTTGTAATTAATCCTGAACTAACAAGACACATATCACAAAAGGAAGAATACTCGGAAATGGAAAAATCCGTGGGAATACAAAAATCTGTAAAGTGCAATTTTAACTGCTTGTCATATGCATGGAACCTTATATATATACAGCACTCCTTCTCTAATTAGCTCAAAATACGATTCAAATGCAGTTCCCAATGATGGGATGGCTTACAAGTATTACTAGAACTTTGACACACAACATCTTTGGGGTTTTTTCTGTTGGGTGATGGTTTTTTTTTCTTTTTTCTTTTTTTTTTGGGGGGGGGGGGGGGGAGGGGGAAGAGTGGGAAGGTGGGCAGGCATTTTGTTCATATTATGTTTCCAGCATGTACTTTCACTTTAGTTAAGTGGAATTATTTCAACCACTAGTAAGGTTTCTGTGATACTGCTCTTGAAAAGATTCTGTTACTTAGCCTCACTATTCCTTACTTCTCCACTTCAGTGAGAATTTGCATTAAGGAAACCACTTCAAGGGACACTGAAAGTAGCTTCTATTTCAAGAGATGCGTTTCCTACTACTACTAGATCTTGTCATTTGAGACAGTAACTAAAACTTTAAATTATCTTTCCATGAATTTGAAGAAAACACCCACTTGTATGGAGGCCTTTTAAGCTAGTCTTGAAGGTCTTGCAGTTGAATAGGAAATCTGCTCCAAAAAATAGTTTTATCAATATTTAACTAAATTGTAGGTATAACAATGTGAATGATGCCATCAGTGTAAAATACCTATGAGGGAAAAAATAATGCATGATACTTGCTGATAAATGTTTTCTAGCTTGAGAGTTACAATAAAATATTCTTTGCAGAAATGAGTCAAAAATCTGAACACTTGGAGCTGACCTCCAAAAGGCATTTGGGAGAAGCTGGTCCTGTTAAGTTATCTTATGGATCACTTATTTCAGGTGCTCATAATCACAATTGCAAACACATGTGAACAGCATTTGGGTTAAACATAGGCTTTCTGCCAGCAGCATCCTTAGCATGGTGCACTGTTGAAGAATAGTGTTCAAAATGGCATAAACCGCACAGGACAAGCAAGGGTCTTAGAATAACCATTTTGAGCTGTCCCATTAAGTGATCGGTCATGAACTGTGTTGCGTGAGTAGGATATGTTAAGAGCCAAATAAACAAAGATTTTTTTTTTTTTTTTTTTTTAACCTACCATGTCATAAAAAATGTCTATTTTCCTCTTCACGTTCCAAATTCAGGCTTAAACAATGAATTTCAAGGTCCTTTATTCGCTTTCATGTTGTTCCAGTGCCTCTTTCAAATTCTCTGTTTAAGAAGGTATCACAATCTGGTTGTGATAGCACAGGAAGCAAAGAAAGAGATTCCTTCAACATCTGTCCCCTGAGCTCCGCTGTCAAAATTCTCACCCCTGCCAGCACCCAGTAAGGGAGCCTTCAGATGAAAATGTCCCTGCCGAGAGGCCTCCTTCTGTAAGTCATCAAATTAAGTCATTATCCCAGAACAGTAAGAATACAACAATTTGCACATCTATGAGGGGATTGGAGGAGAAGCTAAAGAGCTTTGCATGCATTAAGCAGGTAAGCTGCACAGCCCTCTGAGGTATTGTTTTCCTCTTACAGTAGTGCAAATTGAGATGCAGGAAGATTGAGTGGATTGGACCTGGGGCCAAATCCTGCAGATACATGGTTGCTTAAAGATGCAGCGAGGTTCCTACTTGCAATACCATTGGATACCTAACTTCTCTTGATACGGATGAATATTCATGCAATGGCCTTTTCTGAATCTTTAGACTGTTATGTAAAATTAGGGCCTTGGGTGATCCTGTGGAGATCTGAAAGAACCTAAAGAATTTTTATTTCTCATTTGTCCTGCCCAAGATAAACTGCAAGTTGTGTGTTTTGTCTCTCTCTTCCTGTGCATTCGGATTTGCCCTGCTCTTTAGAGTTGGCTTGTGGACTACCTGGTCTGTCATAAGACATTGCCCAGTTATTCCTGTTGGGTACAAATTGCAAACAGTGATTTTGGTTATGTGCATTCTTAAATTGAGAAAGTGAGCTTTTTTTTATTACATTTGCCATTGACTTAGAGAAGTGCTGTGTTTGGTTTCTCTTCTTCATCCAACTGCCTTGTTGGGGACAAGACTTAAGCTTGAGCTTTGCAGATTATGCTTTTTCCTCTTGCTGTCTTTGAACCCCTTCAGGTGTTCCGCAAAGCTGCAACTTGCTCATATGCGTATGCAGGTGTTTGCTTGCGTTTGCCTTCTCTGTTCCAGCAGTTCCGCAAAAGTTACAGGTTGTTTTTCCCAAATAAAGCTACTGTGTTGGAAGTAAAGTACTACAGATGTGGCTTTGGGCCTTACGTGGTGCAAGATTTTGAGTGTTCAGCCTTGGTAAACAAGTCTCTTTGTGAATAAATTGTATAAATCCATCTTACCCTGTGTCATGAAAGGGCGACTAGGTGATCCATAGCTTGTCTATGTTAGTTGTCCGCTTCCTTGCGGTCTGTTTTGGTATTCATACGGGAGGTAATCTTTCTGCACAGATAAAAAGCCTTGAAGGTCTAGCAGGTGTCATAACTGCAGGTTTCTGCTTTTAAAGACTTTTACTGTCATTTCTTTGTTCTGCGTGGGAGAAATGTGTATTTGGAAATTTATATTTCCCTGGTCTAGAAATGGGGCTCTCTATTTTACAGACCAGAAATGATAAGTGGTGAGGCATGAAGTGGGGTATTACTGGCATTAAATAAATAATAAATAAACAGCTTTAATAGCTGTTAAATTACTTTTATTTTTTTATCCTGATTCAAATGGTGTAGTTTCATGTAATAGAGAGCCATAGTCCCTGGAAGTGGGACTTACAGGGATCCCTCTGGGAAGGATTTTCAGTTCTTTTAAGCTGTGCTACTGACTGTGATATATATGGGACGATGCCTTCTACTTAAGGGTTTGATGGGGTTTTTTCCTTACTAATTATTCGTCTCAGATGAGCCTTCCATGCCTTCAGCTTTTCTGAAAAGTCTTTATTTGAATGTAGAAATACAGGTTTAACTACATGATTTTCACTATTTTATTGAAAAACGTCAGCTCAATTTTATAAGGTACGTATTCGAAGAATTGGGCTTTCAGTGTTCCTGGCTACTCAGCTGTCATCTGTATCGCACATGGCGTGATTTCCTGACTGGATGAGAAGCTGCGTGCGTGTACTCGTCGGAGGCACATACGGCTTTGTAAGTCCAGCTTGCTCTGGCAGCAAGGAGGGCCAGCAGCCTCTCCAGGGCTGCATCACCTGCAGTCGAGGGTGTGATCCTTCTCCTCTCCTCAGCACTGGGGAGGCCCCACCTGGAGTGCTGGGTCCAGTCCTGGGCTCCCCAGTATGAGAGGGACATGGGCATACTGGATAGAGTCCAGTGAAGGCCCATGAAAACGCTGAAGGGCTTGGAGCGTGTGAGTTATGTGGAGAGGCTGAGAGAGCTGGGGTTGTTCAGCCTGGAGAAGAAAAGGCTCTGGGGTATCTTATCCATGTGTATAAATACCTGGGGGGGAGTGAGGACGGAGCCAGGATCTTCTCAGTGGTGCCCAGGGACAGGCCAGCGGGCTGTGGGCACAGACTGAAACGCAGGAAATTCCATTGAAACGTAAGGGAAAATAATTCATCACGGGTCCCACGCTGGAGCGGGTTGCCCAGAGGTGGTATTGCTTCTGACCTTGGAGGTGCTCAAAACTGGACACATCCCTCAGCAACCTGATGGCTGACCCTGCTCTGAGCAGGGGCTTGGACTGAAGAGGCCCCACAGGGCCCCTTCCAGCCTTGTCCATTCAGTCTAAGCGGAGACTGGTTAATGGAGAGAAACAGGGTTTCCAAGGTGAGTTCATGTAAGGCCAGCACGGAGTGTAGTGCTCGGAGAAGGAATCTGGAGAGCAGGAAAGCTGGGATGCAGATGTGGTAAATGGCCCTTCTGGAGAGGAAGGGGACAGCGTTCATGAGCCGCTGGTGGGGTTGCCGCAGGTAGAGGAGCTGCTGTTAATGCAGAAGGGTATCTCGGAAGAAACAAATGGGTCAGCTTTTTACTGCACACCTGAGAAGGCTGGTAGCAGGGAGGACTGTAGCCTCTGCTCAGAGGGGTCTAAAATGCTGCTGGAATTTGCTGTCCTCTCCCTGGCGTTTCTCTCCCCTGCTAACTGATCCAAGGTTTGTCTCTGAAACTTCAGAGACTGAAGTTGGCCAGCAGTTGAAAATCTGAGTGTGTTTTTTTTCACACTGATAATACTTTATCAAATAGATGCTGAATGCTCATCTGTTGCTTTTAAGACCTGCTGGAGTTAGTAACTGGAACTGTGGTTGCCTCTGGGCAAGCAGTACTGGTGGAGGAGCAGTAATGTGCTCCAAGCTTCAGTAGCCCTTAACCCAGTCTTTGCAGCCAAAAGCTTTTCTGATAATGCGGGGTTTGGTTGTTTTCTGTGGGGGTGTTCGGGTTTGGGTTTTTTTTTTTTTTTTAAGTTAAATTGAGAAGCAGGTGGATGTCACCACCTCAAAAGTTGATACAACTCTACCTTTTGCATTTTCTTTCTGCAACTCCATGCTTACATCTGGTTGTACGTCTGCGGTCTCAGAAGTCGGACTGAGCGACAGCCTGGAAGACCGGTGTCCTCTGCACACAGCCACGCTGTGATTTGCTGCCTGAAGAACAGGTCTCCAAGGGTGCTTCCTACCTCGCTTTCCCAGGATTTGCACCTGGGGTTGTCAACTGAAGGCATCTTTGAGGAACAAGAACTGTGCGGTCCCTAAGTTATTTAGCAACCTTCAGAGTTTGTTACAGACAAGGAGGGCTGACTGTGAACTGGGGCATCTCCATCCTGTTAATGGTGGTTCATTGTCCGGAATATCCGTGATCCTCTATTTGCCCTACACAGATGACACTGAGTAAAAAACGTTGCTAAATTCCTTGTTCTTGAATTTGCTTATTTGGCAGCCATCGGTCGCGGACTGTTCCACCTGGAACATTCTGATTTCTGTGCCAGCAGTGCCAATGCCACTGTGTGGGCTGGTGCTGGAATAGTGCCGGCGTGAAAGGACAACTTTCCTTACCGCCTGGAGCTCAGGGACAGCCGCTCTCGTCTGTGGCACTAGCCTGGCTGCCTGCATGGTGGGTGAGATGCGGCTGATACAACTGTCTCACTGCGGCTGTTCTGCAGGTATGCTTTGGTTGTGTGTTTGTCATGGTTGAAGACGCGTTAACAGCAGCGGGAAGAGTGAACGGGGAGCTGCAGAGCGGAAGGGTCCTTCAGTGGGCTTCTGGGGGGCTGGAGGCGGAGAAGGTGCACTGGGGGGGACAGGGAGAGGGGAGACCTGCGCCGTGAAGAGCTGGTTTAAGGTGATGGGAGCGAATGCTGCCCAGGTGAAGAAGAAAGAATGGGTTCAGCAGACGCAGGAGGGTATGCGATGGGCCAGGCCTGGCGGCGGGGTGCCTCACCCACGCGTTCAGCAGCGGGAGCGCGCGTTCCCCACGCGTGGGGACCCGGGGCGGGGGTGGGGGCAGGGCAGGGCAGAGCGGCTGCCGCCGCCCCGGTTCGGTTCCCGCCCACCGGCGGTCGGGCGGCGGGCGCGCCCGCTCCCGGGAAGGGGCGGCGGTGGCGGGACGGGCGCCACGGCCGCCCCCGCGGTGCCCGCGGCCCCGCAGGCATCGTCCCGCTCCCCGGCCGCCTGCCCCCGCTGCCGCCCGACCCGGGGAGGCGGCAGGGCGGCAGCGGGTCCCTCGCCCCGGGCTTCAAGCGCGGCGATGGGTGGCGTAGCCCGTCCCCGCCGGCCCGTGGGCCTCGGCCGGGGCGTCCCGGGGATGGGCAGGGCCGCGGGGGGGGGAGCCGCCCCGGCGCCGGTGCCCGCGGAGAGGCCGCGCAGGAGCGGCCGCGCAGGGGCTGCGCGTACGCGGTGCCCGCGGCGAGGGCAGGCGGCGGGGCCGTGCCGCAGCCCTACCCGGGGCCGCCCCGCTGCTCCTCCCGCTGCGGGGCCGCAGCTTCGCTCCGTGCTCGGTGCTTTTTGGGTGCGCAGCCGGGGCGATAAAGCGGCGTCGTGTCAGACCCTGCCAGGTGCCAAGCGCGGCCGGTCTCCGGCAGCCGGGGTGGTCGCCGCTGGAGGCTGCGCGGCGGCTCGCCTAGCCTCTGCTGGCGTGTTTGAACTGTCTGCTGTCGGGTTATTGGAAAGCAACTGGCTCCTCGGGATTCCTTGCCTAATCAGAGGTGTTACCTCCTCCTCTTCCCCCAGTGTCTCTTGACATCATTTCATCCATCAGAGTTTCAGAGGAAAAAAAAAAAAAAAAACCAACCCAAAGCAGAACCCACCCAGTCTGTGAGCAGCCCACACCAGCCCCTCAGTTTTGCTGTGACTGCAGGGAAGAGCTGGATCGGGGCAAAGATGAAGGATGGGAGCGGGGCTGAGCTCCTTGTCCTGAAGGATTTGGTGCGGGGCGAATCGAGAGGCACCCGGAGCGATGCACGGAGCGGCATCCCCCGGGCCCCGGGGGGGGATCAATAAACCCCGCGTGGGGGTGCGGAGGCGCTTGACCCACGGAAGAAAGAAGCCCTCGAGGTGCGTTAGCTCCTGCCGGTCGCCGGTGCTCCATGGGACTTCTTCTGCCCCCCGCGACTGACCTGATGTGGACCGAAACGTTTCTAACATGAACTTTCTCTCTGGGATCTGGTGGTCTCTTCCCCTGGTCTTGGTCTGGGCGACCCCACCAGTCACCTCCTCATGGTGGTAAGTTGTGCAATTCCAGGAATTTTTATTTGCTCTTGGGGAAGGTGGGGTCGGATTAATTGTAAATTAGGGAGGGGGGGAGCCTCTCCCTCGCAGGCTCGTACAAGCGGAGCTCGCTGCTGCCAGCTGCTCCGGTCCAGAAAGCCCGGCCTTAAAGCAAGCGGGATTAGACGGCCTCGGCATCTCCTTCCCCACCCCGTCCCTGCTCCCCGGCCGCCTCCTTCGCATGAGCAGGGCGCAGCTGCGAGGGCTGAGCGGGGCCGGGGGGCAGCGGGGCCGGGGGGCAGCGGGGCACCTCCCGGGCGGCGCGGCCGGGCCTGGCCGCTGCCCCGGGGCGGCCGGGGCGCGCCCGAGGTGCGCGGGTGAAGCGCTGCTGCTGGCAGCCAGCCCTCCGCGCCCCGGCGGCGCTGGGACTTGGCTACAGCAGCAATTTTTTATTATTATTATTATCATTATTATATTTTCCTTCTTCCTCACCCGCCCCGTCCCCTCCCTCCTTCCAAGTTTCTCCTCGCCGAGCAGCAATTGCAAAGGGCCGAGAGCCCTGCGGGCAGCGCAGGACCCCGCTGCAAATGAGACTGGATCTCGTTGCGGGGCGTCCGGGCGAGCTGCCGAACACGGGTCCCTGTAGCGGGTCAGAAGGGGAGCAGAAACCTGCCCCTCCAGCCGGGGACCCCAGCCAAGCCCAGGCTGAAAAGTCTTGGCGTAGAAGAGGAGTTAAACCGCTTCTTATAAACCTGGGGAACACATTTAACCTTGACACTGCCTGACACGGGATCAAAGCCTGATTTATCAGACCGGGCGTATTTCAAGAAAATGACTATCTGTGTCCGTAGCCGTATAAACGTTATTTATTGCGGTGGCTTTTTGTCATGGTGTCTTTTAACTGCCACTTAAATATATGTATTTTTTTGGAAATCAGGGCTCTAACGATTTTATGGTCGTATAAAATAATGAAAAGACAAGAAAAGGACATTTTCTCCTGTTTGATCCCTTCAAAAGACACCTATAGGAGTTTGGGTTTTATAAAAGGTACCTTTCGAAACATTTCAGGACTAATAGAGACCATCTGGATACAGATGATGATGTAATTTAATTTTTGTCAAGGTTTCTTTTTTTTTTTTTTTCCTAAGTGCTGCACGGAGCTGCAATAGCGGGGTTTGGGGTTCTCCTGAATGCTTCACGTTATTAAAAAACACAGCATCGGAGACTAATTTTACAGGATTTTCTCCAGCAAGGCAGAGGCAGCTGCGGCTCCGGCCGCGCCAGGGCAGGGCTCCCGCCCGCCGCCGGGGCGCCGAGGACCCCCCCGTCCCCCGGAGCCGGTGCCGGGGGTCGCCGCGGGTCCCCGCCGCTGCCCTGCCCCTTCCCTCCCGCAGGTACATGGGGGCCGTGGGCTCGTCGCGGGTGATGTGCGACAACGTGCCGGGCCTGGTGAGCCGGCAGCGGCAGCTGTGCCGCCGGCACCCCGAGGCGATGCTCTCCATCGGCCGCGGCGTGGCCGCCTGGACGGCCGAGTGCCAGCACCAGTTCCGCCGGCACCGCTGGGACTGCAACGCCCTGGAGCGGGGCCAGCGCCTGCTCGGCCGCGTCCTGCTGCGCAGTGAGTCCCGCGGGGCGGGGGCTGGGGGGAAAAGGGGGTGTAGCGGGTGGGCGTAAGGGTCAAAGGGGCTTTTGGGGACGGTCAGCGCCCAGGCGCGATCGGTGCCACCGGGAGAGCAACGGCAAGCGGTGGCCCTCCCGTTACCCCTGGTCTAGCAGCGGTGCAGCTTCGGTTTATGTCTCAGGAGGAAGGGAAGGGGAAATGCAAAATTATCCTGGAGTCTCACCATCAGCGGAGCAGCACACACGGTAACGAGAAGTGCTGCTTTGCTTACAAACCTGTATCAGAGCAGAGGGACATGGGCAAGGTTCAGAAAGGGGAGTTGGGCCTATTAGGGGCTGGCCCCGCAGTTCCCAACTTCTTCGTTTTTCATTGTGTTATGGACCCCCACATTAAGGGCTACAGAGAAACCAAGGTGCCAGAATGCAGCAGCTGGGCAGAGGGCTTTCCAGCACAGCCCACCCTGCCTGGGGACACCAGCACTCTGGGGGGGCTGAAAGGGGAAGCCCATGTCCAAACACGATCCCAGTGCTTTGGGATGGCAGCCGACAGCTGGTTCCCGTTGGAGCATTCCCTGGGGAAGCTCAGCACCAGGGTGCAGTCCCACCAGGGCTGTGCTGGTGGTGAGGTGCAGGGTCTGCACCCGTGCCCGGCAGCGCTGCTCTCCAGGCCCTCAGCCCTCTGAGGGGGCTGCAACAGCCGGTCCCTCGGGTCAGGCTCCGGGGACACATCTGATAGGGGCGAGCCAGGCTTGTGCAGACCCTGAGCAGCTGAGGACCACAGTGTGCTTCCCACCCTGAGGGAGGACACTGAAGCAGGGTGTTGTTGCCATCTAAACACTGGACGAAGGCATCTAGTGAGTCTTCAGACAGCTTGTATGGTCCTTTTGACTCAAAGAAAGGGCTGAGACCTGGTACCGTGCCAGGGTGTCCCTATCCAAGTGATAAACGTGCTGAGATTCTTCTAAACTGCAGCTCCTTTCACCAACGCCACACCTGGGCCGTGGCACACAGCTGGTGGGGCTGGCCCTGCCCTGGCCCTTGTGTCCCTGTGACGACCCTGGCGCCATTGGGGACAGCCTCTCCGGGCTGCGAGCAGCGTGGCACCTGCAGGGAGAGGAGGAGGAAGGTACCACGGGGCCATTGCCCCAGTGGTGGGGATGGGGAGGAGGACAGGAGCCCCTGGGCACGCGGACCCGAGCAGTGGGATTTCATCCACGGAGCATCATTCAGTGCCAGGCTCCGCTGCTGGTACGCGGTCGGTTACCGTAAGCAGCCTCGTGTTCCCTTAGCAATTATTTGTGAGTAACCAGTAACGTCACCCATCAGCTGAAGTTCTTGATGAGGTTCGTCTGACATTCAGGAAAACACGTCTGGCAGAACATGGCCTAATTCTGATGAGGCTATTTCATTACAAAAAAAAAAAAAAGTAATTTTTCCAAAAGTAAAGTTTTCACTGTTGGCTCATGGGGGAGAATTAAGGCGTCAGTCTTCCGAGCTCTACGCTGAGCCTGATCAGGCAGTGATTGCAATGGGAAATGTAGCTTGATATTGCTCTAATTTGAAATGAAATGTTTTTGATTAGTTTAATAAACTCAAATTAAACACTTCTCTTCCAGCGACATCAAATGTTTCTTTTTAATTAACTCTTTAAAAAGTTTTGCTGTTTCTGAATACGTTTTCTCAGAAATCAGTCTTCAGAAGAGCATGATTTGTAACAAGCCACAATACCTCCTGCCTGATGTTGAAGGCAGCATAGGGGAGGCAGGGTTTGCCCAGTCCTTTTGCAAGTTTTAGTTGCCATTTGGCGAAGGCTTCCTACAGAAGTCTAGGGCCCATTCCCATTTGAAACATCTAGATGCTACTGGAACGTAAATACTAAATAATAAGTTATATGGTGTAATGCTGCCCCTACAATAAAATCACAAATAACATTCCCTCTTTAGCGTCCTGCTTTACTGGGCTAACATTACTTAAGCCTTACAAGTCCTCTGAATGGGTCTCTCACTGCTAGTGGCCTTAGATACTGCACAAAAATCTACTTCTCACTCTTTCCATGCTAAAAACTTTATAGAATCATAGAATCGCTAAGGTTGGAAAAGACCCTTAAGATCATCGAGTCCAACTGTTAACCCAGCACTGCCAAGTCCACCACTAAACCATGTCCTCAAGCACCATGTCTACCCTTCTTTTAAATACCTCCAGGGATGGAGACTCAACCACTTCCCTGGGCAGCCTGTTCCAGTGCCTGACTGCCCTTTCGGTGAAGAAGTTTTTTCTAATATCCAACCTAAACTGCCCATGGTGCAGCCTGAGGCCGTTTCCTCTCATCCTATCGCTTGTTACTTGGGAGAAGAGACCAACACCCACCTCACTACAACCTCCTTTCAGGTAGTTGTAGAGAGTGATAAGGTCTCCCCTCAGCCTCCTCTTCTCCAGACTAAACAACCCCAGCTCCCTCAGCCGCTCCTCATAAGACTTGTGCCCCAGACCCTTCACCAGCTTCCTTGCCCTTCTCTGGACACGCTCCAGCACCTCCATGTCCTTCTTGTAGTGAGGGGCCCAAAACTGAACCTAGTACTCGAGGTGCAGCCTCACTGCCTCCCCCTCACCGTGATATTTGCACTCCTGTTTCAAAAACTGCTTCACAGCCTGTTTAGAATATTTAAAAATATTTATATACCTCATTATCACAAATAGAGTTGTGCCAATATATGACAGTTCTGTATTGTAAATTACTACCTCTTAAAATAAACTGAAGCAATTACTGCATTGAAATACATACCCAATAGCTTAAGAGTAGGCATAGTCTAGAAATGCAGATAATCTTTGGTGTAATAAAGTATCTTCGTTAAGAGAAGGGAAAGCCGCCTGCACAGCTGGCGTGCGGAAGTCACAGCTGCCAGGCCAAATCCTGCCTCAGGCATGACACAAGCAGTGCCATTGATTCAGCGGAACTTGTTTGTGTGAATTACGGTTACCGGGCTTGGTTCTAGGCAGAAAACCTAAATTTAACTTATTTTCAGAAAATAACACCCAAGATTTCTCCCTGCCACTTTTTCAGCAGGAAAGTTTATTCCGAGTGCTTCAGAAGAGGAAAAGCTAGTTTCTGGAGCTATTTGCCGTGTTTTGCAATGTGCATGTTGTTCCAGTGTCCCTATTTAATAATTTCTTAAACCTATCTCTGAGATAGCACTTCATCTATTTTCCTAAATCGATGAAACACGACAGAAATACCAGCTGTCCTATTCATATATCTGTACAAAACAACTGATCTGTGAAAGTATATTAATCAATATCAGAAGCACACATTTAATGTTTTCCAACTCTAACACTATATTGATGAGCTTTTACCAGGGAGGGGTCCAAGTCTAAGCCATGACTAATTCTGGCTCCAGGGAATGTGTGATTTCAGCCCAGTTTTATCTTTTGCTCAGCAAAAAAAGTCCAGGCTAAATGGCTGGAGTTAGGATAGCCACTCAAACTAACTACCCCAGTGATTTTTAAAGCGACTTTTTTTGTTTCAGGTAGTCGGGAATCTGCTTTTGTACATGCCATCTCCTCCGCTGGAGTTGTTTTTGCCATCACCAGGGCATGTAGCCAAGGGGAGCTGAAATCCTGCTCCTGCGATCCCAAGAAGAAAGGCTCTGCCAAGGACAGCAAGGGCCATTTTGACTGGGGTGGCTGCAGCGATAACATCGACTACGGCATTAAATTTGCCAGAGCCTTTGTGGATGCCAAAGAACGGAAAGGAAAAGATGCAAGAGCGCTGATGAACCTCCACAACAACAGAGCTGGAAGGAAGGTGGGTGTCCATCCAACAGATGCCTGGAGATGCTCTCGGTGAGCTCTCACGCGTCTGGGGCAGGTAACAGTTGGCCCTTGCTAACTGGTCTCGGCAGTTAGGAAGAAGTACGGGATGAGCGGGAGCCTGAGGTGCTGTTTCTGTCTCCCTCGGAGGTTCAGCGTGGCAGAGACCTCCAAACAGACTGAGCGCAACTGCTTAACAGTGCTCCCGTCTGAGTCAGTTCTGTGGCTCCTTGTGGGGGAAGTTAAGCCTGAGCCCAAGTCATTGAAGGATCAGTTTGGATGGAGAATTTGTTTTGAGCCTAACCCTTATATATGGAGGAGTTTTACTTCTGGTTAACAAAGAATAGAAATTCTTAAGGGAGGCTGAAGACCACACTGAAGAACAGGCTTGACTATTAAAGAGCAAATTCAAAATAGCATTGGAGAAAAAAGACATCCCGTCCATTCCTGTATGCATACGGTAAACGTAAACACAAAATGCGCAGAGATAAAATACAATTACTTCACTTTTTAAGAAAACAAATCCAAAATACATGTCCCTTCAAAAGGCGTTGGCCTTGGGGCATGACCTGCTCTAAACAAAACCTTTTTCTAAACATTGCATGAAAATACCGTTCTTGAATTTCAACTAGAGAGTCTTTAGTTTGTTACTGTGGGTGAGTAGAAGGAGTAGCTGCTAGGCGTATTGCCCACTGCTGGTGCAGGGGCTGAGGAATACATGCACTAACATTTTGTGGTGGTAGCTATAAATAGCAAGACTAGTGCATGAAGCTGGAATACACTGTTGCATTATTCAAAACATATCCAAAATTTGCTGCATCCACGACATCTGAAATAATACAGAAAAACATTTTATAGTGCTGGACCAAGCCCTTCTAAAATGATTCATAGAGATCTCTTGTTTCTTGTCTTTAGTTTTCCTTAACGTGTATTCATTAGGAAGTAAATTGTTCATATTCTGATCTTTTTGTATTAAAAAGTTCCCTTTATAAACTGTGAAGTCATTCCATATTAGCTGGCCCTTATTAGAAGAAAAGATCCAATTTTAATGAATTGCACTGCAAGTAGGTGATTTTTCTGATAAATGTTTCTCCTTCGACATCTTTCCTCCACCTGTTTATTACCAGCAGGTGTAATTCATATGTAATATAGACAGATGAGGCTGTTCAGATCAGTGATATACATATGCAATAGAATCATAGAATCGTTTAGGTTGACCTTTAAGATCATCAAGTCCAACCATTAACCTAGCACTGCCAAGTCCACCACAAACCATGTCCCTAAGCAAATACTATGTCTGTATTTATTTTACTGTCCAAAAGAGACTGCAGTCTACAACACAAGCAAAGACGTTATAGGGGTGAATTAGCTCCATGCTGGGAAGTACTTTCTGAAAGAGTTGAGTGTCTTGGTAAGTTTAAAAAAATACATATGCCAAATAATTAGACCGTATTGGTAAGCAGGTAAGTTTTTTTAGAAAAAGCTCAAGAGACTTTAATAAATATATTAGATTAAAAATAATCAACACATTCTCATATGCTCTAGGACCTGCTTTATAGAAAGGGATGCTGTTCTGTATCCACAGCGCAATAGTGTAGGTTTAGCTTTGCAGGGATCTCGCTACCTCAGCCCACCCACAAGCCTGGCATTAGGATCTGGGTAAGGCCAGCTGTGCCCTCGGCTTTTTCTTGCCCCCAAAAGGGGTGTTGATAGGTTTCTTTTAAAACTAGACTATTCAGATTTTACTAATTCAAAAATACATAGAATAAATATTTATAATATTCCCATATGAATCATATAAAATAATATGCCATCTACTAGTATAGGAATACCACTGACAAAGAAAAAGTCCTGCATTCCTATACGCTTCTTCCGCTATTCCAGCAAGTTGTTTTAAATGTACAAGTAGTTAAACTGATTTCTACTCAGATAATTAAAACCAAGCATCTGCTTAAACTCCTGGTTTTGTGATAGTACCATTGGCAATGAAGTGCGGCTGTGGGAATGTCAGCGACTTCTTTGAAGCAGTCATATTGCTTTACGAGTTGGAAAGAAAATTAGAAGTACTTTGGTTTTATAAAACATTTTCACTTTATTACTAAGTGCTTGGCTGAAACATGCTGCCCCACTGTGCATCAGTCTCACTTCTAATCCTGGAGCTTTCCTCTCTCTTACCTTCCTCCCGTGATGCTGTTCCTCTTGTACAAACTCTAAAATGTTCATATTTCATGAACCCTTAAGGCATAATAAGTATAGATCAAATATCCATGTCTTCAGAATTAGGAATGAATTATTTATTGTATATGAACCCATCTGTTGTTCTCCAACATCATACAGATAGCTTAAATGTCTGAGATGAAGCTGAAATGGCTTTAGTGCTATCCAGGCATTAAATTAATGATGAAGGTGATCTCTCCAGTGCAAGCTAATGAAGGTCTTATTCTAAAATGTTTGTTAAAAGGTTCATAAGCATTTAAAAAATACCGTATTCAAAAATTTTGCATAGATCTGATGCCTAGCCCAGGTACGATGCTTTGCACAGTCTCTGTAAAATCATTTAAATATGAAATGCCTCTGAATTTCTGGGCAACATTTGAAACACTACTCAGGGCAAAGGGCAACTTCCTGAAGGCGAGCTAGAGAAGGTCAGCACGGCCGTGCTGCAGCTGGGAGGATGGGGAAAGGGGGTACCTTCGCCTACCAAGGGCCTGAGGGGTTCTCTCCATTTCCCAGACCGTTTCCTCCTGCCCAGAATGTCCCCTGGCCTTACGGCCCATCCCGATCCTCGGGAAGACTGGCGGGAGCGGGGAAGGTAAGCTCACCAGCCGGAGGGTTGCCTGTACGGTTGAGCCAAGCAACCAGAGCAGACCAACCATGTGGGGATGACTTGATGCTACCAGTGGGTGTCACTACAGACCGTGGTTTGGAGACCCATTGCAAGCCTGGCATTACAGGATGACTGGAAAAGGGCTGAGAAGCACAAATTACCGTTTGTTTTACCTGTGTGTGTTTTACTGCGTTTCTGAACAGGCTGTGAAGCGGTTTTTGAAACAGGAGTGCAAATGTCACGGTGTGAGTGGATCATGCACTCTAAGGACCTGTTGGCTGGCCATGGCAGACTTTAGGAAAACAGGAGATTACCTGTGGAAGAAATACAATGGAGCGATTCAGGTGGTCATGAATCAAGATGGCACGGGTTTCACTGTGGCTAATAAGAGATTTAAGAAGCCAACTAAGAATGACCTGGTATACTTTGAAAGCTCTCCAGACTACTGTATCAGGGACAGGGATGTAGGTAAGCCTCTATTGTTACACATGAATGGTTTTATTTCAGACATTTGATATTTTGAAGGTCAAAAATTATCATTATTATTGAGTGTGTGTATATATACGTATGTATAAATCCATGCATGTAACCAGCAGGCAACAGGCAGGACGATGTTTTGGAAGGACAGCTCTGTACAAGGGCAACAGCTCTTCGATGCCCCTAGATGTATGACAGCCAGTTGTCCTAATATAATTCAGCAGTTTCTTCCAGATGCTATGGAGCCCTGGAGACATTGCAAGGCAAAAGCTGCTTTTAGGACAAGTTTGAGTTATGCTCTGGAGGCAGGTCCATACCATACACAGCCACACACATGCTTGTATCACACAGCTCACTCCAGAGCTGCCAGATGTAACTACAGCAGCCCCAAGCCCCGTGATGTCCCTACGATACCACCTCCTGTTGCGTTGCTTCTCTTCCATATCGTTATGTTGCTGCTGCAGACTGCCAAGAGACCAGTGTCCTCCTTTATCTGCCCATTCCCCGCAGCTCACTGTGGACCACGGACCCCCTAGGTGTGGACACATCCCCCCCCATCGGCAATGTAGGAGGTACCACAGCTTGGTGCAAACCCTGCTTGCACCGGTCAATGCAGCTGCCGGTAACGTGGTGCAAGGCAGCTGGAGGACGTGCAGGTGGATGAAAGAATAGAGGTCGGTGGGGCACAGCACACTGCATCGAGTGACACCGCTGTTTACTCCTCTCGACGAGACAGCGTTGGCTCTGTCCATGATAACCATCACATTTTTTGAAGAGTTGTGCCAGCCCCAGTGGGAAGGGGTAAAGTTTCAGGGCTGCTATTAACACTGAATTTCTCTGCTGTCAGAGATTTCGATAGAGAGACACTTAACGGTGTTACAGGATTCAAGGCATTGCCAAGCACCACGAATCCTGCTAATGGTTCTTGACCCGTGTATAGTATTTCCTGATGTGGCAATTAAAAACTAGCAACTAGAAAACCAGAACTTTGGAAAAGAGAGCCAGACTGAGTAATGTATGAAAGATGTTGTGGAACTAATTAATAGGTTGTATAACATACCAGATTGCACCCAGTATGACATATCCGTAAGTATCTGGATAGCAATGCAGCTCAGCTCTTTTTGGCACTGCTGCATATTTACAATCCAAGTTTACTTGGAACAAGCATTGCAAAACAACGGTACTTAAATAAGAACAATATGTGAAATCCTGGTCGTGTACTATTGACTTCAGTGAACCCAGAATTTCATCGAGTACGCTTATGTTGTACAGTGTTTCTGGTTAGTTGAGTAGTCAAGGTAATTTTAAATGTTATTTATGGCTTTTGCAGGTGATGGTTGTTACCTGCACAAGCACGTGTTGTTCCTTGAATAGTGACAGATACTGTAAAGTCTAATACTGTAATCCAAGTGAATAAATGGACATATTGTGGTGTTGTGCAGAGGCTAACTTTGCAGACTAGGATTTATTCAAAACTTCATTTCTTGAAGTTGCCTCGTTCATTGTAAAACCTGTGATTTCTTTCCCCCCAAAAGGAGACCCTATACACGACCCAGTTCTATGTCAAAAAGCCATTTAATAAGCTCTTTGCACTAAGCCTAATCTCATCTGTCAGTCTTGTTATGGAGGAGAGTGGGCATTTTCCACCGCCGTGTATTACGCGCCCTTGCCTGACGCTGTCAAGCCTGCCCAGAGACGGCAGAGTCTGACACGTGCTTTGGCTCAGCTCAAGATAAGGCTGGGGGTGAGGCGGTGTTTCTTTGCTGCCCAGAATTCAGAGAATGCGGCCGTTTGGAAGAGCACATTTTTGGCAAGCTGCAGTAAACCTTTAGCGGGATGAGGGATGCCCTGCTGCTCTCGTGGAGCAAAGAATCAGACGAACAAAAATTGATCTGGCTTTGAGAGAGGCGATTTCAGCAGCTGAGCAGCATTTTTTCTTTATTACGTTTGGTTTGCCCTGTTGAGCACTCCAGAGTGGCAGCCCTGTTAAATGACTGGAAATGAAATGAGATTATTGTACATGCATACATGAATCACCCCTACAAAGTGAAAAATGTGTTGTTGTTGTTATTTTTTTTCCTAGAAGGAAAAGAGGAGTCATTGCTTTTGGGAGTGAGATAATATGTGGAAAACACTAATAGCAGCTGAATAGCAAGAGAATGTAATAACCCGGCCACCTCTTGTCTAGCATTAAGATCCATGACTTTTAGAAAAAGACCAAAGGAAGATTTTAAGAAGTGTTCAGAATTCACTTAACTCTGCTCACATGGATGCTGAAATAATTTTTACTCACAATTTTGTACTCATAATTGGATAGAAACAGAGGTAGGACATCCCAGAGGGCTTTTGAAAATCTTGTCATGAATGTACAAATTTTGTCACACTTTGCATGGTCTTCCCTTGTATTATCATAAATTTCCAGCTCCCAAAACCAATGCAAGCATACCCAGGACTACACAGGGAGAGACCTGTTAGAAATTATAGAGCTGTGGAGGGAACTAAAGCGATGGCTACACAAGCGGCAGTGCCTCTGTGGCACGTACTCTCTTACCCTGCATGCGTAACATCACCTCCGAAATGCTCTAAAAAAACTCTTGCTTGTCTGCTTATAAGCTTCTGTTAGAAGCATTTTAAGTTTTGAAATATTACTATTTGACCACCCATGCAGGCTAGGTTGATTGAAAGCTGTTGCAAGTTTATCATGTTTTAAACGTACCAGTGGATAAGCAGAGACTGCTTTAGGAATCAAGATATGAGCGGCCGCAGCGTGGGCATCACCAGCTTGCTGGCCGAGCTTTCGTTACAGCCTCTTGTTCATAGAGACTATTAAAGCAGTGTAATGTCTTCCTGGAAAAGAAAACATTTTAGAACAGGTTTATTAAAAATTAATTTGTACAGAGCAACCAAAAAACGTAGGCAGTGTTTGAATGAAGCCTCTTCTTTCAGGAAGACCCCCGCCAAAGTGTGTAGAGCAAGCTGAGCTCAGCTACACATTTTGAGGTGGTGCTTATGAGAGAGGAGGTTGCGTCCCCAAGCGTGGACACCAAGGTGGAGGCGGTGGGCGAGTGACAGGATGGCACTGGTGAGCGCGTGTTGACTGTTCACAACTGTTCTGGTAGCAACGAGGCTTCGGCCGTGTGGAGGTGGTGGTGGAGCAGAGGCAGGTTCTGTCTACATGTAGATGGTCTCGAGCTGCTGCAGCAGTCCCTCAGGACCTGCTAAAAGCCCATGTGCCATGTGCTTCAAGTCATCTGTAGGGTTCTCCCAACACTCACATGGTCTCGGTTTGGGTGCTGTCAAAGCCATCATCGCTGCCTCTGCCTGCACCTAAGGTGTGGGTTGCGTACCTGGATTGCGGTGGCCATCTCCTGTGTCCCCAACAGGCAGGCAGGGTGCTGCAGCTGGGTCTGAGGACCCTCTGCACCGGGTCTCCTGGTCGAAAGCGCTGTGGGGAAGCATGTGCAGTGCTAGGGGCAGCCCCCGGGAGCTGCGCATTGGGTGACACACCACGTGCCCAGGGTTCCCTGCTTTGGGTCCTTCACAGGAGTATTTTCATGTTAATTTATTTCCCCTGCTGCCCTACGTAAGCCATTTGCTGAAGTTTTGAGATGAATGAAGCCAAGTCCGGAGTGAAAGAAAAATGTGAAATTAAAGTGTAGCCTGCAAAGTATTGGTGTTGGGCAAGATGTGTTAGTACTTGAGGTATGTAACCCATGGAGGGAAACCAATCCTGATCTATGTCAAAAACTTCTCACTGAGGTTAGCTGCATGCAGGCAGTCCCTGTGCGACTTCTTGGCCCGTATTTCCCAATTTACGCATTGCAAACATGTTGGGTGCAGTCCCAGCCCCGTGCAAGCTGACGATGAAGCTTGCGATGACTTCCATTAGGGCAGGTCTCCTCCAAGCACCGTCCGGCAAGGGAGCAGCGCAATCCCCCCAGGAGCCTCTGGTTGCTGAGAGGTTATGACAGCTATCAGTGGCTATGGAAATGAGCGTGAGACACGTTTGCTCTAAACTGAATCCGGATAAGCTGTTTTTATCAGCACCTTGCTGTCTTTTCATTGCTGGCCTGGGAAATCGCAGCCCCTCTGGACAAGGCTGCCTCCGCCGTGCGTGGCCTGTCCTCTCCAGCCCTGATGTACTGAGGTGGTGTACGTGACACATGTGGATGTTTCTTGGTTTGAAAAGTAGCTTCACAGCTACTTTTCTGTGAATATTTCCTTTTTTTTTTTTCCCCAAATGCTCCTGTGGAAACTAGTTTACTGTTGTTAGGGGTTTCGCTGCCTTTTTTTTTTTTTTAGGTGAAAGTCAAGTAATGAACTTTGTTGCTCGAAGCTGGATTTTTAATCAATAGAAATAGAAGGAAAAATCTCATGTTATAAAGGAATAAATACATTTTAGTGCTTTAGGAATGGGAAAAAATATTTTTCAACTTACCATATGTTTGCTTAAGAAAACAACTGTGCAAACCAAGAAGAAAGGGGTTGATGTATGGGCCGTGAAGTTGGCAGTATTAAAAGCTGCGGATGTTTTGGCAGGTATAATGTTGTGTGTCGGCATGGCAATTCCAACACTTGAAATAAAAACAAAGAGGTTGCACGAAAACCTTTTACAAGTTAGAACATACTCCTGCCTCTTAAGTGATGAGGAGGTGCATTACAGGTAGCAGGCAAAGCTCAGAAAACTCTGCCGTGTTTTGTTTGGTGTCTGCTGTTGTCTTCATCACCTGGGTACGTGAGTGCCCCCAGGAGCGCGGTAACTTGCCTGGCTGCCCGCTCTCAGTTATTGCTCGTTTTCTTTCTCACGAGAGAAGCCGCAGAGATGCTGAAGATGCTGTTTGAACTTTTCAAAAATGTTGGTTTTGCTCAGGAACTAAGCCTTTACGTGAGCCTGTTTTCCCTTTTGTCACGTTCTGTGGATAATTTAGTCTCCTCTCCTAGCGGCGTAGTAAATGTTGATGTTGTATTGTGGGCAATATCAGATGATACCGGCTTCTGACTATCTGTTAGGGGCTGAGATCATTTTGGTTTTGAAATCAGTGGTAAAGCTCCCATTGAAACCAGCAGGCGTATTCCGCTCAGGTTCTCCTTTGCTGCTGTGCGCTTTCCCCAAACATCTGGAAACGAGAACTTTGGAGTTGGAAGCTAACCTGTGCCTCGGCTGAGGAATGCGGTCAGACCTTCCCGGGGCAGCTCCTGCACCTCATCACAGCCGGGCCTGATGCCCCGTGCCGGGCCTCACGCGGAGGGCGACGTGGGGCCCTTCCAGCCCAGCAGCCGGGCGGCACGGCCCCGCTCTGCTCCTGGTCTCGGCTCCCGCTCTGCTGAGGCGGGGAGCGGCTCTGCTTTGCCTCCGCTGGAGGAGGGACGCCTGGCCGGCTGCCGTGCGATGGTGGCACAGCAAAGGCTATCGAGTGTCCAGCTCGTTTCACACAAACCACACGCAGAGAGCAAAGGACGGAGTGGTTTGAAATCTAACCCAAATCACGGTTGTTGGAGATTACGTTGTCCCAGACATGCTGCGTTACACAGCCCCGGCACGCCGGGACTTCGGGGCTGGGCCCCGTCAGCAGGGTAAAGCAGCACGCAGAGCAAGGGAGGTGAGGGGAGGCCGGTGCAGGGAGGTAAGCAAGAATTCACACCAAATTCCTGACGCAGAACATTAATGATACGAGTCACAAGCTTGGCCTTTGTACCTTTTTTTTGTCTGAGCAGAGAGGGCAGGACAAGTGCCTATAAAAGTGGTTATTCAGTTGTATTTTGCACAGTCTGGGATGCGATGGATATTGCTGTGGGCTGACACAAGCACCAGCGCTTACATTCAGGTGTCCCAGCTGTTTGCACAGGGTCACGGATGGAGGAGAGCGTGGTAGCTGGGAAGCAGGGTTTGGTTTCTTTTCTGCCACAGGCTTCCTACGGGACCACAGGTGGATCACGAAGCTCTGCATCCTCCTGACTCCTCGGCCCTGCCTAGACTGGGGGCAGTGGGGGCCATTGGAATTCTGTCTCCCCCAGTGTGGAGCAATTCCTGGAAAAAGGATCTGGGAAAGGCCTTTTGGCATCACTGCTTTGCTTGTCGTGCAGGTTGCCCCAGTGCAGCTGGCCTTGCAGGGAGAGCTGCATGGCAGAGGGCTTGCTAGGGGTGGTGTGTGCCCGCGTGGGTCGTTGCTGGTGGTACCTCTCCTCCTCCTCCTCCCCGGGACCCCCTGCACTGGGACTCAGGTGCTGTCGCTGGCTGCGGGGGCAAGAGACCGGGAGTTGCTGCTGGTTCCCTGGTGCAGGGCGTGCCCCATGCAACACGTCACTGGTTTTTACATCAACGCGAGGTGCTCCCCCAAATAGCAGAGACTTACTTGGAAGTGCTGTTCAGCTGCCTCCCCAAGGATGCTACACAGAGCACTGGTCCATGGGCAGCAGCGTGAGCGGGCTCGGACCTCGAGGAGATCTGGGATTTATCAGGCCGCAGGAGCCCATCTCTGGCTCTGTTCAGCATTTCTCCTGCCTCTGCCTTTTCCCTTTTGGGTGGCTCAGCAGGTCTCCACTTGGCCGGTGCCACAGCACCTTTGTGGCTCAGGACCCCTGAGCTGGGGCTTGTGACTCTGCCATTGGCAGCAGCTGGCGAGCAGCTCCTGGGGCAGGTAGCCGGGGCGGCCATGGGCACCCGCTGAGCCCGGGGTGCAGGTGGTCATGCGACACCCTTATTCTGCTCTGCCCGCAGCAGAGCTGGGCCAGCGATTTGATATTGAAGCTTTCCAGGTGTATACTTCTACCCAGTGAATATTTAAATATTTAAATAAATACAGGAAAATAGGTTATGGAAGAGAAGGCTGAGATGCCTTCTAGGGACTGAAACACTCCTCCAGGGCAGCAGTTGAAGCGTGTCCTGAGTTAGATGCAAAAAGAGCAAAACATCCCTCACCGTGGCTAAAAGGCTAAATCCCATATCGGTGCCTTGAAAAACCACAGTCTGAGAAGGTGACTTTACTCAAGTGCCTGAGACCACTCGTTGTCCCAGTGCCTGGGCCCAGGCCTGACGAGGCACGAAATCTCCCTGGTGCTGGGGACGGTAGCGGACAGAGGAACAACAAATACTTGTATGTTGTGAAGCGCTGCAGTCGCTGGCTGCAATGGTATATACAACCATCAGTAGACCACAGGGGGAAAAAAAAGAAAATTAGAATTTGTGCAGCTTAGATTTTTAATAATTACAGATTAATTAGAGCTTAAGTTTTATTAATTAAGATTGGTTTGCTCTCCTAGCTCATGCAAATTTGAATTAATGTCTGCATGTGTTTTTTTCTTTAAGAACGTAAATTGTTCATGTTTGATGTACACCTGTGAATACACTTTGTAAAATGTTTCCAGTTAGTTTAATGACTGCGGTCGATATTTAGGGAATCCCATTTTGGCCAAGAACAGAAGAATGGAGCTATAGTCAGGCCTAGGGAATATGTCAGAACAACGTTCGTCTCACGGATATACCTGAAATTGATTTATAATAGCAATATATAAGAAATTAGATGAAGCCATGAGTATTCATGAAGTTTGCAGACGGATAATAGTAATCTGTCAACAGCTGTGGTATAGGTCTGGAAGTGAACCCTAAGATAAGTTTGTATTAGATGAGCAGCAGCTCCCATGTGGTTCGGGCTAAGACATGCCTTAAAGAGCCATTTTGTGCCACGTGGAGATGGGGAGAGGCGTTTCAGCCACTCCAGAGAGATTGCAAGAACATGAAGAGGTGGGGTATGTTCCCCTACCCGTCCTTCTGTCCACAGCAGGCTGCAATTTAGTTTCTCCTAATCTCTCTCAAGAAAGAGGAGAAGAACCCTTGGTGCTCACCCTGCAGAGATGAGAGGTGCACAGAGCAGCCACTCTTCAGCTGCCGCCTGAACTGGTGGACACGGGGGTTGTGGGAGGGCGCAGCGGTGATGCCAAGTGCTTGGGGTGCTTCTGTGCTCACTTCTGCAAAGACTTAAACCACCAGCAGCATGGTTACTCTGCCCAGCGTGTCCCTTGCAGCCACCAAATGCAGTGGTCTCCTCTTTCCCAGCCCTCCCCTGCCCCCTCCGAGCTCCCCTGCAGAGCCCATGAGCTCCCGAGCACCACGGGGGTGCTCCTCCGGGGCGCCCCATTTCACACAGCCCCGGGAGACTGGACGCAGGGGGCAGGAGGGGCTGCACCTTGAAGTATTTGGTCCATTTTACTTCTTCTCATCTCCAAAGCTGATTTCCGGGATAAATTTTAGAATTTGAGAGCAATTTTACCTTATTATAGGCATTTCTCTGGCTTGATATTGAATCCCAGGTGATGTGATGTTGAAGGATCAAATACATTGCAAATTATGGCAATAATATTGGCTCCTATACCTATTTTCATGTGCTTTCTGTCCTTCCTTAAAATCCACCTCCTGACCTTTCCTGCGTTTCCTTTGCAGGGTCCCTCGGGACAGCCGGTCGGGTTTGTAACCAAACCTCCCGCGGCATGGACAGCTGTGAAGTGATGTGCTGCGGGAGAGGCTACGACACCTCCCGCGTCAGCAGAATGACAAAATGCGAGTGCAAATTCCACTGGTGCTGTGCTGTGCGCTGCCAGGACTGCCTAGAAGTGGTAGATATTCACACCTGCAAAGCGCCGAAGAGCGCTGGCTGGATCTCCCGGACATGATGCACAGGCTGCTGATGCTTGAGGGCCACCGCCTTTGCCCTTCCTGGTCCATGCAGGGAATGTGTCCGAGGTCTTCTCTACTTCTATGCCAGTTTTGCCTTTGTCTTTCGTTGCACAGAAGCTGCTGAATAATTAATACAAACTCTGCAGCATTTACTTCCCATTTCTGCATGACAGTGTTGCTGCAGAGTTGTCCGTGCATAAACTGATGCAGCTCTGGAAGGCCGTACTTCTGGCGGGACTCTTCCAACCAACACGCAGCTGTCCTCCGGACTCCGTGTGACAACTCGTTCCCGTCATCAGGAACACAGCAAGACACAAAGATGGGGCATTTTGTACAAGACCACCACCACCAACTGCATGGGCTGAGCTTGCTCAAGCATCTTCCAAAGGATCTTGTGCTGGCCACAGTCGTGCCCTGGATACTGAAGTGCTCGGGAGTTTGAGCACTGGTTGGTGATTCCTCCACGAGAGAAAATCGGGGGCCAGGCTGGGTGAAAGGCTTTACCCGCAGGGGAGTTTGTCCATCCCCGGTGGACTGGAGTTTGCAGTGAGGTGGCCACCTGAGGCCACCCTGGCCACCGTTATCGTGCTGCGGCTTCCCGTGGGGCAGAAACTGGCCCACGGCAAAAAGCAAAGGAAACTGCAGGAGATGTATTCAACCACAACATTTTCATAAACTATTGAAGACTCAAAGCAAACGTCTTAGTTATGTATTTGTGAAAACTTGCCTTAAAAGCTTCTAAAAGGTCATTAATATTAACTGCTGAGGTTTTTTGTGGTCTGAAGGATTAAAGAGAAGATATTTGTTTCTCAGCTTAGTGAGAGCTGGGTATAGGACACTCAACTACCTGAGGATAAAGTTTCCTATTTTTCACTTACTGAATAAGCAGAAAAATGTTTGCAGAAAGCTGATGGGAAATACCTTGTCTCAGTAATGATTGGGTTTCTAAAGAACCTATCAACTTCTATGTTCTTTTAAATTTAATAAATATCTATTACATCTGTTCAGAATGATACTTTCCATTCAGATGGGGACTTCCAAATGAGATTTTTCACTGAATACTTTCTGCAAAAACTTACACCTATGACTAAGGGCGCACTGGCCTCTGATGGAGACCGTCACAGGTTGCACCAGGTCCGTAGGCTGGGCGGGGATCAGCACAAGACAACAAAGGACTGGAAAGATGTGCAGGCTCACGAGGCCCAGAAATCGCAGCCTCACGGGAGAGGAGCTGGCTCAGCGAGGGACCAGCCGTCTCACCTCCGAGCAGAGGCCGGCAAATGAGCCAAGACGAAAGATGGGGCCTGTGCCGATAAGGCTAATAAGGCTCTGGAAAAGCACCGATGAAGTGCAGAGACAGGCAAGGTAATGAAAAAATAATGTAGGAAAAGGAGGTTGAATGGGTGATAGAACATATTGTGGATGCAGGTAAAATTTCCATATGAAAATGAAAAATTGTGGAGGAACCTTAGCGGGTACAAACAGTGCGTGAAAAAGTAATATATGAGTAGCATACCATGGCAATAACGTGAGTACTCTGGTTCTGGCGGTTTTTTTTTAAAGAATATTTTAAAAGAATGGGATTTTTTTTGCATTCAGTGGTCTTTGGAGAGCAGTCATTTACATCTGAAATGCTTTGGACCAAGTTTGTATCATTAAAATGGGCAAGTCATCTCCAGAAGGCACAGCTGGCATTAAGAGATTAGGAGGATCCAGAAAGGTATTTATTTGGACAATAAGATAATGTTTCAGTTGCTGTTCACAGCACTAATATAAAGATCAGGGCTAGAAGTAAGAATAATTACGCTTCTGGGTATAAACCAGCTGCTGGTGGGAAGGGCCCTGTATGCCTGTTAGTGCACACGCAGTGCGTATGGACGGGTACGCGTTCAGCTCCGCGGTTCGACTCGGGGCCTCGTTGCTGCCGGCAATTCTGGCTCTGGGCTGGAGAAGGACAATTTCACACCTAATTGTATTTAAAGGTAAGCCCCCAAGTAGAATTTTTATTAGGGTTTCATTGTGAAATTAAATCTGCTTGTAGTTCGCAGCCTGAGCAATATCACATTTTAAGCCTTAAAGAACTTAAAAGCAGTATAATATTTTAAATTTTTTTTGTACCAAGCGTCTTGAAAGATTCAGGGACCCTTTGAGCAGTCTACAAATTCACCATGTAATAATGCAGAAAATATTTCAATGTTCTGGAACAAAGGAAGCCTCAGTCTTGCAATGGAACTTGTGCTAGGAGGTTGAATAAAAGGTAATGAAATCAGATCGCTTCTTAACTCCATCATTTGGTTAATACATCAGAAAACAAACGCACCTAAATTCTGCAGTCCCAGGTGAAGTGTTTTGGCGTCGTTGTATTAAAGGTGGAACTTTTATTCCCCGACCTGGCCCTCCTCCACCCAGGTACGTCTTCTTGCTCCAGGCTTCCCCCTGGTCGCAGGGCCCTGTGGTTCCTGAAGGCTGGCGTCACCAGTACGACCAGGAAGGTGGTGGCATTGAGCACCTTGGCCTTTTTGGTGTCCTTTGTCACCAGATCCCCGCCCCGTTTAGCAGTGGGCCCGCCAAAGGAGCACAGCAGGCTGCATTTTCTATTCCATGCCAAGTGCCGCATTAATAAGCTGCAATGCAACCCCCCCCCCAACCCCACTTCACCAGAGGAAAACCAGACTATTCCGCAGCACAACAAATGTGGAACAGCTGAGCCGGCCAATTATTTGATTACATTTTTTGCTGTATTTATGATTTTTTTTTTTAAAGAAAAGAGCTCAAGGTAGGCTTCTTACAGCTGTAAGCATTTCTGCTGCCTCCTCCATGAAGAAAGCACTCCTGGGAGCTTTTGCCCTTTCTTAGTGGGAAAAGATGCTCAGCAGTGTAAATATTGCTAGGAGAGGCACCTCCTCGACCTTCAGCTACTCAAATAAAGAAAAAAAAAAGGGGGGGGTATAAAAGAAGAAACAGAAATCAGGCAAGGCAAGTGAAATAATCCTGTATTTTGTTCTATGGAATAAATTTATACATGTATTTAGTCACGAAGAGGAAACAGCTGTCCCTAGGTAGACACTTTAGTGTCAGAATAATGTTAGCTGAGGCAAAAGGTTGTAGGATAATTTTTTTTAAAATATGCAGTCCAATTTTCTTGAGGGAGTTCCCTTTACTTTTGCTGCATGAAATCAGAATCTGAAATGCTATTAGCCTGCCAAGCTTTTTTGGGATTGCTCCCTCCCCGCTATTTTCTTTTTTAGCAAGCTTAACCCTAAAAAGCACGCTGACCTGTTTTAGGAGAAATCTCATGAAAAAAAGTATCATTTTCTTTTACCTCATGGAAGATGGGGAATGACTTTTAGGAACGGTGGTGGATGTTAGGGCATGTGGGTATTGTAGCTCGAGAGACAATTGTTGTGTTGCTGCTTTTTTTCCCTGCAAAACTAAACCCAATTTGTGCATCGCACCCTTGTGTAACCTTCTTTGCAGATGTGAATTAGAAATAAAATACGGCATTTCTGGTGCTGTGCTGCACAGCTGCTGAGGGGCATCCAGCCTGGATGCGTTAGGCAGGCAGGCAGGCAGGCAGGCAGGCAGCCGGCGGTCCCTGCCTGCAGGCTTCGTGCCCAGCCTCTCGCAGGACTCGGCGCCTGGTGGCAAAGGGGAAATGAGCGTTGTACTGGGGATTAGTGAAGGTCGCACAGCTTTTGGGCTGGGGAGGGTGCTTTCGCCGGGGAAAAAATAGCTCTTAATGCAGTGTGGCAGCACGAAGCGTACCAACGCTTGCTCACCTCTGTGGGTTCTGCCCCATGCTCTTAGGAAGGGCTACAGCCTTCGTGTGCAGGCGAAGGCCACCTCTGAGGGCAGCGGTGGCTTTGTGGTCACATGTAAGAGCCTGCAGGTTCCTCCTGCCACTTCAAATGACGCAAATGAACTTGTATTATTATCCGAAAGACAGCAGCAGTTCATGGGCTGTAATCACAAACGTTTTGGTTTTTTTTGTAACAGCTCATTTGCCTGATTAAATGGATACAACTTCATAACGCAAGATCTTCTCTTGTGTGAACGAAGCAAACGTATATGAGTTAACATCTAGCCTGCTCCTCCTCCGCTGTTCCGGGGGTGCCTCTCTGCCCCCTCTGCAGTGGGAACCAGGCGGTGGCCCACGGGGCCGGGGGCTCCCTCACACGCCGTGCCTGAACTAGAGCCGCGGAGGTTTTCAAGCCCTCAACAACAGCCTTCCCTAGGTGCAGCACTCGCCTCTCCGAGTGTGGCCCTCGCCTTGGAGCAGCCCTAAATCTGCCCGGTGGGAGGGCCAGAAGGTGGCCAGCCTGACCTACCTGACACTCCCGGGCTTCTCTCCTTTTTTGTTCTATGCAGGTTACGGTGTAAAGAGAGAGCGTGCATCCAAATTATATTAGGTTGTCTTTGAAGAAAAAAACAGGAGCTGTGAACATTTGGAGCTTAAAAGCCCCTCCTCCATAAATCTGCAAACTGAAGATTCGGATGAGTTATTATCTGAAGCAGATTTCCAGAAGGCTCATCTCCGCACTAAGCCAGAGGCTTTCCGTCATTATAATCACGGGCTGTGCTCGCCTTTTGATCTAAGCCACGCTGAACTTCACAGGAAACATGTCAGAGGCAGAAAAGCCTAAGGCAACACTCCGCCCGATGAAAAAAAAAATCCTTTTGTCTGACTTGCTTAGTCTCCCAGATGCCTAGAATTATAATTAAAGCTAAAGAGATATTTTCTAGATAAAAGCCATGGCTCATGGCTGCGTATAAGGGAGATGGATACTAGAAACAGTAGAAATAGAATTGCATAAAGATATTTTTGAGTTCCTAAAAGTTCCCTATAGTTCAAGGGAAGGATCTGATTCTTCCAGGAGTTAAGCGTTCCTTTTTATCAGATTATTACAGACAGTAATTCCCACGTTGATCATAATTCACATTATCTCTTCTTCTAACAGTAGGCCAAAGTACTACCCTGGCTGCTGACAAACACGGACATTTGTATATAGCTAGGTACACACTGATAGGCAAACACATTTATATATTAGGACTGTTAATCGCAGCAATTTGTTCTTTTGAAATGTAGGATATATATAAATGACCTTTGAAAGGTTTTTGAGGTGGCTGGGAATAAGCGACACAAAGCAGCACAGGACACCAAGAGCTGATCCTTCTGATTTTCACCAACCTTAAATAACTCCGACAGCGCTGCTGTGAGGCAAACGGATACGATGATCCCTAGTTTTACAGCTAGGGATACACAGGAGCACCCGCTGTGAAGGTGTTCTCTGTGGCTCTTCTGGCAATTCAGAGGCAAAGCCGAGAACACAAATACTGGCCCATTTCACACTTCCACATGCTGTCCGCTAGCAACCCACTACCTCTCATCTTATGCCACATCCCACATTAAATGTAAGCCATACCAATTTCAACATTACAGTGAATTGTTTTGCAGGAATAACGGCCGGAGATGAAAAACCCGTATGGAAACCCCCACAGCGACACACCTCACCGGTTTTGCCATTTAGCCATGGGCTCTCTGATCTTCTACCTCCTCCCCTCAGGTCTCTTTCTTACAGCTGATTTCTCCTGGTGTGAGGCTGCCTTTTTTCCTCACAGCACAGCAGTGTTTGCTTTAATGCAGTACCATTGCTCACTTGGACAAAAATCTTTCTTCTACGAAGACTAGCGTATCTGTGATCAAGAGGGCAAAAAAATAACGCATCTCCTGCTGCTAAGAAACATTTTCCTTTTACACCAGTTCCAATAATGGGAGTTTTGTCTTTGCTCAGTCATTTCCTCATTGCTAAACAAACTTATCTGCTGGTGATCACAGTCCCTCAAGCTGCTCAGCGTTTTTAGAAGAACCGCACAGATGAACTGGCAAAGTGGCCTTTTTGATCTGCTGCGGTGGGTTTATGCTTCCTTACCTGGGAGAGGAGTTGAAAAAAAAAAAATCTCATCCTTGAGGCATTTGTAAGGATGCACTTTCAATTCTTGACAGCCAGGCCTACTTACTTCAATTTCCAGATCAAATTCTTGATCTTAGAGCTGGCCTCGTGCATTAGCAGAGGCGTCTGCGGGAAGTTTCCATCTACAGCAGCTAAGTTAGTTAGTTACAAATGAATACTTTGTCTGAACCGCTCACAGCACAAGGGTAAGATTCCCTGAGGTAAGCACTAATGACGGAACACCAGCTTCTCTGTTAATTGTGCATGAACCAACACCAGTTTTGCTAATGAGCTTCTGGTCTCAAGCAACAGTTTGTAATGCTGATGTTTAACCTGTTCAGAAAAAAGTATCTGCTTTTTCATACTTGAAAAATACTAGTAATGCAATAAAAACTCAGCAAGAAATACGTAAGAGCATGAATGTAATGATCAGTCACTACAGGTAAATTTGTCTTCAGTGCTCTGCCATTACTTAGGCTCTGTTCTGTAGACAGAGAACAACGCGTGGAGCTTCTGGAGGCACGGTGTGAGGAAAAACTGTCAAGTACATGGACTTTTTGAAAATTCAATGAGGATGTAACTGACCTCTGCGCAGGGATGGGAATCAGAAGCCCAGGGTGCCATCCAAACTGCCTGGAGAGCCTAAAGCTGCTTTAAGCAAGAGCTTTAACTGTCTAGAAGCCTTGTCTAGACTGTCTGTAGTGGTGAGGGCTCCACCCTAATTGAACTCTGTAAAAAAAGGCAGTGATACCATTGCTTAATTGTAAAGTTATTAGTGTTTTTCATTAACTGAACGGAAAGCCAAAGCCTAGCTGTGGTGAAGCAGATACGCCACACATGTTTAACAACACAAAGTACAATCTGAGCTTTGAAGAAGCAGCCAAAAGACAGCGATGCTGCAATACACAAAAAGTTTATTTTTAAGTTTTTCTTTTCTGAAGGCAAAATATAATAGAACCTAACATCAATGTATTTTGTACAACAAAACAGTTTTTATATGAGAACAGACAATCCATGAAGAGTTTTTAAGTCTTAGAACTGCTTCCCTTTTTTATCATGCTTTCTTGTGGTCAACAAAAAGTTGGCACAGAAGATGTCATGGCAGTCAGTCAGCGGGCGTGCTCCCTCAGATCCTCGTCAGCTGGTGCCACAGGCTGGAGGGCAGGATACTTTCTACTTTTTCCATCACAAAATTTAAAGGGGCAAAGAGGGTGCTGAGAAACTGCAAAGAAACCAGATATACATTCAGATCAAAATCCAGGAGACAATACACCTCAAGAGAAAGCTGTCCAATATGACAAGAAACTCTTGCTGTGTTCTCTGTAAAATCCTGCAGCATGACAAAAGTTACATACTTCACGTACAAAGACTTTCTTTCTGCCAGATTCTGAGCCTTGCATATATACAGATTTCTGGATTTTGCAGTAAAAAAAGGCAAGGGCCTCATTTTTATGAAGATCAGAGTGATGAACTACAGAATCTCACATCCTAGATTCAGGCTCACACTGAGGCCACTAAAAGCTCAACCCAAAACCTACTGGAGGGGAAGAGAGGCTTTTTCATCACGGCAGAATCTGCCAGACCACCTCTCAGAGACAAAAAGCATGTCTTTAGATTCAGGTTTAAAATGGTTCTGGGTTATCTATAGATCTGCTATATACACTGAGACACCACTAACTGGAATTTATCTTAACCTCCTCCCTCTATTACAGAACACAGTTGGCAATGTTGAAAGAGGTTTCAATATAGTAATGTTAGGACAGGCATATGTGACAAAAATTAAGCAAATAGAGACTATTTGATCACAGGAAAAAAAACACTGCCAGCGACACATCTCAGAACTCAAATATTCAAAGCACTCCTAAAATGCTGGGAAATACTTATTAACTGTGCTTGGCCTTAATTGCAATTCCACCATACACATTACATACAGTTATGTTGGGGCCCTATACGTGTATGGGAGAGTACAATAATATGCAAAGTCAGCCACCTTGACTGCGAACCCCATGGCTCCTAACCGTTTAGGCTAATGCGACTTCGCTAAGAAGAAATAGTTCTGTTTGGAACCGATCGGCAAAGAGCCGCGAGAGGTTTGTGTTTCGGTTAATGCTCTGCAGTCAGCACAAAACAGATAAACTCCGCTTACTGCACTGATGTGTATATTAAGTCTGCTTGGCAGGTCAGTATTAAAGCAAATCTGGTGCTGGATGTGTTCTCTTTTTGCCCTAAAAGAACTCTCTCTCGTGACAAAAGAGACATCAGACTTTATACATAAACGCACTTACATCCCTTTTCATGTTCTGAATTTGTCCCATGTATCTTTAGGCACTTAAAGAATGCAGACGTGGGGATCTGGTCCCCCTGTAGTCACTGAAGAGAACTAAGCACTTCCAGAGAGTAATTCTATGCATCCCAGGCCCAGAACCACCCTCTGAAATTGTCTCTTCCCTCTCCACCCCCAGCTGCGGAGGGAGCTGGGACGGCTAGGGTCTGCCTTCTCCCGTGAAGCAAGGAGGGCTGCGGCACAGTGCGGGGTGCTGGCCTGCCCCAGCCATGCTCCTGAGCGGCTAGCACAGCTCCTGACACAGTCCTGGCCCGTGCCTGTTCGTCTCTCCTCAACAAAGCCCCGGCAGAGTCGGGGGACAGCTCCCAGCAGCCAGCGAGGACGGGCCGTCCCGCCTTTGAAGGGAGGAGAGGTTAGAGGTACAGACGTGGACTGCGATGTGTCGCTTGCCTTTGGAGCCACAGAACAAACAATATCTCACCACTTAATCCAGATATGTCCTTGCTCTCTTAGGCTCCTAAGTATCTAAAGTATGAAAAATACAATTTCAAAAATTGTTACAGGTCTGTGTGCTGCTGAAACACAGCTATATGTGGCAAATGTATTTAAAACATTTCAAAATTTCAATATCCAACAGCCAGAGATTATAACCATTTCATGGGATCAAGCAAGAAAATACCTGTAAGCAGCTTCACTGCTTACCAAAATGGGCTCTGTGCAGAGTTTAACTGTAAAAATGTATGATGTTTATGATGCTTACGCATTTTAAAGGCAATAGTAAGCATTCAAATTCTTTTTTTTCCTCTTGGACATGTTTGTATACAATACAGACACTACATCATGGACAACCTGTGCATCATGGGAAAACAGCTGACACCATCACTGGTAATGAGATTTTGTTGTAAGGGCAGGCCGAAGAAAAAACTTCTAACTGAAGCTGAACAGAGTACTTCAGTTGTAGGGCTAAAGGTCAAGCTGTATAACATGAATCGCAGCTGAATTAACGTAACGCTGACTTACCTAATCTTAGAGTTTGCTATTACTATTTCAAGTGGCTTGGGCCAAGTAGAAGCATTCCCTCTGGTTAAGCTGGGAACCGTTTAAATAAATATGTCCCTTTAATTTTGCCAAATGCAAAAGGCTCACTAGAGGATATTTTCTGCTCTTTGAGTAGCACTTGATCTATGTGGTAAGCTTGCACCATCACATTTACTTGGATGAAACTCAGGTTTGTAACCAGTGCAGATCACATGCTTGTTAAATCAATGACACAATAATAATTTGCCTGACAGTAAGTTTTATTCCAGTTCGTAGGAATTTTGTTGCTGAAGTAGTTGATTGTATCCTATAACAAACTCAGCAAAGTATCTGTAGCTTAAAACGAGCCAAGTTTTTCTCCACCTGGAAAATTAGTTGGTCTACAAAATACATTTACATTCATGGATACCAAAGCCTGGCTTCACTGAAGTCCAAGCAAAACCTTTGCTGACAGCAAGAGGTTCAGGATGCCACCTACTCTCTTGTACAAGCCCATGTAAACAACATCGGTGCCGGGGCAACCTGGCCCTTGGAAACCTCCTGGTGCTCCTGTCCTCAGACACCACTGGCAGATGCCTATCCAGCTTGTCTGTCACATGGTAGCACTCAGGAGGGCTTAGTCTGCGTGATATGTTTGTGGTTTGGGGTTTTTTATTTTTATTTTTTTACCTTTCCTTTTGACACTGACTGTTTTTTTCCACACGGAACAGAAAAAACAGCACCAGCAGTAGAGTAAGAATTCAGGGTGGCAGAACTGGTGATGGGAGACCTGTAAAAAGTTTGCTATTATTTTCTATTTTAAAAGAAAACTGGCAGCCTGGCTATTTCAAAGCTGGCAGAAAGCAGCTTTCTGGGAGCACCTTCTGAATAGCACCACTTGATTAAAACAGATATGCAAAAGTATCTTTTCAAGCTTTTCCACTGTGTAGTTGGTGTTTGCATGGAGGAACTGACTATTTATTGCTCCGTCCCTGTGATCGGACCTACACGTTCCCTGCCTCAGCATCTGTAGAGGTCCAAGCAGATGAAATATCTCCCTGGGCAAACCTGCTTGCTGAACTGAGGTCTCATCCATCATACAGGAAAAAATGGAACAGATTATATCAGTTACCTCAGGCAAACAAAGGAATCAAATCAGAGAAAAATTAGTCTTTCTGAAGTTTCCCTCATTTTAAAAAAATTAACTAGGCACTACGCTTTCAGACAGAACTGTTGACTCCAATTCTATAGTGACCCCCTTGTTAATACAACTCTCCGTTTTCTTAAAGATACGTTCTTATTGCTACTATGTTACGAAAGGACCTGCCCTTACATATTTTCAGCAATTTCCCAGATATTGTTATATTTCTGCATGGCAATGAGAGAAATTCAATACTACCAACACTGTGCTGACCATTTTATCCAAGCCATGCAATCAGAAGTTTGTTCTGCCTGTATTCATATGTTTAGTCACCTCCGAAAGCCTTTTGTTAGAAAGCCTAGCAAAAATTAAAACCACAAGCTATGAACATGCTTCTCCCTAACCGAGTGAAAATGCTAAGATCTACTGCCATTTTAAGGTTACTTATATTCAGTTCGACAAAACAATCAAAGAAGTGGATTCTTTCAGTTTCCTTATGGGAAGAATCAAGCTTACTTCCAGGTACAACATTACAGAATTGGCTGGATGCAGTTGGGAATATCTAAACTTGCTGCTGAACTGGCAGGCAGCGTTCAGAGCAGGTTCGGGCTCTAAAACCTGGGTGCACTGATGGAGCCTGGTGAATTCCATCCTACGCTGAACCTCCCAGAAGAGGAAAGTAGCTTTAAAATACCTTTGACTTCTGCATCCAGCGGGGGAGCGCGGGCTGCCCTAAGGGACTGGCACAGGCCACCTTTGGCAGTCTCACACGTGGAAGAGGTCCTCAGCATTTCAAGGGCTTTTTCTGCCTTGAAGAACCCACTGTCTGGGTTAATGGGCTATGGAAAAGGTGCAAGAAGATGCTGCCTGGAGGACAGGTCAAAGCCAGTTTGCAACACCCAATCCAATCACGCTAACCTATTCAGTTTTTGTGAAATATGGTAAATACCAATTTGCAGTAACATAAGCCTGGGCCACGATGGCAATATTACATCTGTGCAATGCTTTTGGGATTGGCAGGCTTAAGAGAAGGAGTAATTTTGACCTATTAAAATTAAAGCATATGTGCACAGTGTCACAATGTACCACATCACAATGAGTACCAACCATACAGGAATAGGTAATTCAATGCACATAACCACAGCAACAGTCGGCACATTCATCTTTTAGCTATTTATGAAATTAGTTATTTATGAAACAATCTTCCCTAAAACTGAAAGGGAAGAGCCAGGGCTGGCCAACCTCTTCTGTTCTGACACAGCTGCATTTCAAAGAAATGTCTGCCATGATTTTCTTCAATATCTCATACACCTGGGCTACTTTTCCCAGAGGAGACAACAAAATGAGGCTTCTGAATCAAAACCCTTCTATGAGCTACTAAATGAATGTCACAGGCTTAAATTCTACCCTTCCCATGTACAACAAAAACTCAGCTGTTACATGCAGTGGTTTATGAAGATTAAGATATAGCTAAAACAAGTCACAATACATGTTAAGTGACACACCAACTGCATCCATACAGGTTCAGAGATCTTGAGTAATCTTGCCAACTTTATGCACGTAACGCAGCCCACCTTTCAATTCTATTCGTCTGTGCTTATTTTACTAACTAGGAGCTTTACCTGCTCCGATACGCAGAACTTAATAACCACGTACAGAGTCTTGGGGTATCCGTTCTATTAACGTCAGTGACAGCTGCACTTACACATCAGGGAAACAGATCCTTCTGGTCTGACTCTGCTCCCCAAATGGCTTTGGAACCTGCAAGCTCCAAATCATGGAGAAACAACTACTAACACACTGTCAGTGTCACTTCTGCTCTCTCTGTTTCATTGCACTCAGCCACCAAAGCCAGGTGAGTTAAGCCCATGCAAACACGCTACCAGTTCTCTCCAATTCCAGTAGCTCACTTCCTGTAGCAGGAGCACTAAGTACAAAACCTCACCATGCTGCCCGCTTGAGATATATTCTTTGCTCAGGATACAAGGCTGACAAGCACAGGAACAAGGCTAACAAACAGGGACAGATTTGGGGTCATTAAACTGTGACAGTATCAGAAAACTTCTGATTACATTGAAAAAGCCCTCGAACAAAGATCATGCATTTCAACGACTTAAAGAAAAAAGCACAAAAAAAGCTCTACTAAGAAGCTTAAGATCACATGCCTGAGTTACACACCTATTGTCAACCAAATGCCTATGTATACACTCAAGAAACAAGAGAAAGTAATAGTATTTCAGGTATGTTTCAGCACTTTTTGCTGACAGAAGTGGTATCTTTTGCTACAGCTAATCTAATTTTCTGTCTTCTAGAGCTAATGAAAGAAAATTCTTGATGCAAGAACTGTTGCTGTACCAGATCTCTAGAGCTGGTCACCTGCATAGGGAGTCTCTCACCATTTGCAAAGGAGTTTGAGAAAGTACTTACAGTCTGGAATTTTTCAAAGCCTTTCAAGCCTTGCCTCCTCCACCCCAGCCCCTATGCCTCCCAGATCAAAAGCACCAAAGACATTAAAAACAAGCCCAGGAGGCTATTTTGGAAACACAAGACCTATAAGAGATATAAATATATTTGAGAAAATATATTATAACAGAGGATATTCAGTATTTCTTGGAGAAGGAGACAGCTTTTTTTATTATCCTAGAATTTTTCTGTAAGTGGATTTTTCATATCCTAGCACACTGGAGCAGTGATGTTCTTGGTTGTGCAAAGAAAAAAGCATGTTTTAGCATAATTCGTGGCCCTTCCCCCGTGTCCTCCAAAATTTATTAAACCTTGGTGGCTTAAAAAAGCAGAATTAGCAGAGACTTCCCTGGATATAGTTAAGAAAAGTTATGAGGGAAATATTGAGACTACTTCCTTCATGGCAGTTTGGGGAAGGAACGCAGAGATTTGCCCTGGTTAACAGTACACTCTCTGTCTGCTCATCCCAATAGTTTCTATTGCACTGGAAAGCATGGCACAGTCATTATGGCTCTACACAAAATAGAGGGGTCTGCAAACCATTATTAGTTTATTTTATTGGATTATATATGAAAACACAGATATTCCCTTCTCCCACCAAGCCTTTTTTGGCAAAACCACAAGAGATCTAGCCTAACAAAAGAGCCATATAAACCAGAGAAGACAGCCAGTAGTGTGTTTTACTGATTAGCTCCCTTAACAGTTGTTCAAATGTCCCCCTGCTCAGACATCTCTTGATGTTTTATTTACGCTACTGAATACACAGATATTTAATACCCAGCAATATTTAGCTCAGCTCTTCCTGCATCTGTGTCTTTATTTACCGGAAGAGAGCAGCAGCAGAGAATACTCACAGCTTTTGCGAAGACCCCCATAAGCTCTGGGAACTGATGTGTCAGGAGGGCTAGCATGGCTGTGAAAGAACATAGTCCAGCAGTGAAGAGGATGAAGAAGGGAAGCTCTTTCTTGGGGTAAACTGAAACTTCGTGAAATGCTGTAGAAAAAAAGATGGGACCAGGAATGCATTATACATTAAAAAAAACACAAAACAACAAACCAAAACAAACAAAAAAAACCAAACAAAAAAACCCAAACACACCAAACCAACATTCTTAAGTGGTTTAAACAGCCAGAGACACCCAAAGACGCTTTTGAAAGAAGAAACATATAGAAGGTCTGAAACATCTAAGGTCAACATTATTGTGTCAGTCGTCTCACTGCCAAGTAATTCTCAACTAAAGATCATATTTCTGGCTTACTCTGGTCCTACGTACATGCTACTTTTGCCTTCCTTGTGTCAACACTAATTATAATGCAGCTGGGCAACAACTAACCCCAGAAAACTAACCTACAAATAAAACATCCTTTTTTTTTTTACACAGGTCATTGACTAGCCACGTGGCTGCATGTTTGCTAATGCTGATACACAGCGAGGGCAGAAACAGGCACCCGGGAGCAGCAGTGAGACCAGCCTTGCAGAAGCATGACTGTAGATCGGTTTAAGCAGGCTGCAGAACTACAGCCTTTGTCACAGTAAATTCTGAGGGTTTAAGCTGCAGGACCAAGAAAAGTTATCCTAAAAGTAGAACATATAAACATGTACTTTAAATTAAGATTTTCAGAATTCTCTGTATACTTACAACAATACAACAACTTTTAAAGCGTTAAAACCTGAAATTTAAATTAATAGTGAATTTTTAAGGTGTTTGTTAGTACACACTGAAAGGAATACAGAAATTTCCTTGACTCTGGTATGAAAAATCGTTCACTGTCCTTTGGAGAAACCAGCACTGAGAAGGTTAAAAGGTTCAGAAGAGGATAATGAGTATTTTAGTGGAAGAATATATCCCTTAAACTTTTATGGTGGCTCAGATTCAAGGTGAAAATTTGGCTGGGTTGGCAAAAGGTCTGGTGAACTCTTATCTGTCTGCTTCACTCATTCAGTCCATACAGTCATGATAAATGCAAACTTTGAAACATTTTTTTCTCATACAGGACCAACCTCAAGGCTTCCCATATACTCAAATCCTATGACTATACACACAAAACATCACTCTTCATTTTGCCAACTTTCTTTGCTTCAGTGACCAGCTCTCATCTCATCATACTTGCAGACAACATAAGCGCAGGGTAATCAGCAATGTGACAGGACGATATCCTTGACTGCATTCATCCTGAGTGGAGCGGTTTCCAAAACCAACAGCAGGAATTCATAAGAGTTTAAATTAAAATATTATAAACTAAAAATATGTATGATTTTGGGGTCTGCTAATTCCTTCAGTTTAAAAACACAGATAATTTGCAACTTCTCTTTGATTTAAATTAAATTTAGAGATCGGGAAATATCAGATCATGGACTTTATAAGTCTAAGAATTCTTGTGCTCAGTTTTTTGCCCTTGCTTTTGACACAGGCTCAAACTTGTTCCAGTCTGTTACCCAGTCATGGCAAAAGTTTTGTGATTGATATTTTTCATTTCGATAGCCTATCAGATCTTAGTGTTCTGATACAATTCCAGCTGACTCTCCTTTAAAGCATACGCAATTAAAGGGTGTGGACAGGTATGCAAAACCCCTTTAATCGACCTGCATCTGTCATGGTATGTTAAACCCTTCCCTACTCAAACCCAGGAGATTTTGCAGTGAAAGGCATTTCCCATAACCGCCAGAGCAGAACACGACTGCCTGCACATGCTGTTAAAGAGTCCCTCACTTCTAACATTTGACAAGAACGATTAGTTTTGCATTTAAAAAGAGAATGCTGAGCTATTCTGCATGACTCTGTCATTCCTAAATCTCCTGACGCTCCACCCTCCCCAGCTCAGCATCCCTCTGAGTAAAGCAAGCAGAGCACTCTAAGAGGTGTTGTTATAATTAGGGTGATTATAATGGGGTGGGGAGATACTGTCAGTTGCCAAGGATTTCTGTGTAATATCAGCGAGAATGTACTGTGAAGGAGAGACTCGCAATGAGTGGATTTTCACTGTATTATTCTCACCTAATGTTTACTCACATAGGCTTATAAAAAGTGGCAACACATTTTTCAGCCCAAACCAGAGAGGTTCTGAATGAAAGACTACAGAGAAGGCAAATGCCCTCAAAACCAGCCTTCACAGCAGATGCAGGTTACATTTTACTTTTTCCAGAACAGATTTCTCTTTATTCCTTCTTCAGGATCGAGAAGGTGAGAGAAGAATCTCCTTCCTTGGATCAACTTGCATTTGCCTCCTCTGCCCTGACCCTGCAAACCCCTCCGCACTTGTGTGTGTTCCACTTGTGCTCACACAAAGTCCCACTGACTTCAGTGAGAAAACATGTGGGAATGAAGTAAAACTGCAAGATGGGCTGCTTCGGCTCTTCCTCTGCATTCTTGTGCTTCACTGCACGCACTGCAAGAAGTCCCGTTAGCTTGGACTATAATGATTCCCAAGGGCTGGATCTGTCTTTATATCTGTATCTTGCAGAGCACTGGGAACACCGTTGGCACTTTGCTAATACATGCTATAAACATATATAATAAATGACAGAGGTAACTTCACATCAATCTCTTCATAATAGCGCACATACCATTACACCAAGAGAACCCCTAGACTGCTTTTCAGAAAACGTCAGCATCATCTGTCAGAATAACAGGTGCGTTAATGATCCAGCCGTCCTCAAGCAGGTTTGATCTTGCCTTGGAATTTAAGCAGCTAGTGCGTCTACAAGAGACTAACAAGGCTCTGCCACTGTGCTTTTGGTGTGATGGGATGTTACCCTAGACGAAAGATCAGACATATTTTCCAGTGTCTTGGCAAGATTGAATAGCAAGATCTAACCGATTTATATCTCTTCAGTAATCTCCCTCCCTGTCCCTACACTGTCAACAACAAGAAAAACAGCTCATCATTATGAACTATGGCTAGGAGCTGCCTCTTAACAGTCAGGGGAGCTCCAGAGACTCTCTGTCAACCCGATTATTCTAATCCAGTGTATTCAATTTAAAAGGCATCACCAATGGAGAGCAGTGCTGCAAGACGCAGGTAAACGATTCTTTGACGTCAATGATAAGAAAAGTTGAACGTACATGGTAGTAGTTCTCTATCTGCAGTTTCTGTACAAATAGGGTAAGGGTAGAAAAGATGTCCTTTTTCCAGTGGATAGGGGATCATTCTGAAAGCTGAAAAGAAAACAACACCAAGTTACTGTGAGTGTGGCGGTCACTGGACATACTTACCTATATTTACAATTTTGAAAAACAAACACAGACAAAACATAACATTTATATTTGGTTGCAAACAGCATATAAATTGTTTAATGAAATGCCAAAATATAAAATACAAAATATAAATCTACACTTAGCTTTTAATCCTGCAAACACTTATGTTTATTTTTATTCTTGGGAGAAGGTTCATGAGCGTTAAGTGAGACCACGCTACAAGTACATACATAAATGTTTGCATGATCAGAGCTCATTGTACTTATAATTCCATAGCCAGATTTACACATTTTGTCTTAGGCTTTTAGGCTGAAGAATTTTAAAATTTCAAGAGAAAGAAGTGTATCTGATATAACAGGTATAGCCTACAAAAATGACCAGCCAAGCTTGTGAATTCAGGCCAATACTCACAACCTCTGTGCATCAAGCATAATAAAAGTTTTGCATGGAAAAAAGTACACTGCTTTTTTCCCATCGCACTCCAGCAAACCAGGTAACACCGATGACTCAAGCCCAGAGAACCAGGTTTCCAACACAGCCATGTTTTCATTTTATACTTGGCAATCAAAGATTAATACTGAATTATTAAAACCAGGTTCATCACATGCATTCTTTTTAAATGTAGCAGATCAAGTCAGGTTCCCAATATAAATCTTCAGGTCATGGATTAAATAATACTTAATCTTATGCATTTTTAAAATTGAAAATAGTAACAGAGAGGGAGGGAAATGGATTACTAAATCCGGACAGTGATGATGTCATAGGCCATCTGAGTGTGGTTTATGGAAACATCAGAATACTTGACTGAATTATAGCTTTGCAATCAAGGCATCCTTTTCCATTATCCTATATATTATTCTCACTGTTAAAATGTCATCAACGTGTTATTCTCACTGCTTCTATGAACATCAGTCACTGAAGCAATATTTTCCTCAACAGATGTCCTAGAAGCACTGTATATTTCAGACGTCAGGTACAGCCCACCACCACACGATAACACTCCATTATCTCTTGCTCACAAGGCAACCAAGGAATCTGTTTAAAATACACATACCCCAATATTTTCAGTTGTGCACAATGCATTGGAAATAATGTTAGCTGTATTTTTTGTGCAATTATATGAGTGTATTTATTCTTGATTACTATATTTAAAGCAATAGCAAAGAAGGCAGAAATCCTCAAAGACTGTCAACCAACCTGGGCTGTAATGCTCTTCCACTATTAAAACCCCCCTCTCTGTAGCACCTCAAAAACCCAAGTACAAATACAATAATCCAAGCTTTGCATGATCTTCACATGCAACAAACATGAGCGTCTGTCCAAAATCATATGTGGAGAGATGTTCAATGCTCATAACTTCAAAATCACTAACCCAAATTTTCCCTTCCAATCTGGCTTAACATTTAAACAGACAATCAAGCCTCTTCTGCCTTACCCTAAATCACAGTAGTATTAAGATTCAAATCGAAATAAAAAGGGATGGTAAAGATGTTGCTTTTATAAAACAAGTGAAAAATGTCTGAATAGATTTTGCTGAATTTAAACAGTCATCTTTGACATGAGACCAAATATGGAATATTTACAGCAAAATAGTTTATTTAGCAATGTTAATCAGCCATGGAAGAAAGTGCTCTGGTTCATCTGTATTGTTTGTGTTTACATAGGTACTTCTCTGCCTTATTCTTACAGTATTATCTGACCCTATTTTACATTAACCAATTCAGGTAGCAGAGAGGCAGTTTGCCATTCAACCGTGTGCTCGTCGTAAAAGCTACCGCACGATTTGAGAACCCCAAGGTTTTTCTTCTTCATGCAAACAACAGGAAACATGACACAAGTTTAGAAATCGACAGTGACAAACAAGCACCTCAGACTCTTTTGAAACTTGGTTACACTTGAAACTACAGACCTTCTGCACAGAGCACCTGGACCAAACCCAGAGCAACGTTTCATGGGGTGTCACTTGGGCTTTTTTAGTTGTACTATGAATAAAACTGTACTTTGACTGATCGAATGAAGACAGAGCGGGAAACAACCAACATTCCAGTTTGATGACGATCATTATTTTTATAATTTTACTTTTTTCAACTGTTGAATGCAATTTGGGAAAAACACTCTGTGAGATTTTCAGAGTTTAAAATATCACAAAGACATTTCTGCACAGATTTTCGTAGAGGCTGTCTTAATTAGGAGTGACCTTATTCTCCTCATAAGCACTCAAAATGTACCCCCCAAGTGACTGACTTAATGTACTTAATTCTGCCCAATTCCCACAAGGTCAGAATTGAATAGTGTATATATGTCGGCATTAAATTCCTACATACAAGCTACTAAAGTGAGACTTTAGTACTTGTGGCTATTTAAGCACACTGACAGAACAGTACACTTTAAAGACATGGCAAGTACATAAATAGCTGGAAAGAAAGTGAGGGCAACTGACCATGTACTGTATGTAGACTGTTGGTTAGAACTAGTATTTAATTAAATTTAATTTCTCTGTCATGTCTCCACTGGTATTAACTTACAATTGTGCAGAGATGCCAAGGAAATCTTTTGCAAGTAAAGGACATAAGAGCGACATAAATAGTTCACTACATCTGTAAAGAATATTACCCAGACTAAGATATAGAATCATTGAATTATAGAATCATTTAGGTTGGAAAAAACCTTTAGGATCATCAAGTCCAACCATTAACCTAGCACTGCCAAGTCCACTACTAAACCATGTCCCTAAGTACCATATCTACCCGTCTTTTAAATACCTCCAGGGATGGGGACTCAACCACTTCCCTGGGCAGCCTGTTCCAGTGCCTGACTGCCCTTTCGGTGAAGAAATTTTTCCTAATATCCAATCTAAACCTCCCCTGGTGCAACCTGAGGGCATTTTCTCTTGTCCATATGGACCAAAAGTTATGATTATTGGATTAGATACTGGTGAAACCATTAAAACCCATGGGAGTCTTCATGCATGAACAAAATCTGAACAAAATTATTGAGGACTGGTGCACTATTCATCTCGCTCTGAAATCACTGAGCAATATGAATTATGTTTTTTTCTTTAGAGGTTACGCAACAATAATAATTTACATCTTTACAGGCTACTATACAAATATTAGCTAATAAAATAAATGATCTGATTGCTGTGGAGGTAATATGGAGAGGAATCAGTTAATGTAGTTGGATGGGAATGCCCTACACTGCTTTCAGGCACAGATGACTAGATTCCCTACGTGGCAGGAGGACTGCAGGGCAGCCAGCCTCCTGTGCCAAAAGCTGATCCTTATAAACAGCGCCTTAGGGACTCCTCAGCCTGACAAAGCAAAAGAAGATCTATTCAGGATACTCCCTGAAAAATACTGCTCCATAACGACACGATAATGAGCCTTGGGCTAAAGGACTTCTGCAAGCATCTGGAAGAGGAGAAACACTACGTAAAAGCAAACCACTGAAAATAAGCCACTGGGAAGGAAGTTATGACAGAGAAAATAATAGTCTGGGAGAAATGACAGGAAAAGAGCAAGCAGGTAGGACACAGAACAATGCAGCAGAGCAAATCCCAGGTGGCAACCGCATGGATTACTGAGCAAGGTGTTCTATACACCTAGAAATAAAGCCATCGCTTCCTCAGGGAGCCTACATTGCAAATTAGGCAAGTTCAGGCCATTTAATACAGTGACTGAGACAGTAAGTCACTTTTACAACGGAGGTATTAAGTGCATTTCTGTAGGAATTATCATGGTGACAAACTGTATCTTTTATAACAAACCTAAATGAGAACAGCAAACGGAGGAAGGAAAAAAAAAATGGTGGTATACTAACACTTGGAGAGGCTAAAAGAGAACAGGAGAGAGCAGAGCAGAAAAGGGGAACCAGATTATAGAAAGAAAAATCTGCAATAAAAAAGCCCACAGAGGCTGATTCTAAATGGCACTTTTTAATTCTCTGGAACCTGAAAGACAGGATAAGATAATTTAGGTTAGAAGGTTCGTGTATGACTCCAACCTCCTACTCAAAGCAGGGTCATTTTCAAAGTTAGGTCTGGTTGTGCAGGGCCATGTCCAGTTGAGCTCTGAGCATCTCTGGGGAGGGAGACCCCACAGCCTGCCAGCAACCTGTTCCAGTGCATCACCACTCTCATTCTGAAAATATTTTCCTTATGTCTAAACAAAATGTCTCTTGCTGCAGCTCGTGTCTACTGCCTCTTGTCTTTCTGCTGTGCCCTTCTGAGAAGACTTTGACCCTGTCTTCCATATTATCTCTCCATTGGGTGGAGCAAGACAGCAACTGGATCCCTCCTTCACCTACCAGCAGTCTTTTCCAGGTTGAATAAAACCAGCTTGCTCAGCATCTTTTCCTACTTTGCATGTTCCAGCCCCCTATACATCCTAGTGGTCCTCCACTGGACTCACTCCAGTTTGTCAATTAAATATTAATGAATAGTATAAAACAAAACAGTATTTTATGTTGCTGTTGTTGGGGGTTTTTTTCTGCTTATAAGGCACTTTCATAATTTCCCTATATCAAAGCATTCAAATAATGACAAATAAATCTCTACAACTCCGGAATGAAGAAGGTAAAGTATTAATTCCCTTATCCACAAGTAAGGACATATGTCACAGAGAAGATGGGAATTTTTGTTCAGTGTCACACAGAAAACACAATCCAAGACTTCAGAACCCTTTTTCCTCATTAAATGAAGTTTGTATTTTCAGTCTGAATTTCAAATATTTCAATGCTAGTGAGGATATAACTGACCTCCGAAAGTCCCACATACCATACTTCACAAAAAGCTATTCTTTTCGCATGAAATTCAATAAAAATATTTTATTAGCTCTTTTGTAAGAAAGAGAATTACTTACTGCCTTCCCATGTACAGTGTAAGAGATTCAATGCCCCCTCTACTCTTTTCCAGTGTTGAAGATGAAAGAAAGCATATGCTATTGCTTCACTGTCCCCTCTCTTCAGAATATGTTCAGGGGGCAGAATTAAGCTTTTCATTTCTAGTAGATACTGCAATAAAAAAGCAGAGCACAATTATTTCAGAGGTAATAAAAAACACAAAAAGCTGCCTGCAATTCCACAATGCACACTGTTTCCCTAAAGTACTTTCCCTCATAAGTGTTTCATCAAATGTGTAACATCACCAACTGCACTTGAAGATAATTATTGAATTATTCCCAAAGACTAAGATATGCTGACAGATGGTTAATGTTCTGCTCTTCAGCTGTAGTAGGGGGACTATAGAGAATTTCAAAATGAGATGTCTCTCTTATCAAAGGAGACAGAAAAAAGGGCTCAAAGCAGAAAAGAGAATCTAATTACAAGACCTTTTTAATTACACATGTTTGTGTAGTTTGATGCACATAGTCAAAGCAATTTGATGCACATAGTCTTTCCGTAAGGAAACATGCAGTACTCATAGTTTGCACACAGGTTGCTGTACTGCATTGCCATCAGCTGGCTGCTGACGCTATGAATATGTAAAGCTGGCAGCCACCTAAGCACCAAGTTACAAAGTAAAGGAAGTTACAAAATGTAACCTGATGTCCAGGAAAAAAAAAAACAAACAAGTACTGGATGTTTAAGCTTGCTACTTGAAATACTTAGTGAAAATAGTATGAAAATGAGAAGCATCACTGACTAAACCCACAAGCAATTCTCCCTGTTACTGGATCCTCCATAACAGAAGCAGATGAAACACAAGGAGGGTTCATGCCACAGGAGAAGACAGAGGTCCTGGACATTATTCAAGCAGGTGATTTTTCCTCCTTCCCCAGCCCATGAACTAGACCACTACCAGTTCAGCAGACATCATCTCATCACTGATGTGACTACATTCCAGCGGAGGGGAAGATACAGCGGAGGAGAAAGACACATCCATCCCTTGTTGGCATGCTTTGCAGGGAAGGGAATGACAGACAGAAATCACAGGGTGCCGAATCAACTCCTGTTCGTCAGTTCTCCTCTGAGAAGCGTAACATTTCCCGGCTGTGTGCTGACTGCTCTGCAATAGCATGAGGAAACTGTCGCTCTTTTCCAGGATGCCAAGAGCAAATCTTCTCCCCACCACACTGCTGAAGTTAACACAAGAGGCAGCAGGTGAGTCAGGTAGTAGGCTGTCAGGCCCCAACACAAGGTTTGGAAAGGAAAGTTACGGTTAACCATTGGCAAAAAGAGAGTGAGCGCGCAGCCCATCCACTTCACTGAGGCCTCTGAGCCTACGCACTGGTCTCTGCTTTGGTCTGGACGAGGAGGACTGCAGGACCGAGGGACCGACAACAACCCCGTGCAGGCACCCGGGAGAAGGCAATCTGACACCAGAGGTGAAACAGAGGCGTGGGTGGCCTTAACCTTCCACAGCTCCTGTTAAATGCTGACTTTTGTGAACGGGACACCGCAGGGCGTGCTTGAGCACCCACTCAGTGTGTGAGCGGATGCAGAAAAGAGGAGAAAAAGAGGGCAAAAGAAATAAATGCGAATTCAAAATCAGCCTTGGGGCAAGGAAGAGGAAAGGCCAGAGGGAAATGAGCACAAACACCATGATGTCGTGGAGGGCATCCTAGAGCTAGTCACCCCTTCACCTGAAGGAGCCTGGAAGGAGCTAGCAAACAGGTAAAGGATTTGAAGAGACCATGATCAAAGCAGAGAACTGTCAACCCTGGGAAACATAAATACTTCAAAGAGGAAAGAGAAATCACTCGTGTTTCTGATGCAGGTAACAGTATTAAAGGAGGAGAAACTGAATTTGCAGTGGGAGTCACATGTGTGATACTTGGATTTTCTCTAAAGCCTTTCAGAAAAATTTGAGAGAGCTGCAGAGCAGGTGGATTAATGGAGGAAGCTGCAATTTAGTAGGCAGGACAGGCGATTAAGGGTGACAGGGAACAGAATAAAGAGCTGACAAGAGGGAGGGAGCTGCCAGGCTTACAGAGATACTGCAAACGTTCTTATTCACTGCCCCCATGCATGTGTTGCCCTTTTAAAAACACAGATTATACCTGTTGAGCAGAATGAAATACAGCTGCAAGAGTTGCAGGTTTCTATCTGTTTTATTAATTTGGAACATAACTCTTATTTCCACATCTTTTTGCAAAAGTAAATGAGAAAGTAAGTTCTCCAACCCCAAAGCCATGTCACCATTTGTAGGAAAAGAATAACCAGGAAGGAACGTCCTATTTTGAGGAGCATTGAGATGAAAACATGTTATTTTGATTCTTATGCATTGCTTGTTATCAGCAATTAAAAACAAATCAACTCAAAATACCAGATGGAAGGATATATCTTGACACTGGCAAATCATTCTTAGTCCTCAACTCAGTTGCATTGACTTTGCAGTCTGCATTTTTCTCAGTTTCAGAAAGAAAAAACTATTTTTAAAAGTTCTTCAGTTCAAAAATGTGAAACACTCCTCCCTCATTACTCTATCACAGCTACTTTCCCAAACAAAAAGTCCATAATCTGTTTTTTTGATATTCAAGAAGACCCACACATAAAGTTGATGGATGGCTCAAGTCTCATTTGGGCCTCATAATAGTTTTTGTTTTATGCACAAAGGCCAGCCACACCTTTTGGGCATACAAGCTGTCAATGAATTTATTCTGGAGGCATTTCCAGCAGGAATGCTAATTGTACACAGCCCCAGAGAGACCTCGTCTGGAACACTCTGTACAGTTCTCATCAGGCATTTTCAGAAATGTAAAGATCAAATTCCACAAGTACAGAATAGAGCTCATCAAAGAAATGGCAAGTCTGCTTTGCGAGAGGGCACTTGAAGGCCTCCATCTGTTTAACTTCTCTAAATAGGAGTATCAGGTACCAAAAAGGTACCTAGCTGTAGGTAGGGCTTGATTATTATGGAAGAAGAGATATGACTGTACATGAAAATTAGGGTGGTCTTGATGTCCTAGAGTATCATATCCATTCGTGCATTGCTGTATTTTCAAGGAGAGTTCAGGAGCCTGGAAGGCATTCAGGTTCCTGGAGGTTTGGCTGACAGGGCTCAGGGTCTACTTGGAGACAGCAGAGCCAAGGGCAGCCCCCTTTTAGGGTAACTGCGGGCTACTGGCACCCAGATACTTGACAAGCAGGACTGAGTCCCAGCAATCTGCTGGGTTTCTAGCAGATTGCCCATGAAATCAACACAGCCCCCCGCTGAAATTTTTGGGATTGGACAAGCTGACAAATTCCAGTGAAATGAAATTCAATGAAAAAAATCTTTCTTTGAAAACTATCCAATAAGCTGCAGTCCTCATGCTGCCCATATAACGTGTGAATCACAGTCCTGATGGACTTCTGCGTGCAGCAAATATCTCCAGCTCTTGGAAAAAATCAGCCAAAGACATCTGATTATAGTTTCCAAGAGGCTGCTATTGCACTTAATTGAGGATACTACACTAGGAAGGCAGAGTCTTCTCTTCAGCCACCACGGACTTCAGGGTGGGAATCTGACTATTTATATCTCAACACTTCCAAAGGCATCAGTCCAGAGCACAGCCCTTGTTGTTACAGGACTAATATGGACACAAGAACCTACCATATCACTAAAATTCACACCAGTATGAACTCCATCTGGCTTTACAAGAAAACAGCCTACACCTCTTGACAGACTCCCTATTAACTGCAACTCCTGATACACTGGCATCCTCTCAGATTCAACCACAATCTTTACAATTTAAGTAATACAACCTCACTACCTTTTCAATACTTTGAATACACAAGGAAGATGGGAGCCCTCTGTCATCCTGATGGGGCTCTGAACCCAAGTGTGGTTCCACTTCAGAGTGAGAGTCAAGTACCAGGCTAAATAAAAAAACTTAGCAAAGAGCTAGCGATCATGGAGGAAATGGAGATAGCAAGCCCAGCACATGTCCAACTGCATTTGTTTTTCAATGATGAATGACGAAGTTCAACTAGAACAGGAAACAGCATGTCACCACCATCTGGCATTATCATGTTCCTTCAAAAAAGGAATCAGCTCAGAAAAGACTAGAAAATTACTGCCAGAATGACCTAGTTTTAATCAAGTTCTGAGTGAATACTAAAGTTGCGCAATGACTTCCATCATCAACAGATGGCTCAATCAGCCCTTCTCCACGGCATTGTTTTGGCTTGGATTTTTTTTGTTGTCTTTTTTGTTTTTCTGGTCTCTCTCTTCTCTCACCCCAAACTTTTTCCTGTCAGAAACCTGCATTTTAGGAGTTACAACAAGGGTAACAGTATTTTTCATGTGCTTCCACAGAGGACTTCTGGGCCAGTTACACGACATTGTAATAGATAACTGCTCAGCTATAGCCATTCTGTACACATATGGGAATATGCCTTTTAACAACCATTTGGAGGATGACAATGGACCTTGTACGCATGAAGTGCAACATGGTAGAGGTTATATTTCTCTTACTTGAATTGATTGAATATACATTATTTATTTCATAATATTGACAGCACTCTGGCTACTAATTCTCCTCTGCTAGGAGTGCTTTTAACATTCCACATTAATGAGCTACTTCAGTGCCCTTTTATAAAATAAATTAACCTATCTCAGGCAGGTTTCCTTCTTTTCCTCAATTGTGCAATTTGGCTCTGAAATTACAGCTCAGGCCGCAAACAGGCAATAGGCACTCCTGCACCTGTGACAGCATCCCTCCAGGCCAGAAATTGAGAATTTAACATTGTTTGAACAGGGAACTCTCCTCCTCCCAGGGGGATGAACAGCACAAGCTTAAACCAGTTCCAAAATACTGGTTTCTACATGCCCAGAGAAGCCACTTTTAGGTCACCTTACAAGTTCGCATTGGATTGATGGTAATTAAGAAGTTTGGCCTTTTTGCTGGAGATAGATACAAAACCAAATCACTGTCTCACTGAACAGTTAAAAACTCTCTTGAACATGACTGGAATAGTTTCTCTGTAATATCATGGGGTGTGTGGAATAGATTCATTTCCCATCTGGTATATGAATTTGTTTGCATTATTTGTTTCTATTAGCAACTACAACTTACTAGAAACCACACAAGCGTACAGACAGACATAGTTCCTATTAAAAAGAAATAAAATAAATAAGAAAGGAATGAGAAGGGATGAAACGGACACCAGATAAATCTTCAGAAGTGTTTAAGTCAATGGTTTGTTACATCCTTTTAAGAAACTGTTTACACACAAAATTGGCATTTCTTAAAGTAATATCAATATTTAAGATGTCTGATTCAAATGCAGCAAATTTCAGCAGGTACTCTGTTTAAATCAACTCAGCTCCTGGCTTACATAGCAAACCCATACAACTGTGTGCAGAGCATACTTCTGACTTACTTTTAACAACCAGATATATAGACCATCATCTGTTTTCTCTTCCCTTTGACGTTACTGAATAGCTTGCGTCTCATAGATCACAGAAAAATGGGGGGGCTTTTCAGGAGGTGTTTGAATGCAAGGAGGGAGCCTTGCAAATCAGTTCAGAAAGGGTGTTCCACAATTGATGAATGTTCCAGAAACAGCTGTGGTACTTTATCAGCATTAGCTTGGGATAGCCGCATTACATATAAGTGGGGAAGCTCCAAACACAACATATAAATAATATTAATGAAGTTGTGTGTGTGTGTGTGTATACACATACACTTTTTCCCACCCACTCCACAAATTACGTACTCTCCATGACATAGGATGTACTACTCTCTTTTCCATACAAAACCCTCTGGAATTACAGTGGTACTCCAATTGCTTCAGTGGCAATAAAGACCTTTTTGTTTAACTCTTAAATTTTTGAGCAGCATGTTGTCAGACAGTGTCAGCACATTTCCTTGGGACCAAAACTCCACAGTGCATAGCGCTACACTAAACCAGAAGAATATTAGTCCATAGAATCTCATTTAAGACAAAGATGGTTGAAAAAAAAATCAGACAAATCTTCACAAACAAGTGATACAATTTGTTGTGGTTCTTCTCATAGTGAAATTCACAGCTCTTTGCTTTGTTCTCTTTCTGGCTGTACTGCTGACTTCAATTTGCTACTGGTTATGTTTTTCTTCTACTAAAAAGAAACCTGAAAACACTCTGCCTGGTGAAGTGCTTTCTTTTTACATAGGCAATCTCCGCCAAAGTATAAAGCTGCAATTTGCTGTAGCTGAGTTGTATCAGTAACATAAACAAGACAAACTGTAGATAGAGGTAGTATCTTTTATCAGGTATTTTTCTGGCACAGCTTAAAAAATTTCGCCACTTTTAAGCACAGAAACCTTTTTGCAGGTAAGATGTCTTCAGAACGAGAAGTCTTGATCAGTTTGACAGTGGTTCCATTTTCGCTGCAGTCAAGAAGGAGATCATAGTTGAAACACCTGAGCTGGCCTTATCTTGCACAGCTCAGCTTCCAGAAACAACACAGCCAGGTCAGCTGCCCAGCTTTCTGGAGAGATCTGGCAGGCTGCACTGAGCTCTGTATTGCCTTTGTTCACCTAAACCAAGTTCTGGTACCTCCACGTGTCACATCTTGACTCCAGTGTATTCCAAAAACAATGAGAATTTATCACCTATGGCTGAGATTTAATGGACTGATCTCTGGGAATTAAACTGTTGTTGAAATTTACTCCAAAATGGAAGAAGATATGTGTGTCAAAAGCAGGTGATTTCCTGCAAGGGTGGTGGCCTGAAGAAAGACTGTCAGCCATATTAGGTCTCTGTAAAAGGCCAAGGTGATATGTAGTCATCTAGAATCAATGGAAGTGGGTGCCAACATCTTCATGACATATTAGGAAGACTCCCAGAACCATGCATACACACAGGTTTCTATGTGGAAGGTAGGTGTTTTTGCAGGGTTTCTCACCTCTATGTAAAGATGGAAATTTGGGACTTTTAAACTGCTTCTTTTTAAGAAGCTACATGTAGCTAGATGTTCCTACATCTTTAGATTACATTCAAAAGGAAGTGTAAGAAGCGTATCAGATCTCTGCAACATCACTATGGAACACTGGACTACAATCCGGCCATAATGTCCTAGAGAAAAGTGAGCAGCAGTGTCAGAATCCCACGGTTGTTTTACACAAACCTGCAATAGGTCACAACAGGAGACCCAGTCTCCCTTTCTTGCTAAATGCAGCTCAGCAGCATCTCTCAGTATGTTCAGACTGTGTTCCCTGCATTCCCTTTGTCTCAGAATCTCATTAGCAAAAATCTGCTATTTCCAGTTAAATGTCTTGAAAATATCCAGTAATAATCTTTCATGTGATAATTCTAAGTTTTAATGATTTGCACTGAAAATGGTAAAATCTCCTTTTGAGACAAACCAGAAACATATCAAACCATTTTTCTCTTTAATACCTGTTTTCAAGGCTTCTGCTGGGAACTTAGCAAATGCTTTAAATAATTTGTCACCTTTGTAATTTATTTCTTCCTCACTCTGAACAAGAGACTCACTAGTGTTTAAATCCTAAAGCTTTTAAGACATACTAGTTTTGTGGCACTGTTAAGATTTCTTGTGATGCTGCTTGCTAAAACTTATCTCCATTTCATTAAGAACAAATTGGATAGGACTTCAATCATAATTGAGTGGAAACTGAGGTATAATAGCCATACTGTGCATAAAATTATAACCAAAAATATATTTTTGTCACCTTAATATCCTTTAGCTAATAGCAGAAAGAATGAGTATGAAATCAGCAGTGCTGCATATTAATCTGTATTAGGCAACACTGTTTTAATGTTAAAATATGAACTAAAAAACCCCTAGAGTCTACTCCCATTAGTACCTTGTTATCCTGATAATTTATGTTTCACAAAGGTTTTCAATTTCAAAATGACAGACTTTCAAAAACTGAGGGAATGAATTAACATTGTGAACTGACTGAAACACTCAGGAACTTAAGTGAGGAAGAGGATTGGACTTTCTTTAAATCAAAAATACTAAAAATAACACACAATCTGCATTTCACACATGGGGATACTTGTCAGAAAGGAGATTCAGCCTTGTACTGAACAGCCACCTAAACAGAAGCTGGCTAGTGAGAAGGAGGTCACGTGCGATGCATGAAAGTACTCATCTACAAGAAAAGTGGGATCTTGGAGGTCTGGGAATGCAGAGGTTATGGAGCAACTGCCACAACTTACAGTAAGGTAGATTTTGCAAAGGAAGTCAAATCAAAGAACAGCAAGCTCTTAAGTATAAACAGAAAAAGAACAAGCAAAAAGGTAGTAAATGAAGACTTAGCCTCAGTTTCATGGCAGTGCAAAGTGTGGAGACAACAGGAGGATGAACATTACGAGCACGTACAGAAGTGGAGGCCACGGCAGCCAATGATCTCTGTCCCTGAACAGTGAATGAACCAGTCCCAGAAATGGCCAGACTAGCATAACTGACTTAAAACAAAAAGATCCCCACTCAGAATCAAGGAATCCAGTGATGAGAGAAGTAAATGCAATGCCATCCATTTAAAGAGGAAGGCAACAATATGTGTTAATATGGAATCATTAGTACGCAAACTGTTAAAAAAGATTTTGATGGAAAGAATTGTCAAAAGCATGGAGGTAAGTGAGGAAAATGGAACAGGCTCCCAAGAATTGCTCATGACAGGCTAAACTGCTATTTTTGCTTGGCAAGAGAGCTAATTTTTTAGACAGCAAGGACAGAATACTCTAACTGGGCTTCAGTAAAACATTCAGAAAGGTTCACCCAGAACAGGACTGGAACAGAGAGTTAAATAGGCAACCAGACAGAAGAGAAATATCAATGGTTGTGTTGGTGCAAGAACCACTGGGATGGAAGAAAGTAAACAGAGTTCCACAGAAGCAGTCCTGGAACCAAACTTCATTTAATATTTTCATTTTATAGCTTGGTACAAAAATAGAAGATCAGCTAATAATACAAAGGGACTCATCTCACCTAAATCTTGTTGTCTAAATATCAGGCTTTTACTGGAAAATAGTTGCTCCTTTCATAGTCTATGTAGAAACAGGCACCTCGGAGGGAAAGTCTGTCTAGAGATGTCTAAGATAGTTCCTTCTTTCCACTGCCTGTAGAGGAAGTCTAGATGATTTTATTAAACAAACAGCCTAACTTTCAGATAGCTAAGCCATGCTATTTGGTGGTTGGCATAACAGATATAGCTCACAGAGAAAATATTCAACTCCTGCAGTGCATGAGAATGAACTTTCTACAATCCATGTGTAGATATGGGAGAGGTTTTAGGTTTATCTTGATCAGACCTGGTGTTCAGCTGTACCTAATGAATAGGCTCCCTACATTAACACACGCCAGTCTTCTGCTCTCCAGTGGAGGCTGCTTACTTTCAAAGGGCAATACTGGTCCAAAGGTTTGTGGGGTGAGGTTCAGAGGCAGATCTCCAAGGGCCAAAAAGCATCTGTCTCTAGTTTGCCTTTAGAATGAACTTGCAGACTGCAATACTGAGTATCAGGTGATGAAATAATAAAATACATTAGCCTTTAGTAGCCCCTGGGCAAGATTCTTACTGCTGAGATACATATCTATAGAGGGGATTAGGGAATTAGAACATAAATCCCTTTTCTTACTTTGTAGTTCTCAGCAATTCTTCATCTCTGAGCTCTGCATTCTCAGAACTTAATGACAGGGTGCTGCATAAAGAATTAGTAATGCAACTTCTATGAAGCACCCCACGAACTCCAAACATACGTTCCTTTGTATAGCATGCCAAAAACATTCTTACATGTAATCATCAAAACATAAAACATGCTGTTTTGAACTACAAGATCTTTAATGGCTATTTTGTAAATAATAATCTGTCTTTATGTATGGTTCTGTCCTGCAGCGTAGCATTTGGTGGTGTCTGCTACTGCAATCCACCATGTAATTGTTGCTCACATAGAGGACTCACTTCAGCTAAAATTTCAAGTTGCATGGTCCAGAGTAGAAGACATTGAATGTGAAATACCAACCGAAAAAACTGTGCATACTATCACCTCCTTTCCCTTCCCATTGTTCGCTCCCCCTTCTACAACATCAGTCATTAATCTAACACAGAAATCAGGAGCTGGGTCCTCAGCAGTGTTAAAGCTACAACAATGCTTTCTCCGTACTCACTTTTGGCACATGTGGATTAAATTCTACTGCTCTGTGAATAGCTTCTACTGCATTCATCTCTGCAGTACTCAGCCCTCGCCTTGAGGCAGCCTCTGGAGAAAATCTACAAAAAGCAAAGAAACAAACACATTAGGTCAGAAATGCCAGTAAGAAAGAGCCAGAAAAGGAATCTAGAACATGGGCCCATCTAACCAAACTGAGTCAATTTCCTATGCTCTCCAAACTTCCATAGCAAGTGGAAACTCTGAGTGATCTATTACATCAAGGCCAATGAAAATCCCAGCAGAAGTGGAAAGCATGTTTGTATCTAATCATGGCAGAAAGTCAGTTCAAACAGTCCTTTCTCTGTCACTAATCTAAATTTGCTCTAGGTACCTTGATAAGGGGCATAGTCAAGGCTGAAGTTGCAGAAAAAAGAAAAGGAAAAAAAAAAAAAACAACAATGCCAAATTATTGTTGGAGGGTTTCTATTAAAAACAGGTTTGGGGAGGTTTTAGGGAGGTTCCCAACCCAATGCCCCTGGGTCAGGTTGGGATGGAAGCACGATGCAGCAGCAGTAGCGGGTGGTCTACTGGCCGCAGCACCATTGAGGGTAGCATGCCCAAACTGTGGGCAAATCATCTGCCCCAGTGAATGAAAAACCAGACCATGCAATCTCTTTCTCACCTCACACCCCACGGCTAACTCCAGAGCTGTACTTGGCAGGCAGACACCACAGGGAAAGCTGTGACAACCTTAGCCCTGCCCTCCCAAGCTGGAGTCGCTGTGTAGGGAGGAAAGATGTTGCAGTAGGTACTGGCGATCTACAGGATAAAAAGAATGAAAGAAAATTACTTAGATCTTGCTGTGTACATACACTTTAAAAGCAAAAACTGTCAGGATGTCAGTCAAGAAAATGGCTTTCCACTCTACTTGCTTTCCAACTTTAGGGAGGCATTCGACCCTCAGGTGCACAGACACAACTCTGCCTGGGATTTGTGTGAAGGCATCTGAGAGCAGAATCGGGATTTGTGAGCTCCATCTCACAAGGAGCTGAGCACCCTGTCAGAGTGGGCCAGTGCTCTCAAGTCCACAGGCATCAAGTAGATGTGCTCAGCACCTTGGAAGGTTGAGACCCAAGAGAAAACCATAACAGGAACGAGCAGACATTTGTGTCTCTAAAAATATGAACGTCATCTACCTCTCGGAATCCCTGACATAGTAATGCTAAATCCACTTGCCACTATTTAAGTAGATGAGCAGTCTTCTGACAGCACTTGTAAAATGACATTGCTACCAGTGCATCCACATTTATTTATTACCTTTTGGTGGTCAGGTTTATACAAAGTTGAAGAGGTTCAGCCACACAACACCTTTTAGTTGCATCCTCATTATACTATCTAGGAAGCCAAAGCTCACCCAGACAGTATACATAAAACTGAAACAAGAATTTAATTTATGCTATTTATCTTCTTTTCTTCTTCTGGAATATTTGAAGTGCAATGTTTGATCACTGCAAATTTTTCATATATATAAAGTCATTTTATTAATTTACTGCAGGACTGAATTCTCCTGCTAATCCAGCAGATTGTTAGGGTGTGGGCTCAGCTAAGAGAAATCTTGAGTTAAATCAGGAATTTTGCTGGACAGTGGTTCTTACGCACTTACTTGTCAGAGACAGCTCTGGCTTTGAGCAATGCAGCTGTGTAACATATTGTTGCTGATTTTGGTAAGCTTATATCTGTTGAAAAGAAAGGAAAAAAAGTAAACATCTGAAAGTTTAAAAGTCTGCATAAAGAAAAGTGTTTGATTGATACTTCAGAGTAGGCATGGCATATGCAAAATTATTACATGAATTTGGAATACTTTCTGATCTTGGGACTTGTAGTCCCATGTCACATGGATTTTTAAATTTCCACCCAATATACAGGCTTTAAAACCTGTGTTAATGACCACTGGAACTGCTATTTAAGCAGCAACTGGGTTCATTAGAGAACTAATTCGAAGAGTGACATGACAGAGACGTAATGGAAGAATTCATTACTTCATACATAAATGTATAGGTAACCTGGAATACATGAATTTTTCCATAGTTCACAAAACATCTAAGTAATAGCTGAGGGCTATCTTATTCACTCCTCTTGTTTTCACTCAGAAGCAGTTGCCTAATATGAATATGTGGCAGCTATACAAGTTAAGACAACAATTTAAGTAATAATGGATTTGACTTGCAAGCAAACAACCATTAGATTTATTGCAGTTAAAGATGAACAGTAAAATAAGGTGTTTTGCCTTTTACAGAAATCTTGCACCAAGATATTCACCAGACAGTCTCTGGCCACTTTATGCTGTTCCAGAGACACAAAGGAGCCATAAACCTGGCTTAACCCATTAGTTCAACTTAATTTATGTTCTCTACCAGGAGATTGGCACAAAGCATCCAAAAGGTACAGAGAAATGTTGCTTAACAGACTTGAGCTATAGATTTGTTCCCACTGCTACAGAGAATTGACTTCCACACTAGTAATCTACCCAGCAGACACATATTATACAGTGACTGAAATATTCCAGCATTAAAAAGTTAAAGATTACAGCTAAAAGAAAAAAAAAAAAAAAAAAAAAGGAACAACCCCCACAAAAGGCTGGATGCTGCAAACACTTCTGGACACTGCAGTATTACAGCTTCCTGTAGCAAATAGCAAATACACATTGTAGTAAACACAAGGCTCTGGAGTAGGCCCACTGTAAAAGTGAAGAGCAGTTAATCTGACTATTGTTATAAGAAACTATCTGTCCCTTAGTTTGTCACTAAAGTTGATTAGAAAGATGAAATTACCATAGAGCTTGGTAACTTTAGGGTTAAGAGAAACTTGTGATTTACTGAATCCCAGTGCCTTGCAAGACAGGGCTCCAAAGAGGAATTAAAAAGAGGACAAGAAAGTCATACCTCAGCAGTCACCATCCTTCACTTATCAACAACCAAGCAAAACATTGTTCTGTTAGAGCGAAAACATTGCCAGAATGACTGAGGCACTTTGAAAATGCTGCGTGTTAAACCCTCTCTATTCTTTTTATGCACTTGCACTTCAAGCATGAGATGTAAAGATCTTGTTGGAGGCTCCCCTATAATATATTCCAACTATAATTTCAATGGCATATGTAATTGTAGTGACTAAAGTAATTAAAATCAACAGCATGCAAAACAGTCTGGGTGATAGATATGTTAATTACTCCACTAATAGAAGCTAGCTACAGACACAGACGTGAGCACATCTTCAATGACAGGAGGAGAAAATATTTATAAGCACCTTCAATAACCCTGCTTATACCAGGTTTTCCTTAACATTAGGAGTTAAAAGTTATTTCCAGTAAACCGAAATGACCTTTTTCAGAACATACTGGTCTCTGCCTTTCAGTATAAACCTTATTCATCAAATCATAGATGGAGTGAAAGGTAGAGAAATGGAAAAGTAAAGAAAAAAAACCAAGAAAACCAACGATGTGCTGTCATTTATAAGGTTTTCAATTGGTCAATAGAATATCTTATTTTCCCCTTACCTGTAAGTGTTCCTCTGGGCCATCAAGCCACCATTACGGCACGGGAAATATTTTCCCCTGCATCAGTTCAAACCTAGTAACGTTGGTTCACAATCTGACCTTTACAAAATTCTGCATGAATGACACAGAACAAAAGGTCTATACCTCTAAGTCCCTGGAAATAATTTTCCCAGGCAAAAGGCAAACTCCACAGATAGATAAAGAAAGGACCAAGAAGAGAATGTTTGCCCAGACTTCTTTGAATAATGCAGCGAGAGCATCACTTCACTTGCCTATCTGTTTGAAGGAGCTGAAAACTAGGAGGAATCAAGAGGTCTGGAGTATATAACTGACGTAGCAGAGGAAAAACAGTTGTTATGCCGATGAAAGCTGCTGGCTCAATTTCATCAAAGAACACAGGTATGCCAGCAAAAGCCAGAATGACAGCAAGAAAATGGCTATTCAGTCATTAATACACAATCCATGAGGTTAAACAATGAGACCACTCAACACACAAAACCCCTCTAACCACATATATGAAGGCTAGTTTCAGTATCAGATCATTAATATTTGAATGGAGAATGTTCAGTGGAAGTTGCGTGGACCAAGTTGTGAGGATTATTACAATTCTTGGCTAAGAGATTAAGATATCTTACAGTAGGAACTGAGATTGATACAGGGTTAAATACACTAAAACAAAACATCATATCACAAAACAATATCTTCTAGTAGGTAGTAAGTGCTCCTGAACTGGAAACATCTGTGCATCTAGATTGCAACAAACTGCTGGCATCTGTAAGGAAGGGAAACGTGCTGAGGTGAGGTAAGGCTCACGTAAGCCACCTGAATCATTCCTTCAGAAGAAATGGGATTTCTCAAGGAATGCTGCATTCAAATCTGATCACCCATGGTCAAGAACAAAAAAATCAAACAGAAAGATTGGATTGTTTTTGTAACAATCCAAATGAAATAAAGTCTGAGAGAAGATACAGCTGTTCCCTATGCATACGGACAAGAAACACCAGGAAAGGAGAAGGGCTGCTTAGGTACCAGATAATGTTGGCACAAGAATAAACAGTTCAGAATTAAATTTAGGCTGGAGATTAAAAGAAAGTTTCCAAGAAGAATTTTTGAGGCAGATTTCCAGGTGGAATAGCGGGGCAAACAAAATAGCTAATTCTAGGATGAAGCTTGCTCAGCGCATGGAAGGGGTAATATCATGTAGTGAATGCAACAGTGGGGGACCTGACTCACCCAGGAGGCCTCTTCCAGTACTATGCTCCTAATGAGCATGCAGCAATTATTTGAGGATAATATCTACAGTCCCTTGGCAATGGAAGAAATATATAAAAATGTTCATTTTTATGTTGCCATGGAGATAGCCCTCAGTACGTCCATGCCTGCTTCCCTCCAAAAGCGTTTTGCTTTTTGTTTGCTCCATATTAGACTGTAAGTATTTGGTTCTGCTATATCCTGGTCTGATCACTACAATGCTTCCAAATCCTCATATAATTTAGGCTTCATCTCCAGAACTGGACCCTTGTATTTTAGAGAAAAGCATAAACCACTTATGTCTGATTACAACTTGAATTTAGCAAGGGAATCAAGTATAAACTAGCCCTAGGAGATACATCCTCTGTCAGGAACCAAAGTGAGGTTTTTCATAAATGACTGTGTCCAGATCTGTGAGCCATCTGGCAAAATATCTTCACATACACTGTTTCCCCACCCTCCTGTGATCACTTGTGGAGCTCCCACAATGTGCTGAAAGATGTGACTGCTATTCTGTTGTCAAAACCATCAGGACATTTTTGCCTAATAATAACTGATGTGTCAACCTAAAAAAGGCTCTCCTTCTTCCTTATTGCTTGTATCTTTAAACAGAATACAAAATAGTCTAGACTTCATTTATGAGCATTTTCTTTCCATTAGCCCCAGTCAATTATGGGGAGGGTTGGGAAAATGAATTCTTACTGGTCATTTGCTTCATAAGCAGTTGCTTGTGATGGTGAACTAATGAAAAGATGTCATGGATAGAGACTTGCAACCATAACATCACTACTTCCCTGATTCAAGATATCTAGCATATGCCATATATCATCTAAATACATCATGGGATCTATTGCTTTTATAAAATAGCAACTAAACCAAGAAATGATGAATCTGGATATGGACTGGTAAAATATCCCCTATCCAAGTCATTAGAAGGCCCTAAATGTGAAGAGACAGGCAGGCTGCAATTGCTTTAGTCATTAATAAATGTAAAATCTAAGTCACTGATCAGAAATTATTCCCTGTTTTGACCCCAAAGCATATGTTATTCCCAAGTCAATAATACAGATCCCTATGGGTTTAATTTCAGATAGCTGAATAGTCTTATCAACACTAATAAGACTTAAATATTTGCTGAAATAAGCTGTAGATCGGGGGCGATAATTTGCACAGTAAGATCCTTCCAGTCAAACTGCTACTTCTTCATATAGCACTGGAGACAGACTACATTAAGCTGCTGGAATCATTCACCTATTTCCAAATACGTAACTGAAAGTATATCAACAAACTGGAAGAAGTTATGTGAAGAGGTAAACCAAAAAATGGTGGAATACAGGACGTGTATTGTGCTATGGCTCGGGGGTGAACCCCAGCTCTGATTTTCTCTCCCCCAGCCTGTCTGTAGACTCTAGCGTTTAAGTGACAGGCCAACACTTGCCCTGTCAGCACAGAACTCCCCCAGTCCTCTGCATCTGCAGGCTAGATTGTCAGCTTTTGCACAGGTGGTAGGAAAAATTGCTTATGGGAAAGATTGAAAGGGTTCTAGCAAATAAATACATGCAGGCTGGATCAGTGATGACAGAAGAGAGATGCAGTCATCTATAAAGACACAAATATTAAGGAAGAAAGTGAGTTAAGCTGATACAAATGGTTAAAAGCAGGAGTAATGGGATGGAATTCAATAAAGGAAAGTATGAACTGAACATCAGGGGAAAAACACTTTGTCAAAAAGATCTAATATCCTGTAGTATTATCTCCCATGAGAATAGTCATTGCATTTTTCCACAAAACATGGTAGAAAACATGCTGGAGGGAGCAAAACTATGAACACAATGATCTAACACTTACTCTGTGCTTGCAAAACAAAGCAGTTTCGATTCTCTGTACTTTTGACATTCTTCCTCAGTGGTAGGAAACACCCCAATCAAACACAAACACATAGCCACTGTGTACGTTAAGGCCTGGATTTTGGTCCCCTGATAGGATGGGAAAAACATCTCAGGACAAAAAAGAAGTGTTTATTTTGCCATGACCACAACTAAAACTTAAACTGTTCAGTTATGGAAAGATTTTGAGGGTCACTGCTGGTTGTAAACACTTCATATACAATTTTTGCTGAGACGAATATCTGACTGACCAGGCAGGTGTCAGCCCCTTTGATTTGACCAAGTTCAATCCTAAATGCATATCAAGGGGAAGGAATCATTTCTCCTACAAGGGATTAGAATGAGCAAGATCAGTATAATTAGTTTATAATTAGTTTAGACTTTTTGTGCTTTTGCACAAGCAGGAGAAACAAAAAACCCCACAGAATCATATGGCAAAAAAAGAGACCAGATGGTATGAACAGACACAGAGACCTCGCTGAAGTGACAAGTGATTTTGACATAGCAGAAAGAAACTAGTTCTTAGAAGGAGAAGCTGAAAAAGATGTAATGGGAAAAAAGACAAACTATTCTCTTGATACTGCTGTTACACAAACTGGAGGCCTTACCTGATTCGCATCTCTTGGAAAAGGTAGACTGGGCTTTGGTATGACCTTAACTGAAAGGAACTTTCTCTTAAGGTCTCTCTTTCAAAGAAACAAAAGGATTACAAAATAGTGTACATGAGGTAATGGTTGCTTCCATACTGCCACTACATCTTTAACTCAGAAGAAAACCTTTCTTGCACTTAGAACATCTACCCAGTTAGCTCCACCAGGGAGAACACCTTCTCAAAAATACCAAACGTAATCATGGCAAGTAATGAAACTGATAGAGTGGAGCTGTGATCTCAAATATATACATATACACAAAAACCATGAAGACCACAGCTAATATAACTGAAGACTCCATGCAATTGGTTCATCAGTCTGCAACTCTCTACAAAAGGAATGCCTTCAAGTTCAGTGTAAATAGAATTTACTCATTTCATAAGTCCATAAGGACAAGAAGAAATTGGTTAGAGGGGGACTGGAGAAAGGAGAGTAGCCCTCAGTAGGCTACATTTTAGAGAACTAATTTCTCTACATTAACTGTTTGTATTTCACTAAGTTGAAAGTATTCCAAGACAAAGAAGACTCTGTTTCTAAAGTGTTTCTTCAAAGGCCTGCAATTTGATTTCACACTAATTTGAAGTAGGATTCTTTGAAGTAAGCCGTTACCAAATAAACAAGTGTCATAGCCTAGAGCAGAATGAGACCTTTTGTATTTAAAAACCACTTTCTTCCTATGTATCCTCTGGTCTAAATTGTCTTCTCAAGTGAACTCTGAATTTGGGACTCTGTCTACACAGTGACATGGTCTTTCTCCTTCTTTGCAAGGGGGTAAGTGAAAGGGGAATCTGTATAAGGTGTTCCTCCTGCAAATCAGAAGGCATATAGTCTCACTGGAAAACACTGTCATTTAAAAAAAGGAAAGCAAGGACAGGTTTAGGGAGTAACCACTGCATCACTATGACTAAATACATAGGCATCCATTCTTTTTAAATCTGACTTTCAATTGCCAGAAAGGTCTGAGTGTTCACACAATGTCCAGGTTACCAGATAATAACAATCAAAGCAACTGGCTGTGCAGGGAAGTTAATAAATCCTTTGCTCTAAGCATCACAACAAGCAGACCTACTCCACTGGAAAACAATCTGTTTAAAAAGCAAGGAAAGAGGAGCAGAGAAACTTTATCTACTATGAATATCAGAAGCTCATTCCATCAAGAACAGTCTCTTTAGCAGTCATAACTATTTCTCCTGTAAATAACATGGATATGTGTTAAATCAGAGCTAAAAATCCTTTTCCAATTCAACAGTATTTAGGTCATCTGCACTCTATTGACAGGCACTGAACTCTGAAACCATAATGATGTAGCTCAGCAACAGTGCATGCCTTCCCACTAATGAGGCCCTTTTTCCATGAATAATGAGTATGGACATCAGCTCTGTTGCCAGGTACATAATATAAACACAATTTAACACATGGCTTTTGGTAAAGCAGTGTGTCTGCTTGCACAGGCTGAGGTTTCGCATAATGTGATCCAACTTTTTAGCCCAGGGTGGGGGCAGACTGCTCAAGGAAATAATTTGTTCATATGTTATCAAAATACAATAAATCAGGTTTGGTCTTAGTCAGAAAAAGGCAGTGGAGTGGGACCAACAGAAACTGCAGATAGGAAAGTATAAATGAGTTCATTGTTTTATATTCCAATAAATCTTACAACACATGAAGCTGATGAGTTCTAAAATGAGCTGAGACTCCCTGAGACGGGTCTTCTGAGACTCATGAACTGTAAGGGTTATACTGGTTAAGCCTGTGTTTGCTGAGTCCTTGTGCATACCTAGTGTACACACACACCTTTGTTGATATATGGCAAAGCACGAGTTGAAACTGCACGGGTTCAAACAGACAAAGTAAGAAGAGTTTTATTTTGAAAAGCCTCATTTGTTACATTTACGACCTCAGTTTTGACTCTGTCAGATGCTTCTGAGAGAACAAAACGCACCTTCGAGTTTCATCAGCTTCCATGACACAACGTGCCATCATGGTATTGTTTAAAACTAGGGATCAGTGCTTTAGTATGCAAAAGTAGAGCTGGCACATGAGTTTAGTCTGAGATTTAGGAGGGCATGGCTTAATTCCCTCTTCTGTCACAGTTCTGCTCTCAGGGCTATTATCTCACTACTACGTTAAAGACTACAAGGTGCCAATGTCCTGTGGTGCCTGGGGCATAAAAATGGGCATTTCTATTTACTTGCTTCTTAATGTGCCAAAATAAAGTCCATGGGGATCTACATCTGTGTCACAGGAATTACTGAAATACACAGAGCTACAAGAAAGACTCTGCTGTTACCACTTTAACTGCAGATTTTTTCAACCAGACTAAGCACAACCAAGCTCTCTCCCAGAGCCATTACCGCTACTGAATGGCTGTACTCAAGAGCCTGGGTGACATTTTGATCTCTGCTTAGAATGACGTGACTCCAGAAAGAGTTGAAAACATTCCAGGCTGGACTGATAGCAGTGACTATCACTAATGTTGCCTATAATCAGCTGCTTATTTATCTTTCGATAAACAACCTCAGCTCTGCCACTGTCTACTGGAGGGCTCTGAGATTTGGCAGGATGATCGTGTTAGTATCAAGCCAATGGTCTATTGCTAGCCTCATTAAAATTTATCTTAATTTCCTAAGTTATAAGATGTTAGAAGAAAGCAGTTAGCACATATTCAGTGGAAGCTTCTGCAATTTTTTCAGTTATACCCTCCAAAGATTGTTTGCTGATCAAGTACACACATCTCAGTACTCCAGTAAACTTATGCATCATCCTCTTGCCACTGTTCCATGTGATGATATGGGGCCAAGTACTGGGGCTGACAGCGAGAAGCCTCTGTCTGCATGTGCTTACTGTTCTGCTTTTTGGCATCCAGGCAATGCAGCAGAGAATGTCAAACGAAGAGGAGGCAGAAGCCTCAGAGAAAAGGGTAGATGGAAAAGATGTCTGGTAAGACAGGAGTTGGAAAGTGGGTGAGAAGATGTATTATGACCATCACTGCCCTGAAGAGAAGACTGGTATAGGTAGTTAGGAGAGGCAGAAGAATGGAATTGGGAATGAACAGTACTGGCTGAACAAGGAGCCTCTGGTAGGAACTGGGAGCAATAGAAAGCTGAAACTGACCATGCAAAACAGAAGCAGAAAACAATTCAGTAGACAAATGGCACAGCAGATCAACTAAGGGCAGGCTGGAAAAGATGCTAATTCCTTCAAAGAATCAAAGAAAAAGAGTGGCCAAAGCACTGTGGATATAGGCTGCAGAGCCCATATTGGTAGCCATTTATACAACGGTACCTCAAATGATGTCCATCTATCTTTTCAAAAACTTTGGAAGTTACAAGCCTTAAAATCTCTGTTCAAAGAACACCAGAAAGGCTGTAAGAGCTAGTAATTAAGAATATTTTAAAGGCTACAAGATCAATCTAGAGAAAGAGTTAAGAAACATCAAAAGGCTACCTGTTTCACTTAATTCAGCTATTTGATTCATGCATGTTATGATTTCATTTTCAGTTATATGATTACCTAATATTCCTTTCATAAACTCCCTTGCCATACTCCAGTGCATAGAATGAGACTTTTCTGAGGATGACTGAGGACTGTGTAGTAACACAACAGAAAACTGATGGCTGTAGGATTCCTGGTTCACTCGTTGCAGAACTTGGAATGTGGATATTGAGTAAGCCAGGGACTGCAGGAAGAGGATGAAGAGTGGCACTGTGAAGGTTGATGAATGCTGCTCAAGAGAATTGGATTGTATTCCTCTTTCTGTCACAAAGTTTCTACACAATACAAGGAAAACCCATTTAACTTAAACTAAACAAAGTATGCTAGTTAGTGCTTCTTACTCTGTCCTTTCTCTGTTTGAGACCCTGGTGTCTGAATTCGAGTTCAAAGGGCTAGAGCTGAAGTCAGCAGGAGCTGTGATTTGAACATAAAAAGTGATGTAATGCTGCATAGACCAATCCTTGCTGAAAAATATTGAAAATTAACGCAAAAAGTTCACCTAGTCTTTTGAGCTTTCCAAGTTTTCCCCATAAGACATGAAGTCTGCTACTCACTAGACTGCTGTGAAGTTAAATCAATTAATGTTTGTAAAGCACTTGCATGCTACTAAGTCAACATTCATAGAGAAGTCCACAAGGGAACTGATAATCCTTTCTTCAGACAAGGTTTGAAAAGCATGCAATAAAAAGTCTGCAGAACCTAAACAGTCATTCTTTTAACATCAACAGAAAGCAAAGAAAGCACTGAAGAGCTGCTAGTAAGCAAGTTCCCTCACTCTATACAATGAGTTAAGCATGGGTTGGCATTAAAAATGCACAATGTTTAATCTTTGGATTAAGGACTGTATAAGGGGATCTATGAGGCTTGTGCCAGTCACCTTAATTATAGTTTCCTAAATTTTAAGAGTTTGACTTAGAGACATTGCTTCTGTGTGTACCATATAGAGAAAACTTAAAGATATATGAACTTACCATCATACTTTGCTAGGACTGCCTGGACATCTGCATAGGCTTGGAGTTCCAACAAAGCCTCTAGCAGGTTTTCATGGATGTTGAACATGCTGAGCAGAGGAAACTCCTTCATCAACTAAAATCAAGAACATATGAAAGGGTTAGATTATTAACACAGAGAAGGGTTTCTTGTTCAAAATGCATTGAAATAACCAACACCAAGTTAAAACCCCTCAGTTCCCCTTGTTCTTGGCTCTTTTCCAGAGTTCACTATTATCTCAGAAATCTCTGAGCTCTTAATGGACACTGGGTCAGGTTTCTGGACAAGACCTGCTTTGCATAGGATGTAATTAGTCAAATCCAAGAACACAGCTGCCTGAATACACAACTCTCCTTCAATTAACAGGCTTCTTCAAAGTGAAGAAGAGTTATCTTATTGTACTGGAAAAGAATCTTCAACAATGTAGCCCCTGCGTATCAGTAGTAAGTAATCCAGCACCTCTCTGGTATATTAGTAGAAAAAACAGAAAATACATTGAAAAAAATCAGAATAAAAACAAATGAGAGAAGCTTACATATATGCAACTATATTATCAAGTATGTGATATTACAATTTGTAATTGTGGATACTTTAGAACACAATCGCAATTGCGGCCAATATTAAAAAAAAAAACAAAAACACACCAAAAAAAAAAAAGAAAGAAAAGGTAGCAACAATACGAAAGGTAAAGTTTATACAAATCTAACACTATAACTAAAGAATCCATCTTGTATGACAAACTTGATGAAATGTGTAGTTAAAATAATCTAATCCTTTTACATGTAAGTGCCTTTACTTTATAAACTAGGCCTTTGAGAGATACCAGGGATTTGTTCTTAGACATCCTCAGTTTCAGTGTTTGACTAGATTCAAATGACTGAAGCAGATATTCTATTGTACCTCCTTTTTGAAGCCACACTTATTAGAAGCATCCATGTTTTTTACTGCAGAATTGATTAAATAATATTTTTTTGTTGTCAGAGTGATTCTCTAAAGAACTGAAGTGTTAAAAGATCCTTGCTTCCTTGTGTCCCCTTTATGGCTGTTATACCGTAACTACCTACATGATGTACATTCACCACAAAAAAGTCCCACACAGTGTAGAACTAGGGTAGCTGATATTACTGCTGTTCTTCAGGAACTTGCAGGGGAACACTATCATTTACAATCTCTCTGAGATGGTTTATGAGAAAAGAAATACAATAACAAGCCAAGTAAAGAAAATGATTCAAGGTCATCCTTGCTCAATTTGAAAATAGTACGCTGGACCTGAAAACTCCATCACTTAATAAACCTACCTTTGAAGATATAAATAGAGAAACTGATGAGAGCCAGCAAATCTTAATCTCACAAACAGGTAACATAAACAAAAATAAGACAGGATTGAAACAAGAGGGGTAGAGATTCACCAAGAACTTTAGAAAATGAGAAACAGGTAATGCACTAGAGCTTCTTCACTCTGTTAAGGAAGAGACCTTAACAGGTAAACAGAGATGCAACGCGCAGAGAATTTTTGCCTTGTGTTAACGGTCTGGCATAAGCTAATGTAAGAACTATTCTGACCTTAACAGGTAAGTCTGTCTAAATTTGACTATCTGGATAGTACTGACTTTGCTGCAGTTTGAGAATTATTAAAATATCAAAGGCAAGGATGGAACTGTTTTGTTTGACTGATTATGTAAATTTCTGGTGAGAATCATGATCACTGAGACAGCAGCTGCAAGAGCTCACTGAATTTTTGATGCTAGTGGCATGAGGATGGCCATAAAGCTCCTAGTTTCAATGGCAGGAGTTGACCCTGTGAAAAAGAACACAAACAAAACTGCATAGTTTGTAGGCTTTTCTCCTTCTCCAGTTTTCCAAAAAAATGGACCACAGGCCTTGGTGCTCATCTAGGTAAGTGGAAGGATTTGACAATAAAAAAAATGTTTAAGTCATTGCTCATGAAGAAAAATAACTGCAGGTGAAAATTCACATAGTTGGATTCATCAGTTAAGGATCTAGCATAGAGACTACTTCTCTTCACTCTTGTCCTTACTCACTATTGCATTTTTAACAGAGGAAGCTACTATTTGGCAGGAAAAAGCATGACAGAATCTGGCCCTAGGTAAATAGTGATTTAAAGTTCAGAATGAACATATTGCAAAGAAACCCCTCCAAGGGATTAAGAAAGATTATCCCTGCTCATTGAGAATGAATAATGGCTGGCAGAATAACATTCCCTCCATCAGTGAAGAAAAGGGAAGAGCTGCAGCTAGTTATAGATGTATTGTGGCCAGTAAAAGCTCTTACTTTGGTTCTCCGTTTCTCACTGACATCACTCACTGATTATTTTTTTCTGTTTTAATTAGGTTCTGTCAGAGTGATAAACCTTGCCTAAGACAGCAGCAGAATAAAGGTCACTGTCTGGACTGCCAGGCCTCCAAACTGACAAGTGTTAATAGGGGTTTCATCTGGGAAAGGTCGAATGTTAAGAAGTCCAACCCAGTTATAATGAACTCAGTTGATACTGTAGCTACAAAAATAAAGCACCTCTAAGTAGCCACTCAGCTATTCGAATATTGAATGTGCACAAATGACAGCACGCTTGCTATTAAAAAAAAGAAGAGAGGACATGAACTCATTTCTTTGTCATCTCAGGATGTATATAGTTTTCACTGCAAATACTTTTCAGTCACAGTAAAAATTTGGTTTTTGAGAAACTTCCCAGAAAGTAAAGCCACTTAGATGGAAGAATATTATGACAGGTCATCATTTAGGCCTCATAGTGAAAGCAAACACTGGGGAAGAAAAAAAAAAAGCCACAAAGGCTGCAACATAGGCCTGCTGGATGGTCAGGGCAGGCCAAATACTGCGTCATGCTGAGGAGCAACAGAGAGCGGCCCGTGAGCCTGCTCCCCTCTCCTCCCTAGCAGATGGAGAGGGAGGCTGGCTCATACTCCACACAGAGATTTAAAGATGGGCATGTTATCCCTGAACATGAGATGAAGAACGCACCCTCGAGTTCCCCAGACCTGTACAGCATCGAGCTCTAATCTGGACTCTAGTTTAAGAGGCACAGACCTCCCTTTCCACCCAAAGATTTATTTTCTGTGAAGTTACAGACTAGCATTTGCCAAATTGTTGACTTACCAATTTTACTTCTCTTTACGTTTTTACTATAACCTGACAAATGTTTTGAGTTGCAAGCACTGCACTTAGAGAAAAGACAAAGGCTCCATTATCATCTTTCTCCACACCTTAATATCTCAAGAGACAGTCATCGAATTCAGCACTCAAGATTTCTCACCAAAGCCGCTACAGCTCTTTACATAAACACTAGTTAGGACTAAAAGTTTCATTGTAAAATTCCAGTTAGTTGGTTTCTCAACCAGTATAAAAGAGCTGTGCTCCACTGAGTGAAGCTTATTTTCATAGCATATGAAAACAGACACCACATGGCTATGAATGTATTCCCTTACAATATAAGGATGTTCAAACAGCTATTGAACGTATTATACCCAATCTATGTTCACAAGGATTTTACTTTGAACTTTTATTGGTCAAAATACTTTCTAGTGACGAAATTCAGACCTGGGGCTGGGTTAGCCCATGTTCTGTTCTAACTGCTCTGCATGCTTGGGGGGAAATAGACACACATGTAGAAAGTGAAATTGCTTTTCATTGAAAGATTCATTAGATATACTGCAAATATAAAGAAATGCTAGCTTTTGCACATAATGAATAATTTTTAATTTTTTAGATAAATAATATTTTGGAAGTATAAGTTCACAGAAAAATTCTGGAAATAAGTCTGACACAATCAGATACCTTATCACTAGTCCTGGGAGGGCCGTATTTCCAGACTCACCCCAATCCATATTGTGGGGCGTAGGTTCAATGATTTTGTGATGGATATGAAAATGTGATGATCACAAGAAATGCTTTACAGGACAAGGAAATCCACATCTGATTTATTGGATGAGGAACAAGTTTTATCTCCCAGAACAGTTTAATGAAGAGGACTCCTTTCCCTGAGAATATTTCAGTCATCAGCATTTTCTCATTTAGATCTAATTTTTGAAGCGTTTTCAAGGAATGTAGCTTTAACTGTTGCATCCGTTATTCTCCCTGTGATGACATTAACATCATGCATCAATTAGCTGTGATACATCATTTGTGTAGAAAACAGCTCTAAGCTACAGTTTATGCCTACGACTAGACCATGGGACTCAAGGGAATACAGAGGTGGATAAATGAATGATGTTACATATAACCTGGTGTTGGCACATTTATTCTCTATTTGCGTTATGGTTGTATGCATGGTCACATATTTTACGGGCAGTGCATGCAACTATTCATTGCTGCTTTTATCTTCTCAAACAAACAAAAACATTTTTAGATCAATGTATTCAATTGAATGCATTCATAAATATGAAAACTGAATTCAGCTTAAAATAAAGAAACAACAACAACAAGCAAACAAGAGAAATTCAATGTAAACAGTGAAACTGTTACAACCTTAATTCGTAGTGTATCTGTTCCCACAGTGGGTATCCGAAATGGTAAAATCGGTCTCCTAAAAGAGGAATGACTGAGGCTGCCATCTTCCAGGTGCAACTGCCACCACCATTGAAGCATCAAGCACACAGTATGGATAACACTTATTTTCATGAGCACTTTGCATAAGCTGCTTTCTTGTATCTGACTTGTAATGTGTAAGAACTGTTAACCGACCAAGGCAGAAAAGGCAAAACTCCAAGCCATTTCTGAATAGAAAAACAGAAACCTCCACTTCTGTGGGCTTCATTGTCTACAGCTGAGCTTACATATGTCTAAGCTCTGACTGAAGCTTACCCTGGGCTTGAGGCATTTGCAACATGTCACTCCACGTTGACTCTCTGATGTCTAATAAGATACACTAATCCTTAAGTTTTCCTCCTGGCCAGCTCACCTGGCAAGGACAGAAGGGAAGAAACATTGTCAGCAGACTAAGGCTAGCACACAAAAAGGCTCTGTTAACAATGTCAGATGCTTAAAAATTAGGCCAACTCCTGGTCCTAAAAGTGCAACTCATTCCAGCGCGGTCTCATTGTGAGTGGGATTCATGTGATGTAAACAGTCTCATAGCTCTCAGAGTTGGAAAATGATCTGAAATACACTGGACCTACCTGAATTCAAGTTCTACTTAATTACAGCAAAAGTAGGATTCTGTCATTTAATGCACTTCTCTGTGCGCTACATTCCTTTTGGCAAACAATCACTGTTTTGTTTGGAAGCAGCTCCACAGTTACTCTTTTACAGCTCAGAGAGGATAGAAGCTAAGAAGCCAAATCTGCCAGATCCTGCTCTTTTGGAGCTTGGAAACGATTAGCAGTAGGATCCACATATTTTCATCCACATGTGGAATTCAGGGAATTCGACATGTCATGTAATAGTTGAACTTCAGTGTCAGAAAAGAGACCCAGATCCAGTTTACGCTAACTTTGGGATGGCACAGGTATAAAATTTGCTGACATGCCATTTTTAATTTGGCAAATGTGAGTTTAGTCCTAGTGCTCCATAATATTCACAGATAATACGACTTCTCTTCAATGTAGGATTAACAATGAATAATAAAGCAAAAAATATCTTACCAAATATGCAAACTCTAAGGAAATATGTTAGAACATGCAGTCTTTATGTTCTCTCTTAATTGGAGGATTAAAGCCTTCAGAGTATGACTTGAGTTCTTTAAGCAATATAATTAAGAAAATGCTGTTATTTGGACTGTGTTGTAAAAATGCACGTATTTCAGGAATAAAGAGAATTTTAAAGGCAGATGTGGCATGAAACCAGAAGAGCGCAAGTTGTTCCAGATGTACATTTACTACTAAACAATCACATCATATAAAAGTAGTAATAGTGATAAAATATAATAATGTTTGTTACATCAAAGATTAGTAACTTTATAAAGCATGAAAATAAAGTCATTACTCATAGCCCTCTTCAAAAACATTCCTTTATTTGCATTACCCCAAAATACTTTTTGCAGAAACTCTGCCATATTTTTAGAAGTAGATTTTCAAAGGAAATTAAAGTGAGGAAATGATCTAGTAGCTCAAAAATGGGCTAGGAGATTTCAGAGAGATGGAAGAGCATAATTCAAGGACAATACAAAGCCCCTGAACATGGAGTGATGCGAGGGGGCAGACAAAAAGGAGTCCAAGTTACTAGGGCTCCTACCAAGACTATGTGACTATATTCTAAGACTACATTCTATCTTAATACAATCAAAATGCTGGAAACCCATAATCTATGTGAGAAACATTATTATTGGGTTTAGGTAGTAGTCACGAAATTTCTAGGTTTTGAGGGTTTTGCACAGGTTCACAGCCATGACAAGAAGTGAGGGGTCTGAGTCACATGTAAGTAAATGGAAGGGATAAACACTATCAGGGGAATCACAGGAGTCTCCATTTTGTTTAAGAGCCCATTCAAATGAGGGATGTTCCAGCCCGCCCCTCCCACTTGCCAGTAACATGTGAATCTATGACAAAACAAACCACATTTTGAATATACAGACATACGGAAATGTTAAAATCAGGATTTATCACTTGCTATCATTGCAGCATTTGTGTGCCAGAAGAATTAAATGAAGATACTACTCTGTGGTAGAGATTGGTAAATGTCACCATTCACAACTGCAGCATTCTTCTAAAATTTATGAAATAACTCTTGGTCTCATTTAACCAAGAAGTACTTTTCCTTCAAATCTTAATAAATGGTACTTTAAATAACTGCTACAGATGTTAATAAAGCTAGAATCCCACTCAAGGCAGAGCAGCCTGCTTAACCTGACCTGTGTAACACAAGCCAAAGAATCTGATTCCCTAATCCTTGCCTCAAGCACCAAAGTACTTGGGAGAGACAGACAGTAGCTGCAGACGCAAGTAGCTGCAGAAGTTGTGTTGTTAAGTTGCTAGGGATTATAACATCTTTATTAGCAATTAGTACTCTCTTTCTTTCACACAGCTTGATAATTCAAGGTGCAGAACACTATCCCGGCTATGTATTCCCATTACCCGAGAGCAAATCAGCAATGCATATAAGAACACAGAATTCCAGAGAATATTGAACAGAAAACCTAATTCAAAGCCAGCAAGAGAGGTTGCCAAGAAAGTATGCTAGATTTCCAGAACCATCATACCAACAAAAATCACTAATATGTTATTAAACATGTCATAAAAAACCCCAACCTACCCATATCATTAAAATTGTTTCAGTATGGTTTAGTAACCTTTTGAAGCCTTCAAGTGACATAACGTCTTAAACCATTTTAAATGCTCAGGGCAGCCTGAGTGTTTAAACAACTTATCATGCAACCCATTGATAAGCACGCGGCACTCTAACAATACAAACTGCTTAGGTACTGATAATTCCTTAGTGTCTCCTATGGCATAAAATATGCATTTAGAGACTGCAGGTGGGCACCAAGATGAACACACAAACACATTCAACTGAAATATCCTCAGCAAGGTTCTCAGAGCTAGGTACATAAAAGTAGACTTCTAGGTCCTTTACTGTGATCTGAAGAGTAATTTCTCAGCAGATATGACTGATCCCAGAAATAAAACGTACTTTTCTGACGTTTAAAAAGTGTTTTGGTTTCTATCCTTCTCCAGAGCTGAGGAAAGACCTGGAGAGTCTCTTCTGTCCCTAAACCTCACTTGTTTCTAAACAAAGCTGAAAAGCATGGGGCAAGTTGCAATTCCACTGTGTCTCAGAAACATATACTTCTTAAGACTACAAAGCAGTCTTCAGGGGAGCACAGGGCCATGGGGTAGGAGATAAAGACACTCTAAAATGAGCTTCTTTCATCTTTTTTCTGAAGGAGGAAGCAATTAAGAGCTTCTGTTCACTTCATCCACTAGCATGCCTTCTGCCTGTCACCCTTCTCTTTCCTAAACGTACATCACCCTTCAATGAAAGCTTGTTCCACAGTTCAAATGTTCTCCAGAACAATCCCAAGAAGCTCAACTAACTTGACAATTCTCTTTCTTGCACGGTACATTTTCACCTGGATACTCGAGTGACCCACTCAAGGGAAATACCGTGTCGGTCTGCTCCTGAATTCAGTAGCGCAGTCACTGACCCAGTCACCCACAAAGTACAGAGAGGAGTGCCTTTGCATACCCTCCACATCCTCTCTCTTTTTAATAATTGAAAAATACGAAACACAAACCCAGCACACTTCTATTTTCTTCCATTGTAATGGTGAGGGTGTCATGGTTTAACCCCAGGCAGCAATTGAGCACCACACAGCCGCTCGTTCACTCCTCCCCGGTGGGATGGGGGAGAGAATCGGAAGAGTAAAAGTGAGAAAAACCTCATGGGTTGAAATAAGAACAGTTTAATAATTGAAATAAAATAAAATAAAATAGTAGCAGTAATAATAATAGTGACGAAAGAATATACAAAGCAAGTGATGCATGATGCAGTTGCTCCCCACCCGCTGACCGATGCCCAGCCAGTCCCCGAGCAGCAGTCCCCGGCCAGCTTTCCCCCAGTTTATATCCTGAGCATGACGCCATACGGTATGGAACAGCCCTGTGGCCAGTCTGGGTCAGCTGTCCTGGCTGTGCCCCCTCCCAGCTTCTTGTGCATCTCCAGCCTTCTCAGTCAATAGAGCATGAGAAGCTGAAAAGTCCTTGACTGAGTGTAAGCACTACTTAGCAACAATTAAAACATCAGTGTGTTCTCAACATTATTCTCACCCTAAATCCAAAATACAGCACTATACCAGCTACTAGGAAGAAAATTAACTCTATCCCAGCCAAAACCAGGACAGAGGGAATCGGCAAAGAGCAGAGAGCAGCTAGTACAAAAAGCTACCCTTGCTCACCAGCATGTAGCTACTGGGCTTGCACTAATGACGATTCAACGTGAAGGGCCATGTAGATTCCCCACAGCCACCATTAAGGCCTTTCACCTCTGCACATACCAAATTTTCCAACGTCACTGAGAACACACTGGTTTAAATCCTCCTAACATAATCAGCACAACCAGTACAACAACCAGCACTGTAGACTGTCTCCTCAGGGACAGTAAAAGAGATCTAGTTCCCTCGCAGACCGTATCATGCTCTGTATAAAGAGGAATAAAACTGGAATAACTCTGTTGACTAGACTGGAGTTATTCCAACAATACACTAATCAAAATGAGATCATAAGTTAACTCAATATATACAAATAGTGGCAGCTGCTGGTTTCTATAGCAAAATATAGTAAATAATTATCATCAGAAACACAAGCAAAAGCAACACCTATGTATGATTCAATTACATGCTTCCATGAAAATTACAGGTTCGTAATTCTCATTAATTCAACTCAGCTAAATGAATGACATCCAAGCAGCAAAGCCAGCAACAAAATACTATCTCAAAATCAATCACAGAAGCAACAGAAATCCCTAGCCAATTTTTTTAAATTAACCCCCCGTTTTTAAACAGTTTTTTAAACAGTTTTAGAAAAACTCATTTTAAATATCTTCAATATAATATTAAAGAATACGATTTTCTTAGCAGCAGCGTATATAACCATAAAATAAAAATCTTACTTAAGTCACCAACAACTCATTTTCTTTCCATTAAGGTGTTTTAAGCAAAATCTCAGTCTTTTCTTACATAAAATTCAAGTAAGACAATCTAATCCATCAGTAATGTCCTCAAGATGGCCTCATATATGCAATGAATTAAACACTCTCAAATATTTTATTTTTTCAAAGTGGCAAAGACTCACTACATCCCAATCATATTTCCCAGATGGTGTCATGAACCTCTTAACACTTCATTTCCATCATGTTCCATGTCTTGAGAAATCTGTTTTCAATCTTTCAAACACAAACAGGGCCTCCGCCCTCTGTCCCCTGACGCTAGATTCAGCAGTCCCCAGCCAACATATTCTTCATATTCTTTTTAGGGTGAATAAATTCATCTCCTCCCTCATCAATCACACAGAAACCTTCAATGACACATTCATGTTCTTCAAACTTCTTCGTAAGTATATTATTTATGTCTTCTATGAAGAAATGGAGGATATGCATTCATCAGAAGTAAGTAGCTCCAAGTCAGTCTAAGAAAAGCATCTGCAAAGCTGACTTGACCCTACTCTTGCTCCCAGTGTACTGGAGTTGTGACCTACAGATACCGCTGCTTTTATATTTTATCTAGGGACCTGCTAATTCTCAGCTCTGCTTGCTCACAACGAAGAGCTCTAGAGGCATCTAAATTCAGTTCTGAGGATTTGGCTCAATGTCTCTATGTGGAAAAATACAGAATGCATTGATCTGAGTTGAAGCTCTAGGAGATGAAATTCTATCTTTATATCTCCTTTGTCTTGCATCCAATCCTTTCATTTTAGCAAAACGTTTCTATTGAGGAGAAAGTTTTCCATCCTTCAAGTGTCTGACAAATGATGACTTTGGGTTTCCCTGTCATTGTTGCTTTTCGAGATCCACATTAGACTTATCTTCAACAACACACAATTTTCTCTCTAGTGACAGAACAAGCCATTCGTTACAATCAAAGCATTCTGGGTCTCGCTTTGCATAAGAAACCTTGGACTAGATGGTCCACCCAAGTCCCTGAATCCAGTGCTCTGCATACACAATTAACCATACATATTGACATCAGCAGAAGGAGGCTTCACAGAGTATCTGTTCCACATAGACCTATCTACAAATCACAAAACACATTCAGCAGGCCACAGTAAGCTCCAGAAGTTGCCATAATTATGATGTGTGACATCTGAATGTGAAATTCAAAATTGTATCTTTCTTGTATATTAATGCCAGAACTTAAAATTCCAATGTTTGTTCCCAAACATGTCAGTGTTTGTCCCAGAGTGCCTGTGTAACAAAATTCATGAAGAATCAGTGGAGCTGACTGGACTGAAAACACCGTTTTTGAAATCAACATTCTCCCAGCTGATCACAAGACTGCAAAACCAGGTCTTTCCTCCTCATTCCTCTCTCTCACACTCCTAGCTGTACAATGGCTGGGTTTTTGGCAAGTTCTTTTTCAACACCTCTGCCTGGGAGCCTAGTGATTCTGGGGAGTGAGAGTTGTGTGCCTGAAAAACCCCAGCTAGAGACAGGAAACAAAGTTACTCACCACTTGCCATCTGGTAGATTATTTAGGACGAGGACCTGCATCATTATGATGAACTCTGCTCAATGTTTTCAAAAAACATTCCTGACTGCCCCAATTCCAGGAGAAGATGCTGGGTGCTGGATTCCAAGCTGGCAGACATACTTGCCCTACTGCCTTCGATGAGAGTGCCTAAGCTCCAGAGAAAGTCACTTGCCTTTTTACATTAAAATTCCCACTGACTTGCAGCAAGAATTTCCCTTTCCACTAGGCAGGTTTTGGGATCATTCATCTGAGCTGTCTAAAGCACACTTTACAGGTGCTTCATTCTGGTCTGGGATTCCATTTTGTGCATTTAAAATTTAGGTCCTTCAGCTTAACTTGCAGAACTCTGTATCTTGCCGGATTCACCTCTACCTCACTTTCGTGGGAGCTGGAAAACGAAGTGTAAGAAAGGATAACACAGGAAACTCGTAAGCAGTTTTACCATCATGTGCCCAGAGCTCTAGGGCTCCATTCCTCCTTCTGTCACAGACCTGCTACCTCGGGTGAGTCACGTCACCCCTTCAGAAAATTGCGTTCCTAATCTGCATCCAGGGGATGTCACATGAAGAAATGCTGTCTCTAAACTTGGGCATTTTACACACTTGAAACATATACAGTGCCTTATGTGGACAGCTGCCCCTCCTGCCATCCCCAAAATAGCTACTGTTCGGTGTTTCAAATTTGTAGCTTTGTAGCTTACTGACTTATGACTACCATTGGTAGCTCTCCTGCCTACAAAACAGGGATATAATCATCCCCCATCTCAGAGGGAAATCAGTTCATTATAGATTAATTACGTTGTTCTGACTTCTCAGTAATAGGTTTTGCATGAATAAATAACACTGTCCTCAGCTCTGAATAGTGTGACGTAAACAATGCATGGAGCCAAACTGCAGCTTTGCAAGGAGGAAACAGAAAACTTGAGCCCTGTTTATTAAGTTAGCGGCGTTCATTACATGCTTCAGGAAAAAATGTTATGTAAACTCATGATCAAATAATTAAAGACTGCACTCCATTGCACAGTACCAGGATGGGAAATTCAGTCTGTATAGGCAACCGTCCATCTGGTATTTTATGACTTCATAGTGTTGCTTTTGCAACCTTGTAAATGATCTCTTAACTTCATCTTTATGTATGTTACACATAGGAAATGACTATCAGCAGTGCTGCATGCAGCAGGAATGGATGCTAACTTGTAAGCAAATGCGTATCATTTCTATGCTACTATTGTCTTAAGTATCACATGCGAAACAAATCCAAACTCACATCTCTCATCATTTTCACTGCTTCCCTGGTCCTTCCCAGCTTTCTTGCACACATTGCCAGCCTCCTCTTAATATAAACTAACACATTGGTGTCCCTTCCTGTATAAGAGGAAAAAGAAACAGCATTAAGATCAAAAAGATAAAACAAAGCTTCATTTAATATTCCAACACAAAAAGAAACATAATTTTCTTGCCATTTTTTGTTATTCACTATCATCAATGTTTTCACAATAATTTTAATAAGAAATTACCAAATTCTGCTGATTTGATGTGGCATAACATCACTGAAATCAGTGGAATTACTCCAGATATACAGTGGTATAAATAAAGACCCATGGGTTGGCCTTACACCTATGAAACGTAAGCAGATCTGAGGGCCCAAAGAACGGTACAGGGTATAGACCATCAAGTAATCAAGTGAGGCAAGGAGAACCCCTATGAAGTTAACATTGCCACAAAACTCTCCGGTCACACACAGAGCATTAAATTATTTACCAATTCATATACATGGTTAAGACAAGAGCATCCATGAAAATGCATGTTATATCCTGCCTTTTTTGTAAGTTACTATGTACGTGCTTATTAATAGGAGACGTAGCAAACAAATCCTCATCCTCTAACAGTCTTTTCCTTTAATGATTAGAAGAAAAGAAGTATACCCTGAACTTTCAGTTTACAGAGAGCCTTTACTTGTTACCCAGTTATCACCTTCAAATTCCTCACACCACTAATTACTGATGGCAAATTAACATGTTTCAGATATGACAGTCCTATGTGCTGGAAGATGCCCTAACAGCAAACATGACAGAAACTAAACAGCTGCAATAATTATTCTCTTAGAGAATTCTTACTCATTTCATTTCCTCATTCTCTTCCCTATAATTCCAATGTGAACTCTTAACATGCTTTTGGACCAACAGGAAATGAGCGGACAGCTAATCATCTATAAAATTACTGTATCATGGAAATATAAGACACCTGCTACAAATTATCTTTGTGTATAGTATGCAGCCTGTAAAGATTTTAGTCTGTTCCTAACATTTTCAAGTCTTTCACAATAAGAACAAGATGCGCACTGAAAACATTCCAGGTACCTACAAATTGTTTTAAAGTTGTGAGTACAATTTTTGGATAGATCAAGCAGCAGGTTGAAAGGTCTGACTTTAAAAGAAAAAATAAAAAAGGGAGGGAGGAAATTTCTTAGCTGTATTTTATATTATGTAATTCCTTATCTCTGTATTGATACCTATATATTTAATAAACAATTTATTAGTTACATCTGTTGCAACAGGTGGTGTTACTAAGACGTATACATTTCAGGCCAAGCTTCTTTTCAGAAGGAATGATCAAAAGGCATTTATTTACTTACTATGAAATCAAGATAACCTTTCAGGCCAAAATTTTCTGAGGTGACTACTGATTTGGAGTGACTAACATGAGCCACCTTCAAAAGAAGATTGCCCGCACTTTCTATAAATTAGCACCTTTTGAAAGAGGTTAAGTTGCGTACTCGAAGTCATCATTTACTCTTAAAATTCATGGTCTAACATAAAATACTGTATGAAGGAGATGGAACACATGAATAAACAGAAATACAGAACAATATGCTGTTGTTTAAGAAATTACATAGTGTTTTTCACCTGTAAAAGATGAAATGCCCATTTTTCATCCCGAAGTCAACTTCAAGGACCAGAAATGAGATGAGAAACATCTCAGAACCATGGAGTAACTGCAACACATCTGTCCATGGTCCTTCGTCTCTAGAGAGATCTGAGCTCTCCACCTTTGTAAATCATGCAGAAGTCCAGCATATAATCAAGACAATCCTGCTTGAAGCCCCTGTGTCCAAGGCACTGCTTGGTGCTGCAACTTTTCTAACTCCTGTGGGTGCACACTGACATTATCAAGGGGAGGCTGGGTGGTGTAGAGAAGTGCGATGATCTAGCCCCTCCTGAAGCTCCTCCTGAAGCCACAGTCAGAGCTGGCAGTCACTTTTCAGCCCCACCCGCTCTGTGGCAATGCACTTAATTTTGCAATTCAAATGGTTGCTTCCTCTGCTGTAATACTGAAGGTTCAGGGTGTCAAATTTGATGATGACAGTAGCCATCTAGCACACACAGGTTACAAAAATACCATACTTATATTTGCCTGCACAAACTTAACCAGGTTATCTTGCACATAAGCATTGTGACATCGTTTAATTACTCTTATTGTGTATTTGTCATAGAATCGCTGTCATTTTCTGCACTCAGGATGGATTGAGTGCACAAATTAAGGTTTCACAGACAACTGTAAGCCTGCTAGAGCCTGAAAATTGCTTCAAGGGCTCAGCTGCTCTATATTTTTATTTTCTCCAAAAATAAGGAAATCATCCTAAATATCATTTTATAACCAACAAATGTTTAAAATACTACCCCCAAGCTTTATAAAACCTCAGGTTTTCAGGTATAGACTTGTGTACACTTTTGAAACCAGAGATCACAGACAATTTCACTATGTACAATTTTTATCAGCAATCTTCAAATTATGTGAGATAGCCAGAGGCTGTGAATTCAGGTCCTGAGAAACCCAAAGATGTCCGAAGTATGTTAGTGCTTGTACTTAGGTAATTAATTGGTATTATTTTTGCCTGAGGTATGCACTGTAGACTAGAAATAACCTAGACTGTTTATTTTTTTGTTCATTTGCTGGCAGTGAACCCGCATGTATTTTCTTTGGTTTAAGAAGCATCTAATAAATATCAGCACAGCAGCTAAGTCTGCTTATTCAAAATTTAAAAAAAAAATAACAATTTAGACTTTGAATTAGAGCATTGCATTATTCCAGTTGTTAATTTTTCTGTTTGTGTGACCTTTCTTAATGTATGCAACTAACTTTCCAAATGTCACACTGGTTAATGGGTCTCATTAACTTTTACACAGAACAATGTACGTATTTACCCTCATAGCTGATGGAAAAAAGCTGGCAAAGCATCACTTCACTCCTGTTTCCATCACTCTTTACTGCCTTTTCACAACATGCGCACACGTTTTCAAAATGGCTAAAGGCACTTCAGTGCAACTTCCTAAAACAGCGTCCAGCATTCTCTGAATATCAGATCTCTTTTGGCTCTGCTAGCTTTTCTCTCCTGTTAAGTACATGCTACGTATTTTCTGCCACGACAAAGAAAAGCTGCACCTGTAATCTGAGCATTGCTAGCTCAGCAACAGAATCAAGCAAAAACACTGAAAGAGAATAGTCTGACTCTAGGGCCATATTCCCATATTCCGGCCAATGTTAAATACTGAATACATAGTTCTGAGAGGGGGAAAAAAAAAACCAAACCCAAAAACAAAACCCAAAGAACTCTCTGGAATTTCTCTCTCTTTAGAAACAGCTATTCCCTCCAAAGAAACTTACTGTGTTGGGCTTCATACTGCGCACCATGGTGCTGTAACTGCTGACTGCGCCTGTAACAGCCCTCTCCAGCTTTTAGAGCTTGCTTGAACAGCTTCTCTGCTTCTACAATCGTTGTTGCTTCCTCTTCGGCCAAGAGAATATAGGCAGTAGCACACCTGCAAAAATATCAGAGGAAAAACCATGAGGAAGCTGCATGAAGTAAAAGGTATACAAAGACATGCAGACTGGCAAGGATATACCAAATACAGAGGCAATGGAGTTTTGTTCATATACCTTCCTGATGAACTATTCTGATGAATAAATATTCTGGCAACCAGATCACAACTTTCATTTGTAGGTACTGTATCACTCAGCCACTTGACTAACTCAGCCACTACTGACAACTGCTCCAGAAAGTAAAGTACTGTCTCTCTAAGCAATCATGGCCTACGTCACTAAAACTCCTTCTGGAAACCAAGACTAGTTTTATGCACTATTGTTTTAACACAAAATTTCTCCATTACTGTAATGGTATTAAGAGAATCAATAGACTTGTCATATGCAAAGAACAGACTATGAATGTAATTGTAGAGATTAAAAAACAAGAACAAACCCCCAAAATCCCCCAAACCCAGGAAAGCAGCTTCAGGAATACACAGAAAGGTGAAATGCATTGTGGGAGTCACCTCATCCAGCTTTTAGCTGTCTGATTTAGATCTCTTAACTATCTGTGCCCCTCCACCTCCATCAAGGAGCATCTTCACAAAGCCATTCATTTCACGTGTTTAAACATCTCTCTAAGAATAGGGTGAACTGCTGAATGGAGGTGCCTCTCTTGTTGACTATAGAAGGAGCCCAGACAACTACTTTGAACTCGATGGCCACGTTTTTAGCAGCTGAAATTAGGTGGAACATAGCCTGTTGACTTCTTTCCGATCCAAAGCACACTGCTGATAAGATTCTTCTTTATATAGAAACAGAATCAGGCTGCAGCTGCCTCTAGTTGTGTTTCACAAAGAGTCATCAGCTGAGGAACAGGAAACAACAGGTCCGGGTGAAAATGAGATTCCAGGCACCAGTACTTGCTGTGGGCCACCCAGCTGGAAAGCAGCTTGGCAGAGAAGGACTTGAGGGTCCTGGCAGACACCAAGTTGACCATGAGCCAGCAATGTGCCTTTGCCGCAAAGAAGGCTAATGGTATCCTGAGCTGCATTAGGAGGAGCGTTGCCAGCAGGTTAAGGGAGGTCATCCTTCTCCTCTACCCAGCACTGGTGAGGCCACACCTGGAGTGCTGTGTCCAGTTCTGGGCTCCTCAGTACAAGAGGGACATGGACATACTGGATAGAGTCCAGAGAAGGGCCATGAAGATGACTAAGGGATGGGAGCATCTCACATATAAGGAAAGGCTGAAAGCTGGGACTGTTTAGCCTGGAGAAGAGAAGGCTCGGGGGGGATCTCATCAATGTTTGTAAATATCTGAAGGGAGGGTGCAAAGAGGACAGAGCCAGGCTCTTTCTAGTGGTGCCCAGTGACAGGACCAGAGGCGATGGGCACAAACTGAAACACAGGAGGCTCCATCTGAAAATCAGGAAACACTGTTTTGCCGTGAGGGTGACTGAGCACGGCACAGGTTGTCCAGGGAGGTTGTGGAGCCTCCCTCCTTGGAGATACTCAAAAGCCGTCTGGACATGGTCTTGTGCAGCGTGCTGTAGGTGGCCCTGCTTGAGAAGGGGAGTTGAACCAGATGACCTCCAGAGGTCCCTGCCAACCTCAGCCATTCTGTGATTCTGTGACATGTGAGCAGAACAGGATAGGCTTATAGCTCACTTCTGCAAAAGCCTTTTATGCTACGTGCTCCCTCAGTTAAACTGCTGCCCAGGAACAAACAATTCTTTTTCTTCTTCTGATGAAACACACGAAGGACAATCCGTAAGGCACCAGTTTATGGAATTCTAGAATGCAGTAATCTCTGACAGCAACCTAAGGGACTCTCTCCACTTCATGCATTTTGGCAACACTTATACAGTTTGCCATGCCAGTAAAGCATCGCAGCATTGAGTTTATTGTGGGATCTCAGAATACTACACTTCTCATTGAGAAAATAGAGAATGGTCTCAAAGACCGAAAGTCCCAGAAAATTACATCATATTCTCTCACATTATGAAACGAATATTTCAGAACGTGTTTATGAGTCCCTTCTTTCTTGCCTCTGTTCAGAACGACTGAGAAATCCAAAAGGGAACTCTCCATCCCATAAATGCATATTTCATATGCTCATCAGGAGGCAACCTAATTAACACTTCACTGTGTTGATCCAAAGCCCACTGACATCAGTGGGAAGACTCCCATTGTCATCACTGCCCTAAGGATCTTCTGAGCAGCTAGCACAACATACAGCTATGCTTTTTTCCTCCCGCTGTAGGCCTTCCTGTGACAGGCCTGTAATCATGGTTAAAAATTACTGCAGCAAACCCCTTGCCTTAAGCCATCATCAAATGGATTTTTAAATGACAGGAAATAAATGTTAATGTTCTTGTCACTCACTCATTCAATTCCAAAGCTTCATGTGCTGCAGAAATTCGGGCTTGGGGATTTCTCTCTCTCCAGGCTTTTTGCATTACTATTCAATAAAAAAGCAGAACAGGGGCATATCAGTCATTACAGTGTTAACAAGGAGAATCTACTGCATTATAACAACAGAATTTATTGCTCCCAGCCTGACTCACTCCAGAGCATTTCAAAGAGCTCAGTGATCACTCAGAAGATACATAATCAACATGAGCTTTTGTCCCAAATACTCAGCTCTATTCTTTCATTTAATTAAACATTTTCCATGGGAAAATCTGGCTGAGAGATCATGCCATCTGCACTGTCACATACAGAGGTGATAAGCAGCTTTTTCCTCTTGGGGAAGTAGATTCCACAGTGCACAAAAGAATACACGGGTAGTTGGGATTCTCACTCTAGTTCCTTACTGTGCTGTTGCTTTAGGTGAATGTTAAATGGAAACAACATCCAGGCCAATCAGACCACCTCATAATTGGCCCACTGAGTTCAGAAAATAGGATTCATGTTTATCGTGTGTCAAAAAAGCACACTATGTTTTCCCTTGTAATTATGCCCTCAGAATGAAGCGCCCAACTGTCAGTATCTCTCCTTTCCCAAGAGACAAAGAAGATTTGTCTCTTCAGAGGCAAATTGTGATGATCAAAATCATTGTGACACATTTTTAGCAGAACTGCACGTGGACTTAACAGTAAAGGCTTAATACAACTAAAGCTGCTTACATCAAATCCAGTTGTAAATGTGTTGTTCCCATTTTTTACAGAGCTTCTAACTACATCAGGGAATGAAACACAGGACCCAAGTTCTACATAAGCTCTCTCTCTTCTGTCAGCGTAGACTAAATGTGTCCTGGATAATGTAACTCAACATACTACACTGCAGTTGGAGGCAAATTAAGCTATACATGTTTGAAGCCACTGCAAGAAATAGGAGGAAAAAATAAGTCTTTACACTTGCAACTGGTACCTTGAATGACTTCAGCAAGAAAGTAGAACAAAAATAGTGACACAAATTAGACAGTTATACCTATATAGATACTTGTTCAGATCTAGAATCCAACAGCAACAGCTCTCCAGGCACAATCAGACTTTTGCCTTTCCTTATCTACCCAAGAGAACTGATGTCTGACTGCATTTTTCTTGCATCAGTTTAAAACAATCATTAACCTATTAGCAAAAACAGCTGTTCACAAGGTCTCTTACTAGCGTCTGCAGGCCGCAAATGATCTGTGTCACATGTAAAGAATGTCTGATGGTCCTGTGCTGAAAGATTCATATCGTAGTAAGTCAAAGGTTCTCTCCCTGTTACCCATGTATACCTGCAAACATGCCAACAAAGAGACAGTTTGGTTAATGAGGTCACATTCGGCAAAATGAATCTAGAAAAGAATCCTAGGCATTAGAGATGGACATAGCCTACTAAGTTCACCCAGCCAATCTCCTAACCAACGTACATTGCATTTCACAGTACTGTGATGGAGCAACAGTAGTTGAACCTAAACTAATGAGGATGTTGGAAAGTACACACTGGATATCGGTAACACACATATTTGAACATTAAGACTACATGAAACCTAGACATAATTCATTAGGTTGTTTTCTATAACTGATTTGAACAGAATTACTCTATTCACAGTACCAGCTACACTGCACTTAGGTTTTCCTTTTTTTTATAAGATCATCAAAAATGGCAGAAATAACAAGTGCATGACCAGGAATTTAAGTTCCTTTTCATTCAGAAACATTTTACAAGTAACAGAAAAACCTGGCATGAGCACATGTCCACAGTTGTTTTTGCTTTTCCATCTCCGAGTTAGACTAACAGAGAAGTACAATTAAGGTCCTTAACTCAGTACTATGCCTGAAACTGTAACATCGTAGCACTTACCGATTATATTCAGCTCCTCTGAACAGATTTAAAGGATTTCGCCAGACTTTGCATTCTGTCAGAAACAGAAACACACAATAATGAATCCCTCCCAAATCACAATGGTACTTAAGGTTTATCAGAAACATCAGTTACCTGCTAATGAGCCTTATCAAATAACTTTTAGTTTTTACAGGTGTGAATGGAAAAAAGTTCATTGCATTGCAAAGGTTTGGGAACACTAAAAGCATTTCACACATTTCTCTCAAGGGGGAAAAAAATGCAAATTCTTCAAACTACAGGTAGGAAGAGAGAAGAAAATCCACAACACTGGAATCTAGAACAGAACTCAAAAAAAAAAAAACCCAAACCCCAAAATAATTTTCTATAGCTTTTGTAAAGGTGAAGTCTTGATTCAGGCTTTTCTTCCTTTAATTTAACACCAGATTTGTTCTCTTCATTTCAACAAAGACAATTCACTCCAGTCAAGGTGAGACCAGAATCAAACCCAGTATTTGCCACAAAGCCTTACTGAGAGGCACCATAAATTTGCTACTGGATGACCCCTCACACGGTGCTCTGCAAAAACTCGTCAGTAGCACTGGCCCTGCAGCATTTCACCAGCTGCTTTTCACCACCAAAAGTCAAACAGCACATTTTTCCCTATGAAATTCTGTGACATCGTTTCTAAAGAGACCACAGCAATAGTATTCTGGTGAGATACTGAGTCAGCAGGGTATCTACCCTACTTTATACAACACTGGCAAGTATAGGCCTGTTCCCTTTATGTCCATTCCGTTAAAGAAAGAGACAGAAATACAGAATGGCAAGTCAAGTCCTTCCCTTTTCCCATGGACCTAGCTCCCACTTCTGAGTATGAGGCTAAAATGGCATGGAGAGAAAGCATTTTACATAAATTATTTACAGTAACATAATGACATCTGCAGCTACACAAAAACTAGTCAAGCGGCATAGGAGGCAGGCCCTCAGCTTGGTCCCTAAATCACCTAACGTGCATGAAACAGAGACATGGGAAAGGGAAGATGTTTGGGAAGAGAGCATTGATTATACACCTGCATCTTTCAACTAACCACTTCAGCAGGTAGCTGATACCAGAAAGCTCCACTAGTTTACTCAGCAGAAGTGCTCGATTGACATTCAGCCATTCTGTTGTGCAGCCAGAGGGTATGGCTGTTTGACAAGCTTCAATTTGACAGTTTTTACATAATATGACTTTCAAACCATAGTAAATATTAAATAAACATCAGCCTTCTCAGTTCAGAGGTACAATTCAATGGCTTGGCTTACTCTATTTGCAACCAACAAGATCAGGCAACAACTATTTGATCACAGTGACACCATTCTTTTTGCTCATCTTATTTAAATTTAAGTGGTTATACTTTATCCAAAGTATGCAGTACTTCAGCACTCTAACAGGGAAAGGGGGAACTGGGGAACAAAAAGGGGAGGTGAAGAAGGGATTTTATTACCACCTCCTGTCCTGGGGGTAGTTTGGCATCTGTCTGGCTAGTTAAACACGATATGCTCTTTGTTGCTTTTGTCTTGGTATCTGCTGATACTGCGGGCTCAGTACAACAACCATTCTTCTGAAGACAAAGATACCTACTGCAATATTCTACCATAGTCAAAACATCTACACAGGGAAACATGGTGAGCCAAGTGAAAAAGCCATCTTCACCTTGTTGGATAGTGAAAGAAATATCCCAGTGTTGATGCATGGTAAACTGAAAAGGCTGTCTTTTCTGTTACATTACAAACTAATAATATAACCATCTCCTTATTTTATATAAACAATTAGGCTTTATTGAAGATTAATCTTTCAGCTCCTTGTTCAACGATCAATTTTTGAGCATCGGTATCTTTCTGAAGGCATGAATATCAGGCTATCTGTACAGACACACTATCCAGAGACACTGTGAGTCCCAACTCATAGACTCGAGTGCCAACGCACTGAAAGCAAACACACTCCTTGACCATTTCTTTATATCAGAAAAGCCAAGATGCTTTGGTGAACCTCATTAGTCAAAATACTGTGCCTTCTGCTTTAAAACGATGGGAGTTATTTCAGAGCTGCTGAAGTGTGACTGAGCACGCTGATGAGTGCACACAGGTGTTTCCAAGCCACCCCATGCTTTCTGCCAGTTCACCCAAATCTAATATGCTGGATCATGCAGTGCTGCTATTCACAGCCTCTCCTCAGATGGGAATGACAGCAGCTGAATTTGCTGTGCTATATGGAGGCTTCCTTAAGTAGAAATACTCAGTATAGAGCAAGGTTTTTTGAGGCCACCTATTTTATTTAACTTGTGAGTTCAAAGCTAATTTTTGTTTGTTTGTTTTCATGAACACTGAAGAGCAGAAATAAAATTTGCCAGGTACAGACATAGGCACCTCAGCTGCTAAACAATGTTTTCTCCATAACTGAATTTGTTTGTTTTTTGTTTTTTTTTTCCATTCACTTTTCCTCACCTGTTAATTCTGATATATTTTAAAAGCCTTGCAGAGGAAATAAATTTAATGAAACCATAATTGATTCTAGGGGCACATTCCTAATAAAAGATGAATTAATTTCTAATATTAAGATTATGGCCTGTATGCCAAGCTAGGGCTGAAACAGGTAAGCTTCATTTTACAGATGAGGAACACAAGCCAAGATGGTCCTGCCCCGACTTTCTTTAACAGTGAGTACGTCCAGCTCAGGTCAGAAGCCATAGTATTTCAGCATCTTCATCACTCATGGGCTAAATTTTCCATTCATCCCCCCCCAGGTAGCTGAGCCACCCAAGCAGGGAGACAAGTTCCCCTGGGACTCCTCTTGAGTCTGCAAAGATCAGTGCTTGAGGGACTGATTCATTTTAGGCAGAGTGGCCTGCCTCTCAGGGGAACCATCCCCGGGCAACCGGGCACCCGACTCACAGCGCCTCAGCAGAATCCCAAAGCCTGTGACCTGCAGGGACAGTCCCCCTGCAGCAGAGCTGTAACAGGACTCAAGCTGCCTCTGTTCAAAACTGACATCCTCCCCTCCATCACGTAAGAGCTGTTTTCTTCTGATTTAACATTGTCTTTTTCACCAGAGCAAATAAATGTGGATTCATTGTAGTAATATATAAATGCATAACAAAAATTACAACCCATACATTTATACCACTCATGTAAGGCTCACGAAACACCTCCTCAATCATATGTTCATTCAGAATAATCATATGCATTAGAAAAGAAGCCCCAGAGTGTCAAGGTCAACTTTAAAGGCTTGAATGACTTAGACACTTTCAGTCTGATTTGCAGCACCCATTCCTTGCACTGAAACTCATAGGAGAGTGAATGCCTGGAAGCTCATGAAAATCGAGCCCCAGATGCCTAACATCAGGCCCCCTAAGTTGGAGGCCTTTTTTTAAAACCTGACTCTGTTACGACTTGCCCAGTCACGAATTAAATCGGTGGCAGAGTCAGGAACAGAAAAAGCCCTTAAACTATTAAAAGCCACTGTGCTTCCACTTACTAAAGTGAGATTCAAATGTTGTTTACACACTACTCACATTATCTAAAAAATAAAGTGATGCAAAAGCAGGTAGGCATTCCTGACATGTTTTTCTGAATTTTTTTTTTACATTGTTATTATTTGTAAGAATTTAAATAAAAATACCGCCTGCCTTTAGAAACGATATTGCAGAAAGAGCATGTGCAATTTAGCAGCGCTACAAGAGCAAGGGAGGAATAGATGCGCTGGCAACGCAGCCTAAGCAACAGGCACTGCATGGATGTGGAAAGATATAATTAGCCAGAGCAATTAATGAAGCAGCTCTGCATTTCATTTGACAACGCAAGGTTAAAGGAAGCCTTATCTGGTCTCACGGCTCAGCGTGAGCCGGTACGTGCACCGCGGGCCTGCGCGGGCTGCCCAAGGCGCGCCTAGCCTCCGCTGCCACGACAGGCCCAGCCGCCGGCCTCGCCCTGCACCCGCTTCCACGGCTCACCAACCGCCCGCCCCGCCGCCAGCGGCCTTAAGAAGCCAAGTTTGAGCTCTACACCGCCTCGACGGCCGGGGGGAGGCGGCAGCTCCCGGCGGCAGAGGGGTGAGCGCCGCCCGCCGCCCGCCGCCCCTCACCTGAGACGCTCTGGCGGCTGGAGTCCGCGTCCCCGTTGGCGGCGCTGGCGGCGCTGGGCGCGCTGTTGTCCACCCCGCCCAGCAGAGGGCGCAAGTGGCTCACCGAGACCTGCTCGATGAAGGACGTCCCGTACTTGCGGAAGTACCACCACTCGAAGATCTGCAACAGACAGGGAGAGCGCGCCGCGTCAGCGCCCGCGCCCGCGCCCCGCCCGGCCGTTAACGGCTGCCCCGTCCCCTCAGCCCGCTCGCCCGTCCCTCAGCGCCGCGCCGGAGCCGTAGAAGGGCTGAGGCGCCGGCGGGCAGCCTCCGGCCTCCCCACGGGCCCGCGCCGCCCTCCCCTCGCGTCCTGGGGGAGGCACCTGCCAGCGCCTTCCCTGCCCGGGGCGCACCGAGGCCCGCTCGCCGCCCTCCCACCCTCCCTCCGGCATATTGAGAGTTTAAATTTGACCCAAGTTCGCGCTGAATCCGGCCAGTCTCTCTAAAAACCTAGTTTACAGGAGGTGAAAAATCTCAGCCTTGTCAGCAAAAAAATTTGTTGTTTTTCTTTTTTTTTTTTTTTTAAATCTAAAGAACCTTACAGTCACGTCACATTATTTCTTTCAAAGGCTTTTAAAAATTGTTAGGAGCGTTCCTTTACATTGACTTCTGGAAAAAAACAGCAGCCCAGCTCCTCAGCAAAAAAAAATGTGTTGTTTTTCTTTTTTTCTTTTAATCCAAAGAACCTTACAGTCACATCAAATTATTTCTTTCAAAGGCTTTTTAAAATTGTTAGGAGCATTCCTTTAAACTGACTTCTGGAAAAAACCAGGAGCCCAGCTCCGTCCTGCCTGACATCAGCCACGTAAACGGGATGCTGCAGTCAGGAGTACGCTCTCGCCTCATCCTTCCCCAGCTCCCTCTGCGGTCAAGGGACAGTGAGGAAAAGCAGGTTTGCTTGTTTTCCCAGTCATGCTTCCAAAGGAATTTACTGAGTTTAATTTTAAAAAATGTTAAAAATACCAAGCAAACTCCAGGAAGCTGAATCCTGTTCCTTTTAGGATTTTCTTCCCCAACTGAACTGTGTTTTGTTTTGTTTGGCTGACTTGGGCTCGTTCTGAATGAACTTTACTTTCAGGCTTTTGGTTCAGCTAGCAAATCAGAAAAAAATGATGATTTACAGAGCTCTACTTAGAAAATCATTCCACAGCCTAAAAGAACACCTTATAATTGAAATTATATACATAAATATATATTTGTGGTATTTTCACTAAGAAATTATATTCTTGGGTAAGAATACACATATTTCAGGAAACCACATAAACCTGGAAATGAAGACTATTTCATATAAATAGGGAAAAGGTTTTGACTGTAAAAATTGTAAAGGCACACAGGCTTATAATGAGTATGTAAAAATGAGTGTATTTTGTAGTTGCACTTGAATCATCACCCAAACATCTATATACCGACTGAAACAAAAGCAAATCAAAGGGGTTCTGAAAAATTTGGCAATACTTTGTAATATTGATTGCACTAGAAATTGTGAATGAACAATCTTTGCCCTTTCTGTATTACTCGGTGTCTCCATGTTTTACGCCAGTGCTGAAAGCTTTCACCAAATCTCTACCAAAAGAAAAGGTTATTTATTAATTCTTACTACAGCTAGGCACAATCAGCAACAAGTGAAAGGACTGCGTTCACATCTTTGACACCATCCGCGTGCTGTCGAGCAGGTTCTGGTGGGCCGGCCAGGAGCCGGCAGGCTCTGGAAGGCCTCTTAGGAGTCTGCCTGCTGCGCAGAGGCTCAGGCTGGGCTCCACACTCTCTCTCCCACAATAGTTTGTCATTTTTAAGTTCTCTTGAGCTCTTTATATAATTGAACTGACTTCTGTCTCCATGGGATTGTCTGTAGACAAGACGTACTTTTTTTTTCCTCCTTTAAACCATTCCATAGGGGAAAAACAGAAGATAAACCTTCTGGCACAGTAAGAAAACATTCGTTTCCAAAGAATACTCCAATAGATTCTGCACTGGGGCTTCCCCTAAATTCATCTGTGTTGTTTAAGCGTCTAGGGCATTCATATGGAGGAAGCTGACCCCAGCTGCACTGGAATCGAGTGGGAACGTAGCCGGTGGCCGCTTGAGACAAGTTCACACAAGAGTGCGAGGCAGCCCTGGAGATCACTCGATCCCCAAAACAATCTGATGGCTCTTCTAGGAGACATCAAAAAGGAAGAATGGAGCAGCCTGATGAGGAGAAGACAGAAAGGCTATGTGAACACATAAGGGTCACAAGCACTTGGGAAGATAAACAGATGGTCACAGAGAAACCAGAACGTAAACACACCCAGATCTCCGTGAACTCTGCATCCCAGGCAAATCACCGGGAACCCACGCAGCCTGGACAGTTCCTCCTTACGCAGGCTCCGCAGCGCGTCCATCACCGTACTCATTCCATCGGCACGCGCTTGCAGCAGCGCCCAGGTGGGAATCCCGGCAGCCAGCGACAGAATGCTGAGGAGCTATCACTGAACACTTGCTCCGCACTGATACGCTTCCCCTGGCATGCACCACTGCCTCCAAACGCTGGAGATGGTGGACAGGCAGCTGGCACAGGTGAGCCAGCTTTGGTTTTAGCTGTTCTCATGCTCTTAGGCACACAACACTTTCTAAAGGGTTTAAAATTTAAATCTGATGATCTAAGACAGCATCATAACCTAAGCAGGCAGCATGTGGCCAACCATGAGAGAAAGGCTGTGCCGTAAGATACAGTCACAGATCTGCTGTGTTTCTGTTTTATCTTCGGAAACTTTGAAGCTTGAACAAATCAAGGCACACAAGCCACAGTTCTACCTGCCCAAGGCCTCAGAGGGAGTGGTTGTTAGGAATCAAAGACTGTAGTCTTGTCTGAGGCAAGGGATGCTTGGTAAGAGTATGACTGTAACCTAAGTCAGGGACTGAAGTACAGCTGCCAGACTGGCCGCGCAAAACTCTTGGCAGTTATAGACTGCATCAACAAGCTCTGTACTTTCTTTAAGAGAAGAGAAAAATAGATTTCTCAAAATGTGCTAATAAATTCCTGCTCATTATTTCAATCATAATCAGCTTTTAGATAAAAAGTCAGTAAAACCCAGAGAGAGTGAGAGAACAGCAGAAGAGTGTGCTTGAGCCCACTTGCCCTGCACAAATGTACACCAGCTGGAAAACTGTCACACTGAATTTCAATGAAACTGAGGGTACAAGCAGAAAGAATGTATATATATGTGGTCACGGTTCAGCTGAGTGACAGGAACTTGCTGTAAGTCTGCCTCCCTAGACTTACTAATACATTAATTACTTTTAAAAATGGCATTAAAGCTCGTAAATTGTTTAAGGCAGCTTTGAAAAATATTTGCAATGTTGAGTGAATCCAGTGCCAGGAAACATCAGCCAGATCTCAATGCATATGGTCTCTTAGAAATTAAAGCCATAAATCATCATCATAATAAGCCTTTGCTTGGAGTCATTTGTTCAGGGTGTATGAGAAGGTAATCTGTAATCTGGTACTGAAGTCAAAACAATAAACTCTCTTCGCAGAATTTTTGCACCTGTCTCAGACAGTGTCAGCTGTTTTGAAACCCGATTTCTATAAATCAAATTTGATTTCTAACTGCACCAGCCACTTTGAAAGCAATGTGAAGCCAACAAGCTTTTGACAGGTCAGCAGATGAGAGATCATCTGGCAGAACAATAGCTGACTATAAGAATTAATTACCCATTGAGAGAGATCTGGATCAGAGAAGAAATTAAGGCAAAAGATCATTTCCGCACCACTTCTGAAAGAAAAGGCCACCTCATTTCTGTCATAGAGTGGGAGGGGAGCTCAGCTTCACAGACCTCGTCCCCCTCACAGCAGTGGCAAACTTCTCTGGGTTCTTTCTAATTGGTGCCTGTGCTTTCAAATTGGAACAGGGTCAAACATCTCCAAACCCTCAAGGGATCTTTGAAACCATTACGTTCACAAAGGCCAAGTTAAAACCCTGTTCTGAACATTTCCAGCTTTGTGTGTTTAGAAATCCAAATCTAGAATTTTTATTTTTTAATCTGGCATGGGTAATGCTTAATGTAAGAGTATTTGATTTTGGAAAACCCATATTGATGATTTCTAGAAATGCATGGCTATGAAAAAACAACTGGTAGGTGACAAATATATTTGGGTTAAGTAAGAGCTGGTTAATCACTCATAAGTCTTCCTAATGTATTTCAGATACTTGCTTTGGACTTTTTTTCCTTTTGCTTCTTTGTGCAGGTACTTTTCTTCCTCTGTGCAATGAAAACATTACAGTCATCCTCTTTCTTATCTCTGCTCTCACGTACAGACAATCCCGGATCATTTTATTTCTCTGTGTAGCAACAAATCTGTTCTGCGTCACTTGGATATCTCATCTTCGCGCATGGTTTTTCAGAACTGATATTCCATCATAAATGCATCAGTTCACAAGGGATGGTTTTGAGGGTGGTTCTCACTGGACCAAGTAGTGATGTCTATCAGCGATTTGAATTATGCTTTCCTGTTTATCATATCCAAGACAGGCATCCTCTCTTAAAGCGAACACTCTCTGTAGTCCTCTCCTAGTGTACGTGTATTCAGTCTTCAACAGAAGCAGTAGAGAGTTTTGTTTGCCGGCAACTTCCACAGCTCAGAGTTCTCATTCAGCCTTGTAATAAGACTTCCAGGTCTCAGAGGAGTAAGATCTGGCATACTCTTCTAATGTGAGGGGTGGTAACAACCAGTCTAATGGATTTAAATTAAACTTACTCTCTTGAGGAACAGGATAACGATAGCAGAACTTGATTCAATGGCTAAGCCTACTTGATAAATAAAACGGGACTGCAGCAGAGGCTTGGCTGGCTCAGTCATCCATGCTGTTTGTTTGCTAGCACGCTGCCTGGCCTGTGCCAACTCTCCCGGGCAAGGACTGGACATGTTCTGGGGATATCGCAGCCCAGGGGCTGTCTCCAGTAGACAGTATGGAAAAGATCATCCTGTTTTGGGAGGATGTGACTATACAATGGCACTTGCCTTTGGACAAAGTAAGCCCCCTGGTCTGTTTTATTTAGCTGTTAGGGGTAGCCAGTGACTCAAACAGGTCCTCCAGTCCTGCCCAGCTTGGTTCTAGGAAGCAGTACGCCTCTGACCATGCTCTCAGTGTATCACTCTTAAAGGCTATGCAGCCCCGTTCCTTCTGTTTAAAATACCCCCGTTTAGCATCCTCTTAGACTCTGCTCCTGGTTACCGAACCCCCACTTGTCTTATCTCAAGGACTCAGCACGAGAAGATACATGCAGTGCTAACAAGCAGCTTATTCAAAATAAATAGCTATTTACTTACAGTTCATCTACCTCTGGAAATACAGAAATGGGAAAGAAAATAATGTATTGCCTGGACTAAGTATAGTACTTCTTTCAACACTGCGTAGACCCCAGCTACTTATGATACCTTTCTCTTGTCTGTGGACTGGGTTGTAGCCTGCCTTCCTACAGACCCTTCCTCTCTCATCTGCTCCTTGCCAAGTGTTTCCAGTTTCTTAGGAACTCCCTACAAGGATTCTGCCCTCCCGGACCTGTCAGCCTCTGCTAAGCAGAGCAGAAACTTGAACAATTACCACGTATCGCTTTTCAGCCGCCACAGATTGTCCCTGCACAATTGTCAGACTTTCCTGGAGTCTGTGGCAACACCCAGGACTCAAGTCACCTTTCTGCCCCTCTGCAGCAGACTACACAAAGGTAACGAAACAAGTAGAAGAACAATTAGTATCTACAGAAAATAAGACAGGTCCCTTCTGTGTTATTCAGGTCCTCTCAGACTTCCTGTACTAGTGCCATTGGCTACAAAGGGCTGGGACTCTCCCATACTATACACATACTCAGGTAGCAGCAGACAGCCCACCTCCTCAACGCTAGCCAGTGTGTAGACTCAGCACTCATGCTCTGCCTCTGTAGACTGGCTTTCTAATACTTATCTCTGAAAGACCTGGTATTTGTTCATTGCAGAATGTTTCTCATTGTGTAGCAGAAAACTCTCATTATTGTCCCAAGCTCTGAAGTAGAATAACAAGGCATTCTTGGTGGAGATTCAAGACTGGGGTTCACTTCTGCCTGTGCTGTGTTAGAACTGGGACTCCATCAGTTTGCAGTGCAAATGCCACCCGCATTTGCTAAACAACTTTCACTCTGGTGACAACTGTACGTTAAATACGTGGCCTTATTTAGAAATCTCAGTGGCATTTACGTAGTTCCAGTTCACAGCATTTACTGGACGCCAGTTGTGCTTCACGACAGCTTTATTACCCTACCTGTGGAAAACCTTAGCCTCTCAGACACCGAATACAATACAGCTCATTGTACTCTGTGAGACAGAACCCTGTTTTTTACTGGACTAGAAGTAACTGTGGTGGAACCAAGTTTCCAATACAATATTTCTAATGCAGCTTGGGACTTAATTTGGTTCCTATTTTTGATGCCTAAAATAGTGCAGGGATGAAATGAATACAAATTGTTCATTTTAAACTATGATGTGCTGTAGTCAAGTAATTATTAAGGAAAATGCTTGAGATAGAAAAGTCTTTTCTGTACGGTTCTCAGCTATCCAGGAAAGAAAAAAAAGGTCTGAAATCCTTGCTTCATTTAAGTCACATTGCCTACAGCAAGGCCAGAATTTTACCTAAAGAATGAAAACAAAGTAAGAGACAAAATAAGATGGGAGAGTAGTGTTTTGCAAAGGAGTCACGTAACATGCAATTGCCCAAAGATGAACTCCGCAGACTCATGACCCAAACATGAAATAGGAAAAGCATTCATTTTCCAATTGGTTACCACAGTTCTGAAATGATGGAATTTTCCATCATTTCATAACCTGCAGTGCTGTGATTTCTCCTTTTGATTAGGAATTGCAGCCAACTGATAATAGAAAGAAATCTGCCAGACCATATGGTGGAAAATTCCAAGGAATATTAGTACATCTAGTCTGAAAAATACCCCAGCGATGTAGATTTGACAAGAGAATGTTTATTTTATAAAAGAGTTTCACTAATACCATTAGCAAGATTAAGAATCCTTTAGAACTGCAGATGCTGCGTAGTGTGACAGGTAAGTGGGTGATAATGCAGGCAATTCAGCATGTTACAGGGCCATTGGTAAACAGCAAGATTATTAAGAAATAATTAATCCAAAGCATAATTGGGCTAGTGACTGGCTAGCACTACCTCACGAGAACTTACTCAGCTGTCTTCCCTGATGCATGGTCTGTTCCACTTTACAGACCACATGTTCCTCTCAGCACAGACACCGGTCCCTACAACCTAGGGTTCCTGGCTGTTACCTGCCTGGCCAGGTAACAACCTATCTTTTGCACACTTAGGATGGTGGCATATGAACAGCAGAGAACAACTGATAGCAGTAGAGAAGGTCCACAAAAAAGGCTTTCAATCTTCTTTCAGTCTGTGTCTACACCTCCATCACCTCACTGTTCTTCAACTTGTTCATAATGGACTTTGTCATAAAGCATTTAGTGAATTTCTTCACTAATCTCTTCTTGGAAGGCTTCTATTGGTGCCCTTTTCCTCCCTCTTCATATCCCAGCCTTGAATACTCCTTGCCACTTCCTTTTGTTACTTTCCATCAAAGTACAGCACTTGGAAATTTCTTGCTCACAAATCTCCTACTGAGCTCATTCCTCAGAAACTGCCTTCATGACTACAGTACAAAATGTACCTACATTTGCAATCATGCTATACACAGAATTTAGCTACAGATAATGTAGTCTCTCTTTAGGGTTTTTGTTCCTGTTTGATTCTGTAAGGTATTTCCACAGGGCACAAACTGTATTTTTCTTGCCACCTCCTCCCGCTGTCTTCAGTCCCCAACAACAAATATGGAATTGTGCCTGTGGAACCCGTGTTATTTCTCTCATTCCTTCTCATCTTGGCGGCGGGGCCTGGCCTTTTGACGGTTTCTTCTTTCTGAGTGAGAGTACTGAATGTAACATGCAGTATTTTCCTCCCGTGCATTTGAGGGAGTTGTGCTGAACTGAATCCAAGCCTTACAGGTCTGGGTCCTGTTCATATTCTGAAAGATCTGCTGATGTCTCTGGAGCTCTGTCCTGTGCTTTGGGGCTCAATCCATACAAGGATGATGAATGCCCAAGATGCAGGCATTAAGTAATTGCCTTCTGCTACAAGGAAGCCCCAGAGCAAGGCACAGCAGCAGTGCACCTGATGCTTTATACCTGAAATCATCTAAGTGATGAGAGTCTCACAGGCATTCAGGAGTCAAGGATGCCATTTCTTTGTCTACATCAGCTACAGGCAACGTGGAAGTGAGAGGTGCACATTTCCCACACCAAACTGATACAGTTTAGTTAGGATTCTAGTTGCTTTCAGATTTCTCTGAGGTCAGTAGATCTGAGGTGATGTGAACCAGCCCCTAGCCATGTCTGTCTCTTTCCACTTACCACTATGGTAACTACACTCCTAAAATTGGTCTCATCGGTCTCCCAATCACATGCCTAGCTTGGTATGGTGAGGGAGGCTCTGCAGCGTGTATCCAGCAGATTGTAAAAGCGTACAACTTGTTTTTAGGCAAAGGACCTAAGACTGATTGAACAAACAAGACTAAAAGAAAGACAACCTTCCCCTGAGGAAGAAAAGGAAGTCCTGATCTCTTCTCCCTGGTATCCAGTGATGGGATGCATGGGAATGGTTCAAAGCTGTGCCAGGGGAGGTTTAGACTGGACATTAGGAAGCATTTTTTTACTGAGAGGTTGGTCAGATGCTGGAACAAGCTTCCAAGGAAGGTGGTCGATGCCCCAAGCCTGTCAGTGTTTGAGAGGCATTTGGACAACGCCCTTAATGACATGCTTTAACTTGGTCAGCCCTGAAGTGGTCAGGCAGTTGGACTAGGTGATTGTTGTAGGTCCCTTCCAACTGAAATAGTCTATTCTATTCTATTCTATTCTATTCTATCCTTCCTATCCTATCCTATCCTATCCTATCCTATCCTATCCTATCCTATCCTATCCTATGCATTTGTGTAAGTAGAAAGCCAACACTGAGCAGTGAGGATACAGAACCGCCCAGTAGAAGCATAACACCCTAAGTACACCACGCAGATTCTTAGAGGTTTTTTACCTCCATTTGTTTCTATGAGGACACTGAGTAAAATCCAGAGCAAATGCTCTGCTTTGGACTCCTGCACTGTGATGGTATTATGATTCACTCCACTGCATCAATTTGCACAACGAAGCCCTCAGGGATTACGTATGGGAGGAGGGGTTTTTAAATGGTTTAAAAATACTCTTCAGACCTTTAAGCAAATAGGCAGATATGTATGCAAAAGATTTTAAAAGTGAAGATCTGAAATAATTATGCCTTGGAATCTTGGCACCAGAACTGGGTTCATTGCTAATATTCTGCTCACTGTTTCTCTAGCGAGTCCTGCCATAACTTTCTAAAAGGACCATGCTAAGCTGAGATAGTTGGTACCTCTCCTCCTCTTCTTTTTACCGTCCCTTTTATATCTGTAGTACTTGTTGATGGAAACACTTAATGTGCAAACACTTGTTATGAATTACTATAGGGTTGTTAGTGGGGCACATTGTCCTTCAAGACTTTTTTTCTTCAAAGACACATAGCACTGAAACATTTTCTCTCTTTTTTTTTGTCCCCATAGAAAAAGAAATACAAATAAAGAAATACAAATTTTATGTACTGCAGAAATGTAAATTTAAGGGAAAAAAAGAAAAAGACACATATTAATCTGGACAAAGCCTGAAATCCCATTCTGGATAACAAAATCAATTTGTAAAGTGATATTAATATATCTAGTACTTACCAAAATAAGTCCCGAGATTAACGAGGAAGTGCCTGTCAGGGCAACATAGAACTTGGGGGTTAATGTGTTCAAAAACATACTCACTGAAAAAGAAAAGAGAGGAAACCATGAGTACAAGAGCAGGACATGTTTTCCACGTGTCCCCTCCTCCTCCCAACTGCTTTCCAACTTCAGATAGGTTATTACCTTAATTCTGATTAAAAAGACAATTCAAAGAACATCCTGTTCCATCTGCCTGATGTAATAAAGCAGAGCACTAGACTGCCACATGCAGAATTTTGTTTTCACAAGACTCAGTCACAAGGCATTGGAAAACAGTTACACACACAATTGGGTCTTTCGTATTCCAGTCAGCGCTCCACTGACACCAAGTTCGGGATTCCCCATGATATATGGAAGACATTTTATTATCTGCCTTTGCTACTCCATTACAGTTAGAAATCTTAGGAGTCGATCTCAATGTCCTGCATTCAACATTGTGTCAACATCCTGTATGATCTTGGTGAAACTATCTGGACAAATTTTTAAAAGTCTTTTACTTCTCATTACCTTGGTTCCTCACTTATAAAGTAGAAGATAATAGCATTTCCCTAACTCATTCCACTGCATTAAAGTTGGTGCACCACTCAGTATGCAAACAGTGAATAAATGCATAAAACAGATTAGGAAAAGACCTAACTGCTTTCTGATAATTAAGGGTAAAAATCATGATAGCTGTCCAGATTATCGGGAATCTAGGGCAGAAGCAAAGCCAGACAAGCTGCAAGGAATGGCAACGCCATCTGTATGGGCTTCTGGAAATTCAAAGGCCTTTTCTAGTCATATACCATTTTCAAAGCTGCTGAGAGAATCAGCAGGTAGTTGTGCTCGGCCCTCCACAGAAAATCCCTGTGGCCTTAAGACAATAAAATAATCTTTTTATAAGTTTTGAGTCACTCTACAGAAGCTACTAGAGAGAACTGGAGCTCTTCCACTAAATTCTAGATGTTTAAAGAAAACTCTCAACTTCCCATCACCTCCATCTTCCCCACATGAAAACATCCTCTATTAAACTACATGGAGGGTTAGAATATCTTCTGTAAAAAACCCTACTGGTCTCATCCTTAACCAGTGCCAAAGTACTTCTCATACATATATACATAAATGTATATACATGCATATATATTGTATATATACATGCATCCATGACTGAGGAGGGAGGTGATAATAGTTAGCAGATAAATTTAAGAGGCTTGCAGCAGACTGCCAGTCAGTCATTTAAAAACACTGATAAAAGACCTGGATACGTAGGTGGGAGGCCCTCAGTTCATTCTGTTCCATTTAGAAATGACACTTACTGAAATTAAATAATATGGGGCCAAAAAATGAAGAGAAGACAACAACAGCAGGATACAAATCATCAAACATATGATTAATTTTCCATGACCAGTAAAACAGAAAATTGTTTTCCAGAAATGCATCACTAAAAGAGATTGAAACCCTGCAATTCAGCTGCTTTGTTTGGGTTTTGGCTGCATATTTTCTATATTTTTTTTCTTGAAAAAGCCATAAACTGTTAAAATGGAAGTGTCATTTTCTGCTCCACTGGAGTAGCATTAAGCACCAAGCTGATATAATAAAGAACTAGTTTGGTGGTTTTTAATTCCATCGTACATTTTCTTTCACAAATGAATTGGATGCCAGGTTCTCAGCCAGTGTAACTCAGCATAACATCCCCAATTTTACTGTGTACAACACAGCTACACTGATTTATGCCAGCTCTGGCTCAATAGTTGGGATCTTCCCACATCTTATTTCTTTTTTTCCTGTTCCCACTCTTTCTTTTTTTTTAATGTCTAATACAAGCTGACTTTGAAATATTAGTCCCTGCTTTCTCCAGCCCCAGTACCTGCTAAGAAGGAAGAGGAATGGAGAGACTGAAATAGCTTTGGCTTCTACAAACCACCCATGAGTCCTTTAGAAGAAATATTCCTCATTCTGGAATGCAAGCGTAAGCCAGAGACATAATCAAACTGTGTCACTGGGGAAATTTCAGACTGCCAGTGAAATTACTTCCTCTGCTTAGGTTAGAATATTCCTGAGAGAGAACACGCTATGATGGGATATAGACGTCCGTGTCCCCCATGGAGCACAGTGCTGCTGCAGTGCCAACAATAACATGAAAAGCCAGGCAGCAGGAGACTTTACAGAGGTGCTTTCTCTTCCGTTCCTCCGCCACAGCTTCACAGCTCACAGAATGCTGGAATTTTTCCTATTAAACTGGAAAAATTTTTCCCATTACCCTGGAGGAAATTTGATTTCCAAAGCTGTGAAGCCACCTAAGCCTCCTGTGTTTTACAAGATTCCACATGAGGATATCCATTGAATACGGAGATAGTCTATTTGCTTTGAATTCCTATTGCCTGTTTCACTAAGAAATGCTGCAAAGAGAACAAAGTTTCTTAAGCAGTGATGAGATACTCACTTATTACTGACTGCCATCAATAAAACTCACTTGGGAAATGCATCCCCATTTGGAAGAGCCCTCTCAACAAATTAGCTCCATGGAGCTCATCAATGGAGTAGAATGAATGAGGCTCTTAAGAAATGCTCTTAGCTTTTCTCTGTCACCACTCTTTTACAAGCAATGTATACTGATTTACAGACAAACCCTCAGATCTGAATGGAGATAGGATTTTATTTATCTGTCATTTGCACCAGCGTTACTGCTCTCTTCTTTGCTTGCATGTATACTGGTGCTCCTTTATGCTCTTTACCAGAGGCTGCTACAATTCTTCACTTTTACAGCTCGGTCATAGGAACTGGCAAGGTGAACAGATACGACGCTGGATGCTCTTAGGTTGTATGGGCCAGACTCCCAGCTACCTGGAATAGCTCAGTAGATTTGCTACAGTTGCACTCAACTACCAGAGCTGATTATCTGGACTGTATCTCCCTAATCCTTTTGCCATTCTTCTTCCCACTCATGAAATATAAGAATCTACTGTTCCATTATGAAAACTATCAACTTCTGCCAATTACTAACTACCCTCCCAGTCCCTTTGTCTCCATAAATATTATTACCAAAAGCAAACATTTTGTAATAAGAAACATATCTCCAAAACAGTAAAACTAAGCACTGGAGGATCTGTGGTCAGACTATTTTTATTCTGAAGTCAATGAGAATTCAGTCATTGTTTCAGTGGAAACTACATCAAGGCCCAGTTCTCATAATATTAATCCCCAAAGTAAAAATCAGCCCATTTTGGGGTTATCTGATACGTATCATTATCCAAAAAGGAGTATTTCTTTACAGTCAGCATTCTGACACTGGAGAAATCGCTTTCATATCCAACGTCTACATCCTGTAGTGTACGCAGGTTTCCTTCAGGGTGTTGCAGCAAACTAGAGCCATTAGATAATGCTAAAAGCCTATCTGCCTAAAACTGGATAGCAATATTTTTCTTCTCTGTTTCAATTTGATGAAATAGCAGGATTGAGGAGCAGAGAGAGATTTCTGAGAACTGAGAGTTGAAGATACCGGCAGAAGATGACCGCAGAATATAGAAGCCAAGTAGAATCACCAGTGAAAGGTGGTACTGTATGTCCTTTCTTCTGACTTCATAACATGCCAGTGTGTGTCTAATTATTTCTGTCCACAAAGGGCAGATGGTGCAGTCATTCAGCTTGGGAGTTCATCTCTTGTCTGTACCTTGGTAGGACTTAAAAAGGGCATCTAACGAGTATCTAGAGAAAGGCACTTGCCTGATGTTCCTACACTGCCTACTCATTTGAATTACTGTTAAATCCCAATTATTCCCACAGGCTTTTGACGATGAATGATTTATTTTAGGTGTGTTAGTAGAGATGATGGAATACAGTACAGCCTGCTTTCTTTTAAAGAAAACCAGCATGACCTATAAATGCGGTCTAAACAAGCCAAGCATGTCCGCTTATGAGAGGCTCCTGGCCATACAAATACCCACCCTCCTCTTTCTTCCCTTCTCTTTATGGCTTTCATTTTAATCATGCTTGAATCATTCAGAATAAGGTACTAATTACATTTCCAAAGGTGCCTACGTTACCTTGGTAAATCATTCCATCCTAGTGTATAATATCTAGGCAAGGACTGTTATTTCATTATTAACTGTGCATGCTTACAGAGATTAATTTACATCCAATTCAATTCATGGCAGACAAACTAAAAAAACACACAAGTCATATCTAATATTCCCTGTTGAGGCTAATCGAAAGTGGCGATTGAAATGTTCTTGAAAGCTGATGCCGTTTCATTCCTGTTATGTATGTTACTCATTGCCAATACCCGTGATTCATTCTCTACACGGGAAAAAACAAGAGAGGAAAATCCAGATATTTTTCAAGTGACAAAATCCTGGAATCATGTAAAATGAATCACTGAAGGTGATAAAGCACTATGTTGTTTTACAAATTTCTTCAAGGACTTGAGGTGTTCGGATTTCAAGCATGAGAGGAACCACAGTAGGAGGGAAATACTGGGGTTAAACTGCTCAAAGTATCATTGTGCTGCTGTATCAGTTAATTACATTAGAAGATCATTAGGGGAGGGAGCATTGCAAACTACCTACTGTTCCCATGTGTGGATCTACTAAAATTACAGCCCCATTACCTACTTCTGAATGTGAGGCTATGTAGCTTGCACAGTAAGGTGCAAATAAAAATTTAATAGCAATGTGACACAAATCATATACACAAACAGATTAAGCAAAGACAGGACTGCATCATTTATGGCACTTCAAAGAGGAAAAATAATTCCCCCGACAGAATGTTATCTTAAAATACAGATAAATATATATCAATAACTTAGTACAAATAAAAACATGCATTACAGACCCAGAAATAAAGATCAAACATAAAAAATCCAAACATATTGAAATAGACAGGAAGGCACAGCTCTTTTTGTGCAAGTATCTCCGTGCTCCTAAGGAAGACAAGGTTTCTGGGTACAGTAGTAACTTCTATGGGAACGAATAGTAAGAAAACACAGAAAAGCTTATAGTCACAGAGCCCTTCTTGTGCATTAGTGGTCCTTAAGTCATCATGGCTATAATATCTGTGTCACTAAGAAATTTTGCTGCACTTTCTGTCTTCACCCTCCATAATATTTGCTTGGTACGCAGACCAATGCGGATTCTTATAACACCAGTGCCAAGAGCCCAAATTGTTTAGACAGGTGACAAGCTAAGAAACCTATCGTTGAGGACCTTTGACACAGCAGTTCAGCTTCTTTTCACTGCAACCATCCATTCAAGCTGGTGTTCAAACATGGTACAGAGGATGGGGCAGCGACTGCCTTAATTCACAGGGGCCTCAGCATGCATTAATGCAGCCCCCCGATTCAAAGCTGTTGCAGCAGTGAAAAACCCTTCTACCAAACTGTCAGCAAAGAGGGCACAATAAGTTCAATAAACTTCTTTTAATAAATGTATAACATTCCCCTCTGAGTACAAAGTGCTGCATACCCTTGACTTTAATTGAACTATTTATACATAACTTTTTTGAACCCTCAACCCATTCCTCGTAAGAATGTTAACAACACACTTTTGGGAAAACAGGCTGAATTATGCATTATATACTATGATGGCCTCCAGTTCAATATAAATACAAACCCCACCAGATTTAAAGCTAGCATGGGGTATTGTCTCAGAAAAACATATCTTTTACCATTTACCAGGGCTTTCCCTGGGAAGCTACCAAGATTTTTTTTTAACTTCTTCCAACTCCTTGAAGAAATTACCAAAGGAGCAGCATTCAAAAGTTTAAGAATGTTGCAGTGAGTTTCATTTTCACTTGTTGCAAATGCTATGGAACTTCCTTCTATAAGGGCTTTGTGTAGATCTGTTTTCAAAACTTGAAAAAAATTGTCACTCAGAAACAAACACGTGGCCATTCCAGGCAGAAACAGCCGGTGTCTCTGTGCTGCGCACAAGGAAATTCAGATGCCCACTCACTTTGTTCAACCACCTACTCTTGTCCTAAAGGCATGAGGCTGAATGAGAGTCACATTCAGACGTCTGGAGCCTAAGCTAATGGCCAGTGAAGTGCTCTGTTGCTCTCAGCGAATGATGGATCAGAGCCCAGGTGAGAGAAAATGGTGGTGTGCCAAAAGCTACCGATTACTTCAGATAAATAATGAACTCTGGTTAACTACATAGTTGCACATAATCAAAGTTCTGCCCTTACAGGTATTTCTGATTAGTGAAATAAAACTTTCTGGAGGGAAGACCACCACACTCTCTCTTCCATGTTTCCACATCTTAAATGTAGGTTTTCCCTTTCAACAGAATACCTTTACCACAATAAAAAGGGAGAGTTGAGTAGGGATGGTCTACTCTGGAGAGAAGTTGGTATCATGGGAGAGGCTTTTCAGCCACAAAGCTCAGCCCAAAGAGAAGAAAGAGCAGAAGGCAATAATACAGTACCAGTTCCAGGTCAAAACCATTCATTTACTTATAACTAAAAAATAGAGAATTTTGAGGGTTGCAGATGACGGCAATAACATTCTCTCCACTTTGTGACCCAGTGGCCCAAGGAGCAAATTATGTCCAGCACGGAAAACTGAAACAAGCCTTAGCAAATTCAGTCTATCTTTTCCCAAACAGCCCTGCCTGAGGATTGCTAACAAATTCAATTTAATCATTCTCCTCAACATTTTAATGCATTGAATATCTGTAAACCAAAGTGACACAAAGATCAGTGCTGGCCTGCTTTTCAACGCCAGGTCTATATTCACGTTATAATGTCCAAAAGTTATCAGATTGGTCAAAATTCCAGCTCAGTCCTATCAGGAATTAGTCTGTGCTGGTTCTGGAGCTTTTGGGACTTAGATGACTATACTGTGTCCTTCAGAGTGCATTAACCATTCACCCTGTTAGACATTAAGATTGCTCATCCGCACTGAGAATAATATACAGTGAAAGAGAACAGGTAAGAGACAGGAGCCATCATAGAACTGAGGGCAGAAGGACATACAGGTGAATCAAGGTAACCAGATCTGGAAGACAAAAAACCACTTAGACACTACTGTGACTTGGGAAAGGGAGAAGAAAAACCAGATTAGAGATAGACAAGTATAATACAGAGATGAGTTAAAAGAAAATTTAAAAATGGAATGGCAATAAAAATTAACATGCGTAGAAAGAAGATAGAGACAAGAACAGCAAAAGCAAAAAATATACATAAGAAATGACACATGCAACATGAATGTAAATAAAGGCTATTTTTACTTTAGCAAAAGATGGTTTGCAATTCAGAAGTATTTTTTCACTGGGAGAAACAAGGCTGCCAACACTAACAGCTTTCGTCATTTAAGAAGAGATACTGTCAACAAGTTATTCCTTGGTATCAAATACACCCCAAAGCCTTGTCTCACAAACTAAGGCACTTAACACAAGATGCTACTAACGATTCCCATTCCCAACTATATTTTCCCAGAATGTCCTGTTAAGGTCAGCTGCTACACTTTCCCCCAGGAGCAGACAGGCTGGACATACGGGCACAGGATGCACTATACTCACCCCAAGGAGTGAATTTAAATACTCTTGTGAATTTAAATACTAAAACCTACTTAGGATAGCTAGACTCAAGCACAGTATTTTGCTATTCCATTTATCTGAGATCATGAACTCCCTACCTCGTGGATTTGGGGAGAATAAAAGATCAACTCTCCCCGGTGAAAGCAGCTATTATAATGTAAATTTGCTGCCATATAGCTGCCCCCGCCAAGGGACAGGGACATTTCCTCTTGCTTTCACAATGCAGTGGTGACATGAGTTAATTACACAGCTCCTGTTAATTGCACAGCATGCTGCATGAACATCAAGATTTGCTAATATATTGGCAGCAAAAACCCCGTTTAAAAAAAAAAAAAAACAAACCAAAAAAACAACCAAACCCAAAAAAGCCCCACGGCATTTCCATTTAAAGACAAAGAAAACGAGGGAGAAACTGTTTCCTGGGACCTTACAGCCCGTAGCTGTCAGGGATTGAAGTACTGTGCATTTCTTTATGACCATCACAGTGTCCTAATGCTATAAGCAGACTCCTGGTATTAATAACATACAAATGGAAGGGAAGAACAGGGCCAAATAAGAATGAGGCACGAAGGATGAGCAATGACGTATTGAGTAGAGATATTCATATTTGGATTTTTAGAGATGTGGATGTGTAAAACTGGGTTGTTGGTTGGTTCTTAGTGAAATTCTCTTGCAACACTTTCAACCTCAATTCTTCTAAAGTCAGGTTGCTTGCAAATTGATTTGAAATGCTGTCATTATACGTGTCTCCCGTGCAGATTTTAAAGCTTCAAGAAACGTATGAGTCCTTGTCTTAATTTTTACTTCAGTGTTGCACTGCAGGAGGAAGCGCTCTCTCAGATTTGTGATGGGGGATTTCCTTCACCGTGCAATACTACAAGGCGTCTTTGTAGGCAGAACCAGTCTAGATACTAGAGAAGGCACCTTCACAGTTAGCTTGTGGTTTCCTTTTCTAATCACACATATATCAGCATGTGTGTGTATCAGCAATTTCCCCAACACAAAAGCAGGGGAAATCCTGATGTGATGCTACAGTCAAATGAGGATGCATTCCCTGATGGTCTCTCATGTGACTGCAGCGTATCACTGTGTATAGACACCTTCTACCTTTTTTTAGATACACACTTGTAAGAGAAAGCAGGAGTATACTGAGCTCTTCAGAGTACAGCTGTGGCACAGTTTATCAGGTAGATGATTTTAAGACTTTTCAGTCTTCAATTTAAGGCACACAGCAATGGGGCTCTACTGAAAATCAATAGTAATGTATTTCATTGCAAAAATGTACCTAAGCACTGGGACAAAATGACCTTATTTTCCACTCTGCACCCCAAAGTGTTCAAAGAAATCCATATTTTAAAACTATTCTTAACATCAACTAATCATTCATGTAACGGAACTGATACGGCTCTATCCAGTTTGGACAGGCACTGTTTGTGAAGTCAAACCTACCTGTTACCTTAACTGTTGCTTATTCTGAGGCACTACACAGATTTACGTGGTTTAGCCTTTTAAAGCCGTATTAAAACAAAAGCCAATTACTAAACCTCATTATCTGGAGTCATTTAAGACAATTAATGGCTTTTGTTCCAAGTGCCAGATCAGCACAGTTCTCTCAATGGAACAGGGTGAAGTTTTGCACTCTTCTTTCATGCAACACTCAGGGAGGTAACAGCTCCATTAAATCTTCTTGATTTTGGTTCATTAGCTGTCTAAAGAATACCCTAAACTAAAAGTTTGCCACAGTGATTAATTCCAGTGCCACAGATAACAAAGGCTAATCTACTCTAGAGAGACAAATCATGCAAAGAGTTTTCACCACCAACTCCTGGCGTTCCACAAAAGAGAAATTATCCTATGGGTTCACATTATCTGGGAACCTCTCTTGGAGGAGCCGTTCCCATGCTAAGACAAAACGAGGCACATGAACAAAGCACCCTCAGCTGCCCTGCAGCCTCCTTTTGTGCCTCCATTTATTCCAGGCAGGATCTGATATGAGCACTAAACCTACAGATATGAGCGGTGCTACATCTTCCTTCCTTGCTTGAGTGTTGCATTCATAGGCGTACAAAGATGAGGATCATCATGTTTGGTGCATCCAAAAAAATGGTCTCCGCAATGAAAAAAATTCAGAAAATATGGCTGAAATTTGCATCTTGACTAAAATTTTGACTATTTTTCATACACTTTTTTTTTTTTTTTTTAAATTCTGGAGATAGATATATTCTATTCCAGACACTTCTGTTCTAACCTTGACAGCCTCACTCTATATAGCACATCTATTTTCAGAGTCTCTAAGATACTGATCTCTTCGCATACAAGAAATTGCAAGGTGCTTCTTGGAATAGAGGTGACTGGAAAACATTTTCATAATTAGAGCCAGCAACCTCAGGAAAACTCCCTGGAGATCTACAATATGTAATATCATTATCCTGTCATTGAAAACTCATCTATGCTTCCTACTTACAAAATCAATAGGGTGTTCATGCCATTTTTCTCCTACGAGAATTTTTACCTATGATAATTTTTTATATGCGGCAGGGATTTTTTCCCAGTAATGGATGGTCTGGGTAATGTGGCACAAAAAGAAGGGAAAAATGAATTTTCCATCGAGTGGGATTCATTATTCTCATGTGTCTAATAATCAACTTTCCCCTTCAAAGCATTCTTAAAGCTGAGTGACTCACACAGTAATTGTACCAAATGGAAAAGAAGAAAAGTAGAAAACTTTTACCTCTTTGCCTCCATTTTGGGGTATTTCAAAGAAAGCATAGCAGCAAGTTTGACAAGCGCTGTATAATTTCCATTATCTACCAGTCTCTCAGGACACCCAAAACTTATGAAAATGGAAAAGGCTCTGCGGTAACTCTGTAGACAGAACTGCAATCTGCATTCAGGACCTGACTGATGAGGAGACAAACTTTGGGGGAGAATTTTGCATAATAAAGATTTTCAATAGAGTGAGCTCCAGAGAAAGAATTTCCAACCAAATGCATGGCAAATGGCGCTGCGGAGGCTGAGGGAGCACCCCTCTCACATGGCCTGATGGAAGTATAGCATGAAGTTAGACTTTTAAAACATGATCATCTTGTGGCCAGGGTGGTCTTCCTCTCCCTACAGGCCCCGAGTCTCTCTCCAATGCAATTTCCTCCAAAGGTCTCGTGTGTCCGCTAGACAAAACTGGAGCGTCCATCATTTTAAAGCTTGTTTTCTTTCATGAGAAGACAAATTAAATGCCACTTAGACTACCTCATTACCAAGAAGGATGTTATCTGATTTAGCCTTTGATGAAATCCCAGGAGAAAAGGCAGCGCAAGACACCCACTATGTTTCTTATTGAATATTTCATGGTTTTAATTCCAAACATGAGCCGTGGCTGACCTGGCTGAAAACAACTGTGAAATAGCATTCTGTCCAATAGCGTCTTCTTTAATTTTCCTTTCTTCTGTTTAAAATGACTGAATCTTTTCAGAGGTGGGTCTCCTCATGAAGGTAGGAGGACCACAGAAGGAGCGGGGCAGGACTTGCAGGCAGAACTCGGTGGGACTGCGTTAGCGCCATGCAGAACAGTCACTCGACTGCCACAGCAGTCAGGCTGTTCAGAAACACCACACAAATACACTAAACCCAGGACGCTGTGTTACCCACCAGCTACTGTCAGGTCTCTCTTCCTCTAAAGCCAAACAGTGTGGAGAGAGAAGTGAAAAATGCACGACTAAATTAGCCAAATGTAGCACACCTGATAGACGAGAAGCTTGCATGAGAAATAACACCTGCGCAGGACTTCACTATAACCTGTGTTCTCACCCCTGTTGTTGACCCAGTCAGATACTGTATTGGCTTTAACTTGAAAATTCAAAGCTGTGTTTGGAAGCTCCCACGTTTAGGTCCAGCCTGGAACCTGTAAAAGTAAATGCCCATTTACCTGTCTGAATTCTCCAGGTGGACATCAAGGAGCTGAAGAGTGAACCCCCACATTTCAGTAACTAACTCTAGGGAAATATTCTGCATGTCACGCTGTATCAAACTACGGCTGGATTGCAGATACCATGATGCAGAAAGCAGCTTTAAAAAAAAAAAAAAGTATTTCTCTTTGTGATCAACAGAAAGCAGCTTTAAAAAAAAAAAAAAAAGTATTTCTCTTTGTGATTAACAGGCTATGTCTTGGTTTTTGCACTGGGTTTTGCGCACTGCCCTGTGAGCTAAAGGGGGGGCGTGCCAGAAGCACGGCTGGTCAGCAACGCTGCCCTTCCCTTCCATTGCATCACGCAGATCGGGGTCTCAAAACAGGCAGGTAATGGCTGAAGGTCCTCTTTGCAAGTTCCCCCCTTGACTCTGACTTGAGCTATGGGAACTCCGACTTCCTCAAAAATCAGGCCAGGATGGCTCAAATCGAATGTCTGCAATTAGAAACTGGTTTTGAAAGTTTAGTCAGGCAGGCAGTGAATCACTGAGGTGAGACTAACCTCAGGAGCTCGGCTTTCCATTCTCCAAAGGTTGGTAAGACCTGGGCACTGAGCAAACCTGGTGACCATTGCCTGTACTCATTTCTGAACATGACCGAACGCTACTCCACCAGTGCACCCGGTGACCAGAGAAGCCTGGGCTGCAGAAACAGCCCATCAAAATGCTGTGGTTTTCTTGCATCTGCTTGTTCCTCTTCTGTTCACATTAGTGTATCTAGGAGTAGTAACCATAGCTATGCTAATCCTCAGATACTGGTGGTTAATTATGATTATTGGGATTTTTTTCTGCTTGGGATTTTTTTCTGCTGTCCTTTAAGTTGACCTACTCACACCACCCTGGAAAAACTGTCTTTGAAGCTAAAACTTGCCATGTTTTCTCTTAATGCAGTAGCAAAAGTTTCTGGAATTTTTTCAGGGGGGGAATGCCAGTAAAAAGATTCAACAACTGGGGGACCTCACATCCACTCCCAGGTTGCCCTACAGATGTGGTTAGGAACTAGCTTCCCGTCTGGCCCTTGAGGAAGAGCAATAGGAAAGTGATCTCCAAGTGTGCGGCACATGGAGCCGATTCCCCTCCGAACACACGGATCTGAATGAGCAACTGCTTCAGCAGAAAAATCCAGAAGAAGACTTTGAGAATGGCAGAATACCAAAATCAATACAGCGATACATTCAATGCGTGCTCTGGTACAGAAAGCTCAAAGAGGGAATGCAAAATTATTGTGGGGGACTACTTAACTTAATGCTTTTCAAAATGCCACTTGGCTCAGAAACAGAGAGATTCGGAACCTGCTAAGTGTGTTTAAGTGCTTGGAATTGTGGCATTTAAATGACCAACAAAGCCCTTATTGCTCATTATTCAAAGCATGAAATACCACCGAGAGAAGGGGAGCTGACTTTCTGGCTAGCAGTGCCCATTAGAGAGATGCACTTAGGGATATATAATACCGGAGCAACACGGAATTTGCAGTAGAGTTTGGCTTCTGCTCCCTGCTTCACAGCTGGCTTGCCTGCGAGTCTTTCAATGCAGTGTTTTGGGGCTTGGGTTCCCTGCCTGTGCTTTGGGAAGAGACCTAAGTAACATTTTGTGTGCAGAAGCAGAAGAGATCTTTGCACTCCTCTATAGCCCCCATTTGTTTCTTCACGTATATGTAGCACCTTCCTAAGACACTGGCAAAGTGAATTGTTCTGGCCTTCTCCAAGGGCTGTTTCTGGTACTATCATCCTCCCAACCAAAAAGGCATTACAGAAAATAGCTGATTATATCCAAAGAAAGGTATTTCATTTAGTGCTTTCCTGCAGCCCTGATCTTGGTCCAGCCTGCCCCAGGACAGCACGGTAGTCTAAGCTTATGTGGTCCGTGAAGCAGACTTGCCAGCTCTCATTATATAAATGGGCTGGAAGATGAAGTAGAGCATGATAGGGTATGTAGAGGTAATTAGAACAAAAAACTAACACAGCTTTGCAGCCTTAAAAACTCCCTACAGCAGAAAAAATGAAGACTACACATAACCTACTGTGTTGGGTTTGGGTATCTCTGTATTTGGCTACCATCTCCCTATTCTCTTTGTTACTTTTCACAAAGAAAAATAGCTCCCCAAAGGAGGTTCCTCAGAGCTCCAGCAACATTAGCCCTATTAAGGAATGGGTCCCTTGAAGAGCTCTTTTTCATATTATGCAATTAATAGTTCACATGGTGAAGAGCTGCCACTGAGCAGGAAGATCCCAACTGTTGAAAATAGGAAACATCATCAGTCAGGGGAATTAAGGAAAACCACCGGAGCTTGTTAAGGCATTGCTGCCTGGAGCAAACTGCATGACGCCCAAATACACGCTACAGCTCGCCAGCAAAGCCAAACCCAGAGTTGATACTGGCAGCAGAAGCCGAAGGCAGGAGATGCCAAAAGGTCTGCGAGCTTGAAATGGTATCAAGAAATGTTACCATTTTGTAGCCGTATTAAAAAATGTATTTGGCAGACATGCAGCGGGGCAAGATTTGTTTATTTCTGCATGAATGCATCAATAAAGAAATATCGCATTAACCCTTTCCCAAAAGCATACACAATTTTCTCAGTGAAGCATAACACTAAAAAAAAGTTAACTGTCTTTCAAAACCCATAATTTTTTTTCCCATTAACAAGTCCTTTGCCCTCAAAACATTTAATTTTTAGATTAAATAAATAAATCCAGTCTTCTTTTACCCGGGAGTTATGAACATGGCTTTGTGGGAAAAATGCACCTCTTGAATTGGAAATGTTATAATAGGTTTTTAGACTTCTCCAAAGTAGTGGTTTCCTTTTGCCGAGGAGTCAGACTCCTGAGGAGACTACTCCAGGTTCGTTGCTCATGAAGTACACTCGTAATTTGGATAATTAACTAAATGCAACAGAGTCATTACCTTTTCCCTAAAGCTGTTTTTTTTTTCTGTAGGAGTTTTCCCAAATTAATTCAATATTGTCGGTTTTCCCAAGTTAATTTACTACTGCCAAATAGGTAAATCCTTCAGAGATTAGTTAGTCTCAAACCAGAGCTAGAAATCCGTGAGGCAGAAGACTTGCAGTGGTTTTTGCTGCGATTTTAAGTATGTTGCTCTTCCCGGTTTTCACAAACAAGGAAACATTTTTAATCCTATGCTTGATTGCTCCTATGAGGCAAAGCAAAAAAGGAAGACGAGAGGACATTGTTTAGAAAAACAAAGATCTCTTTGCCCCATCTGCCAGTCCCACTCCAGTCAATGCTGCGAGAAAATGCCGACTGCATCGATATATGTCAAGAGAACTGAAGCGCCACAAAATGCCACAGACATTTTTCCCATACTGAAGTTTTGGGAAATGCAGGCGAATGTTACAGAGGCAGCAATGCTAGATGAGCATCACTGAGGCAAAATTACAAGTAAACACGTAGCACAGAAATTCAGATGAATAATTAAAGCACACCCTTCTGAGATGCAGTGTGCTGCCTGGGTGTTTGAAAACAAGTGAGGAGTGGTTAAGGAGAGGCCTCTTCACTGAAGTGGCCCAGGATGTTCTCAGGGGCTGGAGAACCTCCCCGACACGCAGAGCCAAGCTTGCCTTCAGCTGGGCTGCAAAGGGAAAACAGAATTTTTATCCTGCACTTTCACACTTATTTCATATGGAACCAAGCAATTTCTGCCAAATCCTGACCGATGAGATCAAACAAGCAGAAAAAAGAAAGCAAAATTAAGAATTAAAATGAAACAAGCCTGGGATTCCTTGTTGACAGTCATTAACCGTATCATTTTCTTTCTGTGTAGACCACTGTTTCTTTCTCCGGTTTGCTCTGAGCAGACAGAAATTTTTTCACCATAGTTATACTCCCTTCCTTTGAAATGCTTATCACCAGGAGCACTCCACAGAGCTGACAGGGAAAGCACAGAGGCTCTGCTAGCAGACAGGCTCTATTAAGGTTTTTTGCTCGAGGCCAGCATCAGTGGAAACCAAAGTGCCCTCCATACACCAGATTAGCTGAGATGGTCTCACGGCTCTGAAGGACTGAATTATTTCTGCCTCCCTTGCTTTAGGGCACACCTGCAGTTTGTAAGTTCATTTCCTTAGCACACCAGCTTCCAGCTCACAAGGCCATTTTTACTTTCTGTCATGCTGCAGTAGTTTTAAAGCCTCTTCTTGCCTTCATTTTTGTGCATCCCCTTGCTTGCCTCCATTGCAGCTCCTTCCTCTTCAACTTGTAAATTATTCATTCTGGCTGTCATCTAGCTCAATTTAGTTCCAATTTGCAATGTCATTTGAAAAAAGCAGAGCAGATCTATCCTCCTATCCTATCCCATCTTCATGCATTGGGAATGGCCTCAGAAAGGAGAAGGAATCAGAGTGCAAAACTTCTGTTTATGTCTCTTCTGCCAGGAACAGATAACAGCACCCATTTCTGAAGAGTTCAGCAGAAGTTGTCACTTTTCCTTATACGATCTAATCATACGGCAAACAACGATGGGCCAAATGCATAATGAATGCTGATGGGCAAAAATTCTAGTCAAAGTCCCCACTGAGACAGAACAATTTTTTTTTTTCTCAGTAAATCATTTTGCAAAGCTTTCCCTAAGATCAAATTTCTCTGTAGTTCAGCTGAAAAGGCAAGGAAGAAATTCCAAGAAAGTGACCGATGAACAAACAGATTTGAAGGAGAAGGGGGAATGATCAGGAAATACAGGCACTTATTTAAAGGAAGAATAAAAAGTCCCTTAACCTTGAAGGAAAATAACCCTGTTAAAGAAAATGAAACTGCGTCACTGCCATGGCTTTATTGCAAGAGTGAAGACCACGACTGATTTCTGTACTGCCTGGTAGGGTCAAGGCACAGGGGCCCGCGGAGAGCTGCCCGTCTGTGAGGATAACCCGGGGAGGCGGCAGCGGCTGCCCCTTTCAGAAACTTGGGGGCAGCACTGCCTCTGTACGACCGAACCCCGCTTTGACAGGGAGCCCCAAGAAGCTGAAATCAGTAATTGAAAAAGTTGCCACGTGCTATCGGCCAAGCCCAGGGGAGGGACGACGCAGGCTCTCTCTGCACAAGGTCCTTTAACAGGAGCGATGCTGCCCAGGGGACACAGCAGAAAGGAGGAGCGGTGTAGGGAGGCCCAGCCTCGTGGTGATGGGTTACGGTGCCCTGGCCCCCAAACCCTTGGATGCAGAAATCCGAGTTTACCTTCTGTTTACCTTCGCTTCTCTCCATATGTTTTAAAAGGCATGTGCCTTATTTTTGCCTACTCTGCCTAGATTTTCCACGGGTGTTAAATTCCTACAGGTACTGCCATTTCCTACCCCATCCCGACAGACTCAGCTCCTCCAGTGCACTAGCAGGGAATCGGAGAGCCACGGCGCTCCTTCTTCCATTAGAAAGAAGAACTAAGAGGTTAAAACCAGTTCAGCGCCGAAGGGCTCAAGGTCTAACTCTGCTCCCTTATCACACGCCGCGCAGTATCTTGCCCCGGGCACAGCGCCTTGTGTTCGGGTGGGGGGGTCTGCCAGGCACGGAGGTGCTCTGCGCCAGAGCTGCAGCTATCAGTGGTCACCGCTCCGAGCAAACACAACGGCACGGCGAGAGTTCATGGCACCAGTCACACGTGCTGCACCTTATGTAACCTCATTTCTGACTCACGATTCAAAGAGCAGAACAGTAAGGTTTATTATAACCCACCTTCTAATGCCAGCAAAGAGTACCTGCCAGAATATATATTAGGGAAAAAAAAAAATCACTTCTTGCATTTTTTTCTTCTTCCTCCAGCTCTCCTTCCCCTTCCCCCACTTCTCACTTTCATGTGATGCTGAGCCACAGACTCTCCAGGCAGTTTCCCAACTAACCTATGCTTAAGATGGACTCCAAGGAGCGGATTTCCAGCCCAGAGATTTAGCTTTCCATCTCCAGTTAACAGTACCGGCAGCTCAGCAGCTAAGCCTTCGTGTGTAGCACCAAGCACTTACTTACCCACACTATTATTTAAGCTGAGGGGTTTAATTAGATTTTGGTTGATTGATTCAGCTCAAGAACTGCTCCAAAGCTGTTTGCTCCAGTAGTGAAACCTTCAGGACAGCCCTACAGCCAGTAATACCTGCAAGTTACTGACTGCAGTTGCTCAGTGATTTTTAGGCTGATGTCCTTGGGTAGCATTTTCCCCCTCTTCTTCTGAACCACAAAAATGAAATAATTTGCTGCCTTCTTTCAAGGTAAAGGGACACTGTCAGACTAAAATAATTTCTTAACAGGCACTTTTCTTTTCTCCTGGTGAACAAAAAAGACTGTGTTGCGAACTTCTGATGTTAAATGAAGAAGATGATAACCTGTCTTACTGATGCTATTTTTTTTTCCCCAGTCTGTTTGCCTGGAGTCTCTTCTGGATGAATGTTTTCAGCCAGACACTTTCTCTATTTTGGCGCTTCACACAGCAACGAAAGAAAAAATCTTCCAATAAACTAGACTTCTATTATCTGTTTTCACATAGATATTGTTTTTAATTTGTAAGTTACAACATTGTGAAAACCTGAAGCAAATGAGGATAGCCATCATTTTGATGAGGATTTTATAAAATGCTAATAAACATCATCTATTGCACTTTCATCTTTTGTCTCAATGCTCAAAGTACCTAGCAAATAGAAATTAAGACTCTTCCTAATCCTGCAAAAATAGCCTAATATTATGCAGATTTTCAAAGTGACATGATCAGAGCTAAAGAGACTGAGAGATGTACCCCAAAACTCAGGTTCTCCTTTCTTTGCGTTCATCCTGACATTCTCTTTTTAGATTTCTAGTCTGGTCTGAAGCCACTTTCTAAAGTGGGATTAATTGCAGCTGCTAGAGTGTAGCATAATAATGATGCTATATAAATATAACTATAATATATTAAATATAATATAAAACTAATAGAAGAATAACTTCTGGATATCTAATAATAGGGACTTTATTAATGAAGTCATGTGCAGAAACATGTCCCTTGCAAGGAAATCTGGGCCTCCAAGGAATGGCCAGAGCACTCCACTTCTTGATGTTGTTGGTTTTTTTGATCACTTCACAATAGAACATGAAGTATTGATGAAAAACCAGCATGCAGGGTACGTTGCCTGCATCTGCAGTACATGGATCGTGCGTGTCTATCACGAGACAGGGCTACAAGCAGGTATAGAAAGAAATGAATAGAACTCAGCAGCTCTTGCCAACCAAAATCTCCCAGAGTTTGCCTAATTACTCATTTTGCTCATACTAAGCACGTTTATAACCATCTGCAATTTGCCATCATATTTCCATATTTGGTATGTTATTGTGCCCAAGTAAAAAGGACAATCCCAGGAAAAATCTAAACAGATCTCAGGATCTGAATGGACTGAATGACATTTGGTAAAGAATTAGTGATGTGACTGTAATCTCTTCCAAATGGCTTTTTCCAATTAAGTTTGGATCTCTTACTGTATTTTCCATCATCCTTCCATGACATTACTAATTCTTCCACACCTCAACCTCATTTCTGTCTTCAGGCCATCACAACCATAAAAGCTCTGCTACCACAACCATGGAAGATACCAAAACTGGATATCCAAAAGAAAGCCTCTATAACTCAAAGGAAAAAGAAGCCAGAATAAGTGACATGACTTCTGCTTCAGAAAGGCTTGTGTGCCTGGAAGCTTATTTGTTTTTTCCAACTGTAAGAACTGGTCTGAGGAGATTATCCTTTCTAACAAATTTATTTAGCACTTCAGCATCCTTTCCATCATAGATCTCAAACTGCATTGCTAAACAGAGTGTGTATCAAATTCGCATTTTAGAAGGGGAAACTTAGACACAGAGAAGCACGTGTAAACACTGAGTCAGCGGTTGATCTCAGAAGGGAATCAAGGGGAAATCCATCTTCCCACCTCGAAGCCAGGGGAAGTTTTGCTACTGACATTAGCAGGACCAGAATTTCACCCTAGCCATCTGATGCCTCTGCCATTTCCCTGGTAGGGTTAACAGCTCCACCAAAATCTCATCCAGGTAAAGCCATTTTGCTAATTTTGTCTCCAAAAGGCTATCATTACAGCAGTAAGCTATGCAGGGGGATAATTAAGTGGTTGCGGCAGAATGCGCGGTTCTTGGGCAATACTTTTTCCCTTGCACATTGGTTATGATTAACAGTCATATACATCAAACAGAAGAAAGCATCATCTGGGCCCTATTTCCAAGCACTAATGATCTTAGAGCACCCAGAAAGATAGACCTGATAGACAAAACCCATCTGAGCCGATTTCATTATTTTGTACATCTGCTCAGTTCATTTCATTGGTGTTAATACACTCTACTTCATAAGAATCTTTTACTAATGAAATAGTTGTTAAAGAATAATAATTTGCTTGATTGACTACTGTTCTCTGTATTGCTGCCTCTTCTGGATATCTGTCACACTGCAGATACTCGGAACAAGCCAGTCACTGCAGGGACTTTTCCAAAGAACCTTACTGAAATACGACAGCTCCTTATTTAAACGAAGTCCTCTCGTGCCACCACAGGAAGACCCTTCTTCTGCTCCCTTTTGGGCACTCTTTTTTTCCTGTACAATTGTTATGTAATTTTTATATAGATTTTTATTATACTTCATTATTATATTGATGTGTGAATGTAAGCATTTGCATGCCTCAGTGGAGGGAATGACAAAGACAAAATGGGACAGCCGCAAGTTCCTTCTTTGTTTGTTTGGCTGTGTTTTGGGGTTGGCTTGGTTTTTTATTTACAGCTTTGATGGTCATTTTCACTTTGCCTTCCATTTTCATCATCTACCTTCTTGACATTGTCCAACCTAGGGGGGACAAGGCTCTCTTGATATTGACTGTCTACAGTAATGCTTTAGTGAAAGGAGGGTTGCTTAGCTCCCCTTCTTATCTTCAGGGGATGAAACCTTCATCCTCTTCAACTCTGACATTAGCTGCTGGCTGAGGACAGTTGGTAAGAAATGAGCCCAGGTATCCTGTACAGTCATTCACATACCTCCTCTATAACATATTAAGAAAGCACCACATATTGATTACTGCTTTTGTATGCTAGTAAGAATCTACAAGTGATTCACAACAACTCACAAAAAGCTCCGTGCTTCACTACATATCCTGGCACCTCACACCTGATACTACCCAAAGCCTTGTTCATTCACTTTCCTCTAAGAGCAATACAGAATATGAAGCCAAAGGTGTGTGTTAAGATTGCTTCACGCCTTCCCAGTTCTGCTGAAAAGACAGGAATTTCCCACTTCCCCGGTGCAATGTGGATAGCCGTGTAGGTCCAAATCCATCTTCCTGCAGGGATGTCTCAGGGCGCACAGGGCAGCGCAGCAGCTTTGCTTTGTGATGAAGCTCCCATGGAAATGCCCCTCTCCACCCTAGTTAGGGTGTCAGAAAGAGTCCTTGGGAGACACTCAAACAGCTGTCTTCTGCATAAGTTTACAGACAGGCTTTTAAGATCACTTAGACGTCTTTTACCTGAGCAAAAAACTAGGAAAAGCGGTCCTCTGATACATGATCTTTAATGGGCATGCAGGAGAGAGATGCCTTTATTTATAGCACGGAAAGCTTGAGATGTATTTATTTATGCATTTAGCTGTTGTTTTATGTAGCACATGATGGAAAACAATATCTCAGGATGCCTTTGCAAAAAAGCTTAGAAATCCCATCTGTTTTACCAAGACCTGCAACTGTAGCACTGTAACCACATCTGATGGAGTTATCTCCCAGTGTTTTCTGCCAGTCTTCCCTTTACTGCAAGCTAGAATCCTCCTGCCAATCTCTATGCGGGATGTTAGCACTACAAATAGATTGGAGACATATTTTATTTCCCCAGACTGTTTTTCACCTTCAGAACTTCATTTCATGTCTTTTTGCATCTTCCTGGAGAACAGCCTGGGCGACTAGAGCACAAACATCCTCACATCTTCTTCAGAAGAGATGCTTGAGAAATACAGCGGTGCTACTCCAGGCTGACTAGAGCTTCTGGTTTTGGTAAAGCCTGTTTTCCTTTATGGAAGTTTCCTCCTATTAAGAAGGGCCTGGTTTTCCACATGTTTTGTTGAAGGGCTCTGAGAGATACAAATGAAATAATCTGCAGACTTTCTTGGCCCTAACTGAACATATTTGAAGGTTATACTTCTTTTAGTTAAAAATAATCATAGAATCACAGAATCATGGAATCATGGAATGGTTTGGGTCAGCTAGTCCAACCACCCTGCCATGGGCAGGGACATCTACAACTCGATCAGGTTGCTCAGAGCCCCCTCCAGTCTGACCTTGAATGTTTCCAGGGATGGGGCATCTATAGCCTCTCTGGGCAACCTGTTCCAGTGTTTCACCACTCTCATCATAAAAAAAAATTCTTCCTTATATCTAGTCTAAATCTTCCTTCTTTTAGTTTAAAACCATTGTGTCTTATCACTACAGGCCCTACTAAAAAGTCTGTCCCCAAATAATGGCTCTGTCTATATACTACTGAGAAGTATATTGATTTTGGCTGAACTACAAGTATGAGGAATAACAGCACCCAAAAATGTGAAATGTTAGATTAAGACCAATTGTTAGAATTTGAGAGGTCTGATTCCTCACTCAGTGTACTGATAAAAGCAGATTTTTTTTTCCATGGAAGGAAAAATAAAATGCAGGTTTGTCCAATATTTTCAAATGCTTTTTCCACTTATAACTGTGTGGTAATCTAAACTTATGCAAATTAGATTAAAACTAACTAGTTAAGTAAGTAAATTATCAGCACATTTTGATGATAAAATGTTTCTCAGAAGGACAGTAAGAAGCAAAGATAGATCAAGATTTTTTAAAATACCTTATCATTTTAGAGGTTTAAATTAAGGCACTTTAAAAACTTCTAATTTGAGGAACAGAGCACATCTTCAGGAGGATCCTTTGGAAGGGCTTAAATAAAGTGCTCAGTAAAACAGGATTTAAAAAATACCACTGAGAGTTGGTTTAGAAGAAAAGCCAGGGGTTTTGTTCATGGTAGAACATGTACTGGTAGAAAACGAAAAGCCAAAACCCAACTATCATCACACAGCCTCTCTAACAACAACAACAAAATCCTTCAACATAAATTTAGCATGGATCTGAACAAACCTGACGCTGTAAAAGATGGAGAGAACAGCTAAACGCTACAGCAAGGTGTGCTACGGAGCGCCCTGAATGACTGCTTACTGCTTCAGAAACCCTGCGTGGTGCCGCAGGACAATGCCATGTGAAGACGCTCATTTTCATCCAAGACAGCAGTAAAACCCTATTAAACAGCTTGACAGACTCATTAGCTGGAGCACAGTGCTGAAGAACAATATTGCTTTGGTATTACTCCACTAGCTCACTTGAAGCTCTCTCCACTGCACAATATAGACATGCTCTTCATAGGAAAACCTTAGCTCCATTTATTCAGTGACAAAACCCCCTGCTGACTCAGTGAGTCCCTCAACCTTTATATTAAATTCCTGTCTTCAGCTTTTTGGAGCTAAATATAGTGCCGTATGCTGAATGCTGTAAGCAGCAGCTGAATCTAATGAGACCTGTATCCAAAATCCTAAAAGAACTCAGATAAAATGTCATATCCATATTTATTTGAAATGTTAAAAACTTTCAGTCTTCTCAGGCATAATTAAAATTTGTGCTCTGTATATGCGTTTCCCCTCTGGAAAAATAATGATCTATCATTTTAAAGGCATCAAAGCATGTTTGTACGATTGGCATCTGACAGATTTAATTAAAGTCAGGTTTCTTTGAAAAGTGATATCTATAATTCTGTTTAATGTAGGACTCCCTCTGTGCATTTTATATGTGTAGACAGTGAGCATGCTTATATTTTCCCTCTTTTCTGACAGTAAATCTGTTTCTGGTATTAAAGAGCAATATATTGAAGCAAGCAGAAATTACACTAATTTTGTATGTAAACTTAATGTATGCAATACATATTATACAATATATGTGTGTGTGTGAACTATATGGATTTTGTATTTGATGGAGTTAATTAGCATCTATCTTGCTGCTGGTTTCACAGAGCTGGCTTAATACCTGAAAAGGTGCTTTGCTGCTCAGAACCCACCCTGATCTATACCTTCAAGACTCTTCAGCTTTCTGTCCTAAAGTGCAACCACAGCAGCCTGCTCCCACACACCGCTGGACCAGAACATCAGCCTGCAGAGGGCCTGGGTTTGTGTGCAGGCTGAGTAACAAAGAATGACGAATCGGGGTTTTTCCCCACTACTACGAGAGAGATTCAAGATGTTACCCCACTGAAATTTGCATGTCTTGCTTACCAAGCCCGTTGCAACCACAGTTCTACTAATTCCCATATCTGAAGGCTCTTTCGTTTAGTACTTCCTGTGGTGACTGTAATTACATTTCAGGGCTCACTGGCTGGGGAAGTCAAATGACATGATATGAAAAGAGTAAGATTAAAGCAAGTTTTCAACTCTAAATGTCAAACATACAAGAATGTACTGTGAATTGGCACCAGCTGAGACTGTCATTCTTTATCCTATAGTTAGCTACATATAGAAATTGTCCTTTCTATTCTATTCCTTTTCCTTATAGCTATTGGTTAAATTATTATGCTCTGGTCACTTACTATATTGAACAGCAGGAGAAGGGCATGTCAAGATAAAGTATACCAGAACCTGAAGTAATTTCTACAAACATAAACCCAGATTTTCAGAAGAGCTTTCTTCCAGTGGCCCTGAGGCAAACCTTGCTCACAATCTGGAATCTTTTATTTGTATTTATTAGTATTATTCAGAACTATAATTAGTAGGAATATGTATTAGTAATTCTTAATAATTACCATTATTATTTTGATCACAGGAAGTAGAGCTATCTACTTAGGATCAAAAATACACTTGCATCTTTCAGGGAGTTGTCAGGGTTTTGCATGTGGATGACTACTTCAATCACAGGAGAGCCACATAAATAAATATAAATACAATTGAATAAAAAAAATAAATAAATATATTTATATGCTATATAAATATAATCCAATATGGAAACTGATGTTTTTTCCCAACAGTAGCTGGTTCTGTTTTTCACCACCGAGAGAGGAGGTTCAGTTCATACAGGGCTGAGAGAGAAGAATTTGTTTTGGATCAGGGGGAAATAAATGATGAAGGAATCTGGAAGTGTCAGTATATTAATACATGACTTGGAATACCTACAGGGAACACACACAGGCAGTTGCTGCACTCAGTGTCTCCCCTTCTCCCAGCGCCGAGTGTAATTATAGACAGCAGCAACAGATGTTGCCAATAAGCTTAAAAGGAGAAAGGGAAGTGGTAGGAATAGAAATGCAGTGTCATACAGAAAAAACCAACAGGAGGGACACCTGAAAACGCGGTGACTTTCTCTCCCCCAAAGACAGACCCATGGCAGCAGTGCGTATCTCCCACTGCAGTGAAGCAGATGGTTGCAAAGGCTGTAACGGTACAAAGATCACAGAATATCCCGCAAAGCCATAGAAGGAAGGAAACCAGTAGCATTGCTTAATAGTCTGCTTATTTTACAGTCAAGTGGATTGCCAAGCAACTAAGCTATAACAAGTCCCATATTTAGGGGAAGAAATGTTTGTCTTCTGTCTGTCCCTGCTTGCAAATGGCAAGTGGAGGGCATTTCTAAGCCAGATAATTCGAGTACAGCATGTTCCCTGATCCCCGAGCCCATGCTGCTGAGCAGCCGGCGTTAATCACGGCAACAGTTGACACGCGTGCCTTGCCAGAGTCCAAGCTTATCACCATCATTGCGACTTTTACTCTCTACTGCTCAAAACAAAACAAAAAAACCTTTAAAACCCTGCAATTACTCAGGAATCCGAGATTCCCACAGTACTTAACACAGCCAGATCTCTTTAGGATTACATAAACGACAACCCCAATGACAAAAAGAGCTTGATTTGGTGGTCTAAGCGTGCACATCCAAAGCTGTTTGAGGTGCGTAGGGTAGCAGATACACTGACACATGCACAGACAGAGCACTCCCAGGGTCTGACAGCTGGAGGCCAGGTGAAATAAGTCCTAGGGCACCTGAAATGGCTCTGGATGCCTCATGTAGGCAACTGACCTGAGCCCCAAACGGCCCCTTCACGTCTTGCATTCTTCAGCTGCATCACTTACCAATAAAAATGGGTTAGTATTGCTATTAAAAAGCACCTACATAGAAGTACAAGTATATACAGTGTGTACATTTGGGAGCTGTGCTGGTTTGGCTGGGACAGAGTTAATTTTCTTCATAGTAGCTAGTATGGGGCTATGGTTTGGATTTGTGCTGGAAACAGTGTTGATAACACAGGGATGTTTTAGTTACCGCTGAGCAGTGCTTACACAGAGTCAAGGCCTTTTCTGCTTCTCACCCCACCCCACCAGCGAGTGGGCTGGGGGTGCACAAGAAGCTGGGAGGGGACACAGCAGGGACAGCTGGCCCCAAGTGACCAAAGGGCTGTTCCATACCATATGACGTCATGGTCAGCATATAAAGCTGGGGGAGGAAGGAAGAAGTGGGGGACATTCGGAGTGATGGCATTTGTCTTCCCAAGTAACCGTTACGCGTGATGGAGCCCTGCTTTCCTGGAGATGGCTGAACACCTGCCTGCCGATGGGAAGTAGCGAAGGAATTCCTTGTTTTGCTTTGCTTGTGTGCGTGGCTTTTGCTTTACCTATTAAACTGTCTTTATCTCAACCTCAATCAAGTTTTCTCGCTTTTCCAATTCTCTCCCCCATCCCACCGCGGGGAGTGAGCAAGCGGCTGTGTGGTGCTTAGTTGCCGGCTGGGGCTAAACCACGACAGAAGCACATCTTAAGTCACTCACAAAGACTAAAGATGTAGTATTCCTTCTGTATACAAGCAGATATTCAAGACTCTCAACCAAGAGAATCATCTTGTAAACACAATGCTCAAGCCTGAAGACAGATGTGGTTAGGGCAAACGACAGAAGATGTTAAGAGGTAACACTTCAAGACTCTGTGTAGTTGGGTCCCTACCCCAGAGCATCTTGCTGCTGGAGAAGGACAATGCACCAACAAGCCTAGAGGTCGTATAGGTAAGTGGGGCAAAATGACCCCAGCCTGGGCCATCAACACCCGCGACATTATTTCAAGGATAAATCTAGTTGGTCAGCCTCAGCACTACTAGCCCACAGGAGATGTAATTATCTGAATGCTTTGATAGATGTTTGTTATCTCCTTAGTGGCTTTTCAGGAGGCACCTGACTACCTTTATTCAGAAGATATGTCTTTTTCCCTAGCTCAGCTCTCTGACATCGATGTTTTCCAGGATTCTGCCTAATGTCAACAGAATAAAATTTAAGATGTGATGAAAAACTATAATATAAGTGTACAAGCAGTACATCAACCTAGACTGATTTCACATTAATGCCCAGCTGAAATACTAAGGAATTAAAAATAATTGTTAAAAAGTAATTATTTAAAACAACCAGACAATTTTGAAACTGATTCTTTTTGTAATGCACTGTTTTACTTAAAATAATAGGATCAAATTAATGACAAAACCACTGTTTTCCTTCAACCTGAAATGATACTAAGAATCAAAGTAGAATTCAGCAATGGAAACATCCACAGGCTGATGAGTGCTAAAATTTGGTTGGAATATGACTAAAATGTCTTTGCTTGGAAAATTGCTACATTTAAAGTCACTGTTTTCAGTTCCAAATTTACTACTTTTCATAGCCTTGAGTCAGTTCCTCTCTTTATATCCCAACACTAAAGTTGACAGCAGAAACCCCCAAACCCACAACTGACAGCTAGCCTTCTCCCTGAAGCAGTGGGTGTTACATGGAGGGCGTAACATGAAAAGGTAACGTATAGCTTGTTTATTACATGAACATACACGTACTCTTGTTCTTTCACCCAGTAACTGCCACAAACACAACCAGAGAACACAAAAATAGGGGCATAAATAACTACAACGTAAAATTCTGCCATTGCTTCAAGCAAGTGCTGCTCTGCAAGCACGGCAGCTACCTTCCACTCACCACAGGCACTTGCTGCTCAAGAGCTTTTAAATCTTGCCTAAAGCAGCTAAAATTAGTGACTGGAATTGGAAGAAACATTGTGTTGTGCAGAGATGCACTGGGGTGAAAGTGCTTCCAGCAGTGAAGCTGTAGCTGAAGAGCGAAATTCTCTTCCTTACCTGTTAAAGACGACCCTTCTCAGTCCACTCGGAGACCAGAAAGTCCCACTGAGCAGAAAACTTAACTACCTAACAGGATGTGATGAAAAGTCCCCTCTCAAAACTAGGTGCTTAACAAAATAGTCCACGAAACAACTTCCAAGAAAATGTCAAGTACTACAACTACACAAACCACAGAGTGGCCATAGCAAAGGGATGGAGCCTGATGACCAGCCAGATGTGTCTGTAGCAGACAAAATGAGGAACTCTGGTGTCTGAGATGCACTGTGCATCACGCTGAGCCTGATCAGCCAAAGCGCATGCAGCACTGGGAATCAGTCACTAGCAACAAATGAAAAAGCGACAGGTTCAAGATAAAAATATGAGAGACCGCTCCAAGCCAAATAACTGAAGGCCATGTCATAGATAACAATAACTATTTTCTCTAGATACCTGTTTGCTTCCCTTCTCCAGGACAGGCTTGTTTTCGTCTTACTTATCTTTCTTACCGTTTCAGGGATTCTATAAAAAATGAGTAAGTCTCTTAGCTTCAGGACAGATTTATATCTACTTTCAAAATACTCGGTGCCTATCTGTTAATTGAAAATACATACGTATCCTTTGACTACCTATACTTTGGATACTTTGACTTGTTCATACCAGAGACCTAGCTAAAGCCCTCTCTGTAGCAGACCAAGCTCTCTAGACCTGGTCTGTCCACCACAGACTGAGAAATGGCCTTTTTTTAGATTTACTGAATTAATTCAGTGCACCTTTTTATGCTCAGGTAACCTACATGGCATACCATATGGGCTGTAAGAGAAAGGAGAGCATCATGCTTTTTACAGCTGAGGACTGTAAAAGACTAAGCTTCCAGTGAGAACCTGAAACACAGACTGTTGGAAGTGATCATACAGCACATGAAACAGTGCCATGTTCAGTGATTTTCTCCACTCTCATCTTTAGAGTTCTGAAAAATCGGGAGGAAAATCGAGGTAGCTCTTCCAAGAAGCTCCCAATACATATTCTGAAAATACAAGATTTTTGAGAGTAAAGGGAAAACTACCCAGCATGAAAATCTCCGTGATGCTAAATGGGTGAATAGGCCTACACTCAGTTATCCGAGTTCTAAACAAAAGTGCCCACGGAGCAGCTGGAAGCTGCAGGAGATCTCATCAATAAGCAGAGACTTTCAGTTATTTTCCCTGAACTGCAAGATGCTAGATCTAAAGCAAGCAATGGATTGAAAGGGATCTTACAGTAGATGCAGCTGAAAGGAGAGGAGGCATCACTAAGGAGGGCATAAATGCATTTGCTGTACTCACTTGTTCATTAGAGAAAGAGAAGGGGAAAAAAGATGCAAATTAAATGGAAATGCCTCATTTTCACAGGAGCTGAAAATAACACGGCAGCCCATGGGAAGGCACAGCTGGTACTCAGGCTTATTGCTACCATCAAGGCTGAATGGCTAGCAGGATTAGGAGCAAGCCAGGCTCAAACAAAACAGCACCAGGCAGTTTCTCCTCTCCCCCACTCCCGCCCCGGTTCTGCTCTTTCCTGCTAACCACACCGTTCACTCACATCCCACTATTAATTCCGTTTCCAACGGCAGGCTGCACCGATCTGTGCACAAGATTACAGCTTGGGCTCCTGCCCGTTTTGTTACAGCACAGATTGCTTCCTGCATTGAAGAGGGAACCATCTGGGAGGAAGAGCAAATGCTCAGCTACTTAATTGGTGCTTTCAGTAAAAGAGGGTACAGTCGGGATTGACAGACCTAGAGAAAATCACAAAAGCAGCCATCAGAAAGTGAGGGAAGGAAAAAGGAGCCTGCCTCCACTCCAAACTCTGAAAAGATTTGGAAATAGAGTAGGGTTTGTGTCAACCCCCTCAACCCTGCATCACCTGGGTTGTCACAGCTTCGCCACACCAGGACTAGAGACGCTGCCCTGTTTTCCCACGCCACGCAGGAGCAGGGGGACCGGCTCCAGGAAACGATAAACTCCTGTTCATACAGCAGTCAAGGACTGCATGATAACATTTAGTACAGCAAATTGCCTGCTATCCACCTTCTCATCTAGGTACTGGAGTAAAGGGAGACTGGTGCCTTGATTTTCATTTCTAAAATGGCCTTGTTTACTAAAATCACTTCAACAGCATTTCCAGCATTTTCCAGCATTTCCATTTTACATCTTAAGGATGTCTCTTGATTTCTTCATGGGAATGGCAGCAGGTCTTCATGAAGGAAGGGTGGGCAGGATTAAGCATTCCACCATCAAACCTGTTCTGCCTCTCCTACTGCTTCTCTCATCCTCCCCCCTCTCTTACCCATACATACTCCTGGCTGTCTATTCGGCATATGAGATTTTAGCTCTCACACTTTCCAAATCCCCCACAATTCGCGAATTTACTATTCCAGGATCTTCCATGTTGCAGACTTCCTTCTCTCTTCTGCTCATCACACCTCCTCCAATTTTGTCGTTGCTCAAGAATGAAGATGATCTGACCTCCTCCTTCAGGTTCCCAACTGTTCTTCAGGTTTCCAACTGTTCTTATTCTTCAGCTTATTTCAGTCTCCACAGATCAGCCATCTAGCTCGTCCTTGATTTTGCAACAGCTTGCAAAATATATTTTGTGCTCGATCCTGTTTTTGTCAGAATCTCAAAGGTTTTAAAACCAGCTCAAGTTTAGATCAAGAACAGAACATAAACAGTAGGCTGTCTGGTGTAAAGACTAACTTTTAGACCACCTTGGACAATGGCTTAAGTGCTGAACTATGACAGATAACACCCTCACAAATTTAAGAAGGCCCTTCTCACCTCATGCTCTCAGAATCATTGATGCTCTGCCACTGCGGATCAATAGAAATGTCTCTAGACCTTCCTACAAGCAAGCGTCTCAGAGAAGCATGGCCATATCTAGGGGTAGGGCAATTAACACTACCTAGTATCCATTTTCTTGGCGTCCTCCAAACATATATCATTAGCTTTGCAGAAACATCACCAAAAGGCCAACTGCATGGCAGCAAGATCAAAGAAAACAAAGTTATTCATTTGTTATGCTTCGAAACTGTAGTTCATCTTCGGCAGATGTGAACTTCAAACCCTTTATCAAAGGTCATTCATGCTTGTTAAGAAATCTGAGAGCACAGCAAACAAGCAGCTATTTCGTTTTGAGTTTCTGGAAACTACAAGAAGTGTTATAGAAGACATTAAAAACAGAAACAATAAACCGTGTCGACCTGTTTACATGAATATTACTCTAAAGTACTTTGACCTGCCTGCACTCACATTTTGATGCAGCATAGTTCATGGACATTCTTATTTCAGCTAAGAAAATTTATTTCAATTAATCTTAAACCTTGTTAACTCAATATAGTCCTAATTGAGAATCTGTGCAGGTTTTTTTGTACCAGCTTAATTAACCTTGTTAAAAAAAAAATCACACTTTTATTTAAACCTAAGTAAGGACACATACCGGCAAAGCTTGTAAGAGATCATGTACTATTTCTGAGAATAGTAATCACAGAAAAGACTGATCTCATCAATCAGCCTAAGCTCTTAAGAGCCCAGCACAAAGGTTTTCAACACCTATTTAGGACAAGTCTTTAATTGCTCGAAACCATCTTGACACACTGTTCCCAAAGAACAGGTGACCAGCTGTAAACGGCCAATACGCAAACTCGATTGCAGTGACTCCTACCATAAGTCAACTGCTGTTGTTGGCTTATTTTTGGACATTAGCATCCTGCAGTAGCTGGTGTGAAATTACTTGCACAGAAGCGATCAGATAAAACTTGAGTCCATGAAGGCCATGTTTTGCCTTGGGCTCATGTGTGAGACCCTGGAAAAAGCAGCTTTATAAAGAAAAAAGGAAGTTACCTCTACTTTTGCTCATAGCTAGTGTTCTATTCTTCTTACAAAGAATGAAAGCAAATGAAATGTTGGAAAACAAGGTGATTTTTTTAAATGTTCTAAAATATTTCTTGTCGTATCATGAATACCTCATTCACCAGTTATTTTATAGTTTAGTGTTTCAGGTTGCTGATCACAAGTTTATTTTGATCTGATTTCATTCTGACTATATCCACTGGTAACTTTTGCTATTATTTGACTGGCCATCCTCATTTACTTCTTCAAAATTATTTAATCAGCCCAGTTCTGTGAGTTTGGATGCTGGAAAGCAGAGGCATGGCCCAACGACTATGATTCAAGTTTAGCAGTTAATAGTTGCACAACTTTCCCTTTGAAAGTTATTTCTAGACTGAACGTCTGAAATACAGACAGGACTAACAGCCAGATTTTAGCCTATTTAAAAAAACAAAAACAAAAACCAAAACAAAAACCAACAAAGCAATCAATAACCTCCAGCAGCTGATTTTCAGAGATGAAATTCCAGTTTCTGGAAGCCAACTTGGCAGCATAATCCTCCCTTACCTATCCATAACGCAGCACATGAGTCAGCTACAATGCAGGCTTGCCCATGCCGCCCACGATATACCTCCACCCTCTTCTGTCAGTATGTCTGCAGTGCTTCTGGAGAGAAGCAGGTACTTCGATTTCCAGATGTATAAACAATTCTGGGCTCCCCGCACAGGGGAACAACACGAGTTACTAGCTGCCGCGGTACTGAATTCCCAATTCCCGGAGAGAAGACCACAGCTTCATACCAGCATCTCCACTATATGGGAGATGGCTTCAGGCTCTCCCTTCACTAGGAAAAAACTACTTTAGCTTTGGCCAACTAGTCTGTTGTACAATCCTAGTAAAAACAAGGCAGTTACAGTTTTAACTCACAGCAGCCATCAAAGTAAAAAAAAAAAAAAAAAATTAAAAAAATATATATATACACATACTACATACGTAAATAAAAACTGGGAGGTTTTTTTAACTCCTTCATCCATAGTTAGATTGTTCAATGACATAAAGACACGTCTTTTCTTCCTAGTGTAAACCAAAACACATTTGGAGTACATGCAAATCAGTGAACTAAAGGAGAATAACCGAAAATGCAGCCACCGCGTATTTACTGCCAGACTGCAGGCAGCAGCTGCTGCCCGCAGTGCCTCGCTCTACAGTGACGGTGGCTGCGCCGACGTTCCAGATTAGGGAGTCACATCTCTTTGTTCCCTCGGGGAAGCCTCTGTGTATAAGGGGATACTATCAAGGACGGCAAGTCCAAACGTGAGCCTTTTCTTCTTGCCTTTTTGCATAATTTGTGTGAGTATTTATCTATACTTTATTTTATGGAAGAATTAATTGAATGTCTCTATAGACACATGAACAAGACATAACCTAACTAAATGCCAGGCACGTAGTGCACTGAACTCCCGCAGTACAGGGCACTGGTTTTCAATCTACAGCTTCATTCCTCTCTGACACGCAGCCAAGACCCGCAGAGGCTCTAAGTCATTAGCATACATGCAATGCCCCAGAGCAACCAAGCTCATGTCTCTTTGCATCCAGACGGGTCACAGCAGGCTGTGACACACAATGCCCACAGCAATACCACCTTCCATGGCACGGAGGTTCATCCTAGCATAGCAAGAACCCCAGTCGTGAAAATATTTGTACCTATGAAGATAACTCTAGAAAAGGTCCTGTGTAAAGCCCTCTCAATGCCCGTTCTTTGTGCGATCCCTCTCTGCCGTGACAGACCACCAGCGCTTTATCCTGGGTAGGCAACTTAATCTCTTGGTCATTGTAGCTGACGTATCCCTATGGGCTGGGGCAACACCCAGTAGTCCCACTATAGCATGTGTAAATGATATTAAAGAGGATATACTATGTCTCATTTAATAGACTTGAGAAATCCTTCATCCCAGTGCCATCTCCTTGTGCTATCATAACATTCCAGCTGTAGCCCTAGAAAGACATCACTAGCAGGTCAGCAGTCGTAGAGGAATCTGCTCCCACTTGTACTGTCACAGAGCCTCTCTTCCGTCCTGCGACGAAGGACACCGTATCCTCCCGCACAACCTGCATCAGGCCTCTCACACCTGGGTGGCTTCTTGGAGGGACCTCCACTCTTGAATGCGACGCTTACAGCTCAGGCCTTGCTGCTTTTTATCCGACTGCTCTTTTCCACCATTCGGAGCTTTCCTCCATCCATCTGCACAGGCAGCCTGATTATCACCCTCTTCGCTCTGTACATAATAATAACAGCTTATCTGGAGTTATCACTGTGGACCACGCAAGCAGCAGAGGACACAGAGTATAACCAGGCTGATATACGTTGCTGAGCTACAGGAACACTTCCCCCGGCTTAGTTAACCCTCTAGCAGACCTTTGCCTCCACTCACTGCCTGTAAAATTTCCAGGGCTTTTTAGCTGGACTGTTTGGGCTCATGCCCTTCTGGATGGCAAAGCACAGCATGGGATCTTCACACACAACTCGACACACTTCTTTACCAGCTCATTTGACATTTCTGATCTAATATATTCTCTTCGATAATCTAAATCAAAGCTTGAGAGTATTTTATCAGCAGATGGATGGTTTGAGTGACTGGTTACTACCCCTACGCAAATACAGTGGCACAATTTACTACCACTGTGACAGTCTTAGATACCTTACTAATGCCAGTAATGAATGCAGCTGACAGGGGAAAAGGTTAGTGGTGCTAATATTTTCCACGTTCAGCTCTTTTCCTTAATGTTAAATATACCTTTTTAGCATCTTTCAGTATTGCTAATTACAATGCTTTTATTTATTTCTTTTTAAATATTTGTGATCAGCAGTATTTTCCTTGTGCTAAGTCAGTTCAGTCAGTGTGACTCATGTTTTAAGTATCGGTAAGCCAGTGATTTATGCAGTTCAGGTTCTGCTTGGGATGCTATCTTCTTACAGCAGTTTTTCCTTTTCTTGTAGCAGAGATCTTACAAGTAGAGTCAGCTGCCATTTTCTGAGCTCCATGGAGCTGTAATACACGCCCTTCCCCTCAGAATTTGCTTTCTAATGGTGTCCTCATCATATGATCCCTTACTACTTTTAAAAAATGCAGCAAACACATAAAGCGAAAAATATCTGATCTCCTTTTTCTACTCCCATCCAGGAACTTTTAAAATATGTAATTGAGTACATTTTCCTTCTGCTGCACTTGCACAACCACAACTTATCAACATCAAGACCATATCCTCTTAAAACTCCTTGATGCACTACAACACAGGTGCTTCCACACTCAGGTGAGTACAGCAGGAAATCCAAATACACAACAGCTTTCCAAGACTCATTCCTAGTGGTAAAATGTAAGTCAGCATTTGCTGGAGTGATGACATACGTGAAATCGTATCATCACTGTAGATTGCAAAATCACTGGGCTAAGGAGTGGCACATTAAACATGAGAGGCCAAGGGAGGTGGATAATCTTTCCACTGGCATCTTCAAAACCTCTTCATGGCTTCTTAGGCTACGGATCTTCCGAGCACAAGGCACGATCTTCCAGAGCTCATTCCTACCACTCTCTCATCCTTCTTCACTATTCAGTCAAACCTTTACAAAAGCTATGTAAGGGCTATTCAAACATGGAAAGTCCCCACTATAGCTATATACTTTCTCTGAAAAGCTCACCAACTTTGTACTGTTTTCACCTTAGGCTCCTGCTTTAGGCTGAAACACTATCTAAGCATGCTTTGAGGGTCACCTCAGCATCCTTCATTTCACTGCACCGAGGAAAGATCTTCCCAGCCACTGGATTTCTCAAAAGAGGTCAAACGTATCAGACTTTAATTTTGTATCGCTGCCTCGTAGTCTTACAAGAACTTCCCTTCTACTTCCCATGTACTGATCAAAGCACTTGATATACCTCGAGATGCGATTTCCAAATGAAATCCATAGAGAGCCCTAGAAACTCCTAAAATACCTTCCATCTAATGCTGGGAAGCAGTGGCACATTTTTTGGTCTAGGTAGAATATGGGTTCACTTGCATTCCTGGTTTCTGAGCATCTGAAGTTGATCTCTCAGCATAAGCTTCACCTTGATCAAACACAGCAAAGCCAGCCAATTTTCCACTGAGCCACACCAGATTCTGGATACTCTGTAGTTGTACAGCTTATTTCCCTACTATAGAGCCTCAGCATCCTATCCTTTACAATAGGGGACATAATGGCATTTCTAAGGTTCTGTAATCTCTCATTATAGATAGTGACCTTCATATGAAAGGGTCTAAACAGCGATGTCACATCAGTATTTTCACCAAACAGGAAAGATATCCATTAATCTTGAAACCTGGAATACTCTATCTCCCTGAATCCCACATGCTCTTTTCATAGCACTTTACAGACCTTTTCCTGGTGCTTCAGGGATCAAGCAGGGTATTCTAGCTAAGATGAAAAGGGACGGCTTAGATTGTTCTGCAAATAAGGGTTTTTTTGCTGGGCATGCCCATTAATTACCCTCAAATTACATGAAACTCTACTGCTTCTACCCCAGCTCAAATAATATGACAGAGTCCTCGCTGCATGTACTGCACTGCCTATCTGGGTCACACAGCTCAAAGGGACTCTAATAATCTTTCAGTCGTCCTTGGGCATAAAGATTTATCCCTATTTCTGGTCCCGTAAATTAAACTGGTCAAAGTTGAAGCTTGTTTTGATCTGAGGCCATTTTGCAACCATGCAGATGGATTGGGATGGTATCTTTCACTGGCTCTAACTTGGAGATTTTTGCTTTGAGGGAGGGGCTGGTCCCTTCAACCTAAATTATTCTATGATTTTTGTCTTAAATCTGAAAGATCTTTTGTCACCTCCACTAATTAGACAGCTCACGCTTTTAGCTATGGCAAGGACCAACCAATTCGGCAATCTGAAAAAAAAAGGTTACCCTATTCACTGCATGCACCTTGAGATTTCTTCCCCCTTCCAGAAGCTTGCGTGTGGACACAGCTACACTGGAGACTAGCACTGTGTTCAGTAACTTTACATCAGATCCTTCCAACCTCTAAACCAATGAGATAGGAAAGGTGATCCAGGGCTGCAAGAGCCAAACTGTCTAAGGCTGTCAAAGGCATGAGTCAAATCTAGCCTGGGAGATGCCTCCGTTCACTTTTTCCTTCTGGAGGAAGAAAGGGCAAGGTGCACTTAAACTTTCCCAACAGCCGCCTGCTTGTAAACAGCTCAACACAGCGCATTCAAACCGCCAGCGGTGCTGTCTGAGGCGGAGGGCTGAGCTTCGAGCCCGCGTCCTCCTGAGCACGCATACAGTCAAGCCCTTGGAGACATCACCTCGGGCATCTAACAAAGTAATGCAGCCAAAGGAGTTTATAGAACCTGCAGAACCCTCTCATCTCATGTTTGTATTTTTTAAAAATACATTTATTTAAAAAATAACAATAACAGCACTCAGTAAATCCTCAAAATCTACTGTAAAGTAGCAGGTGAGACTACATTTTTCCTGCAAATATCTTGAAGTTTCACTGCTGAATTTGTCAAGTTTATTACAGCTCCTGCAATCTCAGTTCCTTTCATAATCCAGGTTTACTCTGGCATTTGATGCTGCTGTGGCCAAGCCTCTCTTTGACCTGGTTCTGCAACTTGTTCAACAGTCCTGACTCTATGGGCAACAGTGGGAACCTCAGCAGCCAAAGATATTGGTTTAAAGTTACAGCTTCTGGTACGTTCCTGTAACCTCTCTTTGACGTACAGTTGCCTGAGAAACAGAGGCCAGGTACCTGCACTTACTCTTATTACTGGTCTTGGCAATTCAGGACGGCAGTGGGCTATTTATGCTCAAAAAAGGAGCATTTTGGTCATCTGCTGGTTCAGTGGAGCCCACTCTCACCAAGGCTGCCGTCCCACCAGAATTTCAACAGCCGTGTGCCACCCTCCCTTGTGCCGCAGCTCATTTAATCACCCCGTGAACCAGCCTGAGGAACCAACATGCTCAAAACTGACTGCTTGCAGAAGTGGTCAGGTTTCGGCTGGCTCTCCCACAGGTGGGGGTGGGTACCGGTGCTGGGGAGAGGAGGAGGCAGGCACACTGGCTCAGGATGGCAGCACCCGTGCCGATCGGATCATCCTTGCTCTTAATATCTGACGCTAAGATCACTCGTTTCTTCACTGCTGGCTGCTGCTGTTTTGCAGGGGTTTATAAGACTACTTTTGTGATGCCATAAAATCAATTATCTTGGTGCAACCTTTCCCATTTATTCCACTCTGGCTGGAAGAGACTTTGGGAAAAAAAATTGCCCAGGAACAAAAGCACTTTCTGAACAGGCAGAGCAGAAGACAGTACAGTGAGCCTGGGACAAGCACAGCAGCTTTCCCTGGCACACTGAAGTGGGCAGGGCTTCCCCTTCTCCACAGCATTCCCCAGCCTCCCCGTGGAGAGCAGCCTGCCAGCATTAGCCTCGCGACGAAGGAAAGCACCACTTGCCCTTTGGTTTGGCATTTCTCCTGCCCTTTGGTCAGCTCTCCTTCGGTCCAGAGCCTCTCCGCTTTCCACAGTGCAGCTGCTGATCTACCAGACAGGGACCACCATGAGCATCTCCCTGAACAGCCCCGGCTGGAAGAGCACCTCCCAGACAACCTCCCGTATAACCCTCGCAGTTTAGCGTTGCTGCTAGGTTAAAATACCCTGGCATGAACAAACACAGCAGTATGGAGAACATCACTTCAGACCTCCACAGCACGCATCTGGGTCCCTTCAACAGCGTCGGGGCGAGCGGCATACACGTGTGTGTGCGATTCCCTCCTCACAGCTTCCCTGCTGTCTGGGGTATCTGAAGCACACACGGGGCACGTTCTCAAACATGCATGAAATGGCTCCCTGAGCGCCTCTTTGCTCGCTTTACAGGCTCTGAACCACACCCTGCCCCATTTCTTCCCATTACAGACAGATTTGGTGGAGCCGCCATTGCCCTGACCTCCCCTAGCACTGGTGAGCCCCACCAACTGTGGCTGCTCTCACATTTCGGTTTAATTTGTGTCTGTGTTGTCTCCCCTGTAGGCCTGCAACTGCTGGTATTACAAGTTAGACAAGGGATGTTTGCTGGCTATTTCCCCTAGGGTTGGGGTTATCTCTTCTCCCTGAACTGAGGGTGTCCTTCTCGCGGGGACCAGCTCATCACTTGTTCAGAGCCCCACCACTTCCCTGCTTCGGTGGAGCACTGCAACATCATTTCACCTTCAGAAAGACTTCATTCTCAACCCCATGCTTTATCAAACCAAGTTTTATTTACCCCCTACAGAATGTGAAACAACTATGACGAGCAGATAAATCTGTCAGGTCAGCCGGAGAGGTGGCGTGGGATGGAGAGCTGCCCCCCCCCCCCCCCCCATACAGCCCCCCAGCACCCCCCTGGCGGCGCGGCTGCAAGGGGGTCGGCACAAAAGCACTGAAGGTGAAGGGTCTCCGGCGCATACACTTCCCGTGGGGATTATAAAGAGGACGCGTGACCGATGGAAAACACGGAGCATGACCGTACGGCAGCTCCCCGGCCACAGCGCAGCCCTTCCCACGGACACTTCACGGCGTTTCTGCTTTGCACGCGCCTTCCTCGCTCATCACGCGCCGGAGCGGTAGCAGCTGCTTGTGCATCGCATGCTGCCTTATCCCCCTTCACAGGCCAAAGTCGCCTGCTGTTTGTCTTTCCCTGCATCCAGGAGGCGATAAGCAGATGCCTGTGTTTCTACAATGGCCTTTGGACTATCTTTTATTGCCCTTCTGACTGCTGTTAAAAGCAAAAAGAAAAACCAGGATTGCTGAATGAGAGTTGATTTGACATTTAAAATATTTTGATACTGAGTGACAGAATAAAGGTTCTAAACCAGGATTTGCTTCTGACCATTTTTCTTGTTTTTTTAATCAGAGAAAAGAGAAATAAAAGCCTAAACACTAAGTGTAAACAGCAGGATTTAAAAAGATGTAATCTGCTCATTTCATGCTTTTTGGACAGCAGCAGAAATGGCTGCTGTCATGTTTTCAAGGACCAGATGATGCTGAATCTTATTAATTTATTTTATTTATTTTATGTTCTAGCCAAACAAATATTAACAATTAGACGCACTGTTGTCATGTGACAGCTTGGAAATATGAAGAAGACAGGAGGAGAGGGAAGACCAAAAACCCCTAGCTGCGACTGCATTGTGATTAAATTAATTTCGGTATAATTTTCTTTCTTGGAAAGCAAACCCGCCGCTGCTCCGGCAGCGGCGCGGGCAGGGCTGGTGACGCAAGGGCGGCCCTGCGCAGGCAGGCGCGCGGGGGGCATCACCACTGGCCCCGCTCTCCTCCCGTCTGCCCGCACCCGGCGGCAGTAGGCAACTGGACAGCCAGTCCAACCTGAGGAGGAATGCCACTGGCCCAAGTGGCCCCTTGGCTCCGAGGCCCAGGCCTAGGCAGAGGTGCAGGGGAGGGAGCCTGAACAAAGGCAAAGCCATCACGCTGCCTTCACCTGCATCAGGCCAGGGAGTGCAGACAGGGACTGGCCACAGCCTCTGCTTGGATCGATGGCAACTAGCCATGTTGCGTTTAACCCCTTTTTTAAAGGCAAATAATGCTGCTAGACGCTTCTGGGAAACAGGTAGCGGCTGTTGCGGAAGCTCCCGTCGCCCTTTTCTGAATTGGGGGAACCATGGAAACAAAAGCAGCCACAGCTGCTGGTGGTACAGCCCAGTGACTTTAGCCACAAGCCCGATGTGACGAGCAACCCGTTTATTAAGGCACCTCATAAAACAAGAGAGGACCACGAAAATGAACACGGCTGAATAATCTGACTTTCCGAGTATGCAGTACGCGCCTTCTGCAAGAGGGCAGGCATGCCACCGATTTTATCTCAGAGCACGTTAATATGCATTTTGCAGAGGCAGACCCCATAGACGCACAGGCTGGGGCTTACAGATCCGACAGGGTATAAACAGATGCAGCTACAGCATTCGGCATCTCTGCTCACGCTCCACTGACCCAGAGCTGCAAACATGTTTACAACCGTCCATGAAAAATGGGTCCCCAAACAAAAGAAATCTAAAGGCAAATTTTGTTTTTATGCTGCCTGACCTTGACCAGGTGTGGTGGCAGAGGAGGTGGGGAGCTGCCCGAGCCAGGCAACAGGACCGATTAACTCTTTGGGAGCATGGGGATTTGACAGCCGGGAGGAGGTGAGGTACCCCGATGCTCTTACCACTTCGCAGGAAGAGCCGAGCCGCAGAACGGGCCCCAGCCTAACGGCACGGAGGCATTACACCACGCTGCACGTTATAACGCTCTCAAAAAGCCACCGCTACATATTCAAATGAGACACGTTTCCAACATGCAGTACTATTTGTGCACAAAACACAGTGTAAACCGACTGTTTGGTATTTGTCAGTCACCTGATAGTCACCGGATCAGACTGGTCTCCACACAGCCGCACTGTCACCAGCAACGTTATTTATACATAAACCCCCAGCCTTCCTCCGCGGCCAGATTTGCCAGGTAGGTAATTGTTGTTCCCGTTGAAGCAAAACTGGCTTGCTTTCAATGACATGCGTCTGCACTGCTATTATACAGCAGACTGCCTCAGTTAAGATTTTCCAGCACAAAGATTAGGAAGAAACAAATAAATGATCCTATTATTTTGCAATTTTCACCTCATATTTAGAATTCCACCTAATTTAATTTTGGATTCTGCAGTTACAGGAGGGAATCCCACGCAAGCCTCCTTTTTCCCAGAAACAAAAATGAAGCAAATGAGATAGATAGTCTTTTCCTGCTGATTAAATCACTCTCCCCTAGCTCTCGCCCATCTAATGCTGCAGCATTCCCAGTCCCCAAACATATAATCCGAGTAGCGCATTAGAGCATTTGGAACTCCCGATCATTGACAGATACGATCTTATCCATTAACACACTCTAGCAAAACTGCCTTTTTCTCCCCATCTTTCAGTGGCCTGAATTCGGCAGCGCTGACAGCCCTAGGCTGCCTTGCTGCCGGCACCGAGGATGCACCCACAGTTAGGAGGTAGATGCTTCCCGTCCGGCATCTTTCGTCCCTTCGTAAACAGGCGAGGACCGCAGCTTTTAGCCAACGACCTACAGCAAAGGCAATGCAAGCACGGTGGGTACAGCAAGGATAAAACAAGCCCTATTCTCAACACAAAAAGGATGTAAGTGGGATGCAATTACTTACATGAAGATTCAGTGCCAAACATGGCTGGCCCCAGATGCTGCTATTTTAAAAAGGAAAGAAGAAAAAAAAGTGGAAGAGAGAGGGAGTGTATGAGAGTAGGGATGAGTGCTACACAGCAGGGGTCATGAAGCCAGACAATGCAGTCCAGGCTATCCAAGCTGCCAGATCCTCTCCTCTCCTCTCTCCTCTCCCCTCCTCTGCTCCACACCGCAGACAGCTTTTCCTTGCAACCGCCGCAAAGGTCCTTCTTCAGGAAGCAAAAAGCAGGAGCTTCTGTTTTAAATCCAAGAGATAAGGGCAGGCCAGCGTCCCCTCTGTGATACCGGCAGGCATAAATAGGTAGCAGCCACCAGATACTGCAATCCCCACTCCCTGCTCTCCGTAAGACAATAGCAGGGCTTATGCATACACTGGATGACGTCAGGACACTGCAAAGACTGACTGCTGCTAACCCAGAGGCTCGGAGGGGGCTTGAACGGAGCAGAGCAATTCAAATGGGAATTCCTTTGTCACAAAAAGCAGAAGACAAAGGACCAGACATATATTTCCCTCCGTGATGATAAAACCCCCGCCCCGGGGCTGTAACGCTAGCAGGAAAATATCTGCGTTGTATTCACCCTCCTTTCCTCAGCTGCACGAGATGCAAAGTGTTTCTGTGCAAACACATCACACAGAATAAATTTTGGGGACAAATGTCGAAGGAAATGCCACTTACGGCATTTTCAATAAAGAATAACCATGACTTGCTATCACTAATTCTCTTCATTATTTTTCCTTCAAAGAAAAATTAAAATCCTGGGCCAATCTACACTTCAAACCTAATTTTCACATCAAAGTGCTAGCCAACTGTCTCATTTACTTAAATGTATTGTCAGAATATACTGTAGCAATGCTCTAACCATTGTAAGTCACACATTTAAACAAAAAGAAAAACCTCAAACCACACTGATCTAAGTGATAGAAAGGCATCCTAGCAACTAAAGAAATATTTTCCTTATTTCTTCTTTATTCTTCTAGACCATCTAGATTGAGTGTTTCTTAGCCTCTGCTAGTGCATTTTTGAGTGCATTGAGTGTATTCTTTTCTGACACTCAGTCATTTAAAAATGTTCACACATAGAAACAAAGCCCGAAGCTGGCTCCTTCCGATCCTCCCGCAGACAAAAGGAATTTGCCTGGCTTGTGCTGGTGAGAGCAGCCAAGCAGTAAGCTGATGGTCAGAAGCTACCAGGCATTGGGGCCATCCATAGGAATGGCTGTCCAGAGGGGCAAAACCAAGAACATTTTTGATGTCTCACCGAACAAGTATATGCTGCTCCAAAGATGGCAAAGACTGAAAAGCACTGCTGGTGGATGAGGAGAAAGAAGATAGATGCAAGTTCATTAAGTGAAGCACTTAAAGAAAAACAACCACCCCCGCATTTCTGAGCTTTTGTGGGTTAACCGTTCCCAAACACTCCTGCTGCTCTGTGCGCGAAGGGGGTTTGTGCTGTTTGCAGAATACGCAATGCCACCTCGACTGGCAGGCTGGGAAAATAAGTCACACCGAAGGCTGGCAGGACCTGCCACTGGAGGATCTCAATGTGCTTAAATCATCAGGGAACCAAGCCGGTGTTGGCTGGGGCCACCGCTGCCCTAAGAGCAGACTGGAAAGCAACGTACGGGTCGGAGCCACAGCCATCTGCTGCCACGCCAATCCCTCCGCTCCTGGGGAGGGGGACCACGGCCCCACGCTCATACAGTGTGCGTGCCCACCAATGTCCGTATGGACCCTCAACAACCCTGCCCCACAGGTGCTGTGAGGAAGGAGAGAGATCAAGAAGCTGTATGTTCCTGACCTCCTTGTCCTCCCCATCCTGGCGTAGAGGGTGGGAGGCACCTGCAAGGCACACCGAGCTCCTCTCCTGGTAACCTCCCTTGGCACAAAACGCTCTTCAACTGTTTCCCTGCTTTCCACCCCACACGTTGAACAGTCCTTTTGTGTTCTGCACTCACCATGAGAATACTTAGGACCAGCAGGCTTTTGGGAGCATTTAACTGTATTTCATCTCTGGAAGACAGCCACGGGAGAGGCCATACCCTGGGGTGAGACATCTCACAACACACTCTCTAACAGGCAACTTTTATTCTCTCCATTGGCAGGCAGGACACGGGTGCATGGTGACTCAAATCAACCCTTAGGCAATGACTAACCAGATGTCCTCAAGTCTGTACTTAAGCACCTGAATTAATGGCCTGGCTGTTCAACTGTCATGGATATTTGCAGTCATGTGCATGGATGCTCAGCACCAGGAAGACATGTCCAAATTGTTTTTGACCATAATGCCATAAAGACCGTGGCACAAACCCTGTTTTGCTGTTCCCAGAACTGAACTAGTTATTTTGACTATTTAGAGCCAGTAACACCTCCTTCAGTCATAACAGCTTGACAAGAAGCTGCGCTGCAGGCAGCAAAGCAAGTGTTCTGGCTTGGCTTTCCAGCAACCGAGCCAAGTTCACAAAGGAGACATGTCTATTATGTACCGGCCAGTCTCCCAGCACCTTTAAACACAAACCTCTGGAACAAAAACCCTAGTGTTCATGTGCATGGCTGAAGAATAAGATTCGCTCTGATGAGCAGATCTGAACTTCCCACAACATCGTTTCCAAGGAAGATGCAAAACCTCAGGGCTTTCCAGCGACATCCTTGAAGGTGTCACGGAGCCCAGGCCCTCTGCCAAGTTCTCATTACGCTGACGCACATACGCAGTTGAAAAGCCTAAGCAACCCATGCAGTATCTGTGGAAGGATTTCATAATAATCTATTTTGCTAGCACCAGGCTTGCCAGGTCAGTGCTTTGCCTTGTGGGGAAGGTGACTCTTGACTTTCTCTGAAATTCTTTCAAGTCTACCTAAAACACTTTGTAAAATGACTTAGAGAAAGTGTTAAAATCTGTTTCTGATCCACAGCTCTTGTAAGACCATAACCTTATAGTTAGGCTAACTGGCTAGCAGAACTACAGATTTCTGTTTCCTACCCTGAGTTTTGCTGTTGGTTTATTCTGTGAAGAAGGGTCAACAAATTTTATCTCCTCCTATGAGAAAGCTTCTCTCTCTTATACAGCGGTGAAGATAATGTAAATTAGCATACAGAGAACGTCAAATGAAATCTCCTGCAAGTGTTAGCATTGCTGATGTGCTTACAGTGGGCACAAGACATTGTTCAAGCGTTAGATTCATTTACAATGTAACTTCCATATATTTCCCCACAAGCCAGCATGAAATATTTAAAGCAGCAAATATATTTGCTACTCAAAGCTCTCTGCTATACATTCACATTTTCCAGAGAAAGGGATGTGCTCCTCAACCATTGCCAATCTTGAGCAGATATTCTTTATTCCTCTATTACCGCAGAAAAATAATACATATATTTTACTTTTTTTGTAAGGACGTGTGTCTAAAGCCTAAAGCATAGTTTGAGTTTTAATAAAGAAGTTGGATAATGAAATGTGAGATTTTCATACAGGTGTAAATTTCTGCTTTTGAGTAATTTCTCTGAAGAAAAACAGTGGAAGCAGGAAATCATGAGCTACCAACAGAGGTAGATCTGTACACATGCCTTACGCTGATCCACTAAACCAGAAATCTTTATTCTCTCTTGTCACTAGAGGAGCATTTCATTTTGAGCTTAACCTCGTTTTCCACAGGAGAAACTCTGGGAATGGGAAACGAATCCATCCCACCTGTGAGGTTCTCCCACCCTACTGCCCTGAGCGGCTCCCCTCAACAGGGGAGGTCTCACCTGTCTCCCCCTGGAGAACAGGAACAGGTCCCCTCTGCAGGGAAAGCAGAGGATAATCTTCATTGTCCTCAAAGATGGGTAAGGATTTTTATTAAGTCAGTTAAACTTCACTTTCCAAGTTCCCTGTTCTGTAAGGGCACTGGAGGTTTTTTAAGGCATTAAAAATTTTAATGCATTTAAGGTGCTACTGGAAATCTCTGAGCGACTGCGTAGTTAATTCACACTATTCAGCAACCCCCAAAAGGAATTTATTTTGCCTCTAGGAATGTTATCCCTCCTAAAAACCCAGTGAGACCCCCAGTCACCCATGCTGCGACAACCTCCAGCTTCTGTAGTTTTTGTCAGCTCTGCCAACAGCTGCCACACCAATTATTGATCGACATGACACCAAGAAAAAGGTGTTTTTTCAGTCTCTAGAGAAAAATGAAGCCAAATAGCAGGCCGCACATCACTGAGCCACAGCTCTTTGACTTCACACTTTCTCCGGCCTTGTTGTGCTCAACTTCACTGACCCTTAATTAGCTCTAACAAATGTTTCTGGTGAAATAAGTTGACATCACAATTACACCAGGGAGAAGCTAACGTGATGGTACAACGTCAGCTTCTCATCTCACAGGATGATGTAATTAAGGTACAAACAAACCCCCAAACAACCAAACCCAGCGGCCTGCGCTGATGCTACAACGCCGAGTCCCCGACACAGAGGTGTGAACGATTACCCATCTGCAGGGTATTTTTCCAAACAGGTTCCCACCTTCCTCCCTAAATGATGCCGCTGTCTGGGAAACAGCACCTCTGGAGCCGTGGCTGTGGGAAGAGGGAGCGCAGCGGCTGGGAGGGAGGACAGCCCTGACGAGCGCTTCCCGGCAGGAAAGCGGGCAGCGGGGCAGGGGTCCCGCGGGGAGGGTCCCCCAGGGTCTGTGGCTTGGATTACATGGGAATCAGAGCCACAGAGAGCAAACAAAAGCGTATCCCACTGGAAGGAAATGTCTGAAGTGCTTCATCAGGGCCTAGAGCACAAGTCTTATGAGGAGCGGCTGAGGGAGCTGGGGTTGTTTAGCCTGGAGAAGAGGAGGCTGAGGGGAGACCTTAGTGCTCTCTACAACTACCTGAAAGGAGGTTGTAGCGAGGTGGGGGTCGGTCTCTTCTCCCTAGTGACAAGGGATAGGACGAGAGGAAACGGCCTCAAGCTGCACCAGGGGAAGTTTAGGTTGGATATTAGGAAAAACTTCTTCACCGAAAGGGCAGTCAGGCACTGGAACAGGCTGCCCAGGGAAGTGGTTGAGTCTCCATCCCTGGAGGTATTTACAAGATGGGTGGACGTGGTGCTTGAGGACATGGTTTAGTGGTGGACTTGGCAGTGTTAGGTTAACGGTTGGACTCGATGATCTTAAGGGTCTTTTCCAACCTTAACGATTCTATGATTCTATGATTTGTGGAAATGCCAGCACGTTCCCACTGGGCGCCAGGCTGGGCGGCGGGGAGAAGAGCAGCCCCGAGCACGAGGCAGGCGGCCGAGCCAGGATCACGCCAGGCAGCCCTGACGCAGAGGCAAGGGGACTGGCTAGCCGGACAGTGGAAAATATCCCTGCACATCTGAGCTGTCTGGAAGTCCTCAGCGTTCTCCTCATAGCCTGCTCTTATCACCTTTCGTTCAAGGTTTTCCACCCACGTTCCCTCTTTGCAACTCACTGTTCCCTTACTGCATTGGGACAGAAAGGAAAGAGTCTGACAGCAGAAAAAAAGTCAAGGTCTTTGTCCTGTTCAACATACAAAGAGGATTTTAGAACAGACCAATTTACTGATCGCAGGAATGTTTTTTCCTTTTATTATTATTTGCTCTTTTACTGATTTTTCAAATATTTCTGTGTAGTCCATATTCCATTTATGCAACCCCATTTCACGTAAAAATTCTTTTTCTGCTGCATTTTTAGCCAATTAATGCCTAGAACAACTAAGTTTTTTGAGTAAACATATGCATGCACACAGATACACAAATGACAAGAAAGACTGAAGAAAAAGTACTTGATTTCACCACCAAAAATTCTCTTTATGTCTGTGTTGGTCCTTATCTGAGAGATGAAGTTCAAAAGACAGATTGCCTTTTTAAAAAGAGATACAATGAACCATAATAGCCAATCATTACATTACTGCAATGTCTTTCAACTTCAATTTTAACAAAGATCTTTGCTTCAGCACTGCTCTGTAGATGATTACTGCAAGCCATTCACTATGAGGCAGCTCCGAGGAGATGCTCAGCAATTACGAGAGGAAGTTCTGCGTGTTCTGCCTCTCCCAGGCCACCCTTCTGGGACACATCTAATGGACATGAAGCTCCAGCAGTTATGAAATGGTAGAGTATTACATGCAGAAAGCTATATGTAAAGAATATTACATACAAGAAAGAAAATAGGAAAGGATTAGCCCAGTTTAAGAACTCAATTCTAGGGTAAGGCTGAGATTGTGGATCCCAGGCAGGTGCCTAGCTCTCTTCAGAGGGCTGGGTGTTTGCTCCTCATTAGTCTCATGATCTTGAACAAAACCCAAATCTTGGGCTCCTGTCTTCTCATAGGAACAAGGAACTTCTGTAGGCGAGAGAGCCTTGAGATACTAAGCAATACAGTATCTGCTTCTCCTCTGGCAGTAGCCCCTGGACTCTACCTGAATACCTGGGGTCTAGTAACAGGGAGCAACAGAACAAAGATATTCCCATTCCCTACAACAGACAATACAGAACAAATCTTGCATTTTCAACAACCACTTCCCTTCCAATATTCAGCGTGTGACTGGAAAACAAGGCAATATTATTTTATAAGTGGCAGAGTATAGCTCACCTTCTGCATAGTACTGTCAAAAGATGAGGATGATGATTCACCTCTTTTTTATTTCAGTTTTGTTGGTTTGGTTTTCAGTTTGGTTGGTTTCATTTTAAACATAAAACTGTTTATCCACAAATATCTAAGACCATTACCAACACAGTGTGACAATCTACTCACTGTGTCCAAATGACATATCAAATCCAAATTAAATGCATTATTTTTTCAGTAACATCAAGACCCATGGCTCAACAGAGCACACATAATGGCTTCGTTAAAGTCTGAGAGCGGTTTTTATCCCAAACATATGCAATTTTGTGACGAAATGGGGCCACTACCATATCTGAAAATGCACCAGCAGAACACACTACCTTTTGATACGATCCAAGGAGAACTTAAAAACAAAGGAAGCAACCAATCAGCACTGTGGTTAAATTAAATATATTTAGATAACCACCTGTTTACATGCATTTTTAAAAGAATAAAGTATTAGAAGAAGAAACAAAGTGTGTCTTTTCTACACTGAGGGAAATATACCCAAAATATTTTGGTTTGGGTTTCTTGTATCCTCATATCAGGGTCATTTCCAAGGATTTATGCTGCAGGACTGCACATAAGGTACACATGAAAGCCTCAAATGTCAGAGTGAACAGAGGTGGATAATGAATTAAAAAACAGATTATAAACAAAGTATCATCATTTTTTTATGCAACTCTGAGAGACCACAGATTAGGATTAAGGCCGACTCATAATAAACCGCATGCAAACTAGCATCAGACGGAACGTGTGTGCCCCAGAAAAAACACAAGTATCCAATTTATATGCATAAAAAATAAGTCGGAGAGATTTAGAACAGTACTAAACATTGCCAACATTACATTACGATCCACATTAATAATGTCTGATCTAATGCCAGAACTTCACGGTTAGGACTAAGTTTCATTGTTGAGAGAGGAAGATCAAATTTAAATTACTTCTCAGTCTGAGTAAACATAGTAAGAACGTTAAATCTGACATTATAAATAGCAATTATTTCATCGTACATACGGGAAAAATTAAGAAGGACTTCTAAGCCTAGGAGGGAATACCCACAAAACAGTGTAAGAAGGTATCCAAGGAGTTTGCTGTTCACATGAACATGCTCCGTGTGTCCCTGCTTAGTAACTCAGGAACCAGGGCTCAGTACTGGGGCCGGTCCTGTTCAACATCTTCATTGATGATCTGGATGAGGGGATTGAGTGCACTCTCAGTAAGTTTGCAGATGACACCAAGTTGGGTGGAAGTGTCGATCTGCTGGAGGGTAGGAAGGCCCTGCAGAGGGACCTGGACAGGCTGGATCATTGGGCCAGGGCCAACTGTATGAGATTCAACGAGGTTGAGTGCCGGGTCCTGCACTTGGGTCACAACAACCCCATGCAACGCTACAGGCTGGGGGAGGAGTGGCTGGAGAGCTGCCTGGCGGAAAAGGACCTGGGGGTGTTGGCTGACAGCCAGCTGAACATGAGCCAGCAGTGTGCTCAGGTGGCCAAGGGGGCCAATGGCATCCTGGCTTGTATCAAGAATAGTGTGGCCAGCAGGACCAGGGAGGTGATAGTGCCCCTGTACCTGGCCCTGGTGAGGCCGCACCTCGAGTACTGGGTTCAGTTTTGGGCCCCTCACTACAAGAAGGACATGGAGGTGCTGGAGCGTGTCCAAAGAAGGGCAACGAAGCTGGTGAAGGGTCTGGGTCACAAGTCTTATGAGGAGCGGCTGAGGGAGCTGGGGTTGTTTAGCCTGGAGAAGAGGAGGCTGAGGGGAGACCTTATCACTCTCTACAACTACCTGAAAGGAGGTTGTAGCGAGGTGGGGGTTGGCCTCTTCTCCCTAGTGACAAGTGATAGGACGAGAGGGAACGGCCTCAAGCTGCGCCAGGGGAGGTTTAGGTTAGACATTAGGAAAAACCTCTTCACCGAAAGGGTGGTCAAGCATTGGACCAGGCTGCCCAGGGAAGTGGTTGAGTCTCCATCCCTGGAGGTATTTAAAGAACGGATAGATGTGGTGCTCGAGGACATGGTATAGATGGACTTGGCAGTGATAGGTTAACGGTTGGACTCGATGATCTTAAGGGTCTTTTCCAACCTTAACGATTCTATGATTCTATGATTCTATGAACCAGCCAGCCATTGCAACCCAATTTAGCAAATTGATAGGAGAAACAAAGTTATCCTGCCTGCCGTGTGACAGCAAGGAATTAGACAGGGAAGAGAACTTATGAAGGTCCCTGCTGGATGAGCAAGTGCTGTGTTGAGCACACTCCCTAGGAGACATAAAAGAATCCATAATATAACCATGGGAAAAATGTCAAACAAGAATTTTATTTTTGTTTTCCTATGTGGATACTCGCGTACTTAACAGTGGATAAGCTGCCATTGCAGCCGTAAATATAATACAGTTGTGGACTCAGTGGGGAAACCAAGTCCACTGGAAATTGTTTCACTAGTTCCACTGGACAAAACTGTAGTCATTTAAGGACTTCAGTTTTCCCAAGACGCAGCATTTCAGTGGTGTCCCAGGCCCTCTTTCTATGGGTTCCACCCAACTTCCATGCAGTACCAGCCGAGCAGACTAGAGATGTAAAATTTTTCTCTCAGAATAAAAAAAATTAACCACAAAATTCAGTAAATGTTTGGATAACTTGATTATCATAGCTTTTCTTGAGAAAGAAGAGCTTCTAAGAGTTGAGAAAGCAATTCAAGCAAGAGGCCCTCCTGAACCTGCAGTCTGTTTGGTGTTTTAGGTTCCTGCAGGCACAGACGTCCATCGATGAGGCTCAGACTGCAGGCTTCAGGCAGCAAGCCTGGACACAACAGTCTCATTTGCTGAACACTCAACAGCAGAAGAGTAAAACCTCTTCTGGAAATGCAACATTCTCCAAATTAAAAAAAGGCTTATCTGGGATAAGGGCCAGCCTGAGGAACAAACGTATGGTGAAGAGGAAGGCTCCACTGAAGCACTTAAGCATAGTCCCACTGGCTTTTAGGAGAAGTAGGCTCTTAAACTTGACAGACACCTTGGAAATGTTCTCCTAAACAAAGCACTAGAGAAAACTTCAGGCACTTAGTCATGGCAACAGAAGGCTTACTTATGCAGGTAGAAGAAATTAAGATTGGAAAGGGTGGTGGCATCTGCCCTCCTCTCACCAGATTCATTTGCACCAACACCCTTCCCTCCAGGCACAAGTCACAAAGGAAAACTGCAGAGACTCCCATGTCCAACTCCATGTGGGAACTCAACTTAGGACGTAGAGCAGACCCTTACTAGGAGCTCACGGCACTTACTGGCTCACAGGGTTCCTCTCACAGCAAACCACCTTGCTGCCAAAACACAAAGAAACCTCAGTAACTACGGCTTACGCCTTCTGCCCACTGATGGTCAATGTATGAACACCATGGTAGAACCGTGATTCCAGATAGGCACGGTAACAAGTGGCATGGCAACTTAGTGGCAATTACATGACCAGACATTATTCACGTTTAACAGAAACGTGATACTAGTTGTGGGCCTCCCTCTGAGCAGCCCACACTGCCCAGGGCCAGGGTGCTTGTATCCCGCTTCCCAGCCTCTCCCCTGGAGAGGTGGGTGGTGGTACCCACAGAGCTGCTGTATTCCAGCAGCACAAGGAGAGGATGGAAACACGGACGTTGCGGCTCCCACCCTCCACAGCACCCATCCCAGAAAAGTCCTTGTCAGCATGACTAGAGAGAACTGATTTTCCGAGTATTTTTGTTGTCGGTGCAGCGGTTGCCAACCCCAATGATGCCTGTTTCTCTCTGCTGACTACAGAGAGACTACACACAGAGTCAGACTGGAGCAGCTCAGATGCAGACATCTACATATGCATAGAAGAACTGCCTCCTGTGTGTCTGCGAGTTTTAGAGGAAGCATAGGAGAAGGAGAAGGCTGTGCTGCAGTCAGCAGCCCTGTACTTCAAGGAAGGAAAAGTAGATCCCTGCACTCCAAACCGACCTTGAACCATGACCTCTGCTATGGGTGCAAGTTCTTCTTGAACATATCCCAGGCTTCCGCATGATCAAGTCACCCAAAGAGCAGGTGTTTAGCTGAGAGAAACACCCTTTTCCCCCCTGCAGCTCCATGACACCAGTGACTTAACAGTATCTTGATACCTGGAAGCACTGTGCCACTCCTCTGGCTTCAATATCCTGAAAGATTCAAGGGCTTGTGTCCAGTACTAGATGGCACACAGAGTTTATCATCAACTTCACCACCCCAGGCAGGAAGGTTATGCGGAGCACAGCGTTTGCAGATCTGCAAAGCGGATAAAATCAGCAGGTGTCACTTCACCAAAGAGCAAGTCTCCCCTACTGTCAGAGACATCCCTCCTCCTAACAAATTTAAGCATGGAGATGCATTCCTTTCCTTAAGGCAAAGGGTTTGTGGCCCTTTTGACATACCTGATTTGTTTACTTAACGCCACCTAATCAGTTGTCAAACCAGACTGAAGAGCTTCAGCTTATAGTAGAGCACGTGCATACGGCTCTGCTCAGCCTGCACGGTAGGAAGATTGCCTCCGAGCATCCCTCGCTGATGCTTCATGAAACCCATCAGCCTTCAGATGGCTACAGGCCCTGCTTAGCTCTATTTGTTGTCAGGCAATGCTATTTACCCACTTCAGCCTCTGGCCCTGTTTACACTACAGGCAAGTAGCATTTGACACCACTTACCCTTCGCGGAAGATGGTTTGGTGGTTGGCCAAAACACAACCTCAAGCACAAGGAGCGACTCGCCTCCTGCGTTTGGTTGATTAAGGCTGGCTCCACACCACGGCGGCCATGCCGCAGGACCCCTGAGGGCACCCCGAGGGCAGAGGCTCACCGGTCCTTTAAACTTCAGTCAAACAGCATGAGAAATAACCTGTGCAAATAGTTTCATCTTTTTTTATTAAAATTCTCAAGAAAATGTATTTGAAAATAAATGACACGGGCTATTGTGCCCTTCTCCAGCTCAAACCAAACATCACTGGAAACAGTGCCTTGGATGAACGCCGTCCAGTATGGCACCTTCCCTGATCTCAACCCTCGCATCTCTTTATAAGCTGCTAAAAACAGACTTTCAGGCTTTATTACTTTTCTTGTTGCTAATTGCGTGTTTGACTGAAATTGGTACAACACATTACAGGTAGGGAAAAGCAAAGGGTTAAGTACTTTAATAAGAAAAGGGTATGTGATATCAAGTGTCCCAACTATTAACATACAGTCTCCCCTGGCATGCAGTGTCAGGTCCCAGAGAAAAGACCTCAGTGGAAAGTCCCACTATGCCTTAATCATATGCTCAGCGTGCCCCTTATTCCAAATATCTTTCTCGTGTCTGTGCAGAGAGTTAAGACTCTTCTGGAACATTGCTTTCATTGTATGCAATAATTGGTTCTTACCGGAGCAATTATTTCTACAAAATATATTCCAGAAAAAAAAATAGTTAACTTGATTCAACTTTAGCTCTGCATTACAGATGCAAATGAAAGCAACACATACATGAATTTGTATTTCATCAGCAAACTAACCCTTCACCGGCTTTTCATTGTCATTTACTAGCTTGAATTGACATCAATTTAAATGCAGTTAGTTAGATAACAGTCACTTAAAGAAATGCCAATAACTTTTCTTTTGCTCTGAAATAACATAAAGGATTTAAAAAAACCCACTTGTTGAAATGTGCCTTACGCGTCCTTTGATAAGCGCCTGCGCTAACGCAGGCAGTGGACAGATACACGCTGCATGCTCACCGTGGAAGCCAAAAGGCAACTGGAATATTTTACTTGCAATACCCACAGTCATAGTTCAGCTCTGCCACAAAGTGCCATAGATTCACATGCACTAAGCTACAGAGCCAGGAGATGTCTCCAGAGCAGGAGCTTTCTGAAGGGGTAATTTCCTAGTTAGCAAAATGCAGTTAAAGCATTTATTTTCTTTAAAATCTGTCTTTTTAATTGTTCTTGTGTTGTTATCAATATTGCCTATTTAAAACAGAGTGCTTTGCTAGTTTATAACAGACAGGAACTACTATGTCTCCAGCACTAAACATGAAGCAAAAACAAATCAAATAAAAACCTACAGGACCAGCTGACGGATAGAGTGGACAGGCCCCCTGCAAAAAGTCATGGCAAAGTGGTAAATCACTCTTGGAGGATGGTTGAAACAGAGCAAGACAGTCATGTCCATAGATCTTTTTATTCAAGCCAAAATCCAAGTTAGATGAAATGGGTATAGCAAGGTGGCTACTTGTTCCACCTGCCTGGCCACAGCCAAGCTCAGGTCCCATCCCTGCTCTTCCCAGACCTACCCTACGCCTGCCCTGCGCTTCCTAACCCACAGCTCTGCTGCACCAGTATTCGTCCTTCCCCTTGGGGAGCACCCAGCCCTTCCCAATGCACAGCCAAGTCCCTCCTCTTCTCCAGCCCATGGAAAAACCTTCCTTGCTCCTCTCTTCTGCCTTGCTCCATATCCTCTGCTTTAAGCTTCTCCTAAAGCACCGCACAGAAGCACAGGTTGGAAGGGGCCTTTGTGGATCATCCAGTCCGAGCCCGCTGCTCAAGCAGGGCCAGCTTTTTTGAATGTCTCCAAGGATGGAGACTCCTCAGCCTCTCTGGGCAACCAGCTCCAGTGTCTGACCACCCACAGAGTAAAGAAGTGTTTTCTCTTGTTCGGACAAAATTTCCTGTGTTTCAGTGTGTGCCCGTTGCCTCTTGTCCTGCCACCGGGCCCCACTGGGAATCCGATCTGTGTATCCAGTCCACCTCCAAGGTTGCAGCACCTCCTGGCCCAGACTCCACCATTCCTTGCCATCTCCCAGTCAAAACACCCTTCCATCTCAGCCAGAGGTCCCTTGGATAAAAATAAGGAGGCAACAACATGCACAGTTTATTAAAATAATGTCACTTAAAGCAGATGTCCATATAACTGTTTTTTCTTATTCTAAAATCAAAAAATCGTGTTTTGCACATGCCTTTGGAATTAACCTCAAACTGAAACTCAGCCTTAACAGCTGAATATTTTTCAGACTTCTGTAATCTGCCCAAGTCTATTCATGCAAGAAAAGTATTCTGTCCATCACTGTATTTGAGGTAAAAAGACATACAATAAAGTCAAATTTTGCCAAATTAAGTCCCCCATAATGCTAATGATTAGATTGAGCTACTAAAGGTGCTGCTTATACGGGACCAGAGTATTCCACCTCAAATGACAAGAGTTGGTCTCAAGGCACAAGGTAGTTGAGGGAGGTGAAGCATAGTCCCACAAAGGTGGATCTGGTGCAGTCTCTGAATTCCTACTGCAGAGGGAGAGCTCACCAGGCATCTTTCACTCATTCTAACTCTTTTGCCCTTTTAGCTATTTATTTATTTATTTATTGCATAGAGTTTGCTGTCTTCAAGCTGTCAGCAGGACCTTAGGAAGGCTTTCGCCCTTTCAAAGTCTCACCTAATTGCTCCTGCACTCAAAGAGAAACCATTTCTCTTTCCTCTTCCGTCCCACAACTCTCAAGACTTCTTTCTACAACCTGCACAACTGATAGGAAAATGTTGACAGCAGAGTGCCATGAGCCTCCTAGTGCCTCCCCTACCTCCAGATACTGATCCTGGGTAATAGCTTCCCAGGAGCTCCACTACAGTTTCTATTTAAAGCTTCAGACCCTGCCAGAAGGAGCTGGGTTATCAAATTTAAAATCTGTGCTCTTTACGCAGTACTCAGATGCATTTCTGCAGTAATAAGTATTAGCTCTCCTGTGTGGCAAGCACTTGCCCTTTACAGAGACATGACTGAAGCCTTGCAGAGAAGTCTTCCTCCCTGTGCTCCTATTCCTCACTCATTTCTAGTCCAGACACAGCCTTCCTCTGACTGAGAAAAGGAACTAGTGGCCACTCAAGGGACAGGGGACAAGCGCCCACCCTGCCAGGGTCCAGAGATTCCCCATCAACCACCATCGCTCACCCTACCCCCCAAAAAATCACTCACATCACGAGCCTCCTCGCATGCCTCAGAGCGCACCTCCCATCCCCAGAGCAGACCTGACTATCCCAGTTTTTCAAAATCCCTGATTTTGCTCTGGCAGGCAGCTAAAAAACTATCCATGAGTTGTTCTTATCAAAACGCACCTTCACAGGACTCAGAGGACAGCAAAAACCGTGTCTGAGAAATAAGCGGCTAATGAAAGCACTATGCAAGAGACTGTCCAGTGTGGCCACAGCAGTGCAACGCAGAGCTCTTTCCAGCGAATAGTGAAGGACCCAAGCTAAATATTGATGGCTTGCTGCGTGGCAGCGATCCACACAACAGACCAGGGTTATTTTACAGGTCAGCCAAGGCTTTTGCTGCTACAGGGATGCACTTGCATTTGCAACACCATTTCATCTAAAATCCTTATGGGACTGCAATGGGCAGCTGCGCTTCAAGGACCAGGCTCTGCTGAAAAGCCAGAGCAATCAAAACAGGCCACAGAGAGGTGACAGACAGTCAGGGGAGACTGAGGTGCGAGCACAAGAGAAGATGAATGGCAGAAGATGGGAGAAAGTTTACGAAGTAACGTGGCAGGGAGCATCATCCATCCCTCTGTGCGATCACGGCTGCCTCAGCCACATCCTGTGACCGAAGAGAGCATCAACAATAAACCTCCTCTGAACCAGCACGGCTGTCAGAGGAATTTTCCCACAGTAAGGATCACATTCATCACTCTGTGCCAGGAACAATATTGCATTGTCACGTCCCCAGGATTCCAGCAGACAGGAGAAAAAACATCCAAGCTCAGCCACGAGCAAACTCTGAGAAGCAGCTGAAGCAATGAGGAGCAATGCTCTTTTGGCTGCACTACAGCAGGTATTTTACATGTTGACCACACAGCTAAGCAGAGTGACATGAACTCAGGTGAACAACGGAGACTAGATCTTAATAAACCTTAAAAGGCTGATGATCAAACAACCAAGCTTGACCTTACCTGTGAATTCAAGTGAAAGTTGAAAAAGGCCAGAAACCCCCAGGCATTAGATTAAAGCAAGTAACTGAATTTTATGGATGTACATGACCAAAGGGAAAAAAAAAAAAAAGTAAAAAAAAAAAAGAAGAAAAAAAGAATAAACAAGAAACAGAAACACAGAAGAACCTGAAGTGCTTTCTCTACCTGTACAATCTCACAGATCTGTCAGGGGGAAGAGAACATGGTGATGGCCACGGAGACAACACTGCGTGCTTCACTGTTGAAAAAAACGCCTAATTTTTCCAATGATTTTTTCAGGGCTCTTTTTTTAAGTTTCCCTAACATGTGGCAAAGCTTACGTCCTCTTAAAAGTTAGACTTTTCTTCTTATCTGTAATGGTCACTGTTATGTTTCTTCCCACACATTTTTCAAGTAATCTTTCTCGGCATTCATATGAGAACAGGATTTCACAGCCACTCTGTTTTTCTTTCAGTCTGGGACCACTCTATGCTTTCTCACAATCCTTACAGCAGGAAAGCTGTAGCCTACATGAAGAGGAAAGCATAAATTACACTATGACAGGTTTATAAGACTAATTCTAATAAATATCTCTCAGTAGCCTCCTAGTCACTGTCTCCCTATGAGAGGAGGGATTTTTCTGCTGGCAGCATATTCAACTGTATCAACGTATCTCATGGAAGTGCGTGAATTTCAGCGACACTTTGTCAGGGAAGGCCGGACAGGCTTGCAGGCCAGGAGGAACAAGGAGGACCTCTCAGAGCCCCCCGCTCAGGGCACTGGCCTGGGGTAAGACAGACCAGACTTGACCCTATTTGATGAGCAGATGCATTCAAATCTCCTTTTTTTCACCTCGCGTCAGTCTGAGTCAGGCTTCGACCAAAGCTTCTTCCCCCACAAGACCCTGCTCTGGCCAATTCAACCGACCCGGGGCCAGGCAAGGCAGAGATGTGAAGCGGGGCACCCGTGTCCCGAGATGCAGCCACCAGCACCCGCAGCCCAGCCCAGCCTGGCCTGCTTCCCAAAGGTGCCTTGTGTTTTCTTGCATCGTTTCGTGGTGTTTTGTTCGGGTGTGCAGAACTCCAAAACACCACTCAAAGCTCGTTTCATTTCAGTAGGACCTTTATACATACCTCAGTTTCATCCTATCTAGTGCCACTGGATTTTTATTGAGCGGGAAAAAAAAAGCCCATATTGCAGACAGAAAGAAATTACAGCCCTGAAAGGAGCAATGTCCAATGCTATCAAAATCACTATACCATGTGCTCTGCATGTGGTAGATCTATTTTTCTGTCATTCATCCTTTCATGATTGTTTACTGTCCTGTTCTTGTTGTTTCAAAATACACTTCATGCCTTACATACATGTATTCATTTAAATATTGGTTCAGCTGTGTCATTGAAGCTTTTAGAAACCTAAGTGTCTTTTTCAAAAGTTAATTAGGAACAGATATCTTTATTCAAGTACCATTGGCTTTCCTAGAAAGTCACGTCACTTTTGGAACTAGGATTTAGATGCGTGACGGTGTGGAAGGAAATTCAGAACAACTTCGTTTTGGAGACGTTAACCAGTCCAGTAGCTCACCTGTACCACTGACCCATACCCAGATCATTTGTTACCAAAGTCTCTTATCACTGATATTCAAGTGAATGCTGCAGAGGCCAGAGAGGTCTGTGTGTTCACACCTGTTTAAATCATATGAACTATGAAAGTCTAGGATTAAAACCAGAGGCTGAAGGATGATGTCCAAAAGCTGGAAGCATTTAGTAATAAAGCATCTTCTGCAACACTCGCAGAAGAGTTTCTTTCTATGTTACACTTGACATGGAACAGATCAAACTACGGCTTTCTACACTCAGACTAACTCCATTCTCTGTAGCACAGCCTCAGGTACACAAAATAACTAAGCCTCAAAAGAGCAACGTTAAAAAAAAAAAAAAAAGAAAAGTAGAATTAATCTGGCGATAGAGTTCTTGCCACCTTAATCTATCAACTCTCCTTTTCTGATTATAGAGAGAGAGTTGAACCAACTTTCAGAAATATTGAGAAAGTCTTTTTTTTCCCTTATGCAAGACGTGCGGCTGGACATCTCCTGTGGCTCTCCGTGAAACGCCTTTTACCCAGCCTCTCTGCACTTTTCCTTCTCAGCCCAAGCACAGTATCTGACCCCACCCCCCACTTTTTGTTGTGAAACTGGAACATGCCCAACATTTTTTCCTCAGTAGACAATTTATTTTTAAATCCATGGCTGAGAATGCAGCATAATATATTTTAAAACAAATGGTCTTAGTCATCATTTCCATAATATTTCAACCCCTTCACAGGAAATATGATTCAGAACAGCAACAGAATAAAAAACAACAGTTTTCTATTAGCTGTCCACAGCTCTTCATTTCAAATCTCAGCAATAATAAAAAACTGCAGTAATAAAAACTTGGCTAAAGACGACTCTTTGGAATAGCACTAATCAACAACTGGAGATCTGTCTGAAAGGTATACCGTATTTCAGTGGCACATACTTGGTCAGCTACTGAAACGAACGCTTAAATTATGTTGTCTGTGTTAGGAGCATGACAGACCTTCTAGGTCTTCAAGTAAGTAATGTTTAATATTTAATAGGAAATAATATAGGTCTAAAACTAGATTGCCTTCCTCAAACGAATTCTCATTGATCCCAACTGGCCTGCCTAAGGAAGGTTTTCTATCCCAGATGAGGAGAGAAGGTCTCCTATACCATAATGCCCTGTTACTTCTTAACAGCACATCATATATGCACAGAAAGTGAGGTTAAATGCCTGGTACTTCTAACAAACTAGTTAATTCCTCCTTCTTTTTCCCCCTAGCACTGATAAATAAAGGTAAGCGTGTTTTGTGTCAGTGATGAGAAAGGGTACATGTCACGTCTGAAGTGTCAGGTTCAAATTTTAAGGTTCTGTAAATGAAGCTTTTATAAATGCCAAGGTCATGGAGCTACCCCATGAGTCTGGGTAGGCAGTTTCGGTCACAATCAGGAATTATTCCTTGCTCCCCTGCTCACTGCATTACACGTTGGTACAAAAGTGCTCCTGCCATATAATGTAAAAGCAGATTAATCTCTCTACTGCACTTAGGGATCTTGTAGGTTATAAGTTACTGTATTGACTAAATGTATCTTACTGCATGCAGCTAGGAGAAAAAATAGGAAATGCAAATAAATTTCCGTTAAATTGCTATATTTCTTCTTTCCTTTAGCTGAATTATTACTTTGGCTTTGCACACTGTCACAATTTTTTATTTTTAAGGTTTTTTCTACTAAAACAAGTAGAAATAGGCTATATATGAAATAATAAAAGTTATGCTGCTATATCTCATACAAAATTATTCAAAACCACACACAACTTAGGTTCAAACCACAAATTCATGACCAAACATGAAAACATACTTCTATTCCTGTTGCCATGAACTTTTACCTATAGAAGCCAGTGAGAAATAAGCTATTGACACCACGAGGAGCAGGTCAGACCATTCAGAAAAAAAATGTAAGAGGATAATGTCACTCTAGAATTAAATAAGTTGTGTAAAAGAAACAAGTGGTAATCAACACATACAATGGTCCGACCTGTATTAAGTGTTTTCTGTCAACTCCATTAGAAGGTTAAAGACAGTTATAAATACACAGTTTTCTAAAACTGGCTTAACAAAGGCAACATGGGCAGAATCATGGACCATGTCTGATGTTCAAAAGCTATAGCATTTGCTGCCTCGCTGACACCATGGTTTGCCAAGTGGAAAGAACAGGATTTCTCTTAGAGAATACACTGCACCTGACAGAAAGTATTTGCAGAAAACAGTATCTCTGCCTTTGTCGAGACCTTACACATCCACAGACCGGACCCTGTTTGAGTACCTGGTGTACTCTGAGGAGGAGAGGACATTCATCTCCATAGCCATGGAGCTCTCAAGGATATCTACCTTCCACGGCAGTATTAACATGACATTAAATAAGAAAAGCAATTGCACCTCCACAGTTATTTTTGCAACTAGATTCCCTCAGAAAACCTATTTGTCATCACTAACAAACAGGCTCTCACCTCATGTTCCCAGCAGAGTCCAGAGGTCTCAGACCCAGGGCTCAAGACGCAGCCTCCTGGAGCCCCTGGGTATTTAAGGCAGATGTCTCCCAGAGAAGGGGAATGGATGTCCCACTGCCTTACTTGTACTTAGATGGGACAATCTATCCAAAGAAACAGGCTGAGCGAAACAAAGTTTTTAGCCACAAATGTCTTACCTTGAAAAACAACATAAACCCAACACACCCTACCAGTTGGACCTTATCCCGTCTTAAAGCCCTGGATTTATCTAAAACCCCAAATCCCAACAATCCTTCTTGCCTCTTCTGATTTTTGTCCGTTAGGGTAAAAGGCCTCTATGCCAATGGGATCTCCTTTTTTAAAAGGCATTTCTCTTGCTATCCATGCAGTTCACAGAGCAGAAATCCGTCTCGGCTCACCAGCATGGTTGATCTCTGCCTAATTGTACAGGGAGACTTTATAAAGCCGGGGGCCTCACTGGCAGAAAACCACTGCCGCAATTGCACAGAAAAGCTGTTGAGTTCAGATCATACCTTGCTGTGCCAGAAAATCTCCTCTGGCCCTGACTGTCCATGAAGTATCACATCTGTGCTGAGATAGAAATGCTGTGAACCAGAACACAAGCTACAACTATCAATGATTTTCATACACCAGAATGGAATTCATAACTTTATACAGGGATATTTCACACATGGTTACAAACACGCCTAAAAGCTCCTGAGCTTCTCACTTACTAGTAAATAAAGAAAAAAGTAACAGTGATTCCTTAAGTTTCTGTTTCTGGTTAACGCTGAGGATGAAAAACTGTTAACAAACCAACAGCAGAAAGAAGACAAATACCTAGTAACCTAAAATAGAGCCCTACATACTGGTTTGAGATAGAGAAGCAAGATTTTTCAAACATACCTCCTGTTTGAAAATCTCTTCCAAGATTATGGACTCTTCCAAGTCCATAAAAGAAGTATCAAGTAGTGCATAAAAGGCCTTTAATCTCGGCTTTAGAGAAAATTAGTAATGGAAAAATTCATCAAATGTCTACATCATACAAATTAAACAGTCAAAACCACAATACACAGTCAAGATCTTGTTATGGGTGAAACATTCCTGTGTATGACTTTACAATGTCAAACTTTTAACATCCACAATTATCTACATTTCCCAACACTGTAAAACACTTTGGCACCTTGTTGTAAAGATTTTCCAAAGAGGCCGATTTGAGGATCATAGAACCATGGAATGGTTTGGGTTGGAAGGAGCCTTTAAAGATCATCTAGTCCAACCTCCCTGCCATGGGCAGAGACATCTTGCACTAGATCACGTTGCTCAAAGCCCCGTCCAGCCTGACCTGAACAACTCCAATGATGGGGCATTCACAACTTCTCAGGCAACCTGTTCCAGAGCCTCACCATCCGCATTGTAAAAAATGTCTTTCTTATGCCCAATCTAAACCTGCCCTCTTTCAATTTAAAACCACTGCCCCTTGTCCTATCACTACAGGCCTTGGTAAGAAATCGTTCTCCATCTTTCTTATAAGCCCCCTTTATATATTGAAAGGCAGCAATAAGGTCTCCCCGGAGCCTTCTCTTCTCCAGCCTGAACAACCCCAAGCCCCCCAGCCTTTCTTCATAGGAGAGGTGTTCTGGCCCCAGGATGAGAGATCAGAAGTGACACCTCAATACACACATCATGTTTAATGGTCGGACACTGGAAGGAGATTCATTTCCATCTCTCAGGCGTAAGACTCGCGTAACGTGCACACAGAGAGAGATGCCACATGGTAGACAGAGGAGGGTAAACAGTGAGTCTCTTGGAGGGCAAAGATACGGCCCAGAGCGTCAAACCACCAGTTTGCTCATGTTCAGCTACATCAATAACTTCATCTCAATGACCTTCCTGTCTGCCACATGCTATCGCTCTCCTCCATTGATAAATCTTGGCAAAACTACGTAAAAAGAAGGATGACTCTCAAGCAGTGTAAATAAACTGTACAGCCAATTTAGTCCACGGAAGTAAATGGATTCAGGATAGCTACAGAAGCAGTGACCAGATTTGAGGTTTTTTTCCTGGCAAGCTCTCCTTCAGCTCAACTAACCACCTTGCTACTTCATCAAACTTTGCAGACTTTTCCTAGCAATTTGGACAAGGAAGACATTGAATTCCTCAGACTTTGCTTTCAATGACTTGAAATTGGCTTCGCGGTAACCCGTGGTTATTCTCAAGTGTTTGCCAGCTTGGCCTTACTCTCCCAGTGACAATGATGCTGGGTTACCTCTTTCACTCGCACCAGAGGATGCCTAACACCTATTCACATTCAGCTTTCAGCGCTCTTCAGGTTGACCAAGCAGCATCAGACAGAAGGGTTTGCTCAAGGCTTCAACTACCTACAGAGCTCCAGAGGAACCTCCGAAGCATGACAAACTAAATCTGACAGCATTTTTAGTAAATAATGTTTTCCATTAGCTACAAGAGCTATAAAATTAAAGCTTCTGGACAGTCAATGCCCTTCTGTTTCCATTTACGGTTAAGAATGCAAAAACTTAACCATAATTTCTTTCCCAATCTCTCCTCAGTCTGTTCCAATTTTGGGACAGAGCTCAGTCTGGTAAAATATATTTTTAAACAATGTGGTTTATTTATAATCGGAAGAGTGATCTTAGTAATCATCAAAATTACTAGAAGTTACTAAATTTAAAACACAACGACTACATTTTCTTCTCTCCCCAAACAAAGCAACAGATTGAGCAGAAAATCTGAGCGCTGCTGTACATGGCTCAACAGAATCCCCTCCCTCCATGAACAGCTGCAGCCAAAGCCAGAAAGAAAAAAACAAAAAGCAAAAAAAATCCCAAAACCAGCCAACCAACACAACGTTAGGAACGCCAAAGAATATGAAATATATAATGTCTTTTATATATTGTAGATCGCCTATACTTTATGAGTGCTATCACTCTATCCAAAAAAGATGACTGTAGAGGGAGATGTAGCAGTGGCAATAAAAATGGCAAGATTAAAAAAAATTAGTATTGTTCAGGTCACGTAAGAGTTAAAGGAGATTGGATACTCCAAGTGTATGTAGAATAAAGAAGCAGAATTGCAAAAAAGCGGTCATTCAATAAAATAAGTGACAAATTGAGAACTGTAGAAGAAAACAGGCTTTCACTAAACACATAATTTACTTGCAACGATCACTACGAAAAGATGATGCTGAAGTCATGAACGAACAAAACTCAAAGTTGGAATTACAATAAGACTATCCAGAAGAGGAACAAAAGGAAAGCCAAGTGGCAAACGTGCATGTGAAAGTAAATTACAGATGAAGAAGGACAGGCAGATTACGATTGGCACCTGCTCATGAAGAGTGATTTTACATTGTTGGCTGCATCTGGTATTACCTATTCTCAGGAAAAAAAATACACCTTCCCCCAAAATAACGAACGTCCCACCTCCTGCAAAACAACACTAGAAATGCCCTGAGTGACTTCACCACAGAGGTTTCAATGTTCTGCCTAGTTTCTGGAGCACAGCCTACTAGCACACACAAAAACCCCTATGCTGCTCGAAAATATCAAGAACACATTAAAAACCCCACTTTACAGATAATAGGAAACTGTTTGATGATTTCCAGACTAACTTGAAGAAGCTTTCAACATACATTACATTACGTTTGAACAGGAGACCGTCTTTTCTTGCCAAGTTAGTACCGTAATCCATCACGCTTAGTCCAGCTATGTGATACTCTGCAAAAGCAAAAGCAAGACTAAGGCTGCGGTCTGACAGGTATTTCTGGCTGCAGGTCAGGCATTAAGTGCTTTTTCACTGCGAAGGCCTGTCGTCACTGCTCTCCCTACCTGGGGTAACCCCCAAAGCATAGCACAGCAGTCAACCCACGCACCAGCCCTGCCTGAGGGATGGAGGTCACAACCAGAACCAAGCAAACCCACTGTATGGAAAAAGTGTTTGAGCTAACTGAGATCACTTCGTCTTGCCACATCTTTAACGCTGAATGAAATCTAACCATGATTCTGTTGGTTTTTACTCTCCGTACTCCCAGGCCAGGGCTATATAACAGCCAGGGATTCATTTGCCTTTGGAGTAAAAATGTCAAGATTTTGCCTCCACTAAGATTTTACAGCAGTACTGCAAATGGTTGTTAATTATATTGCATGAGGTAGAAAGAGAGAAAAATCACTGTTTTGGTAATGAAGACACTGCTTCTCGGTAATCTCCGGATGCCAGCCTCCAGCTTATTAAGCATCATTTCCCGCTCTCCCCTACAACGCACTGAACTCATACATCTGATCACCAAAAATGAACTTTCATGACATCCTTCTTGTCAACTTATTTTCAATCAAAGGACCTTTCCCCGGAAAGCAGACAGCCTAGTTCCAAGTATGAGTAGAAGAAATTAAAATGTATGCTAGCAAAGACGCAATACCTTTTACGTTATCTGCAGTGGCTCCTCGAGGGTTTCACAAAGGATGCAAGTATGGACAGGAAGCCTTATGTTCTCACTCTCCCCACAGAACTAGATGTTAAAAGGTCTGCACCTAAATTTGCATTTAAAATTGTAAAAAGAAAGTGATAAATGGATTTTGAATCCTTTCCGTATCATTGCCCGTGTTCCTCCATGTGCTGCACAATTTGGGAAGGGGCCGTGGTGGCATGGCTGAAGCAAGAGAAAAGTAAATTCAAACACAAGTGGAGGGGGAGTGTGAAAGTCATCACTCATTTAAGAGCTGGAGAGCAAATGAGAACTTGACGCTAATATGATACTGGATAACACTTGAGAAATAAATCAATACATCAGGCATTATTTGGCCTTTCCTTTACATATGAAGAACTGCTTTTCATGCAAAATACGCAGTAAGCCCCAGTCACATTTCACATTCACTTATATGTTCTCAGCTTCAGATGTTACAATACAATTGGACAAATTTAGCTTTTCAAAGTACTTCCATAGGAAGCAACTTAACATGTAAACTTCTTTTAATTCTTCTGACCTTGCCATCGTTGTTTGGCATTAGAAGACATGGTAAGCTAAGGAAGGGCCAAGGGCTTGTCTCCCAAGGCAGCTATTCTTTAAAACTCATTGCCCTTCCAGTTAACATGCTATTTTATACCATGTTAAATGCAAGAGAGGACAAGGTTGAAATATATATTATGCAAAGAGATGTAGCAGATGACTCACTGGACCAGAACATCTATCCCTATGCCACTGACATTCAGTGTGAGTTGCTGGTAGCCATATAAATCTGTTTTCTTGTATTCTCTTTTTGAAATCTCTCTAAAATCTTAGTTAAGCTGCTGTCTTGATAGATACCAGCAAATACTTTTGTTCCATTTATGAATATCTGTCATAAAACCACATCACAGCTGAGACTGCTCTTACAAAAATACTTTACAGACAAAAATTTTAAGTATTCAAGTTGCTTCTACCTAGTATGCCTCATTGTAAGTCTCCTTAGCTGAGGTAGTCCTTCACGTAAAACAAGCCACACACACAAATCAATTTAATAACCACAAAGCAGGTGGGGACCTGGCATTACAAAACACTGAGACGTGCTCGGGTCTTTGTAACCTATTCTAAACCATACCTGCAATGCTATTTTTCATCTTTTATCGCTTACATTTATCTTTGGTCAATCTGGATAGATCACATAAAGGTGGGAACTAGCATTTAATACACAGCTGCATAAAGACAAGTCACCAGACCCCCAATCTAGTTGAAACTCCCCAAATAAAACTCATGGATAAAACCCCAATGAAGCAGATGTGTGTTATTCCAGAGGCACCTGATGTTGAAGAGTCTGTTTTAACTGTCTGAGCAGCTGCAACCACCTACATACTCCTATTTTTAAATGATGCTGTTGTGCATAAACAAAATATCAGTGGCAGTCCAGAGAAAGAACATAAAGCAGCTGGGGAACAAACTGAATGAACAGAATTAGAGTTCGGTTGATTTGGTTTATAAAAGAACAATGGTTTATAAAAGAACAATCTTCTATAAGGTTCTTTTAGCAAGGCAGACATAAGCATCAAAGAAAAGCGATGACTTCTCTCCTGACAAATCCCTGATAAAAAATGTCAAATGCTAAAAATGACCAACACACATGTTCTTCTTTTATAAAGATTACATGGAATCAAAAGGGACATTTTTTAAGACTTGCATCAGTGTCCACAGGTGCCTGAATGGATCAGCTGTATTTGGGGGGCAGAAGAAATAACCACCACTTCTAATTTGTTTGTACATATACAAAACCAACAACAAAAAAATTGTCTGAATGCCTACACAAACGCTCAGACAGACGATACAGGAGATCTATCTAATAACAGCTGAGGAGGAGACAAACCTTGAGGAAATGAAGCTAATTTTGCCATTTGTACAGAACAAGCCAGCCAGCGTTGGGTATACGTCGGACTGTGCCCGTACTGGGCTCCGCAAGAAAGCACCCCGAGCCGTGGTCCAGGGAGGGGCTGTATGTGCAGGGATGTTCTGCACCAGCCTTCTGCCGCGGGCCAGGCTGTGCTGCAGGAGGGCAGCCGGCGGCTCTGGCAGGGAATTGCTCCCCTCCCGCTGCCCGACCTGCTCCGGCCGCACAGCGCAGGCGGTGCTCCGTGTTTGGGGGCAGCTCCTCGACCGCTGCAGCCTGCCACCCAACGCTGCAGGATAAACTACCATGAGTTTTCCAGAGCCTTAAAAATTCGTGACCTTAACGGTTGAGGCAGTGGGTTGAGCAAATGCAGGCAGGCCGGCAGCAGTTACCTCCTCAGCGTTTCAATGCAAATTGTCCCCGCTGTCTTTAAGCCCCCAGTCTGCAGGAGCTTTGGCACACAGATGTAGCACGCATCACCACAACTGTTTCAAACCCGCAGTCTAGCTTATTTTGCAGTGATTTCTTCAGGAAGACAAATATGAGACACCTTAAGTCAACAATCAGTCTTCTAGTCCTGTATTTTGCACTTTTTGTCCTACTTAAGATAGCCTGGCTTTACTGCAGGCACCATCGTTGCTCCGATTTACCGAAGCCCAGGACTTCATCTTTCATCTGACCTTGTAAAAGCAATCTAGAGGACCACCTCACAAGCAGACTTCTGAAGGTCAAGGATGGGACATGACTCTGCCTTACAGCTACATCAGCTGTAGGATGGATTTCTTACCTACCACATGACTGTGTTCAACTTAATACTTCCCCTCTGTGGATAATTTGATGCAATATAATGACTGTTGTGGATCTCTGCTTGTATGTGAAGGGGCTCCATCACATTCACAGGTTTGCTGCGTGGGGCTGTGTCTGTGTGTGCATGTGTCCGCTATCAGCAACTGATGACGACCCTTCGTTAGGGCTCTGACGCACAATCAGGCCTCAGGTTTTTTCAGACTACATTTCCCACAGGTCGCAGCCACCTCTCCTTGTCTCTGGATGCCTCCTGCATCTTTAACAGGATGCCCTCTAGTGCGTAAACTGTACATGGACATTTCCACTTCTGCCCACATTACTGCGTATAAAATGCAAAATCCGTTTAAGGAGGCCTAGGCAAGGCACACTGCAGGGCCCAGCTCAAGCACTAAGGAAAGGACCAGAAGGGAACTAGCAAAGACAAGGGGGAAAAAATACCTACAAACCAACAGCATAGAACAAAAGTCTAATCTTACTATTCCTACCTGAATAGCAACCACTAGGAAATGGAAGTGACTCAAATGCAAGTGCTTTGGCTTCTAGTTAGTTTTCTGCATGATAAGCATCTGCAGAATCGAAAGTATAATTTTATCCCCTTCATAAACAAATTCAAGGAATCCTTTCTACCAAACTTAAACTGCAAGATCCCAAATGGTCATGTTAATGGTCTCTGTAAATAAATATACAGTTTCTTTTGTTCACTATAAATTAAGAACAGAATTCAAACTTCAGACCGTTCCCATCTACTGCCATGCAGTGTTGCAACCCCCCCAACCAGAGGGACACATATTTTAAGAACAATGTTGAGGACTCGAGTCAGCCAACCTTCCTCTTGCTGAACTACAGCATTCAGAGAGCAAACACACCGTAACCAAATTTGTTTGAACTGGCATGTATTTTTGGTTTATTATTATTTTATGGTGTTCTCACATCTCTCATTAATATTAACTTTTATTCCAAACTGACAGTGTAACTCCCTGCAAAAGCAGCAGCCATGACGCACAGTAGAGAATTACACTAGCGTACAAGTAAAAGGATATTGTGCCATTACAGATGCACATATTACATTGTATATCAGATATGTAATGAAAAGCACTTTCTGGTTTATTACTATACTTATTATAAAGCATATCTAAATAAGCACATGTTAATAAGTAAACTAATGGCTGACTAAAGCATCTAGGTGATGAAACACCACGGGTGCTTCGGAAAACATTGCCCTGTAGACAGAATTCCAGTCTGTGTGTTTAAAATACATACCCCAAATAAACTAATGCTATAAACTGCAACAGAGAAGATACTTTTAATACCTATTTATTTTTACCTTAAACATCAAAGGCAGATAAAAATCTAAGGAGGGAGGGGGAAAGGAAGAGGACAAAGCCCTTAGTTAAAGGGCGGGCTCAGGTACAGCTGGTGAGGGCACAGCTATACGGTACTGCTTCCATATACAAATAAAAAGAGGTCCAGAGAACTGCCGAGCGCGTCCTGCACAAGACATATCACTACCTGCTCCGTTAACGTAACGGGTTTCTGATCCTTATGCAAGGAGAAGGTTTCTGAAGGGGCAAGCCCGGGACCCCCGCTGCCGCAGCCTGCAGCGCCGGTCGTGCGGGGCCCTGCGAGGGGATGTCGGCCCCCCGGCACCACCAGCCCCTTCGCGCCTAAAACAAAGGCGTTTGTGAGAAAAGGCTTCATAAAATTGCATTGCTCCCGGCGTCCTTCTCCCTTAAATGCTTCTCTGATACATTAGATTAGAAAAGGAAAAGAAATGCAAAATTAAACAAGAGAGATTTTGCTTGGCAGGCCTTTCGTTATCCATTTACTGTTTATTATTGATTTTTGTGCCTGTACGGAAGGGTCATGTGTGTGCGCTGGAAAGAGGATGACTGCAGTTTACAGAGGGCTGTGTATAAAAGGGAGCTCAATGGCCAGAGAAACTCTGTGTGGATTCTCTCTGTGCCTGGTTTTGGGGTGTTTTTTTTTTAAACTAAGAAAGTGTCCAGTGTTCACCCTGGGCTAAACCAAAGACTCCGCTGTAGCTCTAAGGGTCCGCTGCAAAGATGCAAAGGGGTCGCAACCCAGATAGGAAGATCTGAGATCCCACCACCTTGGGTGATCCCCAGGGTGGCAGCTGCCCTCCCGATGAACCAAGCTGGGTCAGCATTTACAGCCACTGAGCCACCTTACAACAACCGACCGGCAGCTGGTCTCATTTGCACCAACAAACAAAATGGCCCCTAACAGCCCTGCGATAAAGTGGAGAGTACAGAGGTGTACAAACCCACGCATTTCTGCCACCCAGCAAGAAGAACTCCACCATATCTAGGGGAAGAACAGATTTGTAATTAAGACCTTATAGGATATTTATTTCAAGCCTGTATTACTAGCTCACCTAAGGAAAAGTAGCAAATGATGCTGACTAGTCCTGCACATCGCTGACTCTGCATCCCAACTGTCAGAGCATTTGCAGAGCTGTGTGTTTATAGACCTAGACCCTCAAACACAAGGGGGACAGCAATATATAATTATTCAGAAACCTAAATAAAACCAGTTGCCTAATAAGGATGTGGTTCCATAATCAGTCATTGCCAGCTTGAATGTGGCCTGCAGAAAAACTGGGAATTTTAGATCTACCTGAGTTTTAGAAGACAGCGGAATAGTACTTGAAGCACCCAAAATTTTCAGCTGAGTGATTTACTAATTACTGGGTTTGGCTTATATTGTGTAAAATTTGTCATATTGTCAGGAAGCTTACAATACCTTGTAAAACTGAAAATTTATCTTGCAACTTCAAGAACTTCAAAAAACGTGTGGGAAGGTAATTGATTAAAACTCTTTAAACATAAAAGCACCTGAGAAACTTTGCAGCTTAGGTTTAGACAAGCCAGCTTTTTTTAACACATAATACTCACTAAATATCTTTATTTAATGCTGTCTAACCTGCACTGCTATCAGTTCTCAGTTTCTTGATACCTATGATGTTCCAAGCACAGGAAGGCAGCGAATGTGCAAATTGCTGGGGGGGTGTTTGGGAGTCATTCACACTAAATACCCTCTTCCCCCAGGACCTAACCTCAAAAAACTCTCGGGGCAACACAGTCGTTTCATCAGAGTCAGTAGGAATTTTGCCGACTGCTTCAAGGAGGCCTGAACTGCAACACAGACTTTCTCAAAATAATAATGGAAAGTTAAATTCCATTTCCACCTCACAGATGCCGATCTATCAGCCAAGGCTTTAAAATAAAGCAACACCAGTGCTGTACAAGTAACACCCACAAGACCTGGGACGTTCAGAGATTCCCCTCTGCTTTGGTGAGGACAAAAGGCACAGAAATAAAATTGTATCTGCTAAAAGGCAGACTGAGTTATACCTTAAGAGTTGTATAAAAACACTTAATATATATCAAAATAAACCCAGCAAACCAGTAAGATTACTTCAATAAAGTAAATAATGAGACAGCAAGGTAAGAAATAGGATACAGTAGCCCCCAAAACAAAGTGAATACTTACTTCACTTTTGAACGAGAAGAAAACTGTTGAATGTGGAGTAAAGAAATAATAAAAGTAAGTGCAAGAAAAGAGATATTGTACCAGGAGAAACAGAGACATAATGCAAAGAGCTTAACACATTCAAGACACGGTTGAGTGTGAGATGAAGGGAATACACATAAATCATCAATAAATCAATCCGTTTTAATAAACTGATGAAACTCCCCAAACTATGCCAGAATGCCTCATATTTCTATATTTAATATGCAGACCCAAGCTACTGCACTACTGACAAAGCAGTACTATGCGAAACTTCAGAATTTTAAAGGTAACAATAAATTAAGCAGAGGTGAATGAAAAATTGGATAAAACACAAAATAAATAAATCATGCCAGACCAACCAGATGTGTCTCTTTATTAAAAATAGCCAGTTTTCTAGCCAAGAAAAATGAGTAGCTCTAAACCATCTAGATTTCAGTCAAGTATTTGACAGCACCATAGGAAGTTAGTTATGACAGGAGATGTGGGGAGGAGGGTGGAACTGGCAGAGATGGAGAAACCTGCAGTGTGCCTGGGAGCGCTGGGCTATGAGGAGAGCCCATGGAGCTGTCAACTGAACCTTACTGAATATTTTCATTATCAAAACCAGAAGGGTGCAGAAGGCGGCTGGTATGAGCTGCCAGAGAAACCGGATCAGCGTTAAGTTGATCGATCGGTGCAACGGGTGCATCAACGATCAACAGTGCAAAGGGCAAGGGGCCAGCAAGGGTTCCTGCTCGCAGCTGGTCAGCTGGCGTGACAGGTCCACACCTCCTATATGACCGCATACTGCTATGATCCACCAAGGAGATACCAACACAAAAAAAAAGGCAATTTTCACCATATGACTACAGGGCAAAATATTTCCAGTGGAAGAAGGGAAAGATTAATTACACTACCTAAGGCAGTTAATGAAGCCTTCCCTTGGCATACGACGTACAACGCTGGTTACCCAATTAAAATGGATGAAAAAATGAAAGAGTAGAGTATTACTAGCACGATCAAGGACATCCAGCCATTTTAGGAGAGCAGGCTAGGACAGCCTAACTGACTCAGCCTCACAAGGGGAGGACAAGGAGGGAAAACCCCATGTACGTGCATGGGGAACCAGTCCTCATGGCGGCGGTGCAGTTTCTGAAGGTAAAGGAGAAAGCTGTCATGAGGGCAAATGCATGCAAACCAGCCACGAATACATCTGGGCTGGAGTAAGACCAAGGTTTCTAACCACCAGAGCGATCAAGTTCCAGAAATGTCTTTCAGTGAAGTGGTTTATGGGAAGATAATGTAAAATATGGCTGGGGACTGCAGTCGGGGTCCCAGAGAGCCTCGTCCACCTCTCTAGTCCCACACAGCACAGCTCCTACCTACCCCTCACAGGAGTCAGGGGAGCTACGCTAGGACATCAAGGGTGAAAACCCCGGCTCCCGCGGAGCCACTGACAAAACAACCCAACTGTAAGACAGGCCAAAGCCTCGCTCACCAGGTCTAGGCAAATCCTGCAGTCTGGGCATCTTCAGAAGTCCTGGAGCTAATGAGAGCTCCTCATGGCTTGTGTTTCCCCCAAGACTACACAGCTTTTGGGGCTGCTGCTAACATGGCTGCGATCAGCATTTTAAAACCACAGACTCTTGACAAGGATTTCTGGAGGGAAATCCAAGTTAGAAGTATGTAAGACAACATTTACTGCTAAGGAGATTCTCCTGTGCTTCTATCATTCCTCTTTTGTCCTAACCCAAAGAGCTGGACAGACAGACATAGGGACTATGAGGCACTTCTATACCACCCAACACAGCACGGTACAGGAGCCTACTCCGAGCAGGCAGATAAATCCAAAAAGTCAAGTGTTATTGAGGAGACACTTCTGGCTCCTAAAAGAAGTAGGTCTGCATCAGTGCAACACTGCACGAGACCTCCTCGGCTCCTTCTCCCAGCAGGGAAGGCTCGTCAGCTCCGCTGCAGCATCCTGCTGCTGCGCACAGGCGGCTTCTGCTCCAGGAGCACCAAGGGCTGGTGTCCGGCCCCTCGTCCCCTGTGCAGGGTACGACGGGCCAGCTGCACGCCCTCTCCTCACGGGGTCTGGTTTAACCTTCTCTCCAAAAACCGAGGAAATTACTAGTCTGGGACTCCAAGCTGAGATTTGTGTAAAACATGCCAGCTGGGTACGCTGCTATCAAGTTCACTTTGGAATTAAAAATAGCAAGAGAAATTTCACATGGAAGATTAAGTGCGTTAGTAGATCATATAACCCTGCTCCAGACCAAGCTGCGCTGTAAACAATTTTCAGTCCTCAGCATAAAACATACAGGCAGTGCCATCAAAACATGTATGTGAAGATCAACATCTACAGCACTCTCAAGTTACGAGCACATTTTCTGGAGAAATGAATGGCAGCCTTACAAAATAAAACAATGATGACGATAACATTTCTTGTGCTTTAAATCTGATCTCTGACTGTCTTGCTGCTGAGCACAAGACCTAACATATCAACTTAACAGGCTTGACATTTAATAAGCAAAGTTTATTTCTAGAAAGTGAGCTGGATATTAAATCTCATGGTTGCAGTTGGCACACTGTGCAGAAGAGGAATCTTACGATGACTGCATTTCATTTTTGCCCTATAGCTTTCATCCTTCTAATTGGTATATTTAAGAGCACTTAATCACTTAAGCGTTGAATCTGCCGCAGTGATAAATCTCCAGTTTAGACTCTACAATAATAAATCTTTGTCTTCTCACAGCAGCTGGCGAGTTTTGATTTGGACTTTGAATTTAGGTCCTTTCCTCAGGCTTAACAGTAACAACTTGTTTGTTCTGTCTGCTGAGAGCACATTAACTCTTGTCTTTAAATGCATTATCGTTGCTTAAGCTTAGTGTTCTTGGTGTTAAAATTGGTTGCCCTTCTGCAGTGCCCAACTAAGAAACACACAAAAAAATCCAATTAGCCTGTGCTGGGAGTTTACAAAGCAACTTTCACTCATTAGTATTTACACAGCATCACTGGTCTACATGACACTTCAGAGACACGAGGACGAGCTGGAGTTTATAATACAATCTTTCAATAGATGCCTCCAGTGCCACAAAGAGCTAATTTAAAAACAGGTGGAAGGGGCCTTCAGACACCCCCTTTAACAGGCAGCGAAGGAGCTACATCCCCACAAGCACCTCAGTCTGGCCACAGGACCAAGCTAGGTTTTATCTTAAATTCTCTGACAAATGCCCTAAATACGTTTCTGAAGTAGCTCTGGTAAAAAGGGTAAAACTTAACATGTGACCGTCAAATTACAAGAGGGAAAACTGCCTTTGGACTGAAGAAACTGCGGACTCCATCCCCAATTTTGCTACAGGCTTCCTGCAGTACCTTGGTAAACTATTTATGCCCCAGTCATTAAGAATTCATGCCCATTAATTACCTTTGCAGTAAACCCCTGGACCTAGGCTTGCAGAAGCAATCATGCCACGAAAGATTTGCAGGATCGGGGTCTCATTTCCCTGTGCCTTGGTTCTCCCTGTACAGTTTAACATAACTCTCAGTTGTATTCGACATACCAACAGATGTCTGGAGTAGGGGCTTATTTTGTTAAATATAAAATATCTTCTTAAACAACTAGCCTTGTTATAAAAAAGCTGAATCCTGACTTGTGACTGCTGCACAAAAGACACTATCTATCTTCTTCATTTTCTGACGGTGATGTTTATTTCTGTAGATTTAAGTCCAGAAGAAACTGCTCGGTCATCCAATATAAGTCACCACTTAGGTGGTTTTATTTGCTTTACCGCTTGCCAACAAGACAAATAACTCTCCCTTAAGCACAGAGCTTGCCAGCCGACCGAGCTGCGCACAGAAGCCCTGGACTCGGCGGGGCTGGCGGTCTGGCGCAGGCACAGAAGTCCTGGCAGATCCGGGGACTGTCGGAGCCTCCGTGCTTGCACAACGCACCTGCACACCCTCAGCAATCGCTTCCAGCTGGGTGTTGGTTTTTTTTAATCTCAACATGATAGCATTTTTACTAGTCAGCTCTCCTGTTTATCACAGGCCATTAGGTTTTGCTCCCATTCCCCGTCTACTGAGTTTGGCAATCCTCATCACGCTGACGGTCTTAATACCACCACAGCCAAAGCTGCAAAGCCGTAGCATCGCTTGCCATAGCAGCTGGGTCCAAACACACACATCCTCAAAAATTTCCTTTAGAAACATACTTCGCATGTGAATTCCTCTGGATTCAGCTTGCAGCCACCCAGTTTTGTGAGAGTTGTCTCTCCTGTATTAAAGGCTACTTTAGTACCTGCTATTTTCTTCCCACCATATGGTTTACAGTGTAAGCAAGCACTTCTCAAATCTTTGCTTCTATTAAAGTGAAGGCATTGCACGCAGCATGTCTCGCTGCCGGGCTGCTTCTTCAGACCGCAAATGATTTGGCCCCAATTCTGCCAAGTGTATCACATGCATTTTAACTCCAAATATTTAGGAAGCTCGCTATATGTTTGTCAACTAGACTAAAGCTCTTACTCCTCCTTCGCTACCGTCAAGTTGCTTCTGTAGCTTCTCTGTGATTAGGTAAACAGTTTGAGCTTCCTTATGCTAGCAATGTGTTTTTGCTAGACTCTGCGTAGTTCTTCTCTGAGATGCTGCAGTTTTCAGAATCCATTTTAAAACACGGGCATACCATTCCACCCCAAATCCCCGTTTTATCCAACATCATCTTCCTAATTCCTGCTAGGTGTTGCTCTCAAGGCAGGCATCACGTCCTTCTGTCTTTCACTTAATGTAGAGTTCTGGCACAGAATTATGTGTTTCTCCCTCTTTTCAGTCCTTTAGGCACTGATACCACTTAGCACTTCTTGCGTCTTTCACAAATGCAAATTTATGATTTATATTTTTATATTTGCTTTGTTTACAAAATAACCATTAAAAAATCCATTTTAAATTTTTCTTTTAATTTAGAATCGTAGTATTTTTGCAGCCGCTCAGACAATTAGGACCTACGACCTCTGTGAACAACGGGGCTTATGTTCTTTCGGGCTAAATTTAGCCGGGCACTCAGCAGATGCTTTGGGAAAATCCCACTAAATACATGCAGTTTTAGGAGCACTTCTGAAGACTTTCATCAGCACACGGAGGACACTTAACTTCAGTTAGAAGCTGGCAGTACAACTCCATGGTTGCGTATCAGCCAGTGCCACAGTAAGCTCACTCAAGATTTTATCAAGTATTATTTTGAAGGCTCTGGCTTACACATTTCCCCTGAAATACTGCCTGCAAATCTTCTAGAGCTTTTGTAGTATGAAAGTCAATTTCTTAAAGAAGTATTTTCTGAAAACCTTGCATTTGCTACAAACTTCACTCAGTTTCCTGCATTTGATGCTGAGTGAAAAATTAAGCTCAATCAAAAAAATCAAGCTCATGAAGAAATGCCAAAATTTGTAGAAAACAAGTATCGTTGTACGCTGCATCCATTGGGAACTGATCTAACAAGTTTTGTTAGGGCTTTTACCCCCACAAGAATCCCAAGTTTCATCTATAAAGACTTTTCTCAAAAATAACACACTACTTTCATGAACATCATATCCTTCTCCATAAAAGTTAAAGGGAGAGTTTCCAAGCGTACCACGCTGAAAAAACACATGCTTAAAACGGTTAAAATCTGTTTTATAATAATGAATATTATCCTATATCCAGGTAACAACTAATTTTTTGCAAAACCCCAAAAGGCAGACCAAAGAAACTTCTAACATCCAAACCCTGTCTGGAGGCTGAGCAGCCACTATGAATGCTTCACGGTCCAGTAGCTGATACAACCAAAGATGGAGGTTAAGAGTAAACAAAACACTGCTTACTTTAGTGCCATTAGGACTACAGAAAAATAAGATCAGTATTTAGGAAAGACTTCATTTACGTTCTGCGAAACACAAAAATTAAAAGACAAGTGATTTGTTGTCAGTGGGCAAACTATCTATATATAACTGATATAATTTATTCTGTGAAATCCATATGCAGGATTAATGCTGACCTTGCCAGAAGTGGTCGTGTATTTAAAATTTTACTTTCAACAGTCTAGCTCATACGGAAAAAAAACCTCAGCACTGCACTTGCAGGGAGTTACGAGGTTCTCCAGCTACTTTTGGCGGCATAGCAATCTTGCTCCAGATCTCCTGTGGTCACATCACCACCCTCACTTCTGTAGTTCACACAGCAGGCACTTACAGGGAAACCCATCCCAACGATGGCAGATGACTTTGAAAGAAGGCCAAGCAACTACCAGCAAGTCCGCGAATGTAAAAATAACTGTCCTTCGGTTCTTCTCAAAAGAAAGAAGCTGTTCACTTGTTTTTAATCCATTTGAAATTCCCTGGCCTTCATCAGGTTAATGTTTTCCAACCCTCATGATTACCTTCCCGGGCTTAAATTTATGAAGGGGAACAATACCTCCTGATCGTGCTGTCAAGATGCTATCACAGCAAACAAACCGCGACACGCACGGTGGCTACGGTGACCGAGCACACCCGCAGCCATGGGGAGGACAAATCCCTGGCTAACAAAAAAGATTCTGCCCTAAGGGTGCTTTATCACCGTAGGTCTGCGCACACACAGCTCCAGATGGCCAAACAGCACCAGCAGGAAAAAAGTGACCATTAGCTAAATTTCAATAACAGGAGAATGTTTTCTGCTGCTGCTTGAATTTGAAACCATGGGAACGAAAAGTTACTTATTTCTCACATTGCAACCTATTGGAGCACACTGCACCGGTGCCAAGCATGTATCTGCAAGGTCAGGAAACCCAGAAAGGGAAGATCAGGAAGGTGAGATGAGCTCCACTGACAGCAACCACCCCTAAGACAGCAACCACCACCCTAAGGCAGCGTAGCCTAAACCTGAGAGGGGTGCTCCATCTCTCCTTCTCCCGTGGTATTTCTGCTTATAGAATCACACCCAGCTTTCTTGCATGGTTAAATACTGGATCGTTTTCGTAAAATGAGGGTTCAGTGAGACAGGAGCGGTCCAACTGCTTTATTTACCGAAGCCTGTGCAATGCACACATCAGTGAATGCATCTGAGGCGGACTAGATCACTGTAGCATCTGGCTGCCTAAAAATCTCTCCGTTCTGTGTCTTCAGAAGGACTCTTGGATGAAGAGAAAGCGTCACTATCCCAATTTTACAGGGAACAGAGGAGACCATGTCTGCTCTGTCCTCCTTCCCATGCGTGCGCAAGCCCTGACTGCGAGTGAGTAATCTGGTGTTGGCCACTGCCGCAAGCGCGGTGCGCGTCAGCCTTTCTTCCCCTCTCCAGGTGGCTGGCACCATGCGCGCTGCTTCAGGCTCTGGGCTCTACGAGAAGCCTATTACACGGTCACAAATCCCACATTAATTAAAATTCTAGGCAATTATTTCAGTAGGAACGTCAGAGTAATAATAAAAAAATCATAATGAAGAAAACCGCCGCGTTCCCCAGAACGCAACTGTGTCACAGCCGCCAGCTCCTCACCGAGGCGACGTGGCCTTCCCTTCCTCCTCCGGCTGCGGTTCTCCCCGGCTCGCTGACCTCGGGGGCCCGGCAGGACAACGTTACTCGCTGCCTTTCCCGCGGTAGGTTTCTAACCCTCCCTCCTCTAGATGTTCAACCGGTAACAGCACAGGGCCTTGCTCCAGTGCAGCTGAAGCGGGACGTCCCGCAGAAAGCCAGTAATACTCTGCAGCACTGACGGAGCCAGCTTCAACCCGGAGCTCATACCCATACATTTATTATTCACACTTTCAGGAAATCAGGTTTGCCGATTTCTCTACCCCAAAGGTTTCCTCCTGTCTGCCTCGTCGCAAGCCAGCTGCACTTAATGCTCTGGTTATTAAATCCGTCTTTCTGTTGCGCTTCGAAAGGATAAATAAAATAATCAGAAACTGTTTAACTTCTGGGACTTTCTCCTTCTTAGGATATGACTAGAAAGCCAAACTGTTATGTCAGGAAAAACAAGCAGGGTTGCACATTTTTAGAAGAGGTGTGTCTTAGTTCAGATTAATGTGGCATTCAGAAATTGTGCAAGTGCCAACATGGGAGGAAAATACAGCATGTTACATAAAATAATCATGTTTATTTTAATTATTTTGGAATAAGATGATAACATCCGCTTCCTCAACTACTTATTCTGTATTTAATATTTTAGCCTGGCATATTAAATCTCCTCTCTTGCTTCCTGGCTAATGGTATGGTAGAGTTATAAGTTGAAACACACTTATTCATAAAGGATTTCATGATTTGATTTGTATATCAAGCTTCAATAAAATGCAAAACCCATGAAACACCACAATAAGATTTAACATTAATATTTTGATATGACAGACTAGATTTCCCTTTGATTATATCACAGTAATCTACTCCACTGAGGATACTGAACTTACGCTTGCCCCAAACTGCGAGGACTTTCAAGCCTGGAAGCGCAATGAAACATACAGAATGACTGACTTGCACTACCAGAGCTACCAAATGCTCGGGGCATGCACATCTGTACAACAGCAAAAGAGGGGGAAAAAGGGCTCCACACTTCATCTTAACAAAACTTACAGCTAGAAGTGACCACCGGACTATTTGGTGAACCCATCCGTAGCTACTCTGACGGCCGCCGTTGCACGGCGCACTGCCCAAGTCCTCGCTGAAAACCGATGTAAGGCTGTATGAACACTAGGGACTTGTATTTTGCCATCTGATTTGAAGACTTCCAGGCATGGGAAACCCAAAGGTTCCTTTAGCAGCTGATCCGCGGTGCATTAAAAATTAATGCCTGATTATCACTAAACTGAGTTTGCCCTCTGCTTCCAGTCATCAATTCTTACTATTCTTTTCGTGATTAAAAGGCCATTTATTTCTCCCCCATGGCAACACCTCTTTACTGTAATCTAGTCACCTCCCGAGCAAAATCTCTTACTCTGATGATCCTCTCCAGCCCTTAAATCATTTTTCCACTATCTTCTCCAGCTTTTCAACTTCCTTTTAAAAATATTGACGTCAGGCATGGAAAAACAAAATCACACAGCAGTACGAAGCACCGGTCCCTCTGGCAGGTACTCTGCCGTACATGCCACACCAGTCCCTCGTATCACAGCAGCCCGCTGTGGACTCACGGTAAGAAGTTTGAGCTAAATACCTCAAATCTCTTTAAATCACTATTTCATGAGGTGCAAATCATACCTGCAGAACAGCAGTTCCTTACCGGCTGTCTAAGCCTGCGTCTGGTGGTACTGAAAACCAGTTTGTTTCACCTCGACTCACCAACAGATCCAGCTTGTTCTGGGAAACCGCCCAGTCATTGGTTTTAATCAGCTTATTATTTCTTTACGTCATGCAGAAGTTTTAGTAGCAACATTTATACTTCTATTTTCACACCACTGAGATCCATTTGATTAGTATCGCATCTGGGGCCAGTTGCTGTGGTACTTTATGAGCAACCTTAACCCACTGACAGTATCCCATTGTGATCAATTGGGAAAAAGAAAAAACAAAAACCATAATAAATCAGATCGTTTTTAATCCATTCACAAAAGCTTTGACAAACAAAACAAACAAAAAAACCCGCTCATGTTATTGCCAGTGCTGATTTTTTAATAAACCCCATTTAGGAACAGATGATGCATGAAGGCCATATTGTGCCTGTTGTTCTTCCCTGGTAACTCATTTTCCTCACGCGCTTTGGGACTTAAGGGCAATTTCGTCAGTCTTTTTAACCCCCTCAATGCTTTAAAACACACAGGTGTGAAAGCCTCTCCGATCTGCAGATTTCATACTGCCATTTCACTTGCATTTTGGGACGTTTCAACGAAAACCAAGATGACTCAGCTGAAGATGGCTGGAGTAACACTTCAAATGAGAGAGTGCATCAAGAATTAGTTTGTTCCAACTCAGGAAAAAAATCAGAGGGGTTTGATTACGTCTCAGATGGACACCTGCAATTTTTTTCCAATAGTGAAAATGATCATAAAAAGCATTCTGGTAATGCTGCTTGACAACCAGGGCCTGCAATGTTTACCTGGGACCTATGTATTACATACATTGTTAATAACCAAGCAACAAGAATTACACCCTGTTCTAATCAGTATGCAGCCATGTCAAAGAAACAGGATACTTGTTCAAAGGCATATTGAGAAAGTTTGACCAAAATTGTATTTAAAAACTGGTTTTAATTGTGTTTACTGTCTACGCTTAAAGTGACAATTGCAGTATGCTGAATTTTTTTTTTTTTTCCTTCGTTCTTCTTTGATGCTGGATTTGCCAAAGGCTTATCGAATGAGAACAGGCCAGAAAGGCGGGTGAAGAGCGCTCAGATAGCACTCGGCTTCCCAGCAGCAGGGATGCCGCATGGGTTACATCTCATCTGCCCCCAAAACAAACAGCCTTCTCTGGGAGGGGGGGGGGGGGATTAAATGACCATGGTAGATAGGAAGGAAAAATAAGCAATTTCAGGATAAAGACATAACTGCCCAATTCAGACTGGCTAACACTACAGAAGTTACTGCTGATTCAGTGTAGTAGTGGCATACTGCCTTAGTGAGTCTTAACGACCAAAGTCCACTGCACCAGTGACAATCTTCCAGCAAACTTGCATGCATATTATTTATTATCATTCAAAAGAATAAGCAGATATCTAATTTTTATCAGAAACATAATAAAAGTTTAATCCTGTTAAAAAATGCTGAAGTGTAATATAAACTGTACAGGAAAAGATATTAATTCCCCTCCATATACTGCCCGACTCCAAGCATATTCCCCACAATAACCAGTCCTTTTTTATCCTTCAAAGAAGCCGAGGACCTTCCACAAACACCATTTTCCTTTGGAAGCCCTCGCACAGGCGTACGCCACCTGCTCCTAAGCGAGCTCCCAGAAAGAATGAACTGCCCTGCAACTGAAGATGAAGTATTTACATACTTACCCAGTTTACATCAAAGATAAGCCCGGTATGGAAATGATTTGAGACCAGGCGCATACGAGATGTAAATTGTGGTTGTTCCTGACTTCGCGTGAATTGAACAAGCTGCAGGTTTTTGCTCAAGCCTCTGAAATTCCCGGTCGCTCTCTGAAGCCCTGTCACTCACAAGCCAACATTCCCCACCCCAGCCCCTTTTTACAAAAACCACCAAGCAACCGGTAGCCTCCCACCGCCCCGGGAGCGTTTCGAGGGAAGGGACCCTCTCCCTCCTCCGGCCTTAACGGGACGGGACAGCCGAGCGCCTCCGCGCCCCGCCGCGGGTTTTACGCCGATCGCGGAGGAAGGGGAGGCGGTGGGGGAGGCAATGCCCGGTCCCCCTGCATCCGAGGGGGCAGCGGCGATGCCGACGTCCCCTTCCCCTTCCCCCGGGGGGCGGCTCCGCCGCCCCCCGGGGGAAGGGGAAGGGGACGTCGGGCAAGCGGCGGTGGGAGAGCCCCCTCGGGGATGATCGCACCCTACCTGTGGTTAAATTATCATTGATCTTCAGGGGCACCCTTAAGATGTAGACCAGGAAGAGCATGATGAAGAACCACAGCGTCCAGAGATAAGTCCAGGACCAAACGATGCAAGACTTCAGCTGTTCTAAAAAACCCGTCCCAGCTTCAGCCATGTTTTTGGAGGAGGGGAAAAAAAAAAAAAAAAAGCGGGGGGGGGGAGAAAAAAAAAAAAGAAACAGAAGCCAAACGCTGCTCTCTGCTGCCACAGCCTCTCAGCGTGTATTTCTGGGATGATTCACGCCTCCCCGACTCGGCTTCTCCCCCTCCCGGAGCTCCCGCCGAGGGGCGCGGCCCGGCCGCGGGGGGCTGCGCGTCCCCCCGGGGCGCTGCCGCTTCTCCCCGCCCCGGCGGCCGGCGGCGAGGGCCGGCCCGCTAAGATGGACTCCGCCGAGCTCCCCTCGCCGAGCGGGGCGGTTGTAGGCAAAGCCACCCGCGCTGTAACTCGGGGCTCCCCCCTCTCCTGCCGCCGAGGGGCGGGGAAGGGGAAAGCCGAGCCCAGAAGCCCCGGCCGGCGGTCCCCAAAAGCGGGGCGAGGGGGGGACGGGAGGGACGCGCCGCGGCGGCAGCGCCGGACCTGCCCCCGGCCGCGCCCCGCCGCTCGGCACCCCGGCAGCTGCATGATGAAATGCGGGGAAACGGCGAGAGGCTGCGGGGACGAGGAGGGGGGGAAAGGGAAAAAGAGAAACGGAAAAAGGCCGTGCAACTTTTTTTCACGTCTTTGCGATTTTGAGGAAGAATTTCAGGCGGTGTTTTCACCATGCGGCAGGACTTTAAGCCTAAAAAGGGCTCTCGTAGGATGTTTTTTTGCAGTTTACTCGCCTAAGAGTCTTGCTAGGATAATATCACAGGCGTAAAACTGCAGTTTTGCTTGGACATAGTTGTGTGTACAGTGCCGAGCAGAGTCCTGAACTGTAAAACTGCCCCCCCCCGAAGATATTATATGGCACGAGAAATAAGTGTGTCTTATTAAAATAGTGTTGATGACGCATAATCATCCAGTCAAAAAATTGTACTTTTGTGAAATGCATTATTCTTCTTCCATGACTCTCTCAATGAGGTATTTCCTCATGAAACAAGATTTGTCAACAGAATCATAGAATCATAGAATTGGAAAAGACCCTTAAGATCATCGAGTCCAACCATTTACCTAGCACTGCCAAGTTCACCACTAAACCATGTCCTCGAGCACCACGTCTACCCTTCTTTTGAATACCTCCAGGGATGGAGACTCAACCGCTTCCCTGGGCAGCCTGTTCCACTGCCTGACTACCCTTTCGGTGAAGAAGTTTTTCCTAATATCCAACCTAAACTTCCCCTGGCGCAGCTTGAGGCCGTTTCCTCTCGTCCTATCACTTGTCACTAGGGAGAAGAGGCCGACCCCCACCTCGCTACAACCTCCTTTCAGGTAGTTGGAGAGAGCGATAAGGTCTCCCCTCAGCCTCCTCTTCTCCAGGCTAAACAACCCCAGCTCCCTCAGCCGCTCCTCATAAGACTTGTGCCCTAGACCCTTCACCAACTTCATTGCCCTCCTCTGGACACGCTCCAGCACCTCGATGTCCTTCTTGTAGTGAGGGGCCCAAAACTGAACCCAGTACTCGAGGTGCGGCCTCACCAGGGCCAGGTACAGGGGCACTATCACCTCCCTGGTCCTGCTGGCCACACTATTCCTGATACAAGCCAGGATGCCATTGGCCCTCTTGGCCACCTGAGCACACTGCTGGCTCATGTTCAGGCGGCTGTCAACCAACACCCCCAGGTCCTTTTCTGCCAGGCAGCTCTCCAGCCACTCCTCCCCCAGCCTGTAGCGTTGCATGGGGTTGTTGTGTCCCAAGTGCAGGACCCGGCACTCGGCCTTGTTGAATCTCATACAGTTGGCCCCGGCCCATCGGTCCAGCCTGTCCAGGTCCCTCTGCAGAGCCTTCCTACCCTCCAGCAGATCAACACTTCCACCCGACTTGGTGTCATCTGCAAACTTACTGAGGGTGCACTTGATCTCCTCATCCAGATCATTGATAAAGACATTAAACAGAATGTGACAAAAATTCAGAGGCCGGTTAACACAATTGATCCCTACTTTTTTTGCTGTTACGCGAGTTAGAAACACTTAAGCAGACACGCGCTGTACATATTGCAGTTTCTTTGGACCTTTCGCCTTCTGTGTTTCCACAATATGTTTGGAGTGGGATAATACTTTCCAGCATCTTAAGAAACAGGTAGTATTTCTGAAGCAGTACCAAAAGAACAAAAAATCCTGGAGAATTTTTCCAACTGGTAATAGCCATTCTGTCCTGGGATTTTCTAGTCTGCCAATGAAAAAGTCATCATGGAGAAAAACATAGTAGCTTTTCCAGAATGTTTACTATATCCACAGACATTAAACCAAAATAAATCTGTAGTTATTCAAATCCATACCTTCTCATATAGTACCAAAAGCACCAAAATTCACAAATCTTTTCTTCCAGACTATGCTATGGAACTTGAAGCTGGACGGGGAAACTTGAAGCTGGCTGTGTCCTGTGCAATCGAAGATGGCAGGATCTGCTGATTAAGGGAGCGCGGTCCCCAGATCGGAATATTGGTGCAAGAACGACAGAAGTTTTTCCTGCTAATACATCAGAAAACTTTTAAAATTAGAATATACAGATGGCCTTTCACTACAAAAAGGTCATTTATAGTTTAATTACATACCAAAGAAAACCACATTTGAAATATTTCAGCTTCCCCCTCCAGTTATGAAGGCAAGAAATACTTAACACATAAGTCATGTCTGAAAAAAGTCAGCATTATTCCATCCTGCAGTTATTTATAAATCAAAATATTCATCTCACTTTCTCTTATGTGTTAGTAAAAAAACCCCCAAAACTAAGCAATTTTTTCACTTTTATAAATTTTCCTCTACATATTTTAATTTTCAGAATATTATCCCTTATATTATAAAACTAACTATGATCAATTCCTGTTATGTATGAAAGGCAGAGGTGGTTTATGGGGCTTCTTTATAATTTATTTTTATAAACAACTTTTCATTCTGTTAAGCTGTCTTTTATTGAAAGACTGGAGTGGACTGGGTTGGTTTCTTCAGCTATACTTTCTTTATATCCTCTGTATTACTAGAAGATCAAATCACTATGAACTGTGCCCACTTAAAGCACAGTTATAAATTTTCTGTCTTCTTCCTTTAAGCACCACTCTTTCTTCTTCCCCTGGAATTACAGCAGTTATTAATATTTTGCAGTAATTTTATGCATTTCAGTCCTGCATCTCCAGTGTTTTTACAGTGAGCATAAAGAATTTAAAAACCAAGCTGCCAACGGAGTCCAGCTCTTCAGGCTCTCAGTAGCACACTCCAATGGATTTCCCATTGGGTGCTACACACAAAAACTAATAATAACAATAACAACAACAATAATAATAAAAAAAAAAAACAGGAAAGAAAAAGCATGTGTCCAAACTCAGATGTTTGCATGAGGTGAAGAGCAATTACCCGTTAGGATCTCTTGACTCATGGCTAGCTTGGTGCACTCATACGACAAATTACATTTCAGTTGTCTCCATTAAAGCACCACCTAAGCTGAGAGTCAAGACAAGTTCACAGTTCAGGCTCTGTTTAACACAAATTATCTCTCCTCTTTCAGTTCTGTTCGAAAGGAGTGCCAAGGATTAATACAAAGCCTTAAAACAGGCATTTCGCAAGTCAAAGCAGCAAACTGTTCAGTACTACGAAGAGGCACGATTTTATTAAGTGTCATCTGGCTCCAGGCACTTATTTGCTAAGTCAAGACATAACAGAATACAGCTGAAGTGATCATTGGACAAAAATAATTTTGAAAAGAGTCTTTTGCCTTTCTGCTAAGATTTGCCACTCAATTCTCTCACTTGTTTAAGTGTTTTGTCACACAACCCCTCAGGTACCCCAGTTCCTACCTCAAAATAGTATCTATAAGTGCAAACACTACTAATTTGTTTGCCATAAACCAAGTTCAGGGTTCCTAGTTTCTCATGCGACTGTTGATGACTTTGCTAAATGAAATCAAGAAGTAGAAGCGATGACAGTTACTAAACGTGAGGTACAGTGAAGTTACTGTTTTTTTCCAGGAGAAAGAAATGCTCTTGAACTTGGGTCCTCACAAGTAAGAAAGAATAGATGGCACCACTATGCAGCAAAAGTCTAGTTTGAAAATTCTGCCCACCTGATCTTTTTATGGGTCGTGATCCAAAGTAGTGGGGGTTTTAATGTTGTTTGTTTTGGGTTTTTTTAAATAAACCTTAAAATATCTTCTGTCTGAACATTTCAGAGATCAATAACTCTTTCTAGGCCCACAATGTACAATCCTCTTGCAGCCCAGCTATAAAATAAGATTGCATCAGGGTTCTTGGCCGGCGAGAGATGGCCAGGCACATTTGTTGAGGACGTTCTGAAAGGGCACGAACAAGCCCCACGTCGGCTCCAGACATCAGTGAGTGCTGGGAAGCATTGCCAGCTTGGTTCAAAGGAGGCAGACATCCCCCGACCTTCAGCTGATGCCCGGTGAGCAATTGAATCCAGCTGAGCAGCGTTATGCCCAACACCTTTTAATCTAGATACATGTTAACCAACAGTATATATAGGTATGCATGCATGCATATATCTACACGTGTATGTATATACACATAAATACATATGCATATAGTGCACCTATTAAACGTATCAGATGCATGTTAAACATATCAGATGCATATTAAACAACATCAGATGCATATTAAACAATATCAGGGATGAACTGGAGATGGCAGTCTAAACTGAAATCAGTGATGGTGAGACACAGCATGCCAATGTGAAAGCACGGGAGGAGAGTTCATGGGATCCCATAGCCAGCACTTTTCAGACATACCAAAGTCTGAATAAAATGGCTTAAACACATGTGAAAAATCTGTTTTCAGCTAAAGCACACGATCCTTAGTCACAGTCTGGAGAACTGAAAATATGCTAAGAAAGACTGAAATAAAAATTCATGCTTACTTTACAATTTAATCAATGTATTTTCATTAAAGCAGAGATATTTCAAAAGTATGCAACTACAGACTTCTGAACAGTGTGCCCAGGCTGAAGTTTCTGTTCCCCACCTTAAAAGTGAGATATTACGGTATTACAGGAATATTCTTCAGCTTAAAGGAAGACAGTAATGTTTAAATATATGCCACCATTACTAATGAGGAAAAGTCAAATAAGCATTCACATGCCTCGAGCATCGCTTGTCAAAAAGCTTAAAAAATTTGTCTTCCTTATTACTTCCAAAGCAGTATGAAGGTGGGAATATGGGGATGAAGCTCTGCCTGTTTTATCGGTTCAGAAAGCAGGGAAGCTGAGTTTGAGCAAGCTGAATCTTCAGATTCCCAGAGATCTGCTTAAACCAAAGGAGGATGGAGAAAACAACGGGAAAGCAAACTCCCCTAAACCCCTGGGGTTGGCCATGGCCATGGGGACTCTGCCAGAAAACAGGGTGATGCAGAACGTGTCTGGGCAGTTGTAGGGGAGGGAGGAAAGACCGCCTGAAAGTTGTTTTAAGAACTTTACTGACAAGAAAATGAACCAACAAGCTGCCTTAATTGCCAGACAAGTCACAAAAGCTGAGTTAGAACTGGCTCAGTTAAGGATGAGATGTCAATGCAAAGACAGGGCAAAGAAAGGTGTTACCAAATAGCTGGTGCGACTCAGAGCAGCGTTTCAGTATTTTCAGGTAGTGTTCAAAATAAATCTTAACCAGAAAAAAAAGAAACCAAACTCCAAAACAAAAAAATAACCCAAACCTGTTTTCTTCTTTTGCTTTTTTGCCTAACAAATGACTTTTCTTCCTAAAAATGAGATGGGAATTCCACCCTGACCGTCGGCACACTTAGGCATCAGCGCGGGGCAGAGTGCCTCAACCCGAACACACACATTTGCTAAAGCACATTGAAATTTTATTTTTTTTTTAAATCTGTGGAAATATCCCCCAGTAGCACTTACATATTTTTATGCAGTAGGTGGACACACGCATTCATTGAGGCATTTTATGAAGATCCTTTATAAAAATCAGGTGGTGGACCAAGACACGTCAGTATTCATACGAGATGGTACGTGCTTAGGATTCATAAAGGAATGATGCGAGCTGCGAGGTTGGCCCCTGGTCAAAAAAGAGCTCTCGGCAAGTCAGTGTCTGCCATCTGCATCCGTGCGTTCTGTACGTCACGGGAGGCAAACAAGGCTGTGGGAGAATCAGGGAGGCAGAGACAGATGGCAAAAAGCCCGGAGGGAACCAGCGCTGGTTTCTCCCTCCCCTGTTTACGTTGAGGGAAAGGACAAGAGCTCAGCCTCCCATACCCATGCCTTGGACTGAAGCCAAACAGTAAATCTGCTTCTTTTTTTTTTTTTTTTTTTAAGGAGATGCATTTGTGGATGCAGGAGATGGAGAAGACATGGAATTTTTCCCACTGTTCGGTGTCTTGTCCTTTTTTTTCTGAAGAAAAAAGACGCTGAGAGTGGTCTTTAATTTGCTGAGCATTGATACTATATTTAATAAACAAGCCTTTTTATGAGAGAAAAAGGTCTCAACTCCTCTCCTCTGAAATCTGCAATTAGCAGAGCACAGTTTATTTCTCCCCTATCATTTGTCAACACAGCATCTTTACCAGCTACGTATCAGTAGAAACACAGAAATCCACTGACAGTTACATTTCACTTAATCTCCAGAAATTCAGATGAAGGCAATTGAGCACTCACAGTGCTGGGTCACGTACAGATAATTATTGCTGCTTGAGGCTGGCAACTATTATGGAGGATAAGAACAGCTCTGGCTGTAGGTAGACGGGGATGGAGCAAGCAGCACATCCTCTGCCACGGAAGCAGGTAGCATCCAAATTTCCTTAAGATCACAGCTAGATTTGGCTCCTGAGCAAAATCTTGTTAAACCTTTGCAAAATCAAGTCCCAAAATACCCTTTTGCCTTGCCTGACACAATTCTTTCCTCCTTGGCCTGCTTGTCTTGCCTCTTCACATCCATCCAGTACATCACTGCTGAGAAAACCTCTCTCTGCAGACCACGGAGCCCCCATCTTCTTTCCCTCTCCACAGATGAAGGTCTCCATGAGCTCTTGTCTTTAAATTTGGGCTACAGAACAATTGTCTGTCTTACATGTTAGCGTCATCATACCCTACTTTCTTCCCTCCTTTGCTCTTCAGTCTGTTTTGCTTGATCTATATTCTTGCTGGCTCATGGCATTCTCTCTTCTGCACCCAGCAGTCGTTCTTCACATCCACGTTCCCTTCTCACAGCATCCTTTTCTTCAGCCCATCCTGCCTCCCCTTTTAGTAGTGACGCAATCACTATCCCAAATTACAGTTACCTCACTATATTTAGGTTATAATATTGTGGAAAAAGGAGGAACATATTTTGCTGATGTGTAGTGAGAAAAGGTACCCAATAATCTCTGCCTAAACAGAAAGCCTTGTTGATAACCCTGATGTAGTCCGTTAAGGAGAAAGAGACTTCTGGAAAAGAAAAACCATGATGGCCATTTCTTGAGTAAAAGTGGCCTGGCTGCAAAAGTGACATTTCAGAGTAAGCCTGGCCTAAGATTTATGCTAATCCACTCTCTAAATGCTCACGAAGCAGCAGAATAACCCCGCGGGCAGCGTTTCTCACTTCCGAGGTGGCTGGGGAATGCCGCCCTTGCCTATAAAACATCTCTTGTTCATCAGCAGGAGCTGACAGACCCTGCAGCCTGTCTCAGGCCCTGTGTGAGCAGGTGATGGGTCCAGGAAAGAGAGAAAGAAGCTTGCCACTGGTACGGACACCTGGGTTGCCCAACATCCTAAAACCAAGCTCAGTGTTAATTGTTGGTGCCAGCCTCCTACCTTGCGTTGAAGTGGGATGCTCACATTTGTTACCTGAACCATGTTTCAAGAAGAAATTTCATTAATTTCAGAGGAGGCCTTTCTTCCCTTCTTAATGTAATCTGAACATTTCGTTAATATTAATCTGAGTAGTTCATATCTCTCTTCTTCTACATTATTCGAATAGGTTGTATGCTCTTTAGCCAAACTCAGACATAGGTGAATTCTACATTATAGATATGCTTTTATATAACATTTTAATATTTCAGCCTCCTTCCGATTGTGAAGAACGCAGAAGAGTAATGCGACGGAGTCCCACCTGGTTTGAGAAGATTCTCTTCTTTCTCACACCCACTAGTGTTGGTAAGCCCAAAGTGAAGTGACTTTCCCTGTCATAGATTACTGCTAGCTTACATCCTGCTTACTATCTCTTATCATACAGCTCCGAATTTACCGCACAGCCGGGCGTAGTTGGACAGCCTTAGCCGAGACTGTTAGACACGCAGGGGCGAGGTGGGTGCCTGCAGCCCCAAACACCACGCATTTCTCACATAGCCCACCGGCTTGTTGGGGACAAGGTGTGTTTGTACTCAAGCACCAGGTGACACCTGCAGTCCCATTATTCAGTACGTATCCCCGGCCCCGTTTAACACCTATTATTGAAATCCTGCTATACATACAATATTATTCATTCCCTGATGGCTTCTTTCATGAGGCTTGCCACTACAGTACCAAGTACTTCATAGGCTTCATATGGACTTTCTCCATAATGTCTTTTGCAAACAGAAAGCTGTGATAGAGAAGGAATAACACTAAATATAGTCACTAATATGGGGTCTTGTGCATTGCTGAATACTCACAACATCATTCTTGTTGAACTCCAGCCCGACATTAGTTTGAAACAGCGAGTGCTTCTGCACATCTGGGTTTCTCGGGGCTTGCACAGCCCAAGGTGAGGAACACGAGCAGACCCATGGCAAAGGAGGCTTGTAAGGAGCATTAAATGGAGACAAAATCCTCCTCAATCCCAACAGCTGGTGCTGCGTGGGGAGAAGTGCGGTGGCCCTGCAGCTGTAGGGCGAGCAGAGTGCTGCAGCGGCTGGGAGAGCGCACCGAGGTCAGGGCAGCAGGCTCAGGTCTGGCGCCAAAACGCTGTGCAATGGCTCTGACCACATAACTGGAGCACAGCAGTACTTACACCAGAGCTTTGTACGGGTACAGACTGCGAGAGGCGAGGCTGGGTACTGCCGGCTCGTTCTCCTTGCCAAACAGGGATCCCGCAAGGGCAGCCTGCGCGGCCCTCCCGCAGCCCCCGCGATAGGTGCGACAGAGGTGACTTGCCCGGCATCAGGGGTGCTCTGTGCGCTGGCGAGAGCGACGCACGCAGGGGTCGTATCCGAGTGGCTTTCAGTTCCTTCCCTTCTCAATACACCCTGCTCTTTCCACACACTGCCACTTAGAAACAGGACTCGTTTTAACTCCTGCTGCTGCTATTTAGCCATTTTCAGAAAGGAAGAGAAGACTTTCTTCTGCTTCCCTCGTTGCTTTTGCTAGAGATAGTTATATATTCTTCTTGCCCTCCCACACCCCAGAAAATTAGCTGTTAGGCCTTTTCCATCCTGAGGTATAGACTGTTCCCAAAGTCTTTATCATCTTCTCTATTTTGCACTTTTATCTTCTGTGCAGAGGAGATTTTAAATCTTTAGGAACCCCTCTGCTACAGGCTAGCCCCAGTCTGCTCTGGCTAACTGGTTTCAATGGCATACCTTCCCCTCTGCTGCTCCAACAGGAATTCTTCCATCCCATCTCAGTTCCGGCCGAACACACATCTGATGGATCCTTGTTTACATGACTCCAGCATTGGCTCACTTCGCTTTCTGTTCAGACACAATCAGTGCAGCTGAAGAAGCCAGTCTGTCCTCATCCTGCTGACCGAATCAGTTGCTCTGCATGGCAGCAGGGAAGAAGGAGATGAAAACCCTGGTGGGTAAGCAGGGAGCTTCACCCATACACTTACATTCTTTCCCCTCAGCACTTCCTAACCTTGCTGGCAGGGGCAAATGGCCACATTGAAGGGTTTTTTCCTTACAATTTCATCGACAGACTACAAGAGGCTCTGAGCAAAGGACATAGTAATGGTTGCTGCTCCCATGTTTTCAGCTTCTGTGGTGAGATTCACCACCAAAGACGGCCACATGATTATAGCAAACCCATCATCTGCAGCGAAAATCACTATTACGGATAACCTTGGGACCTCTTTCACTGGGTCTGTTACTTTGTTGGTAATTTTGATTTTTCCCAGAACAATGATCCTTGGTTGTAGGATTGCCAAGGTTGCATCTGCTACTGCCCTGTTTCTCAGCCTTGTCATCATCTGTGTTTTGACACTAGGCACTGTGTCAGCAGCTACAATTTGGGTAGCAACTTTACTACATCTGGAAGGATCTTATCAGGAGGGTGAAGTATCAGGTAGCTGGGTTTGTTCTTTGGGAAATTACGTACTGGCACACTCTACCTTCTTCATTTACATTCAGGTAGAGTAACTCTGGTCACACTAACTGCTGGTAGGACTGCAAGGCACACAGTATCCAGCGGAAAGTGGTCACCATTATGACACCAAGTTGGGTGGAAGTGTCGATCTGCTGGAGGGTAGGAAGGCCCTGCAGAGGGACCTGGACAGGCTGGATCAATGGGCCGGGGCCAACTGTATGAGATTCAACAAGGCCAAGTGCCGGGTCCTGCACTTGGGTCACAACAACCCCATGCAACGCTACAGGCTGGGGGAGGAGTGGCTGGAGAGCTGCCTGGCAGAAAAGGACCTGGGGGTGTTGGTTGACAGCCGCCTGAACATGAGCCAGCAGTGTGCTCAGGCGGCCAAGAGGGCCAATGGCATCCTGGCTTGTATCAGGAATAGTGTGGCCAGCAGGACCAGGGAGGTGATAGTGCCCCTGTACTCGGCACTGGTGAGGCCACACCTCGAATACTGTGTTCAGTTTTGGGTCCCTCACTACAAGAGGGACATCGAGGTGCTGGAGCGTGTCCAGAGAAGGGCAAGGAAGCTGGTGAAGGGTCTGGAGCACAAGTGTTATGAGGAGCGGCTGAGGGAGCTGGGGTTGTTTAGCCTGGAGAAGAGGAGGCTGAGGGGAGACCTTATCGCTCTCTACAACTACCTGAAAGGAGGTTGTAGCGAGGTGGGGGTCGGCCTCTTCTCCCTAGTGACAAGCGATAGGACGAGAGGGAACGGCCTCAATCTGCGCCAGGGGAGGTTTAGGTTAGACATTAGGAGAAACTTCTTCACTGAGAGGGTGGTCAAGCATTGGACCAGGCTGCCCAGGGAAGTGGTTGAGTCTCCATCCCTGGAGGTATTTAAAGAACAGATAGATGTGGTGCTCAAGGACATGGTATAGATGGACTTGGTAGTGTCAGGTTAACGGTTGGACTCGATGATCTTAAGGGTCTTTTCCAACGTTGACAATTCTATGATTCTATGAAAGAGCTAAGGAAAGGCAGACAACTTCTTAAATGGAAGATGACGGCTCACTAAATTTAGCAATGCACTGGAACAGGACACCTACTCCTTGCCGACTGTTAACAGATTCTTTTGCACCCAGAGAATCAGTTATGTAGCAACCTCTGCCTTTGCCTTGCAGCAAAACCCTGGAACAGGAGCAGCACTTCAATTCTTCATGAGCATATGGCATTTACTTTCTTAGCAGCATCTCTCAGGTCTAGTCGTCTGCAATGCAGCTGGCTCCAGGCATCTGTGACAGCTGAAGGACTCTTCATACTAAGCGCATGCCTACAGGAACTTTAAACAGGCTCTTGAATGACACAGGCTTTTCTGGTACTCTATGAGAAGTTCGGGCTAGCTTGCTGGAGGATACTACCTATCCCTACACACAGAACTGTTGGGACACACGGAAAATGCTTGCATGGATGGTACACCAGCTACCATCCAGTCTTCACCAGCGCATGGCAGGAGAGCCGAGATGTGCTTCTACAAACAGGACAAGTTATCCTCTTGGACCCCCAGCTCAGGCTGCCTTGTCAACTCTGATCGTTGATTCCTTTTCTTTTCCTCCACATAGAAAAAAGGTAGGGAAAAAAAGCACATTATGTACTTCCTAGCACAAGAGAGGGCTGCGTGTTTCACCTCCTCAGTTCTGACTGACATCAATGCCTACAAAGTACAGACAAACCCCCTGCTGTTGGCGCAAATATCCCAGATAACAAGGATCCAGCTCATCACCCTGGACAAGTTCAGAGCAGCCCTTGACTCTTCATTCCAGGATGCTCTTAGCTCAGAAACCGTTTGCTGGCTGGTCCACATCGTTACGGAACGGTCTCATTTTTGTATGCTCCCAGCGCCTACTTTGTCAGTAGAGAAGGATAACCACAGGCACACATACGTAGTACTGGTTGGTTGGGATTTTCTCCCCTCCTTAATTTAGCATGGGCTTTGAAATCATAACAGCAATCTTCTAATTGCTGGTGAAGACAATGCTAGAGAATATTACAGCATTCAAGGCCAGATTCTAGCAAAAGGAAATTTAAGTACTATGTTAATATCATGATAGCCTGCCAAGTCACAAGGACCGAAATAAACAATATGCAGAGAAAAACAAGCTTCTCAAAATGAACAGAAACCAAAAAGCAGGATGTAGAGAAATGACTTAAAGTATTGGATTTCATGGAGAAATTAAGAGTTGCTGGATTCAGTCTTTAGCCTAAAAGCTACAGGGTCTGGAGACACTCTTCAAATACATCAAACATGTTGCAAAGAATATGGGAACAAGCTGTTCTCTATGCCCATAGCTAAGATAAAGAGGTTTAGATCCAGCAAGGATGATTTAACTTTTCCTAATATCTACCTTAATACTAATAATACCAAAGCCCTACAAGAACTTGGAGAGGAAGGATAATCTTTATTATTAGCGATTTCTTGTGGGGCAGAGAAGTCTCTGTCCTGCCATGTATGGCTGAGATGCAGCTGATCCTGCCAAACTGTGGAATAAAAAACAAGACGAGCTTTTGCTTTCCATTCAAGGATTTCAAGATTTCCAATACCACTGTTTTTCAGATATCTTCCAATCAAATATCTGAACTTTGGAGTCTTTAACCACAACTGTTTTTTTGCTACCTCATGTTCCTATTTTTACAACGAAGTGAAAGACTTGCACAGCTTACTAGTTTTACAGCATCTGAAAGCTGCTTTAACAATGCAGCGTCATGTAAAAGGAAAGAAGGAAGCAGATTTTTCTTCCTGCTACTTAGTTTAAAACTGCCAATGGTTCTTGAAAGCTCAGATTTCTATGCCACTTGCTTGTGCAGGCATTAACCTCAAATGCCACAGCAAAGCTGAAAATGTATTAAAAAAAATCTGTTCATCTTTTGAATATTGATTTATTTTGTAATTAGCTTACTCCTTTTCCAAGCCTCCTTCCCTAATTTCCAAATGATGTGGAAGTTATTACTGCACAGTTAGACCAACAGAGAAGAGAGAGTTGCTCGGTCACTATACAAATCACAGGTTATTAACAGAAGGCGCACAGGGCATTTGGAGCAGCACCCTCAGGAGTTCTGTCTGGGTTCAGACAGACTGCGCTGGGACAAGAACAGCAGCTCAAGCAATACTTAAAGCACACCATTGCCATTTGCAAGCACAGGTTCGGGAGCAGCACGCGTACCCAGACAGGCGGGCAGCGGAGGCCGTAGCTCACAGGCACTGTGTACCAGCGACTTCTGTCGCAAGTGCTCCGACAGCCTGCCCCAGACCTGCGCTCCTGGAGCGCAGCTTGAATTGAACTGACCCTCTCCTCAGAGCTGCAGCACCAGGCTCCTACTCTCAGGCTGAACAGGAGACTTGGTTGAGTGGAAACACGTAGCACCTTTCTTCCTTAAGGAAAATCATAATAGATCACATTCTTGTACCTCTTATAGTCTTACTGGCACACCTTGCGTTATAACTGGATGGACTGCCTTACCTGGGAAGAGGCAGCATGACGGCATGCCAAATCCCAGGGCTGAGATCCGGGCCCCTTGCTGCACCATTGGCCTTTCTGACACCTTCACAGCACAGCAAGAATTTGAACATTTCTGCCTTTGGGGACCTAACTGTTAGTACCCAACTTCTGCAACAGACGCCCAGTCCAAGACAACACACACCACCATCCGGTACCCAAGAAAGCCAGCACACTGGGCAGGGAGGCAGCTCAAGCAGGCGGAAGGAAAGCATTTTAAATCCACTGCAGCCCCAGAGAGTGAAAGGTAAGTGTTTCCTGCACTCGAGAGCTTGTGGCTGTGATTTTTCAGTTACGTTCATAAACACCTGACTTGCAAAAGAGGAGATAGCCTGGTTTTCTTTTAGCCAGTTGTAAGAACATTTGCTCCAGGGAGACCGAGTCCCTTCTTTAACTCATGGGACCAAAACTCTCTTCTCTACATCTGAGGAGAGTAGCCGAGGTTCCAGGTGTTACCACGAGAGGTGACTTTCGCCTTAGCAGGCTGTTGCACCGTAACCGGCAATCCTTCTGAGGACATTTTTACATGCTAAGAAAGAGATCGTGAGCATGTTTTTCTGAACCCCTCCTCACAATGCTGCTTGTCTTGCATTCATAACATTGTGCCAAAGCTGTAGCTCAGCCTTCTACATTATCATTCCTAAGTAATTTCTGAAATAATCTTGAAGGGTAACTCAAACTGGGAAACTACTTATTAGAGGCAGTACTCTCAATTCTTTCACTCATGGCTACAGTAGCTGTACTCAGCATACACTTGACATTGAAAAATATTAAGCACAAGTCATTATTGGTTTGGGGGGACACCCCCACATGCTAACCAACCAAATGCTACTTTAGCAGGCACATTTACAACCCTGTAAGCTGGAAGCTGTTTCAGACCTGAAGTTATTTCAAACTACAACTAGTCAGGCATAAGTCCCTACATGCTCCTCTTGACTTAAGAGGAAAAAACCTAAGATTTGCCCCTGCACAACTTTATTGATTTGCAAGGAAAAGATGCACAGAAAAGTCTAAATGTGTTTACAGAAAATATCCTTTAAGGCAACAATTACTGCTCTTATCCTCTCTTGTGATGAACACATAGATAACATCATGCTAAGCAACATCTGTTACAGGTAAGCCAATCATAGTACCAGAGGAAAATATTGCTAATAAAAAAACCTACCAAGTATTAAGCATTCATTTTCACAGAAGGAATAAAGTACATATTCACAGTTCCTTTCCTTTAGCTGTGGAAAAAAAATTGACTTTTTTGGTTAAATATGATGCAAATTTTTTTTTTTTTTTTTGAAAAGGGAAAAGAGTTCAGAGTTGACACTATCACACAAAAATTGACACTTCAAGGTTATGAACAAACTAAGTTTAATCTAAACCTAGTTTACAGTTGCATCAGAGGAAGAACAGTTTCAGTCTTTCCAGTAAACGAATGCAACAGAAGCTATGTCTGTGTCAGCAAATAATTCAGTATGATAGGAGTGAATCCATAGAATCAAACAGATGATGTTCAAACTCAGTGCCAACAGTACATAGAGTCTGGAAATTTGAAGGCCAGGTTTAGCCTGATCCTCCAGGCATCCTCAATGCATAGGTGGCTTCCAGCTGCCTGAAGGAAACCACCGCTACGGACACAGGCCACCATTAGGAGCTGCAGGGCGTTTGGTGCACACCCAGAGCTCAGTTCCCAGTTTAGATTTCTGCAAAGGAAGTGAATGCAAAAGCACCGAGACTGCCTTCTCAGCCAAACCAGTATGTGGCAAGCGGGGATGAGCGAGGCATTTACTCCCAAACTGCACAAACTACATCACTGCCGTAGATGCGGCTGGAGTCATCCCCTAAAGAGAGCACATCTGTTAGGATGTGCAGTCTCATACAATACTTTTAACCCTGGGCTGAATGACCATTTACTAATGAACTGCATTGCAGTGCTCCCAACTGAACCAGCCGGCAGAATTGCTTTCAGCCTGTAGAGCATAAGAAGCAGTAGTGATGTAACCAAAATTACAATGACTTTAAAGTTTCATTCTGCCTGCAGTATGAATTAAGACAGACATACAAAAAAGGGGCTACTCAGGAGAAATTGAAAGCAGAATTGTCACTCCTGTTGCAGATGTTCAGAAAGAACAATTGCTTACTTGCATGAGTTAAAAATTCCTTCGTATAAAGGAGCACTGAGACGCATAAGATGTAATACACTTCATAAACGCAAGCATTTTACAAGTCCATATTACAAGCCATAATGTCTAGTACATCAACAATCCACAACACAAAGCTTGTCTTTATATTTAAAAATAGAATATAAACAAATAGTAATTCACATTAAGACAATTGCCACAGCAAAATTTCTCAGAGAAAGTGCTTTACCCACACAAAATACCCTAAAGCCTACCAAGCAAGCTCTAAAGTTGTCCAATTTAAAAGGGATAGGGGTAGAAACAAAAATAAAGGGCAAGTGACATCCAAAATTTTGAGAGAAATCAAGAACTCCAGATGTGCCATCTGCCTCAGCTGATACTCGGGTCAGCTTCATCTGGGGAGTCATTATCCCTAAATATGATACAGCATACCATTGCGAAAAAGTAACAGAATAGTTGATTTACTTATAAATCACTTTATTGAAGCTATAACTTAATAAATTTGACGTTCAAGGTGTAAAATTATCTCACAGACTAAAAATTAACACAAGAGGAAAAAAATGTAAGTAATACAAATCTACTTATGTCACCCTACTGGTAGAACTGAACCTGTAGGATGCTATTCTTTGAAGATAAGGAATTAAGACTATCACAGGACTGAATGAACAGAGAGGGAAACACAGTAATAGAGTACTTTACAGTAAAACACCTCTTTATTAGGAATATATTTAAAATTAGCTTTTTATTTCAGGTAAGAAAAATAGCATTCTGACTTTTAGCCAGTGCTGATTTCGGTCATACACTATATTCTAACAGCTAGAAAAGTTATTTGCACTGTTGTTGCCCCTTAACAGTTCTCCTAACTGTCCATGCACTGTCTTTTATTTTTTTAGCTTGTTCTTATATATGTTGAAGAAATTCTTCAAACAAGGTTTGTATTTAGATCTTAGTTAAGATTGACAGACTGACTTGACAGTGACTCAGCATCTGTTATTAGCTTACATACAGCTTTTATAAGCCTCCTTTTAAAGAACAACATGGTTCAATAGCTGATCTACAGAGACAATTAGGAGGGCAACTCTCCAGGAAGACTGTGGCAGAACAAATCCCGCTCTTCTACTATACAGTTTAGTACTGTAAAGTAGCAGCAATTTCAAGAACTTCAGTTAATTCTATACCCCTTTATAAGAGAGCACTGAAGAACAGAATATAGGGGTATTGCTATTACAATTCAAACAGTAAACTACTTTGTGTGTACATTTTTATACTCAGTACAAGTCTCAACTCTTTCTCTTGCTATGCTGTAACTTAACAGTTTAAGGTAATTAATTGGATCATGATGTAAACAAAGATATAAAACCTTTGTGTAAGCTTTACTGGTTTAGGACTGTGCATAAATACCTGCCTTCTAAAAAAACCAAGCTGTTTAATTTTCCATCATGAGCATATTTTAAAACAGGTTTTCATCCAATTAAAAATGAAATCTATGCATTTCACAGAAGTATTATACAGCATTTGTAATGAAATCTGTGTTTTTAGATACCTGATGTCCATTTTCAATATGACATATATCAGACAGGGAAAGTATTCTCCAGACAAATGTCTTGGTTTTGGTCTTGTAATTTCTTCCATCCTCTGTAGCCAATAGGAAGCTAAAAGATACCTGTTTTAAGCAGACTTCCATATGTAGATGTTTCTTAAATGCAGATGGAAACAATGGATGATGATATTACAACAATCTCCAAATACACTGAGATAATAGTCAATAGGCCACAAGTTTGTGGCTGTTTTAAGCGGTATTCTAAAAACATATAGAAACACCAAAAATAGGCTATATCAGGAACCAATCTGATACTCAAATAAATAGAAAATTTGCATTTTAATGTCACATTGCATTTTAGTACATTTCAATCCAAGGAAAAAATAAACCTACAGACATAGTAATGCGTACAGGATTATTATATATATTACAGTATGCCTTATTATAATACATTTGTGGCTTTATGATAAAAAAACCTCAAGGGCAGATGGAGTTTGAGCTCATTTAAGTAACTGTCAGGAACAAAGCATTAAATGTAATTCTGAAATAAGTACTTTTATTTAATTTCAAAATCTTAAAACAGCATTAAACCTTGGCCTTTTCTTTTTAAAAAAATTTAGTTACCACGGAGTTAGCTAAATAAGTATTCTGAAAGGTTTAAACGACATAGAAAATGCTTTTCCCAATTTTACATACAATGAAAGGACAGATGATTTCAAAAACAGCACCTATGGCTAACTCCATGTTGACCTTGACCTAGAGGTCACATTACTGATCTCGACAAGGAATCCGGCAGATTTTGGAAGTTGTCCATTTCACATGAAAGCAAGAGAAAGGGTTATCATATGCGAAAATATTTTTCAAACTGTTCTTAACATGTAATTGAAAACTAAAGGCATGGTCTCTTTATCATAAAAAAATAAAGGTACAACAGAAACTCTAAAGAAAGATATTCAGCTATACTGAAGTTGCAACCCTCTGAAAAGAAAGAAAAAGGAAAAAAGTCAATTAGCTAAGCTTTGTGCTCTAACCAAACTACTTACAGTGATTTTCAATGGCAAAAGCCCATGCTGACTGGGTGATGCGACAGTTCCGAATACTTTTTGTAATAATTTTTATTTGTCTACAAGGACACTAAAATGATCCAGTCATGCAACGTTCACTTTAAGCATTCTGCATCTCTTTTCCAATCTTATAGCTAAGGATCTTGTTCCAGTCAATCTTGGTGCGGGTAACTGGCAATTGTCGACGTAGGGCCTTGAAAGTAGTGTCCGACATAGTCTGATAATTCTCACTGATAGCAGTCTGTTAAACACAAAGTCATACAAAACAAAGACACATGAAGAACAGAACTAGAATGTTATATAAAAAGTTAAATGATTGTCTGTTACCTCTTAAACAAGCTTAATAAAAATATGCTAAATTAAAATAATATTTTATGAAGGAAAGCTGCCAGATCTAGATTGAAACTATGTGAAGAAAATTAGTGAGACGGATGCAATAAACCTGGCTGTAGCCTAGGTGTTTCAGCAAACCGCAGTGTATAGTTAATCAGCGGCTTGAATAAAGTGCTGATCAGAGTTAGCTCATACATCATTAATTTCAGACACCAAAGTCTTCCACTGTTTTTCCTGTGGGGATGGTAGAGTCAGTCCACAACATCGTATGAACCTGAATATAAGGCGTATGATACATACTTAGTAAATTTTTATTAAAGAGCATTTTTTTAAAACTGACAGAACATGGTGTCTGAAATTTACCTCATGTTCAAGACCTAAATGAACATGAATCCACTTCTACAGAGGATATCTAGTACAATTAAACTTTTCTAACTTTAAAATGGCTAATTGAAATGGATAACGCTTATAGTCATATTTAGCAAAGCTGTCTAACAGAGTAGCCTCCAAACAGAATCTGTAAAAGAATTCCACTTAAGGAATGCACTAATACTGAAAGAGATCAGAATTGCTGATATTTGATCGTGCTGGGAGTTTTTCTGCTCTCAAAAAAATGACTTCTAACGTAACATTAAGTAGGTGAGTGCAATCACCAGAGGTATGGAAAGGGAGGATACAGCTAATAGCAGCATACAATCTATTTATATTTGTATGGAACTGCATTATCTTACTATCATAAGCTAGCTAATTATAGAATACTAGCTTTGGTTATACATGTGAGTAAGGATACAGTGTTTCTTTCCAACATACCTGATATTCATTTTCTGCAGCCTCTACGATTTTTATAAATTCCTTCGCTGTCTGGGCTTCATTCTAGAAAAAGAGCATTTGAATTAGGTCTGATGTACAGCAAGATTCTAAGACCAGTTGGATTATGTTTTTTCCTATAGTTATGAGACACGTCAGGCAGACTCCATGAGAAGACGACCATTTACTGAACAAAACATTCATTCAAATGGCATATGCCACGTTATATTTATATTATTATTATTATATTAAAAAATAAAGACAGTCCAACTGCAACAAGCATAAAGATTATCATGGAGCTCAGTAAGATATTTAGATTTAAAATTCTATGGTATGATAAAAAAATATGGAACAGAACAGCATTTGGAAATATGAGAATGCCTACACACAAGTCTCTGAAAACATGCAAAGTATGGATATTAACATTTATCAGTGTTAAACTTCCAGTACAAACTCAGGAAAACCTAAAGAACCCCAGCTAACCCAGAAGTACACAGAACACAACCAAAAAACCAAAACAAATTTGTTCACCTCTAAACATTCTGAATCTGGAGACTAAGCTGAGGCAAACACTAGACTTCATATACCTGACCTTCTAAAAACATCCCCAAGTACATCTTGCAAAAAAGAGGGTGCAACCCACCACAGTGTCCAAATTTCTTCATGGCTGATAAAGAGTTTCTTGGCTTTGGGCCTCATCCTCAAGTGTTCAAGTGTGTGTTTGTTGCAAAAACAAAAAAATTACCCATCAGTCAATCTGGAGACAGATTAGCTGACGTGCTTGAAAGAAGTCTCAAGAAGGAAGTCAGGGTTCATGAATTTCGAAACTTCCAACTTCGTGTTGGAGACATTCCTAAGGGTGCTTTTGCAGATGCTGTTGAAAGATAGGAGCATTCTTGCCCCACATGATCCCTTGTTCCTACAGAGGCAAAGACTGGGAGAAAGCTATGGCAGCTTCAACTACAACTCGTTCAAAGTTTCAGGGAAACTGCAGCTAGCAGCTGTGAAAGTGCTCCTGGACATCACAAGAAGAGATGAAGGAGGAGGCAGAGAGCAAGTAGAACAAGTAGAACAAATGAAAGGGTTTTGACTTTTCAGTGAACTGAGGCAATGATTTCAAAGGCTCTGCTAATGAAAGGAAGTATTCAGGGCTATGAGGTCTTATTTGGCTCAGAGAGAAATTAGGGATAAGAATGTAACCTTCAGCAAAATGATTCATAGCTCCAGCAAGAAGAGAACTCTTCAGCCATTTATTTCAGTTGTGCCCATTGATGGCTCAGAATTGTTTCTCTGCTGTACAACAAAAAAGAGGAGTCATTGGGACTCCTTTAAATCTACCTACCATTCCTTCTGTGTGAAATAAGAGCCCGTACAGCCTCTTCCCTCTATGAAGCTCAAAGCCAAGGCTAAAAATTGGTAACCAGCAACATACTTGCTTTTGTTCTAGCAGGAGGTAGGAAAGTTATGTAAAAGATGTTTTTCTACTCATCAGTCTTCTGCCGCTTTACTAAATTGCGGAAGAGGATTAAGTTTCTTCCCAATAGAAAGTGAAGCAAAAGCTACTGAAAGGAGAACTTCTTCCACATAATCTTCCCTGAAGCAACTCTTAGTTGAATGAAAGACTAAACAGATCCCTTCGCTTAGGGGGTCAAAAGTAATTTTATACCTACAGCTTCAGAAGCATTATCAATTGGCACCACACTCCCCCATTCTTTATGGTGCTATTGCAACTGAAAAGCCAACAAGCCTTGCTTTATATTAACAAACAATGTTCTTTATTGATGAATTGAGCTTTTGAGCCAAATTGGTCACTACCAGTCATTATCATCAAAATACCTCTACTGTTCACTTTTACAGTTTCCCTTTGCCAGTTTAACTGCACTGGCTTAAGTTTTATTAAAGAACACTCCAACAGAAAATCTTACTGTTTATAAACACAGTAGGCAAGAAGAGCATTATTTCAAAAGTAGTAGTTGTTCATGTCGCAACATTACCAGCTCTGAAAAGAATACAACTGGTACTATTTCCAAACAATTTTTATTTCTGTCTGCTCCTCATTGCTATAATGATCCATTTGGAAAGAAGTTGAATAAAATTATGCTTCAAATATAGTGTTACGCTTCTCAGGCTGAAGCATCTCTGAAAGGGCTTTTTGTACAGAAAAGCAAGAGGCTGACAGCACCAGTTACAGACAGGGAGGAAATGAAGGGAGAATACCCACTACTGCTTCTCAACTGGTAGCATTTGTTTACTATTTTTAGCATACTGGTCTTCTCCCAGTGAGCAAAGGAGGCAATCTAGAGACTGTACTAAACTGTGTTGTTATAACTCAAACCTCCTTCATATTCAAAAATTACTTCTACAGGTCACTCTGCAGATCAAAGTTTAAATACAACAGAAGTGCAGAAAGACTGACAGCAAGCTAATTAACGATTTACAATCAAAGTTACTTGAGCTTATATACGCCACATGCAAGCATACGTTAATTTTTTTTTTTAAACTTTTTTTTAAAAAAACCAGTAACTACATATTAGGTAAAAGTAGTAAATATCACATACAAAATATTTATAAATTAGAACATTAATTCCCATTCATGCAGAAGAGCGAACTAGCCTCCAGACTTCTGAGTTTTTTTAAGCTTGCTTCTGTTTTAAATTAAAAAAGTCAATTCACTATACACATTAAGGTCTTTAAAAGTTCACTTACAGACACCGTTAGAGAATCTTGTATGTCTTTATGGCTCACCAGCTGAACATTGCCATCTTCATAATAGTGAACCTACAGAAAAATTAAACAAAGAACCTCATATTAAATGTTACAGACCAGCAACATAAAGGAAAATCAAACTATTGTACTATTTATTATAATAACAAACCTATATGAATCAAGCACACACACACACACACACACACACAACATTACAGAACAACAAAAACAAACAGGAAAACCAAAACGTTGTACTATTTAAATATTTTTGAGGGGGAACAGTAAAGAAGATACTCTGGAAACATTTTTGTGTTGATGTGCCTTAAGTAGTATTTCATGCAAAGAAGTTTAGAATCACAGAACCATAGAATCATTTAGGTTGGAAGAGACCTTTAAGATTATCAAGTCCAACCGTAAAACTAACACTGCCACGTCCACCACTAAACCAAGGTTTTGATTAACATCATGAAGATGACATACTGTTTACGTGACCGTACTAGAAACTCTTGAAATGGTGAAGACACATTTAAAATGAGAATAGTTTTGGCAAGGCTCACGATACTGTGAAGTTGGTTTTTTGCTTCATCCAAACTGTTTTCTAGGGACAGTGCAACATTAAGCTTTCCTGTCTAGATCTGCTGGTTTTGGTATTTTCCTCTGTTAGATATGGCTCATAACAAAAGCTGGTATTTATCTAGACAAAGGAGCTCTTTGGGACAAAGTCTGCCAAGGCTAGATAGCAAAGCAGAATGAAATTTATTTACTCTTGAAATGTTGTATCTACAGAACAGCTTAATTATTTTGCAGGAGGAGACGACCAGTAAAAACTCTACCTAAGCTAGCTTTAGTACATTTAAATTCAGTTAGGAAGGATCTGAAAACACTCAGTTTCTAATGCAACTGTTGGAAAACTTAAAAAAAAAAAAGGAAGCATACATAAAGTTACATGTAGTCATTCACAAAAACTGATACACAAGACTTATGCAGCTCATTGACATTTAAACGTATCTTTAAGGATTTTTTACAATTTTGATAAAGTTAACATAGCTGATGTTATGAGGAATTGAAGAATATGTGCCTTGCCCTATTAGGCAAGATAACATTTTAATTTGGAGATTAATGCACAATGCTATAATTTCATACACATTATGATCATGATCTGTGCAAGAGACCCTCAGTTTTATAAACAACAACAGAGAAAACACGACACAGAGTAAGACAGCTATAATACTTAGGCAAAAGAAAGGTTTCCCATATGAGAAAAGCATTATTTCCTATGATTCATCTTACATTCTTATTTTGCTTATTGTCAAATAGTTGGTTTTCAAAAAAAGATATCATCCTAACCATAAAATAAGCTTCTTTTCAAATCAAACATTACTAAGTGAAACTTCTGCCAGACTTTTTCAATCCAGTTCCTAAAAGATGAGAAGTGCTTACTCAGTGCAAAATTCTGAGACCTCCCAGTAAAACAGCAGAACCGAGAGAAGTATAACTCTCCCCCCTTCTCCATCACAATCCACTTCAGAGGGGCCAAACTTCCCCTGTACTCTGAGGCTAACATCAGCATGAACATCTGCCTCACCGACTCACATTCTTGACAAACACTCAGGCCTAAAAACTTAACAGCGATGAAGAGTCAAATCTAATTCTGGGATGTGGTATATCTTATACAAAATAATGAGAAGTAACTGTTCTGTACTATACCTCACTGCTGACATCCTTCTAGAATGCTAGGTCTGGGTTCAGAAGACTACAAGAAGGATGATGTTTATGAACAGAACCTCTTGGAAAGGTTAACTAAGGAGGGATGAGAATAACAAATTATCTAAGAGATAAAATTAGTAACCAGTACACTTTTCAGTTGTTTCCATGCACAGTTGGAGCACGTCAAGCACCACGGGGACTTAGTTTTAGTAAAAGACTCTGCTGTTGCAGTTTTCCCCTTACAGATAATTAAAAGAAAATTAAACAATGGAAGAGATTAAGACAGTTGAGACTCTGTTATATTACAATTTAACAACAGAATTTTAAAAAAAAAAAAAGGAAGAAGTTGTGCAAGTGACCTTAAAAATACTGAAGACACCTGAAGACAGCAGGTGATGCTGGAATTTTCCCCAACATATTCATAAAAAGTCTTAGCAGAAACAGGGCAAGGGCCGTATTGCTGTTAAAGATTCTGCAAATAACACTGAAATTTCAGTACTCTGAAACTTCACTAATGTTGTGGTGAGTTCATATTCTAGAAAATGATTTTGCTCTTTAAAAAAAAAGGCACTTTGTTTGTTAAGGGGAAGGGGAGCACTCCCACATACACTGAAGAAATTGTACACAATTTCTAAAAATTTGAAACTGAGTTCAAAATTCCTTGGTGAAACAAGTAGTTCCTATACAAGCAAAAAAAGTAAAACTTTTCATCACTCCCCAAAACACAGACTTTAGTGAATGTAAACAATGTCTTGATTAATTATGTGAAAGACTAATAAAAGACAAAATCAGCTGGTGCCCAAATTGAGGTGCCGATTAAAACCTGACTAAATTCCCTATTCAGGCTATTTTCTAAGCTACTGGGCTAACCTTTCGCAGAATTAGGTAGACACCTGCCTGCTTGTTCTGGAAAATTAATGTCTCAAGACATTTAACCAAAAGTGCATGCTGTGGAGAAAATGCCTGTTTTGCTGCAGACTGGATTTAAGTGACAGTTTACTTAGATTCTCCCAACGTCTTGAGAAGCCTAGAAGTTACTTAGGGTGCTTACCATGACCATCTTGATCTGACAATGTAATAATAATGGCTGTCCCCACTTTGACTATCATTCCAGTTGTTATAGAATTCGCCCCAGAAAGGGAAATCAGATTCAGGCCCCCTGCTTGGGTGGATCTGAACACAGCTACCACATCCTAAAATAACATCCTAGCCTCAGGCTATGGCTAGAAAAACATTCCATTGCATCTTCCTTCTGAAGTCAAGTCACTGAGCAGTAAGGAACCGCAAAACTCATGGGGGCACAAAAAGAGCAGGAAAAGAGAACTTGACTCTATGTCTTGTAAAAAAATAATAAAGTACTACACTGAATGCCAAACTGCACTAAGATTCTAGTCCCTGATCCCAGAATTGTTTTAATAAACTCCTACAAAATATGCGTACGCATTCCAGGGAACCAATCCAGGCAGTCAAGTCCCCCTGCCTACCAGATGACAGTCAGACTTCCTTTGGTCTCAAGATTTCTGCATTCCTGCTTAGACAGTATCTCCTTTCTGAATGCCCTAAAGCCAACAGGAAGGGCAAATTCTGAATGAAGGAAACACAGATTCAAAAATGTCAGATGGTGGAATGACTAAAACCAAAAGTTTCCCACCTTTCTGAACAATAGGATGGGTAACATGAAAAAAACCTGCTACTATCAGTTAAATAGGAAAAAAGTTCTACTTCAGAAAGGGCCTACCCTCAGGAAAGGCTTGTGCCACTGTGAATTCAAGAAACAGGAAACCAAAGAGGTATACTACCTAGCTGAGGTGAATACACCTTCTGAACTCTTCTGAATCATTACAGTAAACACATATTTTGTGTTTGTAAGGATTAGGTAAATATGCAATTAAGCTGCTAACACTTAACTGAATGGGCATCTCTGCTTTGCTTATTGGGTCTCCAAATTCTCTTAGAATACTTAATACACTGGCCTGAGTCTCCCTTGATAATAACTGGAGACTTTACTAATCAGGACACAGTTTGAGATAAGCATACCTGAATTTTCAAGATGCCAGCCACTTGAGTGGTTGAAGGGGTGATTGTAAACTTCCATTCTGACCTCCAACGGCCATTCCTTTAAAAAAATAAAATAGAAATCAGATGTCACCCCACTGGTTAAGAAAAAAAAAACACGAACATACAACTGATAGTCAAGGGAAAACAGAGAATGAAATATGCTGTGCAACTACACGTGCACAAAATCTTTCCCTAAAGATTCAGCCCTGTAGTCAGTCAAGAAGAGAAGAGAGTTTCCCAAAATATTTACCCTCAGTTTTGGATGTGGACCAAAGAGATTTATCAGTATGGACCTTTTAACAGTAGGAATTAACTTTTGAAAATACCTAAAGCCTCCAATGTTCTTTCCCTCCTTTATTATTAATTAGGTGTATATATAGTCAATCTTTTGTTTCCGGGACCTGGATGACTTCCTGGATCAGCCGAAGTCTTACTTCGCATCAGGCTATGAAAACCTTGAATGGAAGGAACATTAAAGTAGCAAGACTTTCCGCTATGCTGAACCGTAACCAGGCCTTTCAGCTCTTCTAGCATTTCTGTTCCAGGACAACTATTTCCTTCCAGTTTCCTTCCACAAATTCAATATCCTTGCCAAATTGCTTAAAGGGAGTTTCAAACATCTGGAAAACAGTATGGGGAGATTGTAGTTTCACTTGATTTCTTTCCTGTAGACAAGACATTTTCTTATTTAGTTATGAGGTTAGTGGATTAGAAGGTTAGTACATTAGAGCTATATTAAGAATGTACTGCGGCTGTCTCTCGATTTCTCCTCTGGACTTAAAGAAGGAAAGTTGATACTATGAGTTCCATTCCTACTAATGTTAGGTGTAGATTCCAGTGCATTCAACAAGGGAAGAGAAAGAGATAAAGACATTAACACCTACTTATGGATCTATATTGACACACCTTAGATACTAACAACATTAACTCAATTACATTATTATTTTTTCAGACACTATCCAAATTATAGATATCACTGAAAATTCAGACTAAGGCAATTCAGAAGCTGGTTGGCATCTCTAAGAAAACTGAAAGGGTCACCCAACTCAGTGACATTAATATTACTGGTAACTTTAAGACCGATCCATTAGCTATAAGAAAGCTTACATGCTGAACTACATTTTAGGTACAATATTAGTTTTTAAATGCACGGGATTCAATGACTAGCTAACAGGTTTGTTTGCTCCTTAGTCACTTTGTGGTCCTTGAAGTTAAGATGACCACAATGTTTCCACCCTGGGATATCCTTTTTCTCCTTAAGATGCTATTCCAAGAAAACAGTTCAAGTTCAGAAGGATCCTTCTGTAGGAAATGCTCGAAGTTAAAAACAATGTGTCATTACTTTATTTACCTCTGCTGACTTAAGATATTTTGTAAAAGATTAAGTGTCATTCCTTTTCTTTCACATTCTTTAATAAACCATCTATCCTATGTTGATAGCATTTCAGAAATTCATAAAACATTTTTCTTTGGCATGTATTGGTTTTCTATCATCCACCAAACTTGCTGTCACGGTAGGCTGCCAGCCTTCCAAATGCCTAAAAAGCTGGGACACCTTGAGAATAAATAATGTCCGTGGCTTGGGCTGGATATCCGGACATACAGCTGGATAGCTGAAGAGCCTGGTTAACTTTGAATCCATTCCTCCATCCCCAAATCCCCCAAATCAATATGCATTTATTAAAATTTGCTAAGAATGAGAATTAGTCTGACTATGCCCCTGTAAAACTCTTAGAAACATGATCAATATTTACCCATAGATGTCTGACCATAGCTTTATTAAAGAAAACTTTCAAGAAAGATTTTTTCCATCTGTAAAATGTTGTTGCATATCTGTTCCTCTTCTTTAATATAAAGACTATAATATTAAAGTAACTATTTGGAATACCAAAATTTATTCATACTTCTGAACTAAAAAGAAAATCAGTATTATTTCAAGTTACTTTTAATATTGATGTAAAACATGCAGACTTAACCAGTCAGGTTTAAGTCAGTAGGAAAAACTATTTATTAACTATGCAAATTAAATTAAAATCTATGGAACAGTATACTGGGCAAATAATTTAACTGATATAGACACGTGCTGAAATTACTATGCATATGTAATGTTCACCTTCAGCATCAGAAAACAAAAATTTCTGCACTTCCATTCATTACTAAATATAATTTTAAGCGGATGCAAAATAGCAAATAAAATAATAATGAAATACATTTCTTCAGACATTTGCATACATTCATTATCTTTAGGAGATACTTCCTTAACCCAAATCCCATACTGTGATATTTATCTCAACTCTGGCCAGTTTCCTCCAAGGAGCTATCCAAAGTTCACTCCAGACTGTGGAAAACATCTTTCAACCAAGTACAGAAAAAAAATCAAGCTGCAGTTTATAAGAGTTCATTTCATCAAAGATCACCTTTATCTACCTCACCCAAAAATCAATGATTCAAGTCTCACAGTAAATTCATCTTTGGTCACTTTCTTTCTCCAAGACATGCCTAGACGGAGTTGTTTTTATTCTGTCAGTCACAAAGGAAGCAACACGAGCAGAAGCAACTGTATGAGGGAACACAGGCATGGGTATTGGTGCTGGTGGGATAAACTGGAAGAGTCATAAGGAATTTTACCAAGTTCCCAAAGTTCTGTAATGGAGATGCAGACATGCAGTCTGCCATTTTACCTACCACAAAGGAAGAGATTTCTACACAGTTTTGGCAGAAAAACTTGGGGTGGGGTGGAGGGAGAAAAAAGTTACATGCAAGACGTGCATACACCTCCTTCTCTGAACTAAGGATTATCAGTGTAATGGCACTAGCGCAGTTATTCAGTTTGGTGTATTTTACTGTATTTGTATGCATACAGAAACTTACCAAAAATTTTTTGCTTGGAACTGATGGCTTTCTATGCATGCAATAATGGTCTGCTGTCCATCAATTGTCTTACCATACACCTTAATTAGAAAGGAGGGGGAAAAAAAAAACAACAAAAAACCACAAAGTTAAAGTTTCATCATCTGACTTGTTCAAACTGCTTAGAGATACCTAGTTCCATTATCGTTACATAATCTGTAAAATTTAATTTTACAACTACTATGGTTCTTACATAATATTCAGTACTTGAAACATTGAAGTGTATATTACAATGCAGAAAAATTTAAGATTAGAAAAATGTGAAGGTCAAGCATCTTAACTGAAATTTTATATACTACAAACTCTGCAAATACTACGAATATAGTATATTATGAATTTTTATTTTTTATATTTATTTTAATATACTTTTTATATTTGTATATATATAAAATAATATAATATAAAATATAAAATATATTTATATATAAAATAATATAAAATATATAAAATATAAAAAACTTTATATATTTTTATATTTATTTTTTATATACTACGAATTTTTCTGCAACTATAGGAATTTTAAGCCTATAAGAATGACTGCTATGGCAATATATATTACCAGCTGGATTTCAGATACCAGTTATTCTACAACTAAGTGATGATTTAAGCCTTTACAGACTAGTGAAAAGGTGATTAAAAGGGTGGTTTGGGTCCTCTGTTCTGCTTTATCCCCTAAAATCAAATACTACTCAAAATGATCTCAATGAACACGCAATCTGGTTTCCTTTACAAAAACTGGAACTCATCTGACTGCCTGGCAATCGAATTACATATGTTAACCGAGCAATTTTTTTTTTTTTTTTTTTGTTTTTCCATCAGGTTAATAGAAAGCACAGGACAGCTATCGTTAGATCAGTTTGGTGAACTCTAAATGGTCATAGGGCTCCTAACAGCAAATGAATGCTATTTTAGTCCAGACTGAGAGGTTTTATTTTAAGCAGCCATCAGAAGCCACTGATTCTGATGGTAAGAATATAGCACTTTGATATACAGGAAATGTGATGGAGAGAAAACAGTTTGCTTTACTGACAGTTTTGTCAATAAACTGAGGCAAGACAGACATTTGTATCTTATGGATTTTTTTTTTTTTTTGAAGTAACCAGGATCAATGGGATCAACCTGCAGTCGTCTACAGAAGGTCTTAATGCTTTAAAAAATTTAAATAAAAATTCATCAGAACCGAGAGGTAAGTCTTTGCTATGATCTACAGTAACCACCCACTAGTAATCCAATAGCTAAAATATTAAACTTCTGAAGCTTTCCCTCATTTCCCTGTATGAACCCTTGACAGGACTAAATTCTTTACAGTTGAAACCGCCTATCTTCCTGGTTTACAAAGAGTAACACTTTTATTTTGGATTTCTATCTATAGTGGTACAGTGGTTATATAATTTAGTACTTACTGTGCAGACACCATTTGGGTAGTGTTCTTTCACATATGCTTTCATTGCTGTTTCAACTGAATTTCTCCAAGATTCTATGGCATTTTCAACTTCGTGGGGTCTAGGATCAGTAGCCTCCTTTCTTAAGTGATCAAATTTAAAAGAGATCTTATTCTTGGGATCCAAAAATTTTCCATTTCCCAAATCACCATGTTCTGTTATCAAAACCTGCATTATAAAATTTCAGTTAATAACATTTGCTATTGAATAAAGAGAAAAGAAATACCATGCCAAATCTAATTATATCCTACATTTAACTGGAGCTTACTCATATCCAAAGACTCACATTTTAAACAAAATATGCATATAGCAAGAGAGGACGAGGCTAACATGACACACTGACTCAGAAAAAAAAAATCCTGAATCTTACCCTCTTACTGCAATAAGAAATGCAATATAGAAATTCATGTCTTCTAATACTAAAGATGGAGCAAATTGTTTCTACCGCTGCAAATCAGGTCAGACTGAATTCAGGACAACACCATAGAATGAAATTTCAGGCTCTTTATATGCCCTAAACGATTAGCTTATGGAACTGGTACTGGCCATATTTATATTTTGACAGGGAAGATGCATTTCTTTCCATTTTCTTGCCAAGATATATTCCAACACCAGAACATCTTTAACAGTTTAAGGAGCATTGAAAGTATTTAATTGTATTCATACCTGTTCATCATAACCGTCAATTTTCACTGGAGTAAACTGGTCCAAGTTGTACTGTGCAAATGCACTACAAGAGAGAAAAAAAAAAAAATCAAAAGCCTGCAGCAAGCACAATCTTTTTCCTTAGTAGCTGTAAGAGATTTAAATAATAGCTAATAATCTGGGCAATGATGCATCAAAAAATTATATCAATGCTTCATTATCTAGCAAGCCCAAATTCTTGGAATCACCTTGGTTCATTCAGTGCTCATCTTACAGATTCCGACCACCATTACACAATGATTTCTGTTCAAAAGTAACCTGATATAGACAAACACAAACTCCACAGTAACCCACAGAAACTGGAGGAACAGATAAAGTTTAAATTCCACAGGGATCCAAACTACTACGCCAGACATCTCTATTCTTACAGATGAAACTAATTTTGGCATAAAACACAGTAGGCATAATGTTTTGATATAAAAGTAGGGTCTAAGGAAGCAGTATCTTACAGATGTTCAGTGCCTATAAAAACTACCACGAAACAGAAAATGAAATCCAAAAAGGTGGAGACTAGTTCCAAAATCCAGGTCACCGATTTCCGAAACAGTTGCTCTAATCATTAGGATACAATACAGATCTCTCCTCCGCCAAGAATTTAATCTTGATCAAAGATGCACAACACACATAATAGGGTTTTACTTTCCAAGCACACATCTTTTTAAACGAATCACTTACTGACAGTGAAAGTCTTACTGAAAAACATCTTGCTTTTATGCAACTGAGTATGTGGCATCTGGTACTTACTGGGCTGCTCCTTCCCTGAGAAGATTGTCATTATTAAGCAGCAATCGAACATCTGAAAGGAGATGTTTACAACATAAAAGTACAGTTAACTCAGAAACTTGTTTCAGTCACATGACAAATGTCAACAGACTGTACAAAACAAAAAACCCAAACCACCCCATACCCATATGGATTACTAGGTAGGAAATTTATTGCTTCATATTTCATAATTTTGACTGAACAAAATGAGAAAACTAGCATGATCCCTTCCAACACAATCCGGTAAACACATATAAGCCATATTCTACAGGCTGTGTGACAGCTCTAGGAATCTGTCAAACTAGTTTTTAGACAAGTTCTGAATGAGAACAGCACAGGGTTCAAATGAGTTCACTTTTAAGATATAAACTACCAAATCCTTCACACTGTATTGATGGTAGCGGTTACTGTATTTTGTATTTTGACAACATTAATATGGTATGTGTTTTTTTTTTTTTTTTGACCTTAACATTTTTGCTTTCGTTCCTTAATGACACTTAGTAGTCAGAGCACAATATATCACAATACCATTTCTTCTACCATCATACAAGAAACATGGGAGTATAGAATAAAGTCGATACTCTCATCAGAATGACTTCTTATTTTCTATGCAGTAAATTGATATTTATGTACTTGACTTACTGCCTTATTATTTACTAGGTAGTATCTTAATACCAGTTTAATGCACTGATCATTAACGAACTGATCATTATTCTCACTATAACATTTTAAAACTCTTCTAAAGATTCCCAAGATATCATGCAAGGGGAAAAAAAAAAAATACGGAATGTATCTGAAGTATTTTTTCTAAAAAAAAAAAAACCAAAAAACAAAACAAAACCCACAAAAAACCACAACAAAAAACACCACCAAAAAAAAACAAACAAAAAAACCCCCACATCACAACAAAACCCAAACCAAAGCACAAAACAAAACACCCAAAATTAAAAAAATCCAAACAACAAGAAAACCCACAACAACCCCACAAACCCCCACACCAAACCAAACAAACAAAATCACAATTTAGAGAATTGGAATTTAAAGCTTTCTCTCTCTCTTTTTCTAAGAGGTCAGTCTGAATCTCATTGAACACTCATCACACATTTATGATCAAATGTTTTGTTATGTGTTTCCAAACATATTATACTCGGTTATTAAGCAGGTAGTTGCAACTATGAACTAGCTTAACAATAAAGTTCATAGCAGTTCTGCTATAAGAAATTGCATTAACCTTTAGGGAGCTGGGTTAATGAGCTGCTCACCAACAGTTCATTTCACAAATGCAGTACAAACTGGTTTAAGTTTAAATAATAATCAGCTTGTCACAGTCTAACTGAAGAGCAAGGTACTTCTAAAAACATTACATTCTTTAACAAATTTAAGCTCTCTCCAGCCTGACATTGACTATAGGTTTAGTATACTACTACTTCTTTACTTAAATAGCACCAGAGCTATTTGTAAGCTACAGCTACAAAACGTATACCTTCTTACATAGTATGGACACCCATGTATCTTGATGCAAGACATACACAACAATTTTTAAAGAAAAATAACATCTTAGGTAAAGTTCAGGCAACAATAGTTGAGAGAAGCTAATTTCAAGTTTCCTTTCAGCTTCCCAATACAACCAGTAAAATGAAGTGTGCCCAAAATGTAAGGGTTAAAAATGTTTGGAGAAGATTAATATTCTTTCCACAACAGGCATTAAGCAGTAGTCCTTTGTATATTCAAGGTTAAGTACTTGTAATTATATTCCTTAATTAAAAAAAAAAAGGGGGGGGGGGGCATTTTAATTTCAGCTAGTTTAATTTCTGTTGAAAAAGGTAATTGTCTATCAAAGACTGAAAAAAAAAAAAAGAGTACATATGTCTTCTAAACAAAACCCCTAGCAACTGTTAATTCATGACTGATTAAAAAAACAGAAAGCAAGCTCATTCTCACATCACAAAGAAAGTGGTACTTTCCTCCTTTTGCATTTAAACTCCAAGCTGTCTTGTGACTGCAAAGCTTATTATGCCAAGCTACAAAACCAGCTCTTACAGCAAGTGAGCTGCTAGAATATAAGCTACATGAAATTCAGAAGAGTAATTGGCAATACAATTTTGGATATAGATGCCTTAAATGAAAGGACAGAGCAGACAGATACTCACCGTTGAACACCTCATTGAATTCCCCAGGAGGAGCATGAATTATGAATTTTGCTGCTATACGCACCTTAAAAACAAAAACAATTATGTGGTTGTATATATTTGTATTCATTCCTATTCAAACCAATGATGCATTGTATAGCTTTAATACCCAGACATGAAATTGTACAGCTCCCACTGTTTCATGTATTTGTTCACATTACTTAAACTACTCTGTCTTTGTTAGAAACACAGAATATAAAGTTCTACCTCTTCAAACAGAACAGAGGAGGTTATATGTGATGGAAGCAGATAGAGAAATTGAGTCACTCATGTTTTGTATTACTGGCAAAAAGGAAAAGATTAATATAACAAATGAGATCAATAATATATTCACAATCTATTTCAACTTTCAGTCCATGGATGTCTGTCAACACACATTCCAAGAGAGCCAAAAACCAACCACGATGAAGATACATTCAATCTTCAAAGCTTCTCCTCTAATAATTTTACTACACATCCTATGGTTCTAAACTTTCCAAAAGGCCCATAGGTGGACAGTAATCAATAGATTACATAAGCTTAAAAACACTTGCGTAGACACTAAAGCATGTAATTTCACCTGCATCTACCTGTAAGGTCTCTTAGTACCACAGAATCAGCAGTTAAAGTTTAAAAAAAAACACCTTGAGAACTTCTTTAATGCAAGTCCTCAAGCAATTGCCTTCAGCCACAACTTCTTGCAGACAAAACACGGCATAAGCCAGTACTTCCACTAAAAGTACGTACACCTGCCCTGGCCTTCTCCCTCCTTCTGCTTGCACAAGCACTTGTACAACTGTACAGTGAGCAAAATTAGAAAGGTTATTTTTCTTTTTTTATTAGACCGGGTCCCTGAACTGGTTCACTGCACAGCAGCAGACACACGTGCCTTGCAAAACGAACACAAAAGTGCTTTTCTGATGTGAAGCAACCTTAAAACTTTTCAACTATTACCTTACTTGTAGAATGTCACTCAGCAGACTTGCTTTCATTCATTCTTCTTTCCCCCTTAAACTGTTAAGGGACCCGTTATAAAAATAAGTAAATAAATGTTGGTTTCCTAACTTAACCTGACGAAAGTTCCTACCCTTCACATTTTACAGTTACCTAAGTTCAGGAGACATTCAATGCTCTCTTGCATCCTTGATACAATGTTGCTATTCAAATACAGGATACTACCTGAACCATAGTTCTCATTTCTAATACCTTCGGTTGTATTTCTATGGAATAAAGAGCTGGGAGATTCAGTGTCTGCACTCTCTGGGCTTCCTGTTTGAAATTAAGGTGTTTGAGAAGCACATACTCCATTAACAAATACCTAAAAATAACCAAAGAATGCTTTACATGTATACATTTACATATATCTGAAACTATAGAAAAACTGTCTGAGCACGCTAAAGCTCTTGAGCTGACTTGTAAATAGCTTTTATAGTCGAGAGTTGCAATACAGCCAGTGCTCGGACCCCAGCTTCTTGACAGGGCCCAAGTTTAAGGCAAGAGTCTCCAGGAGAGATGGTTCAAGCTTAAGAGTGCCCTGAGAGAGCACTTAGCTGCCTCATTAGCAGTGTTCAAACCTCAACGAGATCCCAAATGACTAGCCCAGGCAGCTTTCTGCTCCCTAGGAGTCAGCCCACAGCCACTCAGAGCTGGCTAATGGAAATGGAAAGGCTGTCAGTTCCCAACTTTCTAAACTGAATGCTACACTTTGGATTGCAGACAGCATTTATCTGCTACCTCAAATACCTAGATCAGAACTCCTCTTTCCATGTAAACAAATTTGCATTATACTGAGATAAATGCCACAGGGTTTACTCTTCTCAAAAGAGACACAGAGAGGCAAGAGCATCTTTTTCTATGGCAGCTTATTAAACCACTTGCCCCGATTAGAAAGCAACTTGGATTGTCTCCTTCGACCCAAAGGACTGCAAACTCATCTGCATTAGCCAGACATTACCCCAACCACCGGTCTGTACACTTTTTCCGAGTGAGGACATACTCCATACCTCTCCTGCTGAAGTCGGGGCATTCTGTATGTGGTATACACAGCTGAATGCTCAACCCAAAGCAATGTAAAGGATGTGCAATATAGCTAACCTACAGTACTATTAAAGCACTCATGAAGGAGAAGGGCAAGACAGGCTCCAAGGCTCTACTACAAGGCCATTTTATCAAATGACCAATTAACAGAGTCTGGGATCAGACTAGAATTTAGGCTTCATGCTTAAGAGCAGGTATTTAGTTGTGCTTTCAGCATGACTATCAGGCTGACTCCCAGCTCAAAGTTAGATGAAGGCACACCATTTCTTTGTTCCAACTTGACTTAAGGACATGAACAGGACTGCTTATCCCTGCCAAGGCTGGGTTAGCTCTGGGCAAGCAGAGAAACAAGACATGCTTAAAGGAGCAAAGGTAAGGAAAACCTGGGTGCCCAAACTGCACTCTGAATGACCGTGTGCTTTAAAGTGGTAGTATCTGTAAGGTGAGATATTAAGTCTGTACTAAAATTGGAATGATACCTCATTTTCAGCTGTTTTGGTAATATAAAACTGGTTTTGCTTCTTTTTTAGCCATCAGTAAGAACTATTCTCATCAGCCAGATTAGCTATAGTACGAGTAATATCCATTCAGAAGTATTCAATAGTAACAGATGTTTCCTCAGGACAGACCAACCTAAACATTGCTTTTAATGAACATTTTACTAGTAAATTCAATTCCTCAATGAGAACTTTTTCAGTGTGATTATTATTCATAGATGCCACTTTTTATAGGACAGAAACACAATCATGCAAATTTGCAATGAATATCTCATCAAGAAGTATAAAGTATATTCATGCTTACAGAAGGAGAAAACCTAATGTGTCTTCAGAAGATGAGAGTCTGTCAGCTAAGACACTGCATTTTGCTAACCTGCCTTTGTTAAGTCCATTTAAAACTAATCCACTTTTCTTCAGCAATTAAACCAAATTAACTTATCTGTGGAGATGAGTATCTGAAAAAGCCGTATTTCCCCAACTCATACATACAAGAAGCCCATATAAAAGAATTACATCCAGTAGTCTCACTTAACACGTAAGAACTGAAAAGGACTTACAGCTTCTTTATTGCCACTGAGTTTTTCCAGAAATAAATACTCTGAAGGAGGTTTCTCCGTTTCCCCAAACCAGACTGATACCGAAGGATAAGAGAACGCACTTTCATGAGCCTCAATGAGATGAAGATCTCCCCCTTTTGGCAGTAAAAAGCCACTGGCTCAGCTATCACTTGAGGAAGCACAATTTAAACAAAGGGACAGTCCATACAAAATGTGGTGTTTATGGGCAAATAAAAAAAATTAAAAATGCACATATAGCAAGAGGTACATTACTTGTAATATGAAGCAACAGGTAAAAAACTTAACTGCAATATAGTCCAGTTGAGATAGGAAGTTATTTTTACTGAAAACTGATTAAGAAAACACTTCAATCAGATGCATTACAGTTGAAACCAATGCTGGTTATTCAATACATTGAGACTTCAAAAAATTGATTAGAACTGATTTGAACAAGTCAAAACAGAAAAACCATAACATTCTCAAAGTCTAAATGACAAAGCCTTTTTCATTCAAGAGAACTGCACCTTCACACACAGTACAAAAGCCTTATACACATATCAGCAAGTAACAAAAAAATTAGGTTACAGTTGAGTATTCCTTTAGAAAACTCCAAAGCTAAGACTGAGAAATCACCTGAAGTTTCTCCACTTTTTACTCTAGTTACTCCTAAAACACCACCTAAAGTTTAAGACAGTGTTTTAATGATGTAGTTTCCAAGATTAGATTTACAGCCACTGTCTTCAGTTAAATGTCTGCAGAGCAGCTTGCAAGAAACTATAAACTTCAGAGTTCACTAATCCAAAACATCTGATCATCAATGGTTCACAAAAAACAGGTCTTGCAAACAGCTTTTACCACAAGCCTACGTAAGGAATTGCACATTTAATATACTAAATTCCTGGAATGCACAAAACCAATCTAAATACGTTTTCATGAAACATGACTTCCTGCAGGTTTGAGCATTAATTTGGACAAATCATACAGAAGCTGAGAGGAAGTTACCAAAAAAAAAAAAAAAAAAAGACTTCTGAAACATCGAGAAGGGAAGCATCCACTGCAGGCGTTCTCTTTACCCAATTTTCACATATACACCAGTCACAGACTCACTTAAATGAAGTCTAGTATCAATAAGTAAGAGCTAGAAAATTTACTTCCTCAATTCAAGTGAAGCCAAATGCTACCCATCACATCAGTTACAAGCTTTTTGATTTTATAAAGTAAACTATTTCAGTTAAGGTAAAAATTCAGACCGAGGAGCTTAGCGAAAAAGGACAGGTTTGTTGTATGCGATGTGCATGGATACTAGGCATAATAAAATGCCTAATTCCTCATTCTGCTAGAGATTAAAACGATTAGTTTTAATCAAATGCCTACACTCAGTTACTACGGTATTTGCAGTTTTCAGATTACGCATGCACAAAGGTAGCAATATACGGAATAGCGTTAGTTACGCTAAATCTGCCTTGTTTTCATACTTCTGCCTTTATTTCACAATCTAATTTCTCTCAAGGTGTGACACCCATCAGATACATAGAGAAATCCTACTTCTCTACCTTTTCCAGTCTGTGACATTCTGAAGTTTGTTTTATTTTAAAGAAGTTATACACAGTGACTTCAAATGCCCCCAAACCACTCTTCCTGTTCCTGGCACATCGGAACTGACACTGGTTGAAAAAGCCCGACCTTCTGCGCTGTATGTGCCTATATATGGTCATGAATATGTGCTCCCAGAAGTGCAGGGGCTCCTGCCACGCCACGGTCAGCTCTGCTAAGATATGCTCATTCCTGATAATCAGCTAGAGTACACCTAGCAATAAAAGAGACACTAAAACTTAAGTTAGCTTTTCTCCCCCCCCCCCTTACCTTTCCCCTTTTTAACTTAACTGAAATACAGCTGTATTTGCCAGGCACCCTGACAGCTCACTCCTTCAATCAACAGCCATGCTGCGCAGGAAAAACACCCTGGTAAGCAAGATGCTGTGAAACCACATACTTTGCCCTTACTCTTTCCTACACATCACTTACTTCAAGTTCAGGTGCGAACTCCTTGCAGCAGGGAGACCCACCCTTCCTCTACACTCATAACAGGTTAAACTTTACTGCTCTGGAGCAATACAAATGAAATAGTGAAGTACATACTAAAAGCCCTTTTTACCTAAAAACTGCATGCAAATCTGAAAAGAAAAAAAAAAGTGACAGAAGACCTCCACAATACGTTTCCACTCAAAGACAACTTTGTTGCTAATCACAGGGCAGGAGGAAGAGCTTCCAGCAGTTACTTTTATCAGTGATTATAAAAAGTGTTATAGCAGGAGCAAGGCATTGTGTATCATGCATTTATATTCTGGATTCCTGAAAGCACCCTTGCTTCCTTACAAAACAAACCAAATCTCCCATTCACAGGAACCCCTGTTTGGCAAAAGAAGTAGATGAGACATCACATTTAGAAGTGAGCTCTTTGGTTCTGCCCTAGGAACAGTAGAGAGTCCATTCCTGGTGTCACGCCTTCTGCCACGGTCCTCCTTGCTGGTTCAGGAAACCTTTCTGGTGGCAACTAAGCAAACGGCTTTGTCTTGACCCACCCAACTCTATTTACAGGCAGCTACTGGGGTTTCTCACAATTAGCCTGTAGTTACAGAAATAGTAACACAGTTAAGCTGATTCAAACTAGATTTAAAAAGTTTCAATTCTCTCAGGACCCTGTAATTCACACTCACAATAACACAAGTCATTCAGGGATCCTGCTTGTGCCACCTGGAGTGATACGGGACAAAAGGCTTGTCTAGTTTTATTGTGGTCGGAGTTTGATTCAAACTTGTGTTTTGAGTTCAGCTGAGCTGTTATTTTTCAATATCCAGCTTTACTTTCTAATGAACAACAAAACTGCTCTGACATCTTCTACCAGTCAAAATTAATTTTGCATTGACACACGTAGCACATCAAGGAACACAGTCTAAGTTTCAATCATTTGCAAGATACAATGCCTGACGATCTGTCAGTACTGCAAACATCAACGTAGTTTTTGAGGTTGCGAACCGTTCAATGTTTAAAAAAAAGGTAACAGGTAGACAGGTAGATATTTGGTATTACTCCTTTGGACAGGTAGATATTTGGTATTACTAGCTCCAATTGCTCATCAAATTCTTAGGTTAGATACTTCCCAGGATGTTACACCAGCAATTACAATACACTTTTAAAATAAGAAAGATTTGGGGGTGTTTCGTAAGTGGCATAAACTGACTGAATACCATGCCCCTGCTGCCACCAAAAGGACTGATCTCCCTGCCTCCTCCCAAATAAGCTCTGTGATCCATTTTTACAAACTCCTTTGTATCACCAGTGCTCATCTGTTTATGTGAGCATCCAGAGAAGCAAACTGATCCAGCTTAAAGAATAGCTTTAGAAGGTGGCAAGAACAGAGCAACCAATTCACTTATCAAGAGGGCTTTAAATAATTATTGCTTCTTGCTGCTAACAGTTTAGTGAAGTGAATAAACCTTCAAAGAGCCAGATAAGCACTGAGAACGAATATGTGAGAAAGGGATTACCCCATGTCAGCAGCAAACCGTCTTCTCAGCATCTCATGAAACCTCGTCCATACCCACGGGCGTAACTTCACATGGTGAAGAAGCATCCCGAAACAAGCAGCATCTCACACAAACACAGAGCAAAGACAGTGACTCTGGTAGAGAGGGAATTAATATAAAAAGTAGTGTCGCAACTGCTTTCCTACCAAGCTCAACTAAAAAACGCACTGTAGTATTCAACTCACTCCTGCTTCTGGGAGAGCTGAGGAAGAAAACACTGCAAAAATGTGGTTCTGTGGCACAGGAAAGGAAGGGCACATTCCATGCCTATGGCTTTGACCGAACAGACATTTCCTTCATAGTAATGCCTGAAGCTGCATTGCATCTGTAGAACGTGTGTTTTCCTCAATTTTAATACATGAGTACTTAAGAGTATGTAGCAGTACCAGCACTTAATAGTGGTGCAAAACATAAAACTTACACAGTGTGAGGTATTCTAGCTGCATTCTTTCTGCCTGAAGAACCGACTCAGATAATGAGATTTATTTTCACAAAAATAACCATTTTGAGAGGTGCTGATTGTTTCACTGTAGGGCCTTTCAGCAGTAGTGTATCTAAATATTATAAAAGTCTCCATCTTAAAATCACTTTAAACACAAGATCATATTAAGATGAAGGATTAAAAAAAACAAACCTGAAACAGGACTTTTGAAAGTCATTGTATCAGGTACAGATAGCAAAGACGAATACAAAAGCAATATATGTTACTTGGGTAAAATACAGGTCTAACTAGGAAAAAAAAATTAGGGAAGATAAATCTCCCCCATGTCATTTTGCAGTTACTTTTATTACCCGCGATGATATCTAATTCGACAGCTTTTTACGTCATGCACTTCCCATATATTAATTTAGAAACATACTGAAAGAACAGCACTGTTCTCAAATTAGTGAAACAAGAATGTTTTGTTTGTAGACGTTAAAGGATGAAGACCAACCTGAAACTTTAGCTTCAGCTATCACCATCAATAACTAAAGGCTCTGAACTGAAAAAAATTGCTTGTAATACAGTCGGTAGAATACATTATATTTTTTTTTCCCCATATCTGTATTTCTCTGAAAGCCTATGTCTTCTCAGTAGTTGGCTGGAAAACAAATAAGCCGAGAAAACCACATACATGCAAAAGTAATTCTGAAATTATTGATAGCGCTGCATCTCCCGAATTTGTCATACACAGCATTCTTCCTGCAGCGTCTTTACTGCAAGTTTTCATCTTTACTGTAGTAGTCCTTTTTCGAGATACGTACATGAAAGCTCATAATATGAGCAACCAGGGGAAAAAAAAAAAAAAAGATTAAGAACATCTCAGGTTCACAACTCGGACAAAAGTTGCTTTCAGTAACTTCCAAAGGACGTATGAATAGGAGGTGTGTCCCATAAAGTAGCAGTAAGTTCCAGTCTCAAGAGGCTATACATTGGGTGCTTTAAATTACCAGTATCTCAAACTGCATCATTCTTTGGTACTTCCTGTTTCATTGTCAGATCAAGCCCCAACATATGTAACCAACTCAAGAAAAAAAATATTGCTTTGGGAAGCATGCTAGAGGCTAGGACTCCCTTCGCTAAATAGAAATCTCATATGATTTGACAAGGGTCTAATGCAGACATTGGTCTAATGTAAATTTATGAGGAAACCTTATCCATAAAACCTTTAGAAGCTGAGCAATTGCATACTTTGCTTATGGATCAGGTAAACAACAGATCATAAGCATAAAAAAAATCACCGAATTTCCTTGCATAAGTCATTAATTGAAAACTGAAAAAGTAGTAAAATTTTACATTTAGTGAAAAATAAAAGCATTAACTTTTGTTTGAAAAGTAAAAGGTATAAGAAATGGCTAACTAAGACTTCACAAAGAAAGCAACTGATAGCATCATCTCCCACATACAGAATCAAGATGTTCTGTCAGCCCAACGCACGTGCTCCTCAGTTGCAGCAACGAGACCTCTCTTTCTCAGCAGTCTTTAGAGTGGTATCTACCATAACCTAAAAAGCACTTGGTTCACATTTGCAAAGCATTCTTCCACCACAAAGCCTAAATTTTTAAAGTGATCCTTCCTACTGCTCCCAGTTCATTATTTATAATTAAATACTCCAAGGACATCAAGGCTGGATTCAATAGCAGCGGGGAGAGAAAAGGAACAAGATCACAGCTTGCTCTACGAAAAATGCCTTTAATAAAGTCATAGAATAAGGTGCTAGCTTAACTGTATGTCCCCCTACCCCCCCATTCCAGTGTCTTAAAATTCTCTCTCAAAGTTACCTATTATTTCGAAAGTTTTAATGCCTTCTGTCAAGTTAAGAAAGTATTTGAAATATTTTACATTTCAGAAGCTTTTTACTCAAGGATAAAAAAAAAAGTAATTTCCATATGCTGAAAAATCTGCTTTCATTTCTCCATGAGCAAGTCAAACTCCTTTATGCCCTGCTTTCAGAAACTGGACCTTCGGCTGGGGCTGCACGGCTAGAAGGCGCGTCCCCTGGGTGGTGGATAGGGGATCCCTCTCTGGAGGGTGCACCGGATAAAATTGAAGAAGGTGCCGCGAACCAATGCAGCCTAAGGGAAGGCCACCCTGCCAGAAAAACCACTGGCCCTCCAAGTCATGGGGGTTGGGCAGGAGGCCAACTACCTCCTCCCGGAAAAAAAAAAAAAAAAAAAGTTGCAGAAACAACGAGCATCAACTTTCAAAAAAAAAACCCGAAATGGCGGAGATGGAGAAAATCAGTAATGAAGTGAGGAGGAGGAGATGGAACTGGATCAGTCATGTCCCGAGGAAAAAAACAATAGAAGACTGCGCTGTGGCCCTTGGGACTCCAGAGCACGCAGCCGCAGACCGATCGAAGTGGAAGAACGATGTTCGCGCCTTGTGTGCCTCCTGGCACTGAGAGAATTCAGATTCAGAAACTGGAAGTGAATATTATACAGTGCCGCCTGAGAAAAATACACTGATTCGCTAAATAATGTGGCCAGAATCCTTATCCTATTCTTCTTTGGCTGCCAAAATTGTAATCAACCAAAGATGGTATTTCACAGCAGAACTGTACGCTGATGACTGTATTGGTGGGCAATAGAACCTTATCTGTTATATCACAAATTATTGTCTCCAGTTTCATTACTGGATTTGCTAATAATTTGTTCTATTACTCGTCTCTATTTTTGGTTCAATTTGTTTCTCTTATCTACTTAAACTATGAGGTTTCCTGGGTAGCAAGCTTCTGCAAGAGTTCTGCGAGCACAAAGGCAACAAGAACAGGGCTTTTGATGGTCCTGAGGTGCCACTGCATTATAAATACTCTATGACACACTAAAAGCTGTAATCCACAAAAAGTATCTAATTTCTTCAAAATACTAATAAAAAAAGAATATATGAACTGCAGTTATACCAATCACTGATCTTATATTTAGAATAACAGGTTTCATTTGTATTTATCTTCAAGCTTCAGATAATTGTTTTTAACTTGTCAAAAATGCAGACGATTTTGCTTTGCATAATAACTTTCTATGGCAGTGCACCGTGAAAAGATAAGCAGCGTTGGACACAAGTTGCAACAATTAAATATTAGGAAAAGTTTCTGACCATGGGTGTAGTCAAACATTGCAACACATCACTCAGAGAGCCTGTGCAGTCTCTCCATCCTTCAAGATATCCAAAACTCAAAGTGCAAGTCCCTAAGCAACCTGATCTAAGTTGGCCCGCTTTGAGCAAGCGGCATTTGGGTTACCTCCAGAAGTTTCTTCCAGCCTGCATGACTCTACAAATAAATGAAGTTATTAATTGCAGTTATACATACAGTATATGATCATTTTTTCAGATAGTGTTGAACACTTCTGTAATTTCCCAATAAAGCGATTAAAATGTCTGTTCTGTTTTGATGCATTTAAAAAAAAAAATTCCTAACTCAAGTCAACACACTATGATATCTCAGGATGTATATAAAAATCTTAACCTTGGGAGGACTGCTATATTCAGAATTACGTGTCAGTCTGAGAAGCACTCTCAACTTCCTCATTGTTATTAAAGAATTGCCTCAAAACGTTATCAAAGCGTAACCACTGAATTGAACCTCACCTTTGCAAAAACAATTCCTTCTACGCAACTTCTGTTACATTTCACTTGTGGAAAAATGTTAATTTTCACAGCTTTGATAATGTAGTAAATTAAACAGAAGATATGCTTAAACAGTAACCTAGTTATTTCACGTTTAAGTATTAAAGGTTTTTCAACCTGTCATTGGAACCTGCTACAGCATTTCCAGTTCCATTCAGAATTTGAATATAAACAAGAACCAGAGAGCTCACAAGGTCCTCCTGCTAGACACATTAGCAAAGCTGCTCCTTTAAATAGAAAACAAAGCATACACTGATGAACTACAAAGAAAGAACATTAAGGACACTTGCAAAACTTTACCTTAAGTTTACCTTATAGATTACAGTGCAGTTATACCCAGAAAAGGCTATTCAAATCCTGCTTCTACTTCAACACATTCTGCTTCTAATCATCAATGGTCTCCAAGTCTCATTCAGGGCAATTCCAAAGCCAGAATTGGACATCCTTTCAAAATGAATGATTTAGAGCACATGTATTGCTTTAATACGTGTAAAGATTTTTAAAAACTGGGGTTTGTCAAAAAATTCTGCCAATGCTTTCAAAACAGTTTCAGGAAAAAGGTTTATGTTTGCATTAAGGAAACACCTGAACCTCCCGCATTGGTGGGCTTGTTGTATGTGCAAGTGGGATCTGCTGTCAATGTATTACATTTTAAAGATGGAGTTACACACGAGAGAATGCATTTTACTGGCATAGACCTTTCATCTCAAAGCACTGACTAAAGAAAGAAGTTTTCCTTAAACAATCTGACAAAACTACACTGCAGAGTTCTGTTGGTGTAAGACATCCACCTTTATTACTTAGATTTGTATGTTTTGACACCTAATTTAAGAAGTTGCAGTTACCCAATGCACCAGGAAATACCTGGAAGCAACGCTGGCCTGGCTCATTTTCACAAACGGGACTATGTCCTCATCGGAAGAGAAGTTTTGCTCTCCTTACAGCAAGCTGACCTAGTGTTAAACTCCACCTTAGTCAATATGCCTTCCTGAATAAGTGGAACTACTGAGACATAACCTTACTGAAAGAGGTGTTGGACAATTCCCATATTTATATGCTTAGCATTTTAAGGAATGCAAGAGCTAATTTTGCATTAAAAAACTGATGCGTTATCCTTTCCTATGAGGATTCGCCCCTTTCCTCCCTGAAGGCATCCTGATTTTCTCAGGCTTTATCTTGATATCAACACAGCTATTTAACTCCTGTGCTTTGTAGAGAACAGGATTCATGGTTAAAAAAAAAAAAAAATCTACAGTAAACACATCCCTTCGAGTCACCAAAAATGGACTGCAGAGCACTAGTTTTATGATTTAAATAGTTTTAGTCTTGTTTTGCATTTGCGCTAGTGTTTGTTAATGAATATTTACATTAGTAAATGCAACTTTTACAGTTAAATCAGTACCTTCCATTAATCATTGCCTATATTCATGTAGATAAATTGTAGCTTTTATATTCACACTAATATGCTCATTAAAAACATTTTTATATATACTTATTAGTTTGACATCGCCACAGGTAGGAAAACAATTTCTACAGAAACTAGAATAAAATTAAACTTCAAAAAATGGTTACTGGACTTTAATAAAACTACTTCAAATATGCCAGATAAATAAATAGGTTTTGCATTCAAAACTTGTTAAGTGAGGATGCATTACCCATAGGAAGGGCACAGAAGTGACGACTTCCCGTTGCTATCTCACTTAAGAGTTCAGGGCTTCACGATTTCCACCTCTCATGCCTCATTTTTATTTACAGACTGAAGCAAGCACAAGCATGTTTTTCCACCTATCTAAAAGCTTCTGAACTTTCAGTGACCTACGTGAATAAAGCATCTACAAAACACTGTGCCTCACAAAAGCTGTTTTCAGCCCTGGGAAGTCCCTGGTACTGGATGCTAAAGCCAGTAACTTTCACTGGCAATGGCCCAACTTCAGATCTTTGGATGTACGCAAATCTTACACACCATATTTACTAGAAATAGTTCTCAGAATTTTTTAAAAAAGCTTTTTCAAATTTGTCCTCACACTCACTATCATCATTTTAAAAGATAAGCAAGGCTTCAAAAATCTCATGCTAAAATGTGTATCTGAGGAACAAGACTGGGTTCAAAACCAGTTATGCAATCTTGCATATCGAAATCATGTTATTTCTGGCAACTGGCTCTTCTCCTTCCTTGATTTTAAAGCTTCTTTACCTGAACTGTAACTCTCTGTTTTGCCACTATTCCAATTCATGCCCTTTCTGTATCTTCAATTACGCTAAACACTGCAAGTTTTAAACCTGAATTACGTTAGAGCTAAATACAGCCATCTTAAAGTGACTGCCAGATAGCAACAGGAAGGTATAGCTGCTGCAAAGGGAATTGCTTACTGCCTTTGCAACACTTAAATCTACTGACTATATACAAATAAGACACGAATCAAAGACCTTTCAGAACCTGTCATATCACTACGTCACTTGATCTCCTCTTTACTTATGCTTTTACAGCATTATTAGGAGTCTAGTACGAAAAAGTTCTGTTATTTTGTTCACCTTCTTCCCTCCTTGAATTTCAGCAGTTTTGACCAGAGTTATAGCTATGCCTCTATCGAAGCTACCTACAAAACTATACCACCACCATCTGTGTCAGCCTTCAATACTATCAGTTCCATATCATGGGGGAAAAGTATATAAAGGAGCAATGTGATTTATTCCCTGTGAAAATGAACGTTTGTCTGTCTGCCTTTACTCCTACATTTATTTATAGTCCCAACTGGATAGGTGAGAAGGCTGTGCTTTTCAAATGCTATCCAGCTGATATTTTTTTTAGCTCAGTGAAACTGAATGTTTGAGATAACATTTTTATGGAGTTAGACAAGTTTTAACTTCAAAAATATTTGCAGTTATCTTTCATAACAAGTGTCAAGTGAGACATCAGAAATTAATCAAAACTGAAGAAATCCAGTTCAAGATCTCCATATGTATTAAGAACGTGCACTTCTGAATTTCCTTCCTTATACAGTATTCAATTAGTGGCTCAGTGGAGGGCAAATCTGACCACTTAAAATTACAGTAACTTACACCCCCCCAAAATATTTTACTGTAAACTGAGTATGTCTTCTATTTAATCCACTTAGAGTGCGCAATCATCTAGATCTCAGTTTAACACCATCAGAAAATGATTAAAGCTTTTAAGCAATACACATTTTTATTGTAAAATGATAGCACAACTTGAACATATCAGAATTAAAATTTTAAAGCATCACAAGATCCGCATGGATATTTGCCTCCTTTTCCAAGAGTCTGCAGTGTTACCCATTTTTGCTTTATTAGCCAATAAAATATACTGCCAGGCTTGGAAAATTCCACTCATATAGGACAATAAATTTTATATGGGACTGAAGCAGATAAAGGAATCAATTTAAATTTACAATGGAAGAGTGCTGATTCTCTTCACTTACACTGAGGCAGGAAGCGTCTCTAGGTCTGTACCCATTTTGGGAGAAAAGAAAAAGTGGAATTAATGGATAGAAGAAAGTTCAGAACTTAACCCCATCAGACACAAAAGCACAGACGGTGCTTCTCAGATCATACAGAGGCAAGATAAAACTGTCATTGTATCTTTTATTAGTTGAGAGAACAAGAGGCAACGAGCACAAAATTAAACACAGAAGGTACCGTCTGAGCATAAGGAACCACTTTTTTACTGCAAGGGCGACCAAACACTGGCACAGGTTGCCCAGGGAGGTTGTGGAGTCTCCTTCCTTGGAGATTTCCAAAAGCCACCTCCCCATAGCCCTGGGCAGTCTGCTCTAGATGACCCTGCTTGAGCAGGGGCATTGGACAAAATGACCTCCAGAGGCCCCTTCCAACCTCAACCATTCAGTGATGCCAAGATAACTCTAAATAGTCTAAATAGTCTAAATATTTCAAGCATACCCTCTAGGAACAACGTACTGAATTAGAGTTACTTGTATTTTCTACAATGGGCTAAAAGAGTCACGGATTACCACATATACTTCTTGATTACATTACTACTTGCACCAACAAAAAGGTGGCATTTGAATGTGAATTAACTAGAGGAAGGCACAGTCTTAAAGCCTCTTAGGAAAAAGACAGTGAGATCCTGGCGCTATGCATCTCTCGGCATATCAGTGCATCTCTAGTTCTGAAACACGGTCCTCTTAACCTCAAGCATGCAGAAAATCTGCCTTATTGTAACCACGCAGACATTTTAGACATCCTTCTTCCAACTTCAAAAAAGTCTGAAACATCATTTATTGATGTCTCCCATATTTAAGTCATCTCACAGCTTCCACAGCCATGAAAACCCACATTTCTCAAGTTGAAAATTAATAACACAGCACATTACATAAAGACATGAGCAGTGCACCAGCACCATGTACACAAAACACCACACCCTAGCTCTGAAACAGGCAGCTGCCATGAAGCTGGATCCAACAGAGGTAGATAAGGGACATGGATAATTGAGGTCTTACAAGACCCTCCGCTCCTTGAGATTCTTCTGAAAAAATCTTAAACCTAAGCAGCTTCCAACCTCCGCAAACAGAGATTACACGTACATCTCGTTAACAGGGACCCTCTGCCCCTTGACCTTACACTTCCCCAATTGCTGTCTAATAGGAAGTAAAACAGCCTTGCTCATCCCCACACCCCGCTCCTCTCCCACCTCTCCCGGAGCCTGCGGGGCTGACAGGGGAGGCGACGGCCCAGGCCGGCCCCGCTCCGGGGCCAGGCCGGCGGCACGGAGCCCCTCTGCGGGAGGACGGGGCCGGTGCTCCGGGGCGGCCGGCCGGCACGGGCAGGAGGCCTCGGAAACGGGAAGCGGCGGTGGGGGAAGGGGAGGGGAGAGTCCCTCCGCGTCTCTTCTGCCTCTCCCCGCCGTTCCCCGCTCACCGTCCCCGCCGCCACACGCCGGGCGGGGGCGGCGGCAGGCAGCGGCCGTGCCCGCCGCCCCGGCGGCAGCGGGGAGCGGGCAGAGCGGCCGCCGCCTCACCGGGCACCGCGCTCCGCCCCCCCGCCGGGCCCGCACCGTACAAGGAGCGGCGGGAGATGCGCCGGGGCCGGCGCGGCGGCCGGGCCAGCCCGCCGGGCCAGCCCTCCCGCCCGGCCTCCCCGCCGACCCTCCGCCCGCCCCCCTGACTGACAGGCCCGGCCGCGGGGCGACGGGAAAAATACGAACCACGGGGCGAGAGCCGAGCTCGCCCCGCGGCCTCCCGGCTCAGAGGGCCCGGGGACAAAAGGGCGGCGCGGCTCGGCGCGGCACCCCCTCCCACCCCTACCTTCTCCTCGTCGGACAGCTGCTCCTCCAGGTCCGCCATCTTCCCGTCTGGCTCCGGCCGCCGCCCCCGCCTCCTCCCTCCCGGGCAGGAAGGGCGGGGCCCCCCGCTCGGTGCGCGGCTGGCGGGGCCTGGGGCGGCCTCTCTGCGCATGCGCAGGCCGGGGCGGGCGTCCCGCTGTGGGGCGGGGGCGGGAGGGGCAGGCAGCGAGGGCGGGCGGGTTGCCGGCTTCCCGCCCGTGTCCGTGGGGCGCGGGGTGGCCCTCGGGGTGGTGCTTGCTCGGGGGAAGCGGGGGCCTCAGCCGGTGGCTGGGTGTCAGAGGGAGTCGGGGGGGAGCAGGGCGGCAGGGCCTGCTGCGCCCCTCGGGGCGTCTTCGGAGTGAAGAGCGGGGTTCCCACCTCTGATTTGATAGCAAAATGGGTCATTTAAGTAAGACCGCTGGAAACTGGGGCAGGCAGAACTAAAGATGGGCTGGTTTCAGACCTCCCTTGGCAGCGGGCAGCGCGGGTTAGTGGATGCGGGTGCTGAGCGTTGGGGTGGGGGCGCAGGCCGGCGGGGTGTTCTGGTGCACCCTGCAGTGTGCCGGAGGAGATTTTGGGACCCCCAGTTTGTTGCCAGCAACGGGAGGCTGAGGGAATAGATTATGTAAAATGATTTGTGTGGTCAAGAGGAGGAAACAGGAAAATAAATAGATTGGAAATTTTCTACCACAAGAATAAGAAAATGTGAAGGGTGTCTTCCAGCGGTGTGACATTGCAGGTACACAGAGGGGCATTTGAGATGACGGCTTGCAAGGATTGCCTGGAAGAAAACATAATAGAAGTTTTGAGGAAAACTAATAGAGGAGAGAAAACATTCATGTGGGGTTGAGGCCAGTGGAATTCTGTATCCTCTTCCAACAGTGTCCCGGGGGCAGATGCCCAAGGACCGGTGAGAGAACAAGGCAGTCCGTGTTGGCACTTTCTGGGAATGCTTCCTCGCTTCCAGCCAGCCGCGGCACAGAAAATGGTCATCCTCCTCAGTGACTTCATTCTAACGAGGACTGTTGAACTGTTCTTCAAGGGTCAGGTAGACAGTGGGAGGTTTTGTTTCCTTCTAGGAGCAAAGTCAGACTGGGAAAATGGATAACTAGGAGAAGCTGCTTTGATAATGATCTGTTCTGGCAACAGTGAGACAGTCGCAGACTCCATTCTGCAGAAGGTGAAAAAATGCAGAGGCCTAAGAAGGAAACCAAAAGAGGAGTCAGATGATCTTTTTGAGAAATCCTTCCTCAAGTAGAGAAGTAGAAGGAACATGGGAAATACTGGTGTTAGCCAAACAGAGTGTTTGGGTTTTGCGGAACACTGTGATAAAGTCTGAATAAAATTGTGTGTCTGTAGGCTTCATCTCATTAATATGGGTGCCAATTTCCTGGATGATACAAGAGCAAGGACAGCTGAGAGAACAAAAGAAATATCCTTATTCCACGTTCTAAAAAAGGACAACCCTAAAGCATTATGTGGTAAATCCAAATGTTGCATTGTTTGTAAGGGGTACATCTTCCAGTTTACTGTGTTAGGAAACTCAAATATGTAAGACGATTTGGAGCTTGAGAAAGATTATATGATTAGTATAACAAAGGTAGTGGGTAGAGTCTTGTATGGTGTTGAAACTGATGGTTAAACCTTGTTCTTCAGGATGGAAAAGGTAAAAAGGCTGGTGTATTTTGCCAGAGTGGCCATTAGCTGTTTCAAAGTCAGAGAAGGTTCAGAAGAATAAGAAATTATTTATAAATTAAAGTTTTAATTAATTAAATGAAATATGGTCTGCCATGGACCACCTGATCTTGCTAGAGAATAAGTTGAACTTAACAGTCTGTTCCTAATGTGTGGGAAGCATAAAGTTTTTATCGTTACTTCAAACTGAAGGAAGTATGGTGGAGGAATTATATGTCCAGTGATAACTCTTTGGTAACATTTAACAAATCTGAATCTCTGAATCTGAATTCTCTCAGTGCCAGCAGGCACACAAGGCGCGAACATCGTTCTTCCACTTCGATCGGTCCGCGGCTGCGTGCTCTGGAGTCAAGGGCCACAGCGCAGTCTTCCTTCGGTTTCCCCCTCACGACACGACCGATCCAGCTCCATCTCCTCCTCCTCACTTCGTTACCGATTTTCTCCATCCCCGCCATTTCTGATGATCGTCGTTTCTGCAACTTTTTTTTTTTTTTTTTTTTTCCGGGAGGAGGTAGTTGGCCTCCTGCCCAACCCCCATGACTTGGAGGGCCAGTGGTTTTTCTGGCAGGGTGGCCTTCCCTTAGGCTGCGTTGGTTCGCGGCACCTTCTTCAATTTTATCCGGTGCACCCTCCAGAGAGGGATCCCCTATCCACCACCCAGGGGACGCGCCTTCTAGCCGTGCAGCCCCAGCCGAAGGACATTTAACAAATACTTTTTCTTAATGTCCAGCACAGTGTACTTCACCTTAGTTATGGTGGACAAGGAAAAGCAGATCGTTGACTGGAAGATCAGAGGTGTCAAGATACACCTGCAGTACTGCGTCCAGCTCTGGGGTCCTCAGCACAGGAAGGACATGGCCCTGTTGGAGCGGGTCCAGAGGAGGGCCACAAAAATGCTCAGAGGGTTGGAACACCTCTGCTGTGAGGAAAGGCTGAAAGAGCTGGGGCTGTTCAGCCTGGAGAAGAGAAGGCTGCAGGAAGGCCTTATTGCGGTCTTTCAGTACTTAAAGGGGGCTTATAAGAAAGATGGGGACAGACTTTTTAGCAGGGACTGTTGTGATAGGACAAGGGGTAATGGTTTTAAACTAAAAGAGGGAAGATTCAGACTAGATATAAGGAAGAAATTTTTTACAATGAGGGTGGTGAAACACTGGAACAGGTTGCCCAGAGAGGTGGTAGATGCCCCATCCTTGGCAACATTCAAGGCCAGGCTGGATGGGGCTCTGAGCAACCTGATCTAGTTGTAGATGTCCCTGCCTATTGCAGGGAGAATGGACTAGATGGCCTTTAAAGGTCCCTTCCATCCCAAAGCATTCTATGATTCTATATGATCTAAGTCAGTCATGGTTAGTGGTATGAATGTAGCCAGCTTCTAGCCAAAGGATCTTGTTATGCTATAGAGTTCCTCCACATCTGTCTTTCTTGCATGAGTATTTGTACACAACGATTAATGCTGTCACATGCAGTATAGCAAAATATTGCCAATGTCTGTAGAGTTTTTCAGGGCTGTCATTCTACATGCCCTAACAGGACTGTTGCGTGGAAGTGAAGGAAGGTGATATTGGACAAGAAGTTGTTACAGTCAAATGGATACGTGGAAATTACAATGGCACCAAAAATCAATATATGAACAAAGGATGAAAATGAAAAAAAGTCAAAATAATGAATGTGCAAGTTGGACAATGTGACCGATTCAGGAGGATTGAAGAGGGATTTAAAATACCTGTAGCCATGGAGGATAAGGATAATGGACAGTAGTTTATTCATGTCAGGAACAAAATAAAGGACAACCAAACCTAGTGTTTGATAAGGCCACTGCTAGATGCAGAGTGGTGAAGTGTAGAGCAGAAGAGGTACGTCTAAAGGATGTTTGGTTTTGGAGCATCTCACATAAATTATTTGGACTCGATAATAAAACGTAATGGTCTGTAGCAGGGGAAACCATTGCACAACATTCAGTTTCATGCAACAGGACTTTATAACTTCCACCCAGGAGTCTTAACAGTAACTGGCTGAGGAGGTCTGTGAAATGCTTCTGTTAATTTTTAACACACCTTGGGATTTGCCAGCTAGGGGATGTTGCCAAGGATGTTACTTAATTTAAAATGTATTAAGAGGATGGTTCAAAAAGGTAGATCTTACCAGGTACACATGAATAGTTTTCTCATAAGTTAATATATCTGTCTGATGGATGTAACATGTTTACACCAGGTTTTTTCTTGAAGGTTGCTGAAATTAGCATGATTAAGTGAATGATTCAGAGAGTGACTGTGTAGTCATCATAGATACTAATGGGAACCTTCTGCATAGTACCCTGGCAGGTACTTTACCGTGACCTTAGGACTTAATGGGAAATGAATAATTGCACAGAAATAAGTACCGTTCTTGCCTTGTGACTCAGTGTTTTGGAGTGCTTGTGTGTGTTTTCAGGAAGAATATGGAAATTTCAGAGGGAATTTAAAGGAGGACTAAAAATATTCCTGAAGATGCAGAACAAATTTCAGGATGTGAGGCTTAAGGATGTCAAGATTAAGAAGTGACTTAGGAAATAGCAGTGATACCTGACTTAGTTTGGAATTTATATGCATCTTATCTGAGGTCATACATCTTTACGTGCTGTTTTAAATTGAATACAGACAATTTCCAGCCAGTATATCTTCTCATGCTATAAAATTCACCCACGTTAATGATCTTTTTCACGTGCCAGTGTTTCTACACATTGATCAAAGGTTAATTTGCACTACAATCACATACAGAACTGCAAAACATCCTATTGGTAACTAGCTAGCTCGTGTCTTAGTAGATGTCTAGTTCCACTACATGAAGCTCTCCGTGTGCTAGCAGATCTGTTTGATGAGCAGTGTGTGGTTTACTGATGAGAGAAAAACAAATTAATTAAAAAAAAAAAAGCAGCTATTGAGTTCTACTTAATCTAATTGGACACGATAGAACTACCAGTCAAGTACCTTGCTATTTTGCCGTACTGCTTCTGTCATTTCTTTCTGTATTGACTCTGTAGGGCTGGACCCCGGCCCTTGAGTAGCACTGGGAGGAAGGGCACAGCAATCCTTCCTGCAAGGTCTCCCTGCAGGGCTGTCAAAATGGCTTGAGAGAAGTGCAGTTTCTGTGTTAAAGCCATCCTGAAGACTGGTGGCGAGGCAGTGGGACATAGGGGTTAGCGTAGCACACTGCACTGGCCCCAAAGATGGAGATAAACAATGCAGAAAAAGATAAATTACATTTTAATTCTTCGTATTCAAGACAGGTGGTGGACATTTGACCTATTGCATCTGTTCAGAGGACAAATTGATGAGAGGTGTATTTGGTGCCTACTTGTTTAATCTGGAGGATGTACTACAGTCTGTTTCCTAGGACAAAGGTGGACTCTGGCCAAGCTCTGAGCCCCGCTCAGGTGGTGCTCCTGGCAGTGGGACAGGAGGAGCGCCCAGAAAGGTGTGGCGGGCTGCGTCCCTGTTGCCTCCTCCTTTCTGTGGGAAGCGTCTCCCTGCATCCTGATACCTGTTGGTGTAAATCCTCACATTCCTTCTGGTTGGTGGGAGGCATACTCCAGTTCCTGAGATTCCCAAATACCTATCAGATCTTAGGGCCTTGGGAATTGCCTGCCAATTTGTGTCCAGATTTTGGGGGGAATTGGTGTTTGCAAACCTTGCAATTTGTACTATATAGAACCTTAGCGACAAAAGCAAGTAGGTTTGTTCTACAGAAGATGAATGTTAAATCCTTGCAACAGTGTTGGGAAGAAAGCTGTGACAGGAAGAAAACTATAGTAAAGTGCAACTGTAGAGCAAACCTGAGACTGAGCTTCCTTCTTAGATAACACTTGGGATCTTTTAGGCCACAACAGACATTCCAGAGAATGACTCGGTAGCCCTTCACCTACTGTGGAGGTCCCATTTAGAGTCATAGAACAGCCCAGGTTGGAAGGGACCTTGAAAGATCACCTGGTCCAGCCTTTCATGGGAAAGGGAGCATAGGTGAGACTATATAGCACCCTGTCCAATTGCATCTTGAAAACCTCCACTGATGGGGACTCTACCACTTTCCTGGGGAGATTGTTCCAGTTAGTGATTGTTCTCACTGTAAAAAATGTCTTTCTTACGTCAAGGTTTTTGTTGATATCTTAGAATTCACTGTCCTTCAGTTTCTTTGCTCATCAAGTTCACGGTCGTGCCTACTGTGGCATTTTTAACATTGTCACAACATTCTTTATGCTTCACAACCATAATATTTTTACAAGTTTTATTAATTTTGCATCATATTTTATGTTTTTCATGGAGACCATGCATGTCATAATTATTTAGATGACAAAGTCAATATTTAGAGTGGATTTTTTGGTCAGTTTTAGGAGCCTTTATTACCACATTTACCCTAGAAGCTCTTTTAGGTTCCTCTTAGGATTGTGTTCTGATCTTACGCAGGCTTGCTCTGTGGCTTCCTACTCTGTTTCTATTCTTGGGAGTTTTCTTGGCTTCTTTCTCCACCCCGTCCCCTCCAAGAATAGTCAGCTATATATCTTGCCTTATGTAATTCAAATTCAGTCTTGCATTTGCCTTCTTTTGACATGTACCTAGGTTTTAGGAATTAGATATCCATGTTGTTTCTTAAATTTATCTTAAAATGCAGTCCAGTAGTTTACTTCACTGGTTACAGCAAGATTTAGTTTTCCCATAAATTGAGGTGCTTTGAAGTCTGCTGTTTTATACTGTTGAAACAGTATACTGTTTCAAGAACTACGAGTGGGATTGTTTATTTGTGATACAGAATTTTTATTCCAGGATGGGAATGCGCAAAAGTAGGGTGAAAAAGAGCAAGTGTTGAGCATTTCAGGGGAAGGCAACCAAAGGAAGGAAATACACCTAAGTCCTGTTGGCTGCTACTCCTGCCCCAGCAGAGATAAGGAGGTTGCAGGTCTTTGAAGGCAACAGGCCATAGGGCAGCAGCATCTGCAAACAGCTGAAGGCAACAAGAAGATGATAAGGATGAAGTCCTGCACGATAAAACATCCACTTTTGGTTCTAGTCAGTCCCAAGCTATCTTTTGGAAGGAGCGATGCTTATATAATCCAAATTATGTACAAATTTTCAGAGGTGCCAAAAATTTCATGTTCTGCTGATTCTGAAGCCTGTAGTCTTCATACATGGGGTATGTGTTGGTACGTTTCTCCTAACATGTTTGTTATCTTTGCTATCTTAGTATGTTAACTATATAAAAGCCACAGCATTAGCTTTTAAAGTGTTGTCGCTACCCGCCAGCTTCTTTTCTTCACCTGCCCTTTGACTTCTTGAGTGTATTGTTTGATAAAGTTGTCAGACTTGCAGAAGTGCTTCATCCAAAATTCTCTGATGAAAGAGTCCTCATTTCCTTCTGAAATGTACAATGAAGTACTGTCAAGCAAAGAAGATTAGTGACTGCTTATAAAACATCTTTCATTACAGAATATCTTCTCTCAATGCTAATTTATTTAATTCTGATGCAATGTAAGGAACAACAGCATAGTAAAAGTGCATTCTAAAAGTATTTTTGAAGTTGGCAGTGCATGATGGATTGCCAGTACCAAGCAATTTTAGGGTTTAAATTACAGCACTGGAGTTTTCAGGAAAAACAGGACAACTAGAAAAGTTTTCTCTAGCATTGTTTACAGTGTCTGTGGAAAAGTTTCTAACTTAAACATTAGTCTGTGCTACGGTGGTAAATATTTTATTAGTAAATTATATCATAGCCACGTGCTGTGACAGTGCTTTGGAAAGAAGAGTATTAGCATGTCTATTTTACAGCCTGTTTTTCAAAGATAAATAAATTAGCTACAGACAGGTAGAGCTAGAGGGTTTCAAGGAGAACGTTTATGAATTGCAAAAGGTTCAAAAAATAATCAATCAGAGACTGGAAAATGTGAGCAATCCAATCTGGTTAGTTTATCAGCAGAAAGCTTAAAGGTTTGTGAATACTTATTGGGAGATCAGAAATTTGTTAATAGGATGTTTTGGTGTATTAGGATATGACAGGATTCATGGCCAGAAGTTAAAACAGGACAAAGTCAGGCTAAAAATAAACTTATTTATTTATTAATAAATAAACTTAGTATTAATTGTCAGAGTAGTTGACTACTGGAACAATTTAACCAAGGCAACACTGGCACTAGCAATTTTAGAGCAAAGATTGACCGTTTGTCTAAAAGATATATTCTACAGTTCAGCAAGGAGTCTTGTGGCCTGTGTTGCAGAAGAAAGTAGCAAGGAGGATCCTGAAGCAATCCTCTCTGATGTTGTACGGCGTGATTCTTGGAGCCCTTTTCCTGTTCAACAACTGGTGGAGAGAAACTCAGGTGAGAATGGAAGTGGCTCCATGGAAGAGCCAAAGGAGAGTATAGTTGGAGTGTAATAAACTGGATCCAGCGAGGATGGAGTACAGAAGGGCACCTGGCTTTGAAAAAGGAGCGAAGAAAAAGTACCAGGGAAACTACTGAGGTTAGAGTGGGTCTTAATGAAACAGGGAAGACCAGGCTCAAATAGAAGGTCTGTAAAAAGGTTTAGTAAAGTATTTGAAATGGGATTATTTGGGGAGTATTTTTGATACTTAACCTGAGTCTGAGCTGGTGACCCTCGGCTCCCATTACATCAACAGGGAGAAATAAGTGCTCCAAGGGTGAGATTCGTTTGACCTAGTTAAGACGTCTGTCTTAGGATAGGATTATTGGCTGTAATGAGGTGGCTGGTTCAGACCCGACTGTCTAAATATTAGGTGCCTATGTTATGACAGCCAAACCCCCTTTCAGTGTTAGATCAAAGGGCAAGAAGGTGATGGACCAAGGAAGTGGGATGGGGCTAAGGGAAAACCACGGAGGACAGCTGAAGTTACAAGGCTAAGGGAAGGGAGAAAGGACCATACCTGTAATTCATCATTGCTCTGCTCCTCAGGGAACCTGTACTCGGGGAGGTAGATCACACACTTACCCACAAAGGACTTTGTACCAAGAGGGCTGTATTTCTGTACTGCCTTTATTGCAGCTTCTATTCGGACATCAGGAATGCTGTACCAGTAGCTATTGATAATACAGAGATAGAGCAGGATTAGGATTAACAAAGGGAGAGGGCAGGCTAGGGATTAGGAAGTGGGGGAGAATCAAAGTGTAAGGGTTCTGCACCTCATAACGGCTGAAGAGGGCCTTGAAGATGACTGTCTGCCTTACAATTGCTCAGACTTCTCCAGCCTGAACCAGTCTAGCTCTCCTTTGGTGTACATCACTTCTTTGCCTTTGCTCTGTACCAGGATAGATTGGGAAGAGAAGGGAGGACCAGGAGAAAGCAGCAGTGGTGGTAGGAGAAAGCAAATAAAACTGAGGAAAGCAGAGGAGCTGGAGCGCTGCTCTCCCCAGCCATTGACTTGTTACAGGAATAGAGCATTAACTCACGGGAATAGAGCAGCCACCTGATTTTGAAAAGCTCCATGAGAAAACACAAAAATTCCTTTCCTTCCCTCTCAGTAAGCCTGGTTCCTGTTTACATTTTTAGTTATTCCTTTCTGAAAAGGGAAAGTGTAGTCTTCTAGCTGGGTTTATTTACTTTCATTTTAAAGAAGACATTGTTTGGCAATTTTATTCTTCAACAGGAAATGGCACATGTGCTGATTTGTTTAATGAAGTTGAGATTTACTGGAGGAGTCCAAATTCCTTTTGCTTTTACACTCTGTAGAACTGAATGTCTTATGAAGATAAAATCCCAATAAAGGTAAACCATGCAAGCAGATGTGACTGCAGGGCTGAGAATTTCTGTGCCTGTGTAGAGAAAAATGCCTCAGAGACAGTGGTACTTCATGCTGCTTAACAGTGGTGTGGATCCTTAGTTTTTGATCTTGTGTCACATATTAGAAGAAATAGTAGGAAGAGGAGTTAGGATTTTGAAGAAAAGCAGTGTAATTTTATTCTCGATCGTTTGCCCCCTGAATCATACACAAAGTTAGTACTTGAGTACACTTGCTTCTGACCTCTAAGTCCTGAATGCTGCTAAATACCTGAGAAAATTAGGACAGTGTCCTAATGTTGACATGGGAACATAACTTCAGTCATCTACTTTTGAAGCAGTTGCCATGTTGGGTATTGATAAAAATCACATTAATCTATTAAAAGAGGTTTTTGTTGTTGGTGTTTTTTTAATTATTATTATTTTTATTATTATGCACTGTTTAATGGAAGACTGGCACAGATGGTGGTGCAATTTGCCTATAGCAGTCATGTAAACCCTGTCCTGCAGAACTCACCTGTGGCCTTAGAGCCCAAGATCTGCTTCGTTGGGAGATCTGTTATTTCTTGTCTCTGCACAGGGGTGCAGTGAAACCACCTTAGATGTAAAAGAAACTGAGGAATTTATCTTGCCATTCTCCTTTAGCAAAAGTAGTCCTATATATGACTGTAATAATTGCATTGTTCTCAGTTTTCTGGTGCTCTAGAAATTAGTAGGTCTCTCTCTGACTACAAGAGAGCCAGGATTTCACCCACCTGGATTCTGAAGTTGATGATGACCATGGGCCTTTTCAGGTAAGATTAAATGATCAGGAATCAAAGGAGGAGGTTGCAGACAAATGGGCAGTGTGTCTGTGGGAGGGAACACCAAGTTTTACATGTCTATACGTTGCCTCAAAATAGCGTTTATCTTGTTTGACTTAAAAAAAAAAAAATTCTTATTTTGAGGCCTCGATTTTACACTTACTTGGGTTATATAATGATACAGAAATCTGTTGCAATGAGCAAAATTAGTATCAGAAGCATAACAAAGCTCACTGTAGGAATTATCCATCGTATTTCATGCTTGTTTTGTACTCAGCTGTGAGCTTCATAGGCTTCATATCGACACCCCTTTATTCAATGGTTTACAAAGAAGAATTCCTGCCTCACCCCCAAGCATTTCCACTATCGATTATCTCTGTGGGAATGGGATTTTGGTTAGGTTAATAATTCTGTCTATTCCTGAGAAGTTTGTAAAAAGGGGAAAAGATGGCTTTTTTGTTGCAGTAAATTGGGATATAGGGATAGTTGGTCAAATTCTCCCTCGACTGGCATGAAAGACAACTGACAAAATAATGCAAAACTAGAGGAAATAAATCCCTCCGTAATGCGCCCCCCCCCCCCCCCCCCCCCCCGCCCCAAGAAGTCATCTTTTGGTTAAGAAGAACAACTCAGAACAAAAGTAACACAAAGATTAAAGGTCAGATTATACTTCTTTCATTTCTCCATGTTCAAGAGATACACAGTGGAATAAAACATTATGTTTACTCTGAAAAAAATGCTGCCATTTTCCTCTTTGTGGCCCTTCAGCAAGCATTTTGTAAGAAATAATTGGGAGTGGAAAAAATTAAAACCAGAACTGTATTTTGGTAGTAATTAGTAACTCACGAAAGAATTTCAATATCTAGATGGACTATTTTGAACCAAAGAAAATGCTTTTGATCCTGGAAGGGGAACAAAGTTTTATTCCACATGTGCTTTAACCAGTTTTCTGATTTTTAGAGAATTGCGTTTGCTATGTTTAATTCCTGTTGCTGCTGTTATAATGATATCCCTGACTGATACGGATCATTAGTCTGACAGAAAGCCTCATGTACTTTCTTTCCAGATGGTAAGCTCAGGCTTTTGCAATCTGTGCAAAGTTAGTGCAAAGACTGTGCTCCACTTCCTTCCTCACCAGAAGGTTTTGAACTTCTGGTTTTAGTCTCTCATGTCGGATCAGGACACACAGCAAAAGGAGTCTCATCCCTGTTGCAATGAGTAGGATGAGGTGCCAAAGAGATACAAACAGAAGAGGGATATCCAGATATGTAAGGTAACACCATCTAGTGGGATGGAGAGGGGTCTCTATTCTCAGTACTCTTTTTCAAATTTTTGTAGCCCTCAAGTCAAAAGTCATTTTTAGGGAAAGAGGCAAAGGAGAGCAGCAAGAAGCCTTTATAGATGTTTCAAGTGCAACACAGGAGAAGACAAAGAGTTTTCTTGAACATTTAATGGTGGCAGGATGCGTGAGACACTGATAACCTATGAAAGACCTAGAAGGAACGGTAATGGGCAGGAGGTGGTGAGACACAGGTGGACCACTGTTTCCTGTGCTGCTTGCTGACATGGTGACATGAAAAGCTGTTTCTAAATCTAGTTGAACTTATTTGTAGACCTGCTGTAACTGAGTCCAGCTTCCTCGTGTGACCTGTGTCCTCGCACAGTGCTGGATGTTGTTTTCTGGCTGTTCCCTTGTGTAGCACGTGATGGTTGGACCTGTATGCGTTTATTTCTGGTAGTTTTTACCTCTTCATTGCTACCTGCTTGTTTCTGGGTTTGGCCTTACAGTCCTTTTAGTCACAGTCTTTTCTTTGCTCTGAGTCACATCAGGTTGCTGCTGCCACCATCACTCCCTGCCTTGTGTGCTGGGACTTCTCCTGTGAGTCAGGGAAGAAAGAGAAGACCTAGGAAAGGAGTGGGAAAATGGGAGGGTGGGAAGGAGAAGGAAACAGATCTCATGTCATGTTTTTTTCTTACAGCATATTGCCCTTCCCAGTTTCCGTGCAATACAGCCTGCCTCTCGTCGTGGGCTATATTCCAGGGAAGGATTTTTCAAATGGGCTGTTAATAAACCCTCCATCTAGTCATAAAAGTCTGCTGCAGCCCTCTAAACTTGGCAAAGTTGGGGTTTTGTCGTGCCTGTGGTGGAGGACCTGGTTAGGGTCACCTGCTGGCGACCAGCCCTGCAAATGGCCAAGGCTGGGAGGGACGGTGGCGAGAGCCTGCTCCTGCCCGTGGCGCAAGGTGGAGGGGAGAGGACTAAAACATGCAGAGGGTTTTGTTTTATGTTTTAACATTTACAGGAATTTCTGTTAGCCAAGCAAAACAAAACAAAAGGGAAACCAAAACAAATAGTGAAGCGGTTTCAGTGGCCGTCGATGGACTAGTTCCCCTGATGTCAGGGGAGGAGCTGATGAAGACAGAGAGGAATTTCAGTCGTGACTAAGCTGCAAAATCTGAAGGATGCGTGCTTGACTTCTGTGCGTGCTGCACACATCTCTGTGCCCAATGTCATCTGAGACGTGCCTGACACTATTTCGTATGGATTAAAGATTAGTGATACCAGGGTATGGGTGCAAAAAACCCTGGTGAAATATGAGTCCTTGGGGTAGAAGGGAATCTGAGGCAATTGTCATAGAGATTGTAATCTTTTCCTGCTGCAGGATATACAGCCTTTACTTTAGGCTCCCTTTTGTAGTTTAAGGCAATCTATGTTAAGAGCTAACAATGAATGTACATTAATCTAGTGTAGAGGGCCAAGTATGATGCTAGAGGCAGTGGGAGGACTCTACAGGGTTTTGGGAAAAGGAAGCCAAGTCAGTATTCGGTGTTCCTGAAAGGGAACATTTAATAATAGGGGACATTAAAGCAGCCAGAGAGAAGCATAGAATTGGGTGGCAACAAAATGGGGGAGTGATTCTGCGGAATTGTGACTTCTGCGAGGGCTCTTCATGTGGGTTGGACCCCAGCTCTTTTAGGGAAGAGGGTTTAGAAGCAAGCCCTAAATGCTTCGTCAGTCACATATGGGCAAAAAAAGTTAAGGGCTTACGTTTTTCTGATAAAAATGATCAGTGTCCATTAGCAAGGGGTATATTTAGCAGATCCTGAATGGATACTACACTACGAAAAATAAAATGGTACTGTCCTTCTTTGCTTTCTATTTTTACTCACTGGTGTGTATACATATACATCTAATAAAAAAGCCATGAAAGATATCCAGAGATTTTTATCTGTCTAATGTATTTTAGTGCCTATTACAAAGATACCATCTAAAGACAACAAAGAGATGTTCCAGTGTAGCTGTTTTGAAACAGAACCGTTTGGAAACCTGAGAATTACTGTCAGTGTAGAACTTTTCTTTATTTCGGTTAATTCAGTTAGTAGTTAAATCTCTTCATCAAGTAGATTTATCTTTATAGTTTTATTAATTGTACAAATGTAAATATGATGTAAGACTTTCTTCGTCTGGAAGTCATATGTTCCCCGATGGTAAGACTTGGGACTTCAGGCACATGGAGTGTGATAGCAATTTATCAGTCTTTTTTCGTTAGCCTTAGGAAAGAGCTGCACTAGAGAATGATGCGAGCGATGCCGTGCGGTGCTCTCTGAAGAGCGCGGTGCAGTAGATGGCACTGTTGGTTTTGGTTTTACTGCTGCCTGCCTCTTCTGGGGAAACTTGTCTTAATTAGCTGCCTTTTGAAAACAAACATGCTGTTTCAACAGAGGGTCAGTGTACATTGTTCTGGGCTGCTGCTTTTATGTTTATAGTCATGTAATCAATATGTTGGAAGGGTAATTAATTTTTAACTTCAAGCCAATTGTAGATCAAATGCCAGTAGAGTTACTGGGTGGAGACAGTTTAATTTCTTTTGAAGCAATGATACTGATTAGCTGTAAAGGGTTTGCAGTGAGTTGCTAGAGATCCAGGAGACCTTCTGCTTTGAAATACTGGTGTTAACTTTAAAGTAACATTATTACTGTGATACAGATTAATGAGTTGCGGCATAATTCTGATAAAGTTCCTCTCATGTACTTGCTGTATTTTGTCCTGTCAATTCCTATTTCAAAGCAGCTTTATTTGCTTTCACTATTCTGTTCCTATCAAAGGGATGGTACAAAGTCAACACTGAGTTGATCAAATTCACTTTCTTCTGCTTTTCATCCCTTTTCTCTCATTATCTGTGTTCAGGGACTCTGGAGGGCCCACAGCTAAGGATGAGATGTGACCCTCCATACAGCAGCATATCGGATACTGTAAGAAGCTGGGGGATTCTGAAATCTCTCCAACCCGTGTGTGTGGGGCACACTGGTGTCCTGGCCTCCCTTCCCTTTCTCCTGCTGTCTAGGGCAGCTCTAGCCGTCTCTCAGGTTCCTTCCTTGGAGATACTTGCTAGCTCAATACTTCCAGTGCTTTCAGCTCATCCCCTTGATGCTTCCTTGTCCTCTGAGCTGACCTTTCTTGATCATATTTTCATCCTTTCTTTTATCTTCTTCCTTGCCTCTGTTCTTCAACATTCAAACAAATTAGAATCTCAACTTGGCTCTCCATCCTTGTCTTATGACTTTAACATCTTCTTCCTGCTCCTTTTTTACAATCAATAAATGGGCCATTTTCATGGATAGGTTATTGATCACTTCTCCAGGTGTCTGAATTCTTTCTCATCTAGTGTCTGTGCTTTCCATTACATTAAAATTTCACTACAGGCTCTGGCTATCCATTCTTGGGCAAGTCTCAGAGCCTCGCTGCTGTCCTCATCTTCCTTGATGTCTTGGCTGACTTTTGATACTTTGATCATTTAATTGGATTTCATGCCAAGTAAAACCATGAGCACTGGTTTAATCTGAAATTAAACTTTTACTTAGTCTAACATTAAAAAATAACGTCAATTTCAAAACAAAAAATATTTCCCTTTCTCTGAAAAAAAACAGCCTCTTGTATTTTTTGGGGCTTAAACTATTAATTGAATTCAGTCTGGACTGAACAACAATTTCTGTCTTTTTGAGTCATACTTTTGAGTAAATCTTATCAGTTAATGGGACTGTGTTACTGAGCTGTGTTGCAAACGTCTCTGATTTCTGCTGGAACCAAGAATAGCCCTCAGTATGGATGGGCACAGCCATCAGCTATTGAGACTTGTCAGATTTTTAACCTTTTCAGGAAGACAAAACATCATAAGGAGGATAATGATCAGCAGAGGTTAGGGTCCACGCCATTACATTTTCTGTCAGAAATGAATATTGTGAGTAATAAAGGCAAGCCTGCAGTTACTGCAGCAGACTGCTCTGTAGACCGTAGTCTACAGTTGTTTGTAAGATATTAGATTAAGATCATGAAATTTATTCTAGTTTTGAGACAAACTAGAGATGGATACTTGCAGCATTCAAGAAGATTGAAAACCCAATTATCATAACCACAAGAACTGAAGAGAAAAATCCATGCTGTCTTTCTGTCTGTCAGTTCTGCAGTACGCATTTTTCCAGTGATCTTAGTCACAGTGCTTCAGAGTACTACTTTTATCAAAAATGACCATTTTGGGAGGTGCTGGGGTGGCAAAGTAGTGTATACTAATATATTTACAGTAGAGGGAGCTGATGTTCAATGAGTCCATTCATGAGTTTTTACTGCCGTGCCTGTCTTTGTACAGTATGAGTCATTACCAGTGAGTGGGTAAGCACTGCAGAAGAAATACCTTCTTCTCTCACCAGTTTGAGGGGGACACCTCTGCATCCCTCGCCCACCAGCTGCAGTCGTGACGGAGCTCTCTGGCTCGGCAAGTGGCCTCAGAGAGCACTTGTTAGAAAGAGGCACCTCCTGGGGCCCCTGGGCATTTTTCCATGCATCAGGTTTGACATGAAGGAGAGACTGGCACTGGTGTTAGTATAACACTGCAAACACGGAGCCTCAGCGCACCTCCTCCCTTACCTACCGGAGTCAGATGTTTCTATCTTTCCAAATACCATAACTTCCCGTTACACCGCAAACAATGTCTCTTTTGTGCTCTTCGCGTTGCTCTGCTCCCTGGGTTTGGCCTGGTTTCTGCGTGGCCCGTCTCATGAATAAGTGCTCAAGACGTTCTTTGATTTACAGCACTGTATTTAGAAGCCAGAGATCTCTAGTTCTCTGGCACTGCCTGGCTGGATTATGCAAGTTGTTCAAAGTTAATTGATCAAAATTAGTTAAAATAGAGACAAAGTAAGTGTGAAACAGCAGAATGCATATACATTCAAATATATGGAGAGTTCCAACTAACTTGAGTTCCTGCTGCTGGCTTTGCCGTAGCTCTTTGGGTGCAATGGTTCAGCTAAGGTAATCACAAAAGAATTAGTTAGGGAAGGGACATTGTCCCGAGACAAACGTAGGATATATACTTAAAAAAGAGAGGACTGAGAGAACTACAGACCCATCTAACTTGCATAACCAGAAAGATCCGCAAGCAAGTTACTAATTTGCCTTGTTAGCACCTAGAGCCATAGTTCTCAATCTACATCTGTTTGTGGACAAAACCACCAAGCATGTAATGTGCTGTAGTACCTAGCTTTTCCGGACAACCTGGGTTATATCACTGGTGGCTTTCTTTAGCCATGAGCAACAGAGCTGCTGACCTAATCACTCTAGAAAGTAGTACATTTTGAGAGTATTGAGTTCATCCTTGGCACCACACTTAAGAAATGTGGATAAACTGGGAAGAACCAGCAAGAAGAAAGTTACGGTGTTTAGAAAAGAAAGGATATGAGTAAGGGTCGAAAAAAACTTTATAGCTTAGAAAAGAAGAAATTAAGATGGGACATCTTTGCTTAAAGTTTTTCTGTAAATAACGTGACAGCCATTTGTTGGCTATGTAGCCAGTATTGGGGCAAAAAAGAAGGGGGGTGAAGGGGAAGACTTAGAAAAGAAATCTAGGAGAACTTTAGCACTATACAAATAATGAAGCCCTGAAATCCTTGTAGCTTGTACAGGTTTTTTTTTTAAAGAAAACTGTAGACAAACGTTTGCCAAGGCAGCTTAGGTGCATTCACACTATCTTAGTGACATGGGATGGACCAAATGATCTCCTGACATTTCTTCCAGCCCTATGTGTCTGTGCAAGTGCTTTGAAATTTATTGATGAAAAGCACTCTGTCCAAACTGGGAGGTACTATTCCTTACACTTCTTAGCAGAGTTGCAAATAGAAACTCTTATCTCCAAAATTGGTTCTTTCTGCTCATTCTCTGGTCAGCTTTCCTCCTCAGGCCTTGGCAGTAGGCATTATCATAGCAGGCTGAAATTGTCACTAGCTGTTTAAAGAGAGGAGCGTTTGATTAGAAGGATCAAGAAAGGAAACGAGGGTTTTATGATGACGTTTCTGTTAGGGAATTCTCCCAATGTTTCAGTATTTCCTAATCAGGACTAATTTTGGTATTAATTTCCTTAACCAGTCCTCCCCAGAGTGATTGATTTTTGAGCTGTGTGCTGTGGTCCCTGTTACTGGATAATACCTTCATGTTGGACAATGTACTGATGTTATCTCAGCTGATCACAGAGGTAGGATGGATTTGCCTCGCTTTCAACAGCCTTTTATCAGTTTCCCCTTGTCTTGAAGTATAAATTATTGTAGACTGAGGAAGATCTCTCATATTCTCTAGTGTAGCTTGGCTCCGTGGGAGGATGTATTATATATTCAATCTGTATCTAAAGAAAACCCACTGCACAACATAAGCATCTGAAGTTGCGGATACATTTCACGTACATGAAAAATACAACACTGGCATTGCAAAACATAGATAAACCAAAGCAGCAGCGTTCCTCGTTCAGATCCCTGTATCTGACTGACACAGCTTACCTCTCAGCTATGCTTTGCCACTAAATAGAAGTTCCCTTGCAACTCTGCAAGTCTGTCACTTTACGCTTAGATATTTGGAGCTCGCAATACATCTGGGAAGTGAAAAAACACTGGGAAGCATTTCAGATCTTGAAGGAGCTGAATGCTTCAAACAGATGGCTTCTTTCCAGAGAAAGCGCTTCCAGCTTTCAGAAATGCTCCTCATAAAATTTGACCTAGCTGTTAGAAGTAGGATATAACTAAGTAAGGGGGGGTGGGGAGGAGTGATATTAAACTTGTAGAAAGTAGTGTCGGGTACCTTGAGCAGTAAAATCCTTTGATCCCATTGCAGTCTCTAATTTCCTGATTGTGGCTGAACGTATGAACGATGGACAAAGTTTCTGTGTTCTCATTCAGGTGGTGAAGGATGTGGGTTTCGTTTTTTTAGTTTTCACTGAAATGAGACCTTGTTAGTCTGAATTCAGGTTGAAAATACCAGAGGGTTGTTCCCGTATGTTGTACTTTATGAATGAGTCTGTTTTATAATATCTGCTTGGCAGACTAATGCATAAGTACAGTATAACAAATATGATCTAAAACAAGCATTTCATTAAGGAAGAACATTTGTTACTGGCTTTCAGGATGGGCTGTTAACCTTCGTGGCCACCAATTTCCCTGCAATGAAGTTACTATTTTAACACCATTCAAGGTTTTATGCAGTAAAATATAGGACTACATAAATTTTAATGCAGTTGTGGTAAATACTATGGGGACTTTGGAAGGGGGTGCATGGGAAAAGTGCTGCGTTGATAATGATTTGTTCAGCGCAGCAATAAGGATTTCTTTGTATTGATCATCACCATCCAGACATTATCTTCCTATTCAGGATTGTTTGCAGAAAATAATATTGGGTAGATATTTGCACACAGAAGCTCTGTATCATGATGCTTTCTGGTAGTGTGAAAATACTAAAGACAAGAAAAAAGATGAAGTGTTTGGTAAATCAGTTCTGGTGGACAGAAGAACCCTCAAGTACTGCAGAAAACTCTAGTTTCTGTCAAATAATCCAAAATCAGTTCCCATGGACCCCTCCCCAACCAACTCAGCTTTGAAAAGAAACAAAACCTATTTCAAGATGTCCAGAATGGCTAAGAGAAGAGCCTTCATTTATCCAAATAGGCTGGCAGATATATTTTGAAGGGATTCACTCTCCTAGATGTATGACATCATAGACTTAAACATATTTTAAAATAATTTACTTTGTATTTTTGTGATGGTCTTAAGAAAATCCTGCTGCTATAAATTAACATCAAGATACCTAGCAAAGATATTTTATCATTGTTGTTGCAGATGTACAAGTATTTTTCCAGGATATTTTTGAGTAAACTTAATATTCACAAAAAGAAGTAGAAATAGTCCTGGCATAGATGCCCTTTATTTACCTGCATTTCATACAGCAGCCCAGGTTTACACTTGTCAACAAGGTGAGTTTGTTTTCATCACTTCAGTGACATTCACCGAAAGGGCAGTCAGGCACTGGAACAGGCTGCCCAGGGAAGGGGTTGAGTCTCCATCCCTGGAGGTATTTAAAAGAAAGGTAGACATGGTGCTCGAGGACATGGTTTAGTGGTGGACTTGGCAGTGCTAGGTTAACAGTTGGACTCGATGATCTTAAGGGTCTTTTCCGACCTTAACGATTCTAGGATTCTATGATTCTATGATTCAGCGTTCACGGGGACTGGCATGGGCCTGACAAACTTTTACCTTCTTCCCAGCTGATTCACAGCTGCTGCTCGAAAGTTCTGCCAATAGCTGCTGCAGTTTGGTGCTTCAGAGGTGTAGGGAAGACACAAGCAATGCTGGCGCGTTTTTATGATTCTTGAGCCCTTGGCCTCAGAGGGAAATACTTTGAATGCTGTTACTGCTCTTGTGGCCAGGTGGCAAGTATATTACATAGGCAGGGCTGGTAATTTAATAGACAAGCTGATTTCAATAGATACATTTCCTGTAACTGAAAATGAATTAAGAAGCTATTCAGATAATTACATTTCTCTACAAAATGCAAAAGTTACACGATGACAGTGTTTTTAACTTCTGAGGCTGGTTGTCCTTCCTGTAGCAGTAACCTCTTCTAAGGAAGAGCTTTTCAAGAAGGAAAACCATTAGCATACAGTTGGGGTTGGATGTGGCTCGTTGCTTGTTACGTCCCACCTGCTGACTACGGCATACACGTTGTCACGTCATTGCACGTGCTTGCCCTGAGTTCTGCTCCGTGATCTCCAACAGGCTGCAGCTCCGCTGTCTTTCTTAAATTGCCTTTATTTTTTTCTGAACCGCCCAAAAGAGAATATACCACTGTTGTCTGCAGTGCTTTTTTCCTTGCTAATTGAAGCTCAGACTGTATTTTTAGCGTTTGTTTTGGGTTTTGTCGCACTTGCACAGTTATGCCAACAGCCCCAGTGAGCTGCAACCTCATGGCAGCTGAGGTGTCCATGTTTGGTCATGCACCCTAAAGTTTTTGGCAATAGCACTTTTCACATCCTAAAGGAGAATATTCAGCTGTCATTTATACCAGAGAGGGGCTCAACGTGCACTTGGTAATTAGAACTCTGGCAAGTGTTAATACATGGTGTTTGTAGAAACGCACAGGGACTCGGAGGCCCGAGCGAGGATGACTCCCCTGTTAAATTGTCATAATGAATGTGAGAAGACATTCAGCAGATAGTAACAAACCTCCTAATGGCGCTAGGCTGTGGCAAAGTACTTACTACTGAAAGAGAAAAGCTCATGGAAACCAGATTAAATAAATCACCCTTCTTTGGTGTTCTACCTTCGATTGTGCAAATAAATCCTACCAAGCCGGGCCTACAGCTTCTTGCTGCATTCACTTAAATCCCTAACCACAACCATGCTCCTTGTCGAACGCGGGAGCCTGGTAAGGCTGCAGACCCAAAAGGTGAGAGTGCTGCCCCGGGGCTTCCCGTGCCAACTCCAGACCCAGGGAGGAAGGGGCGAGGTGACAGCAGGGGGAGGAGAAATCTGAACGTGCCTCTCCTCTTCCTTCTAGCCCCAAATAAGCTAACAACTGGAAAACGAAAAGCCCAGCGTGGTCTGCACGTCAGAGTCTCCCATGTGGCTGTGTGTTATGCTCGTTTAGCTTGAAGACCCTGATATTAATCGTGGACTGGGGTAAAACCTTGGAGATTTTTTTACTGACTTTTCAGGAAATCCCGAAAATATATTGGAAAATACATTAGCTTTAAATAATAAGAATAAAAACCATCAGAGTTGGCTGGACTGCAGCTGATTGCCCTTCAGCCGGGAGGGTCTCCCCGGGCTGACCCTGGCAGGGGTTTACCCTCGGCTGAGGGTCTCTCCCCAGGCACGGGGTGTCGTCAGAAGGCTCCCGGCTCTGGAAAGGAGAGCACCGGTTCATAGTAACACCAGCCAGGGAAGCAGGGTTCCTTACAAAACAGAAACCTTTTCTCTCTGTCCCCCAGGAGGTCGTGGAGTGGCTACAAGTGCTTCACCTTAATCAGAAAAAGAGTCTTTTGGCATCCTCATGGGAAGGGATTCCACCTTGAGCGTTAGCATGTGGATGGGGATTTCAAAAGGCACGTTCAGGTTTAATGTCAGAGCAGCGTTCCAGGGCGAGAGGCTGATCTCCTCCGGGCTGCTGTCTGCTGAGGCAATCAAGTTGCTCTGAATTCTCCCTGCTGCCTGTGAGATCACAAGTTCTTGTAAACATTTTAGCTAATCAGTCTGGCAAAGTCCTGAGATTTTCTGTGTTTTTCTTCGATGCTCGGAATACTCAGTTCATGACCTATTTGTTAAAAATAATGGAAACTGGAACATCTCAGGAATAGATGTTTTGGTTAGTGAGTAAAGAACCCATTAGGATTTGTATTTCATTTGTCTGGTATGACCTTTTCCTGTGATACAGCGTTACAGCTGAATTCCAGAAATGAAATTTCTGAAGGGAGAGTTTCATGTTTAGGTTTAAAACTATTTTGATGCCCTTTTGTGGTTGCTCACCTGTACTGCTTCTGCCACTGTAACAAAAATTGCAACGTACCTTTCCTCTTCATTTAACAAAAATGTACCTTTCCTCTTCATTTATTTACATGAGGCACGTAGGTCCCTTCTTCATGATGGAGTTTAACACCAGAGACAGAAAATTAGCAATATGCAAAGCCTTAGCAACTCAATGGCACAGCGTACCGTTTTCCTTGATTTTTAGAAACCTTTAGTATTGTTGGATGTATTAAAAATTTTCCTTAATATAGGGAAATTATTTAAAATGGTTGAGGTAATAGTGCACTAAAAAAAGTTTGCGTGAAATCAACAGGAAAATTTCTGTGGGGCGAGGATAGCCCTCCCTATTTTTTTAATCTCTTGGCTTTTGGGTAGGGTATCTGTTACGCATCGTTTTGACCACGGGCCACATCCGCTGTTACTGTTCATGCAGGGGGAAGGCTGCCAGTGTAGAAGTCAGCTGCAGATCTGCTGCAGTGCGTACCTGGTATAAACAAAGTTACTAGGATGAAAAAGGGAGCATGGGAAGCTTGTGATTGTGTTGACCCTTTCGAAAAGGCAATATATAGCATCCCTTAGAACTGATGAAAAGTAATCAGAGGAATGTGTTACAAATCTGGTATTCAAGTTCAGACCATCATGTGGCTGTGTGTTATGCTCGTTTAGCTTGAAGACCCTGGTATTAATCGTGAACTGGGGTAAAACCTTGGGGATTTTTTTACTGACTTTTCAGGAAATCCCGAAAATATATTGGAAAATACATTAGATTTAAATAATTAGAATAAAAAACATCAGACCTTTTAGCTGGATTGGGCTTGTGATGCAACAGAAGAATGTTTTCATCCTTAGCTGCTACTTTCAATGCCTTTTTTCCCCAAAATACACTTTGAGTTGAAACTGAGCATATACATTTTCTGAAGAAGTAAATGTGTCTGGAGAAAATGTGTTTTGATGTTGGTGTGCTTGATATTTGGAAATTACAAGAACGTATAAATGCTGTTTTTAATGAGCTGAGACTTTGTGCATTAAAATATTTCTGAGCGAGTCAAGTATAAAATGTCCTCCTGAGGTAAGCTGCTGGAGAAACGAGCTTGTAGCGTCATCTGGCTTAAGAGTGGCACGGGACAGTGCATGTTGCAGTGTTTGTGGGGTACCCGCTTAAAATACATTTCACAGAAGTGAACTTGTGAAATGAGTGGGAGGCATCTCATATAACTGGGAGGCAAAGCATGGGAGAAGAGCGGAGCTGGCTCCTGTTTCCCCAGGAGAACCAAGATCCCTGGGGACTGCAATGCCCTCTCTCTCCAGGTGTCACAGATACAAAGCACCTCGCAGAGATGCTGGATGCATGATGGGTGACCATGAGGGATGCAGGTTCAGGTGCCTGAAGTTTCTTGTGGATCATGACTGATGAGGGAGCTTGGATGCTAAGCGCAAGTGCTGCCATCCTTGTTGGGCCAAGCAGCTACTCTTTACGATGCCCAAATTCTGTGCTTCAAATGTCACCCCCAACTCTACGTGCATGAAGAATTTTAAGGCTCTGCATGGGTGCAGCTGGTGGTTAGGCAAGAGGCTTCCTATTCAAACAGACAACGCCATGGTTGGTCATGACAAATATTCTGCACGTTTCTCTGATCTATTAATGGGTCGGAGGCTGATGAACTGCATGTTTCATTTATTGGTGCACTCTCCATATTTTTACGTTTCTGAGTTGTTTCCTCTTGCTCACACAGTTCCACAGGTCGCTCTTCCCATGGTAGTCAGAAAAAGCATATAGACTTTTATCAGCTTAACAGTCAAATGTTAACAGTAATTACTGGACTCGGAGTGTAAAGTAGTACAATAATTCATTTTAATAACATGTTTATTAGGTCATAACAACAACTATAAACATAAGTACCATTCAGGTCTTTTTCAGATATATGAACTTACTAACATCAAATTTTTGTCAGAATCACGTATTCTTACAGGTGTCCCAGACACAACATTAACTTTATTAAGCAAAAGTTCATAAATAGTAAAAATGTCCTCTGTTTCACATTGCAGCGTTCCTCAAGCATGTATGTACAAGTTTTGGAGTATCTTCTCCAAATCTGTGTGTCATAAACTTACTTAGCTGTTTTAACAACCATAGAGATGATTTTTTTTTGCCTGCAGCAAAGCCTTTTGTCCTTGAGCAATCTACAATTAGTATTGCTCTCAGCAGACATGAAAGTTCGTTTCTGAAATGAAAGTGGTGATGAAACACAATACAATATTATCTGCTCATAGTTTGCCTACACACTCTGCCCTCATTATAAATCTTTCAATTATAACACTGTCTCCCAAGAACAATGTGTCTCCCTGATATCAGTTCTTTATCTGCACTACCTCTCTTTGAAGATCTTAAAATGGTTGGCTTGCAGCAACGGAGATACTATATTTAAGGTGGAGTGTGTTTACAGTCAGTTCTTTTCCTTTTTAGTATTTACGCAGTATTTTTTTAAGGTTGCTACAATTTATGAATCATGTACGTTGACATACATTTTCTGAAATGTTCACAGTGCAGTATTTTGTGGCCTAACCAAACTTTGTAAATGTCATTAAAAATAAACTTTTTTTTAATATAAAAATAGAATACTTTATGTGTTTACACCAACAAACCCAGTTCTATCCTATACTAAACAAGCTATACAGTAGTATGCACAGAATTCCACAGGAACAGAAATGACATGTGATGCTTGCCCTAAAGCTATAGTACTTTCTCTAATGAATGAAAGTTTTATTTACAGTCTCTTTACAAAATTGTTTTTCTGGTCATAATTTAGAAATAAAAGTAGGTATCGTAATTCACTGGGTTGTGTGATCCAAGAAGAGGCTAGGGGGGGCCTAAAGCTGTTTCTTCTTTTGATCGGTCTTCTCAGCTCTTTAGGGCTGGCATGAAGAAGTTATCAACATTCCCGCTATGGCAGTGTCTTTTTAGGTCAGGGCTGGCTGCAGTGCCTCCGCTCTTTACTCACCTTTGGCGGCAGCTCCACCCAAGGGTCGGTGGCAGAGCTTCAGCCGCTCGCCCTGTGACTCACCAGACAGCAGCTCCATAAGGCTGCCAGCCTGCCTGCCTGTCTCCTCTTCCTCTAGAATAATGCAGCCCATATTACTACATCCCAGGAATTAGCCTGGCATTTAATAGGGATGCCTTCAAGTTCTTATTTGCAGAGAGCGGTTAATTCTTTATTGAAAGAAATGGAGGCGCTGCATTTTTCAGCCCAAGATCTGTCGATATAGGCTGTTACTCAAAGAAGTGGTTGAATGTTGGAATAAAGCTGACGCTAGGAATGCTTTAAGCGAGATGATTTTTCCCTTCATTTTATGTACCGTCTGACTACACCAGAGGACTGGCAAGGCTGACATACTTACTTTACTGCACACCGTTTTTTGATGTTGATTTCTGTTGAGACATTTATCATGAGGCTCGCTTGCCTGGCTGTCTATGCTCTAAGAAACCTTGTTGATAAGGTGCAAAAATCCAAAGTTTGGACCGTGCGGGAGGAAAACACATTTTAAACTCTCGTAACTCTCATTGTTTGTCTTAGCCTTTTGTGTGAAAACCATTTCTGCGCTGCTCATTATCCTAAAGTACATGCAACAGTAACAGTCCTTCCAGCCGTACTGATTGGTATTCTACTTTCTCCTTCATGGCATTAATGATGAATCTTTGTTCTTGGGTCTGAGCACACATTAATGAGAGCTAGTGGGAACTAGCTCTGGGTGGTAGCACACAACGTTTCCATTTGGTAAACTGATGCAGTTGTCCAAATACTTGGCAATTACTGTGATGGTTTATAGAATCCCATAGCCTTAAACAGTATGATATCATGTCCTTGTACTAGTGCAACTTGGGCAACAACATAAACATGTGCAACAGTGTTCTCACAAAGACCGGGCAGTAAAAACTAGTGGACAAAATGTTTTGCTTTTTGTTCATACAACTAAGAACGAGTTTTCCTCTATTTCAGACATACCCGTCATGTGTCAACATCCATGTCTGTGTTGTCTTGTGATGATAAAAGAGAAGGATAGGGAGCAATGCACTTCACGTTGACATAAGTAGCATTGACATGAACGTAGTGTTCCCCAATAAAAGTGGAGAAGATTGTTGATATTTTTGAAACAAGTTCAGAAAATGCTGGACGCATCTCAGGTTTTGGATGCCAGCACTTCAGCATGACTTCATACCTGCCATTCAAATAAAAGAAGTGTTCAATTATGAAATCATGTAAAAAGGAAAAAAAACCCCAAAACTCTTTCCTCCCACAGTCTCACTTACTATAATATCAGAATGAGCAGCATTTGCAGAAGGCTTTGCAAACTATTTACTTACAGTGGGTCGGGGCAGTATTCAGGTTGTAGCAGCCTTCGTCCTTGTAATAAGTAAACAGTTATATCAAAAGAATTTACATCAGGATAAGGTGGTGCCCCTCTTGTCATAAGTTCCCATAACAACACACCAAAGGACCACTAAGAAAACAAAGACATAAATAATAAGCAATAGGGTTGGAGGGCTTTACATTCCAGTTTTAGAAGATGGTTTGACAGATTTAAGCATTCAAATGCATGGATTTTCCCTTTGAAAAGTTATTTTACTGCATTCAGCTTTCTTTTAAGTGGGCTAATAAATGCTGTAGGAACTTGAGGAGCCACTTTAAATTAGAGTCAGAGAAACTCAGCTAAGTAAATGAAAGAAAAAAAAAGCCTATAGGCCTGCTACTTAGCTAGTATAAATTGGCAGACCTCTTCTGAGGTTAATGGAGCTCTGCCAATTTACATGAGCTGATGATCTGACTAACCCTGTGTAAATACATACTGAGGAGAATATACGTGGTGAAAAATCTATGCATCACAGGCTAATTTGAATCTGGATTGAAAGGAGAGCTAAAAGACAAAGTGATCCAGCCAACTAATGACTTCATCTTATAATTTTTTCTTCATAAATGGCCAGGTAATACTTGAGATTGCTGTAGGCAGTCAGTAAGTCTTTATAAAGCAAATAAAGTCTTTTGAGAACTATTAAATTTTACTAGTGTCAAAGTTAACCTGTTTTGTCAAGCTTTCCAGAGCCCCTCCTATAGGCAGGTTCAGCTCCAACTTGGGTTCTTGGAATGTCCTTAGTTTCCCTTGGAGTGGGATTAAACTCCTAATTCTTTCCTGAGCAGTAACAGATCATCAGGTCAACATCTTGTTGCTTTGTGATTGGGACAAATGCCCTTTCTGGATGTAGAAACAGTCTCTTATTCTTATGTGAACTAAAGTTAGATTCAAATATAAGTTTTGGGTTGGAGTTAGTCCCTTCATTAAATACTAGAGAGATGCCTCAGGCAATATAAGAGAAATTAATAGGTGATGCAAATATGTTTGTACATTACCACATCTGACTTTGTTGTGAACTTCTGAGTTTGTAAACTTTCTAAAGCCATCCATTTCACTGGCAGTTTAGCTCCTGTTTTATTGTGCACACTGTAGTATTCTTTATCATAGACATCTCTAGCAAGACCAAAATCAGCAACCTTGACAGTGAATTTTTCATCCAACCTAGAGAAATGACAAAAGGTATTATCTGCAACTGAGCAGGCGAGATTTACAGCGATGGTGGATTATAATGGGTGACTTGCATTTTTAAGACCGTGACTTTGGAAGGCAGTACTTTATCTTGGATCTATTAAGTAATGTAACAGTGAAAAAAAAGTGCAGCAAAGCATATTTGACACCCATTTAACACAGTGAATGAACTCAGGAAATTACTGATATTGTTTTGATAATATAATTTGAATTACAGTTCTTCTAAAACAATTGCTCTGTACAAAAAGATTTTTGCTAGTAGCCTATACATCCTGATTGAGTGCTACATCATTTCTTCCACAGCTGTTTCTTCTTCCGTATGCTTAGAAACCTCTTTTTTATTTCCAAGTCAAGGCATCGCCTTTCCTATTCATAACGCTCAATTTTGATAAGGAAGGACGCATCATTATCTCAGTGACTGCCCATATGTGATAATGTAGTCCTGTAACTAAGGATGTATTTGGTGTCTGTACTGGGAAAGAATGGTGGCATAAGGAAAGTTCTGGAGTTACAGCTCAGCCATATCAGAAGATCTCCCTAGCTTTGCTCCTCCTAAGTTTGGTGTTTGTGCTGATAAGCGGTATCATTGTCAGAAAACACATAGAGCATGGCTGTTGGCATGCTTAAGCCTATCCTTCGTTATATGTGCAGACCTAGCCACAGCAAACACCTGCTTCTGGGCTTCTTTGCAGAATCACACAATCACAAAATGGGTGAGGTTGGAAGGGACCTCTGAAGATCATCTAGTTCACCACCACCTCTCCTGCTCAAAGCAGGGTCAGCTACTGCAGGCTGCCCAGGACCATGACCAGTTGGGTTTTGGATATCTGCAAAGATGGAGACTTCACAACCTCTCTGGGCAACCTGTGCCAGTGTTCATAGAATCATAGAATCGTTAAGGTTGGAAAAGACCCTTAAGGTCATCGAGTCCAACCATTTACCCAGCACTGCCAAGTCCACCACTAAACCATGTCCTTAAGCACCACGTCTACCCGTCTTTTAAATACCTCCAGGGATGGAGACTCAACCACTTCCCTGGGCAGCCTGTTCCAATGCCTGACTACCCTTTCAGTGAAGAAGTTTTTCCTAATATCCAACCTAAACTTCCCCTGGCGCAGCTTGAGGCTGTTTCCTCTTGTCCTATCACTTGTTACTTGGGAGAAGAGACCAACATTGGGAGAAGAGACCGACGATGTTCAGTCATCCTTGCAATAAAAGCATTTCTTCCTATCCTTAAATGCAATTTTCTCTATTTCAATTTGTGCCCACTGCCTCTTGGCCTGTCCCTGGGCACCACTAAAAAGAATCTCGCTTCACCTTCTTTACTCCACCACATCAGGTATTTATACACATGGATAAGATCCCCCTGAGCCTTCTCCAGGCTAAAAAATCCCGTCTCTCTGAGCCTCTACATGTGGCATTTCCCTGTCTTGAATTTATGAGGTTTCTGTCTGGACAACTCTCTGGTCTATTAAAGTCCTTCTGAATGGCACACAACCATCTGCTGTATTTACTGATGTAATAACTATATCAATACCAATGAAGGGACTAGAAGGGAACTTTGATGGGTCAACAGGGGACAGTTTATGCCACAGCAGCTTCCTGCACCTCTTCCAGGATAGCGGAATAGAGTCAAGAGTCCACAGGGACTGTATCTGCATCCTGGTTTCCTTTCTGATGGACATCGCTGTTGTGGCGGGGGCTGTGCTTCTGAATGCTGGATTGCACACGGCCACTGGGGAATGTGGTTAATTCTGTACCTCATTAATTCACAACATAGGTGATGAATCAGCATAATAGTATCAGCAGCTCCTGTATCAGTTAGTCTTTGTGTGAACTGAACTGTTTGGCTACCTAGACACTAGTAAGATTCTTTGCATGCTCTGATTTTCTAATGTTAATTTGTGTGTGCAATTGAGCCAAAGTAAGCTCATACTCATGTAATGAAAGATTATTGTCAATAAGTCTCACTGGTGTTTCTTTGTGTTCCTGTTTTTCTCACAAAGTTCCCCTGTGTTCCTCTCCCTCCTGCTAGGTGCGGCAGCAGAGACGTGCTGCTTCTGAAGAGGCTGGGTGGAAGCACAGCAAGTTGAGACAACAGCAGTTTAACTTCCCTTAGGAGATGCCTTTTAAATGCTCTAACCAATGATTTTGAGAGGCTACACTTTCACCTCAGCTTTTCTTATTTCCCACACTCAAAAAAAAGCTTATGTGTAAGAAGTGAGCCCTTAGCAAGCTGAGTAGCTCATCAGTATGCAAGACAAACATCAGTATAATTATGGAACAATGAAAAAACACTCTATTTTGACTAAAAATGAGAAACCTGGAAACTTTCATTTACCTCATCTCACTGTCTTACACAAGAGAGTGTGATAGCGTGGCTGGAATTAGATGTTTGTACTTACATACAGTTTCTTGCTGCCAAGTCTCTATGGACAAACTTTTTGCTTGCAAGGTATTTCATCCCTTTTGCGACCTGAAGGCCAAATCCAATTAAATCTTTTACTGTTGGGTTCTGTAAAATATAAACATTTGTGGTACAATGAATGCAGAAGCCCAAGGAGCAGAATGTTTTTTGCTGTGACTCTCATTTTTTGACACACCTATCTTGCCACCACAATGATCAAGACAGGTTGGTGCTTGTAGTAAAACTGGCGTAAGTTTAGGTCAAGTTCTTACCTCCAGTGAGGAAATACAATTTAAAAAATCAAAGTTAGTAGTTACCAGAGGAAGATTTTCCACAAAGATTGGTAACTCTTTGTGCTGGTCTACAAGGTGAGACCTTACTGAAAATGTTGAATATAGAAATGAATATAAACATAAACCTGTAATTCTTTTATCCAACAGCATGACTTGTTATGTAATAGTATGGTCCGATAGATTTTTGTGTTGTTGCCATTGCTCCACATTATTTTCTTCTGTGGAACAATCCTGTTCAACTGTGGTGGTGGTCTATTTATTTCAGGAAGGACCACTGCACTATTCACAGACAAGGTCCCTGGTGCTTGTAGAATGAAAGAAGCTCAAAAGGGAAGAGGTCCCTACCTCAGAAAGCTTAACTCCCCCAACAATTTTTCAAGATGCATTTTTTTTTTAAACTTTACTGGCTATTGTTGATTGCTATAGAGGTAGGGGTGAAATCCCATAGGCTCAGAAGTCACTTTATATTGTCCTGGCACTGTGAGATGGGTGAAATACTACAGTATAAAGTGGGCTTAAGCTACCTGAGGCAAGACCTGTGGTCTCATACTTGAGAGAAAGCAGTGAGGCACGTTTGAGAAATCTGCAGTCTTTCAGTGAAAATGTTGAAAATTTCTTATAAGAGAGAACTCATAGTTTGTATAACAATTGCTGTTTTTCTCTCTTAAGATAAGAAGAAAAAATATTGATAATAACGGGACTGCGACACTCTCTAGCTGGACATGAAGATCCCTTACCTAGAAGCTGGAAGAGCAGATGGTGACGACTGGCACAGCTGTGCTGAAGTCAACAGAAATATGCCAGTTTAAACCAGCAGATGGTTGGGCCCCTTGACTTAGATCTCATAAACACATTTGTTTATAAAGAGGCTTACGGATGGGAAATGAGAAATACTTATTGCTGATAATTTCTGGGAAACATTCTAGAGAGGAATTTGAGGGGGAAGGGAAGGAGTGGCAGCACTGTGGTTGGGCTTGGTGCCAGCCTAAGCAAGTGCTAAAGGTTAAGGTGTAGTAACAGCAGCAAGTTATAGACGTAATGTAATTATCAGAGCTTATAACCTGTGGTGTTGGAGCAGGGCGTGGCTAGACTTGCATTACCATTTTGTAGACCTCACCATGTACTTACATGAGTCTCATTCCTAATGAAGTTTCGAAGATCTCCGTGTTTCATGTATGGAAGAACGACTAAGGGGGAGCCTTCATTGGGCAAACAGATTCCCAGGAGCGACAGAACATTGGGATGAGTGAAATCTTTCATGATTATTCCTTCTTTCAAAAACTGAGCTACTTCTTCCAGGTCTGTAATCCCTGAGAAATCCAGTAATAAAATTGAATAATTAAAAGAAACCCAGTTCATTTCTGTACAGCATGTCATTGCACAACAAAGTGATAATGAGAAGCTACAAACATGACCCCCACCTCCCACATTACGACTAGGTTACGTACATCAGTTTTCTTACAATTATTAAATACTGTTTGTTGGTGACTTTAATTCCATTTCTCCTTTTCTTATTATGAATTATTTAGAATTGAATAACACTACTTGAGTAAAGCCTTTAATAAATGTTATTACAGTTTCTTCCTCTTTTTCCAGCAGCTTTGCCCACTCTTTAGCAATTTAACTTCCAAACCCAAGTCTTCAGTAGTCAGTAGAATAAAAATTGTCACTGCCTTTCCCTCATTTTCCCTTGTCATTTTCTTTGTAGAGGAAATACACGGGCATTTCATTTGATGCACATATATATGCCTGTGCCTCGTGGTAATCTAAAGACATTGGAATTGCTCCAAAGATAAATCTGATCCAGCTGCAACTAAGAATCTTTACTTGTGAAAGTACACTTCACTGTAATTAATTAGTTCACCCTGCTTATCTTTGGAATTATGGTAATGTCTCACTATTGAACATGTAACTCACTATTGAGTGACTTCACAGCACAATGAATTTTCCTGCCATCGTTATCCAGCAATGTCCCATGGTACACACACCCAAAATGTCCTGTGTAAAAAATGAGCAAGATTAGCTTTAATAGGTAAAATTGGCTTTCTGGTATTTTCCACTGGGTTGGAATTATGATTTAAGAAAGTGATCACACTCCATTTCTGTCCAATTCCCAACACTTGTAATGTATACTTCATAACTAACACATAAAACAATCATTACATAAAACCATCATTACATAAAATGAAAACTCTATTTGCAGCATAATTGATATTTCTTGAGCTAGATGGAGAGTATAAATAATGACAAGGCTGGTGCCACAACTGCTTCATATTCTTGTAATGACTATGCACACAAAACCCATGTCAGCCCATTCCCGCCATGCTCTCCTGTTAGATATATGTCAAAGGAGGGCATTGGAAGGCACAGGGGAGCAATCAGAAGGAGCTGATGTGACCGCTGGGTCGGTAGTTCCCAATGGTCTGCAAGCCCATTCTAAGTGGTCCATAGGAATGTATAGCCTTGATGCATCTTCAGTGGAAAGTTGCATAAGGAGGGTCACTGTGGGCTTACAGTCTCTCAGGTCTTGCTATTCCATGGAAAATGTTGAGTGTTAAAAGTGATGTATTGGCCATGAAAGGTCTGGGAGTCGCTCTACCGATCACAGACTGACCACATCACTAGGAGGCAGTCTATGGTCTCTGCTATGGCCTACCTGCTGGTGCAAAATATCACTAAAAGGTGAGGAGCGAAATTGGCCTTCTTGCTGATGGTCTAAGCAGTGAAATAAACTGCCAACGACACAGAAATCCTTCCTCATCCTGTGCTTTCCTGTGAAGCAAACGGGGTAGTCTGCAGAGCGGGGAAACCTACTATGAGAAGTCAGATTGACCTATCTGGGACACACAGAGAACTTTGAGCTCCAGGCACGTGCATAAATTTATCCAAATCAAATTATGTACGTGTAATGGTGGCTTTCCTTCACAGATGTACTATTTACTGGACGCTTTTAAAATATTAATATTTGCAGTTAGAAAGCAAAATAGTTTTTTTGTCAAGTGTGAGTTCTGCAGAGAACAAGACTATCTGATTAATTCTACTAGATTCCAGTCATAAGTGCTGGTGAGAGCCCAGTTGGCTTTGATTTTGGCTTGGGGTAAAATTAATACAAAGTTTGTTTTACAAAAGCAACTAAAATCCCATCAGACCACAGATTGTTTGGAGCCTGGGCACAAATCCTAAAGCTTGGATCGGGTGTGTCTGAAATATTTTTGGGTTTGGCCCATTTCTAGTTATGGAGGAGAAAATTAAAAAAGGTTAATTATATTGGTGTCATTCCTGGTATTTTTCAACATGTAAAAAATGGGAAACTACTTGGCCTTTTCTGAAACAAGAAAGAAAGGAAAAAGGCCCACCCTTGCTTTGGGGATGATGAAGTGTAATACATGGAAGGGAAACACACTGTTTGATTTGTGGCTATTTTCCTGCAGAAGAGGCATTAGGAATATCAGTTATAGCCAAATTTTTATCAGTATTCTGATACTCAACAAGAGACCTCTCACGCATGATCTGCAGAAGTACTGAAAATCCAGTTTCTACTTGGGTTACTAATAGGTACTCAATAGTACAGAGTTTAATAAATGCCCCTAACAGAAATACTGGCTTGGACTATGAAAGAAGGAGGGAACCTGCTTACGGAGATGCAGAGGAATAGGAGTGATGGGAGAAATTCAGAGAAATTCAGAAAAATACAGGACTTGCTATATCAGGGACAAAAATAAGGGGAAGTGAATCAGGAGCTACTCATTACTGCAGCTGGGATGAGAGAGGAATGAGGGGGAATGGAGAGCTTTGGCAGGAGGAAACAAACAGTGAATTCCACAGAGCTGGGGGAAACTTGCAGAGGAAAAAGGGCTGTGTGCATTTCACTGGGCCCATGGGGACTTTTACTGAATGCACTGGTGACTGCAGGAGGTTTCAGTGTGGTGCAGCCATCTTGCCAGCTCTCAGGCTCCGAGTTTAAGGTCGCTGGCGTCCCCGCCTGGACATCCCCTGCCACTTAGGTGTGTGCCTTAGGCTCGTGCAATATTCTGCAGCAGCCTCACTCCCGCACCACAGCCTCATGGATCAGAAGCCCTGGCTGAGCTTTTCCGTAGCCTGGAAAGGCGTGAGAGTGAGGCAGCTGAGGGGGAGCCAGCAAGTCTCTGAGTTCGGAGGAGCCCCACTAATTGGCAGACTCCTTCCTCCCTCTGGTGTCTTCTCCGACTGATCGACTGCACAACCCTTCATCTGACTTCGAAGGAGAACCCCTTGGTTCTCCCCTTGACTTGGTGCATGGGATGCAGTGCTGTAAGAGGTAAAAAGCTTGAAAAACCTCGGTGTAGACATCTTATTCAGAATGGTTTATAACAAATGGGTGTGCAAAAAGAACAGCAGTTTGCAAGAGCCGCGGTACCCACCTCTTCCTATTACTTCGCTGAAGTGCACAATCAGGCTGTCAGCACCAATAACTACATGCTGCACTTCTTTGACCAGGTCGGGGTTTAAGGCGCTGATGTCAATGTGGACATTAGTTTGGAGAAGTGGACTGGCTAAATCCGAGTCCCCGCTGGACAGAATCGGGGAGAGGTCAGAGTGAGGATACTGGGCAGGTCTGCACGATCCGTTCTGAGACATGCCTGGAAACTGATCTGCAAGATAAACAGAAACTGTTATAATCCTTTCAGACTTCTCCTTGGAAACTGAAGAGCTTTATTTCACTGGTGAGCAAGGCTTTGAGTTTATCAGTTTGGAAGTGGCTTGGCTTTGCAGAAGTTTTGGTCACAAAGGGAAAATGAAAATATGCATTGCTAATCTGCCAAAATCCAGGAAAATCGTGTCACTAGAAACTTATGCTTGTCTCAGCTCTACTTCTATGAAAGTAAATGGCAAAACTTCCACTTTTCTGAGGGAATGCAATGAAGCCTTGTCACTTCTTGCCAAGTGTAGGTTACAGCATTTCTAGTAATTGGAAGTAACAAGAGTAAAATGGAAAAATGACAATGATACGGGAGAAGGAAGTAGTGAACAATTAAAAACATGAAACCTTTTATTATTGTCATGTTCTAATTTGGTAGGGAACTTTACATTTCATGAAGGTTTCCAAACTGCTGGTGACTAGCTATATTTATCCAATGGTAAATATTCAACCAGGGAAATGCCTAGAGGTGATTCATATCCTGTAACTGCCGAAGATAATACAGTTGGTGCTACTCATGAAAATAACATGAGCCAACTGATTTAAAATAGCAGAAATTAAAATGCTTCAGTCAAGCAAGGAGTATTTAATTGAGAAAATTATTTTTGTCAACAGTATCTTGTTCAGGTATTTTAAATTGCTTTTGTTTAACAGGTTTTTTCTAGCATTGTGTGTAACAGAATCAAGGAACTAAGTTTAATTTACACCAATTTCAGTTTAGAATGATTCTAGTGGAGTGAATGAGCAGAATTTAGCCCAGGGTCAAAAAGAAAAAAGGGAATAAGTTTAACAACAGAAATTATAGCTATTTTGTCACAGAGACTAAAAGGTGTTGTACAGACATGCCTATGTATTTATGTATAAAACCTGGGAAGTTTTCATATATGGCTGTTATCACTCTAGGTGCTGAGACAAACTCAGTGCTGCTCTATCTAGAAGCAAAAATACAAACTCTTATATTAACAAAGCCATGTTTATGTCACCAAGGGCAAATACCTACTTAATAATCACAGTAAAATACTCTAGCCATGGCTGCAAAATAATTTTTACAGCTGCTACGTGTAAATCTGCGTGTTTTCCAATGTTCCTGTAATTTTATTCTTTGACAGCAATTGACATGAACATTCCTACAGGAACATTACGTGAACGCATCTCCTTCTTGGCTGCGCTCTCTGCTGTGCTTTGCCAGTGCACGGTGGCCCCAGGACCACTGCAGATTTACCTTCCACCAAGGAACTTTGCATAGTTTTGTCTCGTGTACCACTTTCCCTTCTAACCAGTGGCACAGGCTTTCCTTTTCCTTTGGGAATCTTTCAATTAAGAAATTTCCTGTGCGAGCTGGCGGCAGCAATTAAAGAATCATAAAGGAAGCTGGGAATGGGCCTGGCTCTCAAACAGCTCCATGATTGGGGATTACAAAAGTGGAATAAGGATTTGGAGTGATTTCTATTGAGTTGCATACGGCAGCACCTGAAATAGTACAAGACTATGCCTATACCAAGACTAAAAAACATCTGTGATATCTCAAATATTATAATATGATAACTCCTAAAAGTTAAAGATTTTAATGGTAATCACAGAACATGGTCTCCACATGTCTTAAAGGACGTGTTCAGCCTAAAGTGGTATGACAAGTGCAGCAGAGTGCTCTTCTGGAGAATACCCACTCTAAAATGGTGTTACAAAGCACAAAAATGTATTCAGCTCAGCATTATTCTTCTTTCATGCCCACAGGCCTGAAAATGAACAGCATGTTTTCCGAGACTGGCATCTCAGAGCACATGGACCTCCACTCAGATTGTCACAGTTTTCACATCCCTTTAGCTTAATTTTTAAAATCAACATTTCTGTGTCATACAATGTGCCATTTTATAGGAGGGGCATGAACAGACAAAAAAATACCGGTTTACAAAATCCCATGTCCCATGTTGGGCTGACAGAACTGCTTTGTAATGACTGTATGAAGTCACTGAGACACACTAAACCTATAGCCACTCGATGCTATCCTTAAAATCACTTTTTTTAGACTGGATTTGCTCATGGTGTGATGGACCTCATGATAACACAAAATCATTATATCCACTAGCTCTTAATAAATTGTGGAGCATACTTACAGAGAGTTTTTACTTATAGTATTTTATATATTCCTCCAACCCGAGTAAAAGTAAAAATCCTTTGCACCTTAATCTTGGGAAGCACCTGAGAAGCTCAGTTCAAATAGCAAGCCTGTGAACAAATCAAAGTCCCAAACAATGCAGACACAGACAAACCAGATGAGAAACTGAAATTAAGATATTGATCAAAATAGCTATCATCTGAAGACATATGAAAAACAAGATGTATAAAATATAATCTGTACAGATTCATAATAGAGGTGTACCTTCTAGAAAAGTTGACCTGTAGTCTACAGATTCACTTGAAACCATTTCTGTCGTTGGACTTACACTCCTCGCGCTGACCAGCCTGTCCAGGTGAGGAGTGTGCACTCTGCCATCGTAGCGCACTAGGTCGCTTCCCAGATCTGAAGATGGAGGAGAAAGAAATATTAGAAAACCCCCATGTTTACTGTGTGTCAACATTCATTTAGGTATTTATTTAAATTTAGATGTTCTGCTCTGCTGGGAAGAAGGTTGGGTTGTTGCTGAGGCAGACACGTGCAGGACCTGAACTTTGTACAGCACAAGACTTGCTGTAACTTGTGTTAAAGCCCCACTCTTGGCCAAACTGGAAGATCCAAGAGATCTGGGGCCAGCTTCATGATCTGATTGTGATACTGCGTCAGAACAAGACCTGGTTATATACTAGCTCCCCTCCTCCTCCCCCCTTGCGTAGTGCGGCAGTTCCCACTGGAAGGAAACCCAGACACAGGGGCCAGAGAGGAGGCACACTCTGACCAAGTTCCTGATTTGGGTGAACAGGGGACTTGGACGCTGCACCCCTCTGTCTTGCACAACTTAGGCACAGCCTGGAGGACTACAAGGCAACTGGATGACGCTGAAGTACTCATGATTCCGCACATGTCATTTACTCGTCCCTTCTTCCAAGGCTGACTGGGGAAAAGAAGTTACTAAGTTTTCCTAATAGCTCAGAGTTCCTCCGAAATCCTTCTCCCTTAGGCATAGTGTGGCCCTTCACCCACCTGAGGCAAAAGCCAAGGGCTGAAATACAACTAAACATTGGACTTGATTGTGAAACCTCTGCTGACAGGTTACAACAGGACATTGCATGGCAGTTAAGCAAAGCATGAATTGATGTCAGTTTTTAAAACAGAAGATATAATAACAGAATTATTTGATGGAAATGACTATAATGTACCTTTAATTTGTTTCTTCTTCCTTCTCCAGAGGAAAAACACCAAAAAGATAAAAATTAAAACTGATGGTGAAACAACTCCAGCAATTAGTCCCGTGAAATTCTGATCTTGCCGGATCAGCACTTTTCCAATAACTGTTGACAAAACTTCTTGCTTCCACTAAAAAAAACAAAGAAAAAAAATAGTGCAATGATTTCAAAAGACAAGTAAGAAGTAGATTATTAGTACTAAAGTATAAGCTGATATGTCCCATATGTATTAAATCTTGATTTTGTCATGCTGTACTGCGATAAGACACTGGGAGTGGAGAAATTATTATACTGGTGTACGCGAAAGCAGATCTACATTTCTATGATTCATTACGTGCCTTCAAGAGCTCCGCTAGTGAGACAGCTATGGATGTGCTACACCAGACACATGGCGCATACTCACACACGCGCTCTAGGTAATAGGGTCTCACTGCTACCAGATGTTAATTCAAAATGCTAAACTCATACTTTTACTCAAATGGGGCAGAGAAATGTATGGGCCTATGGATATATGGGCTGAGATGTAGGTTAAAAAAAAATTAGCCCAAATGTCTTTAACGTGTGTCCTTCTGGCATAAATACGCTGTAACATCAAACTCTCTCTCTGTTGACAGTGTGCCTGCATTTTAGTTCCCAAGGTCACATAAGCCTGTCCCTTGCCAGCTTCTAGCTTGTCGACAGTTTAAAGAAACAGAACAAAACAAAAAAACAACCCCCAAAATCAACAACCAACCAAACACCAAGCAGCTAACAGGGCAAAACTGTTTTAGGTCACACAGCACTAGCTCAGTCAGTTGGAAAGCATTTGGCCATCTTTTCTCTTCCTCCTGTGGAATTCATTCCTCTGGGTACTGTAATGATGGATTTGCCCGTCAAAAGAGCAAATTTTCTTCTTCGCTGGGCAGACTGCAATTTCTGAGGCTCCTTGTCAGTAAACAAGCAGAAACCTTATTTAACCCCTTTATGTTGTGTTCCTTTTCTACGTAGGAAATACATGTCATGCATATCTGTTTCTTAGAGGTTAAGGAAATATCACACAGTAGAGCAGATTGAATGTAGCGCCAGTCCCAGTTGCATGTGTAAAAATACAAACAGGTACAAAATGCAACATACACACAAGTATTATATGAAACTGGGCATTTACAGGTCGGGGAAACAGATTTGCCAAAGGGAGAGCTGCAACTAATTTTACAGTTTGCCTGATACATTCAAGAAATTTAATTTGTACTTTTCAAAGTCAATTAATACTAAAATAAATTAGTATTTACTGTATTAAAGCAAATTAGTTATTACTATTTACTTAGATTGCAGTGGCACATAGGAATACCAGTCCCAGCCCAGGATCCTATTGAGATGAATGCCATAAAGACAGAAAAAATAGATGGTCCCTGCTCCAAAGAGCTTGCATAGACTTCGATCCTAGTAACACTTACATGACTGGCAAAGTTTCCACTGTTTTCAGTCAATCAGTCCACAATCATCAAATTTCATAGTTTAAAGGTAATTCCCTTCCACTGTGATTTTCCTTTTTTTATATTTAAAAAAATTACAAAGATACTGAAAGATTTGTGTCTTATTCTATGAATCAGTAGGTCATAGAATCATAGAACTGTTAGGGTTGGAAAAGACCCTTAAGATCATCGAGTTCAACCGTTACCTAGCACTACCAAGTCCATCATTAAACCATGTCCTCGAGCACCACATCTACCCGTCTTGTAAATACCTCCAGGGATGGAGACTCAACCACTTCCCTGGGCAGCCTGTTCCAATGCTTGACCACCCTTTTGGTGGAGAAGTTTTTCCTAATATCCAACCTAAACTTCCCCTGGCGCAGCTTGAGGCCATTTCCTCTCATCCTAGGTCAAAACTGTCTGCATTTTAAATTTGCAGTAGCACTCTGAATGACTCTAGTGAGACCACCTTTAGAACAATAATTTTAGAACTCAAACATTTGTCCTAAGTGTCTGCATCTTACGAAAAGAATTGAAAGGAAATTATAAAAAGCAGACAAAAAATTCTTTCAGAAACGATCCGATCCTATTGACTGCAGCAGAATTTTTTGCTGAAAAAAGGACTTGTGAGCTCCAAAGTAAACCTACTCCATTATAGCTTCCCATTCTTCCCCATATGTTTCCTCTTGTGTTTGGATTAATAACTATAGTTTTATTTCTGTGCTTAGTTTACATCCTGCTTTGTGCCTAAGGCTCCAGAAAGTCTCTGTACAAACAGGTAATAACAACAATGATGATAATATTTCTTTTAAAATAGTCAATATGATCTGAATTTCCATCCCAAACAAACAGGGATGGAGATATCTCTGTAAACACAGGCTTAGGCTTAAATTTAAAGTTTGTAGGTTCAACAGTGACATTGGGAATGATAATAAAAATGGCATTAATATCTCATGTGTGGTGTGGCTGCCTCACCTCTATATTTAGCTCGCTGTTGGATTTCAGGAGATCACTGGGAACCGTACACAGAATTGATTCCGACTGCAGAAGGAGGTTTTCGCAGCTTTTATTTCCAACTTTTAGCACCTCTCCTTTAACAGCTTCTGAATCAATATAATTTCCCTTGGAAAAAAAAGAAAATCAATATCATATTACATAACCATCTCATAAAAGTTAAGGAGAAGTCCTTTTATTACCTTGGAATATGTTTTTAATGGAAAAACAATTGTCAAATAAAAGACTAATGTAAATTTACATTTCCCTGTCAATATGCATTTATCTTTTTTTTTCATGTAAATGGGAGTTGGACAGACAGGCCAGAGGGGGATGATAAAGTTTACAGATAAAATCTGCTGTCACTAATACTCACACAGTCCATACAGACTTCTAAAAATGTAAATGTCCGAGGGATAAATTCTGTTGGTCCTGTTCAGATTTTTGCATAATTTGCACAAGAAAGGAAGCATTATGTGACCCTGTTGTTTATACAAAACTGGCATTATATTATCCACAAACTAAAGGCATCTCAAACATTTTGTTTTGCAAGTGGTTATAGTAGCAGGAGTGAAGCTTTCAAAAAGAACTAATTAATTATAATCATAAAAATGCATAAATCTGTTAAAATCACGTTCCACAGACCCAAAGAGGAACAAACCCTGGTAAAGATGACAGCATGAAAAGTGCACTCCCTACTCAGAAAACCTGCTTTCACATCCCAGACTTGGATGAAATATTATTCCTTCTGGTATCATGACAGTAGTGTCCAGAGGCCAAGTTCAGGCAGGATCTTTTGTGCTCAGGAGGGCATCAGTATTTAAGAAGCTGCCGTACCCCGTGTACAGCCCAGCTTAAGATAAGATGAAAGAACAGGCATATTAAGTGGGAGTAAAAGAGGCGAAGGGAGGATGGGGAGTAACACTAATACAGGCTGTTTATGTGGGCTGGATCTGGGAGTTTCTCACGTGAAGGGAGGAAGGCGTCGTGGCTGACACTGCTACGAGGCCTGATACACTGGAAAGAAAACAAGAATCCCATTCTGAGGGGCAAAAAAATCTTACATCGGAATATGTTTTGGGTCTGCTGCAGAATCGGACTAAGCCCTGGGAAAATGTTAATAAAAATACAGGAGAGCCAGTTTAACGTCCTCATTTGACTGGCAAAGCCACACCTCAGGTGAGTGCTTTTTAATTGCTGGCCAAAAAAGGCAATTTTGCAGTCTATCTTTTGTCTACTTGGAGCCATTCTGTTTGGTGTTAATTAAGTAAATATTCAGTGTTTATTGCTTATTACTATGGAGGCTTGCTGCAGATTGTGAGCCATTCATGTTCAAATCTGTCCTTTGAATGATGTACCTCAAAAGACTTGAATGTGGGTCGTCTGTCTCCAGGATAAATGTACTATCCTGGAGAGTGTGGGTGAGTGGCCTCTCTTTTTCTTCTACACCAAATCTTAGAATTTTTTGTCCACCAAAACTGATACTTACCCAAAGGAAAAAAAAATCATAATGACGTATCCTAAGGTGGTTTTTAGCCAGTTATAATGAAGATAGTAGTTTTTACTTATAACCATTACCATTATATTACCTTTAGTATATTATAGTTTCAAATATATTCAGTATAATATCTCAATATATTAAGAGTTTCAAAACCCTTTCAGCAGTGGTTTGGCTCTTCTAAGGACCACAGAATTTGCCTATGATTTTAAGAAAAGGAGGAAACTGACCCCTCGGAGAACTGGGAAACAATATTTTCTATTTTAAAATGCGTATTACCCCCTTCTTACTGAGCAATGCCCTTGCATGCAAGCTGGACAAGCTAGTTACTGGACTGAGTAGCTGTTGCAAGCCAATCTGATAGACCAACTACCTCACAACTTTAGAGAGATGGGAATAATTTGGGTGAAGGTCTAGAAGCAGTAGAAGGACCACAAACCAAGGAGTGGAAATTTTGAGATTGGTGTCAGAAGAATTTTTGAGGTTCCTAAGCAGAGCGAGTTGACTTTGGAAGAATGAAGAGTTACTGCAGCTGCAGAGCTTCCACTTCAGCTTGTTCAGAAATACCAGGGTTTCCATATTGCACTCTCTTGGACTAGACATTGAGAGAAACATAATTTTCTATGCGATGTGGAAGAAGATTGAAAATAGAGTGACCTGTATAAATACAGGGAGAGTTCCTTGAGATTGTCTCATAAAGAATGTGTTGTACTGCCTTAAGAACAGACAATTTAGTAAGTCTTGTTCTACTCTTAGTTTTAGGGCAGATGTGCCAGAGGACAGCCAAAATCTCGGATGCGATGTGTAACATGAAATGACAATTGTGCTACTTACTTCTGTAGTGGAAGATGTATATTTATAAATACAACTTAGTCATCCAGCAGCCCCTTCCTAGGCTGCCTCTGGAAACGTGCACCAGCTTGGTGCACAAGCACAGCCCCAGATCAGGCCAGGCCTCTGGGCAGACTGAGGTAAGAAGCTGTTTCTTTCCTTATTTATTTGTGTTTTTTTTTTTTTTTTTTTTTTTTTCCCCCCCACAGCCAGGACACACTGGGCTGTCAGCAGGCCAGCTTGCAGGTCTGGGTCAGTGGCTCCTGTGGGAGGCAGCAAGTAGACTCTGTCCTCTTGAGCAGACTCAGGTCTTCGGTCATCCCCAACAGTGAAACACCAGAATTTCTCCTGCCCCGAGAGCTTCCTGTGTTGGCAGGAGACGGGAGCACTCCTGAAGTGGGGTCTTCATGGTGTCGAAGGAGAGAAGTGCCTCAAGCCATTCTGCCATGACCCCTCCGACTGGGGCATGGTGGGCACTGAGAAACTTCAAAGAGCCACATACTTGGCAGAGGAAGACAGTGATGATGTGGGACCTCGAGCGGCTCGGTAGTGTGGAAGACAAAAGGGCTGGCACTGAAGACAAGAAGGGCTGGCATTCGTGGCACACAGTGCCTGGACTGTGTTTTAGATAGAAGACTTGATGTTTTCTTGTGTGTAACATTTTCTTACAAAAACATCTTATGGTCATCAGGGCAAACCAAACAGAACCTTTCAATTGGTACCCACTGTCATTTGATGAAAGCCAAATATGTCACACTAGATTAGTTTGATTGAAAAACTTGTGATAAAAGCTCCCTCCGCCCCTCTGAAACTAATTAAGAAAAAGATAAAAGAACTTTGGTCTGGTAGAACAGACTGTGCACTGAAGCAAGCTGCCATTTAATTTCATGCTGAGCTTGCTTAATTACTGCACAAAATATGACCATGAGGCATGTAAACTTGTGTGTGTGTATTTTTGAATGCGGGTACGGGGTGAGGGAAAAAGTGTTGCCAATATGGCTTGTAATGATCTTTTGGCTCCTGACTATAATTTCTGAAAGTCGCCTCAGTGTTTTGATAGAAGCATCCCACTATAACTAATTCTATTTAGAGGAAGATGTTACATTGGTGCTTGTTCATGCTTTGTTCTAGGAGACCAGCTTTCACTAATGTTATTCTCCAGTTGGTTGCCAGGAAATAACCAGAGCGTTAGGCTTAGGTAGACATCTGCCTTGGGTGCCATGACTACAGGTGACATCAATACTACAAAATTGTGACTTTGGTCAGTTGTCAGTGGGACAGTCATCAGCCAGCCTTTCTCATCTGAATGGCTTCTTCCCAGCGATAAACAGCACTAGGGACTTCTCCTTCAGGGAGAATAAAAGGTTCAAGAGTAAAATAAAGAAGAGAGTTAAAAAAACAACTAATTTTTAACCCTCAGTCTCTGGGAAGATTATAGAGCAAGTCCTCATGGAAGCATTTCCAGGCAGAGGAAGGACAAGAACGTGATCGGGAACAGCCAGCACAGGTTTCCCAAGGGTGGATTTTGCCTGAGTAGCCTGATTGCCTTCTCTGCAGAGATAGCTGGCTCTGTAGATGAAGGGAGAGCACTGGACAATGTTTACCTTGATTTTAGCAAGGTTTGCAACACAATCTCTCCTAGCAATGAAAACAAATTGGGACGATATGGACTGGACAGATGGACTATAAGGTGGGCGAAAAACTGATTGGCCATCAGCTCAAATCTTAGAAGTCTAACAAGTGGCATTCATCAATGGCTAACACTGGGACCAATACTGCTTAAAATCTTTTATTGACAACCTGGACAAAGGGACAAGATGCACTGTCCTTGCATTTTCAGTTGACATCAAATTTAGGAAAATAGCTGATATACTGGACCACAAGGTGAAATGAGACAGCAGCATGCCATTGTAGTGATGAAGGCTCAGCAGACTGAAGGTGATTGTTCTCCCCTGCTCAGCACTTGTGAGGCCACACCTGGAGAACTGTGTCAAGTTTTGAACCCCACAGAACAAGAGAGATACTGACAAACTGGATGAAGTACAGCAAAGGGCCACTGAGCTAGGAAGGGAGCTGAAGCACAGGATGCACAATGCAGGGCTAGTGGAGGTGGGCTTTTTAAAGCTGTAAAATCTCCATTCTTGGAGATTTTCAAAACCCATCCAGACAAGACCATAGGCAACCTGACCTAATTTTAAACTTAGCCCTGTTTTGAGCAAGGGGGTTAGACTACAAAGACCTCCAGAGGTTCCAATCTAAGTTATTCTATGATTCTTCTCAACTTAGCCTTCTTTCCAATTGGTTGATATGCATGACCTGGAAAATACTGGAGAACACTGCTGTCACTGCACAGAGGCACTGAGCCATGCAGCAGATATATATTCCCAGCTCTCCATTGACCCGCACGCCAAAACTCTTTCTAGCATTTCTCCATAACTGAACAGGAGAATTGCTTTGCATTGAGGAAGGGGTGAGGTGTACGGCCACAAGTTCCACATAGAAACACTAAACAAAAAAATAAAAATCAGACCGATTATTCTTTGGAATTTTCCCAAAACACTTTGTGGAGACAGTTCAATATTCTGAGTTTGACTGGAACCCAGCATGGCTGACAGAGGCTCTGAGGTAACTCCCTCTGCTCTCCTGCAGCTCAGGAGCTGGCCCACTGGACCATCTTGGAGTCAAAGACCTCAGGGCTTCCAGGTTTCATGGCTGTCATAGGGGAAAAGAGTTTTGGCTTACAGAGGTATGGAGCAGCTAGACAAAGAGATGATGCCAGCATTAAGGATGATTCTCTTCTGTAAAGCATTTTTTATAGATTATATTCTACATAAATTATAGATATTCTATATAAATATATATAAATTACATGCGCATAATAATAAATGTTCATAAACATTCATTGTAAATTAGAAATACTGGTATTTATACTGTTACTATTTGACACTCTAACTCAGAAAAGCACTAGTTTTCAAGAAACCAGGCTCTCTCAAAATGGATTTAACTTTCTCTGCAGCGCTCTAGTAGAGAGCAGCCTGTGCCTGCGAGGGCCCTGAATTCCTAAGAGATGTTTCTCAGCACTGTGTAGGCTATTCTCAGAGCTCTTTTAACAGGCACTCAGCATCAACTTTGCATTTTTCATGGATCCATAAATATTTAGGCTACAGCAGTGACTGATCCTCATGGGTGACTTTGTGCACAGGCCAGAGTTTTCCTCAGCTCCAGAGAGCCAAAGCCGCTAGGCCACTTTCTAACAGCAAGTCCATGTCTTTTGTGAGGAAGGACACAAACCCACATGACAGTAAGAGCCAGGACCCGCGCGCAGACCACACACTTCAGGTTCTAGGCTGCTGGCCATGTTTAATCCTGAACTGGTGACGCAGCTCATTGCAACTGGAAGCTGACACAGCGTGGTCCTCCCACGAGGATGAGCAAAGCCCCTCTCCCACCCCACCTGATGCCAACAACCACCTTGGTATATCTTTGTTTTCAGCTCTGCATCTTTTAAGTTGTGACAGCTGGGGGCCCGGGTGAAGGCAGTACTGAACACACTGCTCTCTCTGCCCTTGCTACCTTGGGGCTTCCTTTATTTCATCAAAATGTCTGTTCCACGCTATGCTGCTGATGCACGCTTGCGAATAATTGAAAAACTTATTTCAACATTTCTTACCTTAATTTCCAGAACGTTTTGGTTGCCTCTTGAGATCAACACTGGCTTTTCAAAATGCTTAAATACAGGATTATTTACGTAATCAAAATCAAAGTACAAAGAGCTGACACCATCAAAAATAAAGAACACTTTGGTTACAAAGGGTGGTTGAAGATTGAAGGCTTTCAGTGAAGGAGTTGTACAGCAGATTATCTCTGAGCTAGAGCGGTGGCTACACGCCTGTAAGAAAGAAAGAAAGAGGTTATTGGAGTAAGTACGTGCATAGGAAGTCACCGATGAATGTAACTGTTCTTTAACAATACACATATATTGAAAAAATAAACACCAGAGGTCTTGTTCTTCTTTAACCAAAGCAAAATCCTGATCAGTGCTACACAACGTTTATTTAGAGCTGGGAGAAAAGTATAAAAACTTCATGTCAATGGTGTTTGCACTCTTGTTGAGGAAATGTTCAAGTAAACAAGCTTCCTGGCCTGATTGTTCACAGCACTTTTAAAGTAAATATTTTGCAGATAATTAATGGAAAATGATTTCCAAAGCCAAGGAACATCAGGAGGCTATCCTCATGTACTGAGCTGTACTGGGACACAAAGCAGCCACAATTCAGTTTATCCAACCTATGCCAGACCGACTGCCACATGGATTTCTCTTCCTTTTACGCTACCAAAGCAATAGCAAGGCACCAGAGGATAAGGTAAAAATAGGGCCAATGAATCTGACTGAAATAGTGGAAAACAAAAGTAAAGCACCACTTACCCACAGCATAGCTAAGCCGCTATGTTTCCAGAAGGGCACTACAGATGCTCTGAGAAAGCACTTTAAAGCCAAAGCCCTGTGGGATTCCGGGCCACAAAAGCTCAGCAAAGTGTATTGTCTTTCTAAAAATGTATGTGTAAGGCCCCAGACATGCGGCATTCGGTGCTTAGGTACACAGGTGCCATGCAAGTCCCTCCTGGGAGTGTTGACCGTGGGACGTGCTTCACGCTGTGTCTCCTTGGACCGGCGGGGATGAGATGTTTGCCCCTCACTGCAATGCAGGAGCTGCCTGACACCAGGCATGAAGCCACGCTTGCCCCTCACTCTGCCATAATTCCTCGTGAGGGCCTGCTCTGGAGGTGCTTCCCAGGGGAAAGCTGCTGGTCTTCTACACTCCAGAAGACCTGCCAGAGCATGCTTTGTGCTATAGGGGTGCGATCCAGTGTGAAATGTCTGTCCAGGGTGCTTCCCTCTATCCCATACCGCCTTGACACAGGACTCGTGAGACAGATAAGATGGACCCAGGCCGTTCCTGAAAGGAACGCTGGGTTGCAAGCAAGGACGGGATTTGCAGGCAGCCTGATCTGAAGCTGAGTTTAGGCAGTTTGCCGGGATAATATAAATCCTTGCAGATGGGATTCATCCAGCCTGCATCCAGACACCTGCGTTGGAGTTAGTTGTCTAAACTGCCTTTACAGTCAACAGAGGGAAACAGGCTTACCTAGAGTGGGATTCATCTGATCCATTTTAGACAACAGCTTTAATTAGATTAACGGTGCTCTAAAAGGGTCAACTTCTCTCTCTTGACTCTGAAGGTTTCTACATGACTAATTTGATTATAATGTCAACAGCACATCTACAAGCATTGATAGGAGGCATGGTGAGTGCTGGGCAGCATCACGCAAACCGCAGAGTGGCTTATTTGTGACTGTATCGTGTACTCCCTTCACTGTGCCTCCCTTTCATGCTGCCTACCGTGGATATGGCTGAAGGACTTCTGGCACAGAGTTGCTTCAGCTCCACAGAAGTATTTCTCTTCCAACTCTATAAACCTTCTGTAAGTAGTTCCCTGTATGCTGTGCCCTGACAGCAGAGATTACACTTTTTTTTTTTTTTTTTAATAAATAGAGTAGCTGACATGTGGACTGGTAAGAATGGGGCTTAGCTCCTAGTCATCATAAATCTTACATTTGTTCTGCAAGAATTTTCCCTGGAAAACCAACAGTGCTGTTGAACACCTTTGCACATCTAGAGAAGGCCAAAAAATATGTATTTTTTTGTTTTGTTTTTCAAATTAAATTGGTTCTCATTATAAAATGCTGCCTGAAGGAGCTGTGAAATTAGTTTACATTTGTCTCTAATACGCTAAATTAATGCAATGTAATTTTGCTGTTTCAAATCAGTGACATAACCATTCAAGCTATATCAGTTATATACTCACATTAGCTTGAAAAGTGGGATTAAATTAGCTATCTGCAAATCAGCACTTTTTCTTATCACCACAGCAATTCATGTTTCTGTGCATAATACTGTGAAATCTTGAATCTGCCAAGGGAAACATTTTCAAGGCTCTGAAACCGAGCACTAGAGTTTTAGAGCTCTACTACAAGGGCTACACGTCTGTGAGCCGAGTTCGGCACTCAGTTAAATAACTTGGTGCAGCTCTCAGTGATGCTAATGGGACTTGCACCCGTGTAACGAGCAGTCCATTTACATTCCCAGCACAAATTCAGAAATATTTGTGCATCCCCCATGACAACAAGGTAATCTGTGGGACACAAGACAGGCAGAATTTCACTCCATTTGCTTACGGTATTAGACTGTTCTTCCTCTTTTGAATACCTTCTTATACATCATTTACCATATCTCAGGCTTTGTTATATCACATGGACCTAGAAATTCATTTGAATCAGTATGGTAATAATAAGATGCATCATTAGTATAATGTATGATCAAGCCATACTTTTCCATGACATATGAATATTCGTAAAGATATCTATCATATTCTGTCGATTCTAAAAAGGGATTATTAAAATATATATAATTATAAACCCTAGTATGTCCCAGGTAATCATTATATTTATTTGATTAATGTAAATTCATTAGACTTTTTATCTACTGTAGAGTAGTGATGTCCCTTAAATGAATAGCAGTGGTATTCATAACTTTGTTTGTGGCTATCTATTAGAATCAGGTACTTTACTTTATCAGGCTGGTCTCTGAAGAAGAAGCTTTCAGAAAATGATAAAAATCTAATAATACTCTTTGGAGGGGATGCAATGTGACTGATTGGTAAGGTCAAGAAAAATCTTATTTGCGATGCCCTTATTGGTACATGATTTGACATGACATTTTTACCTTGAAATTGGTTTTAGCAATTGAAGAATATGACGGTTTAGTTTTCAAGAAATATTGGATTGAGGATCTATAAGAAAAAATCTCTAATTCAATCTATTGCCTTCTCAATTAAGATACTGCCTATCACCCAGCACCTTTAACTTTTATTTCATTAAGCTTTAAAGTACATTCACTTTAAAAGCTAAGCCTACATTCTTTTTGCGACTATAATCCACATCTGAAGACAATAAGGAAGAAAAGATGTAAAAACTATGGAGCATTTCACAAGCATAAGTAAATACTATACCCCGAAGGGAATAATAATCCATTGCACAATGCATATGACTCATCACTTAAAGGTATGTATTCTTGTTTCATTTGTAAAATATGACCCTTGAGGCAATTAATTCAAACCTGACCTACAGAATCTGAACTTCGGTGCCCAATTCAATTTTTTTTCATCTGATAGAACAACAGGAAAAGTATGAGGGAGGATCTCTGAGCTCCAGAGGTCTCCCAGCAGCTGACCCAGATAAGAGAGGGGCAGTTGGATGTGTATTACAGGATCTGTAGCAGTCAGAAGGGAGAAAAGAGCCAATTTGTCCTTTCATAAAAAGTAAACTTTTGGAGTTCCAGTGAGGAATGAAAAATGAATGAGGTTAAAGACGGATCGGGAGACTCTCCAACCGTCTTTGCCAAAGGATGATTTCTCAATAGAAAGAGACGAGAATTCAGGTCCGACTTGAGGAAAGCCTATTCAGAACACTTTCCTGTGCAGGTGAGAAACTGAGCAGTGACACTCAAGCAGGGTAGCTGGAAGATTTTTCAGAGAACTCACTGGCTTTTGCTGCCATTTCAGGTAGTGCAATGAATGGCCCTAATGGATAGGTAGCATTTTTATTCTAGTTGTCTTCCCGGATGAAGGCATGGGAGGCGATAGACTTCCAGTCTATCAGATCATTGGACCAGAAGGTAGAGTAAAACCTCTCTTGCTCCTGGGTCTGAGAGCCAGCCCTTCGCACAACATGACCAATACTGACTGGGAGTCTAAATTCCTCCCTGGGCTTGGGATGGTCAATCTACCTGCTAGCACCACATCCCTGGCACCCTGGTGATTTCACAGCGTGAGCCTTTCCCTGACATCCCCTGCTGCACTCTTTCTTTGCCAGGAGACGTGAGTGAGATACAGATCGGCACAGAAAGAAAGGTCATGAGGGAAACTTTGCTGGGCTTCTGTGGTAGCTTTATGCCACAGAGTCAACACAGAGAGAGGCTCCAACTCTGAGTGTCTTCGGATAGGTAGTCAGGAATATCTTCAATAATCACATGCTCACCAGCCAGAGTTTCCAGGGAATTTCTTTTATCATTATTTAATAAATCTAAGTTAGACACTCGCAGGTGAATTCTAGGAATTTGGATGAGTATTATGAGTATGGATTGTTCATGGACTTGTAAACACTGAAGGAATTTTAGGGTATTTTAAAATTTTCCTGTAATACAGCAAGAAATGGCATCTAGCAGGGAGCAATTAGGAAATGCTAAAGATCTACTTACTGAAGAGATAATTAAAAGTCTGTGGAAAGAGATGATCTTGCATAGCTACAGGGTCACTTGTTGAAGGTCATGCATTAAAAGGTGCTTCTCCTTAATTTTGCAAACTTGCGTATCTTTGGACATTCATGGTTAGAAGAGATTAAGCAGTGGGAATAGGTATCCAAATTAGTTAATGAATGGAATATTAAAAATGCTACAGCAAAGGATCCCCGAATGACCACTTGTTGTTCACTATTGCAGAATCAATGGAAAGTACAGGTTTTCAAAGAGAAAATATTGGCCTCAAGTGCTTCAGAAGCAGAAGAATCATCTAGCACGACTTATAGCAGAGGTTAGAAGACACTTATTTTGTAAACAGGCTCCTGATCAAGCACCATTCCAAACTGTCCAAAGCTTTTTTACAGGTACAAGGCAAAGTGAATGAATGAGCTGCTTCCCTCCTCGTGCACCTCACACAGGAACTGCGTGTGAGCAGAAGTGAGAGGATTTGTGTATCCTTATGCACTATCTAGAGCTGTCAGGAATTTATGCAGCACTGCCTGAATTCGTATTTTTTGTTCCTAGTCAGAACAAATGGTCAAAAGAACACATGAAATAGAAATTAAAAAGAAACACATTGCAAGTATTGAAACATATGGTTCAATAACTCTAGAACATTTTTTTCGCTTGTTGAAATACCAAATTCGAAGAAGGCAAAATGTATTATTTTGATAGTGTTAACATAGAATGTAATATAAACACAACTAGTGTGAACACAGTATTGAATAATTTTAAGGAAATTTAAATAACTATGAAATGAAAATGATAAAGTTGAAGCAAGGCATTTTTGCCTGAAAAAGTTTCAGAAATATTGAACTGCAAACATGAAAGCTGAAATGATCAACTTAAATGATTCTTCTATCAATCAGGGGCTGGCATATTGCCCCCAAAACTTTTCAGTCTCAGTGAAACTGCATTTCTTATGGGGAGTTGTTCCAGAAAAACTCTTTTACCAGTTGTACCACTCATCTCTTCCACCGGGATGGAAAGAAACAGGCAGAGAACAAATACCCCAGGACACATCAGCTCATCAGCTGTCTCTGCTCTCCAAGGCTTTGGGATGCAGAGCATCCCCAAAAGCTCCTGCTGCTTACAAAAGTGACCCTCCACTCACACTGCGACTCCATCAGGGCTCTAGGCCACAATTAAGCCTCAGGGAGTGAATTAAGGGTCTGGGGACAGAGAGCTGACAAGAAAAGGTGAGACCTCTTTTAAACTGGGCATCACCAGTTTTAGGCAAATGGGAGAGGGTCTGGGAGGTGGCAGAGAGAAGGAGCAGAGCTCTAGGAAACAACACTTATCAGGAGAATTTGGAGCGGTTTGGTTTGTTTTAACTGGAAAAGAGAAAGGCTGAGTCATAATGTAGTGCAAATATGTAAAATTAGCAGGAGAGACTGGTACTCTGTTGTTTGTGTCCACTGAGGGTTAAACAAGAAGACAGCTAATTAGCAGCCAGGATTTGGGTTAATTATGAGAAAGAAGTCTTTCCAAACCACTAGGTAAGCAGGTAGAGCAGCTCTCTCCAAAGCTTGTTTAAGCAAGGTTGTGAAATTTCTTTCACAAGGAGCTTTAATAACAGCCTAGACAAATATCCGTCAGGCAATGGTCTGCGTACATTTGCTCCTGCTGCAGGGAAGCGGGCCAGGCTAGGTCTTTGTGGTCCCTCCCAGCTGTACTTTCCTTTGATGCTTTGGGATGTGTTTCAGTGCTGGCTTTGGTTTTCCCAAGAGCCAGAGTTTCTGAATGCTGACAAAAGCAGCTTCTTGGAGGAGGCTGGTGAGAGAAAACTGGAAAGAAAAAGGGCCTAAATAACAATTTAAAAAAATGACTCAGTTAGCTCTCCTCTCCCAAACTAAGGAAGCAAAAAGATATATAACCTCAGCTACAGGACTTCTTGATCATTTTGCTTTGTATTATACTGTTTGTCTGCGTTTGGTCTATTCAGGACCATAATCTGTTTTCTCCTTTATAAATGTGATAGCTGGTCATTGCAGTGCTCTGGATCCCTGCTGGAAATAGTTCCTCATCGTTGTTTATTTTTATAATGACTGGATGAAAGTTTGTTTTTTTGGCATATTGCTCATGCATAGGGCCCAGAATCTCCAGCGCAGGATGGGGCAGGCTGCAGCCATAGGCATCCTCTGCCAGCAACTTCCTCAGTTACGCAGTGCAATCTTGTTTTGCCACTTATAAATCTTCCCCTTCTTCCTGAGAACTAATATACTTCCTTGAGAAATAAGCTCAAGGTAAAGACTAGTGGCAGAACAAATGGCAAGCAGAGCTGGGCTGCCACAGAGGCAGGGAAAGCCACCAAGTGCCAGAAGGTTTAATTTCAATAGAGCAAAATATATTACTTGGGCAGTATAAAACACTCTGGATTATAATCCGTTTGAGGTTATATTCCACCCTTTGTGCAGGGAGAATGAACTTGTGTACAGCTGCTTTTACACTGGGGCAGGTTCTTAGAGATGAGCAGTGGCAGGGGACAGGTATCCTTACGGAAAAGGAGGGTCAGACCTGCCTCTTCTTGTGTGTTGGCAAATATCACGCACACTGCAAGGTACGAAAAGACAAAGGGACATAATTCTGACTGTCTATGTCCATGTCGTTTTTCAATAGCAGGTTAAAAGGCAGGATGGCAGCAAACCACTGCTCAAAGGAAAGGCTGCTCCCCAATATTTGGGGGAGAGAGTAAGCTCTACGGTGTTCATTGCCTGGAATTGTCAGTCACTTTTGGACAGTGGATTTAGTTCTTTAAAACTTCAGGTCCTTTCAAATCTGTTCAAATTCTGAGGAAGTCCCGAATATTTGACAAGCAAGGTATGCAGAAATCGGGGCCTGAAGAGAAGCAATATTGCATATTCTCACAAGGGAACAGAGAAAGCAACTGAATAATCTTCAAAAGAAAGACTCCTCAAATCCACACAAAGCAAAATCTAAAGAGCTGATTTCAGTAATGATCTTTGGAAATCTTTTGTACTTAGAAATAATCATGCTCGCATTACTCAAAACCTAATAAATTTTGAGTTTGGTTGATTTCACTGAAATGTTTTGCTTTCTGACTCATGGGTAAGGTGTCTTTTTGATAACATTGAACACCGTGTTTCATTGCGGGGGCACTGATTTTCAGATTAAAATCTGAACCCATTAAATTACAAGCCACGATTACATCCAGCTGAAATTCAGGTCCTGACACTCATAATATTATACAAATTAGGATCATGAAGAATATTATGACCTTGAAGCTATAAAAGACTGCAAATTTGCAGACATACCGTTTAAAGTGCTTTGAGCAAACCTAGCTCTAATACTTAGAATTCAATACAGGACATAGTGTATGATGATCATTAGAAATAAGCTGAGAATATGAGCAGTAACGTAGCATGTCATAAAGAGTGTAGGTCAATTTAGCTTCAGTTAGGCTAAACAGACCTTACAGAATAAGAAAATGTTGGAGGTGCAAGACAAATGTGTAGGCAAAAGCTTATAGGAAACAGTTCCAGTACAACTAGACAATAAATGTCATCTTTGCTTTATAAAAATTAAAGTACATCACATGGTCATATCTGAACACCTTATTTAGATTTAGACACTGTGTATTATCAACTCAGGTAACAAAAAAAAAAGGCCCAGATCCCTGACTGACCCTCTGTTCATGCAGAGGTACCCAACTGCAAAAGCCCAAACCTCTCTTAAAACTTAGTTGCTGAACTTTGATAAGTTAGGAAAGATTTGTCCCAAGAGGTAATCCAGCAATCAGAAATTCTTCAAAACAATACTTACTTTTGATTTTACATATTTACTTTTCCTCTTTCTTTGATGCTTGTTCCATTTTCCTTTTATATCCGCAGTCACCATTTGCACACATTTCCTAACTATCACAGTAGCACTTGAACTTGCCATGTAATCTTACATAGCTTTATCGCATTGTTCTGTGTTTAGTCACTGAATTTGCATTGTTAAATTGCAATATAAAAATCTCGTTATCAGATACTGTAAAAGCCTTATTTCTTTGGAAGAGGTTCCTTGGAAACTGTTGTTCTACCCACAGCTTTATTTCAAATTTGTTGTTGAGTTTTGCCTATGCAGTGGAAACAGTCTGCGCAGCAAGCACCAAAATGTCAGTGGAAGCCCCAAAGTTCCAAGGCAAAAATCAAAGTATTTTGACTGAAAATTCTGTGCCATTCACCACACGAGGATGACAAGATAACAGATTGTCTTCTCCAAGACTGACTCACCACAGAGAAGTTCATTCCCAGTTTAGGTACAGTAATCACCATCTGAGGAAAGCACACTGAGTTCAAGTTGATTCCCTGAGCTGTGATTGTACTTCCACCACTAGGAAAAATTAAAAATAAAATAATAAAAAAAAAAGATGAGTAGGATAATGATGCATCTGCTATGATAATCTTAATTACAAATTATATTTTAGACTCAATGACAACATAAAACCAGAATTAGGGATATATGGGTGAATGCAAATACATAGCTCTGAGCAGTGAGATTATTTTTCTGGGAAACAGATTTTACACTTATTATAACAACTAATCAAATACAGGAAAAGAAAAATAATTTTAAAAATTGTGGTATGCCAGGATATAAAACAAATGTGTACATTTTAAAGGAGGGTGTATACTTGTACTTAGCATTTGGTAACTTACTTAACTTACTGCTTTCAGTGGTGCTGAAAAAGGTGCCTTTTTTACTGCTGACATTTTTTTGGCAAAGGCAGATGGCTTGGATTACAGCTACTGAGACCATAAATATGTCACTTAAAAACACACACATACTGCCATACATATATATTCATAATATTTATGTAGCGCTGGATTTAGACTATTTTAAAATCCATTTGCTCTCCTGAGTACTGCTGACTTGTCACATTAAATGATTTTCCTCACTAATCAGTGTAATGTCCAGACACGGTATAAGGGACACACTTAGCTGTACAGTAGGTATCTCAGCAGGACATCACAGGTACGCTCAGCAGCAGCTAGGAGTTAAATCACATAAGGAAAAGAGACGCCCTTCCCCCTTCTCCTTCACCTCTGAAAGGAAATGATCTGCCCTCTGCAACTGCACCATAATAGAAGCAATTGGCATGGCAGATAGAGATAAAAATGCAATTTCTTTTGATAGATTGCTGCGCAGCGTAGCCATTCGTCTTTCACTCATTACTTTTCTTATTTCTATAAGAAACTTTTACTCACCTAAGAAAAGATTTCGCCGGATGAATTTTTAAAACAACGGGGTCTTCTCTGTATGTGAAATGACCGCTTGCATCTCGAATGGCTTCGTCAATTCCCACCCTCACACGATATTCCTGGGGAATTCGTTGTGCCGGAGTGTAGCACTCCGCAGTGCTCACTGATATGCTGGAAGGACAGAAAAAAACTTCCTTGTCAGCATTATAAAACATGTATTCGGTTTAAAACACTGTCCTTTAGTGAGCCCCAAGCCCGCCTAAGGATCCGCTTGTAAAAAAACATATTGATTACCACACTGGATGACCATATTGCTACAAACAAGCAGGGCGTGAAGTAGAAACAGCAACACCACTGCTTAGGCTCAAGATTCATCTTGATTTTGTTGACTTGCACCTTGCCTGACAGCCACGTCAGCCCCTGCACCCTGCAAAGGCAGCTTCCAGCCTGGAAAATGACAGCATGCTCCAGCTTTAAGGAGAAGGACTTGTTCTGCTGTAACCAAGGGATAACATCTTTCTCTTTCCAATCCACAGGGTTTGCCCTGTGTTAAAAACCTCAAGAAAAGGTGCTGGTGGAGGATGTACCACCACGCCAGAGATCTCCTGGCCTGGGGGCACCTGCTGACTCCAGGTGCTGCTGAGGGGCAGGCAGAGAGCAAGGAGAATGGAGGAGAAGGTGAAAATTCAGGAGGAGCTGGCTGAATTCAGCACAGCAGCAGAGCCTCTGGGATATTCACCTTTCCCTTGCTCTCTCATGCTTGGCCCTGGAAGTCCTCCTCCTACACCGAGCTCAGTGGGTGAGCAGGCAGCGGAGGGCTGAAGGATCCTGAAGCTTGAAGCACATGAAGTGTGGCCTCAGGGAGCAGGGCACATCACAGGCAAGGGTAACAACACATCCGGGAGCTCTCCAAGTGAGGCTGTTCTCAAAGGATGTGAGAGATGATTGTCTCCAAATTAGACAAAAGGGGCATTTACTGCCACTTCTGAAGCTTTCCAGGAAGGTGGGGTTCACTGTGCGCTGTAGGGGTTAGTGATTCGTTCATATGTATCTGGAAGCTTTTTATCGTCTTTTAAAGGAAAAAATAAACCCTTGATCTAGCTGCCCTCAGAACTGGGGAAAGCTGCCAGTTTTGACAGAGAAATACCTGCCCTGAGAAACTGGCTAAGACCTGTGTAGAAGCCTCCAGACAACTCGGCTGGTGAGAAAGAGGGGTGCTGGGGATGCTTACTGGATAAGCCCCAGCTACGGTTCGATACCTAGAGGTCCATCTGACCAAAGCAGGTGTCTGCCTCTGAGCTGGCTGTCAGCTCACCCCCACAGTAGATGTCTCAAATGGATCAGATGAATCATTCCCAAAAGGTTTATATATTCGTCTATTAGTTGACCAGCTGAGATGATGACATCAGTAAATGCCACCCTAAACTATTAAGTAGCCACTGAAAGAAGTGCTGAAGATCTTGCTAGTGATTATATATCAGACTTGAATACCTAAATCCCTTTCTTGATTTAGTCAGACTTGGGTGACTTGATCAAGAGCACACAATAAATCATTTAGCAGCAAAGAATAAAATTTAGCTCTCCTGACTTTGAGCCTGACGTTAACTAATAGGCTATTGCTTTCCCACGTTCTCCACAAATGTGATGTTACACCACTACGACTTTACATAATCATTAGGAGAGACTCAAAATTTAGAGGAATTGCTGGACGACCTGTTCCTGGAGCACAGTGGGCCAGGTTCTGCCCCTGGCCGCAGAGGTGACAATTCTGGAGTCACCCTGCTGTACCTTAAAACAGGACCAAGCAGGATTTGCACAATGGTAGAACGGCTACCAAATTCAGAACGCTTGTCTGCCACAGCAGAGAATCTGTGCTCGGTATTTAACATTTATATTCAGCTGGGATTGAAGGCATTTCCACACAGAGCATGTCAAAGATTCTTGACTGAGCTCCTACTGGATCCAGTACAGAGCCACAAGAAATTCTGGATTAATCCTCAAAACAAGTTTGTATATACCAGGAAAAGTCCCAAACTGATGCTGCTTCTGGTTTGGAGGCTGTTCACTGATAGTACCGCAGAAATAGCTCCTCCTCTGCAGGGGATACACAGTCCCAGACTGGTCAGGTTTCCACTGAACAAACCAGTAGGAAATGGTAACCTGCACCCACTGGGCACTCACTGGGAGCTGCTGCATGAACAGCAGCTCTCGCTAATACAAGAGAGAGGGCTGAGTGTGTGGGAGTCGGGCTGACAAAAATGATGGGAAATGGGCAGTTTCTAGTCCATTAGAAGCTGATCTGCTACTTCTCTATGCAACCTTTTAATGACGTTAATGAAGGCATTACAGAATAAACAAGTCTTCTAGGAACCGTAGTCCCTTCTAGGAAACTTTCAGACATCCTAAACTCAGGATGTAATCCAGAACTGCGTGCTTATTGCAGTATCAATTGTCCAATATGTAACACGAGGAGAGGAGAGCAATGCATGGTTGTTTTTTTTTACTCCAAGACATTTTAATCAAGCCATTTCAAGATTAAAGGCATCACTTTTTAGTAAGTACATTACCTTTTCAAGGTGCATGGTTTCTCACCAACAAAAATCCTTCTGGATTTTCCACTGTTTAGGTATTTTCCAGCTACAGTTAGCAATGTTCCTCCAGATTTGGGGCCATAGGTGGGAGAGATACTTGTTATTACAGGATTCTGAGGGGAGGTAAAAATAAGACCAGTGGATTGTTAATTTTTTTTCAAAATGTGAAGACAAAGAATCTTGTAACAGTTATTAGCATTTCCATGAAGTAATAATAAAGCAAACAGGAATATAGAATTATCGTACTGGACTGGACTTATGAGGAATCCCCTTCCAGTTAATACTGAAGCTGACTTTGACAATAAAGTTTTAATCATAGTGCTTACCACGTACGAAAATGTATTGAATAGTGTTTTGCCATGTCCAACAGAAACACTACTGGATATATTAAAACTCGGATTTTTTGCAGCAGGAACTGTGCATTCTAGCCTTTGAAAAACAAGGAAAAAGATGGGATTACATTTTTTTTCTGGCTTGATTTTTTGTATTAAAATAGAACCACTTCAAACTCATAGTAATGGAGGATCTATACTAAACAAATCATTGACCTATGTGCGTCAGGGACATTTCAGAAATAACAGCTAAAAAATGTGGTCATCTTCTTTAATACTAAATACAAACACTGTGGTGTTTATACTCGGCCAGAGAAAATAATTTTAGCGTATCAAATAAATTTCAGAAAAAAAGAAGCATGCTAGAGAAAACAAATACCTCCTATTCAATGGCTGAGTTGTTTTCTGGAATTTTCCTTTAGTGTCAAATTTTGGCAGACAACAGGATTAGAAAAAATGCATCATATACACGTTTGTTGTATAAATTTAAGTATTACCAAAAATTAAACTTGAACTTTTGCGGCAGCATGTGTCAATGTATTACATTACATTTACACAGTCTCGTATATGAACTAGTCTCCTTAAATCATTTTGTTTGCATTAAGACTGTTCAGAATAGCAGTTAGGAGGGTGCTCAGTACTTCTGGAGGGTGATCTTTTTGCTGCTATATATACGAATAGGGAAGCCACAACATGATTTGCACATTGCTTTGGTAGTAGACAGTCATTCATATGCTTTGAACCGAGAGAGGATATTCATTGAACTTCCTATTTCTTCAAGATAACAACTGGAATAACCTCTGTCTTAAGCCATTATCGCACTGTCTCAAATACTTATTTCTGAGGAGGAGGAGGAGAGGTGCAGGTGAGGGTCATAAACCTCTGGATGACGAAATACCTGCATCTTCTCACATTTCTCTCCAGCAGCTTCACAGATTAGGAAGACAGAGGTGACATAACTGAGCCCAGCAGGATCCTGCCCCCTTTTCAAACCTTTGAATAGTTTTGTTCTTGCCAGCTCCCACAGATGTTGAACAGCATTTCACAGACAAACCAGAAAAACCTGCTGCAGGAGCTATCGGCATTAACTAGATTTATTGGATCTCCATTTTGACCACGTTTTTCTTGGGGAGCTTATCAAACCAAGGGATTGTTTCCTCTTTGAAATTTAAGAATCGGAGATGACACTTACAGACTGAATGTTTATATCGTAAAAAAATCCATACCACATAAAGAACATCTGTATACAAGGAAATTCCTATTTTAGGTTTCTTACTTGTTTTTGTTGCTAGATTTTGCTTCCAGAGCACAAATTTGTCCTCCGATATGGACTACTGTATTTTTTAATTCAAATCTATTATTTTTGCTGAATCCGAAGTCCCATCCACACAGTGTCAGTTTTGTCCCACCTTCTAAGGGAGCGCTGCTTGGGAGAATCTGTTAAAAAAAATATTGTGTTAGTTACATCAGGTTTTCTTGAACTTCAAATGGAGTTAAAGAATGTGCAAAGGAATAATTTTAGAAAAGCATTTCTTCTGGTAGACTATGTCCTACCATTCATCTTAATTGTTCTTCACCTTTCATTTGTCACATTATGAGCTTTCTCTGACAGTAGCAATAAATAACAAAACCTACACTAGAAAGCTTTGAAGGATAGTGTTTAGGGGCACTGAACAAGCTGTGCATTGTAATAGTCTTTTAAATCCTGCCGTTCTTGTCTTTCACATCTTATTTCTGGCATGTTAAACATACAATGTACTTATTTTCTTAGAAGCTGAATGCTGAACACAAAAGAGCCCCAAAATGACCATTTTTTGTCAGCTTGATGAAAGTCAGGTTCAGAGTGAAGTAGCTTCAAAGACACCAAAATCCGATATCGTGGTGGCTGTGATGAAGTTAACGTGACTTCTGCTATTCTTTCCTTAAATCTTTTACATTTGGTCACCTCTAATTCCGAGTTAAAAATAAACTACACCTCAGAAACACAGAGACAATCTACAAAGGAAATGCTTTTTTTTCTGTATATTGTAAATTGTCCTGTAAAATATAACAATGGTGGGAAAAATGTAGGAACACTATAGAAATCTTACAAAACTCAGTAAAAGTACTGGTCAGTACTGCCAGTAAAAAAAAAATAAAATCAAAAAGACATTGGTTGAGGGTTTATGAGGACTTTTAACAATACTGTATAATTTTGCAAACATACCAGTACCACTGGACAAACAACAGAGAATGAAAGACTGAATTTATATTTGTGGTCATGGTGCCTAAATGTCTTAAACTTAATGCTTTATTGATAGTAATTTTGCCCCTAAAATGCAATACAGCTGTGCCTTTCAAAGGACCCAACTTCATTTTCAAGCTGAAAGGAACGTGTTCGAGAGATACTTGGCTATTATTTCATCTGGAAATCCAGTAAGACAGCACATTTCTTTTCAGCTCTCTTGTAGCTACACTTCAAGACTCTCACAAATGAACTATTGTAGATAGAAAGGCAGCTGAAGAATACTTCAAAAGAATTATACCATATATTCTATATGGGGAAATTTACTGCCCCCATTAGAAACCAGACAAAGAGCCTGATCTAAAATGCACTGAAGCCAGTAGGAATCTTTCCTATTTTAATGAGCTTTGAATCAGCTCTCAATGAGCAAAGAAGAGGGAACCTATGCAGGAACAGCACTTTTGCACAAATCCCATAAAAAAGGAGCGATGCTCGCACAGCCCCCTGACACAGAACACTGCAGCCAAGAGCATGGAGCAGTACTGTGTCCTGTGGACTCTGTGCTATTCCAAAGTTCAACTTTCCCTTATTTCTTTTTTTTTTCCTTCGAAATCTGGATTGACTTCAGATCCTAGTTTTCCACTCTACTTAATATCTCAGCACACTATCTATTTTTGGAGTAACAAAACCGTAGCAGAAACTGAAATTGCTCTGTGGGGGTACAGGATGTCTTGATGTTTTGTACAATAATGCATTGACATGTGGAATTTGAAGAGTTTGAAATGTAATCCATAAGTTTGCAAAATAAGGGCGTTAAAATCAGGCTTTACAAAACCACACAGAATAAAACCAGAAGGCACTTAACTGGTTTTGAGTGATCTTATCTGCCAAAAAAGGCTTGTGATAGCAGCCCATGTGCCTTAATTGAAGGAGAGTAGAAGTATTTACTACATTCTGCCAGCAAATTTAGGAGGCAAGACCTCTAAGTACATTGCAAAAAATAAACCGAATCTTAAACGTTTGTATTTAAGTTCTGCAGAAATTGCCCCAGAGTGTTTTTATTCATGTCTTTGTATTTGTTCCCTTTGCTCTGTACGATGCGACCTCTGAAAGTCAAATGTGGTTTCCCAGACTTTTCTTGGGAGAGTCGACAGGAATGAATAGTGAACCTCCTGGACTTTGAACTGAGGTATACGTAGGCATCTTCTGTGTGCTTACATCGCACAGGTAGTAACAGAAAGTAAGCAAAACCCAAATCAGTTATAAACACTATGAAATTCAGGATTCAAAAGTGCTCTACAGCAAGGGAACTCCACTGATAACACGGAGCAAGTCCTGCTGCAAGGCCTGCCATTCTGCTTGTCCCTGCTGCTCTCTGGGCTTTGGGTTAAGGGAGAGAAAGTTAACTTTTCTTTTTCTTTTCAGAAAAATTTAAAGCATTGTGTTTTACTTTTGTTTATGCTGACAGCCATTATGCTAATATCCACTCACGTACTTTACAAATTGTTGGAAGAAAGTATCTTATTTATTAAAGTTTCAACGGCCCATTCATTTTAATTAAGAGGCAAGAACATGTACAGGCCACATGTGAAATTTCCAGCAAAACCTCCAACCTAAACACGCAGCAGAAGGACTGATGTTCTTGATACCTCTGAGACAAAAGCCAGCTAAAATGACTCACTTTAAAAACACAACAAACCATGTCAGGTTTTTAACCACAACAAAGAAGCAAAAGGGAGACCAATTTATTTCTTCTTTTACGCCATTCACCTTTCAGCTTGACCTGAACGCCGCACGCAGATGCCTGCAATTTGTTCCAGCACCAAGCGATCCCTGAGGAGACTCCCTCGATCCCCCTGGCTTTCCTCGAGCACCGCGTGTCCAGGCTGACGGAACATGCCTCGTTGCTGGCAGAGGCGGTGGACGGGAGTGGGGCAGGGCGCTGAGGCGCAGGGTGGGAGCGGGGCTGCGGCGGGGACGTGTCCCGGTGCCAGCCCTGCTGCGCCGTCCGTGGCAGGGGGGACGCGGGGCAGAGCTGGAGCTCCGGGCTCCCTGCAGGGCTGGGCTGCGGGGCTGCTGCCTGCCACCCACGGCTCCAATGGAAAGTGCTTAAAGCAGGGCAGACACATGAAGGATCTGCAGGATTCCATGGGAAAATGCTGGGTTTCTTCTCTGCCATCCCTCATGAGGGCAAAATCTCTTTTTTTGTTGGGTTTTTTTTTTTTTTTCCATTGTGCACCACTCTGTGTAATAACCTGGGAAAACTTTGTTGAAGATTTAGCTAATGTCCATTGGACCAGACCCTTGGAGAAGCTCTGTGTTCCCCTCAGGTTAAAGCGATCGTATGACGTATCTCAAGCAATCTGTCCTTCTGAAAGCTGCAAAATATTAGGAGGGGATCGGACTGAATTTCAGATACCATGCAAAGCAGGTCATCCTCTGTTTGTTAGGAACAAAACAAGCTTGTTTCTCATATTTTACGCATATGGGTTTAAAGACAGATCAGAAGATGATGAATAATCTGTTTTATATTTTTTTCAATAATAATGTTAAATGTCATGGTCCAGTAGAGCATGAAATCTGTCTTAACAGCTAGCTATCCAAAGGGATTTAAGTATTCAGCTGCATTTTTTTCCTTACGAGCCTTCTAGAAGCAACTTCTACCAACGTGGGCATGCTGTAATTCGAGATTCACTTTAAGATCCATCAGTGCCACGGATCCATATTCATTACCAGGGGTAGACTGGGCTTGTGCTGAGCAGGCAGGGCTGAGCCACATGGGGAAGGGGAGCACCCGACTGGCCCCATGCCTGCCCCCACTGCCCCACGTCCAAGGCGCGCTCCCCTGCATGAGTCCTCCCTGCGACTTCACGGGGACTGCAGAGGTGGCCTTGGGGACGCACCTCTCGGTCTAAGCATCTCTGCAGTCCAAGTGATTGCTTCTTAAAACTGCTGACTGCACACACTCATAATTGAAATTAAAGAGAGCTCAGCACCTCCGAAAATCAGAAACTAAGCAGTTCAGGCCTTATAAATCTTTTTGGAGATGTGGCAATATACAGCCACTGCTGTAAAGTTTTGCCAAGAAAAAATATTAAGGGATGCTACTTGTGCTTGAGCTCTAGGAAAGACAAAACAAGCTGTGCGGTATAGGTGTGAGTAGCTTGGTCCTGCAGAGGTATATAAAAATGTATCAGGACTAATTCTCAATGTATCCCTTTGAACTGGTGATTGATAGTCTCATACAAACTAAGGCCAGAAAGGACTATTTGATCAATACAGCCTTTTCTGAAATAAAAGTGTTCTTGTATAAAGGGAAAGTAAACTATTCACATTCTGCGTTAGCAATTTTTTTACATCTCCTTTGCCCAAAGGTAAATGGCAATAGAAGGCAAGGCAAACACCCGCCCCTCCCTCCATCCATTTTGGGTTTGATTCCTATAGTGCTTCATTGTTTGTTCACTGAATTTTGCCTCTGTTAGTCCTAAATTTTGTACCTGAAAGGTGAACATGGAAAAAAAAAAAAACCACCCTTGTAAACGTGTGCTTCTAGATCTGTTTCTGGGTTATTAGCAGTTTTGGCTGTCTACTCTTTAAAAAGTTGTTGTACGTGAAATCATCTGCCTGGTTGAAAGAAATACATTATTAATTTAAAAAAACCTTTCTCTCTGAGAGTTTAGCATGTCAAGTTTTCATCTCCGTTTACAAGCTGAATGTCCTTAAAAGAAAATGTATTTTCAACTACACAGTGTAGTTTAAATGCACTAACAAAAGTAAATGGGTGTAAGCTCTACCAGAAAGTTTTATGCTTGTCCTTCTCTCAGTTTTCTAGTCCGTTAGCTGCGCTATAAACCTCCGCCTTCACAGCTATGCCACACTTCACACGGGATGATTCGGCTACACGTACAGCCGGCCGGTCCGAATCCCGCGCTAACCATAGCTAACCGACGGGAACGCGCCAGCGCGGCGCTCTGCTCGCCCGCGCGGATTCGCTCTCGCACGCCCTTGGTGGGCTCTGGCCGGCTGGCAGCAGCCTCCGGCTGTCCCCGGCCCGGGGAGGGGTGCAGCTACAGGCTCGTCCCCCTCGGCGGCGAGTGGACCCATGGGAACAAGGAGCCAGGGAGGGACGTGAGGAAAGAACATCTCCCTCAGGGTGGTGTTTTGGTTGACAGCTCTGTCGCAGAGCTTAGGTAGGGGAGACAGGGACTTTTCCCCACAGGGAAACACCACCCTTTTCTCCAACGCTGGAGCCAGCCTGGGGACAGATGAGGAGCGTGGGCTGGAGACCTCCTACGTTGGGTCAGGCTGTGGCAGCTGTGGATGGGAAGTGCTTTCCTCCACCTCCTCCCTTTGAGAGGGGTCTGAGGAAGGGTGCTCCCTTTTTGTGACTGGCCTTTCCTGTCAGACCCCTGCCAGGCTGGCTCAGACCCATGTTGTTCACCCCCCAGGACGACCAGACAGACCTGTCCACCGTGAGCACCTGAGCTCGCAGCATTCAGGAAGAGTATGTGCATCCAGCCAGAGGCTTTATGGACACTGAGGCTGAGGGGAAGTCGAGGAGAGCAGACACTTCATTTATCACAATTGCATAAAAATAAACAGGTAATGTCCGCAGAGCGCAGACCACGTTCTTCCCTCAGAGATAAATAGGAGAAATCCACCGTTTTACCTCATAAACCCTAGGTAAGCAGGTCTCCTGGGTCCAGGTGCCACCAGGGCACTCGGGAGACCTGAGGCACTGCTGGCTGCACCAGCCACACTGCATGAAGGAAGGTGCCAGCAGGCACTGGCTGCAGGACCTGAAGTGATGGCAGCCCGGCCCCTTCAGCGGGATCTTCGTTATCTGTCAATAGAAAGACATGATGCACAGATCCTTTTAATACGTACACTAAGCGGCAAGGAGAGTCTCTATTTATGCAATGCGCTGTGGTGCTACTCAGATTTCAGATGTGCAAGCTGCGGTTTGACTTCTCTTTAGCTCAGTAATTATAGGATCTTATAAGTAATTTAATTGACATGATTTTAAATTCGCTTGGGAGAAACCCTAAAGGCATCTTAATGTTATATACAGTTACTACCAGCATCTGGTGTTTACAGCAAGATAGCATTTTTTGCTGATGGAAAAAGAAAACAGCAGCATGCTCTTCCCAATTCTGCACTAGTTCTTGGAAAAAACAGTGTATCTCAGTATGTCTTAGTTCATACATTTGTAAAAATAGGCATGATGGCTATTTCAACTTTGGCAAGGCTGTATTAATATCTGTGACACACAGCACGTGACTGCCCATGTACTTGTTTTTTAACACCTATCATCAAAAAACCTATACTGTACCTGAAATACGAATTAAAATTTATATTATTTAAAATATCAGGATAGTTACAATAATAGTAATTCTAAATACAAAAGAATTATTTTTAGTCAAAATATTAAAATGAGTATGTAATTACATTACTATATAAGCACATCATACTTCTTCACACTTCGGTACCTTCCTTAAACTTATTTTGGACATTTTATTGAAGATTACTCTTATAAATATCTTATACATTTCTAGTAAATGATTAATAACCATCTTTACTAATGGCTGATGTATTTCTGTAAATTCTTATAGAACTCAAAGGGTCAAATTATTGCTTACGATTATGGTTTAGGATTATCTGTAATATTATCTGCTGATGTTTTAAACCCATTCTACAATGCGTATCTACTTATGACAATAGCATATTTATGACAGCTCTTCATCTTTTATTAACCCTTTGTAGACTATATGCTAAAGCAGTCTTCAAACCTTGCTATGAACACTGACTCCTGATTTTGAACACACCCACGTAACTCTTGCACACACATCCCTCCTTAAAAAGTTATAATGTTATGACAGAAACCAACAAAAGCCAGGAAACTGTGAGCACCATTCTTTCCTTAAGTCATTGTGTTTTTTTTCTTTGCAAGCACTTGAATTAAGGACAGGGTTTCAGCCTTAAAATCTGCATTTCCTGGCTTTTGTTGGTTTATATCACAGCTCTTACATTATTTAAACATTTCTCAATATTAGGCTGTCAGTTTGTTAAGTAGGGAAAAAAAATCTTGGAGGAAACTTGCCCCTCCAGTGTTCCCAAGGGAATGGCAAGGCTGGGAGGATGCAGAGCATAAAGCAGCAGTGTGAATAGTTGCTCTTACTGAAAGTTGCTGCTCTGACGGCAGGTTTATAGAGTGCACAGAAGGATTAGATTATGAACCACTCACCTTTTTCCCAGTCACTACCAGGGTATAGCCATCATCTGCTAATGAATTCTCGACAACAACTTGGGGAGAGACGGGGTGGGAGTCTAGCTGAAAGCTGACATGTGGAGCTGTGGGTTCTGAACGGGAAACCACTATCTAAGAAAGAAAGAAATTGGGAAAATCAGCAGGCAGCGTGTGACACAAATGCATGCTGCTCAGCGGTCTCACATTCCTACCACTTCTCTGCTTGCATTAATTACTTTGCATTACATTGCATAATATTTTGCATAATGTTCCATCATGATCTGATTAAAGCGCTATAAAATCTGCTTTATTTAACACAGCAAAATCATGGCTGTTGGAGGAGCCTCAAAAACATCGTATTTATTAAAATATGAAGGAGTCATTGCATGTTTTCTAGTCCTTTATTTTCAGGTATTTATAAATAAACCATAAAAAATGAAGATGGGTCATTTAGTCAGCCCTGTACGTTTAAGAAAGAAGAATTTTATCTACAGCGTCTATTTAAAAGAATCTTAAAACTCCAGGCCTTCAAAAGTCAAAGACATTTCCATTTATTTTCACTTCGGTCCTTCAGCTTGTAAAGTAAACTTTACCCTGTGTCAATAGTATCTGCTCTTGATGCATGTGGGGCTATCAGAGTGCAAATCTACGGCAGGGGCAGGTTGCGCTGTGAGCAGCTCTACAGAGCTACAGGTACATGGACCTCGATTCCCAGAGCTGGCGAGGTGGCTATTGCTACAGACAGGCTCTTTGCAAGATGTGGCCGGGTAGCTCGAGATCTGGCTCCTGCTGGTTTCTGCAGGAGCCGGGTGTCCAGGACAGACCACTCAAAGCACCTCTTAAACGACAGGGAGAGCTGGAGGCTTCTCTGGAAGATGTTCCAAAACAGGAGCCTAATTCAGTTGTCCTGAAGCCCCTTTGCAAGAGCCCTCTCTCTCTCTACTGATTTCAGGAGATCTTAGGGAGATTAGTCACACCAGTATGAAATTCCCCCACTAGTCATCTCTCTGCATCTTGAGTTACCTAAATACTTCTGAGAATTTGGGCCTATTCCTGCAAACACACGCTTAACTTTACTACTGTAACTTCGTTGACTTTAATGGGATGAGTCATGGCTGTTAAGCACAGGCATAAAGCATCTGCAGATTGGGGTGGATATTCGATAGCGAGATTTTATAGGCTTGGGCCTGCAATCCAGAAGGATGTGCGCCCAAGTGTGATAGCATCAGGCAACAAAGGCAGAGGATTGTTTACATGAGGGAAGATCATGTTCATGTTTCAAAAGCTGCATCACATGTAGTTTACTTAAGGAATTTAGATAATCAACATTTGCCTAGAAGTTGAGATTCAATGGGGTTCATTATCTAAAAAGATTGAAGCCATTCTGGAAATAACTTGTATGTCAAATGTTTAATTTTTCACTATAATGAAGCTTTTCTTCTGACTCCGAAGGCAGCATCAGAACAGCTAGGACATTGACTTACACGATTTCACTGGCTTTTCACACTGCCAAGGTCTTTCAACAAGATGGCTGACTCCAAAACTAGACTTAGAGATGCTGTAATTACAGCTGACATTTTGTTGTAATTCAAGACTTAAATAAAATACATGAGCAGTTAATTAATGGTGATAAGTGCTTCACATCCCAGAGGTATTTACAGTTTGGGGTTACAAGAGGCTTTTTTTTCTTTAAAATGAAACTGGCTTTGTTAAAGACTGCTATGGGTTTGTTTCACAGCACAGAAAGTGCAGCTTTTAGAAATCAATAAGGTCTGATCATTTTCGGTGACACAGAAGTATGGTCTCTGACTCAGTGTATTAGGGCATGAGCTCTGTTTTTATATTCAGGACAATGAAAAATAGAATGGACGGCAAAGCTGCATGAAAAAGCTTGATTAATGTTGGCATTATGGGGAGAGGTAGCACCACAGCTGCAAATACCTTTTTAGTTGATCATTAGCCGTGTCTCATCTCGAATACCCACTGCTATAAAATGCTAAGAATTCTTTTCTATCATTAATCCAGGCTTCCTCTTATTGCCAAGCATTCTTTCTGATTGAGCCACAGCGTTAACCCTTTAAACACATCTGCTTTGCAACCTCAGAGCAATACAAGAAAATTTGGATCCCATCTCTACAATCTTGGAAAAATTATTCGGTACTTTAAACACTGACCGACCTTTATTTTACTGAGGCTGATAGTCAAATCACCTGCTCAAAGCCCAAATGAATAGACTTTGACCTCATGACACACAGGGAGCTCAAATTACACTTCCTAATTCATTTGGGACTATGGAATAAAAGTTTGGAGTTTGCTTGGAAGTAGTCTACCAGCCTACGGTGCTGCTGTAACAGATACTAGATGCAAAAATGCTCTTTTTGGTTCATGTAACTGTCCAGTTTTTGCACGCATCAGCCCAGTCCTTGAAATTCTATCTTACCCTTATCCAACATAATCCTGAAGAAAAAGGCAATTTGAAGACAGCTTCTACAGCAGGAAGAAGAGGCTACTTAGGACTCCAGTGTCACTCTCAGAAACCTCTGATTTTTATTGTCTGGGACTGGGCTGGTATGCATACACTGTGGCTTTAATCTACCGTGGACACACCACCATACAGGGGCTACTTCTACCGTGGAAATGCTTCAGTACTACAGAAGGATTTCTCTTTACAAAGGATGTAAAGTGCTGGTTTGGTTTTTGCTTTTTTTTTTTTTTGGGGGGTGGTGGTGCTGGGTTTTTTTTACATTTTAATAATTCATTTAATAACCAAGCATTTCTCCAGAGCATAAGAGAAATGAAAGTATATCTACGTGCCTGCACTCAAGCAGTTAGGAGAGAGGGAAGGTCTTGCACAGATAAATAATTGACTAAAAGAGAACAAACAAACGTTAGCAGTAAATGGTCATCCTTGCAATAGCGAGGAGTCACCACAGGTGTTCTGCAAGGTTGTCTGTGCTGGGATCTATACCGTTCAACATACCCATAAATGAGTTGGAAAAGTGGTTGAGCAGTCCAGTGACAAAGTTTTCTGATGATCTGAAGGTATTCAAGGTGATAAGGATGAGGACAGACTATGAAGGATGGCAGAAGGACTTTACAAGACAGCATGTCAAGGCAATAAAATGGCAGGTGAAATACAACAAAGAAGATGAATTTAAAGCGGTATATGATAGATAGTTCCGTGAAAACATCATCTCACTGCTCAGTAGCAGTCAAAAAAAAAAAAACAAACCCCAAATAAAAACTTAGGAATTACTAGAAAAAGATTAGAGAACAAATCAGAAAACATCCTGATGTCATACAAATTCATGGCTTGCCTGAACCTGGAATTCTCTGTACAGTTCTGGACGCCTCATGACAAAGAGTATATTAAAATGGGAAAAGATTCAGAGAAGGGTAACGAAGATGATAAAAAGGCTGTAATGAACAACTGAGTAGGGTAGGTGTGGAAACGCTATGCAAAAGACATACAGAATCATGAGTGGGTAGAGACCGACCATTTACTCTCTTCTAATAAAAGTACTAAACACCATCAAAAGACAAAAGCGAGAGTCAGACTCAAAGCAAACAAAAGAGTAAGATTTCCTAGAAATACATGATGATCTATGGGACTCCTTGCTGAAGGATGTCAATGCAAGAGGAATACACATTCAAAGGGAAACTCCACATGTACATGGAAAGAGATAAACAGACAAAACTCAATAGCTCAGGAAATCCCCAGAATGGAAAATAGTTGGAGGCTTGAAGCAGAAGGTATTACATATGTTGCCTGCGTCCCCAGGCATCCACTTGTCACCACTGCTGGAGACAGAGCACTGAACTAGATGGACCCTTCGTTTAAACCCATGTGGCTCTTCTGATGTTCTTACAAATAACCCCTCCAAGAATCACATTCATTATCAGTAGCTACAACCCCAGACATCCTTCTCAAAGCAAACACAATATTTATGTCCCTCTATTTAAGAGAAAACCAAAAAGATATGTGGTGTTTCAACATAGCTCAAAATACTTCCATGAAGACAACAGCCAACAGTTAATTAATTAATGAATATATTAATTAATATATCCTTCATACTGGAAGTCAGTGATCATTTAGGTCCATGACCATTAAAATAATTCATTTAAATATTCTTTCATTGCCATCAGCTAGTATTAATGTTAAGTAAGAAGACTTGACTCTAGGTTCGTTTATGCATAATATGGCAAATTAAGACTGTAATAACTTGAGTTGAAAAACAGCATGCAACAGCTTCTTTTAAAAATAATTCTGATGCTCAGTTCTGCTAGTCAGCAGGATTGAATTACAAATGTTACTGTCTGCATGTTGAAATATCTTCTGCAAAAATGAGAGGCCTTCTAAAAGCAATCCCATCTAAGTATCATATTGTTATTTTTTCCCTAGATGTCTGGCAGGTGTAGGCCATTACCCAGCAGAGATAGGCTCAGGGTTAACTTTGTTGTGTAACGCCTCAAATGCCCTGGGATATGCAGTGTAGCCTTGCAAAAGGCACACATGTAGCTCTCTAAGTGCTGTATATCATTCTAATCCATGGAGAGTATAATGGATCTCCTCTGAAGGGTGTAAGCTTTTCTACTCAAACTGAATATTAAAACACGTGTGCTCTCAAAACAGTTATTTGGCATCAGGTGTTAATTTTAATTTGACTATATGGATTTTGCACTATGCAATATTTGATATTTTTTCTGGGAGCATCAAGATACATTCTTTACCACAGAAAGAACTGCTATTATAAAACTATTAAGAGTTGAGCTATAGATGTGAAAATGTTACTTATCTAGAGTTTGCCACAGTTTTCTGTTGGTTTGAAAATGATGAAGTGGGAAAGACAGCAACCATTTGCATTCCTACAAACGCAGGTGTGCATAGTTTGCATTTAGGTTTAAATAGGTCAGACTGCCAGTATTGAAAATCCAGGAGAATTGCTGGACCACCGAGGCAGGACAGCAGTGGGCACTGAGGACAGCCTTTGCAATGACTCCATGGGCATCCCATCACTCTTTCCTCCTTCTGGCTCTGTAAGGTTTAAGGTCCGCGCTCGTGCATTTCTTGACCTCCTTGCGCTTGCTTCCAACATGGCTTGACACTGGCACTGCTGGGATTTGTGATGACTATATTTGTCTAGTGGGACAGGAACTAGATCAAAAGATGTTTGATCAGTTCAAAGGTGGAAATGGCTTCCAGTATGCTGTGGTATAAAATGGATTCAAATGACCATACTGAAAGATGCAAAGCTCTGTACTTCCTCGCTCTGCGTCAACTCGTTTTGCTGACAGGCACCATGGCTTTGAGCCTCGATTCCTGGAGAGGTGAGGCCTTGCCACTTTGCTGTTTGCAAGAGGAGAGCAATGCTGAAGACTTGGCTCTCTTCTTGCTGAATTCTGGGACAAATTTTTCCAAGCCTTGACTGCAGTTACAAATAAAAAGCAGATGTGATTATTTTTGTCTATACTAATTTCTGTAGCATGCATTATGTTCCCTGGCATGTAATCTATGAAAGCAGCTATGGCACATGCTAATTTCTCTCTTTTCAGGGAAATGAGATGTGTGTGTTAAAGTTTGGTGGTGGTGGTGTTTGTTTTTAATCATAAGTATTCCTGGGAAATGAGTGTGACTACCGAGTGTTCTGTCTGCTTGGGCACGAAAGACAACAGGTTTGTGCTCAGTGTGTGAAAATTTCCCAAACCATTGATTTGTGCGAGCCCAGTCCCTGTTCCTCATCAGACAGAATCAGGGGCACCAAATGAAACGATAAGGCAGCAGGTTAAGGAAACCCCAAAGGAAGCTCTTCATCATTCAAAGCAGGATGAAATTATGGAAGTCATTGTCACAGTGTACTGTAGAGGACAAAGCAACAAATAATTTCAAAAAACAATTAGAAAAATTGATGGAAAATAAGTTCATCAAGGACTATTAAACACCAGATATGGGTGCAATTTCTAGGGAATCTGTGGGCCACTGAGTGCCAGAAGCAGGAGGGTACTGGGAGAAGTATCCCTGTGTGCTTTTACTTGCCTAATACCTCTCCCTTATCCATCTTAGCCCCTGCCACAGATAGGAGACTGTGCTCCTTCAACCTTTATTCTGACCCCATACATCCTTTCTGAGCTAAAAAAAATGGTTAAAAATACTGGGATATAATGGGTCCCCAGAATAAGGCTTATTATTATTCTGCATTGTTTTGTGTCTAACAAGTGCAGAGAGGCCCCAAGGAGGGTGAATAGCCTGTTGTGTGATGTGCTCTACCCTGACGAGGCCTATCATCTGTGCCATCATGCTTTGGTTCTCGTGCCCTAAGCCATTTTCAGTCCAGAATCTGTTCAGACACGACAGTGCATGACCATGTTTTGCGAATGCTTGGCTTCTCAGCTAGAGCTGGCTCATGTCCAGCTAGCTTGGACAGGACTGCAGCCAGCATGTGGCTGACTGCATCTCAGGGTGTATGTATACCCATGGGAAGACCCTTTCCTTACCTCCAGGAGCAACAGGATGGATGTCCTACTGCCCTGTGAAGAAGAGAGGGCACATAGGGGAGCTCCTCAGTCCGCATGCAGCCCAGTGCTGCCCCACTGTGCACTGAGTTTCACTGTTATAGTCGGAAGGATGAGATGGCCCTGCTGCCAAAATTGCATCTAAAGAGAGTGGTTGCCCCTAGTAGCTGTAAAACATACAGTGAGAACTTCTCTATCCCTCTCTTCCTCAAGAAGCTCACCAATAAGCAGTGCATTTGCTTGGGCTTTACCTCGGCGAGGCCAGCTTCAAGCGTAGGGAGCACAGCAGTATCCTGCTTCCAAACATAGCGTTATGCTGAAAACCAGCCTCTGCATACGTCAAAGGCATTGGTCTCTTGTTCATTGTTACGGCCAGACCAAATGTGAGCTTTTCAGAATAAATCTTGTAAAACTTTCCCATATCCCACTCTCCCCAGAGCTATCAGAAAGATTTCCCCTTCCTGAAGAACTTTGCTCTTTTCTTCATCACTCAAAAGCCACTCTCTGAAATAATACCAGGCTCCAGGCAAAAAAAAAAAAAAAAAAAAAAAAAAAATCACCTTGGAACTGAGCAAAACTAGAAGATACTTTATCTCAATATATTGTGTTTGGTTTTTTTTTTTGACAAACTATAATTTCCCAAAATACTGGCTGGTAATGAACGTGTCTTTTCCAGTTGTGAGTCGTATTCTCAGCATAGCTCCTTTGGCTTGAGCAGAGTAAGGCTGCTTTATACCAGCTGAAAATCTGATTCCCCAACTACAGCAGTGTGACTGGGTGCTGTTTTCTAATCAAATAACCACTGTGAAATACCTGATTCACTTTGCACCCAACAGCTGTACTTTCAGCCTGTGTTCCCAGTCACACTCTGAAAACAAGCACAATAAGAAAGGCCGAAACAGCTGCAACTTCTCAACAGAAAAAAAAGAAGGGGGGAAAAAAAGCTTGTTGTCAGGCTCCAGCTTAGGAAGGAAGTAAAACCATTTTTCTTTTCCGTCTCATGCATGTCAGCTGTCTTAGAAAAATTATTACTGCTCTGTTTTGTAACAGAAACTCCACAATATTTGGTAAACTACAAACTCCAACCTATTCATGGCCAAATACAGATTTAACATTTCTGATGCAGCCAAAACATGCTCAGTATGTCAATGGGCTGCAATTACTCTCCAGGAGAGCTTTGGAATTCACCTCCTGGCCCCAATTATCCTCCTTAAAAGAACTCATGAATCTTCTGTATTTGGACCATCCAGATTGATTTGATTTTAGTTTTAGATTTTGGCTGAAAACAATAAACATTTAGTGAAGAAGGCTGTATTTCCTTTTCAGTATTAGTACTTTCCAGAGCTGTTTAAATGAATCATTCTATTTAACTGAACTAAAAGCACAAGTAGAAAACAACAGGTGACTATTCCTTGGTTGGATAAAACATACCTGCTTTTGCATTCTGGATATTACTGGCTCCTCAGATGACTTTTTTTTAAAGCAAAATACAGGCTAAATTCTGAGTTGCATCATTAGCACAGTTTTGATGGGTAACGCCGTAAGTTTCAATGGAACCACTTGTAAAGATAGGAACTATTCAATGTGATACATCTCCAAATACATCAAAACTCCAGAATCAGGTAGCCATCATCTACAGAAGGAAAAACTTTGTTCTCAGAAACTACATGTTAAACCTTCTGTTGACTTTTGCAGCAATGCTGTGCTGTAGTTGTGTGTTAAAGAGAGAAAAATGGATGGAGATGGAAACAAAGTCAGAGATGAGGTGTCAGTAGGAAGGCAGAAAGTGATGAGCAGAAGAAAGTGCAAAAGGAGATGAAAGACAGCAAGAAAAAGGAAAGAGAGAAAAGAAGGAGAAACAAGTGGCTGGCTGCTGATCAAGTATAAGCAAGTATAATGGGAGAATATGAGAAACGTTTTCAAACAGATTTCTTTCAAGTTGACTATCAGTAGCTTGCTGCTGCACCTACTGGCTTCCACAGAGCAGCCTTGGAGCTTCAATTCAATTTAGGTGGCATGATCACTATGTTTTAAACATTTTTTTTCCCCACAAAATGTTTCATAACAATTAAAGGAAACCCTAAATTAATACAGTAAAAATGTGAATTAAATGTTCATTACTTTACCAAGCTGTTTCATATTTGGGCACTTCAGGGTGCAGCCGTCAGAGACAGAGGTACTGTACTACTATTTCTTTTAATCTCATGGATGACTGCTAGTGCTGAAATTTATGTCACAAACTAAATTGTCTAAATATGGTAAGGTTTGGTATTTCAAAGAGGATACAAGATGAACTGGATTCACTGGAAGGGCTGAGCTGATTTTCTAATTTTAGAAACCTATATATGAATTTTTTTTTTTTTTGCTTTTAAATAGTTGGCATGAAAATATGTTCGCAAGATATTAATACAATATAACCAGTTCTAAAACAGGTTCCCTGATAGGTAGAATTTTTGCAACTAATTTTCTCTGAAAGCATACCTGCCTCTGAAGGGATATAGTCAACTCTGAATACCTACAAGTTACAAGAGGATTGCACAGGAAAATTCAATATTTGCATGGACAAAGAGCTAAAAATACGAGTGCAAATGACTGTGCAAAAGTGAGGTGCATAATAAGTGAAAAACAGAGGATTCTTTGCAATATGTTCCAGCAGATTTGTGAATGAAACGAAAAAGAACATCATCACATTTCTTTGCTAAAAAATGGGGGGAAGTGTTTGGAGATATCTTTTTGATAAATTAAGTCATTGTTAGATTATCCTGATTTTTTTTTAACCCATTTTACTTCAGTAATGGTCGTTTAATAGCTCAATTTTTAATGATCTCCATCTCATTGCAGTTAATAGCTATATTTCCATAGAAACACTGCAAATCTGCTTTAGTTGGGCATTTGCTAATGAACAGGTTTGAAAGCACTTCCTAGATAACTATTAGTGAAAAAAAAAAAGATTTAATATAAGTGAACATTAAATTCTGAAAAAAAGCTGTGTCTTCTGTATCCTACAGACCTAGTATCCCTTTCAAGAACATTTAAAGGCAAAACAAATACTAACCTTTTTATTTGGAGGTAGCATCATCAAAGGTAGTCAGTATGCTTATTCTCCTGCTGGTTGCACCAAACCCTCAAAGAAAAACCTCCTGCTTATTACAATATGAGCCCAATTCTGACTTCCCCCTGTAGCTCAAGCCAATCTAATTCAATGATGAGAATATTTCTGCTAATGGCAATGTGCAGTTTACACAATAGCCTTTCTTTTGATCCATAACTGAACCTGGAATGGGAAATGTATTCTGGAAATATTTTAATTGTTCCTTGAGCTGGGCAAACGTCTGAATGAAGTGTGTGGTGCAGGACTTGAATGAATAATTTAAAGAATGTTACAAATAAAAATAATGCTGCCTTGTGCTTTCCACCAAGGCTCCCTAAAAGCTTTGTGACAGCCCAGAAGAAATGCAGCGAGTAAAGACAGTAGTTGTTATTAACTGTATTTTGTAGATAAGGAAATGGCTTCAGAAAGGTTAAACAAATTGCTCATGTTCGCTGTGTGAACCAGTATCTACATTTAAGAACAGAGCGTAGGTTGCTCCTGTGCTCAATGCGTCACTCTTAGCATTTGCCTTTCCTGCACTGAAGACAAACTGCAGCTTAAAGTTACCAAGGTCATCGTGGGAAGTTCAGGTAAAACTGGCAGGTTTGTCATTGAACATTTTTTTAAATTCTTATCTTTTAGGGGGAAAGAGAAACATAACTTTCTCCAGTTTTTCATCTGTCCTTTGTGGTAAATCACTTTGACCTCCCTCCCTGTAGAAGCATTACGGATTTCGCATTATGTGGGGCAGGTTCTGTGTCCAGTCTGTGCAGAAGACAGAAGTGGAGGTGAAGGGTTCCCTTTGTCCAAAAAGGGTGCCAGTAGTGGGCTAACAAATACTGGGGACAACATGTAACCCTACTTACTATATATACTTACTATAGAGAAGAAAGGGAAGGCTTGTTAGTTAATCTTATCTGATGACTTACACCACACAAAGATTGTTCTGAAAAGGTGCAAGTGCCCAAGTGTTTTCTAATGGAAGGTTTTGGGAAATGGTAAAGCTGGAAGGGCACAGCAACTCATGATGGCAAATCTCTTCAGGTTTCAGTTAATGATGGATGGGGAACAACTTTGATGACTTTCTGCAGCCTACAGAGCAAGAAGGGCCAAAGACTGCCAATACTTCAGGAAGCCCACTAGAAGACAAATAACACTGGCAGAGTAAAAGGACACAGGTCCTTGGGTACAAGAGGGATCCAGGCTGAGATGCACATCCAGGCTGGACCCTGTGGCAGCTGGAGAAGCCAAACTCTCCAAGGTGGTCATTGCAGGATGACAGTTCTTGAAATACCATGGGTGAATAGAGGAAGCCCTTGGTGCTTTCAAAGTATTTTGTCTTCTGATGTTTAATTTTGACTGCCAAGTTTTTAAAAGATTGTTAGCCCTATGGGTTAGATTTATTTCATTAGTCACCTACAAAGAAGTCATGTACTGTAATGGGAGACAGACTTCTCAGGAGGGTGACTGACCACTTATTATGGAAAACCTGCTTTACGACAGGAAGAATTGCTGTCCAAAAGAACAGAGTGAGAAGAGAGTGAGCAAGAGCCCAAAAATCTAAGAGGCACTGAGAGAGACTTGAAAGTAGGTGGAGGAGGAGCTAATCTCAATTCTAGAGCTGTGAGTCATAGGCTATGGGTACACTAGCAAGTAATTTGGTGCCAGAGGAGTGCATCAGTATATAGAAACAACTAGTGCCAAGGCTCCTGCTTTTACACTATAAACTGTCTCAGCATTTTACATTGAACTAGGTTTAATCTGATCCTCTAGACCAAATGACCATAGGAAGCGTATATCTGAAGCTGTTTGAAGCGTCAATCAGTGTTTTGGACCTTTCTGCCCCAGCTGGGGTTGAAGCATATTTGAAATGTATCCAAGACAGAGCTTTCAGTTTAGTTTCCTTTGAAAGAAATCTGGTTTGTATGGACCAAAACTGCTCTGTGAACTGAACCAGCAGGACTAAGTGGAGATCATGGTGGAATCTGCTCCAAAACCATTTCTCCAAACCACAAAGCCCATGTAAACACTTACACTGCTGAATGCTCTGTTAGGCACTTTGTTTATATTCCAGAGGCTCTATTTTACTGAGCAATTTCAATTTTCTAATGCTCTGTTAAACTGGGATAATACTGTTCCTCACTTTTCACCATCCTGCTAAACTCCAGTAGGTTTTTTTATTGTGAAGGTGTCGAAGTAATATTTACCTGCATGAAGCGGCCCTCTGAAGTTCCCAGATTAGCAACGGTGAGGTTCCCTTTGGTGAAGACAGATATTGAAGTTAACAGGACACTGTTGAATTGGCCCATGAACAAGTCAACCCTCTGCAAAGGAGTCGTAACTTCTAAGCGATATTCATCATCTTGTGCTCTGCAGTATGAAGCATTTCTTGAAAAAGCCTGTTAGAAAATGAAGTACAGATGAATACTGTCTTTACGAGTAGGAATAGATCTTTGTCAGAGTGAAGTCATTTAGCACAAATGCATTTGACCAAAAGTATTTTAAAATGTTTCAAACTTAATTGCTTCATCAGTTATGATGTTCCATGAGGAAGGCAACGACTTCTTAATGTTATGGGAATGATCTTTTAACTTTTTTTATCCTGTCGGTTGGGAATAAGACATAGGGTCTTTATTTAACCAGATGATACGTGTATAAGCACATATATCAAGGTATCCTTTCTCTTAGTGACTTCCGTAATGCTGCTTCTCCAAGGGTCTCAGAATTCCTTGACTGCAGAGCCTGGCAAGCGACACACCTGCTTCTAAAACAGTGATTCCTAGAAAATGATTGTCTTAAAACATTGCAATTTTTTTAACCTTTTTTTTGCATTAAAATAACAATTTTCAGTATTCTCCTCTTTCTATTCTCTTTTCAACACTTTTTCCAGTGATAAGAGAGAAAAGGGGATAAAAAGATGGAGAAAGAGAAAAGGGAGATAAGCCAGGAAAAATATGTTTCTGATTGTATATCTAAATGAAACCATGGGGAAGCCAGCTTTTTATAATTACTTAGGCTATTGTATTGATCTTCTATGGATCATGCACTATTTTGTCCAATCTCTATATGTCTTGAGTGTACTATAATAGTTGCTGCATTTGCAGATTTTCTCTTTCAGTTTGGGAATAGAGATTACATGTTTTTAATTTTCATTGGAAAAATTCTTGAACAATACACTTTAAGTTATCTCCAGAGAAGAATATAACCTACTGTCCTGACAATTCAATAGTAATCTATTAACTGATAATTCCATTACTATTGATACTACATCATCTGTTTTGGTGAGATCGTACAGATAATAACTAGGAACCCCCTAAAGGATCTCTAACCAGTTTAAATTTGGAAGTCATCTAGCATGTTCCCACTGTGACATACTTTATGAATAAACATGTAGAGAGATTATAAAGGATCTTATGGTGGTTCCTCTGTTGAAATCAATAGAGAGCTTCCTTTTTCCTAATTTTTTTATTGATTTGTTGTTGTTACAACTACATCTTTCCACTAGTCTTTCCACTAAATTCAATAGATCTGGATCATACCTTAAAGAACAAGTAGGAGTAAAATTTTATTTTCTTACACTCTTGATTCATACTATTTTCCTTCTACTACCTATAATCAAAGTACTATGAGAAAGCAAGCAATGAACAAGAATTTCTTGCTGGCTTAACTCTGGTGAATTCTGGAGAAAAAACAAGGCATTGAAAATGCTATTAACAAAATGTTCAACCTAATAGCTCAGTCCTTTGCTGTTGAATTGTAACGTTTCTGAACTGTGCACAGCAACAGCACTGGTGGGTGAAGTTTTCTATAATCTCTAGGAGCTGCAGTCAGCTGGGGTGCCAGCTTTTCTCCGGTGCACTGTCAATTTACTGTATCATCTAGGTAAAAACCTGCATTAAGACCAAACCAGAGCAACTGAAATCTCTGTGCACTGCCTAATGATACAGAAAGAAGGCTTCCAGATTAGATCTGATAGAGCAGTGACTTAACCGTTTGGTTATCCACATGCTAAAGTGGTTAGTTTTGGTATTAACTGTTAAAGTATGGTGTGTTTTGCTCAGCAGGAACTGAACTAATACTTTGCACTAGGCACACTGAACATTCATTGAATACACTTTAAATATTTTTGACTGATCAACAAGGGACAAATTTAGCTTTTCTTTACTTTGGCCACCAAACAAGCTAAAAGCTTTATTCTTTTGCATTCATATCCTATCCAGTCTAAAAGTATTTCTGAAACATCTGTGCAAAGATTACTCATACAATGAGTATGAATAGTTCAAGTGCAGAAAGATGTACAGTTTTCATGCTTTTTGAAATAAGGCAGATTTCTGAGTTTACCCTCCCCCAACTTGGGATCTCTGCTCTTTGCTGTAACTCCTTTTTTGCCATGAGCAAACGACTTTGGGGAGAGACGTTTCTATGCTAACCTTAAGAAGGTACTTCCTCCTATGTAGTCATCTTAACACAATTTGAACATCCTGACACACCTCATGAAACCCTGTTCAAGCTCTTTCTAACAAGTGGCTAGATTTTCCCGCTTGTCCCAGCACCTTTCCTAGCTTCCCCGAAGTCAGTTCAGCCACAAAGTCAGCTCAGCCTTCCTCAGAGATGTCGTAATTTTGGGTATCTGCCCAAGAACCTGCAGACCGTTCCACATATGGCGCTCTCAAAACCTGGCGCTTCATGGATTAACCATAATGTAAGGTTAGCTGTTTAAGAAATAGGAAGGCTTTGATCTTTGAGTAGAAATGCAGAGATTAAAAGGCTACTTAGAAAACTAAAGGAAGATTGATAACACAGAAAACTTCAGCAAAGAAGCTGCTTTAAATTAACTCTTTGAAGCCTGAGTCTCTCCCTCCCTCCCTCCTTCTCAGCATACACGTAAGTATCCATTTGGCTGTCAATGTGGAAAAATAACTGATGTCAGATGATGCACTCTGCATATTATGCCAAGTTCCAGTGACAAATCACACAACTATTGAAATGGACGATTAGAGAGCGGGTAAGTGCTTGGGTTGGGCTATATTGCTTCTCTTGTAGGATGAGAGGTGCCAACTGCGGGTGTGATTCATAGCAAGGGCTTTGTGAAGCTGGTGTAGGTGTGCACTGGAATGCAATGAGGTGTGGGCAAGCCCTGCCTTTCGGCCGTGTCCAGAAGGGTAGGAGATAACCAACGCTATCTTGTTTGTTCATAAGGGAAGTTGTAGTGTTTCAGAATTTACCCTGGATTTGGTCCACAGAAGATGAACGCGTCAAAAAAGTCTCTAGACATCACTGAGCTGGGCTATCAGGAGCTGTCGCTGTTTGGCAGTTAACTGATGATTTATATATCACATTCAGTGAGCATAAAAATAATATTTTGGACAGAGCTGCACATTTGAAGTCAAAAGTGCAAAGCAAGGAGGAAATTTTAAAGCCACTAATTAAAATCTCAAAAAAATACTCAGTTAGGTCAGTGTCAGAACCAATCATATAGTCTAGTCTCTAGTCTGAATAGCTAGACTCAGGAAAAAAGAAAAAATCAAAATTTTAACCGAAGACTATTTGGGAGCTTTTCTACTATTTGCAGCAGCTGCAGTTTGGAGAAACACTCCTCTAGGCTCATCCTTCTAGAGCTGACCAAAACCTGTTCTTCTTAGTTAAGTGCAGTGCTCAATTAGAAAATGATATTATGTGTAATGTCTTGATATTACATTTAATGTCTTGAATAAACTAGAAATTAATGACTTAATCACTGCAGAACATCTAATACTGTCTTGTGAGCGATTTGGAGGAAATCATTAAAACTAAAATTTAATTTGACAAATTGGAGAAATGGTCTGAAACTAACTAGGTAAAATTTCCTAGTGTCAATTGTAAAATACTACAGTTATGAAGGCGAACTCAAGTGAAAGTAGGAGTAAGCATGAGTCTTATTTCCTGCTGGTTTGTTTATATGACTTTTAACTTGTTGACTATCAGGAATCAAATTCCTAAGTATGAACTTTTGTTTTCTGCTATGGATCCTGGGAGTCTTCCTCAAGAGAAGTGGGCACCCACAAATGCCAACAACATTTCTCCTTTGAGCATTTCTGTGGCACAACATGGAGCAGGAGGAAATGAGCTACTGCTAAATGAGCTGTATCCTGATATCTGGAAATGGCAAAAATCCTTTTCCAAAGAAACTGCTGCAGAGTGAATGAATAGATGATTCTACATAACAAATTGATTCCCATGCCAATTAAAATCACAGACGGTGTATGAGTTGCTTATCTCTTCTGTTGTGGAGGTGAGTGAATTAAGATGAGTAATAAAACTGCATTTTCAGGAGTGTGTCCTACTGGAATCAAGCACATAATGATGAACAATTTACGTGAACAGCAGACTCTGAACAGGAAGAGTAACTGTGAGGAACACAGAAGAACCTGACCAGATTTTCCTCTCTAAATTTTCTCGTGTATTTTTAGCCAACGCTGTTTTGCTGTTCTGTACTACATTTGAATTTTCCGGGTAGTTTGCAGTATTTCTTTTCAGGTGACAAGTGCATTTGATCACTGCTTCTCTCCATGTGAAATACAAGAAGTGAAATTCTGGCCCCAGTAACTCAGCGAAGCCAGGGTGCTGCCTGAAGAGGATGAGTGACTTGATCAGCACCATGTTGGGAGGTCTGTTAGAGGGCTGGAGTTAGAACCTGTATTGTCTGTTTCCCAGTCCATGTAAATAAAAGTGAAGGACATTATAAATTTGGCCTGTCTATCATTGTTATCTTGAAAGGAATTACTCCTTACATTTCATAAACCTCATAAATCTTCCCAGCTGTCACATACCAGTCTTTTTAATTCTGGACTCAGTTAGAGATGACTACTAAGATCCATGTACTTATAGCTCTTTGACAAAATGAGGAGGCAAGAGAAATAACCAGGACAAACTTTCTGCCTTCTGGCACATTTACAGACTCTGTTCACTTCATGCCTTCTTCTGTCAGTTCCCTTGGCAAAGGGACTATCTCCTTTCTCCTCTCCCACGTGGTTCCATGCCATAGCTGGTCAGCGTCAATAAAGTGTAACGGAGAAGAGGAGAAATATATAAATAGCTTTCTACTATGCTATCACAAAGGAATATTTTTTCCTCTGCAATTTGCAAGACAGAAAGTTTGTGAAATGGACAAAATTTTACTACTAGCTATTCTAAAAAGTCATAGTCATATTTATTGTTCTCACTATACATAACTGTCACAGGGTGTCTGAATTCTTCACGGTTATGAGCACATTCAAGGATGATACATGGAAAAAATATGGACACATTTATTTTTTGGAAGTAACTGACCAGAAAAGAATTTCTTGTGAACAAACTCCAGCACTGTACAACAGCAGAAGAGAAGCCAGCCAGAACTGAGGAACATGAGAAACAGAAATTCTTTGGATGTAGCATGTTGGCTTTTGCCAACACGATCAACTGCAAGTCCAAAGTGAGACTCCTCACCCGCTGGGTCAGCATAACTGCAGTGTGAGTTCCCAAAACTTGTTGCTGCATTTCCAAGAGAAGCAATTGTGGGAAACTACACAGGGACGGCCACACATCAGTACTACTCATAGGTACTGTTCAATAGCAGGCCAAATGCACCATGTTCCTTATTGGCACCAAGATTGCATTACATTCATATTGTCCCATTTCACTTCCTTTATCAAATATTATCAATGAAGAGATTGAGTCTTTTGTATTGAACTATTGCACAGATTCGTACCGATAGGGTCAGTAAGTGCTCAGGAAAAAGAAAAAAGGAAAAGAATCAGCTATTATTTGCCATAGAGACTACACGGAAGCTAGGCGAGAGCAGTCTGCTGGGGGTACGCAGTGTGCACTCCACCTGCTGCTCTCACAGCACAGAAAGACAGCTAATTTCCATGTTAATGTGGCCACGATAGCTACTAGGTATGCTGAATTTCTCTTTCTTCTTCAAGCCCTGTTTTGTCAAACAACTAACTCGTTCTTCCCAAGAACTCCATGTTCTTGGGAAGAAGTGGAACAGAAATCACTCAGAAGTCACATCACAGGAGAAAAGTATGTGAAAATGCAGTATTCAAAATGCTATGTGCTTTGTAAAACAGATTTCTGCACAGTAGCACCAGACACTGTGCACTGAGCACTTCTTGTAATCCTAAGGAAGGGAAAAAAATAATAAATGGAACAGCTGAATTTTGCCAGCGGACACAAATTTATGTGCTAAGCAACTGCCATAGAAGCAGATCCACCATGATTCTGGTTTCTTCTTGACCAGTGAAAGACTCCTTGAGGGTATAGGTGCTGTGAACTCAGTCCAGCCTTCATGGAGAACTGAACACGCCTGGGGCAGGGGACTGCGTTCTCCTGTTTCTAAGAACTTCTGCTGAGGCACTGAAGCTTTACTCTAAAAGGTAAAAGAGTTTTTTCCTCTTTTTGTTTTAAACAAGGAATTGTTTCCCTCTTCTTCCTTCCTCCTCTTCCCCAAACTCCTCATGTACTTGAAAGCAATTTAAAGATTTTTTTTATAGAATACAGGAAAAGTATGTTCCCTTTCTGAGAATAAACTTTTCAAATCTCAACTCTGAAGTAGGAGACCTGAAAAAGCAAGCAACTGGAAACAGTCCTTTAAGATGGAAACAATCAAGCAATCCTAACTACACAGCCGCCACTACTACGTGTTGCCACTGCCTGGAGATGGTCGGAGCTACACAGGAAACAAACCCTTCAAAATACTACTTGTTGCAAAATAAGGAATAATTTAGATGGAATTCCTGACGGATTAACTACCTTTAAGCTACACTTTCAACTTCAAGGACTTGATCTAGAACTCAGTGAAGTCAATGGAAAGATTACACAAATTTTTATGACCCCTAGAGAACAAGGAATTTTTTAAAGAACTCCACTGATGTAAAATTTTACATAGTACCATCCCACTAGCTCTTAATACTTGTTGCTTCGGTCTACTTCACTGCTAAAATGAGAGCGGGGAAGGAAGCTGCCGTACTGGTGCTCCACTTAAGGTAATAGGTAAAAAGACATCCATGTTAAATGTAATTAGCTAATACAAATTAAGATGACTACATGTTCTATTGTCAAGATCATTCAAAGAGTTATTTGCTTTTGTCATTGAACAATGCTCCATTAGTTCTCATAATCTGGTTAGTGCATTAGCACTAAGTAAATCCTATTGATTCAGCAGATAAAATGGACCTAAGTAATCTTTGTATTTTGCTGATTTCCCTTATATTAATTTAACATTTAACTCAGTATACAGATTATCATGGAGAGGTGTTGACTAATTACATCTTTTGAAGAAATAAAATAAAGCATTGGAGATGCTGTGTTGATAAAAGCAGTTTTGCTGTACATTTGTAGCGTACATCAGGTGCATTTTTCATAGAAGTCCTTATTTACATGGAAGCTGTGATGAAAAAGAAAAGCTGTGAATTCCAAGTAGACCAGTTATCCTAAGATAATGCTGAGTGTGGAGACTCTTATTCCAAGATAATATTGCACAACAACTGCATGTCTAGCCAAAACAGTGGTGCAAGAGATGTGTGGGATAGAAAGGAGTCCAGAAAGTAGGAGAAAATCATGCAATTTGCCCTCATTTCCACAGGCTGTATATAAAAGCAGGGTAACATCTGCCTTAAGAAAATGAAGTTCTCATTATCCTTTCCCCCAAGATCATTCCTCCTCTAACATTTCATTGTTTTCACCCACACCATAGATAGTGCACATAATATTTCTTTGTGACCTACACTTGCTTTCTGAATCATTTATGCCATGGATCTTCTTCCTTAGCAGTATCTTTTTTTTTTATTTACTGTGGGATTTGACTCTGGTTTTACTTGTATGTTTGGAAACAAGGAGTAATTCCACTCTGATGCAAAAGCTGTCTGAGATCAGAAACCCACATGCCACCTAGAAAGTTCGAGTAACGCAACACTCTCCTGGATAATAATTACCTACTGTTGCTTTAGTGAGCAATAATGACGGCAGTATGTGGTCCTGAGTCAGATCAAGTAGAGTAAGTAGAGAAAACTGCTGAGGTAAGGTTGGTGCTGAGTGAGCTGAAAGGCAGATGTCTGCTTTGTCAGGATTTATGTGTCTCTCCATCGTTTGGCAGCAGAACCTGAGGAAAATTCATTGCTTACTTAATGTCTCAACTACCTACCAAAGCCAGGTGGGATGAATCCAGGACTTAGATCTGCATGCAGTGCACTGCAGAATCAGCTTCTCTTTCTCTGGAACATGGAATTGTTTATAAAGAAATCCAAGCAGCTTTTTCAGGAGGGGCTGACACAGTCCCATTGCAGAAGAGCCATCAGCAGACTAGACAGGAACTTAATCTGGGGCAAAGGAGCCTTAGAATTTGGTCTGAACCCAGGAGAAGAGGCTTAGTTCTGAATATTACGCATCTCTAGTGAGTGTCCTTAATGCTGCATACTGGCTAGTCTACATTTTAGACATCTCTTCTTGTGGGACTGTAAAGGTTTTCAAATTTGCAAAGTTACAAAGGATAAGAAAATTATTCTGCATCCAGTTCTAGTCTCTAGTGTTATTTAAGGGCCTTCTGAAACTCCGAGACATAAAAAACACATGACCAGAGAATCTAGATATCCATGTTAAGAAAAAAAATATTTACTTTCTGCCTGAAATTATTTGTGTGCAATTCCAGAGAAAAGCAGCAGTCACTCTTCCACACTAATAACCCATAGGGAACCCTGCCTTCAGTGGAAGAATTTGATTAAAAAGTCTGGAAATGGAACATTATTAGTAACTCTGGCTGATAAAGCAGTGCCATTTGCAGAAAATGGTAGTTTAACGGATACCACTTTTTCACAGAGAAATCCAGCTTTCATCGAGATGATGATAAAACACCAAGCAGCAGCACTGGGAGGCAAACAGAGACAGGCCTCTACCAGGAGATCAGGAGAAGGAAACCCTCTGTAGTTTTTGCAGCACTCAGTGACTAACAGGTCAGCCTCCAGGCCCCATAGCTCCTGGGGCTCGGAAGAGTCTGCAAAGATATCTATCACTCAGGGCGGTGCGGTACTTTCCAAAGTAAGTCCCCAACCTGCCTTTTTCCTTGCCTTGCCTTTTCCTCGGCAACTCCCTTGTGACGGTGTCCACGTGGCCAGTCCCAGGGACCAAACAGCCCTTACCTCTATCGTTACACCTCTGCTGAATCTGGCCCAGCCTGAGATAACCATACCCATACCCAAACCTATGCTCATACTATACTCCCTACACACTCATACCCCTATTTCTACCTGTACCTGTACCCACACCCAGGCCTCCCTCATATGCAGCTTAACTGGAGTTCAGACTCTTCCTGCAATCCCTTAGGCCATGCTATTTGCCCCAGTCAGGTCTTGCATGGCCAGGTGGGTAGATGGCCATGTACCTAATGGTGGAGGGGAGCTGGGTGGTGAGCGCACCCTGCCTTGCACTGTATTGTGCAGGGCACAACGGGGACCCTCGGGGTACCACCTGGGCTTTCAGCAGACAGGCAGTGAGCGCAGAACAGGACTGTGGATGCAGCCTGTCACCTTACTACTGAGGTTTAAGCCTGTTTTAAAGGGTGTCAGTGCACATTGCCCATCACCCAGTTCCTCTTCGCTTACTCTTCGGAGACGTCAGAACCCATAGAGAAGCTCATACAAAATCTGTACGGATGGGAGCAGGCTTTGTGCCAGGCAGAGGGCTGTATGCCATTTGATATAGCATTTCCAGAGGAATAAACGACTGAACCAATCCAACGGATTCTGGTGCCTGACTTTTAGGGAAAATATTCAGGCACATTTTACTTGCAATATAAAAAAACATTTCCTCCATGCTGTGAGATTATCTAAATAAGCCACATCAACCCTTCCTAATCAGAGAGACGTGGTGTTATTTTTAAACCTGCCAAAAATTTTAAGCCAAATGGTGTGGGATATTACGGTTACAGGGCCTCAAAAGAGTTATTTGTCTCTGTTTATTTTATTAAATATTCCTAGACATACCCTTAGGATGACAGATCAATAAGTGCCTTTGCGGTTTCCTGATAGAAGGCAGCAATTATTTTCTTCCATTACAATATAAGCATAACCCAATTTTACTCATCTATCATGTGTGTAATGGTAATAAAGAAGCATCAGCATGTGTTTATTTTACTGTCACTTTATCTTTTGTTTTGGTGATCTTCTGTTTTCATTTCACGTTCTTCCAACTGTTTGTGCCTTTCATTTGCAGGGAATGGTGACTAGTTTGTCTTCCTTTAGGACACTTGTTGGGAACATGGTGGCAAAAGCCTGTCTGTGGTATCTCTTTTCCTGTAAGGTGAATGGATTACTTTAGGCTTTCACCTGAACTTACCAATAGAAGAACCAAAACCACAGGAACTTTACAGTTTGAAATTTGGATTTAATTTTTAGAGGTGCTTTTCCATGGAAGTCATGGAATCATAGAATCATTTAGGTTGGAAAAGACCTTTAAGATCATCAAGTCCAACCATTTACCCAGCACTGCCAAGTCCACCACTAAACCATGTCCCTAAGCACTACAGCTACCTGTCTTTTAAATACCTCCAGGGACGGGGACTCAATCACTTCCCTGGGCAGCCTCTTCCAGTGCCTGACTTCCCTTTCAGTGAAGAAATTTTTCCTAATATCCAACCTAAACTTGCCCTGGTGCAACTTGAGGCCATTGACTGAAGTATCAGGAGAATTGAGCTCACAATTCTTTAGCACATCAGAGGTGCAGAAAGGTTAAACAAAGCCCATAAGATCATGATCTAACTAATGACAATTGAAATGTATAGTTCAGATTGTCAAGGCTAAACTCAACCCATCTTCCTCACTTGGCAAATCACATTTAATCCATGATCGAGGTGCACACTACTGGACCATGTCTGCAAATGAAGTAAGCAGCATTTGTCTCCTCATCTAAGTACTCCTGTGCTTTGAGGAGTACCACACCAGGGCTGATCATGACTAACTGTGACCAAATAAACTCTGCTAAAAGCCTACATCCAGTTTTCTCTTCATTGTGGGTGAGGAGATTCCTCAACAGTGATTCAAAACCCCCCACAGCAGCTACCTCTCAGATATCCTTGTCCTGACCTGGGCGATAAAACCCCTTTACTATGACCCCAAAGTGTTCTTTTAATCCAAAGCCAGTTCTGTTTCCTCCTTGCTCTCACTGAAGTGACAGCCAGCTCTTCGCTGAAGGAGATTATTAGCAAGTGCTACCTGGTCACAGCTCCACTGAGGTATGCCTGATACCAATCAGACGTGCCATCGGATGCACTTTTCCTAACCCTGACTTCAGTGAGTCCAGGTTTTGGCTTCTTATGTATTTCACTTAAACACAACTGGAAATGTTTTATTCTGATTTTATAAAGTTTTCCATGAGCACTGGAATAAGTGAAGCACAGTTGTGTCTAGATTTATATCTTGTGGTTGGTTGACTTTGCTGTCCAACTAAGCTCTGACGGAGACTTTTCCCATGGGTGAGCAATACCTGCTTTGGTCCCGTGAGTCCTTCTGATGTTTATAAAGGGGCTCCTTGGAGTTCATCGGTTTCCACAGCCTGAGCATATATTCTATCTGTCTCTGGATTCACACCTGGATTCACATCTTTAAGATTTCTATTGTTGGGGTTGTCAGGACAACTAACAGAAAGACAGGCATACAATAGCGTGACCACATAAACTTCATTCTTCTAGGAAACAAGGCTAAAAACTAACAAATTTTGTCAACCACATCAAGATGAGTTGAAGTTTTATTTTTTTTTAAATGCTGAAAATCTGAGAAGAACAAGTTGAGAAAGTGTTTTGGATGCTTTATTCGGGTTTATTTTGGTCTAATTCTACCTTTAGCAGCCTCAGACTAAACAGTCCCGAGGGACAGCCACTTAAAAAGATGGACTACCCAAAGTCCAGCAGAATTATGTACAATTGTCTTGTGGGACTTTTTTTGATAACATGAAATGGCCTTCATCAATCAGACCCTAACTGTAAATTATCAGATAGCACTCCCTTGCAAACATAGCTAAAGGCTCATTTTTCTTTTTAATGTTGAAGTTAGTGGTATACCATATTTACTGCTGTACTGTTTTCACTGTCCTATGACTTAATCTCACAGTGGTCAGTCCCTTTCACTTGCATCAGTGGTCTGTGGTTTCATTTTCTTCACATCAAAGAGAAAGATCATCTTGGCTACATTGCAAAAAGCAAGTTTTGAATTTTGCCAAAATAAACTGTGACAAACTCTTACAGTTTATAAAAGCTTTCTTTTAAGTTGAAGGTGACTTACAAAAGGGGAAAAATGGGTTATGCCCTCATGTACGTTTTTATAATGTACAAAAAAGGGCCTAAGAAGAGTTGAGGGGTCTGGGACTCTTTTTTTAATTATTATTTTATCTCCAGCAAAATCAAGGAAGACCAGATTTGACATTCCTGACACAAGCATAAGAAATACTGTGCTTTCCTTCTTCTGCCTGCTCCTTCCCTTCCTTCACCTTCCAACCTTGCAGGTCTATTTTACACACCTGAGAAAAAGAGGTGTATAAAGGATGCCTGGCAGATTCTTGCCAATCTTTTTGGCCAATTGAAACCTGAAAAAACTCACAGGACACTTTTTATTGGAGTCTTAATGAGCCCTCTGGAATAAAGCAAAGGAAATGGAATGGCAAAGCTTGACAGTCTTGATATTTCAGTGTTAAGCAAACAATCAGGACAAAAATTTCTGACTGCCTTTATGCCATTTAAAGGAACCACAAGAAATCAAGAAACATTTTTCCCTTTATCAATTTAATGTAGCAGAAATCAGAGTTCTGATGACATTTCTTGAAAATGGGCAACTATAATAAACTGTCTGCAGTATAAGACATTCAGTTCTGATATGCAAAGCAGCAGCAGACTCTGGAAAAGCTTTTGAAACAGGAAAGTACTTCCCAGCATGTGAAAAGTGGCAAATTATTCTGTCAATATTTTAATGGTATACTTTGTTATGAAAAGATCACCTTATGAAATGGACGTATAGGCAAGTACAGAATGAGATAAGTTAAAGGCCATGAGCTTTGACGACAGTAACTCACAAATGAAATACCCCAGGTATAAGGAAAAAAAGTACTTTCAGAGAACAATGTTCATTGTTAAAAATGAACTGAAAAACGAAAAAAAAAAAGGATATTAAGACCTGAAATGAAAAATTAGGACAGCAATAACACAGTGAAGAAAGATAAGAAGTTACTGTGCTGAATGTTTGCTAACTTGCTTTTAGCTCCTGAAAATTGCCTTTTGCCCCAAAAAAAGGGAATAAAATGCTACGTCTGTTGTGGCTGCTGTATCAGCATCCACCGGCAATGTCTACATCTGTGTTGAACACCTGGAGCCTGCGATAAGCAATCGTCGCCCGAAAGCTGAGGCTGTTGTGATGAGACCGGGACGGACCCCACCCCTGAGCACGTTCCCACTGCTGGGGAGAAGCCACAGCAGCTCTGTAACAGACGCTTCTCCCCACACCACCCCGTCTCACCCCTGGCAGTGAAGAGCAGCCCTTTCATGCAAGAGGCTCCCCGCTCCAAGGGGGCATGTGCCACTGCCCCGTGTCCTGATGTCATAGAATCATAGAATCATAGAATGGTTTGGGTCGGAAGGGACCTCCAAAGGCCATCCAGTTCCCGTGCTGGGCAGCTGTGCTGAGGAAGACCCTGGTGGTATAGGGGTGATGAAGGCCCGTGGTTCCCAATCTCACCAGGAGCCATCCCAGCAACGGGGCATGATGGATCCCGTCCAGGCCTAAATGCAGGTTGAGCTGTTGCTCCATCCTGACACAGGCCTCATCCCGGCTCACGAGGCTGAGCAGAGCCCCATCATAACAGCTCTGGCCCTGCCCTCTGGAAGAGGACAGTGTGCCACCTCTGAGCTCCAATTTTCTTGTATTTGAGAACAGAAAGACCCCAGAGAGGACATTTAAGGCCCTGCTGCATAAGCAGGTATAACTGAAAGCTCTAATGTTTCACGTTTCAAAATAAATGTTAAAAGTACCCGATTCCCAGATTCTGTATTTCCTTTACTAGAACTGACACTGGCACAGACACTGGCCAGAAGGGAAGAAATAACTTCTATGCTTCCTTCACATACAGTATTTCAGATGGTTGGAAAGCAGCAACCACCTGAACACATGGCGTAGAGAGAGGCAACCCTCCCATCCCAGACTACCAGTATCCTCATTCAGATACACTTTTCATAGGCACTTCTTTCATTAAGAAAACTGGTTTCAGTGGGACCGTTTATGTATCAAGCATGAGTAATTGTATTACAATCTGGCTCTTCATGGCATGTTCCAAACCAGCTCTTTCATTTTTTTCCAAGAAGGGCAGTGATTCAGCACTAACATAGTTTAAAATATGAGTGATATTTTCAGGGACTCCTCAGTGCATATGGATACTAAAGTTGATGAATACTTTTTTGAGATGTTAAAATAAATAACTGCCTAAATGTTCCATTTATCTCCATCATAGTCTCTCAAGAAAAACAATTACTTACAAATTAAAAAAAAAAAGGATTTTTTCCCCAGTTCCACTAATACATTTTTAGCACCATAAGGACCTCAGTGATTTTCTTACTCAGTTTACAGGAACTAATCCTTACACAGATGAATCATCAGCAATGCTAAGTAATCTGAAATGATCAGGGACTTACATTTTGTAACTGAAACTGAGGGGATGGCTACCTGGCAATGAAGCAAGCAAAGAAAGAACGAGAGTCCCAAAATGTAACAAATTAATTGTCACTTACCCTGTTCAAGCAGTATTTGCTCTCTTTCCCATAAAAGTGCTGGAGACATTTCATGTTCTGCTTGTCGACAATCTTGTTGAAGAACTCGTTGATGGTTCGCACGGAGACGGCGCAGACAGCAGATCTGTTGGTTGGTTCAGAAGAGTCTGGCTTGCTTTGTGCAAAAACACCGTAGAGAATATCATCGTTCAACCCAAGGCCCATTTCATGGGCTAGAGCTGCACCTGGCTTGCTTACATAAGCAGCTTGCAAAATGTTGAACACCTCCTTTCGGATGGACCTCTTCCTCCGCTTTTCGGTGAAAATACACTCAAGAGGCATTTCCATGTAAGAGCGCATCTCTGAGTCTAAAGTGCAGAAGCGGATAATTCTAGTGTGAAAAGCCTGGGAGTCGAGAGATTCTCTCTGGACAGTCAGAAAATAGACAAAGTGATCATTTTCAAAGGCATGGACATACCTAATGGGATACGAGTCGCGGAACTGAGGGAGGATATCTATGTAAGACTGATCTGTGAGAAATTCAAAACCATCCTGTGTTTCTTTTAACCTTCTGACCGATATTGAATGCAGCACATGAGGAGGCTGAAATGTAGATGTCACAGTATTTCCCACAAAGAAGTTGACAAACCTGTCCTTTTCGGTCACCAAAACTTTGGTTCCTAAAGTGCTTACAACACAGTCAGGACAATTATCGGCTTCTCCGTCCACCCGGGGTGAATACATGCAGTGCACCTCGCTTTCGATGTCAGCAGGGTTGTCAGGGTGAATGATGTGACGGTAGCAGACGCCTCCGGACACACTACCACAGCTGATGAGCTGATCATCATAATAAGTTTCTAAGAGCAGTGCCATGTTGACATTATCCTTCCATACGCTGTTAGATAAATTGGCTTTATCTCTGCAGTCTTCGCATGGCGCACAGTCAGGGTTCTCCAAAATGGGCCCGGTCTTGTACACAGAAATGTTCTGGAGAGTTTCATTTAGTACATAAATCTTGTTGACTGCTCCAATATAAACATGATGCTTGTATAAAACTACATTCTGAATCGGTGTTTCTGCAATGAAGTTAGGAAGATCATATTTTACACTCAAATTCATCTCTGATTTTTTAGCTGCTTCTTTGCATTGTCCATGGCTCCGCTGCAGCAAGGCAAACAGGAATACGATAAACCCAGAAGGATATGCAGTAAAAGGCTTCATTGTCAGAGATTTAATCTGTCAAAATATATTTAAAGGAAAGAGTGGTTATATTTCATGTACTAAAACATCACTTTATCAGTCAACGGAAATCTGTTTCTAGGCTGCATATACTAGCTGAACTATTTCAGTTTAAGAAGCGTTGTAACCTTGCCTAGTGTCATTAAGAGTCTTGTGCTAGACACTGCTACGATTCCTGTTCTTCGTGGGTACCCATTTCACTGCTTTCAGAACGATTCACAGAAGGATTTTCTTCTGATGAATTTTGCAAGACCCCTTGGTGTGCTGTACAGCAGCAGAAGAGAGATGACGACTTCCACACTGGCATTAAACCAGCTGACTGATACAGTTTAGAAGATGATGGTGCACAGGTAGGTGAAAGCAAATCTGCTCAGGACACTCAGGGCACAACTGCAGGCAAAGCAGTTGTAGCACTTCAGTGCGTGGATTTAAGATATTTGGCAAGTTCCTCAAGGGGCTGAGCTGGTTCTTAGCACAGCTGCTTGAAAATGAGAAATAGGAAGGACATGAAATAATGTGAAGATTTGAGCTGGAAGTGGGCTTCTCTTTTATTCTGTTGACATTTTTGAGGAACCAAGGAAAAGACTTTTCTCCACCAGACCAAAGGCAGAAACCGCTCTCTCTCTCCCTCCAGCTCCCCAAATCACTGTCTTTCATAAGGCTCCGGGTTAGAAAAAAGAATGTTTTTTTCAGCCAGCTCTACTTCTTGGAATAGTCATTTTCCCTAGCATTGACAAGGTTTTGTAATATATTGTTAGAATATTTTATGCATCATGTGCTGCTTGGCATGTGCAAGTTTTATTTTAGGCCCTGTACCACAGCAGTAAGTCACTCGGGTGAACCTTTACAAGATACAGGCATATCACTGTATTGTAAACAAAGGGGTATCAAGTGACCTACAGCCATTAACTGATGAAATCAAAAAACCTAGCACTTTTCTTTTTTTTACATCTCCACACAATTGTTTGATGTGGCTTGAAAAACCAAAGGCAGATGACTAGTGTGATATTTCACCCCCTCAGAAGATCAATTAAATGAACTGTGGTTATGAGCGTTTCGGTGCAGTGTCCATGCTATGCCCTGTCACACCAGACATCTTCTGTTAATGCCATGACACAGTTATTAAGCCAAATTTAGCTTCTTCATGGAGAAAACAATTATGCATTCTAGCAGCAATATGATCACATATTTTGGGAAAATACTTATAGTCTGGCTATAGTTAAGCAATTGTTGCTAACAGAGAAATGCTTATGACCACTGAAAGGATTTTAAATAGACAACCTTGAAAATGACAAACTAATAATAGGAACCAGGAGCTCTGTATTGACTTTTTATTTCATTAAGACTTCAAGCAAAATGGAAAGATGACTAGAGACCAGAACTGTTTCAGCTGTGTATAAATTCAGTGTTTTCACTAGATTGGTTAAAACAATCCATCAATAATTCTCCTGCATTCCTTGTGACATTTTATTTCAGCATCCACTGAACCCTTTCTGTGGCTTACCTCATTAATTACACAAAATAATAGGTTTTGGAAACAAAGAATTGTTCTTCTTCCCTGCTACCTGATAAGAATCGTGATCAAGAGCTGGGGATAAAAATCAGAAACACAGGCTATTTGCAAGTATTAGCTGGTAAGAACAAGTCACACTTCTGGTATTGAGAAATGAAGATCTTTCTTCAAATCAACAACATTTTCTGATATTAATTAGTGATAACAGAATCCTGGAAACAAATCAAACATGGATTGAAGTTTAAAAGAAAAAGAGAAGAAAAAAGAGCGGGGATATTGCTATAATTAGAAAATAGCCCCAGTGCACAGAGTGCTGACTTCTATACTGTACAGGGCAGGAAACTGTTTTCTCGTCCTCTGAAACTTCTTGCTATTACAGTATTTTTCCTGCTCTGTGTTGGGATGAAACCAAGAGCTTTCAAAGTTTCTGTGAAACACCCAGAAGTCACACCCGATCCAAGAACAACCCTGTTCACGTCCCTGCCTCGCTGGTCCCCGCAATGGGAGGAGTGGGAGCCTGGTCTGACTGCCTCCTTTCAGCCAGCACTTCCACCCAAGAAACTGCTAAAACTGATACATTCCTGCAGATTCACTTCTGACGAGCCAACATGTTCTAACAAATACTAGAGTAAGCAGAAAATTCCAAAAGTGCTCCATTTCTGACACAACGTGGAGGCAGGTATATTGTTCACCACAATGAGTTTAAACCCACATCACAGAGGTGGCACTGCAGTGGAGAGAGAAAACAGTAAGTGGGACAACAGCTAGATGAGGATGAGGATGATTGACCACCAATACAGGAAAAAAGATGCCAGGTTACTTGACAGGTACCTACGTTGTTGCAGTACATTCTGTGCTATGTTCTTATTTTAACCTGCTCCCAAATAGATCTCCGACCCAGTATGCCCCTCAGTCTTCAGTTTACAATCCTCCCCATTCTTCCAGTGTCTGAAAAAGAGGATCCCTAGCTGTTCAACAGTAAATACCAGTGTGCACTGCAGAGGGATTTAGAGCCATAAATACTGTCTGACTTATTCTTTCCCTCAAACCACATCTTGGGATGTGAGGCCAGTATCCTCAGATAGGCTACTCTGCCTACATGCAGTTGGTAAAACAGCACTGGTTTAAATCTGTGCTCTGGAGACAGAAAATTCCTCCTTAGATCCTTTAGTAAATGAGATCCAAAGCAAAGAGCTTAACAGCGAGAGCAAGGGCAGGATTCAGTGTAATGCAAAGGATGCCAGGAATAATAGGGACTATATTTCACCACTACAGAAAGGAAAATAGGAGCAACAAATGAAAACCAAGTCATCTTTGCTCTCATATCTGAGCTCCACCTTTGTGTCTTCCTTTGTATGATTTTGAGGTGTTTCAAGCATCCTCCCAGGCAGAAATCTGCTGATTCCCACCTATGGGAAGCTCAGGCTGAGATTTACGGGCAGCTCTAGGGAAGACGGTTCCCCACAATGCATGTCTCTAGCACACTGTGTATCTTTCCTCAAGGTGCCTGAAATCAGAAGATACGTGCTCTACTGTGAGACATTTATAGCTTAGGGAGGACACAGGAGTTACGTGAAGAGTACAGTGTGGAACTCCTTTTTTTAGGCATTTGTTTTTTCACAGTCCTCACATCACATACACTCCACTGTTCCTCAGTGAGCCTCCCTGATGTTTGGTGCCTCTTTTTTATCTGTATTTCACCCAGGGTCTTTCTCCATTTCACTGCTGCAGCCTGCAGCACAGAGTTGCTTTTTTGTAACCTCCAGACTAGGTCATTGCAAACACATTTCACTTGAATACATCCTGAAGAAGCAGGAAAACTTTGGAGAATTAAAAATTCAGTCCCACCTATCTTCAGAGGTCCAATAGTCCCAGTTCTCCTTATCATATACTCAAATGTAATTTCAGTTGAACTTAAGCACTTAGAGTTTTGCTGAATTAGAACCAACATACTTAGGCTGTAGATATACTTTCTGAATACAGGTCAAAGAACTAGTTGCTGCCTATCAGTTGCAAAAGGAAAACAAGTAATCCCTTTGTTTCTCTACTTGGTTTGAATGATGGATGCTGTTCATTCTTCTGTGACCTTCCCGTGACTTGTGTGTCAGTGTCTTTCATGTGTCTACAGAAGAGTTGCAAGCTTTGGCCTGTGATAACTATCAGCAAGCAATAGCTGTGGATGGATTATTTCTTTTGTAAGAGATATTTTCAAAGCCTGTGTCATGATGTGCTCATTTTTCTAACCCTCAGCAGACACTAGCTTGTATAACTGATGAGAAAATGGATTTTGGTCAGCTGTTGCAAGTGGCTAGTAATGATGTGTCATTTTAGTGTGCCTGGCAACCTCAAGTGCTATGGCTGATGCTTCCCACCAGGCTCGGTCTTGAGTGTTTGTGTACCATCAATGGCAATCTTCTTCCTACAAGTTTCATTCTCCCTAATTATGGCCTGGGTGATAATTTGTAAACACTGAACATCATGTCTCTTCTTCACGCTGTTTGCCACCGTACTGACAAGTCAGGCCTGGCCTTATTGTGGAATAATGTTCAAGCTGTCATACGCAAGGAAGCCAGAAAACACAGTCATGCTTGTTTTCCTAGCCCTCATTTCAACAGCTCGGGTCCCATTTAACTCTGATCACAAAGCACTCCATGGATCTGCACAAGCTAAGACAACACGCTGACATGAGAGCAAGCGTTTTGTCGGTTGGTTGGTGCATCTCATTTTCCTTTGCTTTATTACAGAAAAGGAAATGACAAGGTCCTGCGCATCACTCATTTAGTCCTCAGGTCATTTCTGGCTAGGTACCAGCAGAGCCATGTTAATTCATATTTCACAGACTCTATTGTAGCCTTTTCCCTTCTTTATGGAACTATTTGATAGCACAGTTTTATATTTTTTCCAGTGGGATAGTACATCTTGTTACTATGGGCTCTGACAGACTTCTGGTGGCAAATTTATATAGGGTAACCATAGTGATTACTGCTCCAGAGAGTTCAGTTTGCTTTACTATCCTGGACCAAAATCTGTGCCAGTTCAGGACCTGATTCCCTGTGGATCAGATGCCCTGCCATGGAGACAGCAGCATCATTTAACAGGACAGGGCAACTGAGAGGGAGAGATGATAACAACTCTATCCACCCAACTTTAATCTGTTGTTGCAAATCTGTCACAGCACTGGCATCAACTTCAACGGACTGAGCTCACAGCGGACGTGTTCATCAGACTTTTCAATTAACCGATTGCATCGTAGACAAGATTGGTTATATGTAAAACACTTATTGAGGTTCACCTATTTTCTATGTCCACAGATCAAAAATGTTCTTAAGTCAGAACTGCTAACCTGAATTAGCTACCTTGAGTTAAAATAACACAGAGAACATGGAAATGTGAGAAAGTCAGTCAGCAGCAAACATACAAATGATCCCTGAGTTGACTTCAAATGGCTGAGTTAAAATCCATGTTCCCTTGTCTTCAGCGCTATTTTAACTCTAGGTTACTCATCCTGACTAGGATGGGAATATAACTTCCCTGCAGCGTGATACATATGCTTACATGATGCATTTTCCCAGTGTATAGAGTCACAGGACTTAGCAGTGGTGATTTAGGTCATAAATTCATTCATAACGGAGCTGGGCGGTTTCTGTGGTACTCCCGGGAGGTGTGTGTGCATGCAGATGACTGACGGTGAAGAACTGGCGGGCAGGGCACAGCCTAGGCAATTGCTGGAGGATCTACCATTAACTAAACCCTCTACATCTCCAGTGCAGTCGTGTGTGTCAGAAGAAATTGCTTTCATTAGCATGTTCAACTGATCTGTAAGCCTTTTCTTACAATATTCAAATAAAAAAAAGAATATAAATTCTCTCTGCATAAAATATACTCTTTAATATACATGGTCCATTACTGGGTCCAATATACCATTGTAATTCACAGCAGCTATCAATAGAAGCATTTTCGTTGTCTGCCAGGTTTATTTTTAACAGGCATTAAAACACAAGAACATTAATCTATCCTTTGCAGTGGAGAAAATGTTATCCTTGTACTCATTTAGCATTATTTTTTGTAGGTGTCCTGCAATAAAGCGTAGAGCATTTTCTTTGAAATCTGCTTCAGATCTTAACATTCTAAAGCCAACTCGTGTCTTGGGTCTGTAGCACAACTGGATTTATTTAATCATTTTTTGTTGTGATGGGCTACAATGGCACTACAGATTCTTTCATAACAAACCACAGCACTCACTCACTCATATATTACAAATGAGTGGAGCCGATCAAGAGCTATACCTTGCTCAAAACGACTAATTTAAAAGGTGGTATACAGCATTTGTCGGGATTCAGGGAAATGTCTCATGTGAGGAAGTGGTACTCATTCTAAAGGCTGAGGAATCAATTCTGCAAAGAACAGGAACTAGAAAAGAAGTTCAAAATATACAAAGAATAATTGAAAAATGGGGAGGAAATATCCACAATAAGGTAGGTCCTTCGTTGTTTGTTTATGCTTATATTTCCACATGGATTTGGATCTTTAAATACAGGAGGAGAGCTTTCCACATCTGGATGCATAAGGATGGGGGGATATTTTTAATTATATTGCTTGGCAATAGCAAGAAAATAGAAAGTAAACTTTGAACAACACAACACTATTGATCCACTCCGTTCATCTGTAATGCAAGTCAGCAATTGTGGAGCTTCAGTAAGAAAATACCTGTGATGCTATTGTGGCTTTTTACCACTACACTGGCAATAAAATAAATCCAGTTCTAGCACAGACTTAAGCTTGGTATCTACAGCAAATAATTCAGCCTGACAACTGACATGTGAACATCTTATTCAGTCCAAGTGTTCAGCCCAAGTAGAAAAGGAGCTCTGTGTGGGGTTGAATAACATGTTATGCTTCTTATTGTACGTGTCATGACCAATAACACAGGGTAAGGTTGGTCTTCTGTTTCAGGTGAGTGAATATGGAGATATTTGGGTTTCACACCCATTTTTTCACATTTGGACAGACTAATTCATCTCTTAATGTATTTTCACCGCATATGCAAAGCCAAGACCTTTGACTCTAGACAGTTGAGATAAATGCAGACATGCGCCCTGGTTCACCAAGGAAGTCACACAAGTTCAGGTACAGATGCAAGTCCTTTTTGGTGTGCATAAAAACACCTTACATTAGGAGAAAGCAGTTTTCTTGTATTTCTGAGTTGATCCCGTTGATCAGCTTTTTGCATGAGTCTGAGCATTTTGTGGTTGTCTGTACAGAATGGGGACAGTGTAATTTCCTTGGAATGCAGTTCCTCCTTTCTTAAAGAGCCAAGTTGGCAAACCTGGCTGCAAGCATAGTTTTAGCTCGATTCCCCTAACTACTCTCAGCACTTACCTAGATTTTCTACTTTATGGTTATAACATCTATCTACCTGAATTCTTGTATTGAAATGCAGAGCAGATTTTGGAAGCCTTTCCTGTCTTGTAAAGCTAACAGCCTTCCATACTGTGATAATTAAAGGAATGGCATAGGTCATAAAATGAAAAAGATTAAAAGGCAGATAGCCATGAGTAACCAAGACAGCATACAGATTTGATCTAAATGTTCTAACAGCAATTATGAATGATCTTGATGCAGGGCATTTCCTGCAGTTTAATTGTCAATTGGTGCTAATGGGTCTTAGGAGTCCCTGAGACAATAACCCTTCATAGCCAAACATTAATCTCTAAGAAAAAAAAAACGTTCTGTACATCAATAGATAGTGATGATGAAGTATATTATATGAAAACTGTACCAAAGGATCTACATGCACACCAAATTATTCAGTTTCCTTTTGATGTCATAGTAAATATAGTAAGTATAATAATAACAGCAACTAAAACCCTGCAAGTCCCTGAATTCCTCCAAGGTGTGTACAAATACCTAGGATACCAAGCAAAAGGAATTGTGCTGCCTCTGTTCTTTTCTCTGAAAGAGCTGGCAGGACGGTGTCAGGCAGCGGCTTTTCTGCTCCACGGGCACACATAAAGCATGCCACTGGGTGCCATGACTTCACCCTTCTCAGTCAATGTGTCTCCGAGAGCCACAAGGCAAATTAGTGACAAAACCTAGGGTCAAGGATTTCCAATAAGTTGCTGACACCTTGCTTGATACATAGCTCATCAAGCCGAGGTGTCACGGCCAAACTTCGTGCAGGGTCCCAGCGAGACCAGCACATCTGTAAGAATGAGCTGGGCCCCCAGATTCAGAGAGCTTGCCCAAGGGCTGTAATGAGACTGCCAGCTCTCCTTTACTCAGCCTGCTGGGGGTGGCTTATCAGGTACAGAAGAAACCAGGAAAAAGCTCTGCTTGTGGACCTGTGTCCGCACTGCAGAGAGGCCTTTAGGTTGCCTCCAAGCCCACCCCTTGCATCTAGGAGCTTTTGTGAGGCTGCTGAAGCAGTCTGGCCTGGCACAGCCTGTTGATACTGTGATTTGTCCACATGTATTATATTTAGTGTTGGAAAGTAGACTGCACTCCTTCCACGCCCAAGCTGGCTCCACAAGCAGTATAACCACGATCGTGTAATGTTGTATGTGAGATTGCTAGCCCTGCCAAACACAAACTGCCTCCGTGCAAAACTAACTCAGTGGTCTTTGCCCCATGAAAAAATGTGACGCAGACCCTCAGAATGGCTACAGAGAAAACTGAATTGGCTGTGCTTGTAAACCACCTAGTGAAAGTAATGAAGTCTATATTTATGTCTTAGCTTAGCAGAACACATCCTTTATCTGGTACCAAAGTTAATAACCTGATGGTCTACTTAGCTTCATAGCAGCTTTTTGATAATCAAACAGGAGCAATGTCAAGGATAGTGTTCATTTCCCATCTGTGTTTGGTTAGGGGGTTATGACCTTTTCTTTTTAATGCTGACCTCACTTTTGTCACTGCAAGTTTACGTTATTGCAATGCACTTTAACTGATGCCCTACTTTCACTCAGTTTAGAAACTGAGTTAATGATGGCTCATTGGCATGACTGCTGCCTTGCTGTGAACCTGTGATTCATGATCTGCTTCCAAGGACTTTACGGTATTGGTGTTCATAAATCCCGAAATGGCCTGGGACCAGCCTATCTGACATCCCGGCTCTCACCAGAGGCAACAGTGTCGCAGCTGCAATCAGTAGAGTGGCTGATCTGGAGCAGCCTCAGCTCCTGTTTTTTGGCAGATGTCCCTCAGCGAGGGTCTGTCAGCCACAGCTTTTATTCTGAAATATTGTGCTGACCTTCAGAAGATGCTGAAAAGCTCAATAGTTTGAAGAAGGTGTTCAGGGATGGCTGAGCGTCTGAGTTTTTTCATGCTAATGAGGTCGTCTTGGTTTTTTTTCCTGAACAGATTTTTCAGCTGCTTCATTTACTTTCTTTCAGCCTTTCCTCATCCCTCATTTTGGGGAGACCTGGGAAACTTAAATGTGCAACCGCTGCTCTCAGGGTTCTTGTTTATACAGGGTCTGGTACCAGGTTTTGGACTTGTTCAGATCCCGGAATGTCTCCTTTGGGAATCTGGAAACAGATTCAAGGAGTTTGTGAGATAAGCAAAGAGGCTGTTTCCAAACTTCAGAGAGTATTTACCTTTCTCATAGGGGTGACATGAGGATAAATTAGCTCATTCTTACAAAACACCTCCAAAATACGAAGGGCTTAGTCCTGGTGTTCACAAGAGGCACAGCACAGCAAGGTTGAGCTGTAGGATGGTGCCTGCCATAAAGGAGTTGATTTACAACCATGGTCTTCATCCCTGCATGAACAGGTTGGCCAAAGGTCTACATCTGGGACTAGGGCTTGGCTCTGCCCCTCTCTGCCACCTGCTCTCCGCTGGGCACAGGCAGCCCCTGCCTGTGCTCCCCTGCCCTTCTGCCGTGAGAGATCCAGCATCCCACCCTGAAGGCCGTTCCTCGCTCTCCTCCTCTTGTCCCGGTGGGAAGATGCAGACAGTGGAAGGTGTGGATGTGAGTCCTCCTAGGCAAAGCAGTCCTCATGCTTCGGAGCTGAGCGGGCCAGGAGGAAGAGCCGGGATTTACCCTGGGACTGGAGGCTGCCTGTCAGCAGCAGGACCCGTCTGTGGTGCCTGGCTCCATCCTGTCTGGGGACTGCAAACGAGCTTAGCTGGGAGCTGTAACCCGGCCAGGACCGAGGGCCTCTTACTGCTCCACATGATTTCTTCTCCTGCAGAGCTGAAGCTCAGGTGAGATCCAGGGCATATTCAGCACGAAGTGCAGGCACGGTTAATCTAAGCACCTGAGAGCTTTGTGGCCAGCGAGTGTTAGCTTTCTGGATCCCTTTCTTGGACTTATGCCCTGATTTCACTCTAAACCCCATTTTAGATGCCAAAGTAGCCTCTCTGGATCTTACCCATAATTTTAAGCTTGGTCTGCTTATCCAAAAGGAAAATAAAATGGCAGTGGTAAAATTGGAAATGTCAGTTAATGTATGTTTTTAATTTAGGACTTTATATTACAACAATTGCTCCTGAGCATGAGGTTTTGTTAAGTAGTTGATAGCACTGAATTCAATACTTCACGCACTGAGCAAAGGTCACTGTCCTTTACCAAGAACATTTTCTTTTACAGCCCTGCTCCTACTTATAATATTCAAATTATATTGTATTGCTTATTAACACCATGTATGTCATGTTCAAATAAAAAAATGGACTACTCTTGTGATTAATAATTACTCACTTGAGCAATTTAAATTTGAACAAGATACAGCTGTTGGGAGTGATAATGGGAGAGATCTAAATTCTTACACATCTGGATTTTCACATGAAAGCCTGGTTTCAGACCTAAGGTTTGTCAGGATAAGTTACATTCCTTTACTGCGAAGCCACCACCTTTTCCAAGAGTTGACTCCGCACTCTTTATGCAAACAATATTCTCATCGATTCCTGTGATAGTTGAGCTGACTAAGGACTAGAAAACGGGGTGCTTAAAACAGCCTGAAAGGCAGAAGATCTGTTGACATGACAGAATCTCAATACTACCTCATTTAAAATGAGCAATAGATGATACAGGGTAAATACCGAGATGTAGAAGGCATAACTTAACAGGGATGACAGGTGCAGAAGAGTACATCTTTAAAAATCTTATATATTGTTAATGAAGATAATCATTACTCTTTAAAGCAAGACTGAATTAACCTACATTGCATTTCCAAGTAACTAGCTAATGGACACGGGCATTATCTTTTCATATGTCTTTGAAATCCCTATAAACCCTGCCTAGTCAAATATTTGACTGACGGGATTTTACCCCTATTAATAGCATGCAATGGAGGTCTTGGTAAATAACCTACCTTCAGATTTGCCTTTTCCAGAAGGGAAAGGGGTGCTTTCTTATCCTTTAGCCACCTCTTATTGCTCCTTGCTGCCTCCTGAAAGGCTTTTTGTACTGTGAAAACAATTCACTGGTTGTTACCTTATTTTTGTGCCCTGCAGGGATTTCAGGCGCGTACTCTCCTCAGATAAGGAAGAAGCCCTCCCGCTGCAGTCAGGGGAACTTTGGAAGCCACGCGTGCTTATCTGCAGGCAGAGGTTGGCCCAGCCTGTGTTTAGTTTACGAGAGAAATGTGGTATTATTTGCATAAAAGGAGTTCTTTCAAAGCATGTTATATGAAAACCTCTCAATTTGAAAACAAACAAAAGAAAACACACAGCAATTTTCAGGAAGCAGCAAAGATGTCTCTGAGCTCTCCCCAAGCTGATTTTATCATGGCAGCTTACATCTGAAGAAGAACAAACACATACTTATTTTTGTAAATGTGTTTTCAGAAGGAAAGACGACTCCAGAGAACTGGCAAACAGTCCTCCTGACTGATAATGACCATGCACGGTGTTCTCCCTTTTTAGCCCTCCAGAAAAAACATGGGATTCAGTTCTGCAATTAGAAGGTGTCCTGGTTTCAGCTGGGATAGAGTTAATTTTCTTCCTGGTAGCTAGTATAGTGCTGTGTTTTGGATTTAGGATGAGAATAATGTTGATGACACACTGATGTTTTGGTTGTTGCTGAGTAGAGTTTACACCAGGCAAGGACTTTCCAGCTTCCCATGCTCTGCCCGGTGCAGAAGCAGCTGGGAGGGGGCACAGCCAGGACAGCTGACCCAGACTGGCCTGGGCTATTCCATACCATATGACGTCATGCTCAGGATATAAAGCTGGGGAAGGAGGGAAAGGGGGGACGTTCGGAGTGATGGCGTTTGTCTTCCCAAGTAACCGTTACGCATGATGGAGCCCTGCTTTCCTGGAGATAGCTGAACACCTGCCTGCCGATGGGAAGTAGTGAATGAATTCCTTCCTTTGCTTTGCTTGCGTGCGTGGCTTTTGCTTTACCTATTAAACTGTCTTTATCTCAACCCATGAGTTTTCTCACTTTTACTCTTCTGATCCTCTCCCCCATCCCATCCCAGGGGGAGTGAGCGAGCGGCTGTGTGGTACTTAGTTGCCAGCTGGGGTTAAACCACAACAGAAGGTCACTAACGATTTTTGTGATTTCATGCACTCTGTGCTGACTTTACCTATCTCCTGCCTGGCTCTCATCTCTCCCACCTTTTGTTAGGACACTCTGCATTCAGAGCTCCTCCTCTCATGTAGCCTGCCATAGTTATCCAGGCAAAAAGATAAACTGTTGTTGGTCAGGTCTTTCTGAATATAACCAGGAGAGGGAGGCAATCATCCCTTTCTCACAAATGGACATGCCTTGCAATCTATCTCTTTTGTATACATAAGGTTGGGATAATAAGGACAAAAAGCCAATGGAATCTGATACAAAGAAGAGTAGCAATTCTATGGGATTTAATGGAAGATAAAATGTAATGGGGTTTTAACATATTGCAGTTCTGAAGCATGAACAGAACTGATATTAAATTTCATAGGATAGTTCAAAAACTTATAGCAGGGTTCCCATACTGGGTAGATTCAATAGGAATTTCCACCCATTGTGGAAATCTGACTGACAAGCCATGGTGAAGAATTGGCAAGATCTGGAGAATGTCACAGGAGACGATGTCCCCAGACAAGGAGCTATTTAATCCTCTGAGAAGGCAAAAGGACACAGTGAAATGTTGCCACCGTGCCATTTTCTCTGGTGATTCATATGTAAGGCCAGTGTTTGCAATACCAGGAAAAACAGACATTTGGGAATTTCAGATTCTGACTGCAATGCACTTAATAAACACTAAATACTAGGAAATGGGGAAAACAGAGCAAAGGATAGAAATAAAGCCATAGTACAAGTGTGGGTCCTCTACCTGTTCTCAGCACTTGCATGGTTTCCACTGAAGGTGATGGAATTTACTTGTATCCAGACACACTGAGTTTAACTAAAGGCACCTACATCCTGGCTGGGGGAACACCCCCATTTACTATTTGGAAGCGCTTCAAACACAAACAAGGATAAAACTCATTATCATGCAGCACTCCATCCTTGAACACGTACGGGAAGGCAACAGCAAAGTGGATGCCAGAGTTTTCCTTCATCAGAAGGGTTAAACAGCAGTTAAGACAAAGTTTTCAATCAGCTACCGTGGGCTAAATTGCATCCTCAAACACGCACAACATTTTCCACTGATTTAAATGGATGGTAAACACATTTTTCAGGGTGAAATTTGGATTATATTCTCTGATGCAGAAGTGTTTAATCACATAGGGAGCTTCACATTGGCTCACTGCTTCACTGGAGTCCAATACTGTTTGCATTCCATCTACTTTTTAAAGCATTATTAATATTGCGACTGTATTTTTTTACTGCAGCTTTGGGCATTTGTAAGAATGATATCAAATACCGAGTATTAACAAGAAACATTTTTCCCCAGGAAAAATATTAGCCTCTAATCCAAAGAGCAAAAGCAATAAACCTAAAGAGTTTAAGCAAAGGTTTTGCAGGACAGTAATATATAACATTTAAAATTAGTACCCACTTTCTAGAAGTAGACAGGAAAACCGAATATAACTCCAGTAATTAATTTAACATTTTCAATGGCATTAGGAAAGAGGAATTAATCAACTTTTGACATGAATTCAACTACCAACACCTTTCATTGTCTTTAGTAAAGCTGCCTCTCTCTGCTTTATTCTGCTTTCTCAGGATAACCAATACAACCTAACCAATAGAACCCGGTATTTTTGGATGAGAAGACACATGTCATGACGACACATGAAATGATATAATAATACCCATAACAGATACGGGGATATATAACAACAGATAAAAGGATATATAATTCCCATAACAGAAATCCTAATACAATTTTGGCTGTATAACAGTCTTAAAGATAGAGAGAAATCCAAGCTGACCCCAGCATATATCTGAAGACAGATGAAGCTTGCGAAGTTATTTCAGTTTTACAGAGCAAAACATGTTCTTTTCTAGTCATGCATTTGGGACAACCCACAGATCTGGGAATTTTCTCAAAGGCTGGGGTTTACTTGGAAACATGCTACCTTTATCCTCATAGGATCATCCGGGGGGGGAGGGGAAAGCAAACCCCAATGTCTTAATAAATATCTCTAATGGTCCTGAAATTTCGATGATTTAGTTTGGGCCAACCAATCCAAAAAGTATCCTTATTTATGACAAAGCTAAAGACAAAACAGTAAAAAAACCCATCTACGTCTCTAGGCATTCACACGGCACAACAGACCTCTACTGAGCTTGAAACCATGCTAGCTAGAACAGTTTCAGTATGGAAAAAAACAATGTAAATGAAAGGTGAGGTTCAGCATCCAGGTCAAACAAACTAAAAAAAATAAACAAAGAAACAAAAGAAATAATATCTCCTAAAATAAGGGGAAAATAAGTAAGTTTGAAATTCTAACTGTAGCTGGTAATTGTTTTCATCTGCTCATTAGACATGCTTGGAAAGGATTTCTGTTTCCACAAAATTTAGACAAAAATAAATAGAGCCTGCAAAAATTATCCATTTGTGCAAATATTAATGAGAAAAATTTCATGTGGAAAAAGATACCTCAATCCTCTATTAAAACTGAAGGAGAGGAAATCCATTTTGCAAATACTGTGCAAACACACACAAAGGCAGGGCAAAACCCACTGTCCATGAAGAGTCAGTGGCAAAACTCCCAGGGACAACCATGAGGCCACAGTCTTGCTCATGGTTCCTACCAGGCAAGTAGCACAACCACAAGAGGAGATATAAAAAGCAAGTTGCTTAAGACCCACATGTGTTGCAGGTTTGAGCCGTTATGGTGGGTGATAGAGGGACTGGAATTCAGCTGGGGGCAATGTTCTGCCAGGTGTGGGCAGGGGCAGCAGCTGGCACAGCTGGGGCTGGGACACGGACATCCCACACTGGGGCCATGTGGCTCCCGGCCCCAACAACTGCTCAGCGTAATCAGTCCATTAGTCCAGATTTCTCCCAGTCCCAGACAGTTGTTTAAAATGAGCATCATTTGAAGCAAACCAGAAACCTCAACACTGTATTTAATAAATAACTATAACTTTACTGCCTAAATTCAGGGTGGTCCAGCCTCGGTACTGTTATAGGCAAAATGCCTTTTTGAGTCTCGTAACAACAACTCTCCCCTCTGAAGGGGCTTTGGCTATGGCACATAGGGTGCAGAGGCACGCTACAAGGTCACAAACATAGGCACCCCAGATAGCAAGAGGCAGGAGTGTTATATATGCTTTAGTTTCTGGTCACCTGCCCATGTCTACACAGCTGAAATCCCTTCAGGTACTGCATGCAACCCTCCTGCAGCTGGGCTCTCGCCTGGAGGCCACCTGTTGGGCTACTCTTCGCTCTATAACAACAATCAGAAGATTTTACGAGACTCTCTTCAGTCACAACCCAAGCTATGATTCTAGCCATTTTATAAAATAAATTATACATTTGGCAAATTTCATATCCTTATGCTGAAAGAACATCTGCCTGAAGCCAAAAACTTCCTGTGTGGGAAGTGAACAACTCACACTGTATAAAATTGTCAATAAAAGTTAATTACTTATTGCCTAAATGTAGTTGTCTTTATAACTGTGCCACCTCAATTAACTGACTCTGCTTGTAGAAGTGTAACTGAGAGGCCCCTATGCTTCATCATCAACTCCAGAACCATATTATTTTGAAAATAAAAGACCTGTATCCTGTCCAAAAAATAAACTCTGGAGGTGACTTGCCATGTTGCCATTTTGGATTACAAAAAAAAAAAAAAACTCGGCCAACACACAGGGGAAGGCTTAATTCCAGCAAACACACACATAAACAGGAAATCTCTCTCCAGTCAGAAGGTATTTTTCCTTCGTACAATGGGGTTCAAAGATGTGTCATCATATAGTTTAAAACAATTGCTAAGGAACCTTACCATTTCCAATAGCTTAGGAGTAGAGTCGGCTTCCACGGTCGAAAGCCTGTCCGAACTTGCATGGGAAGCACACAAACACTAACAAATATATGCTGGCTTAGGCCAACGTGGAGTTTTTAATCAATAAACATGTCAAGCTGGGGGACGGGGAGGGGAGGGAATCAATTTTCAGAAGGCAAATGGTAACAACTGTAGATTTAATCAAATTGCAGCTGCAATCCCTTACTATTCTCAATATTTTTGAAAGAAAGTAGCTCCATGGCAAAGAATGAATTTCAATAAATGTCACATATTTAGTTATATTGCTGATTTTTTAAATTTATCAAGCTAGGTCACTGATCCTTCGCAGAAATTATACCAGGACATGTCAAAAAGATTCTGATACTGTTTAGTTGGATAAACGTCAAAATGAAGGAGCTACGGTAGAGGAAAGCAACTTACATAGAAATTGTTATTTCTCTGTGACTACAGGAAAAAAGATATGCCAATGTGACCCTTCAAAGAGAGGTTAAAGCTGCAATGTACACAACAAAATGGATAGCTATCAAATACCATGGTGATGGCCGTGGTGTGAACACTTGAGCAAAATGAAAATCTTCTGAAAGCATTCGGCAATTTTCCTTTTGCATGCATTTGCAACCAAATTTATCATGAATTCAAACAAGATCCCTTCCACTGCCTTCCGTACAAAAGGAAAATTGCACGTTCATTTTCTTGGGACAAGCAGACTATCATGGAGCTGTAGGATGCGCAAAAAAAGCATTTTGTTTAAGTATTTTGAGCTTATTAAACTCCTCGGCGTGACAGAAACTCTTCTGTTATTGACACCTGCTTGAAAAATGAAATGCTCCGAGGCATTTGCTTCCCTGGAGACTGGTGTGCCTGGGACAGAGGCGGAGGAGAGGGGTTTGAGGGCATCCACCGCCTCCCTGTTTGCACCGCGTGCACCCTGCGCCTGGGTTATGCACACAGCCTCTCCTTAAAATAGGAGGGTTATAAAACCCTTAAAATTTGAGGGTTTTAATTCCTTATCTCCACTTCCATTTTCCACTCAAATATTTGGTGTACACAATCACAACTAATTCAAGGAAGGTCCCTCTGAGCCAAGGGGACTCGGTCACCATCGAGCCACATCAAGTGACTGGAAAAGATCACAGCGCGACTGAAGAGTCTCAGAATGGATCAAAAAAACCGGCAATCTACTTGAGAGCACTGTTTCCTTCAAAGGAGTTGCATCCTAGACCAATTTGGTCTGATAACTTTACCTTTCCTTTATTGTTCTAATGTTTAAAATTGGAGGAAAAAGAGACTTTATCTTCTTGTACAACATCATAGTTTTCCTGAAGGCAAATAGCTTGGCAATTTGCTGGATTTGTTAATGCTAGAGGAAACAAGTTAGCACACATACCATGTGTTTGAATGCCTTTGGAAATTAGATTGAAACACTGATTTGATTTCCTAAAAGGTATCTTAAACAAGGCAAGGTTAGAGATTTGGAGAGTAATGAGAATTTGTGTGACTTCAAACAGCTCTACATAAAACAGACCTGATATTCTGGGGGGAAAAAGGTCACCTAATTATTCGTTTCCTGAAGGCCCTGTCTATACTACATTTCCCCTGGGTCAGGAAACTGATTTAAAAATGGCTTCTGCTAACATGCTCTCATCAGTCGCTATGCATGAGATATAGATTTGTTAAAACCATTGCCAAGAAAAACGCAACATTTTTACAACAACAGAAACCTTCCTGGCTTGGCTGCACGGGGAGGGACAGGCAAAGAGGTGCCATCTGCAGGGTCCTCCGTGGAGCCGTGGTCCTGCCTCCTCGGTGACGGCGTGCTGCTCAGGACCACGTGGCGTGACCGTCAGCGGTGCGTGGCATGGGTTTAATTACCGGCTACAAACTTTGCGTGGGAGGCAAAAATCACAGGCTGTGGCCACGGCCGACAAGATGCACAGGTTGATGGCTCAGCTGAGGGTAACAGCCTGATGAAACACGAAATTGTGTCACTGGCTCGAAGGCCAGCCAGCGAGGCAGCAACGGGGGGGGGGGTGGGGTGGTGGGAAGCCTGGACACAAGGGTTTCACAGAAACCAGCCACAAAGGTGTGGTTGCCACCCAAAATCTCAGGAAGGTTTGTTTGAAGTGTCACGCTGCAACCCGTTCCTTCTCTTTTGCACCAAACGGATCCTGTGACTCCCTTCTGGGTTTCGTGTTGCTGTAGTTTCAGAGAATGCTATTCAGCTACTCTATCGCCTTCTCATTCAAGAAATGATGTGTGTTTCTGTAGTGCTGAGAAAGCCTAAGCAGGATTTCCCTTACGCTAGATATTCCACAAACACACGTGGAGATGCAGAGCCTCTCTGCTTTCTGCCTGAAGTGAACAAAGTCTAGACACATCACCACCACAAAGCAATCATGGTACAAAGCACATCATCCAGAGGTCTCGGACCCCCACGGCTGCAGCTCAGGCTCTCTGGCTACCCCGGCGCAGCATGTTGCCAGCATCAGGTTCCCTTTGCGGCTGTGAAGGCAAAGCTGCTGCTCTTGCACTGCAGCCAGCTGTGCCAGTTACTCTCTGGAGTCCTGGAAGCCAAATTTGGGAGGCAGCAGCCTTTGAATTTCTCCTCTGAGTTCAAAAATACAGAGCAGTCACTTGCAGATCATAGAAGAATGAGAGTAGGTGGGTTGGCCCCTTCAGTTGCATTGGACCAGCAGGAGGAAGTTACAGGTCATCAGCTAAGGTACCAGAAAACTATAAATGCAGGAAGATCAGGATGGGAAAGGCAGTCCTGGGAGGACAACATTTGCCACTCAGCTTTGCATTCATGAGCTGTTCATTGAACCTCTGCTGAGTTGTGGCTTTCTGGCTGGTCTACCCTGACTCAGTGTGCTCGCATCCATCTATAGGCTGCACTGCCACCTCCCCTCAGCAAACGACACCTCCACAAACCACTCTCCCAACCACAACATGTGCAATTTAGTTTACCAGTAAAGAACTGCTATGCAGTGGTTATCCTTTGGAGAAAAAAGAAAAAGAAAAGGAAAAAAAAAAAGCCCTATAGGATAAAGACAGACAATTCATTCCCTCCCCACCAAAAAGGCTAAGCAGCTGACTCTCTTTTCTGTAAATAGAGGGATGAATGTTTTACAAAATATTCCTTTTTCCAAATGATTCAGTTTGTATTAGAAGACAGTCAGAAAAAGAATCATACAGTGCTGAAGAAGGGTTAGGGCACACAAAGAACAAGCAATACAGTCATTCTCTAACTTTGTTTTCAACATGCAGCTCCTGCCAAAGGCTAGCTTTTTGCTCTTGCAATGTATGATCTGTAAACATTTAACCAGCTCTTAGAGAAACATGTGAGACACTCTATCTTGCCTGATTATGAATCCAAACGTCTCAGATCTCATTAAAAAAAAAAAAAAAAAGACACCATGCCCTTTTTGCTGGTGGACAATGCAAAAAGCACCTGTAGGATGAAAGCAAGTGAACTACTGCACATGGCATAGGTTCTTTGGAAAAAGCATGCATTGCAGTTTGAATAACCTCCTACGGGTTACAAACGCACAGTTTGCTAAACATCACTGTTACCCGATTATTAATCCCTATTTTAAGAGCTATGTGCGAAACTTCCAATTTCTAAGGAGTGCATTTAGTGTTTCAAAGCCAAAGACCACCTAATTTAATGCTGACACGGAACAGTGGTGGAATGCCATTATATGGTGCGAATTATTTACCATTTGAAGCAAAACCTGCATTTGAAAAATGGGGGGGGGGGAAGCCCAAACCGCAATACGAGAGCGAGGCAGACTGTGAAGGCTGTACAACCGTAAAGTACAAATCCCCAACTTGGGGAATCCTACAGGCTTCCCCCCGAGACCTCGGCCTCACGGAAGGCGGCCGCACCGACCACCACCAAACCCCACACCTCGGAGCCACCGCTCCCGAGTTGCAACTCGGCCGCCGCGCTTGCGGCCAGCCCCGCCGCCAGCCGCCGCCGCGGAGCGGGAAGCGCCCTCAGCCTGCGCGGCCGGCGCTCCCCGGGCTGCGCTCCGCAGCGATTCCGCTGCGGAGCGCAGCCCGGGGAGCGCCGGCCGCCCTGCTCTGCCCTGCCCGCGGCTGCGACTTCGCCGGCGTCCTCCCTTCACCTGCCCCCGCGGCGCCCGCCCGGCGCGAAGGCTGCCCGCCCCGGGGAGGGCAGCGGCGGCCCCGGGGGCCGCGTTCCCGCGAAGTTCCCGGGCGGGGCGCGGCGCGGCGCAGCACCCGGGCCGCTCCCCGTCCTTCTCCCCCCCACCCCGCTCCTGCCTCAGCCCGCGTCCCCCGGCTCGCCCCGTCCTCCCCGCGGCTGCCGGTCCTTACCGGAGCGGGCTGCGCGCCGGCACCGCCGCCGCAGGGGCGAGCGCTGCACCCCGGCGGGCTGGCTCCGTGCTCCTCGCCCCGGCAGCCGGCACAGCCCGGCCCAGCCCGGGCGGGGCGGGGCGGAGCGGGGCGCAGCTCGGCGCACCTCCGCGACCCCGCGCCGCGCCGCCCGCTGCCCCCCGCCCGCAGCCCCCGCCGCCGCCGCCCCGGCCCCGAGCTGCCGTCCCTACCTGGGGCGGCGGGGGCTGCGCGCCCCGGCGGGCAGGGGCCTCCCGCCCGGCACCTGGGCTGCGGGGCGGCTCTGCGCGCCCTTGCCTCCGGCGCCTCCGCCGCGCTGGTGGCGGCTCCCAGCGGTAAATCAGCCGGTCCCCTCGGCTCCCTCCGCCCCTCCGGCGCGGTCCTGACCTGCCTGTGACTCACCACATCGCAGGAGCCCGGGTGCGCGGCGGGGGGAAGGAGAGAGGGGGCGCCTCCTTCCCTCTCTCCCTCCCTCCCTCTCCCCTCCCTCCGTTCCTCCTTCCCCCCCATCCCTCCCGGCCAGGCTCCCCCAGCCCGGGGGCAGGAGCCATGGCTGGCGCTCCCCAGAGGGGCAAAGCCACGAAGGGACCCGCCGCGGCCGCCCTCGGTGGCCCTTATCCTGCACCCGCGCGTCTTCGGGGCGAGCGGGCACCGGCGGCGTGCGGGCACCGGCGGCGTGCGGGCACGGCCTCCCTGCGCGCTGCCGGCCGCTGGGCACCCTCCGGTGCGACGCTGAAGCCCTACCCTGAGAGGGCGAGACTTGGGCACCTCCAGGCTTGTCCCCCGACGCCACAGGCTGTGTAGCAGCGAACAAATTCAGCCCGTATTGCCCCTGTCGTAGTGTCAGCACTGGCTGTGCTCTGAACGTCTGTCCGCGTGTATTTCAGAGTAAACGACCTCAACTCGTACAGACCATCAAACAGCTATCTCCCCCCATACGCGCTTCTTACGGGGTACTAAACGGCACGGGTTGGGGTTTCTCCCTCGCAAGGTTTGCAAGGCAGATGGTGTCATCATCTTTCAGAGGTGCTGAGAAACTGAGTCACTGAGCAATGCCACGTGCGCTTGGGGAGCTGCTGAGAGACTGCAAGTCTCAACAGCGGGGCCTGCACCAGGGGACCCGTCTTTTTTTGTGGTAATGGGTTTCAGCAGCTACTGATTTAAACCAGATTTTAAGTGAAAGGCTCCATATTCCAATGGAAGTTATTGGAGACATCTATTTTCCTGTTGCATGCTTCCTTTTTTGGCCCCAACTCTGCTCCCCTTAATCATACCATTTAAACCAATGAATGTTTTGCATGAGTAAAGTACAAGGAACTGTAAGAAACATTGCCCAGTTTCATGATTAAGCATGGGAAAAATGTCAGACCTTACATCAAAACATTTTGAAAGGAAAATTAAATAAAGTGTTGCATGTATTTGGTTTAGGCCTGGGATGTCACCGTGATGTGTATATAGACAAAGCTGTACATCAGAACAAAACGCTTTTCAATAGCAGCCAGCCAGCCTTCCACTAATCTGCATCAGCAGCACTTTCGCAATTTGTTTACGTCTCCTCTTTCCTATGGGCTTTTTGGCACTAGTGATAAAGACATCTAACCTAGCTATAAACCAATTCTTCGCAAAGACAAATGTGTGATCGAGGCAGCGTGTAACCTTTTATGTGTTTAACTTGTGAAATTCATACTCTGCAGTATCTTTTACTGGCAACAGATCGCAAAAAAGACAGCCCATTTCAATAAGAAAAGCGTACGATGGCTACAGGTGAGGTTACACTTATTGCCTCTTCATTTCATGTATGTTAGCAACACGCTAAAAATTACGCCAAGTGAAAATAAAACCAGCCTCTTCTCCTTGTTCCTGAAAGACGAAATTGCTAAAAACTAACCAGCAATGCAGATGTTCTGACTGATCTGATCTCATTTGTTTGAAGTCCCTGAAAATCTGTCCATTTATTTCAATGACCTTTACTTCAATTAATACTCAGCAGTTGTTAGAAAAGGAAGATTGAGAAGCAACACACACATTGCCAGCCCCTAGAGGGAAAGGCGTGATTACAGTTAGATCGTGCTACTCACTGGGCTTCAGTTAGTGATCAGTTAATCAGTGTGCATCCATACAGTTACACCAGATTTGGAAGAATCTTCCTCATTAGTTTTGAAAGAAAATGGTAAGAAAAAGATTTCAGTCCGCTGTTCATCCTCTTAAGGACAGCCCCATGTGTTATCTGTTCTCAGTCCGCTCCTCGCTTCCCCGTGCACCTGCCTGGGCTGAACAGCCAGCGCCCGAGCTGTTATCAGTGGGACAGCCTGTGCTATTCTAAAGCTAACAAATGGATTGTCACTAACATAAAAAGGAGAAACAGATGTTTCCTTTCCATTTTGACCATGCCGATGCCATGTTATTTTAGGTTAGCTGTATGAGGCAACTACACTGCAGCGGGACTTTGATAATCCTTGGATACTCCCTTCACTGTGCTTGCAATGATGTGTATGCACCATGAACAGCTTCTCAGAGGCTTGAAGCTCCTTTAAGGTGCAGGAACTGGTGAAAAAGAAACTACAACCTTCATATTTATCATCCTGTTTTTCTTATGACTTTTCCTCTCTTCTCTCTCCTGTCCAAAAGGAGCTGGTCCTCTGCACTCTGTTAAGGCATCTGGCATAAGTATGACGGTGTGGCACATTTTAGAAAGCTGACGGCACTGGAAAAAACAATTCAAATGTGTAAAGGAGAGTCTGTCGGGGTGATCTATTCAGCAAGAGAACTGGAACGCACTGGGGAGAGGACTGGCACGTGCTTACCAGCCCTGACGTGTTTCAAGATAGGGAGCTGATGAGCAAACACTATCACTTGTCCAAGAATACAAACACACAGTTAGAAAAATGAGTTGCAAGGCTATGTTTAAGTTGAACTTTCAAACGTAAAAGCGAGGAATGAAAACACAGGATAATTCATATTTCTATGTATTGGCAGTAGCGCACCCCCAACACACTGAGGGGCCCAGTTCAGTCCTATGGGCTTGATTGTGACTTCTGTTCAGAGCCTAAGAAATGCTTTACCATAACTACAGGTAGCAAAATGGAGTCCAAAGACCAGATTCACCTGGGTACCCAACTCCTATTTAATTTCAATAAGGAGAAGAAATGTAAGTATCTCTGTGAATCTGGATCTAACCACTTTTTTAAACTTGCAGAATCAAAAATGGGTCTTCTGTGCATTTCTGTAGGACCACGCTATACTTTATGCGACCACAGCTATATGATGCCATCAGTAGATTTGCTCTTTGTTCTCTGCCACAGTCATTCACACCTTTGGGAGCAAATGCAAACGTCATTGTGAGACTCCAGAGACTTCTGACTTAGCGGGGCTTACTCATGAGTAAATGATTTCACAAGGAGCAAAACAGTGGAAAGGAATTAATTTAATGCTTAAGAACATGGGAGACAAAGATCTGTAGATCTGAGCTTAGCAGTGGTGAGTATCAAGTACCATCCTGCTGCAGTATCCTGCAACGTGGACTGACAGTAGCTCAGTCTGAGTCTCCCTGGCAGGTGATGTACAAAAAAAGAGCCTTAGATGACTCCACCCAACCCAACTGCCTTACAGACCAGTGATCCAAAGGTAAAATATCAGTGCAACGGCCTGCTGGGGTAATGTGTAACTGTAATTCCTGTAGATCCTTGTTTACTGGAAGGCAGCCTGACTGCAAATGCCATGGGCAGCTCAGGGAAGGGGTTGTGCCTGAGGCACAGTTCCCTGTGACTACTTTGTGCCTTCAAGTCATCTGACAAAATCTGTCTTTCACTGCTGTCTTCCCTGGGCTCGAAAAGCACACGGTGGGCAGGGACAGACAGCGTTGACTGGGGAATTGGGGTCTGGAGAAAACATGCCCGTGACGGTTGTTGTGCCTCTCTGGAAACCAGGCTGAATATCGCAACCAATACTTAGAACTGTAGGCTCCAAAGATTTGATCATCATTGTGCTTTATAGCTATTTATTAATTATGTAGGCATTTATTAACTAAGCCCATAGATTCTGCAAGCTAAATAAGTACTTTCCGTTTGTTTGTAAGAGGGTCAACAATGGCACTAGAAGAAATTTCAGCCTGTGGCTGAAGGTTGCAAAAGTCCCTGGCAAAGCCAGAAATAGAAGTCCCCAGCTAGAAATCCTAATATCTAACCACTGAGCTACCCTGGGCAGCTCCCCATTTGTACAGAAACACAGATTGTAACCGAAGATGTTTCGGTTACTCGTTGCGCTGCGGATCACAGGTGATTTCTTTTCTCTATTTATTGACGGAGCAAAAGGAAGTCCTTTGTTTAACTTGACGGAGTTTTCCTCCTTAATTGTCTTTCTGGTTGTAACTGAACACCACAACTGAGCGATTCCAAAATCTGAACGGTGCAGGCATCAACTAATTGGATTGCTTGAGAACAGAGGAAAATATGGATGGGGTTCGTGCATCTGAAGTCCGGATTGCCGTGGGTCTGTGCCCTTGTTGTGCCAGCCCCAGCGCCTTGGTGACCATGTGGGAAGCTGGTACATCAAGTTCAGGAATCCAGCAAAAATTAATCACTCAAAAGAACAAATCAAAAGATTAGTTTACAGACAGATCAGCTCTTCAAATCCATCTGCTATGCAGTAACATGAGTGCTAGTGCCTGCAAAAGGATGAGGTCAGAGACCAAGGAGGAGGGTGGGCTTGCAGCAGCCGAGATTTACGTTAGTTTAAACCGAGGAAGCACCTCGCCCTCCGGAAAGCAGCAGGGGAACTGAGAGCAGATGGGGTGGATTGCAGTGCTGCTCCCCACCTTTGCCTTGCCTCCCTTCCTAATGGTGTTGAAATATGTTAAATCCCTGAATAAGTATCCCTGAACGTACAAAACCAAGAAATCATTTCAGGGATGGAAAGCTCAATGGTCTTTATGATTTTATGCTCACGTCCCTGAAATGGATAGAAGCGCAGTAGCCCTCGGTGCATTCACTGAGCTCACACAACAGAAGCAAAGGCTTTCCAGCACACGCTGTAGAGGACGTTTCTAGCTCATTGTGAATGGCTTCAGGCAAAGCACAGTGGCAAAAACCAACCCCAATATCATATACGTGCCACTTTGGCACAGTAGATTTGTTTGTATAACTGGAAACGAACCTGATGATATTAAAAAGTCAGATATTTACCAAGTGAAGAATTTGCTGTGTATTATATACATATGTTCGCTGGTATTGCACATTTAGTTGTCTTAAAATGGTCTGATAAGTATAACTGTTTCTTGACATTCCTTTCAGCACATTTTAAATGCATTTCCCCCCCTTGTTGCATTTGTCTTGTAGTAAAATCACTCTGAATATGATATTTCCAGTGTTGGAAGATTATCTTTGGACCAACTGTTAGAAAGTTTCCATAAGGCTCTTTTCAGTCCAGTGCCTGTGACTCAGGTGCAGCCTTTTTTTTCCCTTCAGTTTGCTGGTTGTGTTTACAAAGCAGCCAGATCATTGGAAATAGAAAATCTGCCTATTTAAAAGCACAGGGACAAATCCTGCCCCCAGCTATGTGTGCACCTGGTGAGCAGGGGAAAGATGTGACTGTACGAACACATGCGTGAGCACACGTGAACAAACACAATCCTGATTCAGCCTCCTTTTGAAGAACATAAGCTTCACCAGGGCTAATTGGATGCTTAGAGCACATACCTGAGTCTGGTGATGCCGAGTGCCATGGGCATTTGCAGCCTGTTTTTTGTGGTTGTGCTCATCGTTGTAGGTCACGCCGGAGCTCCGCAGTATGCCATTTGCACAAGTGTTATTGTTGGTGAGCTCCTGCAAGTTGAAAGAGAACTGTTGCCTTCAGATTTCTCCTTTGTCTGAGAGCATCTCAGAATGCTACTGCCTAAGGTGATGCTGCTGTAAGCACTATCTCAGATGGAAATGGACAGAGATTTGAGAAAAAAAATCCCTTTATTTTCTGCTTACTTCTTGCATTTATAACACTTTGTTATCAGGTTAACTCAAAGCTTTTTCCTCAATAATTTTTTCAATGTGTGAGAGAGAGGAAGGTGCTTTAAAGCCAGAAATTATCATTATAAAACTTCCATAAAACGCCAGGGAATATAGGAGAAAATAGATCCTGTATCGACCTATATTTCCTTGGCATAATGTTGACGAGGCATCAAGTGGAGGAAAGGGGAGGCATTACAGAACGTGTTTGGTAATGAAATCAATTGCATACATAAGCGTTTGCAGACTTGGGAGCTTGGATCTTAGCTCTCTGTAACTACCAAAGTGGAGGTCTTTGGCAAAACCTCAGACTGATGTAGTTTATAGTGGGAATTTGCATGGCATGCTTAGTTTTGGAGAACTGTGTCTAGGTTTCATCATCACCTTTTCACCACCTCTAAGGGCTTATACACAGAATTATTCGTTGATCTGGAAACCCTGGTCCTTTATGCATATATGAGTGTACCAGATTTGTCTTCTACATGGCCATGAAGAAGAAGAACACAGTTCTAAAAACTCATGGTGGCTTTTTACTTAATGTCATTTAATATGAGCTATTTCCCAGATGTGGTTTAGAATATGTTGCATTTTATGTACAATACCTATTCTGACAGATTTTTAAAGATAAAGAAATGTATTCTGTGATCAAGCCAATTTATTTTAAGTCAGGCCTGGATTTGGTTCATTATCATTAAAGAATCTGCATTTCTAACTTAACTTTAGAATAACATTGTTGATTCTGTAATGATGTAAGTATATGGTATTTGCCAAAAGCTGTATTTCATAAGGCTGGTTTAGGACACAGCCCAACTCATAAGAATCTTGATAGGAGATTATTCCTTTCAATAACTTTCATAATTTAATTAGACGCATGTGCTGATTATGAATCTAATACTATGGAGAATGAAGTCAACGTTAAAATCCCATTATTTTAAATTAGGCAGGAGCACACCCATAATGTGTAGCCAGGAAATATTTGTGCCCTTAACAATACATCTATACTGATAGCAATATGTTTCTTCACAAAAAAAAAAAAAGTAAAACTCAGAGTGTCCTTGTACTATTATTAAAATTTTACCATTTATATTCCTTTGGGAGCTAGTAACACTGCGGCATAACATCCAGAGAGAAGGCATGTTTAACATGCGAGCAAGCACTCAGGTGAGTTTAAAGTTTAACTTTGAGTTTGGGAACATTTTCAAATCAAATGAAACAAGGAGTTTCTAGGTAATACTGAGCCAAACCAAAAGTGATTACTTCAGCACTGTAATTTTATGTTTCACTTTCTTCTATCTGCTCTCTGAGAGTATTTTAACAAAGGCGAAATTCAAAGTTAAAATGTGGGTTTTGTAAGAACACCTTCCTGATTTTGGTCTCTTTCATAGGTTTAGTTTTATCTCTAAGAAGGAACGAAAGCACCCCACCAAGAACTGGGCAGCAGGAAAGAGGGGAACAGTAGGGCAAAACCAATCCAGTTCAGGAGATTTAGACATATAATGAGTACATCAGAAGTGAGAAACTGGAAGGTGATGTTTTTTTCCAAATTAAATCACGGTACTTACCCTGCCTACCTGCCCAGCCCATTTGCAGAGGACCAGGGAAGGCTCAGGCGTCGTGCACTGCTCTTTACCTGGCTCGGTGGTAGCTGCACATCTGTGCCAGTCCCTCATAGATATGGTGACTGTGTCTGCCCTCGGTTTGGCAGGGGTGTTTTTAATAGCATGCTCATTATACAGAAATATTTTCATTTGACAGACAATTTAAATGATCCTATAAAAGCTGCAATTACCATCAGGACAAATCCATCTCTGATTGACTCCCACGTTAGCTCCCAAAGTTTGACTCCCAACTAAGATTTTACCCTTTCTTTCTTCTTTCTTGCATACGCTCTTCCCCCTTATAGCTGTCTCCCGTGTTAATGTACTGAAGAACATCTCAAGCACCTGCTGTCTTAATCCTCCCCAAAAACCACTGCTGAGAAGTGCTATTAGCTTCATTTTACTGACAAGGGACTGAGGAACAGAGAAAACCACTCTCTTGTCTAAGGTAAGACAGGAAGGAAACCTCTAGAGAAGCAGAGGGAGGAAAGTAGGTCTAATATAGAATTATCTTTCTGAAGGTCCAAAAATCCTAAAGGAAACATTTTTTTTGATGCTTAAATAGGTCAGGGAGGTAAGCCTCACGTGAAAATAAAATTTAAAAAGCAGCTTTGAAATTGGGACCTTGAGTTATGAAGCTAATTCTGAAAATATTCCTTTTGCCAGTGTTGTGTTGTTAATCTATACATTAGTAACTTATTTGCACAGCCAGCTGCTCCATAACTATTTGTTTGTGAAATCCAGGGATTTTTGTATGCAGCCATTTCTTGAGAAACAGGGAAGAAAGCAGAGTTATTTGGATCATCTCTCTTGAGCATCCTGGTCACCAGATGAAGGAGGTCACGTCGGTCTCCTTGGGCAAGTCAGCTTGTGAGGTCAGTTAGCCACTTTGAAGCAGCCAGGTCACTTCAGCCTATCCTCTCAGTCCCCTGAGAAATAAAGGACCAGTTCTGCGAAACTCTCAGAAGTTACACTGAAAGCAATGCAGGAAGATTGGCCATTCGTTGGGGGTTTTCAATTTCCTCTGAATGTGCAAGCCTAGACAGATCTTTTATGTCTTAAAGTAGTTTTTAATGCTTTTCTCAGAGCTAAAATGTATTGCGAACATTTTGCTGCTATGCGTTAGTGCACTTTAATGACAATAATGATGTAATAACTGTTAACATTATCTTAGAAGGCTGCGATGTGTCTCATTGCACACATCCTATTGGCATTAATCAGGGAAGAGGCCTAATCTCAACCCAAACATGTCAGGGGAGTGGCTGGGGTGGAGGTGTGGCTGGAGATAAAAAAGAAAGGCTGCTCCTTTTTAGGAAGGAAAGGAAGGTCTCCAGCCCCATCACCCCACCATGGGGTGACCTCTATGTTAGGAGTGGGTTCGCCCCTGCTCCCAGCCTCTCCCCTCACCTGGGCAAGACCCAACTCACTTCACATGCCTTTTGAGATGCCCAAGCTGGGGATCTTGTCAGTCTGGTCTCCTTTTAGAGAAAACGGCAGCACAGAGAAAAACGTCTGAGAATGTAACTCAGTACATCTAAAATGTGAATCACTTTATTTTTCTTCATGCACTACATGCAAGATGTAGGACATCTAATGCTTCTTGTCTGGGTCTCGGTTAAAGATCGGCAGTCAGACAAGAAGAACCCGGCCTTTTTGCCTGCATGCTACCAAGGAAGCACTGAGACAAGTGCAATAGATGGAAGTTTCAAAACCAATTAATTTAGATGAAGTCTCAGTGGAAATATTCCAGCTAAATTTTGTAATCTCCAGTGTTATTCAAGAGATTTTGCAGCAGGCCATTTTTGTTTTGAGGGAGAAAGCAGACAAAATCCACAGATGAAAACATAAAAAACTAACCCTTATACAGAGATGATTTTACTAGTTGTGATAATTAACAGTTTCATTAAAGTTTCATGAAAAGCATGGCTAATGAGATACACTTGGACTGCTGATCTACTTCTGCCACATTAGTTTTGGAGATAGTTCTTAAATGGACACCAAGAGACAGCAGAGATTTTGGCTCACACACCTCCTTGTTTCTCTTCTGCTGTTCATATCCTGGCAGTTCCAATAGTCTGATCAACATTTACTTTACGTGGAGCAGGTTGCCATTTTTAAATTTGGAAGATTCCAGTAAGGGATTTCCTAATCAAACTTTGATGTTTTTTCACTGGCTTGAGTGTAAACCTCATGTGCCTCCTTCCTGGATGGGAAGCAGCCTCCCTGCCTTTTGCAGGGGTTCAGAGTGAGTTCTACCTGTCCTGATACCCCTGCCCGGTCTTAGAGCTGAGTGCCGCTGCTCTGAATACCTATGGATGGGTTGGAAAGGCTCCAGAGGTCTCACTCGGACTGAACCTGTGATTTAGAGACAGGCCAGGTGTGAGCATCTGGAGGCAGGTCCGAGGCGAGGCTGACCCTGGGCAGGGCACGTGGTGGTGGCATGCCTCGGGCTTGCAGCAGGACACAGGTGACCGAGGAAGGCTGAAAGCTTTGTCTTAACCAGGTCTAACCTAAGCTGCTGGAGATGGGAGATGTCCACAGAGAAGCTGAAAGGCTGACTGGAACAGAGGGATGAAGTATGTCTTGCAGATGATGAGACTCATTTTAGATGTCTGAATGTTTCCTGAACTGGCTGACACCTCCACGCAATGTGGCCTGAGCACCCAGCTCACAGGCAGACACCTGCAAGTAGGCACCTCCAGGCGGGTGCCTTCATCACCGAGCTGAGGTCTAGTCTGGAACGGTAATAGAGCTGGGATCGTGGCTGAGATGTTATGTGTGGGCGAGATTACCCTGGGAGAGAGACGAGAGAAGGGGATTAAGAGGGAGAGCCATGTGGAGAACTGGAAAAAGAAAGAGGAGAAGATCACACTGAGGAGTGGTCAGGAGAAAAGGAAGAGATACAATCACAGACGTGAGTTTTCAAGAGGAGGACTGTAGATGCCATGGAGCCTAGCTGGTTGTTTTGGAAGGAGCTGACAGGTCGAGCTAGATGAAAGTGCAGCTCTTGCTCCGAGAGGTGGCTAGGAAATCCCAGTGCTGGGTCGTCTGAGAACACCACCATTTGCATGTTCATGGCCTCACATCCCTGGTGTTTATTGAAGAACTTGCTAGAGTATGGGAGGAAAGCTCACATTGGATGGACAAAAGTTTGGGATTGATATACCATATTTGAATAAGACTACATTAATTAATCATCCTCCTGGGAATCCGACAGATCCTGACGGATGTGATCTATCCAATTGCATTAATCTTCTCAATGTGATGACAACTCTTTGTGGGCCACCCGGCTCCGCCTCGGCACAGAGCCAACAGCCAGGGCAATGCCCACAACCCCAGCCCTCGGGACAGAGCAAAACAGCCTGCAAGCAGCCTTACAGCGGGTGCGAAGGCAACGGCAGCCAGGGAATTCAAATGAAACCACTCGTTAAATTCTGCATGACCTTTTCCTTCATTTGCAATAGGGATGTTATGTTTCCTGGGGAAGACTAGAATAGGACAAGGGTATCTCCCCCTTTAGATATTCTTAGTAGTTCTGCATTCTTAGTGTTTTTAAAAATATAATGCAGATATATTTTCATGAACATAGGGACATATGTTGTATTCCATTTTCTAAATAAGGAGCTTTTTATTAAACAGATCAGACATAAGCTAACATAGGCCTAACATTCAGTATTTTTGCTAAATAACAAAGTCAAGGCTTTCTAAATAAATCTGAAATAGGGAAAAATTGCCATTAATTTTTTATTTTACTTTTACTGCTGTAAATGAAAGTAGTTTTTGAGGACTGGCTGATTTCAGGGTGTGATGTTCTGATTTCTCTGTAGGATATGATCACGTCTGAATTCAGCATCCTTCACAAGTCTCCGCAGGCACCCCAGCACTGAACACTCAGGAACATGACAGATGCCTGACGGGAAGCCGGCTCCTCATCTTTACACCACAGTTTATGTCTTTTCTTGGGAAAATAATTTTTCATTGTCAGGTTTTGGAAGTGAAGGAGATGTCCGAAATAGTTCCCCAAATTTTTCAAAACTAGGGTGATAAATATCACAATGAAATTTAGGTATTTTAAAAGGAAATTCATGTTTCAGGGCGCGACGCTAAGAAAGCTATGACACTGCCACCTCGTGGATTCTGAGATAATATCTAGATCATATTTTACCATCACTATTTACATAGTGGCATAAACGTGTGTCACAATTCACGGCCAAATAATAGCTCATTTCTTACCCACAGAATTCTGAAATATAGAGTCCGTATTTTTGTAAACATTTAAGCTTCTAATAATATAGACGAGCATCATACTATGATTTATGTAAGCAACTGCTTAAGTGAAATTCCTAACAGTTCCTTTCTATTATGAGGCATACCCTCACATAAGGAGTGCTTTAAAAACAATATTAGTCTAAACTTGCCACTTAGTTCCTCTATAGCATCCACAAAAGCTAATGCTACATTGAGGTGTAGTGATTCTTGCAAATTGTGCCTGGGATTTAATTCTTCTAAAATTGTTGAAGGCTGCTAATATGAGGAATAAAAGACTAGTCCATGTGTAATTGTTCATTGTAATATAAACTGAATTTCATAATTCACCTCTGAGAAAGTCTGGGGTATGTGCATCTGAGGTTTCCTTTCACCTCTGGTATTCTGGTCTATAAATAACGTGGACTGAGAAGTGCTCTATTCTATTGGGTCCAGAGAGACCCCAAAAAATCTCTTTTTTTCTGAAGGATCGGAACCATTCCTTCAGCACACCATCAGTGACTGCCTAATGAGTAAAGGCACAAGGAAAAAAAAACATATTATGGCAACTTCAGTGCTGTTTTTGCTTTTTGAGTTTACCAAGAACAGCACCAGGATACCCAAATCCCATATGCGTGGGAGCCAGTATCTGAAGCAGAGCTTCTTGTAAAATGTTGCTGCAGCTTGATGTGCAACATGAATCTGTTCTGAGACCAAACTATTGGCAGCTGTAATAAACCAGTGATATCAATATTTGTATCAAGACAGCTCTTCCCTTTAGGGGAATGAAAAATAGCACTTCTGCATATTTAAAAGTCAGCTATGAAGACATTTGTGAAAGAAGAGCTGTTGTGCTGTAGAAAGACTAAGCAGAAGCTCAGGGAAGGGCCTTAAACCCCTTAAATAAACAATGCCTGAAGACTGCTTTAGTACAAAAATGGGAAAACAGACACCATCACTGAAATAAACTCCATTATGGTTCATATTTAAGGCTAGACAGTGATTCATACTGTTTCACTAGACTCAGCATGCTGCAAAAGGCACTTGAAATAATTAACACTTAGAATTAAACTACTTAGATTTCACATCATCAAACATTTAACTTTCTGTAATTCCCTCTGCAGCTGTGATTTATTTGCATTTATTATTTTCTCTATTTACCAGTTCTCAGTTGCTTTTTAAGTTAAGTTGCTCATACTTCCTTCTTCTGTAAGTCTGAACACTGTCTTATTGTTTTGGTTTTAGCTCTTGCATCTTACTCATACTCACACTTCTGCTGGCTAGTTAAAAAAATGCATTGCATGAAATATGGTCCTCAAATTGCTGAAAGGAGTTTTCTGTTTATTTGTTTTAATCATTGCTTTCGCCTTACTTGGTATTCATAACATGCTTACTCATTACTGCAGTTTGATTGTTTAATATTGGCAAGAATATAACTAAATATATTTTTCCTATTTCTCTCACAAAAAAATATTCATTTTGTTTTGATTAGGTTTAAGAAAGAACACATGCGAAGAGGAAGTCTCATTATATCCCAAAGCTCGTATCGAGAAATATAGATCAGAATCCGCAATATGACAAAGTTAGTGAATTTGTGGAGACAAAGGCCCGATAGATAACTTGAGAAGAATGGACCTGGGAAATATTAGAAAATTCACCAGCTTTGACAAAATGCACTTTGAAGGTATGGTTATACTGGGAAACTTCAGAAAGTATTTATAACCATAGCAACGAAGGAGAGGTCCAGGGAGAGACACTGACTACCTAAGTATATAAAAATTGCTATATTGGATCAGGACAAAGGTGCAAAAAACCCATCAAACTTCTGACAGTCACCCACAGCACATGTTTGGGGAAGAAGCATAAGACAAGGCAAACGTACGTTCTCTAGCTTTCCTGCCCAGTTTCCAACACTCTGTGGCTGGAGGGCTTCCTGAGCCAGCTGCCGATTCCTCAGGCTTTTGTTTCGTTGTTCTTGATGCACATTTTTTCCATCCATTTTTCCTATCATGTTTTGTACTTGTATATACTTCTGGCCCTCGCTGTCTTCTGCCAATGAGCTCCACTGTTTAACTAGAACCTGTGTGGGAAAAAAAACCCAGCACTTCCCCCTGCCTGTTTTAATCCCTCTGCCTTGTCATTTTGTTTGATTTCTTCTGATTCCTGTATTTTTAGAAATACTGAATAATTTTTCCTTACATTTTTTTTTTCTCTGTGATGCTTTCACTTTTCTGTACCTCTTACATTTTCCCCTTGGTGTCCCTTTTCCAGGCTGGCAAATCCTGATCGATTTAGTCTCTTTTTTGAACATCATCCTTGCCACTGTATTCAAATATTTTCTAGTTCTACCATGTTTTAATGACAGTCCCAGAAGCCTATGAAAACAAATCTTTCTAGAACCAATAAACTTTCCTTAATAATAATATAACGTTTCAGATTTTGAGAATATACAGGTTTCTTTTACAGTATGTTTTCATTCAAAGTTAGCTGGAGAGTTTGTCACTCGGGTCTCAGAAGCCAAATTAATGCAAGCTGGGTGTGAACTGCACACCCACATGTGTACAATTGTTTCTTCCTTGTTTTTACAATTTATTGCATGTATCTGGCTGCGTAATTCCTAGCCCTTGTGCTTTCTCAGTCAATTTGGGGAGAATCTGTTTATCCCTCAAGGGAAATTATGGGAAAGTACTGGCAGGCTATCAGCTTTCAGCTGAGTTAGTCAACATCCTCACTGCAAAATACCAGGTTAACAAAAATATAGGTCTAACTGTAGTCTGCAGTGGGATAATTTACTTGCTCTCAAGGTACATCCAAAGGAAGGTAAAATTTTTTGTTTGTGTGCGTAGGTGGACTTTAGGGTTAAAATTTGAATAAGAGCTTTTGTTTATACTGCTGTGTCTTCACAAGCTATTTTGGTGAGGATTTTTACTAACCTTTTGAAAACGCTGCAATTATTATCCTTCCTGTGCTTGGTATTTGAAATAGTTATAGTGAGAAGATTGCCCAGAGCATGCTTGGATTAAAACCTGGAGTAAAGACAAAAGGTGCTGGTCAACACCCCTGAACAGAGCAGGGGGTTCGGAAGAAACCAAGTACTTGGATCTGCCTCCTGTTGATACCCACCAGAGCTGTTAAGCTGACATAGGTCCCTGGATTTCGTTGATGAGCTGCTTTTCACAGAGCTCATCCTCTCAGAATTCAAAACATAAAGCTCAAGCTCCTCTAATTGCTGAAAATGAGATTCACCGCACCTAATTTTGAGAGTGTGAAAGCCTGGTAAGTAATGTAAACTAGTCAAATCCTGTCTGTAGTCAATGAAGAGAGGTGGATCCATCTGGAAAGCAACCATTCTGCCTACTTTAGACTTCACTTTTAGCATGCCCTCAGCAGCCCAGACAACAACTGTAGAGCTGACTTCTTAGAAAGTTAGTGTTGATGCTAGGTGATTCCCATCCTGAGCGCCATTGTGGACTAATACTCAAATGGAAAACAAACTTACTTGTAAAGGGACAAGACTGCAGCAAATGAGAAACCTAAGGGGAAACTTGAGACATAACCTAGCTGGTCGCATTATTCTTCTCAAGGGAGCTGGAGTCAGCTCATAACTGCACTCCTCACACGAAGGGTAAAGTCTAGGAGTCGAAGGATGGTCATAACTCAAAGTCTTAAAAAAAGGTACAATGCAGAAAAGTGTAAATTAAAGATAAGTCAGCAATGATTCTCAGAGAGCAGATATCAGACATTGTACATAGCTGCCTTGCGGCTTCAGCTTTCCTTTGGCATTTTTCAGAACCGGTACGTATTTACTTCCCGGCAGCTCTGTGAGTGGATGTGTGGACCTCTGCTCTGGCGTGGCTGAGTTCAGAGGCAGGATGAAGTGAGGTGCCACTAGCAACATCCTCAGAAGGCTCCAGCTCTTCGCCTTCATTACCTTTCCCCAGGGGCACGCCTTACCTGTCGAGGAGCAGGTTTGGTCCAGGGCACTTAGAGGCTGCGCGGCTGTGCTGCAAGGCAGGGCTTCGTGATAAATAAAAGTCTTTGTGGGGCTAACTTCTTCTGAGGGCAGTGGCTCTTGGCTCAAGGCTGACTCCCAGCACTGCAGGATAGAAACACACTGGTTAATGCAATGCTTCACATAAACTGAAGAAACTACCATAATACTTCAGAGAGTGGAAAGACGCTATAAAAGTCTGTTTGGAGGCAAGATGACACCATAAATTCCAGAAGGAACCTTACAGGGCAAAAATACAGAAAGAAACTAAGAAAATAAATGAAATACCACAGGCAAAAGTGAAAGCCAAACCAAACTGTAATAACTGAGAATATTTTGAATCTTACAACTGTAATTAACTATTTGAAGAGGCACAATGTTTTTGATAAAAGCAGTGAGGACTTATGTGATCAGACAATCATAAAACTAGCTTGTTGCAGAGTTTAATAAATTTTTTCCTGATAGAGAACTGGGCTTTAAACAGTATTTTGGAGAAATCCAAGAACTGGAAATGGTTTTGGAAGGGTGTTAGAATGAGATTTCATCATCTTGCTTCATGGAAGTCAGCTTCATGGTTTTTGTTATACTTTGCAATACTTCATTTTAGAAAGGAAAGTTTGTAAATGTGAATAAATAGAATCTTTTTTAAAAGTGAGTTTTGAAGAATGGTTTAGCAATTTTTTGTGACTGACCTTTTTGTATAGAAATAACTGTTTTCTGGAGGAAAATACACTGTCTCCCAAGTAAACTTCCCTGATTTCCTGAAAAGAGTATTGTTTTCTGCAAGGATGATGCAAATATTATAATGATGGATACCTTGAGCTTATCACTGCTCATTTTTTAATTAGCCTGAATATTAGTTGATTTTTTATTACTTGAAATAAACATTACAGTTTAAGAACAGGAGTGATTACTGTCATCTCAAGTCTGATCTTGCCATTTTGATGTTCTGTTTTAGAAAGAAGTTCCAGGTAATAATTATGCATTTATAACTGACACCTTCCATGATACATTCTAACTTGTGCTCCAGAAAATGCAGGAAAACACACGCAGAATAAAATTATGCAATATGAGTTGGAACTGGTCTATAATCTACAATGCCAAGGGACAGAACTATCTGCAGGTCTTCTCCTTCAAGGCACCTGCATGAAGGGCCACCATTATACTCACACTGAATCCAATCTTTTCTTTATCACAGGAAAGACATCCCAGTTTAAAAAGAACCTCTTTTTTTCTGAGTTCCTCTGAAACAGTGCCAAGAGACCTGTGAACAGGTATTCCATAAAAAGGTTCATAGAGGGTGGTGTAAGACACAGTTTGGGACTAGAGGGATTGTCATCAGCACGTTTACCTGCAAATGTCTCTTTATTTGAAATTACCTTTATGCTTAGTGTAAATATATAAATATATATATATTTATACACACTTTTTTTTCCTGATGAAGGGAATGGTATTCAGTAGATGGCTGCTTAAGTAATCTGGCTTTGTTTGACTGTGAAGACTAGAGAACCTCTTATGTTATATAGGCACATAATCTAACCTTGCCATTATTATTTGTTGGCTTTCTGTATAGCTGAAGTTCTGATTATGTTTCAGCTGTGAGGACGTGATGAAGTTCATGGATAAGACTTTGGCTGCTACTGGCTACCCTGTCTTGCTTTTCACAGAAGCATTGCTCTTGTTACTTTGAGAAATGTGGGAGATGAACACATATTATTTCAGGCAGTCATAGCATAAAAAGTTTAGAGATTTGAGTTATTTATAGTCTTGAAACAGGGAGGGGTTGTTTAAAATTTTACTCCCTGAAGCAATGTCACTGTAAGTATGAATTTCTCCTTCGTTCTGAAGAACATAATTACATTCTCCCTAGTGTTGTTGCACCGATGAACTGCGGTGCTCTGACAGAGGAACTATGTCTCAGAGCAAAAGGATGGCCCATCTGGAACCGCTCAAGGGAGATGTGAGAAGGTACAAGGTGTGACAGTGTTTCTGTGATCCAAACATGTACACTTGAAACCGGGCTAAGACTCTTGAAATGGCTTCGGAAGACAGCAGTTGATGGATGGTTATACCCAGGACTGAACTTCTTCATGTTTTACACAACACAACTTAATGATCAGTGTTCTCGGCAAGAAGGAACTGCCCTTCTTGTAATGAGCTTCGTTATGAACTGAAATTGCCAGGAACCTTAAGTATTTTGACCTGTTATAGTCCATGCCTCCTTAGCTCTGTTGTTGTCAGTACTCATCATAACTAAGCTAAAACTAGCTTGGAAACATCTCTCAGGACTGGAAACACTCACAGTGAGTATAGTAGAAACGTCTCCTGTGATTATAGAATCCCCAAGACATTCAGAATTCACATATTCACCTCTCTCAGGATGGTTTTTTAGCCTGATCACATGCATATACAAGGAGTTTTAGGAGGACAGCACAGTTTGGTTTTGCACTGTGACAGTAAAAATATACATCTCTGTGTCATATCCATCATAACATGATCTCTGTTCTTGCTGGTATACCTCTGCTTTGGATAATTCTCAAGAGAAAGGCAAGAAAGACAATAATCGATTATATCATCAGGAGGAGACGGATTGTAGATAATCCTCCAGAGACTCCTGGCACAGGAGTTGGCAGGGACCAAGCCAGTACTCCACAGCCACTTTCCAGATTGTCCCATCCCTGGCTGCCAGGCTTCTTGCCTGCTCCTCTGAACTTCTGCAATGTATCCAAGGCTGAGTTACAAGCCAAGCATGCTCAGTGCTTCCCTGTTTTCTAGGGGCAGGGAATGGAGGGCGCAGATGGCAGGGCCATCACACCTGCTCTTCAGAAGTGGCCAGCACACCTGGTTAGAGGTGTTACACACCACCAGTGCATCTCCATGCATAGGGGAGGCAGAAGTCAGTTGACTACTGTCTTTGAGATGGTTTGACTTTGCTACTGTAACATCTACCTAAAATGCACATGAATGACAGTATTATTTATTTTTTGTAGGACGTGCATTATATTCAAGGGGTATCAGCTTAATTTCAAACAAAATGAAAACACAAACTGTACTGCTATAGAACTTACTATTTGTGTGATAAAAACACCCCACGTGCTGAAATGAAATCAAATGGAAGAGTGCAGCTGTTCAATAGTATGTAGGAAAACTATAGTGTACTTAGAGTTTACATTCTGAAGCTGGGAGTGGGCTTGAAGATGCATAAAACAATACCATGACATATTCCTGTTGATTCCAGTCAAGACAATTTCTTCTGCCTATCCATAGTCTATTTTAAAATCTACCTTTATTTTTTTCTCTACTTTATTCAAATATAAGTCTATTGACTTTAGCAGAGTTCTGATATTTATCTCATTTCCCCAGTGTATTTTCCTGTCTTACGCATGACTTTTCTCTCCTGAAAAACTCAAGGAAGAAAAACCCACCAAGGTCTATGATATGCAAACTGAAGCTCAACATCTGCAGATTGTTGGATGCTGAGGGGGTATTACTGCGTGCTGACCCTGTGTTAATACCCTTTCATAGGCTTCTGAGGTTAGCTTGCTGTCAGATATGTGAGTACTGGGCTGGGTGGACTTATCCGTCTGACATGGTACAACCTTTATTATGTTCTTCTGATTGCTACTCTACTGTTAAATTATTTGAATCCTCTCTTAGGGTCACTAATCTAATTACGCTATCTTTTAGAGTTCGGAAATACTAACATGAATAACAAAACCCAGCATAATCAATAATTATGGTTTTTTTCCTAGTAAAAGACCAATGACCAAAATAGAAGAAAACCCACCAAACTCCCTTCCTCCTTACTCTGCAATGATATATGGCTAAACACAAGAAAGAGAAATGGTCAGTCTTTTTACATGTGACAAGAGAGCTCCTACTGGATTTATCACAGCAATACTCCTTTGACGAGCCAGAAATCGTGGAGGCATCCTGGGGAAGAATTTTTGTTTCTAGAGAGAATGGTTAAGGTCACTGGGAAAACAAAGAAGAAAGCTTGTATTCATGCTGCTGCTACTTGAGCCTCGGATTAACATTTGGGGCTTTAATTTGAGCAGTGTCAAATACCATAGTGCTTAGAAGCAGAAGTACAAATATTTGCACTTAGAATTAAGGCTTTTATTCTTTTACCAAAGCGTATGCACTTGTAAGTTTTTAAATACAGAATCACATGTGAGATAAACTTGGCAGCCCAGGATGCTAAAAGATAGGAAGGTACCACTTCCAGGGTACTACCCTGTGGGCTGGGAGCCTGGAAACCTTGTCTAAGTTAGGAGCTGGGGTCCCCCCGTCTCACTTCTCATAACCAATCTGGAGAGCTTTCCTTCTCTTTCTGTTTGGTAGCTTGGCAGTCTGGGGACTCACCTGAGGTGAGAGCGATCAGCACTCAGATCTTTCCACTGCCTGGTGGGATGGGATTCCAGGCCTCCCATTTCCAAGGTGTTTCTGGCTGCTCTCTCTTGTGCTTTTGCTTCTGTTTGGCACCCCATAAATATTTAGCATTGTAAGATCAGCAGTTAGAGCTTTCATATATGCTGTAGGAGAGGGAGTCTCTGCCTCCTCTGGATATTTTATGCATGTGATCAGAAGCATCCTCAGATGGGAAGAACTGAGAGCGCCTTTATTTAGATGACCCAGCAGTCCAGTTGATAGAGTTGGAAGGCCAGAGGCTGCCACTGCTGGGGAGAATACTGGTGGCACTGGGCCATTGAGCTGTCTGCGTATGGCTTTCCTGCAGTTTTACTTCTGTTGACAGGAAAGCACCTCTGCCATCCCAAATAGGTGCAAGTAGGTACTTAATCAGAACATTACCTAGGATACCAGCATCTTCATCACAACATGGTTTCTACAGGATTAAATGCATTCCTAGTTATCAAGTCAGTTCTCAAAGGATGGGCAAAGACCACAGTATTGTAGTGCTAGGTATGGAGCAGTGCTACTAGGATTTAAATGAAAGAAGTGTGCTCAAACAGTTCAGTGTTGCCAAAATGTAGGTGCTTCTGGTATACTCATCTGCAGAAATGTAGAAAGGCAGGAGGTTTTCTGTGTGTATATCTAATGTTAAATGGAGGTTTGAAGGATGTTAATTTGGGACTTCAGGAGTCAGTTAGGAAACTCAGTCCCTGTTGTGAAGATAGTAATTGGAGGCAAAGAGCTTTCCCACGCAGCAGAAGTCAGATTAAGCACCCGGTTGCTTGGACTGTGTGCATGCCTGTTTCACAAAATGCAAAGCGTCCTCGCAATTGTACCTGTTCAATTGTGGGCACCAAATGATAAAGAATGACAGCCTGCTTGGCCTTTAGCTATTTTTCTAAGCCTACAAGGGAAATTTGGCCAGCACAGTGGGAGAGCAGCTACACCCAAGCAAACAGTCTGATTCAGAGTTTCTTTCCTTTGGCTAAATGAAGTGTGCATAGAAGGGACTCGGCAACCCCCAGTTTGGAGAGCACAGGATTCACAAACAGCAGCTTACTGCAGAAATACACTGTGCTGGTGAGGAAGGCTTTTTTTTTCCTTTTTTTTTTTTTTTTTTTTTTTGTCCAAGCTATAATGATCTTTCCCAAAACATGACGTTTGTTTACCCTTTCTGGGCTGGCAATGCTGGCACTCCTGGTTTCGAAAGCTCTTCCAAGGAATAGCTCTCTCATTGCCCCGATGGCCTCTCCCAAACCCCGCGGATTATCCAGGGTACACAGCACAACAAGGTCTCCCGGGGAACACAGCGCAACGTCCTGCAAACTGCCCCCATCGCCACTGGCCCGGGGCTGAGGTTACTTCTGCAGAACAATAGGCTGAGCCGTATTTCACTGTCAGCGCGGTGACAAATGGTGGCCTGCTGAGACTCTGAGACATATGTAACTTGGCTGGCAATCAATGGCAAAGGTCACGAGTTGTCGTCTTACATCTTAAAGCTCAATGAGACGGTTTTGTTCCATATTAGTTTCTGTGTATTAAGTTTCAGAAAAGAGGGGGCAGGGGAGGAGGAAAGAGATTTTTATCTGGAGTTAGGTGATGTTAAATGTTCTGAATAATTAGATAAGATTGTGTGTGTCAAACTCCGTAAAGAACAGATCATGTTTTCTGATAAAGTGTCTCTGATTCCCTCTGCCTCCCTGCCCTCCAGTACATACATGCATGCATGCACACACAGGCACTTTTAAAGTGGTTTCAGGGCTCATTAAATAAGCTGGGCTGATGGCTCCAGAAAATGTCATTCTTTCTCAACAGGGCAATGAATCCATGCTCTGCACATTTTTGGAAGTCTCAAAAAGTAGCCAAAGTAGGTGAAAATTCACTTTCCATGGCTGATCCTTTTATTCTCAGCATGGAGCTTTTAAAGCCTGACTAAGCACCCATTGCCTGGGCAGTGTCCCAGAGCTTACACCACAACGACTGCCTCCGCTTCAGCTCAGTTTACTTTCAAAACTCCTATTGAATTTCCAAAGAGGTGTTCAAAGCTTACCAGGAACAGGCATATAAGGATACCCACGATGGACTCCTGGCCCCATTTGAAAGGATCCGTGACCAAATCTGAGCCATGTTGGAAAAACCTGATGAGAGGATGCGATTATGCAGGGATGTCCCCATGGGCTGCAGTTCCTTCCAAGACTGGAGGAGAAGTGAAGAGGAGGACTGGCCTTACCCCTTCTGCCCAAAGCCAACTCCGCCCTCACCCCAGCACTTAGCTTCTCCTAATGGAAAGAAGACATCTTCCTGAGCAAAGTGGCATTTTGAACATTTCTTTTATTCATATCATCTCACTTCCCTGGCTGCTGTCACACCAATATTATTAAACTGGGATCTATGGTAGTTTATCAGGCAGAATGCCTGAAAGCTCTGGGAAGCAAACATATGACAGAGGTAGAAACACCAGGGAAATCACAAGAAAATCATTACAGTAAAGAATGTTTTAAAGACAGTGCCACCACTCCAGAGGTCTACCAGCTTGGGAGGACTGCAGCTTAGCTTTTTTAGTTCATTACAACCCATTAAATCTGGTGTCAGTAGAAAGTATACCTAGGGATGGACTTGCTGTCACTCTACGTATCTTCTACAGCCGAATAAGTTTGTCTTCTGCACCCCACTCCCTGCAGAGGGAAACATGGGGGGCATCTGTTCCCATCTGTGGATTGCAGAGGAACTGTTGTGTGGAGTGACAACCTGAGCATCCTTCTTCCACGGTGTGGGCAACAGGTCCAAGCAGGGAGGCTGTATACCCTTTTCCTGCCGATATGTTGGCTGATGGCTCCTACATGTGATGGAGTTACAAAGTCTCTTGTGTGGTCTCACTGCAGTTTACTCCTTACATATCTGCTTGGCAGTATTTTTTCTTGCATTGGGGCCTGATTGCTATGGAGAAAGGGGGGATATGGGACTTTGGCTGGGCTGTGTGCTGCAGTGGGGCTGCAGCAGGAGCCCCAGGTGGCATGTGAACAAGTGCTCCCCACAGTCGGTGCTCCCTCGCGGCCCACCCAGGGCACACACGGGGCAGCCAGACTTTGGCTGGTCATGGTACACTGTGAGAGCTGAGACCACCACACTCAACCAAAAACTGATGAAGAAGGGAAAAAGTGAAAGCAGCCATGAAAATTTCCTTCCACATTTGTTTTTCCAGTGCAAATACTTTATGAATACAAATGGATGAATGTTAGGCATGACATCGTTATTCATTCCTTCAAGCTCATACTTGTCTGTGAATCACCGAACTATTAGAAGAAGAGCCATATATGCTGCACAAATCCTGTGCCCGATGGATGTGAACGGGTATGCAAGGCCCCGGGTCGCGGCAGGACTCTTCAGGGTGCATGGCAAAGGCTGTGAGCCCTCAGGTAAGCCAAGGCTCACTTACGGTGCTTATCTGTAAGCAATTCTTGTAACAGATGCTGAACAGGAATAATGTCAACCCCTGCTCTTTCCTGATGGGAATTTTATACTTTGTGTTGATGCACCCTTGAGGAAATAAATACTGTTTGAAAATATCTATACGTACACGATTAGAGCTGCTAGGGGAGCAGAGGGAGGACGGGGAGGCGAGTGTGTGCTCCTCTTTCCCCCAGCTGCCGCACAATGAGATGATATGAATGAACAAAGCCGGTGCTTACAGCCTTACCCAAGAATAGTTTAAAATAAAGAGAAAGATAATACTTTTGAAACCAGGGCCATAATTACTACTTATTTCAACAGCAATTTTCCTTATTATGGTACACAGCATTTGTTACCTAGGCAACAGGTTTCTGTAGAGGCCTGTCTCAAATTAAAGTAAATCAGGCAAGATCTAAAGTCAATATCAATATTATATTTTAATACCAAAATACTAGGGAGTCAGCAATTTCACCTAAGTGGTGTATTTTTTATTGTTGTCATAGGCGGATACAAGCAGCACAGTTTGCATCCAAGTAATACTTTTCTCTACTGTGCCTGACTGATCTTCTTTGTATACGTTTGCAAATAAAGTGAATTTTACAGAGTCCTGCTCTTCCCTGAGGAAATAATTATGGGCGTGGACAAGTGACATGCAATACACTGCTGCAGCCGTGTGTAGAAGAAGCACCATTGATGTGTCTAATCTGCTATTTTAGTTTCAAGCTCGTGCTCAAGCCCAGCCTCTGCATTGTTTATGAGCAGGTATGTGCTTTGCTGTGGGCTCAGATGGATATTCAGCATACACCTGGGGACGAAAGCTTGGGTCTGGTCACCGCCTTGGTACCGGTGCCCTCTTGGGTGACCTGAACAGATGAGCATGGGGGAGGTCGGGCTCCCTGGACCAGTCTATGGCCAGAGCTTATTCATGGGTTGCCCTAAGCACAGGTGCTTTGAGTGAAACTAATAGGCAGGGATAGGTATGGAAAGCATCCATCCGTAGATGGAGAGCATGACGCGAGGCTCAATGTCCTTATGCTTATCTGCAAGCCTGTCTTAATCTCACAGCGTAAGCAGAGGCCAAACACTATTTTATGAATTCAAAAACAGTGCGAGGTTTGATGTTTTTCTCATCTATCAGCAAATAATTAAAGGACTGAACATTTACAAGAGGGATTTAGGGAACAGTGTGCAGATATACTTTCAAATGTAGCTTTTGGGGAAGAGAGGGTTGTATTTTAGTACTTTCTCTTACCTGAAGGAACACTGGAAATGTAAATCAGTGAAGATATAAAATTTTTAGGAAAGGAGTCTAACTCCAATAGATCTTTTAGAGTCCAAGGCAGAATGAATATAGAAAGATAGAGCTAAGCAGTATGAACTATAAATATATTAATCTCTTTATAAATTCTGCTTAAAAAAATGCTAGTCAGCCAACACTAGACAGCTTGGAAATGAACCATTGATCATTCTAACCTTTTTTTTTGCACTTTTTCTTGTTTGATTTTTACTTTTCTGTTTTTTTGTAAGTACAAAACTTCTGTAAAGAATCTGTCTTGAAAGTTTGAACGGGCCTAGAAAAAGTAATAGGAAGTTTGTAGTGAATAGCTATGTAGGAAGGCTCAAATATTCCCCTGTTTTAGACAGCTCTGCAACTATAATCCTTTAATGGAGGATTTTCCCTGCAGATTTTTGACCTATTATATAGATTTGACCAGCTATTATAGGCTTCCCTTTTCAGATTGGGCTTCTACTCTTGGCAAGCCACTCTCTTTGTTATCTAACCTTTCCTTAATGTACCTCAGTCAACCTTTCTCCATCCCAGGGCTGCTGAAACATTAGGACTGTTGTAGCAATTACAGACAGACTCCACAGCTGCTTCATGGCCGCCTGTCCATCCCGGTTGCCTGTCCTTCACACCCCTCTGCCAAAGGCAGCACTCAGGCAGGGTGCCAGCCCGTGGGGCTGGAGCTAGCTCAGTGTATTTGCTCTCAAGACCGTCACCCACCTTCTGGTGATGCTCTTCAGGGCTGTGCCGTTTCCTTTTATCGTGCCTTTCACATAGTCTCTGAGAGTGCTGAAAAATCATTGAGAGTAAAGAAAGGTCCTGACTGTTAGAGCCATTGGGCAGCAAATATTTTTATGGAAAAACTTCATTAAGATGCTGCAATATGACCTTAAGATAGTGCCCACTTTCTGACAGCCTTTACAAGTTCACGGCTGCCAGTAAATCCCACAGTGGTAAACAACCCCAGCTGCCTGGTGTTGAGGGAACAAGAGCTTTTTAGTAATCTTAAAGTACTTTGACTTGCTGTGCCACGCGCAGTTGGGGTTTCAAACATGCACTTGGGGAAGTTGCTTCAGTTTGTGCTGAAAATGTCACATGCTTTTCTTGCTGATATGCATCTTGTCTGTTGATTCAGTATTTCTAATAAGACCAGCAATCAAATGTAGGAAAGAGTGTTCCATCTTAATAAAGACGGAGAAAGACACATGCATGTTGCATTATTTGCTTGTTGGCAAAAGAAAGGAGTTTTGCTCACCTTTGGCAAAAATAGGTGTTTATTAGTTGCTACATTTCCCTGAATCTTTCCTGATTGCCTCCTTCACAGGGTCTTGGGGAGGTGCAGGACTTTGGAGGTAACAGGTTTTGGATGAGGTGTTATCACTGGCATCCGTGACTGTTAATGATTAGCAAAGGTCCCCTGGTTCTTTTTTTCCGAGAATATCTTGGCCGTGCCCCAATTTCGTAACATGCAAACTCCCCACTTCAGTTTTAATAAGCCTTTGAACTGTGTATGCCACTGGACTGTTGTTTTTGGAGCTGCTCAGAAATTATTTTTCTTAATGAAAATTATGCCTTATGATGAAAAATGAAGCTCATGTTTTCAGTTGAAAATGGTTTTGTTTTGATACCTCAAGCATCTCATGGGAGCAGTAGTCTGCATGCTTCATACTCCAAAGCCTTCAGCTGTGTGGGCTTCTTAAACAAACTGCTCCTCCCTTGACCTGCTGTATGAGTTCCTGGCTGTAGGACTCATTACATGATATCTAGTCCAGCTACAAAACATGGGCAACAGAGGGGACTGAAGACAGCTACAGCTTTCATGAACCACCACAGGGACAATCCTGAAATGTTTTGGGTTTTTTAAGGAGGAAAAAAAAAAAAAAAAAAAAGAAAGAAAAAGATGATTTAGATTTCTGGTAATCTGATTTAAGGAAAAAAGAAAAAAAAGCTAATTTAGATTTCTGGTAATCCGCTTTTTGAAAAACATGACATTTTGTCCAATAAATGTCTAGTTCTCACCAGGAAGTTAATTTAGCTGAAAACTTGTCAGAAAACAGTGTGATAAAGAGTTTGCATATCATTAAGTAGTTTCCTTTCTTAAGGGATAATGCTAATTCTGTCAGAGAGCTGGTCTGTGCCACACCAGAGGAAGGTTTATAAGATTTACGCCTGATGCAATTGTAAATGGCTGCACCTGAGATATGCACACACAGAGTACTGAACACAACGGAAACTGGGAAACACGAACTGACCACCTCCGCTTGGGTGTTCGAACTCTTCTGCTACGTAAGGAACCTGTAGGATAAGCACTTTACCACCTGAAAATACTGAGCATTTTACATTACCCACAACTGCTTTCTAACAATTTCAGGCTCATTTTCAATGTATTTGGACCAGAAGGTCTTGCATGGGAAGTTTTTTTAACTTGCTTGGGTACTATTTTGTTAAGGCTTGGCATGACTGCCTCTTGAATGTCATCTATTTTCCCATCTCTGTTCTCATTCTTGCTATATGGTCTTAGGTTTTTTCAAAATAAATATATTGCCTTTTTAACTCGGAACCTGCAGGGTTGTTTTGGCTGCCTTATTGCAGCAGCAGGTCCTGATGTTACATTCCCAGACACCTTCCTCTCCCCGTTTCAGCCAGCTCTTCAGGCCCCTCACATTGCTGTTTGCACAAGTGGGGCTTTCTCACCCTTTTGTGCACTTTGTCTCAGGTCTCTGAATTGCCTGAGTTCACCTCTGAGGATTTTTCTCCTCTTTTTATTGCAATGGGCTACCTCAGCCAGGTTTTGTGATGCTAAAAAGAACAAGTTGGTGAGTAGTTTCTTCTGTCCAAAATGTGGATTTAAAATCCATTGGTTTATGGTATGCTCACTACTATCTTTGCTTTCTTTGTGGGAATCAAAGATTTTCCACCTATAATAAAACAATTTGCTGGGCCTTATGGCTTTGTCTAAAATGCTTTATGCATTTATGATCTCTGTTAAACTTGTGTTTTTCATGTCAGCTGAAGTGCTTGGTGAGAGATTCTCATTTCCTAGCTTCTCTGTGTTCATTTCTTTCTACATCCATTCTCCGCCCCCCACTTTTAACCACACAGCAGCAAAAAAGGTGTTCTTTGGTTAGTGGAAGTCAAGCATGAAATTTTCAGAGTTTCAGGCCAATTAAGGACTTTTGTATTACTTTAAAAGTAACAAGCACTGAGGAACAGCGAATTCACAGAAAATTGATGGGATTTAGGCATGTTAGTTGATTTTATCCTGAAAACGAACTATTGTGTCTTGCAAGATACCTTATGTCTTTTGTCTCTCCCTTCTCTTTCTCCTGTGAGACTGATGGAGCAAACACGATTCACTGACTGACTCCTTTGATGTCAATGGGATGAAAGCCATGGCGAAATTGGGCTATGGGCTTTCAAGATGACTTGGTGTATTATTTTCTGATTGCCTTAATAAAGCTACTGTAGCAAATCTACAGCTGCGAGGATAATTTTAATACAACAATTGTCTGTCTTATAGTGGTATTATGTAATTGTATTGTGCCCAGGAAAAAAATAATCCTGCCATGCCTTCAGGATATTTCTGGAGACTGCTCTTCTACAATATTAATTTTGATTGCTAATTTGATAGGTAAACCTGTTAGTTTACCTATCACGCAGTCAGTCTGGCTTCCTTTGTTATACATGACTGTATCGTGTAAGATCTACCTTTGGTTCAAACAGCTCAAATTGGCTGAGGGGAGATAACCGAACTGGCAGTCCTACTCTCAAATGTGAGTATCCGAACCGCAACTTTCGGATGAAGAAAAGGGGCGGGGGGGAATGCACCACCACAAGCTCCCATGTTTGCTAACTCTTTGGGACGTGACCAATCTCAAGTTCAAAGATGCTATGTTTTTAAAGACCTAGAGGTGTTTTGCCCGCATGGGCAAGTGAAGTTTGCTTCTCCTGACTCATGGATTCTGACTGTGTAACCTGTCTGGCAATGCTGCAGCTCCTGCATCACCAGGAGCAGATGCAGCTGGGTGACCCCATAGGTGCCCATAATGGTTCTGCAGCACCACATGGAGTAGAGAGTAGTAAATGTGTATTGTGATTAGAAAACAAGCAGGTATCCATATACTAAATGGATCATGGCACCTTCCGAATAAAAAACATATCTGCTGTGCAGACACAGTTTGGAGAACAAATGCACCTTTCAGATGGTTTTCATTTATTAGTCTGTTCTGTCCAACATAGATGTGAATGTTGATTCTTGCTTCCCAGGGAAGAGGACTGCAGTGATTGCAAACCTCTAGGTATTTTACATGTTTATTTCATCTTCTCCAAACAATTACCTAAAGCTTCTTGAAGATTAAAAGTAATCAATTTATGCTTAATTGAACTGTGTTTTAAAAATCATGACATGTATCTTTACTCCTAAGGTAGACTTAAAAATAACCAGAAAACATAACTACTGAGACTATAATTGAACAGTATATATCTTTTTAATCGCTTGCTGGTTATGTTCTAGGCTTAGCATCTACAATTGAATATTCAACAAAATATTAGCAAGATTTTCTTACTAGACTCCTACTTAAGTGCCCAAAGTATAAATTAATTCTTACTTTCAGCTGCTAGTAATCCAGCCAGTACTCAGTATTTAGTATGCTGGATCTGTGATAGAAACATGTCCCCGCACAGGCAAGTGTCTTTGACTTCAGTACAGTATTAAATAACTAATGTTGTGACAATCTTTCAGAAATGTCATCACTCCTGCTTGTCAAACGGCTCTTCAACAGTTTTACAAACCGGCCGATAGCGACGTGGCTTGTTAGCTCAGCTTAAATAGTGGCTCCGAAGATATAACTTCATTTACAGATCAGAAGAGACTTTACATTTCTGTCAGGGTGGTTTTACAAACCATTAAACAAGCTGCCAGGCACAGGGATGCTCTCAGAAAAAACAGGAGGATCAGTGGTGCCGCTCAGCAGAGGAACCGTGCGATTCCCCCACTGCAGCCCCTTCGCATCCCTGCCGTGAGTGACAGCGCTCTGATGAGCTGCTCCTCGGGGAGGGTTTCTTCCAGTTAGATAAATACGTAGGCATCCACACACTCTGCCTCTTCCTATTTATTAAAAAAATAATAATCTGAAAAGCCTTTCTACCCATATTGTTGTACAACAGCGAAATGGGATAACTGCCTGTGGCTCTGATGTATAATCAGATTCCAGATGCAATAGATTGGACAGCAGATTATCACTAACCCACTCCCATTTAAGCTCAGGTGACAGGCTATTCTTTTCCATTAATATGGTGATTTTTTTTTTATACAAACAACAAAAGGAGGACTATGGGATGAAATAAGGAGGTGGATGTGGAACTGAAGTTTCTTTTATCACCAGCTAATTCATCTTTCCGCTTTAAAACCTATGTCCCAGCTCCAGTGGTTCTGAAGATGGACTTCTTACAGCATCCTGATGCCTGCCTCGTATTTTGCCTGTTTGAATGTATTAATATTTAATCAGGGTATTATTGCATATTTTTCCAGATCCTACCTTGCCTGCAGCTATGGCAGCAGCCTTTTAGAAGAGTCTTTTAAACTGTAATTAAATAAAATAAATATACACAGAAAGAGTGCGGAAGCTGTTCGTTGAGCACAAGAGCATTCGGGATGTAAGAGGTGCTATTTTTCTCTGTTGACCTCTAATAATTTGCATAAACCACCTGCCTTAGTTTATCCAACTGTTAAATTGTTGTAAAAGCACATTTCTCCCCCCTGAGGGCTGTGGACAGAACTCATTAATGTTCCATAAACACTTTCAAATGCTTTTGTAAGATAATCCTATTCATAGTGGGTCACACTAATGAGATATACTGATAAAAGGTAAAAACCTGGTATTATTATATTATTCACTTTCAAATACAAATATTTTGATGGAGTATAACAATCATGGCAGCTTTACAATGAGAAATTTATCATAATTTTTAATTAAAGCATTATTTCTAATTAAAGTAGCATTAATTCTACAGCAATAACATTAATTTTTACATTGACAAGCCAATCAAAATTCTGACACTGATAGTCAGCGATTTTGTAATTAAATTCTTTATGACACATCCCAGCTCTGACTCTGATTTTTATCCATCTCAGTACACAGCGCTGCCAGCAGCTTTCCACAATAATTTAATAATTTCTGAGAGAGCAGCCATTCATTTATAAGCCACCCTCCCCACCCCCGTGATATAAACCTTTCCTAACAAAAAAGCCTGGATTTTATTCTCTCTTCAGCCTCAGTTAAGAGGGTCATTGCCTATTTCCAGCGACTCCTGAAATGGGCCAGATGCATCTGCATGAGCCAGGTGTTGATGAGAAACATTTAGCATCAGGCCTTATTCCCACCTCCCATAGCATCTCTGAGTGGCTCGGCTGGGACGGGGGGAGCGTGGGACACCAGACAGCGGTGTGCCTCCAGCGAAGATGTGAGGGCACGGTGCAGCGTGGCAAATGTGCCGTAATACACAATAACTCCTACACAAGGCAGTGAAAATGCACAGACACAGACAGGAGCTAGAGTTTGTTCTCTTCTGAATCATGGAGATTTAAAAGATTTGCTGCATTACTTAAGTTTTCCAAAGAAATACCTGCATTTTGAAAGGTGAAGTTTCTTCCAGACAGATCCAAGTGTTTTTTCCAGAATGCCCTCAACTTCTCTTGAAAAGGATCCCTGAGGGTAGTGCTTGGCGCCTCATGGAGGATGCTCAGTTCTCCAAAGCTGGGCATGAGGTTCAGACTGCATACGCTCAGATAAAGTTTAAACCTGCTCCAGCCAAAGTTGGTGGAATTATGGCAACCAGGATTTCATAAATACATAAATCATACTATTACATACTGTCATCCAGGTCTTTTTTCTCCATTTTCAGTCCTGGGACTGCCTAATAGATGTTAGCTTTGTTTACACAAGGTTCCCTGAAGAGAGGAGAGCCTTCTGGAGAGAGGGATCTGTGCAAAGGTTTCCTCTCTATCCTACACATTTTTGGAGCCTGCTCTGAAACAGGCTGGAAAAGGGAAGTCCTGCTCTGCAGGAATTCCTGTATTTTTAGTTAACTGATCATAGTGAAACATTTGAGAATGCATGTTATATGAAGCAGAAAAGCTGAAATGATAACAGTGAATTGTTTCAATGCTGCAGAAATTAATTTGCAGCTAGCTTTTTAATTTACAATTCCAATGCAATTAAAAAGTTGCTGCAGAATATTTTGATTTATCTGAAACTCTACTTCCAATGGAAAAAAATACAATAGCAACTGGAATACTGAATCCTGCTGGTGACTCTTGAGGCTATTTGACTTTGAACCCCCTTTCCTAAAAACATCTTTTTTGAGGAGGCCGTGTTGGGTGCAGGTAATGCACCCAGCAGTTCAGAAGGCAAGTTCAGCTTGGGTGTATTGCATTGTCCTCCAGTGGAGCCTTTCTCCCCCTGGCAGGGTGCCTCGGAAAGACAGCCTGCGATCACAGGCACCTAATTTAGGAGCTCCAAGGCTCCTGTTTAGATGTAACATTTCACCATGGATTTTCCTCAACTCCACATAATCAGTTTTTGCAGTAGGAAGGAGATGATCAGGAAGGTAGCAGAGGATATTGTGTAGCAGAAAGAACATCTTGACTGCTGAGTGATCTTTCCTTCATTAATTGCTCAGGGGAAAAAAAAAAAATATTTGGCTCTTTAAGAAGGCAAGCAGGCCCAGATTTACAGGGTTACCGTACAGCCACAAAGTATACATGCTTGACAGATAAAAAATAGGTTTTAAACATAGGTATTTGATATCCACTGGAAGTGAGCTGATAAAAGCTTACCCTGTCCAGAATGAAGACTACGTTTGCCAGGAGTCCATATGTGGAGCACTGCTGAAAAACTATAGTTTTTCTAACTTAATGTTCAAGTCCATTACCTGTTACTCTGAAATAGCTTTCAAGAATTCTGAAGGCAATAAGTAACATTGACGTTGTTGCCTTATGAGAAGTATTGAGATCCTAAGGAGGCCACTTTCTTTGCTATCCACCTATTGAATGCTATGAAATTTAAAAATGTGGGTCAGAGCTGGCCTAGAAATACCTTTTTTGTGGAGAGATTGAAGGCTGCGAATCTCTACTACAATGACCAGAAGAAGGTAACTGACTATAAGGAACATCTACAAACTTACAAACTGTGGAGTGTTAAAGATCAAACAGCCCGCTCCTCCTCAGTCAGCTGTGGAGATACAGCTGGTAAGTAACTCACAGAGTAGCCCTTTTCAAAAGTTCTCCTGCTCTTGTCTCTAAAGTACATGAGGCTTCTCCCAGCTACATGGACAACTTTTAGGACCTTTGACTTTGAATGAAACACAGAAGCACACTGCTCCTTTGCAAACCCCGTGAACATGGAAAGAAATTTTTCTTGCAAGCTTTCCATTTTGCACAACACTTTTTGAAGGTCTGCCAACTGTATCAACAGCAAAACAACACTGGGTTGTGTATAACAGAAGTTAAAAATATGATGTGCATGTCCCAGAAACTATGATCATGTTGTTGACCCTTGTAACACAGCCATGGCCCAATTGTAACGAAACATATTCCTTTTGGCTATAGGAGGTCTACAGTTCCCACTGACACCTGGAGGTGGAAGTACCCTTAAAAGTATGTGATCGGTGATCTAGATGCAGGAAAATCTCCACCAGAGCAGCTGAACCCTGCTCTACTGAAGAGATGGAATGAGACAGCGAAGGGCCTCGACTTCGCCCACGGCACTGCAGAGCCTGAGCGCTCCCCCGTGAGCTGCAAGGCGTTGACCTGGCAAAGCACTGTCAACCGAAAGTGACAGCCGCTCCTGTCACCTCTTATCTTTTCTGCAGCTCAAGGACCAAAAATAAAAAGCTCACTGTAGAGAAGATCTGGGGAGGATGTCTTCTGAGTGTCTGACAGAGCCTGGCCATTTCATTGCTATTCTCCCTATACACTATAGAGGATACAAGAATTTGGGACTCACTTCTTCAAAAAGTTGGAGCCATAGTGTGAATGTGTCTGATAGAGGCATTCACTGCTAGAAGATGCTAGATCTGTCTCACTGGTATACTCAAAAAGGGCAGGGATCTTTGCTCTTCTCAAACATGGAAAGCTACCAAGTGATATTACTTCTATTCTAATAGCTTTCCTGTTGGCAATCCATAAGCTCATGGAGGAAGTTTTCCTGGCTGGTCCTGCCAGCAAGCTCAGAACTGCCTTGCTGAAGGAACAGGCCTGTTCCATGTGGTGTTAAAATTGTACAGGCAAGATTTTGGTTTTATTAGACACATTGTACTCCCTTAACAACCAGAATAGCACTGATGGATTTAGCTGCATGGAGGAACACAGAGCTGAGCAGCTTCCAGCATCACCCAGTGCTATCATACACTGCTGGTTACACTGGTGAACCATCTAAATTGCAGTCTTCTGAACAAGCATGCACACTTGGATGTGCTAGAGAAGGCTCACCACAGGTCCATGCCTGCTCCTTCGCCCTTCAACATCTACATTTTTGTGTTAAGTTCTTCTGTGATGATTATATCTTCATAGCACAAACCCCCATTTTTGCTTAGTTGAAAAGAGTCATTACATACATACCTGATGATTTGGAAGCTCCACTGTAACATTTCCAAACCTCACTGCTAACTAATTAACAAAAGAGCAAACCCAGTGCAGAACTACTTACTGTCACTTTTTGCTGCCAGCGAGTCCAAAATGAATCTCATCTGAAGCATACAGGCACAGCTTTGGACTGAAGATTGGCTTTAAAATTCATCTGAAAAATACATAGGAAGACATTTAAACTGATGTCTAGCCTCGTGTGAGAATACCAATGCCCTGATTCATGCATACCTAGAAATGTGAGCGCTGAGTGTACAGTGTTTGCACTGAACAGATCTCTGGTGGTGTAACTGAACATAACGATTAAAAGAAAAACTTCAGGATCAGAATCAACATTAGGTCAGGGTTTACCCTCTGTGGCACCCATTTTGCAAGTCTTTTTAGGATCACCAGGCTCTTAAAGCACCTGCAGAATCTCCATTCAGTCTTCAGGGCCCCAGGCTGCTGGTGTCCCAAGCAGACCTCTTACAGACAGCATCAGTGAAAAGCCTCTAAGCATGAACCCATCCTGGAAACTACAATTGAACTGTTTCAGGATATTACAGAATGTCTTATACCTTGGGAAGATGAGGATGATATGAGCAAAAGGGCTGGTTTCAAGCTGTGGACTGCATCATGAATCAGTGCTGATGACGACCATTTGCCAAATGTCTTTTATGCTTAACAACAAGCAACTTCCAAAACTGTCTGTTGATAGCTCACTGATCTGAATTTAATTAGCCAAACGTTTCGTGGAATGTCTTTCAATAAGGGAGTCATGGCCTTTAGCATGATTCTTATCAAGAGAATCAGGCTCTTATTTCTTCCCCGTAGACTGAGCTATCTATCTGCTGTGTCAACTAGGAGATCCCTCCATTACATCGTATTAATAGCTCCAAAGTCCAGGCAAGGAGATTACCTAAATCCAGTAAATGTGTGCTAAATGGCAATGTTAACAATTTAACAATCTAGTTACAAGCAGTAAGTTACAAAAAAAGTGAAGTTGTCTCTGTCTTTCCTTAGTTTTCCCCTTAATGGTCTCATTAGTTTTTGTAGTTGGGCATAGCAGTTAATGGCCTCAGCAATAAATCCGGCAAAGTGAGGTTTTAAATTATCAAGGTAGGTCTGTGCTACTGGTTTGTCTTGTTATTTTCCATGTTGACCTCTGTTACCTTTATTTAGGTCATGCTCCCTTAACTTTAACTGTTTCGGAGCCTAACAGGCGAGACCTAACTCTGAAATATTAAATCTTGACCACATACATGCCAGGTCAGTGAGCACTCCAGGCTCTACAAAATGATGTATCAAGGCCTTGCAGGATTACAGTAGCTTAAAATTAGAAGCATTTGAAAACAGTGACAATAAACCCATGGTTTCTTTTGTTTGTCTCTTGCAGTTCTGCACTTTATTGTTCAGGTTTTGCCAGCAGCCCTATGAGGGCCAGAGAGTCCCTTTTAAAAAACACCACCACCACAAAACCACCAGTTTTTATTTAATCATATGACTTGAGGACCAGGGAGCTTAAGGAAGAATGGGATGGAAAACAAAAATCACAATCAAATCTCAAGACTGGTAGCAATACCTGACACAAAGATCCTTCATCGCGATTTGAGGATCTGTGTACTAAAATAATAGTCAGATTAACAATAAAGATAATTGCATTTTGTGTTTCCTTTCTCTTGACAGCTTTCACGTCTGGTTCACTGTGGTGTTTATTGAGTCCAGGGATGTTCAGCCAGGGTACAACGGGAGTAAAACAGCCATGAATCATGCCCTCGACATGCTCTTTACTGTAGCCACTAACACTTTATAATATTGTCTAGAAATCCAAAAGAATGATTTAGTCAAACCATGGCTTCTATTTCATTTTTATTAAACCTGGCTCTCTGCCTAAACTCTTGGCATTTTGAACAGTGAACTTAGGCTAGAATATATTGCTTTATCCGGAACATTAGTAACCTTTATTGATCTGCTCAGGTAAAAGCACAGAGTAAAAGGTCTTTATTATTGATGTGGAAAATATTACTTCTCCATTGCTTTTCAGTCCACAAACATCTGCCACTTCTCCTTGATAAATCCCCTTAAGTCTTCCTTGTTCTGGGCCTAGAAATCCCATTCACAGTTATTTTGTGGGATCCAGGTGTTTTTCCATATAGAATCATAGAATGGTTTGGGTTGGAAGGGACCTTTAAAGGCCATCTGGTCCAACGCCCCTGCAATGAGCAGGGACATCTACAACTAGATCAGGTTGCTCAGAGCCCTGTCCAACCTGGCCTTGAATGTTTCCAGGGATGGGGCATCTGCCACCTCTCTGGGCAACCCGTTCCAGTGTTTCACCACCCTCAAATAGTTCAATTAATGCTGGCTCGCAGCACTTTCTCCACATCTAACTTTTGAATACAACCGTTTTGCACAAATACAGCTTACTGTGGTCACCCATCTTCTCAGACCAATGTGGTCTTTTCCTGCAGCTTTGGCGACAATCCACCCTCAGGGACCCCACTGCATTCCCTGCAGCAGTATCGCCCCAGGGCAAGCATCCTTCTGGAGAGCACGGCAGCTCTGCCGTCTGCACCTCCCCGCGCATGCATATTTTCCAGGGGAAAGTCAATTGGCAGCAGAGATTGTTGTACACAGCTTCGCTTTCTGATTTTACCAGCCCCGCCCCTGCCCTGCCTGGGCTGTGAGAGCCAAGCTCCCCCCAGCAGTGGGGAATGGTGCGGAGGGACCCAATACCTGCACCTGCCCCAGAAATTGTGGGAGTATTATGATGGCTAATGATTTTTTGATTTTGTTTTTCTGCCTGATACTTGATGTCTCTAGTCCCTGTACCTGACAGTTCCAGCATTGTAAGTAATAATTTTCATACTTGTCGCAAGCCCCATGACCCGGCTGCAGCCCAGGGAGGCTTGCTCAGTGCCTCCACCCTGCCAGGGCTGCCGTTCCAGCGCCCTTTTTGCTCTTACGACTTCTGAGGCAGAAGAAGCCTCCCAAGGTTTTCGGTCAGTGCATGGCTGTCATGTCTCATTTTGCCTGATACACATCAAAGGGATACCTTCGACAAGTGCATTTTCCTATGCCATTTGCTGATTTCCCCTTTCTAATTCCACCTGCTGGGACCCAAACTGTCGCCACATCGGTCACCAGGGAACAGAAAATTGCACTGGCTACTTTCTGTGTCTGAGTACAGTTTTTTTTAATTATTAGCATTTAAAAAAATTATAGATTATTATTTTTATATGTGTGTTCTGTGTGTATGAGTATGCATTCAGGCCATTTATATTAATTGTTCATTCCTGTCTGGGCCGCATGTTAAGTTTGTGTGTATTTGTTTGCATATTGAGGGTAATATAATTTGTCTTTGTACAAACAAGATGTGTGTGTCTGTGTGCATGCAAGCAGGTTAACGTGTTCATCTGTTCATATATGTGCAGTATATTCCTGTCTGTGTTACACGAAGATGAGCTAATGTTGTGGTTTGTTCTTCTCCATGCAGTATGTCCCTATCTGCATGTTAATACTTCTCAGCAGCCTGCCGTTTGAATCATACATTATGTAAGGAAGGCAGCACTGCTTCCCAGTGGAGAACATTTATTTTAGGTTTCTATTTTCTGAAATGAATTCAAGATGATGCTCCACCATTATGAAAGAAAAAAAAAGCGTTTTGCCTGACTGAACTCTCTATTCGGATTGGGAGCAATGTCATGCTCCCAGGGCACTGAAGAACATCTCTGGATCCAGTGAGTGGGATCCATCTCACCTGTTGTTGGCCATTGTAAAGTCAGGCTAGTCCAAGCTCATCATCTGAGCTCTTTCTGTAGTCAGTGAAAAAAATACAGGTCTAGAGACTCCCTCTGTAGAAATCCCATCCTACGATAGATGCCTAAAGCAGTTGGGAGGACAGCTGTCTAAGGTTTGTAGTAGGCCACTGAAGCTTGCTGGCTTTTGCTTTGCTAACATAGGAGGAGAGCTTTACTCACCTCTTTACCTGATGAGGTGAGTCCTGGGACTCCAGAAAAGCAAAAATAGCTGAACTGAACCTAGCAGTCTTTCTCTTTATATGTTTCATGACCACAGTTTTCCTTGCAAGCAGGTTTTTCAAGTCTAGACATGGCCCACACTGAATGAAAGGCATGAAAGGGAGTGGACTAGAATACGTGGACTATAAACAGCACAGGCATTTAATAGCACAGATCCTGGAGGGAAGGTTCAACAGAAGAACTGTGGACACAAGACTAACCCCAAAGCCAATGAAATATAATCCCCTTGAATTTATGGGCTTGCGTCTGATCTTACAGGTGAATGATGATTATCTTGCAAGTGACAAAATCAACTGATTTCAGGGGCAAGGCCAACAGCTAACATTTGTATTGTGCTGGAACTGCTGAGCAGATGAACAGGACACCAGTGCTACAGCACTGGTAAGCCTGACATGGAATTTAAAGCAGCTATCCCCAAAGGAGTATGAAGATGCTGAGTAAAAACAAGAGGGTCCAGGCAATGAACAGTTAATACCCCAGTTTTGATGATTTCCCCCACAGTATTTGTGTAAGGAAAGATAGAAATCCAAGGCAAAACCTGGTGCCTTTTGGCCATTTTGTAGCTATTGAGACATAAACCAGACACAGATTTGGACTAAGCAAAACTACAAGATGTTTATTATCCAGTGGAACAGGTTTCACCCTCACCAAAAAGGTCTTGGAAGTCTAATAGGATACTCAAATTTGAACAAAAGGGAACGAGATGAGCTTTCCCTTATTTGGTTTTGATACGCTTGAGACAATCAGTAACTTGATAAATCTGGGGAAGCACACATTTATAGAACAGAAAGGTTTTTTATGAGTATCAAGATGCTGATATACATAAAAATTTATGGAAGTGGACTCTTAATAAGTTTTAAACTTCTCTGTTTAAGCTGGATTTTTTACATAGGATGAACTTACAGTTTATCCTTGTGTAGGGTACCAGAATGATACAATTTGGGGGAAATAACTGCCAATATTTATTTTTAAGGGCTGAGAATTTTTTTGTTTGTTTGTTTGTGAGAATTTCACTGGACTTTGGGTGGAGCTGAATCCAGCTCCGTGTTTTGATAAGAATGCTTTGGATTTGGCTGATTTTACTGTTCTAAATATGGAAATGCTTTGGATTAATACTTTTTTTTTTTTAGGGCAGTAATACCCAATCTG